>NC_086017.1:186947500-188197500 GCF_029281585.2 Gorilla gorilla gorilla | reverse complement strand
ATTTTTTCTTTCAGTTAGCTTTATTGTCAGAAGGAGAAGCCAGATTTCTGTTTTGAGAGAACCAGAAAAAAGTATTATGAGTAGGGAAAATATGCTCATTAACACAGAAGGATATCACAAGCATACTTGTTGTTTTATTGCATGTTAAATTTAAATAGTTTAATTTACTCTAATCATTTTTCTTGTCATTTTATTCTTTGTTCAGTTATTTAATCAGGGGCAGTTATGGGCACTTTATCACTTAAAGTAAGTAGTAGCCCAAAGGTGTACTATTTTCTAGATTTACTTGGGCAGTCTGGCCAAAGGTGAATAGGTCTTTTCGGGCCATAATTTGGGTTACTCATTACTAATTCAGCTTAGATGTTAATGATAAAGCCTGATAATGTTACTAAGGCTGATATATTCTAAAAATCTTTCTAGCAGTTAAAAGTTAGAAAGCAATTGCTTTTTGCAATTTAAAATTTTGTGTATGTCCTTTTTATTGAGGACATAATTATGTCCTTATGAAAATTATTTTCAACCTTGTTCCCTACTGCTGTTTCCGGTGTTAACAGTTAAACCTTACTGTTAACAGAAATCTTACATTTGATTGATTCTTCCTAAATTCATCTTTAGGATCACTCAGTGTTAAAGCTAGAGGAGCCCTTTCAGATTATCTAATTCAGTACCCTCATTTTACAGATGAGGAAACTGAGGCCTTGGACTAGAACAGAGGTCTCCTGACTCAGTCCAGGACTCTTTCTATTACATCATGCGGCCTGATATTTGTCTTTATGGAACTCAGCAACATCACATACAGGGTGAGCTTTTTTTTTTTTTTTTTAAACACATAAAGTGATTTGCTACCCTCATTAGTCACTACTCCTCATTCCTGTCTAACTCTTATTTTCCTTTTCTACCCATATTTATTTTAATTGATTATATAGACCCAATTACTTGTGACACTTTTTTATTTTGCTGCTACCTCTTCTTGACGTTTGACTATTATTTTTAAGAGTTAAACTTTCAGAGGGTTTCTTACCAATGATGACTGCCACTTTATCACGCACTGTAGCAACAGTCGATTAAAATTTATAACAGGAATTATTTGTAGAGTGTTACATTTAGATTTAAAAAATTACAAATAAGTCCAAGAGTGTGGATAAGATCTAAGCAGCTATAATACTAGATACAAATTTTTTTTTTTTTTTTTAAATGGAGTCTTGCTCCGTCGCCCAGGCTGGAGTGCAGTGTTGTGATCTTCGCTCACTGCAAGCTCCACCTCCCGAGTTCACGCCATTCTCCTGCTTCAGCCTCCCGAGTAGCTGGGACTACAGGCGCCTGCCACCACGCCCGACTAATTTTTTGTATTTTTTTAGTGGAGACGGGGTTTCACCGTGTTAGCCAGGATGGTCTCGATCTCCTGACCTCGGGATCCACCCACCTCGGCCTTCCAAAGTGCTGGGATTACAGGTGTGAGTCACCGCACCCGGCCGACATTTTTTTTGTGAAATACCGACATCCCAAGAAATAATCAGCCAACAGTGTGATGTAACTGCCATTAAAATAAGCTATGCTATGAATGCATGGATTTACGCAGATTTATGTTTTAGGTTATTGCATTGTTTTCTGTATCGGTACTCAAGTTGGCTTCTGTGTCCTTTTGAGAAGTCCCTAGCAATTTTTTTTTCTTTTGAGACGGAGTCTCACTCCGTTGCCCAGGCTGGAGTGCAGTGGTGCAATCTCAGCTCACTGCAAGCTCTGCCTCCCGGGTTCACGCCATTCTCCTGCCTCAGCCTCCCGAGTAGCTGGGACTACAGGCGCCCGCCACCATGCTCGGCTAATTTTTTGTATTTTTTTTTTAGTAGAGACGGGGTTTCACCGTGTTAGCCAGGATGGTCTCAATCTCCTGACCTCGTGATCTGTCCGCCTTGGCCTCCCATAGTTTTGGGATTACAGACGTGAGCCACCGCACCCAGCCGATATTGTTTTATTTTAATCAAGGCAAAACTGTGTGTAAATACTGCTTGAATTATACTTTATTTTTTTTTTTTGAGGTGGGGGTCTCACTCTTTCGCCCCAGCTGGAGTGCAGTGGTGTTATAATCATAGCTCACTACAGCCTCAAACTCCTGGGCCCAAGTGATCCTCCCACCTCAGCCTCCCAAGTAGCTGCTGGGATTACGGTTCATGCCACCATACCTGGCTAATTAAAACCAATTTTTTTTTTTTTTTTTTGTAGATACTGGGTCTCCCTATGTTGCCCAGGGCTCAAGTGATCCTCCCGCCTCTGCCCCCCAAAGTGCTGGAATGACACGTGTGAGCCATGCACTCAGCCGAATTATATTTTATATGCTGGAGCATGAGAGCTATGTTTTATTATTTATGAAAGTTTAAAAATATATTTGAATAATGTTTTAGGTGCCTTATGAGATACAGGCTGCTGATTTGTTTTGTTACAACAGGCAAAAGATTTATTCATTCTGAAGAGAAACCAGATCATGACAGACTGCTTTTTAAATGCTTATAATTTGGTAGTGGTTGAAAAAATATGCATATTAAAAGGTGACATCATAATAATGTTAACACTTAGTGGGTTATAAATGGCTTTTCCATGCATTCCCACCTGTGAGGTGTATAGATTAGGTTTTATTCTCTTTCACAGTTGAAGAAACTGGGGCTCCGGGAAGTTAAAATGACTTGATGTAATGCCTTGATGTCAAAAGCCAGTAGCATCAAAAAGAAAATGTCAACGTTCTGACTTCTGGTCTAATAATCTTTTTACTGTTGTCCAGTTTTGAGAAGAGCAATAAAACCGCACTTAGGGGTACAGGAGGAAAGTAGCCAGACATCTTTAATGTTGATATTTGAATAGGTATCATAAAGAGATAATATTTGAAGAAGAATAGACAAATTTCAACAAGTGCAGTTAAAACAGAACTAAAAGCAGAAAAGTGGAAATTTGTGGGACATGTTAGAATGATACCAGTATACTCACTTGAAGAGTAAAGTGCATTTAAAGGTGGTACCGTATGGCTAGATAGGTACTTTGGAACCATAGAATGGAGAACTTAGGAGACTCTTAGGCTGTGGTAATAATACAGGTGATAGGTACTGTAGAAAGAGAGACGTGGCTGTAAGAGGTGTTGGATACATTTTAGAACGTGTAGATTTTTAAAGCTTCATTTGTATTATGTGAATATAAGTTATTTTCCCTTTTCCTCAAGGACTCCATCTCACCAAAAGTCCCTCATTTTCAGGTGAGATCTAAAGTAAAAGTTAAGTATTTTTTCCCTTCTGAAAATTTTGTTTTATGATGGATTTAACATAGTTTCTTACCTGCTCTATATTTATAAAAAGTTTCAAGTTAATAATACTAATAAAACTATTATTATAAGACTACCGAAAGCAGTTTAAAATTTCTTTGTGGTTCTTTTTTGTTCTTAGATTATATTCCCTAGAGATGTATGCAGCGAAAGTACTGTTGTAAGGTGTGTTAGTGTTGTTAGTAGACAGTTTTGCTGGTTTACAATACTAAAAGGTTCTTTCTCATTCATTTTGTATGTAGATAAGGTGGGTTGACTGTGGCTCTCTTCCAGTTGTCTGCTCATTTGGAGAGCCAAGCTGTTGAAGTAGACCCCATATAGGACATGCTCGTTGAGCAAGAGAGCTGGCAGACACTTGTAATGTCTCTTAAATCTTGTGATTGGATATAGTGTGTATCACATCATCTGGAATTCCACTGGCCAAATGAGGTCACGTAGCCAAGATCCAAGTTGTTGGGATAGGGATGAATAACTCTATTTCAGGAAAAAAGAATGCTTAAATTCTGAACCAGTAATACATTCAACCTCTACAGCCACTTAAATTGATTCTTCCCATGTGTTGATGCCATCATAGTTACCATTATTAGGGTTGGTTTTGTTTTTTGTTTTAAGGGGATTCTCTGATAACCAAGGTAGAGAGATGACTGAAGGTAAGAAGAAAAGGCTTTTGTTACCCTTGTCTGTACCTGTCTTCTACAGCATGGAAGGGGCAAATGATGGAATCTGTATTTGTCATCCCAGGCTTTCTCAGCTTAGTGTGACTGTTATAGATTGAATCGTATCCTCCTAAATTCGTAAGTTGGAGTCCTAACCTCCAGTACCTCAGGATGTAATCTTACTTGGAAATAGGGTCCTTATAGAGATACTTAAGTTAAAATGGGATCATTTAGGTAGATCGTAATACCTTATGATTGGAGTCCTTATAAAAAAGAGAAAATTTGGGCACATATAGAGGGAGAACAGCGTGAAGACACAGGGAGAACATGGCAAAGTGACTAGAGTGATGCATCTACAAGCCAAGCTCTATGGTCCGAATTTGTCCCTCCAAAATTTATGTTGAAACCTGATCTCCATTGCAGTGGTATTAAGAGGTGGCTTTTTTGGGAGTGCTTAAGACATAAGGGCTTTGCCCTCAGTGAATAGAATTGTGACCTTATAAAAGAAGTTGAAGGGAACCCCCAGGCTCCTTAAACAGTATGAGGAGGACACGGCCAGAAGGCACCATTTATGAAGCAGAGAGCCTTCACTAGGCACTTCACAGCCTCCAGAACTGTGAGAAAAAACTTCCGTCTAAGGTATTTTTTGTTGTATTTTGTTTTTTTGTTTTTTGTTCTTTGTTTTTTTTCCGGTAGCCCCAAACAGACTAAGACACCAAGGAAGCTAGGAGAGAGGCGTGGAACAGACCCCTCCTTAGCACACCTTCAGAGGGAATGCGGCCCTGTGAACACCTTGATTTTGGACTTCTATAAGACAATAAATTTCTGTTGTTCTAAGCCTCTTAGTTTATGGTACTTTATTGTCACGCTAATTTAGAACTTTGCTAGAAAGCACCTTTAAATAGAAGTTTGGCAGCCAAGGCAGGAAGAAATTAGCTTGAGGCTAGCTTATTTTTTAACTTTTATTGTGTAATGAGTAGTCTAACTGCTAACTAGATGCAGGAGGAGGGGTCTGTCTATTTAGATTGGGAAACATACCTTCAAATCTGTTACTTTTTCAGCCTGAAAAAGTGAAATATACTTGAGTTAGTTCTTTCTAAGCTGGAAATCTGTATTGAACCACACTATACTGATTAGTAGGGAAGTTTCGAAAGCTAGAAGATATTATGAATTGTGTCCCCACAAAGATATGTTGAGGTGCAAACTCCCAGTACCTGTGAATGTGACTTATTTGGAATGGAAATAAGATCTTTGTAAATCAAGTTAAGATGACGTTATTGGCATGGGCCCTATTCCGGTATGACTGGTGTTTTTATAAAAAGAGGGAAATTTGGACACAGACAACACACAAAGAGGAGAATGCCACGTAAAGACTCAGACACAAAGCAAGGTGGCCATGTGAAAATGGAGGCAGAGACGAATTTTGCTGCTACAAGCCAAGGAATGCCGGGTGCTACAGAAGCTGGAAGATGGATAGAACGACTCTCTTTTCCGTTGGAGGGATCGTGGCACTGCCAACACAGTTCACTTCGGGCTTCTAGCCATAGAACTATGAGCAATTAGTTTCTGTTGTAATTTTAAGTGGCCCAGTTTGTTGTAGCTATCACAGTAGCTCTGGGAAACTGATGCAGAAGGACATGTGGATTTTGAGAGTACTTTGTGGTCTTTGGGGCTGTTCTCTTACATCATTACATTTTGTACAGATTATCAGAATGGATAAACCACAAATTCCTAAACCGTGTTGTGCATGGTGTTCACCTTCACATGTTTCAGAAATATTAAGGTACTTGATATTACTCAAGTTTGAGAAAGATTGAGTTAAAATGTATTTATGTCTTTATTGTGATATAAGTAAGTTCCTTGGAAAGCAAAACATTAAGATATTATTCATTAACATTTTGTTATATTAGGTTGTTCAGCCTGTCACCTACCTGGCTTTAAGGAATGAAATATACTTGGTGGCGGTGAGGGTTGGGGAGGTAGCATAGAAAACTTGGAATATAAGTCTGTTTGAAAAGGGCAGTGGGCTCTGTTGATGTTAGAATGCCGGGGATCAGATTTCAGGCTCAGGAGAAGGTGGGGATGAGGAAGTTGTCAAGGCAGAGAGTTTAATTAGTGAAATAGTGCCCGATTTTGAGGTGGTTGGTAAGAAAAAGGTTGATCTAGGGAAAGGGTTGATAGAAGCGTAGGGAGAGCTGTGCTTACTCACATTTTTCCCTAGGCTTAGGCTTCTTGTTGGCAAAGAGGTTGATCATGGCTCATACACAAGGATTTTGGAAAGAAGGAAAACCCTATCTTATGCTTGAATATCTTCTAATATATCCACAGCAATTATTGATGCAGTCAGGAATAGCAGTGTGAGTGTAGACTAGTTTCTTGGCATTTTTAAACACATACGCCTCTCTATTCTCTAGCTCTTTCACTCCCTACATCTCCTCTGTTCTTTCTTACATATCCTTAAGGTACACAGGGATGAGTATGGAAACTGTACCAGGTATAACTTGGAAATCTGGCTATAAAGAATTTCAGATTTTTTGCCCAGCTAGCCCTGTTCCCTTTATTCCTTATGTAGCAAACAGGTTGAGTATGTAATGAATCAATTCTCCAGTACCAAAGACCTGCATTCTTTGTTGCTGTGTATGTGGTAAAGAACGCTACCCCATGTTTGGAGTCCTGAATGGATTTTCTTGGGAAATAAATGCTGCAAGAGAGAGACTACTTTCAAGTTTTGGTTAGAAGGAAAGGGATTGCAACCCTTTGGCACCTTCTACAATACAAGTGATGAGTCTGGGCAAAACAAACAAAAACATGCTGAATCCCACCAGAAGGAAAGACAGTGTGTTGCGGGAGCAGTGCGCCTTTACTGCAGCTTCCACACTCCCCTACACCTTCTCCTAGTAAAGTTTGGTAGCAAATGGGGTAAGTTTGGCTATGAAGCCCACTCTTCACTGTATTGTTCCTTTATATTAATGGATTTCTATATTGCTACAGTGTTAAGGGCCTAGAACAGTGGCAGGCGTGTAGTGTAGTACTCAGTAAAACATTTGTTACATTCATGATAGAAAAACTAAATTTAAGTAAAATGATTGAATCTTTCCAAATAGAAGTCCATTTATAGAAGTGTAGTCTCAGAAAATTTATAATTTTCATTCCTCCAATATGTTTTAGAGTTAGTAGATGCCATGTGTTATATCAAAACTAGAGCTTTGATACTCTGATATTTATGGCTTTTAAGTACCTTTTTTGTTTATTAAGTATAAACTTATCAATATGTATTCCAACATGAACTCAACAGAAACCAAACTAAAGATTTAGGTTGTGTTAAAATATGACCAGTACTGTGGGCTAAGGAGCCTGTTTTCCAGTTTTTCCAGAGAAACTCTTTGACAAAAATATTTGTCACCAATATTGCCATGAGGGACTCAATAGGTCTCAAACATTTTGGTCTTAGGATCTTGTTACAATCTTAATTTATTGATGATCTCAAAGAGCTTTTGTTTATGTGGGTTATAGTTATCAATATTAAATGTATCAGATATTAAAATGGAAATTTTGTATTACTTACTAATGTATTTTTTTTCTTTTTTTGAAATCAAACTCTCTCTTTGTCACCCAGGTTGGAGTGCAGTGGTCCTGTCTTGGCTCACTGCAACCTCCACCTCCTGGGTTCAAGCGATTCTCCTGCCCCAACCCCCCAAGTAGCTGAGATTACAGGTGCATGCCACCACACCTGGCTAATTTTTGTATTTTTAATAGAGACAGGGTTTCGCCTTGTTGGCCAGGCTGGTCTCGAACTCCTGACCTCAAGTGATCCACCCGCCTCGGCTTCTCAAAGTGTTGGGATTACAGGCGTGAGCCACTGCGCTTGGCCATTTCATTCATTTGCAAGAAAATGTCTGCCAAATCCCCAGTCTGAATAACTATATTGTCATTTCTTCTTTTTGAAGTATAAACGCTGTTCCATGAAAAAAGTGGCTAGTGTAACTTGCAATTCAAACCATTGCAGTCCTGTTTTTTGAGACAACCATCATTTTAGTATGCAACGGAAGTAACTCTGTTACTTAGCACTTTGTTACACACGTAGCATATTAAAAAGATGTGTATTTGAACATTTAAGATTTTCATAATATCACCTTTTCTGTTTCATTCAAGGATATTCTTCAGGGAATTTTTTTTTTTTTTGAGTGCATAGTGGTGAAAAAATACAATGACTACTAGTAATACCATCAGGTCTTGATTCGTAATACTAAGGTGTGAGCAGTTTTACCCACTATTGCTTTGTAACATTGGTGCAAATGCCAATGGAGTGAAAAATGGAGGTAATATCTTAGTAATACCATAAAAGTAATTTTGACCTCACAGTTCCCTTAAAAAGTCTTGGGAACTCCAGGGGTCTATGGATCCCAATTACTATGCTAAATAAAAAGTTGATCACATTTTGTTACTAGTATAATAGAATACCATATCTGATTTTAAGTTTTGAACACCTTGAACAGCCTTAACAGTGAAGTACATTGCTGTGTGTCTTTTAAGAAAGAATCTTCTAAGAAGGTACTATTCTATTAAGAAATATTAAGAGTTAACTTTGCAGTTAGAATCTGTAACTTGACTGGGTGGGGCACATATAAGGAATGTACACAGTAGGGCCTCAGTGTGGTTATGGAGTGATGTACTTCTCTTCTCCCCAGCCCATGTGCCCTGGGGGCTTTTTTGTTGGCCTGTTTTTTAAATAGTACATTTTATATGACAGTACTGCCAACTGTTTTCTCTCATCCTGTGAAATTGACCTATGAGACTTTCATGGTGGATTTCTCCTAGTTTTCAATAAAAGTTGGAAGCCTTCTCCAATTTATGTCAGTTATCTTTACTCCATATTCTTTTCCCTTTTTCTTCTGGGTTTACTAGTAGCTGGGTTGTGTGTGAGTGCACATCTGTATGTGTCAGTCTGTTAGCTGAGTACTAAATTTAGTTTGCATCGTTTTCACTCGATCTGAGCAAGCATTTATTGCCCTGGGGGGGATGGATGTTGATTTCCTTACAGTTTTTTTTAAAACTATACTTTGATACTTGGGCTGTTATCAGTCACATATTTCTGCTTCCTGAACAATCTTTTGGACATTTTTACTCTAGCCCTTCCAGCGAATTGACTGAGTATAACCAATCCATGGACACAAGTTTTGATTTACTTACTAGTCTGAGTTACTTAGGATTTTTTTCCCTCATGAGGAACCAAGGAATAACCACATCTTCTTCTAATACAGTGTTTCATAAACATTACTGTGGGTAGTATTTATTACCCTGGCCTCCTTTTCTCTTTGTTCTTCCTATAATATTTGAGTTTTAAGCAGAGTTCCCATCTATTCAGGTGATTAACTGTCCTTGTAAAGCTTTAGCATGTGTTCCACTCTTTAAGATTCTTAGATGAAACCCTGTCTCTACTGAAAATACAAAATATTAGCCGGGCACGGTGGCGGATGCCTATAGTCCCAGCTGCTCGGGAGGCTAAGGCAGGAGAATGGCGTGAACCTGGGAGGCGGAGCTTGCAGTGAGCCGAGATCGCGCCACCACACTCTAGCCTGGGCGACAGAGCGAAACTCTGTGTCAAAAAAAAAAAAAAAAAAAAACAAAACAGATTCTCAGAACATGTCTGTTCCAAAGCTAGAATAAGTAGTTAGTTTTAGTTGATAAAGTCTCATTAGCTTTCTATTGTAATACAGATTCCTATTCAGACACACTCAGTATTTTATGCTAGTGAGACAGATTTTTGACAGATCTTGATTTTAGTTTATTTTTATTTATTTATTTTTTTTTGAGACGGAGTCTTGCTTAGCTGCCCAGGCTGGAGTGCAGTGGCGCGATCTCAGCTCACTGCAGCTACCATCTCCTGGGTTCAAGTGATTCTCCCATCTCAGCATCCTGAGTAACTGGGATTACAAGCACCTGCCTCATGCTGGCTAATTTTTGTATTTTAGTAGGGATGGGGTTTCGCCATGTTGGCCAGGCTGGCCCTGAACTCCTGACCTCAGGTGATCCACCTGCCTCGGCCCCCCAAAGTGCTAGGATTACAGATGGGAGTCACCACACCTGGCCAATTTTTATTTTTCATATCTGACTTTCTAATTTTTTGCCAGACTGACATTGCTTTACCTTAAGTTCTGTGACTGATTACTGCTTAGTAATTGAAAATATGTACCAGAAGTATGACCTATCTTCTTATCTCTTAGCATTTTCATTTCTTGTCCTTCTTTGTTCCCCTGTTGATATACCTTGACTGTAATTTATTCAGTTATTCCATACATATTTATTATTTCCTAGGATATGTATTTTTATGTTTTAGAAGGATCTTAGTTATAATCTGTGTAAATAATCACTTTTATACATTTAGGAAGTTGAAGTCAATGTCTGTGGGCAATGAGGCAGCTCATCAGAGGTCTTTTGGGTATAAAAAGAAATAAATTTGTAGCTAATGACTCTTGGACTTAAATCAAAGTTGACTCATCATATAATGGATGCTAGTTTACTGCTTTCAAGCCTCAAGAGCTTTGCTGAGACTTTTAAAAATTGCTTAATTGAGATTATGAGTCAGTGTTCCCTATCATCAAATAAACAACAAATATTCTGTTTTTTAAAAAAGCATTTTGTGAAAACCATTCTTACCTGTGGGCTATACAAAAATAGGTGACAGGTTGAATTTGACATACAGGCTGTAGTTTGCAGATCCCTGGCTTAGATCACAATTGAAACCAATTTGATACTAGAAGTCTCAGTTAACTAATGAATAATTGATTTAGTGTGTTGTTTTTCCTTCCTTCCTTCCTTCCTTCCTTCCTTCCTTCCTTCCTTCCTTCCTTCCTTCCTCCCTTCCTCCCTTCCTCCCTTCCTCCCTTCCTCCCTTCCTTCCCTTCCTTCCCTTCCTTTCCTTCCTTTCCTTTCTTTCTTTTCTTTCGTCAGAGTTTTCCTCTGTCGCCCAGGCTGGACTGCAGTGGTGCGATCTCGGCTCACTGCAACCTCCACCTCCCGGGTTCAAGCAATTCTCGTTCCTCAGCCTCCCGAGTAGCTGAGATTACAGGCCTGCGCCACCATGCCTGGTTAATTTTTTTGTATTTCTTTTTGTAGAGATGGGGTTTCACCATGTTGATCAGGCTGGTGTCAAACTCCTGACCTCAGGTGATCTGCCTGCCTTGGCCTCCCAAAGTGCTGGGATTATAGGTGTAAGCCACCATGACCAGCTGGTGTACTGTTTTTTTTATGTCTTTATATGTTGGTGTTTATTAAGGTTAAGTCTTAATAAACATCATGTGCAATAGGTACTGAAATATTTCTTAATGAGATGAGCTTATTGTTTTCCCTTTTCCTAATTCCTGGAGATGTCTGTCTGAGATCTGACCCTGAGTTTGGTCTTCTAATACATTTTTTAGGCCTATAAAAATGCTTTCTTAAAAATTGCTTTATGACCTCATACTCTCAGGTAGCTTGCAAGGTTCCTGTATACAACTCTGTGACTTATACTGACTCAAGTCTTTGAAGTTTAGAAGTAGAGGAGACTGTCTGATTCCATTTTCTCATTTTATAGATGACACAGAGACCCAGAAAATTCGCATCACTTGTCTAAAATCATATAGGCCATCCAAGATGTTATTTTTAATTTACATCCGAGCTCTGGATTCCAATGAAAAAGAGAAGGAAAAGTAATTTAAGTTCGTCACATCTAAGTTATAATTATACTTTAGTTTTGGACTAACTTATGTTTGTAAGATAAAGTAATTTCGATTACACATTTGACTTTAGATCATGCAAAGAGTGTCCAGATCTCTTAAAAATGTGCCATAGCTAGGAGATTTAAGAAGATAATCTTATTTCTTTCTTTGTGTCCATAACTCTTTCACTGTTTTTTTCAGTCATCTAAATTTAAAATTATGTAATCGAGGATCACAGTTGGGCCCTGGCTTCAAGAATGGAATCAGAAAAGAATATGCTGTCTGTCTTGGTTGAGGGTGACATTTAAAGTAGTACTTGATGTGTAGAAGAACTAGGAGAGGATTAAATATTTGGAACAGTAGTTGACCAGTGAGTATATGCTGAACTCAGTTTTGTGATGCTGAAAATGCTGTACATATTCAGTTCACTGAATAGTCGTAGCTAGATTGCCTCACTAGTCCTGTGTTTTTGTAATATTTGCTGAATTATTGGCTACAAAGTTATGCAGTAAAATGATATTTCATGGTGAACATTTACAATATTAAGTGAACTTTTGAATATAGCCACCAATTGGCTAAATATTAAGACTAATTTTGGATTTGCTTTTGGCTACTTTAATATAGCTATGGTTTGAATTAAGTAGTTGATTGCCTATAAGTGATTGGAATTTTAAATAAAAGCTTTTATGAGTATACAAGTGATTTCTGAGAGGAGGAAAGTTACGAAGATCTAATTTTTGGGAGGATCTCAGTTACTATTTAAGAATGAGTAAATATGATCAGGTAGAATATACAAATAAATCCTTTGTGAATTTAGGAAGTGTCTATTTTGAATATCCTGTTTATTTAATAAGCCATAAGCTCTTTGAGGGCAGGACTTCATTTATGCATGATATGCTCTTCATCAGGCCTGATACCTGGGTGGTGAAGTGTAAAGACTGGATGAGTGTCTCAGTGCTGTTTTGTGACCTAGTTTAAAGACAGTTGTTCTAAAAGATACCATAATGGAGGAACTATAGTGGTAAGTCTTCTTGTGTACTCTTTGAGATCTGATTCCTAGTATTTAGTACTCGTGCGGGCAGGTGAAGACTACATCACATCCTAGAGCATTCATTTGGCTATATAAATAAACCATAATGGACAAGTTCTGCAAAGCCTTATTAAGTCCACTCATGAAGTAGTGGCATTTTCTCTAATTTCACTCTTTGGCACATAGGCTTTTAAGTTGTTCTAGAAGTAAGCCTTTCAAGGTCTTTTTCCTTTAAAAAAAAAAAAAAAAACTTACTTTTAATTGCCGGGAACTAATATAGCACTATGATCAATTAAATAATCAGTTTATAGCAGTTTGGACAGATAACTTTCCTGCTCTTATTTGGTATTTTTTATTATGACTTAAAAATATACTAGCAATATATATTTATTGCAGGAATTTTTAAAAGCAATAATTTATATCATTTTGATTTGTATTTTTCTTTGCCCTGGAATGCATTAGGTGGTGCTGAAGCATCACTTGTTACTAGTTTCAGCTGGGAAATTGATGGCCTTTGCTAATCAGAATGAGCATTGTGAAGAACCTTTGCAGGTTGGATACTTTCATCCAAGTTTTGGACTGAATGATATTAGGGGAAAAGAAAATTTACTCTGTTTCTTTGTCAGTCTGTTTCAGTTGGATTCCACCTAGCCCATCTCATTTTGGGAAATCCTAAAAATAAAATAGTTGCTAATTGTTCCCTGTGACAAACATAT
Organism: Gorilla gorilla gorilla; assembly: GCF_029281585.2. NCBI lineage: Eukaryota > Metazoa > Chordata > Mammalia > Primates > Hominidae > Gorilla > Gorilla gorilla. The sequence continues at coordinate 188,184,097 of NC_086017.1, read as the reverse complement.
TCATGATTGATCAAATTATGATTTAATTTCTTATAATTTTATCATGGATGGGGTTGGATGTTTTGTTTTTAAAGTCATTCAATTTAGCATGCCTTCAGAATTGACTGAGTGCCTGCTATGTGTGCCGAGCACAATACCACACCTTACTGGTGGTTAGGCTAAAGCTGAACAAGGTGTCCTGCCAGAACATTTACCATCTAGTGTACTATAGTACATCTAGACCAGTGCCCTGGGCCAGTATCCTCAAAAGAGTATTTGACTTATTCCATTAAGCATGTAATAAACATTCAGGTTATATAAAGTTAATTGTACTCTTTGAATTAATTTTTTTGGTGAAGAGGGTACCTTTTCTTTAGATGAAGATATTATAATTGTCACTCTTCCTCTGTGGTTTCCCATCTCAGTAATTGACAGTACCAACCGTTCAGTTGTCCAGAGAGAAACCTTTGATTCTTTCCTTTTCCTCAACTATGCCTCAACTATGCATCCAGTCAGTTACCATTGAGTCTACCTTCTAAATATTTTTGGAACCCCAATGTTCCTCTGTGACAGTCCAGGATTTAGTCTTCTCCTGAGTTACTGCAATATTTTCCTAATTTGGCTCCCTAATTCCTCTTACTCCAATCTAGCTTCTTTATAGTCTGTGCTTCTCCCTGCTCTTCCTGAAACTGTTTAATGGATTTGTTTTCTCTTAGTGCTGCCTTGAAGGTCCTCCTGAATATAGTTTCTGCCTGCATTTCAAGCCGTACTCGTCTCTGTCCTCACTCATTCCTTCCACACCTGCTGCAGCTCATGGGATGCTCCTGTTCACTCCCTCCCTTCCCCAAGCACCCTTGTTTTCGGGCCCCTCCTTTAGTCTGAATACCAAGGACACTTCTTCTAAATGTGTTCCTAGACTGCTAACTTTAGTTAGGGCTTCTTCTGTGTGTGTCCACTAGAAAATTGTCATTGCCTCCCATTTGTCTTTCTCCCTATGAGATGCAAGCTTGATGGGTGGTACTTAGTCACCACTTTGTCCTCAATGTAGGGCAGTAGCAGTTTGTCACCTGGTAGCCTACTCAAATGCTTGTTAATTTTTGATTTTTTAAAAAAATCTGTTAACTATATCATAAAGAAATCCATGATGTCACAGGACAACCAGCATAGTTCCACGTTAGATATTTCTTTATGCTGAATAGATGTGAATATATCATTTTTAAAGAGGAATCGGCAAACGACACTCTGTGGACCAAATCTAGCTCGCTTTCCTTTTATAAGAATCACAAGCAAAGAAAGGTCTTTACATTTTTATAAGTGCTTAGGGAAAAAAAAATCAGAATAATAATACTTTATGATACAATGATATTATGAAATTCAAATTTCAGTGTCCATAAGTTGAGTTTATTGGAACACAGCCACACTCGTTTGTTTACATATTGTGTGTTGCTGCTTTTGCACCACACAGCAGAGTTGAGTAATTGTAACAGGCTGTATGGCTGATAAAGCCTGAAATATTTATTGTTTGGCTCTTTATATAAAAGTTTCCTGACCTCTCCTTTAAACCATTTCTGTGACATGAGGACAAATAAGTATAATTAGATATATTTGAGTCATGCCTCAGTTTTCTTTTTTCCCCCACTTCGTGTTAAGGTTTAAGTATGTCCAGTAAAAGAGCATCATTTGAGTTTTGGGAACTGTATTCCAGCCTATCTCATACATACCTAGAGCTTTTTGAGACTTGAACATTACAGATGAGATGTTGAGAAAACAGAGACTTCATATCCTGCCAAGTTTCATAGATAAAACTGGAGTGGATAACTCATGGTTCTACCCCACCCAATGGTCTTTTCCCAAGTAACTAATATTCTTTTTTAACTAAATCAGCCTTCTTGCAAATAACTAACATTTTTTATTTTTAAAATTTACTTCTTTTTACAGTTAAGGAGAAAAAGTGAGCAACTTTTTATGCTATTTGATAAAATCATTAAAATATTATGCTAAAGCCCTCTAAAAAATTTTGTTTTATTTTTGCCAGTATGTTACTTTGAAGAAAAATAACACCAGCCATGTTTTGGTTGTATAATCATTTTCCTAACTATTGGAAGCAACTTTGTCAGGTTTTATTATTAGGCAATGTAGAACTTTCGTTTTACATCATTTAATAAAATCAAATGGTTTTTACAACATTGTTTACATCTTGTTTAAATATTTTACTGAGAAAATAATTAACTTTGTTTTATTTTTAGGGTTATATCCTGTGTTGTGACCTCATGGTTTAAGTGGGAATAAAGATGAGTATAAGCAGTGATGAGGTCAACTTCTTGGTATATAGATACTTGCAAGAGTCAGGTGAGTACTTTTATAAAGTAAATAGGCCTCAAATTATTTTAATATTCTCAAAATAATCTTTTATGCATTTGAAATTTGTATCAGTCCAAACCGTTGAACTTTGTATGTTTTCTTAATGTCTGGACTGCCATTTTAAAGCTATGTTTTACTGCATGGTTTAACTCTCTGACTCTTTCAAATATGTTGCAAACAAGGCAATTATTTGTAACAGTTTGGCTTTCGCTGTTCAAAGACCATTTTTATAATCTGTTATGAGGTGAGATTATTGCATATGTTTAGTAGGAACATAAAAACTTTTAGCCACCATCAGTTTGATAATGTATATCCAGAATTCTCAATTAAATGTTGTTGGTCCTAACTGTAGTTAGTATTTTGGAAATTAAATTAACAGTATTTTCCTAGAATGCTTTCAAAATTATTATTTGAATTAAGTGTATCCTTGATCTGAATTGTTATTATTGTAATGGGAGTAATTATAAATAGAAATCATTGAAAGCCATTTGCAACTAATATTAAATCAATCAGTGATCTTCCAAGTTTTATTGATAGATAAAACAGAAGGAATACTGCAAGGGGAAATGTGGATGGATTAAGCAAAAATTTAAAAGTAGAAGAGGGAACATGGTTGGGTATGGGTGGAGGTATAGGATGGTGAGAAAGATTAATTGCAATGGAAATGCCGATTGCTACTAAAAAATGAAAGCATTTGGTGATTTCAAATGTCATGGTCTAGAGATTGAATTTTAGAAATTATGCCTTAAAGTTACTGTAATGTTTTAGCAGTAAGGTGAGGTGCCCCATAAAAAAGATAATTTTGGTAGTCAAGTGTGAGGGAGGATGGAAGGATAAAGTAGAGGTCTAAGCTTGTAGAATATTGAGCCCTCAGTTTATGGTTTTGAGACTTGAATCATTCTTCTTGTATGGCATAGTTAGTTGTCCTTTCCTATACAAGGAATACAAACATGGCTTTCGGTCTGAGAGCCTGTTGCTTGCTGAGATGTTCCCAGCTGTTCTTCAGTGCTGAGCATTTTTTGGGGGTAGGGGTTTTCTATTCCCAAGCACCATCACTGCCCCTGTCTGAGGTGTAACAGCTGTGAAAGTGATGTCCAGAAGGACAGGGAGGGAAAGAGATTAGTATCCAAGCCCACAGAGAATAATTTATAATGAAGCTTTGAAGTTAATAGCTCTTGTTTTGTTTTCTTTGTTTAAACTGGTAGACTGGTACTGAAGGCAGATCTAAAGAATGTTTTGAATAAGATAAAATGATTAATAAAGTGAAAAAGTAGTGACTAGTGATTGTTAGGTATGTAACTTGTAAACAAGTTCAACAATTTCAAATACTTGTGTTTGAAAGTTGTGTAGCACTTTGAACCCAAATGGAAAAAATTCGTTGGGTTAAAGCAAACTCTTCTTTCTGCTTTTAAATTTAATCACCTTTTAAGCCAGAGCTTTGAGACTTTTGGACACTGGAGCAAAAACCATTGTGAAGGATCAGTAGATGGGAAATATATTGTAAAGGCTTGTTGGTGTATGGTAAAGACAACTATTTAGGTTGAACCATATAAAATTACTGCTTTTGGAAGTTAGAAACAGTTGAATAGCTCAGCACTACCTTGTGGTTCAGTGGTGTTAATGAGAGCACTAATATTTTTCTTTTTCTAAACAAAAGTCCACAAATTGATACTTGATGTTACTGTAAGAAAACAGTAAAAAGGAGCAGTAAAATAATATTCTCAGTTAATTTCTGAACGAGTAGATTAAATATTATCAAAAGTTGTGGGTTTTTTTGTTTGTTTGTTTTTTGAGACGGAGTTTTGCTCTTGTTGCTCAGGCTGGAGTGCAGTGGTGTGATCTCGGCGGCGGGTTCAAGCGATTCTCCTGCCTCAGCCTCCCGAGTAGCTGGGATTCTAGGCATGCACCACCATGCCCGGCTAATTTTGTATTTTTAGTAGAGATGGCGTTTCTCCATGTTGGTCAGGCTGATCCCAAACTCCCGACCTTAGGTGATCCGCCCACCTTGGCTTCCCAAAGTGCTGGGATTACAGGCATTACACCCAGCCCAAAAGTCTTCTTAAACTTGCTTTTCTTCTTAGAGAAAAAACCCTTCAAAATTCCATGTTTTAAGGTGTTTTATGTTGAAATAAAAATAAACCAAGAATTAAAAAAAAATTTGTATGGTAGACTGATATATCAAGTTCTCCATAATTGTTTAGTATGTTCTTAGGTGTCCTTTGTGTATTCTTTAGAAAGTTTTAGACTTTACAGTGTAGTGGTGATGCTAAATCACATGTCTAAAAATGTGCAAATCAGTCCCTTGGTAAAAATTGTAACTTCCTGTTTACATTATGATTTATAGGGAAAGATCAGACTCAACTGATGACATTTTGACTTACGGCAGTTTTCCCAGGACTGCAACTTGCCATAAATTTAAGAACTGCTTATGTTAAGAATTCTGAAGTTTGAGCCCCTGACTACCTGCATCAGAGTCACACTGAGTGGGGCCTGGGAATCTGCATTTTACAAATGCCCCAGGTGATTCTTTTGGCTTAATAAAGTTTGAAAGCCACTGGTCTATATTAGTTGTAGGACAATTAGAACTTGACAAGACAATTGGCAAGCATTTAGCATATTCACAAAATCTTGGCAGAAAAATTATGCTGAGTATTCAAGATAAAGTAGAAAACATGGAATACATGTATATCTGCTGAGGTTTGGGCTATGAGAACATATCCTAAAGAGGGGCTGCCACTAAAAGTGTATATTTGTGTTTGTGGGTCAGGCGGAATAATGAGATAGCAGAAATAATGAGGCGTTTTTATGTCTTAAAGGGTGCCATGAGATATTTATTTGTAATTGCATCCAGAAATAGGATATGGAAGAGAGTTTGAGAATGTTACAGTTCTGTGAACTCAGGACAGGGTTCAGACAGAACTCAGAATCTCACTCATAACAAATGCCCATAGTAGCTTTAGATCTGGGCACTTGCCACTTATTCCAAAGCTGTTTTTTGGTTCTGATCTCCAATTATACTTAAATGTGGCTACTTTTGCAACAGGTCCTAATTCAGAATCACCAAGTACAGTAATGTCTGGGTTGTTTTGGGGATTCATCATATTTATCACCACAACCTACAAATGATACTTATTGAGAATTAGTCATTCAATATCTAAGAAATGCGATATAAATTACTCTTAGGTTATAACTATGTTTCTTGAAAGATCTAAAGTAATACCGAAGAAACTGGAATCTTTATACTGCTGCTTTCCCGGCAATAGAGCACTGAATTGGATTAGGAGACAGCAGAAAAGGAACATCGTGGCAAAGGAAGGATTTGTGCAGAGACATTCAAAGGACTGGTTTGTGAAGACTTCCAAAAAGCAAAACAAAAATTTCCGCCTGGCCTGTCTCATTATCAAAGACTGTCCAGAAACACATTATGAAAGTTTTTATGTTTTGATAAATATGTGGTTTAGTAATACTTTTTTTATGTAAGAACTTTTAACATTTGTTCTCTGCATATTGTTCAGTGTTGACTGTGGTATCTGTCTGCAGGGGGAAAATCACTTAAATTGTTCTAGGCTGAAATATTTTTTACTGTTGTCAATACTAGAAGATACTGTCTGTTGAAAGTTTCCCGCCTCCAAAATTACATAAATTCTGAGATTCATTTTTCTCACCTATAAAATATGTTGCTGTGGAGAAGGGATTTACATTGTGATATTCAGCCTCAAATATTTGATGGACATCTCTGTTTTAAATAAACCATCCCTCAGACTCATCAAAACTAATTAAAGAAAAATATATTTATTGTAGGGTTTTTATTAACTATTGTAACTTTTATTTTTTGCAATTTTATCACTAGAAAGTTCACCCTACGCAAATTTCTTTGGTCCTCACCATTCTGCCTTTTTATGAAGTAGACTTCCCTATTCAACAAATATTTCCTAGGGAATAAAATGATTTTTTTCTCTTTAGAGATGACTTGAAAATTGAGCGTATTTAATATATGATACTGTAAGTAACAATTAACTTGATTCAAAAGTATTGTTCCTTTAATTAGTGTTTGCCCAGGGGCATTAATTTCATTGCCCTAATAACTTATCTAGCAACCATATGCAGATAAATACTTACTGGTACATGCCAAGTTGCATATAGTAGAACCTGATACAGTGTTAATTTTAGAGGCACTAAGCTGGTTTGGACCTTTTTAATCTCTCCCCCACCTTTTGCGTCACCATTGACTTCTTTAGTTATTTGCAGTTGTGGTTTATTTTTTTTCTGAAGAAATAGTTTCTGGCAGTTATTTTTGAACTTTCTGACACCTGGTTTTCTTATAAGAAAACCTGTTTTCTATAAGAAGATGTCATTTTATCTTGCTTCAGTTGTATATTTGCTTTAGGGAAAGAATTCTTGATACTGGGTTTAACTATTACATGTCTAAGAGCTCTGTAAGTTCTTCATTTATATTGTACTTGACTGTTGGAAGCTATGAAACAGTTGCATCTTATAATTGAAAGACTTAACTGGAATTGCAAAATCAAAATGTCCTTGTTACTAAAATGAGTAACTTTCTAGATAGTGATTCTGAATATTATTACTTTTTAAAAATTTATTTAAAAAATAACCGATGATGCATACTGTCTCCATTTATAAGAAAGGTGGTATATAAGAAGGAAATATATAAAATCTGTATTAGGGTTCTCTTGAGGGACATAACTAATAGGATATATGTATATATGAAAAGGAGCTTATGAGGGGGAATTGACTTACACAATCACAAGGTAAAGACCCACAATAGGCTGTCTGCAAGTTGAGGGGCAAGGAAGCCACTGGTGGATCAGTCCAAGTCCCAAAACCTCAAAAGGAGGGAAGCTAACAGTGCAGCTTTCCATCTGTGGCCAAAGGCCCGAGAACCCCTGGTAAACCACTGGTGTAAGTCCAAGAGTCCAAAAGCTGAAGAACTTGGAATCTGATGTTCGAGGGCAGGAAGCATCCAGCATGAGAGAAAGATGAAGGCTGGAAGACTCAGCAAATCTAGTCTTTTCTATGTTCTTCTGCCTGCTTTATCCTAGCTGTGCTGGCAGCTGATTAGGCAGTTCCCACCCAGATTGAGGGTGGATCTACCTCTTCCAGTCCACTGACTCAAATGTTAATCTCCTTTGGCATACTCTCACAATTATATCCAGGAACAATACTTTGTATCCTTCAATCCAATCAAGTTGACGGTATTAACCAGGATGATATATAAGAAGGATAATACATGTAGGCTTCAAGAGTTTGGTTTATGAAGGATCTCCTTATCTCTCTTGCACCCTCCCTCCCTCCATGTTTTCCCCCTAACTTTTACAATGGGATTTTCCATCTCCTTAGAAATACAGGCCTTGTACCATACCATTTGTTTTTTGAGATGATTATTACTTCAAATGTTATATTTGTAAAATCACAAGTCAGAACCATATACTATTATTTTTTAATTTAGAAAACGTGATCACAGTAGGCACAAACTAACCTTTATGTATAACATTAAAGCTCTGACCTGTACTACCATGTGACATATAGCTCATTCATTCATTTTTTTGTTTCATTGTAGCAGTTTCACATTAGCTCTGTAATGGCTAATGAATATTACAGTGCAGTTTCTTTGTTGACTCAGATAAAGGTAACTGGGCCATTCCTTCCTATGTACCTTATGCCCAGTGCCATTTATGAACAGACATTACCAGTGTATTCGATGGAGTCAGGTTAAAGTGGTTATCAGTAATGTGCTTCTAGTCATGAAGAACTGCAGTGAAGAGAGCTCAGCGTCTGGTATGTCCACCTTCAGTCTGCCTTTTAGTTTTTATCAGTAGATGACCAGCTACAGAAGTGCAAGTAGGTATATAGTTTTGTTTTATAATCAAATGAAATATAGAATAACCTTGATTTTACACACATGGTTGTATCCATGACTAATTGACAATAAACAGCAAGCAGTTGTCATAAATGCTGATAATTCTTTTTTTTTTCCCAAATAAGTTTTTCTCCTCTTTTTGTAAGCTGAATTACCATTTTTTGCTGACACAGGAAATTCGTATTACACATTCCTGCTAACACACTTATCAAAGGACAATGGTCCTTTAATAGTTGCCAAACAGAGAATTTGTTCAGTGTTTTTTAGGACTAGCCAGCATAGCGAGAGTACAAGGAAACATGGAAATTGCTTTTGGCATTATTAATAATCTTTTTGGAAAGCAATTTGGCAATGATGAAAACCTTCTTTAAAATGCTTATATCCCCTTCAGCTTTTGAGGGAATCCATCCTAAGGAGAAAAAAAAAACACACATTGTACATGGCAAAAGCCTATACATATAGATATTTGAGGTAAGATTCTTTTAAAATAGTGATCATTGGAAAAGTTCGAAGGTCCAGCTATGGCATGAATAATTTACTGGCTGAATATTATGATGCTATTAAAATTATTTCAGAAAGTATTATTTATATAAAATGTTCATAGTTACATGTATTTTTAATGGCAAAATTAGGGCACGAAATTTTATAGCTAGTGTATCAGTACTAGATCTAGCTCTTCAATGACAAAGATCCCCTGTGTCATTTTTTCCCCATCCTGTTTACCTTTTCTAAAATCTGGATCTGTAGGGCAGAGTTGGAGTCAAGAAAGCATTTGATGATGAGAACATGAGTATAATTTGCTGGGCTTTTCTGACCTGAAGCTTATATAGGACCTTGGATCAATCAGATTTTCGTTTCAGACTAGGGCAGTATGTTGTGGTCATATTTAAGCTTTGCCTTTTTTTTTTTTTTACCAGTTTGTCTCATCTGGTCATCCTGTACCATAACCATGGTGTTCAGAGTCCATTTTCTTATTCTTGTATTGCCTATTTGCAAGGTAGAGTTGGCAGGCTCTATATGACTAACTCCCCTTTGAGAACACAGTCCCTAACATCCTTACAGAAAGCACTTCCTGAAACAAGCGATCTATAGAAAATGGCTGTTTTGTGATCTCATGCGTGCCACCCCACTCCCTGCCAGCTGTCGTTGCTCGTCTCTGTCACTGAATGACTATATACTTCATGTGTTTCAGTCTTATTTCTTTCTGGAGTCTCTCTTCTCCCTGAGTCTCAATACCCTAGTCAATGTTTAGAGTACTTGATTACAGAGGTACTATCAGATTTGCTCTTACACTTGGAAAGAAGGGATGCTGTTTTAGATGGTCATGCCGGATTTTAACATCTAACAGATTTAGGTGGTCTCTTTTGCCTCCTATTATATAAATCAAAAGCTGTCCCTGGAAAAAGCCTTTTTCTGCATATATATTTACAGATAAATGGAAATAGCTTCTGGCACAAAACTAGTTCAAGTTTTAGATTTTTCCAAGGAAGACTTAAGTCATATGCTTTTATGGAGTCACAGATTTTTTTGATGTGCCAAAATACATTATAGTATAATTGCATTCTAATTTAAAAAATGTTTATTGAGTACTTGTTGACTCAGGTAATGTGCTAGTTTCCCAGAATTAAAGGATTACTAGACTTAAACCCTTTTGTCATGATCCCAGTCTGGTAGTCACACACAGGCAAACAACCATAGCCACAGAGTTGATAACCAGTGTGGTAAGTGCCACACATACAGAAATTCTAGGATCAGCGTTGGAGAGACTGGTTAGCCCTGGTGTAGTGAAAGAGGATTTCACCTCCATTCAGATAGGAGAAAGAGCAAAGGAGGACATAAGGCTCAGACGCATGATATATAACACAGCATATTCAAGATGTTAGATGTAATTTGCCACCACTTGAATTTATTGTGTAATGGGAGTGAGACGGGGTGTGTAGTATTGAGATGAGACTGGAGAGACAGAAGAGCCAGATTACAGAAACAACTGTGTGCCATAATTAGGCGTTTGACCTTTATTATGAAGGCCAAGGGGATCATTGAAAATTCTCAAGCAAGAAGTGATATGTTCAATTTTTTGTTTTACAAGTAATGGTCTAGTTGTAGCTTGGCATATGTACTGAATTGAGGAGGGGAAAGAAATGTATATAGCAAAGGGTAATGGGGACTAAACGCAGATCTGGCAGAAAAGGTAAGGTGATGAGCATCTACAGATGGTAGAGTGGTAGGATTTGGAGTAGGATGGTAGGATTTGGTAAACTGTCAAATGCCAAGGACCGAGAGAGAAGAGGGAGTTAGGATGACTATGACTTTCAGGTGTAGTGAAATGAGATCAGAAGTTTCTAAGGAAAAGGAGTTTTAGGGAGGGGAAGAAGAAAATTGATTTTGAACATAGTAATTTTAAACTGCTATGTAATGCCATGGCTAGAAATAAAGAAAATATTCTAGTTGAATTCAACATTTAAGCAGAGCATTTAAGTTTGGAACTTCTCTAGGGTAAACATTAGTGAGAAGTGCCAAAACAATGCTAATGACTACTTCAGGGATGTTTCATTGCTATTTGAGAGCATCCTAAGTACATCTGTAGTACCTTGAGATGCATGTAAGCACCTGTGATAGTTTTTCTCCTGGTCTGACAGAACAAATTCAGGATATCTGCAACATTCCAGCCAGAAATTGGCACAGTCCCACCTGCAACTCTTAGGCTATTCTTGGGCATATTATTACTTTAAACTTAAACTCTATAAGCTAATTAAATAGGGTCTAAATTTAACAATTTTGACTGTTTAAATTGCAGCCATGAATAAAGTATACAGAAATCATGTACTTCAAACAAATTTATAAGCATTACATAAGTCAAGACACTTTCAAAACCTTGGCAGTAAATATGGCAATAAGATGGCTCAGTGTTTCATGCACTGTGCAACCACTTTCCAGGACCCTGAGTTGAAAACAAAACAGTGATGTAGTCTTTTACTTTCTATCAGGAAACAGGAGCTCAGTCTCTCCCTTAGCTTTATCCTTGACCATATTTTAACTGTTCAAGAGGAGTAGTAGAGTCTCTGAATGAATTTGAATCTGTACTTTCTCATTTATTAGTTGTGATTTTCCATTAGATTATAAAATAATAAAATTATATGTGTGTACACAGTATCTAGCATATGGTATAGGCCCTCTGTAAATGGTGTCTTCTGTCTTGAAGTTTTCTTAAATCTCTTAAACTGCTTGGTGTTTGCCTGTTTTTACTATGGATGATTTACTGTGAATTTATTCAGGGAGGGGTTATATAATTGAAAACAGGAATCTCCAACCTCACTGCTTAAGGATTTTACTGCTATGTCTCTCATTGTTTCTCCCCATCCTCCCTCGTCCTTATTCTGTTTTCTGCCTTGGTGATCTGGAATCTACTCATATTCAGATAGTTGTGGGCTTCCTGATAGGGACAATTCAAAACGGTGCTTCTCCGCCCCCATCCCCCCACCCCCGCCCCGCCCCCCGATTGGTATCTCTCTGAGCCCAGATTAAGGTGAAAACTATGAAAACTAAATGCATTTAATTATGATCTTGCTTATGGGCAAAATCAGGAGCTAAAATCAAGGTTTTAGAGGTAACATTTTTCCACTTGGCCTTTTCCACTGTGGGTTAGATGTTGTGAACATAATGAGTTAGGTGTTCCAAAGAGAGAAGGAGGGGGTTACAAGGAAAATCAACTTAGGTGTACTCTGACTATCAAATAACCAAATTTTCCTAGCCACATGCTGTTTGTGAGCCCACAGTATTTTCTACTAGACTGTTTATAAGTACCACAAGGAGTAAAAGAGTGGAAGCACAAAATCCAAAAAAGACATGTACTAAACACTAAAAAACTAGGCTAGACAGGCTAGCCAACAGACATACTATATAGATTAAATCAGTTTAACCAAGACCCAAAATAAGCCTGCATTTATTTCCTTCGTTTAGTATAAATGTTTATTAATATTCTATATTACATGTACAATTTAATTGAATTGTTTAAAATACTTTATAGAAATTACTACTTAATGATAAATGGTGATTAATATTTCAGTAAAGAAAATAACCACCCTTGGTTTATCAGCTTGTTAGAATTTTACCTTTGAATTTTGACTAGATATTAATAAAAAACAAGGCCAACATAAAGAGATTTTTATTAAGTAAGTGCTTTGGTTTTAAGTATTTCAAGTTAAGAGTAAGTAATTGCTGATGGAGACCTATAAACCAGGTAATCATTTGCTAGCTGTTCATTTCTTAAATATTTCATATAAATGAGTTATTACTAAGTGGCAAAGAATTGGTATTTTTAAAGCACTTAATTCATAAAATGAGATTTAACCATTATGATTTTTTAATATTTGAATTTATTTTTATTAGTTTTCCTAAGTAGTTCCAAAGAGCTCCAAAATACTGAATTTATCAGATGTTTAACAATTTATATGTAGAAATTTAAATACTTCAGATTTTACCTGAGTGCTAGATTGCTTTAAAGACATTATTGAATTATAACTACATAGTAGATAACAATTACATGAAGTAAATGAAGATCATTCAGAATGAATGAATTCCTATTTAAAGCATATTATGTGTACCACTTTTGAGAAATGCTGAATACTTGAACTGGGCTGGGATGAAAGAAAATTTGAAATAAAGTTCCTTAATTCTAGATGTAAAAAATATTAAAATATAATACAGAAATATTAAATGTCCCTTAATCTGTCTTGGCCTGATTTAAATGAAGCAATTTAATTATATGATTTCCAAAGACTTGTTTTACCTTTTACATTTGATGCTTTTTGTTAAGAAAAGTTGTGTACCATGACATTTTAGAAAATTTGAAGCTATATAATCAAGTATTTACTAGAAATTTTAAAGAGTACATTAAGAGAAAAAGAAAATATGTAAAGGCTGACATGTTTACACACACACACACTTGACCTTAGTCTGGGATTTTAAATGGGTAGAATGGGATTTCAAAAGATTATGGTGATCTTTCTTTGTGTGTCATTTAGCATGTTGCCACTAGGAAAATAAATTCTCATGCCTTTTCTTTTCTTTTTAGGATTTTCTCATTCAGCATTTACCTTTGGTATAGAAAGCCATATCAGTCAGTCCAATATAAATGGTGCCCTCGTCCCACCCGCTGCATTGATTTCTATCATCCAGAAAGGTCTACAGTATGTAGAAGCAGAAGTTAGTATTAATGAGGTAAGGAAGACTTATTTCAAATACTGATTTTTTTCATCTTAAATATGCTGTGAAGTCAGCTGTCTTGCTTGCTTATTCAGTATTCTGACTTTAGCTTCACAGGGTTAACAAAAATGCAGACAGTTCATCCCTAATGTGGTAGTCAGGTTGCACCGGCAAGGTGTTGGCGCCTAGTTGTAAGGACCATTATCTGTAGTTTGTTTGCCTTAATCTGTTTGTGTAAGTAAACACTAATAAATAATTTTTATTAACACAACAGCATTGTGCTGTGGAATGCTAAGATCATAATTATTGGCCTGAAAATTGTAAATTCTCACATTATTTGAATATACCCTAATTTAAACCAGTTTATAATTGAAGCCAACTCTGGATGGTACTGCCTATCTAAGGACTACATGTGAGTAGTTTGTTTGGCTTAGGCGTCAGCATACTGTGGCCCATTAGCCAAATGCTGCTCCCTGTTTTTCTAAATAAAGTTTGATTGGAACACAGCCACACGCATTTACATATTGTCCATGGCTACTTATGGCAGAACAGTAGTTGAGACAGAGACCTTATGGCCTGCAGAGCCTAAATTAATATTTACTGTCTACTCTTTTACAGAAAAAGGTTGTAAACCCCTGGTCTAGTTTAAAATGTTGTTTTTGTTTTTTGTTTTGTTTTGTTTTGTTTTGTGTGTGTGATGGAATCTCACTCTGTTGCCCAAGCTGGAGTGCGGTGGCACGATCTCGGCTCACTGCAACCTCCGCCTCCTGGGTTCAAGCGATTCTCCTGCCTCAGCCTCCTTAGCAGCTGGGATTATAGGCACCCACCACCATGCCCAGCTAATTTTTGAATTTTTGTAGAGACAGGGTTTCCCCATGTTGGCCAGGCTGGTCTTGACTCCTGACCTCAGGTAATCTGCCCACCTCGGCCTCCCAAAGTGCTGGAATTACAGGCATGAGCCACCACGCCCAGCCTAGTTTAAAATTTTTATGTATAGTGAGGAGCTTTTCCCATTACTTCTATTTCAGAGATTAACATGTTCCCCTTTTGCGAGTATTTTTTAAACTGAAGTATCTATGATTTCTGTATCAATGATTATTACTAGAATTAGAAATTACATAATATACTAAAATGGATTTGTTTGTTTCCTCAGCTCTTTGAGTGACCATCCACTAACACAAAACTAAATTTTTTCTTAAAACGTGTGTAAATTTGACATGGCGCTTATTCCACAGTGTATCTGTGTTGGGTTTAGTATCTTTTAAAAATTATTTATAAGTTAAAATGCTTTCTCCTGTTCCTGAAATATTACATTACAATGGACAGTTTAGAAAGGCAGGCTGTGTTGTTGCAGCTCACAGTACCCTGCAATAACACTGTAGATTGTCACTGGTACGTGTTTACCAGTTTAAGTGAACCAGACTTCACATATGCATGTTCCCAGCTAATTTGTACTGTTTGTATTTCCGACTTGTTCTTTGTTTGTGTCTCTTCTTGTGCTTACTTGGAGAACTCTTTATAAGGAACTTCCTAATATCAATAAGTAGAGCTTTGGAAATTTCAATAACTCCCTAATATTCAAGAGCACTATAGCCCCATGAAGTCTGTTTCTGCTTTAATATTTGAATCAAATCACAAGAAACTTTTTAGCTCAAAGTTTTTAGTTTTTTAAAAGATGTATTTACTATAATGGGGCACCAGGCCTCTGATCATTATATGAACTATATTCCATATTGTTTGTTGCTTTGACTAACAGAATTTTAGAATCTAATTAATAACCTTTTTATCAGCTCGGCCTACATCTTATTATCCCTTTCATTTCAGCTCTATCTGTACAGCTCTATACTGTAATAATAGTATGAACTAAATGAAAAGGAAAATGTAAGCAGTCATTTCCAGTTGCTGCTTGTAGTTTCTTTATTCCCTCCGGACTTCTTACATGAATTCAGAAAGTTCCTAAAAATGTTTTTTTAGGAATGAAGATTTTCATTTCATTTCTGATTTTGTATAAATACAAATAACTTTAAATATTGCCTTTGATTTTTCTTCTCTCAAAATTTTCCAAATCCAGGATGGTACCTTGTTTGATGGTCGACCAATAGAGTCTCTGTCCCTGATAGATGCCGTAATGCCTGATGTAGTACAAACAAGACAACAAGCTTATAGAGATAAGCTTGCACAGCAACAGGCAGCAGCTGCTGCAGCTGCCGCAGCTGCAGCCAGCCAACAAGGATCTGCAAAAAATGGAGAAAACACAGCAAATGGGGAGGAGAATGGAGCACATACTATAGCAAGTGAGCTCAGACAAGAATTTTTTTTTAATTACATGGTTTATTTATTTATTTTTTTAAACTTTTAATTCGGGGTACATGTGCAGGTTTGTTATATAGATGAACTCATATCACAGGGGTTTGTTGTATAGACTATTTCATCACCCAGGTACTAAGCCTAGTGCCTAATAGTTATTTTTTCTGATCCTCCTCTTTCTCCCACCGTCCACCCCCCAGGAAAGTCCCAGGAGACAAGAATTTTTAAAAATTTTTTCTCAGAAGAAATATTTTGCTTTAACAGAATGCCCCATCTTCTATGCTGAAATAATTTCATCTGTTAACTTGCACCAACTTGTTTCCCTAACTTGTATCACACAGTTCAATTCAGATTTTTATTCCTAAAGCTCCAAAAAGCTAGATTTACTTTTATTTTCTTTTTAAAATATTTAGAAACCCTTTTCCCATTGTTAAATGAATTTTTACATCTACATTTGATTTCTAAATAAAATTTGTAATACTAGTTATCAACAAATAACCACAGAGCTCTGACATTGAGATAAAAGGCAACTCATGTTATATGAATGATATCAGCAACCCCTACTGGCAGAAACTCAGAATAGTACTGATAGACATTATATTTAATTCAAACCATTTTATCGTTTTATCCATGTTTAGGTCTAATCATTTAAAGTCTCCCATTCCACTCCCACCCCCACCCCTCTAAAAAAAAAGTATGTGGTCAATACTTAATTAAAGATAAGAATTTATTTTCTGTGTGACTAAGACTGTGTAGTCATGTTCAGCTTAACTTCATATAATTGAAAAATGTTACACTGTGTGCGATAAAGGAAGGTATTTGCTAGTTAAGAAATCACCCATCCACCATGTTGTAATACTGCCTAACTGGAAATGCTTACTTGTGTTTTACGATGCAGATAATCATACTGATATGATGGAAGTGGATGGGGATGTTGAAATCCCTCCTAATAAAGCTGTTGTGTTGCGGGGCCATGAATCTGAAGTTTTTATCTGTGCCTGGAACCCTGTTAGTGATCTCCTAGCATCAGGGTATGTTTCTCAAAGTGATACTAAAATGACTTTTAAAAATATCTTATTGAACATTTTATAAACATATGCATTATTCAGGTTTTCTGTTGTTGCTTAGTTGTGGCCATTTTGTCTCTGTAAATTTTTTATTCCTTCATGAAGTAATTGTAGAATTTTTAATTAAACTTACTATTTCGAGAATGCTTGGGGGTCCCAACGTGTAGAATGGGAAAAATACTGGAAATGAAAATTCGTGATAGTCGTTTTTATTTGCCTTATTAATATTCAGATGTAAATATGTTGCCTTGTTCTGATACGTGAGAATGTCATGAGGATCTAAAATATATTGCATACTTTTATAGGTCTGGAGACTCAACAGCAAGAATATGGAATCTTAGTGAGAACAGCACCAGTGGCTCTACACAGTTAGTACTTAGACATTGTATACGAGAAGGAGGGCAAGATGTTCCAAGCAACAAGGATGTCACATCTCTAGATTGGAATGTGAGTATCACTATATCCATGATGGATATAATTACTAGTATACCTAACCCTCAGAGCCTCAGACTCACGGCAGGGTTTGTCTATTTGTTCAGAATTTGGGGTTTTATTAACTAGTAACAACAAACCGGGAGTCATCCCCTGCCAGCCCTCTCCCCCACTGTGGGACACAGACTTGCCTTAGTCAGACCAAGGTTCAACATCCAGCTCTTCAGTGTATCCCACAGCATATCCTCGGTTAAATTGTTACTTTTTACTCTGTACTTCATTTTCCTTAAATGTCAAGTAGAAGTGTGAAAATGGTACCTAAATATTTGAGATAATAGGCGAAAATTCTTACCATAATAACAAACAACATACTAAATCTATAACAACTGAGTCCTTAGTTAGGGGATAAAAGAATTCTGTGTAGCAAAAAACATGTTCTTGTTTTTCTCTGTATTCTGTGAACTGGTAGAACTTTATTACCAATTTCCTTTTGGGGATCATTAGTCTAGACAACGTCTGAATTTTATTCCCACTGTAGGAATCTTATAATTCTCTGATTCTGTGTATGATTCAACATCTTTCAGGACAACTTGACTACTGTGACTTACAAAAAACTTTGACTTCGTTGCTGATAAATTCTCACCATTATAGTTTTAAATACATCTCTTAACTCGCTCCGCTACCCCCCCCGCCCCTCCCCCAAAACTCTTAGATTATTTCAGCATTGCAAAGAATATCAGGATAGTTGTTCTTTGCTCAGCAAATGAATGCTCTTTTCTCTTCTGTTTAACAACCCCTTGTGGACTTTCTAAAGGATCTTCCAATTCATTTCCCAGGGAATGAGATCTATCTTTAAAATGATTATCCCCACTAAAGTTCTCAGTTTCTGTGAAATGTTTTTTCAGAAATCATAGCTAGGTATTTTTAGCATTTTCTTCCAAAATTGCCAGCAGCATATTTACTCTTCCCCTCCATATGACAATTCTAAAAATTCCAAAGGGGTTTAGCACATTGTAGTATTATTTACTTGTAAGATCAAGACAGAATTGTTTTCTTAATATGGGCCCTTATTATATTTTAGTTCAGATATCTTATAGCTTTCTAATGCTACCTGGTCCACTGGCCATGTTAATTTAATGAAATTTATAGTTTACACTGAAAAGGATGGTTAATGAATATTGGTTTGTTGAGCTTGGTAGTTCTAAACTGCATTTTATAGTTTTGAAAAGTGTGGGCTTTTTAAAAATGTGTCATTCACAGTGAACTTGGAAAACATTATCCTCGATTAATGATTCTTTTCCATGGCTAAAGCAAGAGAGCCTGTGAGATTTCTCATCTTTACAGTATTTTCCTAGTTGAGCAGTTCATGAACTAAAACATTTAGGGACTGATAGTTTAGAGGAAACTTGACATTGTGTAGGATGTGGAAATAAGCTTTTACTGTTGACTTCAACATGGCTCCCCTTCTTCTTGAGATAGAGCCCTAAGGGATGGCCACATCCTAGCAGAATTGAGTCTGCAGTTCCCAGAACCAGCATTTGTTTTTGTTTGTCACTTAGACATACTGTTAAATGGCTTGAGAGATGTGAAATAGGTGATCTTGTTTTGAATGCTCTTACCAGAAACCATCAATAATATGTCAAGTAATGCAGGATTTCATTCTCCAGTAATGTTTACTGATTCTAGCAATAGTCTGTTTACTATAATCTGTAACTTCTGTGTTTGTGTAGAGTAGATCTGTCCTTTTATTACACAATTCATCGAGGCAAGGTGCACAGCAAGGGAATATAAGTTGAGAGAAATTTATATGGACTTTTCCTCCTGGTAAAGTAGGCAGTTGTACTTACTTCATTAACTATAAAGTCAGCCTGCGCTCTTTTCTGGCTCTTTTCCTTGTTGATCTTTTTATTGGCAAATATTTCATAGTGGGAAGGGATTAATAATAGAAAGGAACATTCAAGTATTTAAGAATCTGATCATTTGAAACAATGATATTGTTTGGATCATACACACTTCGTTTTAGACAGTAAAGGATTTAGAGGAATGGCCATATAAAACCTTCTAATCATATTTTAAAGTTTTTCTTTTTTACTTCTAATAAATCATTGTAAGACTATGAATTTGATGTTCTTCCCAGTCCACCACTCTACCTTCATTCTTAGTTGTGTGAGTCTGTGAGAATACTTTTGGCATGCATGAGGTGGGGTGAAGTAGATCCTGGTCCAGAGCAATCACTGTCAGTTGTTGCTTTGGATATAAGGCCCCCATACAACATTAGTGTCACAACAGTGGAAGGGTTTCATAGGCCTTTAGTGACACTCACAAGTAGGCAAAACTGACAAGTTTTGAAGCAGAGAATGTCTTCATTCTCTTCTGTACCTGGGATTTAAACATGAAATACTTTAACAACAATTAAATACTGTATCTAGATTATATAATTAAAGAAATGTTTTTCTCTGGCAGAGTGAAGGTACACTTCTAGCAACTGGTTCCTATGATGGGTTTGCCAGAATATGGACTAAAGATGGTAAATGAAGCATTTTCCTTTTTACTTTGTTGTTGATCTAAAGATAGAAAATTTAAAATAATGTTAATGTTTTTCTTTTGAATTTTAGGTAACCTTGCTAGCACCTTAGGGCAGCATAAAGGCCCTATATTCGCATTAAAATGGAATAAGAAAGGAAATTTCATCCTAAGTGCTGGAGTAGACAAGGTAAAAGCTCATTAAGTTCTGTAAAGGCAAATGTATTACAGAGCTTAATTGAAAGCAGTATTTTGTCTTAGCTGCCAATTATATAAACATTCCTATTTGGGAAATTCACATAGGAATTTATGCTAGAAATACTCCTTAGGTCTATCAGCTCATTTCTGAATCTACTTACCAAAATGTCCTTATCCTTTTATCTATGTGAACACTTTTAATTTTACCTGGAATTTGAACCATAAACAATGTTATACGTCCTGCACTTTTTGCTTCCCTTCTACAATTTCTAGTTAGTCTCACCAGTGAATATGGCTCTGGAGTGAATCCATGGGAAATTCTAGAGCCGGTCCGTTAGCCGAACTCTTGGTACTTAATTGAAGCTAATATGAAATGCAGGATCTGTCTAGCCTTCTTTGTCTAAGTCGGCTGGTGAATATAGATGAGTTGGAAATAGGACCTTCTTCCTCCTAAATAAAGGTTTAAGATTATCTTAATCCAGGAAAGGACATGCTAATAATTGAGTGTGGTGTCAAACAGGGAAGTGGAGAGAAACTGGTTCACTCTTTATAAAATTCAGAGAGCAATAAAAAAAGTGGCAAAAGGGGAAGAAAAGTGAAGTAGGCTGGGAAGGAGAGAGACTGAGTCCTGTTAATAGTCACCGCCACTAGACAATACTTTAGGTTCTTGCTTTAAGTACTGCCAAAATTCAAGCTGCCTTTTTGGGTAAATGGGAGCTTTCAGAATCTTTCAATATTGAGAACTGATTACGTTGTTAACCAAGAACTTCTCTCTTACTAAACATCTATACGAGTCTTACATTAAATGTACTATTACAATGGAGTTTTTTAAGCAAAATCTAGTATAATGCCTGGCGCTTTGTAGACTACCAGTAATTGCTCTTTGAAGTAAGTTGACCAATGCAAAATCATCAGGGAAAAATCAAACTGCTTAATAGTCATTTTCTCCTAAAGTATATAGCCTTGTGGTACTATTTGGGATAAAGTGTTTAAAATTAAATCCACTCTGACATTTCATATTGCTGTAAGACAGTTAGGCATATAATTTACACATGTATGTTAAACTTCTTTCCATGAGTTTATTTTTCTTTTCCTTTTAATCTCAGACTACAATTATTTGGGATGCACATACTGGTGAAGCCAAGCAACAGTTTCCTTTTCATTCAGGTAAATTTCTTACAATTTACATGAAAGCTGGAGCTTGCTTCTGTTTTTCTAATTAAACTTTTAACAGCATATAATTTATTTTAAATGTTGAAATATCAAGTATCAGTCTTGTTACTAGTCCTTTGGAGAGTTGATGTTCCATGACATCCAGACTCTTAATTGTCAGAGGATCATCAAACGTTTTCTGTGAAATGTACCATAAAGAAAGCATTTGCAGCCTGGTGCAATTAGAGGTGGCATTATTTAATGGAAAGGACATAGATTTTTGAATCAGAAAATCTAGGTTTGAATGTCAGTTCCACTCCACTTAAGAAGCATTATTAAGACTGAGCAAGTCACTTAACCTTTCTGAGCCTCCTTTTCACTGTCTGTAAATGAGGGATAATAATAATAATAATACCTGTTTGTTATGGGGATAAGGCTAAATGATATACATGAAAATACTGTATAGACTCCTATAAGTTTAGGTATTGTTGTCGTTTTCTCATTTTGGATCCAGGTACCTGAGTATTTGTCTACAGGAAGTAAAAAATAGACTTTCCCAATGTTGTTGGAATGTTGGTGGCTTAGATGGATTTCTCTTTTAAGAAATACTCAATGTGGTACTTTTATCTGTTAATCAGACCTCGAAAATAGTGCTCCGTCCTGCATGATATACAGTCACACACCCAGACATTCAGCTTGAGTAGAGCCAGCCATATTTTTGTGCCCGCGCTCCGTTTAAGCCTAGAACCTTTGCGCCGCTTTTCAGTGAGTTTCCCGACTGCAGTAACTAAATGATGTTAAACTGGAACAAGATACCCAGTGGTTTTAGTACTACCTGATTTAGCTGTCCCTTTGATTTTGTTGTGCTAGAAAAAATTTCAGTTTGGAGACTGACTAAAATAACCCTGGTTATTCTCAAATCTTTGATGACATCCTTTTACAAACAGCGAGCCAGTGGCACAGCATCAACTTTAAAATGGAAATTTGCAACTTCAGGCATTTTGCTTTTTTTTTCATTCTCTGTTTAGTGTGCCTAAACAAGCCAAAATAAGGTGCAAAATGATTTTTCTGTAGTATCTGAATAAGTTTGCAAACATCGTTAAACAATTCAACTTGATTAAAGCTCACCACTTAATAAGCATTTACACATACATTTTTGTTCACCTGTTGTGCTTCCTTTTCACCTTTGCTTCTAGTTTTCAGAATTCTCTCAGGCTTCTTGGCTGTTAATCATAATAATTTCTCGTACATCCTAGGAGTAATGTAAAGTTGAAGTAAGTATGTTAATGGTACTATTGCTAGGTACCGTATGATTAGTACCAACTCTTTGTTGGAGATGGTGCTGTTTCTGTCCCCTTTAGTCCTGACTACAACCTGATGAGGTACATAGTATCAAAGTATTTTTACGACTAAATAAGCTTCAGTTTACCCATCGTATTCTTTCTTACCATACTTCTGTTTTTAAGACAATTTTATTGAGGTACAGTTGACATAAAAGGAACTGTATGTATTTTACTTGAACAATTTGATATATTTTGACATATGTATACACCATTGAAACTATTACCGCACTCAGGATAATGAATACATCTGTTACCTTCAGACGTTTCTTCTTGCCCCTTAGTGATATCTCTCTCCCATCCCCAGAGATTAGATTACATTGTATGATTGGGATCATACAGTATATACTCTTTTTTGGTCTGTCTTCATTCTGCATAATTTTTAATTCCTGCAATATACAAAATATATCTTACTCAACTGTTATCAGTAAGGCTTCTAATCAACAGCTGGCTATTAGTTGGTAAGATTTTGGGGAGTCAAAAGCTATGTGCAGATTTCCAACTGCACAGGGGGTTGGTGCTCCTAACCCTCACATTGTTCAAAGATTAACCATATCATATGTTCAAAAAGCTAAGTAGAGACACAGAAGATATGTTATTAAACTTCTAGAGACAAAAACAACATGTGAGATGAAAAGTGCACTGGTTAGGATAAACCACAGATTCGATGCTGCGGGAAGAAATGATTTATGTCCTTGGAGGCAGCATAGAATCTATCCAAAAACGCAGAGAACATAGACTGGAAAAGAGGGTGTGGTGACAGAGCATCAGTGAGCTGTGATAAAACTTTGGGCAGACTAATACCTACATAGTCAGAATCTTAGGTAAAAAGGTAGGGGAGGGAAGAGGGGCAGAAAATAAGATTATTTAGCCCATTTGAAATTATCACCTCAAGGTAGATGGTGACAAGTTAAAGGTGTGCACTATAAATCCTAAAACCACTACTAAAAATAATTACAGGTAAGAACCCACCAAAGGAGAAGAAAATGTAATCATAAAAAATATCCAATTAATCCGAATGAAGGTAGAAATACAAAAAGGGGAAAGAACAGAAGAGATAAACAGAAGTACAGTAAATTTAAATGTAACCATATGACAAAGCAAAATAAGTGTAAATGGCCTAAATATTAAAAGGCAGAGATTGTGAGACTGAATCAACAAGCAAGACTCAACTATATAATGCCTATGTAAAATATACTTCAAATACAAAAATATCAATAGGCTGAAAATGATGTAAAAATAAATACCATGCTATCAGTAATCAAGTGTACATTTATACATTTCAAGTGTACATTTCAAGTGTATAAGTATGCATTTCAGCAAGAGACAGCTGAAATGGCTACATTAATATTAGACAAACTAGATTTCAAAGCTCAGAAGATTTACAGGGAAGAAGGAGGTTATTAATACAAGATAAACAGTCAATTCAACAAAACATTTAAAATGATAATGCATTTAATAACACTGTTTCAAAACATATGAAGCAAAAACTGATGGAACTTCAAAGGAAATAGAAATTATTGTGCTTCCAATTGTTGAAGACTTTAGTAGTATTCTCTCAATAATTGATG
The DNA here is from genome assembly GCF_029281585.2 of Gorilla gorilla gorilla. Classification (NCBI taxonomy): domain Eukaryota; kingdom Metazoa; phylum Chordata; class Mammalia; order Primates; family Hominidae; genus Gorilla; species Gorilla gorilla. Next base: position 188,160,084 of record NC_086017.1, on the reverse strand, counting down.
GAATGAGAAGATGGGAAGAAAGAAGTAAGGTTATAAACGATTTGAAGATTATCTGATAACTTGACCTAAATGACATTTATAGCAACAATGGAATTAAATTAGAAATCAGTATTAGAAAGCTCTCTGGAAGAGCCCAAATACTCAGGAACCCACACTTCTAAATAACTCATGGGCCAAAGAAGAAATCAAAATTAAGTTAGAAAGTTTTATATTTGACTACAGATTTTATAAATTAATAAATACTAAAATCCATTGAATTGTATACTTTAAACAGGTGAATTGGTGTGTGAATTATATGTCAATAAAGGCTTTTTTTTTTCAAATAAAGCCAGTAATAAATGCATCCTTCGCTCATAGGTTCATTCCTTCTCTTTTAAAATTGTGGAGGCTACATGGGTTAATGAAAGTAAATCAGAAGAGGGGTGGAGCAGACGAAAATGTTAACTTTAGCTCCAAGATTTTAAGAAATTGTGTAACTGGGAAAATTAAGTTTTCATAGCCTCTTATGTGTAAAATGAGATGGGTATTAGTGAACACACTTCTCTCACTTGTCAGGTACATAAAATTTTTTTTAAATGTTAGACATTTCTTTCTAAAGAACTTGTACTATCAAGACTCATTTTAAGAGTAAATATAAAATGAGGTATGTGTTCTTTGATTACATCAATCTATAAGCACTGTATTTTATGAGGCAGGCATATCACAAAAGCGTTAATCACACAACCTACGTTGCAACATTTCCTACATCCCAACAATCTTGATTTGGTTATGTAGTTTGGTTTTGTTTTTCTTTTTATGAACCTAATAGCGTATTTGTTTTAATGCTACTTTTTGTTTATTTTAGCCTCCTCTCTAACATTTTGCAGGCTGCCCTGTATAAAATTAACACCTCTGGAACATCCTGACATATATTTGGCCTTGTGAATAACACTTTAGTGTATCTTTAACTGTCTTCTAATTGGATTTTTCAGGCCTCCCTTCCCCATTTTTTTGCACTTGTTAACAACAAAGATTACTAACCAAAAAAATTAAAATTTTTAGAATTGTATTTTAAGTAATAATACTTAATGTCAAAATGAAAGTGCACAGTCAAAATGAAAGTGCACAGTAGTTGCTGAATTAGGTTCCATGGAAGAAAACGACATGTAAACTAGACACTCCAAGAAAGGGAATTTAATACAAAGAAATATTTGCAGAGGTGTTGGGAAGAGTGAAAAACTAAGGAATAAGAGGTAACCCAGAGACTAATTGAAGGAAGTCTAAGACTCTAGAGGAGAAGGCAGGACCTGATTGTCCAGTGGGGACTGGGTTGTAGAGGATAGGCTGCCTGGCAATGCTTGACACCCAGCCTGAAATGATGGCAATCGTGCTTGTCTTCTTACTACTCCTAGCTTTGGACTCCTCACTTTGAACTCCTGACAGTGTCTTACATTGTATGAACCCATCTGGAAACCACTAGGCACAGGAACCCGGGACATAACTTACAATAGCCCTCCTGGGTTGCACATCCTAGCAGGGCAGAGTGCAGTAAGGAACGAATGAGAGTTGACTGCCAAATGAACAGGACAGTCATCCACATTGCTGTCAGAAATGGTGATACACACAAATAGAGGCAGAGTTCACACATCATGCGGATAAAGTTGGCACATATTTTTGTTTACTAGTTGATTTAGGTTGGGTTTCTCCAAAAGGCAGGCCCTGTGCCAAACATTTGAGTGAAGAGACTTATTGTGGAAAACCTCTTAGGAGAAATAAGTGAAGAAATACGGGAAGCAGGATGGGGGAGAGGGAAGAAGCCAAGGAAGGAAGTGATTCTGGTGAAGAAAGGCCCAGTCTCAGCCTGGTGCAGAGGGGAGCTTGCACCTCAAAGTTTTTCTTACGTTGAACCAAGGGTGCTAGGTCTTTAGATCTCTCCTCCCTCCCTCCTTCCCAAAAACATACACAACACCAGCTTGGATATGGAGCAGCAGAGCAAGGCAGTTCTGTGAAGTTTGTCCCTGGCAGCCCTTAGCAGTGAAGCACTCAGCTGGGAATTGGACACAGCACAGGCAAAAAGGCTTATGGGCAGGAAGACCAAACACCAGCTAAAGCAGTGCTGCTTCATGACTAGAGTAAAAATACAGCCTGCAACTTACTCAGCTTGACAACTCTGAAGTGTGATTTTTGACTATGTTTACTTTGTTGGGAATTCTCATAATTTGAAATTTTGTATAAAAAGTGAATTTATGTTAATAATTTTATATGGCACTTTGTTAAAAGGTTGATTGAGGGAGGATTAAATATTTTAAATATAGTTATTTGAAATTTCATGTACCCTCCATAGTAAGTTCCCATTAAATATTTTCTTTCCAATCTATTTCGTTTATGAGCTTACTCTGTCCAAGTGGTGTCCTGATACCTAGTTTTTCATTGTAGAAATATACCCAAAACTAATTATTTTAATGTCTGGTCATATTACTACAATTAGCTTCTTTGTTCTTTAGTACTTAGTACTTTTAGATTTGGGGCTTACCTGATTTGTCTTTAGCCATGCAATGAAATCAATTTCACTCTTTCCTGTTGTCCTTTATCTTTTAAAAAAATATCTCAGTATAGTTCTGATTAAAATTTCCTTTCTGAGTCCTAAATGCTTTAAATCTTCTTTTCCCATTCTTTTTACTTCTCCTATCTATAGTTACAAGTTCTTACGCATGACATATCTCTTGGCTGATAAGTTTAACTGCTTAAGCACCTGTTTGTTTCATTTTTAACATAGCCAGTTACTATTATGCTTGGATATACACAATGAGGGAGTTTGTGGCTTTGTTTTCCCTTTCCACAGACGTCTCTAATCTCCTTTATTAAATGCTTTGTATTTCTACTAATTAGTATACATAGCTAAACTTTTTGTTTTTGTTTTTTGAGACATAGTAGTCTTACTCTCTTGCCCAGACTGGAGTGCAGTGGTGCAATCATGGCTCACTGCAGCCTCGGCCTCCCCAGCTCAAGCAGTCCTCCTGCCTCAGCCTTCCAAGTAGCTGGGACTATAGGCATGGACCACTACACCTGGCTAATTTTTTATTTTTTATTTTTTAGAAATGAGGTCCCACTGTCTTGCCCAGGCTGGTCTCAAACACCTGGGCTCAAGCAGTTCTCCTGCCTTTGCTACCAAAGCGCTGAGTCACACCTGGCCACACAGCTCAACTTTAACTCTCCTGTTTTTCCCCTCTAAGTTTTTTCTTTAAATTAGGGTTGACAAACTTTCGCTAAAGGACTTGAAAGTATTTTAGACATTGTAGGCCATAAGATCTCAGTTGCCACTAATCAGCTCTGCCCTTGTAGTGAAAAAGCAGCCATAGGTAATATGCAACTTAATGCATTTGTCTGGGTTTCAATAAAACTCTTATTTATGGACACTGAACTTTAAATCTCATTTTTCCACATTTGTATGTCTTCCTTTGATCCCCTCCTCCCCCATTGCACTATAAAAGCCATTCTTGGCTTATGTGCCATAGTTTGTCAACCCCTGCTTTAAATGCAGTGTCTTTGATATGCTTCTGTTGCCTAACCCAGTTACTCGCTTAACCCAGTTACTCACTATTATTACCGTAATCTGTGTTGCTAATTACGGAGATCCTTTGCACCTTGCAGCAGGAGACAAGGATATTCAATAATTTCAGAGCTAAACTCAAAGTATTAAATGCCAGCCTGCTTTGGGGCTTCAGAGATTTTTAAATTCATTGATTTTAAGGGCCATTTGATTTTAAGAGGTGTTTGACAAGAACAGATTTTAAGAGGTATTTGGCAAAAGTTGCTTAGAAGAAAATTATTTGCAAATCATATGCCGTATTCCATTTGTTAGTTGAGTAGACGATAATGGGAATGATACTTACTCAACATAACATTTGTCTAACTCTTGTAATTGACAGAGTACTTCCACACACATGATCTCACCTGGTCTTCACCATGTGTACTAAGGATAAAGATAGTACAAGTTTAGTATCCCTTATCTAAGTGTTTGGGACCAGGATTGTGTTGCATTTTTTATTTTTATTTTTTTTCTGATTTCGGAATATTTGCATATACATAAGGCAATATCATGGGGATGGGACCCAAGTCTGAACATGAAATTAATTTATGTTTTATGTATACCTTATAATATAGCCAGATGGTATCATTATACAGTATTTTTACTAGTTTTGTGCATGAAGTAAAGTTTGTATTAAGCATTTAATGTGTGGAATTTTCCACTTGTGGCATCATATTAGCATTCAAAAAGTTGCAGATTTTGGAGCATTGTGGATTTTGGATTTTCAGATTGGGGTGCTCAACTTGTGTGTTATCCTCACTCTTGTGTGTGAGGGTAACACTTGCATGTTACCCTTATCTAAAGAGGATATATCATAGAGGTTAAGTGACTTGCTTGTGTCCACTAATTATGCAGTGACAGAACCGAGGCTTCTTGTCCATTGAACACTCACAGATTTTAGAAATGAAAAGCATGATATCATCACATTTAATTTTATCGTTTTATAAAAGAGAACCCAAGACCCACAGAGCCAGCTCTCAGGAACCTTCATCTCCCAGTTACTAGGCCAGTGTACTTTCTCTTAGGGTCTGTCTCACCTAGAAATAACTAAATTGAAATTTGTTAATATTGTTGTATATAGATACTTTTATTTTAATTTTTTCTTAATATCTTAAAAAGGATAAAGTAAAATGTTTAAGTGCCTGTTAGTATATTTTATTAGTCAACAATGGTTCAAAGCTAAAACTCTTGGATTTTAGTGCATGTGGAATAAAAGCAAACCTAACGTTTGTTCCTTTGCAGCACCAGCATTGGATGTTGATTGGCAGAGCAACAACACCTTTGCTTCTTGTAGTACAGATATGTGCATTCATGTCTGTAAATTAGGACAAGACAGACCTATTAAAACATTCCAAGGACATACGGTAAGAAACCTTTTTTCCACATTAAAGTGGTCATGATTAACAAGTAATGTTTCAGAATAGTTTTAAAGTATGTATGTTTAATATTCAAATAGCTACCCAGTCTATACAATGAAAATGTGAATATTTACTATTATTTTTAGAATGAAGTAAATGCTATCAAATGGGACCCAACTGGCAATCTCTTGGCCTCCTGTTCTGACGACATGACTTTAAAGGTAATTTGCTTAGTAGGGAGAAATGGGTTGGCGGTGTCACACAGTATGGTTGCTCTGGCCGTTTTAAGACCATTTAGAATGTCTGTCTTACATGGAGTGTTTATGCTTGGATGAAAATGCCAACATTTTAAATGGCTAACCATTGTTTTTTAAATTTTATAGTTTCTTTTCTGAAATACATAAAACTATTTGAATGTAGCAAATTATATTAAAATGATGGCTTATGATACAATGAGACATATGATACCCTATTAGTTAGGGCTCTCCAGAGAAACAGAACCAATAAGAAGACGGATGGATGGATGGATGAATGGATGGATGGATGGATGAGAGATTTACTGTGAGAAATTGACTCACGTGATTATAGAGGCTGAGAAGTCCCACAGTCTGCTGTCTACAAGCTGGAGACCCATGAAGGATGGAGGTGTGGTTCCATTCCAGGGCCAGAGAAGGAGTGCCAATGGTGTAAGTCCCAGTCCAGGAGCAGAAGATCAATATACCAACTCAACAGTCAGGCTGAGGCAGAGAATTCTTGCTTCCTTGGCGTTTTTGTTCTGTTTAGAGCCTCACTGGACTGAGTGATGCCCCCCCACATTGGGGAGAGTGGCAGTCTGCTTTTCTCAGTCAGCTAAGTTAAATGCCCGTCTCAACTGGGAACACCCTCAGACACAGCCGGAAATAATGTCTAACCGAATATCTGTACCCTGTGACTCAGTCAAGAAGACAGATAAAATTAGCCATCACCAATAGTAAGAAAGGTCATGCTATAAATTGTCTTTACCATTAGAAAGTCATATGTTGAGGCAATTAAAGTTTATTTGCAATTAAAGTTTATTTGCATATGTAAAGATTTGACTTAATAAGTACTCAAGATCTTTGTAGCATTCATGGATTTGATTGGAATTCTTTGCGTTGTATCATTTGATTTTGCTGTGGTATGACTATGTATCACCATTGCTGGGAAACTGATACATAGCAGAGAATTTCTCATTGAGCGAGCCTAGTTGACATACCAACATCCACATCTCAACATGTATCTCTGTTTTTCTTGTTGTATGACTAAAAGCAAAACTGCTGTCTCGCACCTAAGCACACCAGATTCCTCATTTGGGGAAAAAAGCATTTGGAGGTAAAGAACAACCTAATACTTATTTCCAAAATAAATGAAGCTTTGAGCCCTCTCCTGCAACAGCTAACCCTCTACTGAAAACAATTTTATCCTTGACTTTGCAGTACCAAGGACTGCAGATGTGATGACCGTTACAGATATGAAAATCATGAGGGAAAACTGCTTTTCCTGCTACTATGAACAGATTAAATTTAACTTTGCGAAGCTTGTGAGGTTTTCTCCTTTAAGTATCTGCTATGTTTTTAGACAGTTCTTCTTAAGTCTGGGCTCCCTTACAAAATTGCTAGTAGTGAATACTCTTCTTAATGCTTTCATCTTTGGCTTTTCCTTATGTGCACACGTATTAATGCTTATAACATGAAAAAAACTTCTTCTGGAACTGTGTGTGACACATATGAGGAAATGACAGAAGGGCAGTGTCCAGAGGGCCTTGTGCCACATATTGAGTTGAAGCTGGAGAGAGGTTAAAACTAGAAATTGTTAGAGAGCTTTTCTTCATCCTAAGAATGTTTAAATGTCACAACGGATTTTAAAGCAAAAACTAGGATGGATGGATAATGTGTAATGGGCCGTTTTCCGAGAAGAGGGAATGCCAGATGGAATGAGAAGGTGACGTTGAGTCATGCGAATGGAGGAGATAGGTGGGACTGATGCTTAGAGAACTGTAAGCTCGAGATTAAAAACTGGGAATTCTCAGCAGGTAGGTGGTGTTTAAAATCCTTGGGCATGGCCAGGCCTGGTGGTTCACTGTTGGGGTTCAATCAGGCTGGTGGGAAAAATATTAGAGATAGTTATAGAAATAGACACATATCTTCTTGGAAAGCTGAGAAGTAACTTCAGTAATAGATCTGGCTGAACGCGGCCTGGTTCCTTTACCTTTAGTTAAACAAATTAAACTAGTAATAAAGGAAGGCAGAGTAGTTTACCTAGCTAGCTTGTTTACTCATATAATATTAAGACTAACCTTCGATGTGCCATGGGTGCTCAAGTGCTTTTTACTTGGGAAGTCCACAATGTCAGTTACCCTCTAATGGTGTTGACTCAAGCCTTTGTGAATTAATCTTACTGAATAAGTTCGAGTCTCACTAGCGGATAGGGCCATGGTTGCAACTGTTTACAGAACTCTCCAGGGAGTCTGTAAGTGGCTCGGACACCCTCAGCTGGACTGGCAAAACAGGATATCTGTGTGTTAGTGTACTTTATTCATCCATTGCTGGGTCAGGGTCTGCAGGCAGACCCCCGCAGCTAGTGCCCCCATGTTGCCACAGCTCATGCTTATAATTAAAGCACTTTGGGAGGCCGACGTGGGCAGTTCACTTGAGGTCAGGAGTTCAAGACCAGGCTGGTCAACATGGTGAAACCCCATCTCTGCTAAATATACCAAATTTAGCCGAGCGTGGCGGCAGGTGCCTATAATCCCAGCTACTCTGGGGGCTGAGGCAGGAGAATTGCGTGAACCCGGGGGACAGAGTGGCAGTGAGCCAAGATTGTGGTGCTGCACTCCAGCCTGGGCAAGAGAGTGAGACTTGATTTCCAAAAAAAAAAAAAAAAAAAAAAATTGGGGCAGGGACAAAACTGTGTAGGTAGTACAGAGTAAGAAAAGAGGGGACCTAAAAAGTCTTAGAAACTCTAACAATCACCAAATCAAGAGGGATGAGGTTTCCAAAGGAAACTGAGAAGGTGACTGAGAAAGTGGAAAAAGAAAGTATGTAGAGGAAACTTATTTCAAGGGAGGTAAGAGTTGAGAGTGGCCAACAGTATCAAATTCTATGAATTAGAAAGGTCTAATGAAATCAGTTCTGAAAACATGTCGTTTAGACTTATTTTACTTGGGGTTGTAAATACATAGGGCACCAAAAACACTCTGATGCTTCATTATCTTTTAATGGTTATGTCACGGAAATGTAAAGTTGAGCTGATTTTTTTCTTGGTTGGCCCTTGGGTTTGGGATGTTGTATGTGTATGTGTTAAGGAGATAACTGCAGGACCTACCATGTCTTTATTGAGTGATTTTTTTTCCCAGAAATACTCTTCGTGTTGATTTCTATGAATTTTTGCTCAAAAATAATAGTCACTTGAAATCTATACATATAGGCATATTTTCATCTCAGGAAAGGCTTATTCTCTACTTTGACTACTTTTTTCTACTTTTTTTTTTCCTACTTTTCATTTGAGCTTTATTTCCTATGTTACTTTTTACAGTTCTGTGTGAGTCCTCATTATTTGTAAGTTGGTTATTTATTTTCAGTTCTCCATTGTAAAATTTTCCTGATTCTAAAATTCTAAGAGCAGTTTATTATGTAGATCTTTTGCTTAAGGGACAGTGTAAAAACTGTGCCTTCAACATTTTAGGATCGTTAACTAATCTCAGAACAACTATAGTTAATTCAGTCTTCAAACTTCGTAATAGTGAATATTTTTAAAGGGCTTAAAGCTAACTTTTTTTTTTAACAGATGTAAATATTAAATATATCCTATTGCATTTCAGTTTCTTTGTAAATATTCTATCATCATTCTGGTTATATCACTCATATTTTAGACTGTCCATATAATATTTTAAGTGTCAAGATAATATTTTAAATGTACTTATTGTATGGAAAAATAATTGTATACATTTTTTTTTTGTTTAGATATGGAGTATGAAACAAGACAATTGTGTCCATGATTTGCAAGCACATAATAAAGAAATTTATACTATCAAATGGAGTCCAACAGGACCAGGGACTAATAATCCAAATGCCAACCTTATGTTAGCAAGGTGATACTTCTGTTTCATTCTTCCTTTTATGAGTCTTCTACAAATCAAACTTCCAATAAATATGACAGAAGTTTAGGGAAGATTTCATGAAGTGGAAACTTTTTTTTTTTTTTTTTTTTCCAATTTCAGTAGTTTTTGGTGTATAGGTGGTTTTTGGCTACAAGAATAAATTCTTTAGTGATGATTTCTGTGCACTGGTTTTGCAAGCAGTGTAGTGTACCCAGTGTGTAGTCTTCTATTCCTCACCTCTCTTCTCAACCTTCTCCCCACCCCCACCTCCAGTCCACAAAGTTCATTATATCATTCTTATACCTTTGTGTTCTCATAGCGTAGCTCCCACTTACAAGTCAGAACATGATATTTGGTTTTCCATTCCTGAGTTATTTCACTTAGAATGATGGCCTCCAGCTCTATCCAAGTCACTGCAAAAGACAATATTTTATTCCTTTTTATGGCTAAGTAGTATTCCATGGTGTATGTATACCACATTTTCTTTATCCACTTGTTAGCTGATGGGCACTTACGTTGGTTCCTTAAGGGGAATCTTTAAACACTGAGTTTTATTATTGTTTCAAGTTATAATGATATTCTATATTGAAATAATCAAATATTGACTGATACCAAATACTGATTAAAATCCAAGCAATTGAGGCATAGCAAAATCTTCAGTATCTTTAGAAAAAAAAAAGATAAATGGAAAAATGTGGTCACTTTGGTGTTCAAAACCATGCGAAAGAGGGATTATTTAGACAGAGAGGAATACAGTAAATGAGCACATTTATGTTTTCTACTCCTGGACTTGGGAGATTCCTTTAAGTTGTTTTTTTTTCACTTGTTTAGCTTTTAATTTCTAGAACACTTGCTCTTCTTTCTAAATTTCATTTATTTATTATTTTCTTGTCACTGACTTGAAGATCACAGAATATTCTTCCTAACAGTCCAGTCGGTCTGCTTCTCATAAAGAATTTTGGCTATTAGATGTGGCTGAATATGGGAGGTTGGGTGGGAGCAAGGCTGGGGGAGTATTTCCTTACTTATAAATTAACTTTCTTTCCTTCTTTTTTCAGTGCATCCTTTGATTCTACTGTTAGGTTATGGGATGTAGACCGAGGGATATGCATCCATACCTTGACAAAACACCAAGAGCCTGTGTACAGTGTAGCTTTCAGTCCTGATGGCAGGTATCTGGCAAGTGGTTCTTTTGACAAATGTGTACACATCTGGAACACGCAGGTATGTCTCCATTATTTAAATGGTCAAGTGCTCTTAAATTTAGGTAGAAGCATTTGCCTATACACTCTGCCTCACCATTTGGTTGTCATTCCTCTTGTGGCATTAATTGAATTATTGGTTTTAAAATAAGATAGAAACTAATGGAAGTTATATCTTTATGGAGACCAGAATTTTGAAATGGATTTAGATCATTTGTTTTATTATTTATTATTGTATTATTTTGTTTTTTTCCAATGGTTTTGCAGATATCAGATGTGAATGTTTAAGATGTATTTATTTAGATAAATGACAGATTTTATTTTTCAAAATAGTTGTCTCCGAAGGAGCTATATATGAGCAGTAAAAGTCAAAGGACCAGATTTTATGGCTGAATGCAATAATTTATGAGAAAGAAACTTACAACTACATTACCTTTTCAGGTAGTATGTATAGTGTTTCAGAGATTCTTAAAAGTGGAGAAAACAGTCTGTTGCTTTCAATTTTTTAAATCTTCTCAGTGTTTTAGTTTTTTTGCTCTATGTACTATACTTTTTTAATAGCAGTCACTGGACTCACCCCTCTCAGTTATCGGATCTTTGTTGGTTGTAGTGCACACATAATAAGTTGTTATGGTGTATTTCTCTTTGTGTAGGTGTCCGCCACCATGGTTCATTTCACAAATTAATTTTCATCACTTACTTTGAAGATTTTTAAATTACTTTATACATGCATACAGTTCAGAAAAAACCTCAAACCTTGTATAAAGGTATACACTGAGAAACTTTGTTCCTCTCCTGCTGGTAACAATTTTTATTAGTTTTTATTTCTTCCTAGCTTCTTTATGAATAAAAGCATTGTGCTTCTTCCATTTTACACTACCGCTGACAATATAAAATAATATTTTACCTCACAGTTCAATCCATTAGTGATAAATGGTATTTCAGCATAGTTTTAAATTTGCATTTTCTTATGAATGACATTAGGAATCTTTTTTTTATATATTTAAGCATACTTGTTAATTTTTCTGTGAACTGTTTGGTCATGTTTTTTCCATTATTTTCAACTGGGTTATTCATTGTCTTTGATTTCTAGCAGCTCTTTATAGACTAAAAAACTAAACCCTTTGTAATGTGGTTGCAGATTTTTGCTAGTTGAACAAATGATTATTAAGCCTGAATCTTACATTACATTTTAATAAAATTTTTTAATATTTATTTTTGTTTTTTTTTAAATAGAGATGGGATCTTTCTATGTTGCCTGGGCTGGCCTTGAACTCCTGGGCCCAAGGGATCCTCCCACCTCAGCCTCCCAAAGGGCTGGGATTACAGGCATGAGCCACCATGAGCCTTCTAATAAAATTTTAGGCTGCACATGGTGGCTCATGCCTGTAATCCCAGCACTTTGGGAGGCCAAGGCGGGCAGTTCTCTTGAGGTCAGGAGTTCGAGACCAGCTGGTCAACATGGTGAAACCCCATCTCTCCTAAAAATACAAAAATTAGCCAGGTGTGGTGACATGTCTGTAGTCTCAGCTACTCGGGAGGCTGAGGCAGGAGAATTGCTTGAACCCAGAAGTGGAGGTTGTAGTGAGCCAAGATCACACCACTACACTCCAGCCTGGGCAACAGAGTGAGACCCTGTCTCAAAAAAATAAAAATAAAAATTAAGTAAAAATGTTCTGCTTTAATTTTTATTATTACTTCCTTACCTCTACTCCCATATTTTCTGTCTTTATGAATATATGCCTATGTTGGATATATTCTGTAACTATGATATATATGCCTTAAAAAGTCTTTCCTAAATTTTAGTTTAACTTTGTGTTTCTGGGAAGACACTAATCATACACCCAACTAAACTTTATTTTTCATTTTTTTTTTTGAGACGAAGTCTCGCTCTTGTGCCTCAGGCTGGAGTGCGATGGCACGATCTCGGCTAACTGCAACCTCCACCTCCTGGGTTCAAGCGATTCTCCTGCCTTAGCCCCATGAGTAGCTGGGATTATAGGTGCCTGCCACCACACCTGGCTAGTTTTGGTATTTTTAGTAGAGATGGAGTTTCACCATGTTGGCCAGGCTGGTCCCAAACTCCTGACCTCAGGTCATCCACCCGCCTCGGCCTCCCAAAGTGCTGGGATTACAGGTGTGAGCCACCATGCCCGGCCTCACCCAACTAAACTTTTTAAAACTGAACAACAGTTACAGAGTTGATGAAAGTGAATCTAAATCTAAATAATATCATTTCCATGTATATTCAAGTTAGTATTTGTTCATTTTCACTTTTAATAATTATACATTTCAAACAGAAAATAATATAACACTCATATATCTACTGCTCAGATTTAATTGATAAGAACATGTTGCCACACTGTTGTGAATCTCTTCCTTCCTATTTTTACCTGATAAAATGTTATAGATACAGATAAAGTGTTCACCTCCATTTTCCTCTTCCTTCCTAGAGGCTATAGCAATCCTGAAGAGAGTGCCTGTCATTCCCATGATAAATGATATATACTACTATTTTCTGTGGTAAAATTGTAATTAATCATGCTGTTGTGAATCTTCTATTGTATGTCTTTTCAAGCTAGTGTTTTTTACCACTTCTTTGAAATATCACATTAATACTTGTACCTCTAGAATGATTATTTATTTAGACTATTCCAGAGCATTATATGAATATATTAATATATTCATTAATAATATATTCATAATATGAATATATTAATTTTCAAATTTATTTTCCTATTGGGGGATTTAAAAATGTACAACATTGCTGGAACATCCTTACGCGTTTTCTTGCGCACGTGAATGAAAGTTTCTTTAACGCTTCTCTGTCTCTCTCTCTCTCTCTCTCTCTCTCTCTCTCTATATATATATATATATATATATACACACACACACACACACACATACACACACACACCTGTGCATAGCATATCCTGTAAGTGGAAGTCATGGCCCATACGGTATATTTACGTGCTTGTGCCTAACTGCTCTTCAACGTGCATACACCCATTTACATTTCTAATCACAACATTTAGGATTTCCCATTTTCCTTTAACCTTAGGTTATCAGACTGGTAAACATTTTTCCAATTACATGGATATGAAACATTTTGTATTTACATTTTCTTGATTGTCAATTAGTTTAAATATCTTTTCAAATAGTTATTATACAGTTGGACTTTAGCATTTTAGTTCACCACCACCACCACAATTTTTCAATTGTTTTATATTCTGTACTGATTAGTGTTCATTATGCATTCTGGGTACTAATCCTTCCCGGTTATATGGATTCCAGTGATCTCCCAGTACCTTCTTTTTTATTTTCTTCATGTGGAGTGTTTATCACATAGAAGTTTTGTGGGGTTTTTTGGTTGTTGTTTTGTTTTGTCTTGAGATAGAGTCTCACTATGTCGCCTAGGCTGGAATGCAGTGGCAGATCAAAGCTCACTGCAGCCTTGGCCTTCCTGGGCTTAGCTAATCCTCCCACCTCAGCCTTCCAAGTAGCTGGGATCACAGCTGCATGCCACCACACCCCGCTAATTTTTGTATTTTTCTGTAGAGACTGGGTTTTGCCATGTTGCCCAGTCTGGCCTCAACCCCCTAGGCTCAAGGGATCCACTTGCCTCAGCCTTCCAAAGTAATCCTGGGATTACAGGCATGAGGCATCACGCCCAGATCATATGAAAGTTTTTAATGTTAATGTTTAGATGTATTTATCTTTCTCTTTTTAAAATTAGTTATTTTTAGAGATAGGGTCTTGCTGTGTTACCCAGGCTGGACTCCTGAGCTCAAGAGATCCTTTGACCTCAGCATTCTGTGTAGCTGGGTCTACAGGCACATGCCACTGTGCCCGGCTAGATCTTTCTTTTTTGATAGCTTTTTTTTTTTCATAGCTTAATACATTTTTCCTTGTAGATATCACTGAGGTCTGATATTTTTTCATGAAGTATCTAAGTTTGATTCCTTTACATTTATTTTTTTAGCCCCTTTGGAACTGATTTTTATATATGGTGTGAGGTACAGATATTTCCATTTGGGTAGTCAGTTGTCTTAGCACCATTCATTGTCCCCTTTCTGTTTTCATAATGCCAGTTTCATATACCTAGTTCATGTATATGCAGTTTGTTTATTACCTTCTCTTTTATTCCATTTATGTATTTGCCTTATCTGAATCAACAGCATAGTTTTAATAATTCTAACTTTATAATCCCTCTTGTTATTATTCTTCAAAACTGTTTTTCTGTTCTTGACACTTTAGTCATCCATATTTCCACAACAGAGCACACAATTTTGGATTTTGTTTATGAGTGCCTTGAATTTATAGGTGAAATTAGGGAAAATTGTTACTGAGTTTTATCACCCATAAATATGTTATATCTCCATTTATTTGTCTTTTATTCCTTTGGTAAAGTTTTATAATTTCTCTAAGGATCTTTTTTCCTAATGTGTTTTGAGGTGCCTTATGGTTTTTATGTTACTGTGAATGACCTCTTTTAAAAAATATATTCGTTTTATATACTAGTTGTTGCTCACATTTAGAACATTTTCAGTGAACTTATTTAGTCCATTGTGACAAAATCAATTTCAATGAAATTTGGGCATAGAACTGTAGAGTGCTGATGGAAGATACTACAAGACATTGAAGGGCATTTGACCAACTGTTCATATTATTTTGTTTTCACTATTGTGTACCAAAAGTCTTACTTTTTCAAACTTTGAAAATAGTAAAACAGTGAATTTTCAGTGCAGGAGAAAATCATTATCCTATTGTTGTATATACATCCAGGTTTTTTGTTTTCCCCTTTCTTGTATGATGAGTTGCCTAAGCATTTGATGAGTAAATTGTAGAAGTCTTGTGCCAGCATACATACAAATTTGAGGTAGATGCCGATGATCTGAGCCATTGGCCTTTTTAAATGTCTTAGCTCTGCCTTGTTGCCCATAATGTTTTGGTTCGTTATAGCCCAGTTCAAGCTTAGAGATTGGTAAGTGCTTTTTATAAAAAGTTGTTTTGTTTTTTTAACCCCCAAGTTGGCTGTAGATTGAATGTCTGTAGGTTGACTATAGATTTTATTTTTTATATCTCAGCAAACTAGATTTTGTTGGTTCTACTTTTTTCTCTCCTCATTAACTATAGATACTCAAAGCCTACTATACTTGAACTTAATCTCATAAATTATGAGAAATTTTAAGTAAACAAAACAGTTGAGCCTTCCCAGCCTGATAATCAGTAGCAATGTGTCAGTACCAATGCATCTGTGATTTGTGCCACATTACTGGGCTAAATTTGAAGAGGAAAGCTCGGTCAAACATTCTTCCAGCTTAATTGTCATCTTGGATAGGCTGAATGGGAGGTATTTTCAAGGTGCATGGTTTGTTGCCATGTTTTTTTTAAGTAGATCTGCCACCTCTAGCTTGACTTTAGGTTACCATAAAGCTGCAGAGGTTACTTTTCTGATTTGTCAGGGCTGAACACCTGAAGCATATATTTCAGTTTTCATAACAGGACCTGTGATCTTTGTCCTGTTATATTGACTGGTTTCATAGGAGAATATATTTTTGGATTGAGTTTTAATTCTTCAGTAGCAGCTGAATAATAAAATAACATTGTTACATTTATGATTCAGCTTAATGAATGATTACATTGTTAGTATTCCTGCCTGTGTTTTTTGTTTAAACATATAACGTCTTTCAAGAATAGTGTACATATCTGTCTGGGCACTGTGGCGCATGCTTATAATCCCAACATTTTGGGAGGCCAGGGTGGGTGGATTGCTTGAGGCCAGGAGTTCAAGACCAGCCTGGGCAACACGGTGAGACCTTGTCTCTACAAATAATTTTTAAAAAATCAGCTGGGCATGGTGGCATGCACTTGTAATCCTAGCTACTTAGGGAGGTGGAGGCGGGAGGATCACTCTAGCCCAGGAGTTAGAAGGTGCAGTGAGCTATGATTGCACAACTGCATCCAGCCTGGGTAACAGAACAAGACCCTGTCTAAAGAAAAAAAAGGAACATACATACATTATTTTAGCTTCTTTTATAATCCCCTAGCTTAGGAACTGGTCAGTAAATATAGAGTGAATAACAGACTTATACTGGAATTATCTTTACTAGTTTGTTATACTTCCTCTTTAAGATGTTTTGTCAAAGAAATTCTGAATTTATTTTGCTTCTCTACATGTTAGCTAGACTCATGTATCATTTAGCAACAACAAAAACTTATTTCGTGTGATAGACTGACTCTTTACTTCTAGCTATTGTTGGCTATGTCAGAGAGACCAGATACCTTAGCCAAGAATGGTTATCAAGACTGGAGAAACTGAATATGTGTGTGAGTAATCTTTTGAGAACAGGCTGGTATTATCTTTTTGTAAAGGGATCATATTACACTTCTAGAATTTCAGAACTTATTTTTATAGTTGAAGCTAAGTCCCTCCTCTGATTGCTAGAAATAAAGCTATGTAATATTTTTATTTCAGCATTTGGATTTATTATAATATGTATTATGATTTTTGAGATTTTGTTTTTCATTCTTTTAGACAGGTGCTCTAGTTCACAGCTATAGGGGAACAGGTGGAATATTTGAAGTTTGCTGGAATGCAGCAGGAGACAAAGTTGGAGCCAGTGCATCAGATGGTTCAGTAAGTATAGTAAAGTGTTTCCAAAGAGGGTGTGGGTGGGTATTCACATCAGAATGCAGCTTATTGTTAGTGATACCAAAGTGTTTTTTTCAAAATAAATTTTAAGGTATGATACTGATTTTTTTTTTCCTGAGGCTGTAAACTTTTCATGTGCATTGGATTCAAATAATGTGAACAGAATTTAGGCTGTCCTTACCAAATACCTTATAATCTAGAAATGGACAGTTATTTTTAATATGAACCTTCATTTATGAAATTAGGTATACCAGAGGAACATTCTGAGAAGGATTGAAATGTTTAATGTGTATTTCTACCTTCTCCTCTTCACAGAAGAGTTTTTTTGGCCCAGGGAAGGCAGAACTAGAGGCAGTTGGTTCCTGTGTTGAGGAATGTGTGATACTGAAAGATTTTCAGGATGAGGTTAGCCAACTCTTTACAACAATGCAAATATGGCTTCCAAAGCTGTAGAAGCAACAGAAGGGGGGAAAAGGGTAGCTATTTACTGATGCTGTAGCTGAATATAATCTGTGATATCTTTCATTAGGGTCCAATAGATAGGAAATGGTCTGTTTTGAGAATTTTCCCCCTCCTTTTTAATCAACAGAGAGTATAAAAATCCTAGCCGTGGTTCTTCCCCCACAGTTTGAGCTCATGGTTGTTCTCTTGATCTGCTTAAATGATCTGTCTGATTTCTGTCAGTTAAGTGCTCATTTCCATGATTATTATGCTTTACCAATTTTATAAACTTGGAACTAAGAAACATTTCAAATTGTACTATAGAAAAGTTAAACATAAAATGTACAATAAAATTCTGAATAAACTGGTTGATTATTTTAATTTCTTACAGGTTTGTGTATTAGACCTTCGGAAATAGCGCTACTAGTTGGAAGCCATGGACCGACTATGAATGTGTACATAGCCAAAATGACTGTCCCTGACCCATGTACTGCTATAGTCCCACTTGAACCATGGCCAGTCCACTACAGCCAAATCTAAAAGAAATATATACATACAGTGTATATAAACAAAATTGCACCCTGAAGATGACAGAGTTTTGTCACAGCTTGTGAATTCTGTTCACCAAGTGCTGGAATCTAATCTGCTGTGCCCCTAAAATAGCATTTAGAAGTTTTGGATATGAAAAACAGAAGAGAGAAAAATATACATTATAAAAGCAGAACATACATGTACCAGTTTTTGGATACTAAATGACAGCCTTGTTTCTCCCCTTTGAATCAGCAGACACCATGGATTATATTCTTTTTTTCCCTTCAGTAGTGAGCAGTTTGTATGTACAGAGAAAATGGACTTACAAAAACTTGCAGCAGTAGTTTGTTCTTGCTTTAAAATTTCGTTTTTGGTTTAGATTATGGATGCATGAAGTAAGGGAGTGAATCAGTTTCTTGTTTATATTTTTTTCACCTTTTAAACAAAAAATTCTTTAAAATATTTTAATGCATTCTTTTGAAGAGGTAGATGTTTGGTACATTTTATGGCTCCCAGAGCATATATTCAGTTGGTGCATGTTGTGGAAGGGGGAATTGGAAATTAAATGAAAACCTATGACTTTGGTCATGTCAATCTGTAAGACACATCAGTAAAAGGGTATTATGCTCTGTTGGTTTTGTTTTTTTGTTTTGCTTTTTTTTTTTTTTCTTTTGTTTTTTGGTGATGTGGCTTAAATGCAATAGTTTCTTTTTTGGGACATATTTCTGCCAATTAAAGACTAGAAGGGCACAAATTTTTTTTTAATTACCATAGAGAAGATACATTAAAAAAAAAAATCTTCTGATGTTTTGTAGCCATAACTAAATTATGGTAAAAATGTGCACTATTGTGAAAAGGAGCAACGTAGTTTTGGGTTTTTTGTTGTTTGTTTGTTTTGCTTTGTTTTTTAAGAGATTAAAATGTTTCTGGATAAGGATTAGCTTCTCGAAGTGTCCATCATTCTGTGTAGAAGCTTAAATATGTAATGTAACCAAACTCCAGTATTAAAAATCTCTCATGTTGTTTTCTTTATACAAAGCAAGATAACGGCATATAACACTGCCATTACATGGCAAAATGTTTGCTACCTTAGTTTAAAAAACAATCTCAAACAAAAGACTTGCTTCAAGGTGTTTTTAAATAGCAGTGATTCAGAATTTTTTTTATGAAAGTATAATTGCACTAACCTTCTTCCTGCTGCTCTGATTCTGCATTTGTGGTACTTGTGACTACGTTTTTTCAAATATAGATAGATTTAAGCTGCTAATTTTTTTTTTCAGTAATCACTACTATATCATGTCTTTTACTCTGTTTATAATATCAAGTATTTTCTTAAAGATATAGATATTAAACCTTGTGCTCATGCAACTTAGAGTAACATATACAGACAAATGATTGCATGAGGCCATGTTTATATGTGTGACTAATAAGGCTTGTCATGATTAACATAATCCAGGTGTGTCATTTCTGAAGAGAATAGTCATCAAATTTATATCTCGGAGATTTTAATTAAGGAATTGCTTATTGTTGAGCTTAGCAAATTAATAACACTATTTCTGTCACTAATTATTTTGAGGCCTTTTAGTACTAAAATTTTAACCTGTGTTCTAAGTAGAAACTGATTTAACCCAAGTAATGCAGCTTTGATTTTCAGCATTCGTTGCTTTGCTATTTTTACAAAACAGCATTGATTGAAGCAAGTCTTGGTTTTACTAAGGTAGGGTAGCATTTGCTATTGGTAAAGAGAATAAATACACTTAATTTCACAATACATTGTTATATGTACCCCAGTTGTTGTTAGTGGGGACTATGATACTGTAATAATATTTTTAAAAATTTACATCAAGAGAGGCAGTCATTCACGATGGTTTTGTGCCAGCTCTTTTTAGGGTTTTGGATCACATTAGAGATATTTAGAACATATTACCCTGTGACTTACGTAGGAAACCTAATATGCTGAGTATCTGGCACTTGAATTCCTGCTTTTATTGCTGGAGGTCCACATCTGTGGTTGACCTCTGTTATTGTTTAAAAAAAATAAATAAAAATTAAAAAAATCTGTGCAATAATTTTAAAATGTGCTCCCAGGAATAGACACAAATGTTTTGAGTATCTTTTAAGCTGCATTTTCCTTTAGTGATGCATTTGTCAATTGCACTGAATTTAAATCTGAAAGTCAGAGGTGATTATTGATAGTACTTTTGTATTTTGATATGGACAGTTTATTCATTTGCATACAGTTATTGACTTTTTCCCAGCTGATTAAAAGATAGTCAAGAAATTCTGCAATATAGCTGCCAAAATAGACAGCTACATTTTTATGATATTGTCATCTTTTCTGTTTTTTTTTTCTTTTTTTTCTTTAGCTATTTTACTTAAGCATAATAGCCACAATAGGACATATAAAAGATTATAAATACAGAGCTTTATTATCCTGACGTCTTGGGTCTTTTAAGTATATACTTTTCTGAAAGGTATCCATTTTGTAGGCTTGGGTTCTTCATGAGCATACGATTGTTTATTTTTGCTGCTGTTCTCAACATCATCATTGCCTGCTGATGTGCCACGATGCTGCTCCAATAGACAGAAATAAGATTGTCTCTAATTTGAGCAGTAACATGATTGCAAGAGACCAAGTTTCACAGCTTGTAAAGTTCTGTATTTGGGATTCTTGCTTATTTTTCCGCCTGTGTTTTTCTGAGAACTTATTCCTGATGATCAATTGAATCCGGTAGTTTTTCTATGCTATTTGTTGTTGTATAAGCTACTGTAAGAAACTTATCATAAGGAAAAATAGAAAGGAAAACTTGAATCAATACTCATTGATTAAAATGGAATAAAGAAAGAGCAGCTGCCACTTTTAAACAACATAAAGGAATATCTTTTTTTGTCTCCGTGTAGGAAATCCCATAAGTTCTTATATTTGTTCCAATTCCCATTTCCTGCCATTGACCAGATAACATCATTGACTTTCAAATGACTTTTAGAAGTGGTAACTCTTAATTTCCTAATAGATACTAGATTGTATTGAATTCTGTTTTAATTATTCTCTAGGTAAGTATGTTTTAGGATTAAATACCTTTTACAGATACTGAAAGTGCCTCCTTTTGTGGTGTAAAAAACAAATTATGGTGCAAAAAGTAATCACTAGATTGAATTACATGAAGGTTTTTTGCTTTTTGACATACGAAAATGTCAAGAGAAAGGCCAAAGATTTGTACTTTTTCACTTACAAAGCACTCCTTTTTCCCTTAAACTTCTTTCTGTCAAATTAGATTTAATGAGAGAGTACTATTTTTAAGGAGCTATCTGTTTATGTAGAATGATTTTGTTAAGAGTAATGTAAACTATTACTGAGTAGAGGCCTAAAGAGGACTGTGCATTTTTGCTATTTAAAGGAATCACAAATGATCATACTTAAGTGAGCAAAAATGACAAGTTTTACTAGCTAAGTAGAGAAATAAATCTCAAATGCAGCGCTACAATTTTCATTATCTTAAGCACATTGTACATTTCTACAGAACCTGTGATTATTCTCGCATGATAAGGATGGTACTTGCATATGGTGAATTACTACTGTTGACAGTTTCCGCAGAAATCCTATTTCAGTGGACCAACATTGTGGCATGGCAGCAAATGCCAACATTTTGTGGAATAGCAGCAAATCTACAGGAGACCCTGGTTGGTTTTTCGTTTTGTTTTCTTTGTTTTTTTCCCCCTTCTCCTGAATCAGCAGGGATGGAAGGAGGGTAGGGAAGTTACGAATTACTCCTTCCAGTAGTAGCTCTGAAGTGTCACATTTAATATCAGTTTTTTTTAAACATGATTCTAGTTAAATGTAGAAGAGAGAAAAAAGAGGAAGTGTTCACTTTTTTAATACACTGATTTAGAAATTTGATGTCTTATATCAGTAGTTCTGAGGTATTGATAGCTTTCTTTATTTCTGCCTTTACGTTGACAGTGTTGAAGCAGGGTGAATAACTAGGGCATATTTTTTTTTTTTTTTTTTGTAAGCTGTTTCATGATGTTTTCTTTGGAATTTCCGGATAAGTTCAGGAAAACATTCTGCATGTTGTATCTAGTCTGATGTACTTATCCATCTCATTACAAACAAAAACACACAGACTGCATTTGTAGCTCTGTAATCCTTGAATACGGAAGTAAATTTTCTTCTTTCCTGACTTTGACATTGTAGCTATACTGTTTCCATTTTTATTTTTACAAATCCTTTGGGTCTAATTCTGTGAGCCTACCTATAGCACTGGATTAAAATGTCTGCATCATTTCTTTAGTTATCCAGTTAACTTTAAAACTGTTGTAAAAGTGTAAACCAGCCCATGACAGGTTTTTGTACATGTTAAAGAACTTCATTGTTCAGTTTTCATGATTATTGTATAAGGAAGACTGATATAGATGTTCTATGCTGTCCTGGACCATGTTAATTACACTTACGATGTATTTTGGTTCCACATCACAATGATTTGTCCCCAGTGACCCTTTTATCCTTTCTAGGCACATTTTTTTTTGTTGTTGTTGTTGCAGTTCCCCTTTGCATTGTATTGCTTTGACAACTGTAATTTGAATCAGATCTGAAAGAGGTCCAGAATAAAATATATTTTGATATTATGTTGGCTGTGTACATATATAAAACCTTTGATATCTATGTAGTTTGTATAGACTATTTACTAGTCAAGTAAAGAGAGAGGGATGGTATTTCTTGTTTACAGTTTGTTTACATTTTAATTGCTTTTACTTCTCCAGTGTTCTATTGTAGAATAAACCTTTTTGTTCCGAGTTAGCCTTCATAACCTATAACACATTCATTCTCTCCCATACTGGTGTTACTGATTATAATTGCCATCAGAACCCAAACCACTGTTTTTCATAAACGTATTGTTTCCCAAGATATATACTTTAAGCCCATAATAAAATTACAAATTTTACTATTTTTATTACTTCTTGCAGGAGATAAGATTTTTTTAAATGAAGGGGTTATTTACTATTTTTATTAAAGTATAATAGAGCATCTAATCAGCTAAGGGATTGTAATTTTTAATTCTTTTGAAAAATAAATATTGTATTTAAAAGACATTATTTCACATAAGCTAAAAAAGAGACCTTAGATAACATTTGTTTGGTTAGACACACGGTTGAGCACAAAACAATGTGTAGATGTGTTGAAGATTAGGGCAGGAGGCTCAACTTCTTGGTGACCTTTTTTTGCTTCACGACAAGCCAATTATAGTTGAATCATTTTCTCTCTTAGCTAGTTGTTACTACAAACTTTATAAGAAAAACAACTAGACACCTTCTAGTTTTAATTAATACCAACTCCTTTAGAGTTAGAGACTTTTTAAAAAGAATCATTGAGCATATTTTCTTTTTTTTTTTTTTTTAAAGAACTTACACTCTCTAGGTCTTCTATTTTTCCTGTTTATTTCCTTAAACAGAAATAAATTCAAGCATAGTTTTATGTTTTATTAGAAATAAGCCACTGCAGTTGCTAGAACTGACATGCTTTCATTTTCAAGGGGTTAACTTTTATTGCATGGCATAGATTATTAGTAATATCCTGCATTGTATACTTTTCCAAAAAGGGTTGGACTCCTAAGGATTAGAATCCTTATAAGCTTGAGGGAAAGCTGAAATTAATTTGAACAGTAATAGAAGGGATTATTTTTAATTTCATAGTTAACACTTTACAATGGATTAGATTTATTACCTAGTATAATCCGTAGCAGATCAGATCAAAGTTTACTGTTTTACCAATATATTCATTTGAAAAAATACAGTGGAGGAAAAGACACTTTAGATGGTAGTTTTATGGTGCTTTTCTCTGCTGTACCAAAGTGCTTTGTCATCAATGAAATGTTAACCCTATGCTACTTTTTCTGCATGCTTCTTAAATGTCATCTTAATGCTTAATTGTCCTAACTTGTAATATTTTTGTATTAAATTTTTTTAGGAGTTCCTTGTAATTTCTTTACAATTTAAAATATATTAAACACAAAGTGTTTAGTAAAGTACAGAAGACAATTACTAATGTTTCTTGGTTGTTGGGTTTGTATGATCCATTGGGCAGACAATTTATATTTTAAGAACTAAGACCAATGGGGTGGAATCTATACCAAAAAAGATATCACAATCTTATTTAAAAAAAAAAAAAACAAAAAAATTTCTAACATACTAATCTAATGTCAGAACGAGCTGCCTTAAGAGATGTTGTGCTGTCAGAAAGCCGTAAAGCGTAGGTTGGATTGCCACTGGGCCGGGCTCCTGTGGAGAAAACAAGCACTGCCTGAGCACCTCAAATAGACTTGCATTAAAAAATCTAGTCATATTGAACTTCACAGTCTGAAATCAGACATTTAAAAACAGGATCAGCTTCCAGGATCTCTCACATTCAATATAGGGGATTTTGAAGAATCTACACATTGCCAAAACAAGACCTTTTCCCTAAGCTTTTATTGGTTTAATTTACATACACTTGCTGGACCAGATCAATTATCTGATTTTCCAACCTGGGTCCATGAGGAACAGTGCTCCCCGTAGAGAGGGAGGAATAGCTAAAACTCCTAGCAGAATGAAGAGCTGCCATTTGGGATGGCCTAGAGTCATCAAATAATTCAAGTTAAGTTTAATATGACATAAAAATTAGCTATGTAATATGGATTTTAATATTTCCACCTGAAATGGTTGAAATATTTTAGTGTGTGGGAATAAACTGAAGTTGGACAGATCTGGTGTCGAAGTAAATGAAGTCTGATAAGAGTCAATTAGCGGTAAGTTCATTCTACTTCTTAAACAGTGTTGGTTAACTTGGAGTGTGCGTTGGAATCTTTTATGCCTTGTCCTACCCATTGACCAATATGGTAGCACAAGGTAAGTGTGCTGCTTTTCATATGCTTGTTTGGTTTTGTGTCATAATGTGGGAGGTGGTTGTCACTGGCATGTGGTATATTTATTGTAGAGCACATGCTGGTTAAAGAAATTTAAATACAAGGTATAAATAATAAATTTTCATTTTCGAACTCCCAACCAAGTCCTTAGTGGTATCCACTGTTAACAACTTGACATATGTCCTTCTAAGCATTTTCAATACCTACTTTAAAAAAATACAAAAGAGATCATAATCATTGAATTCAGAAACTCACTTTTTCACAGAAATCATCAGGGACCATTGTCCCATCCACTTAAGTACATTCAAGTACTTCCCTATACTGTAGATGTAGAATATACTGTCTGGTTTAAAGAGCATGAATTCTGCCTAACTACCTGGGATGAGTCCAGACTAGCTGCTTGGCCTAAGGAGTTGCTGTCTTGGTTTCCTTGTCTGTAAAATGGGGATAATGATAGTTACTTATCTCATTGATGGGTTGTGAAGATTACAAAGTTAATATATCTGAAGCCCTTGGAGAATGGTGCCTGGTTATATAAAGCACACTGTATATTACCAAACATTTTTATTCCTAATGGTAAGATTTTATTGTACACCAAGATTTAGCCCCCTATAATGTAAATTTACTTTGTCACCGTTTACTATTACAGTGGAGCAATAAAATATTCATATCTACAGGACAAATAGAACAGTCAATTCTGATGTACACTCGTTTAATACACACTTCAAGGATTCTTTACAACTCGCCTCCCTTGGCCGGGCATGGTGGCTCACGCCTGTAATCCCAGCAATTTGGGAAGCCGAGGCGGGTGGATCACAAGGTCAAGAGTTTGAGACCAGCCTGACCAACATGGTGAAACCCTGTCTCTACTAAAAATACAAAAATTAGCCCGGCATGGTGGCGCACACCTGTAATCCCAGCTTCTCAGGAGGCTGAGTCAGGAGAATCGCTTGAACTCGGGAGGTGGAGGTTGCAGTGAGCCGAGATCGCACCATTGCACTCCAGCCTGAGTGATAGAGCGAGACTGTCTCAAAAAAAAAAAAAAAAAAAAAAAAACCTTTGCCTCCAAGCCACTTTCTGGCACTAACAGTGTATGATTTCAAAAGGAGCCATTTAAGAATTTGTAGAAGGGAGATTGAAGAGTGCTTTGTATATTTACTCAGTGTAGTACAGGAAAGAGAGTAATCTAGACCTGTAAGTAACAATCTGGGTTATGGGTTAGCAGAAAACAACTAAATTTTTAAGCCTATGCTCTTTAGCATTTAATGACTAAATACTAATGATGTGATGAAGATTTTGTTAAACATGGATGAAAATTTTTCTACTGTAGAGCACAATATACAGGCTAAATCCAATTATAAACTTCATGGAACTACCAGACTTTTAATAGCATATATTAATATTGCTGGAAGCCAGATTCCTGGTCCGTTTGCTAAATTAGCAGACATTTGGATTTTTTTGTAGGGCTTTTTAAATTTTAAGACCATTTTCACCCATTTTGCCTTTCAAAATCCTGAGTCCTCTTTTTTTTAAGTCAGCAAATATTTGTTGAGTAATGTTTTCTAAGAAGTGTGTCTGCCACTGGATATATGGTAGTGAGCAAGAAAAAGGCTCTGTTCTTGTGATATGTAACTACAACGGAAGATAGTTTATTAAGTGCTGTAACAGAAAGAATTTGGTTGAAGCCTGCTGGGCACGGTGGCTCACGCCTATAATCCAAGGCTGAGGCTGAGGCGGGTGGATCACCTTAGGTTGGGGGTTCGAGACCACCCTGACCAACATGGAGAAACCCTGTCTCTACTAAAAATACAAAATTAGCCAGGCGTGGTGGTGCATGCCTGTAATCCCAGCTACTCGGGAGGCTGAGGCAGGAGAATCGCTTGCACCTGGGGGGCGGAGGTTGCGGTAAGCCGATACTGCGCCATTGCCCTCCAGCCTGGGCAACGAGAGCGAAACTCCGTCTCAAAAAAAAAATTGGGTTGAAGCATCTGAAATTACTTTTTCTGAGCCAGAAACTGCCAAACACTGACGGTTTCAAATGGTTCAACCTAATCCCAGGTACTGTGTTTGCAAATGGCAAGGGGTACCTAACACTTGAGTTTTGATCCTTCACTCTATGTCCCAGGACACCCTCTTTGTGATCCACATTACACTTGTAATTACATGTTTTATGTCTGTCTTCTAGTGGTCACTATTACAATTTTAGGTAGTATGTATTTACATCTTCAGTGATTAAGCAGTGTCCGTTGGTTTCTTAACCAAGAAAGGTAAAGAAATGAGGCACTTCATGCTTCCTCTTAAGAGGTTCGCTTTGATTTTTACTTTTTAAAGTCAATTGGCATATTTTTGCTATTACTGTTGTGAAAGTCAGCAACTCAGATGTTGGAATGTTGTGCCAGCCACCATCCGTCTCCTCAAACCCTCATCCCTGTGAAGTTTCCAAAGAAACAGTATGTTAATCAGAGTACTTCTTTGTTAATTTGCTACGTGAGCCACTCCTGTCATCCCGTTCAACTCTCTAGAGAGAGGCTGGTTTGGATTTGGATTTAAGGCTTTACCAATCAAAAGCGTAGCCCATTTAGCCTCATCTGGAAACTCTAGAAACCATCCCAGGTTTCACCCAAGATCCTAATCAGAAGCTTCGTTGACAAGATCTCCCGTGAATTGTATGCACATGGAAGTTTGAGAAGAACTAGTTTAGGGGTCTAGGTCAAAATAGACCCCTATTTTCTTCTGCTTTTCTCTTCTCCACATCTATCCTGAATTCCTTGAGACCAGCGAGACCAGCAACAAATCTTAAAACTACCATAAATAACAGTTGCTACTAGGGGTAAAGTAGAGGAGGAAGTCCCCAGAGGGAACACAGTTTACTGATTCAGACATGGGGTGGGAAAATACTAGAGTATTAAATGGCTTTAAAGGGTTCTCATAAAAGATAGTAATCTTGCCCGTATTAATAATGTCACTATCAATATCTAAGCCTCTGACCAACTGATCAAATTAACCAGATGATCTTGGGTGAGATACCCACTCTGCTAGTGTCCTTGACAGTAAATTGGAGATTCATAATTACCTGCCTCATGTTGTGAAGAATAAATGAGACAGTGCATATATTTATTAGCCCCATGCCCAGCACATAGCCATGCATGTGAAGTATAACCGTTTTCATTCCCTGGTCGTGGAGGATGCTAGGATGACATGTGAGGAGCAGAATGGTCCCATTCCCTTGTGGTGGTCTGTAGCCACAACTGTTAATGCTCAGTTTTATATTGCAGTAAATTCAGCACTGACTTTGAGATCACAGCTGCTTCATTCCTGAGTTCTTCATTTGGAACCGTCCTTTGGTTGAGCAGACTTCATTTTCAAATAGGGCTAGTGAGCGCTGCCTTCCTTGAATCCCTTTATATTTGAGACTTTTTTTCTTGCCTTACACAAAAATGAATACTTGATACAACTGTGTTATTTCGGGGTCACATTTTCTTCCCCTTATAACTCAGGTGGTTAGTACTAAAGTATAAGTCAAGGACTCCCAACAGGAGAATCAGTGGTGTTCTACCCAAGACCTACTGAAGCAGAATGTAGGCAGAGTGAGGAGCCGAAATCCGCGCTTTATGCCTGCTCTCCAGACGTTGCTAATGCGCGCTAATACTAGGGAGCCACTGCTGTGCTGCCCCGCTGTCTTCTGCCAGTCACTGCTGCTGTGGAGATGTTTGAGCCCAACAGAACTTTTCCCTCCGCATAATTTTTTTATACCTAGATTGCCAAGGATTCTTTGGCCTTGAAATTCAGTAATTTCTCAGAATATGCCTAGGCATTGATCACTTCTGAAGCTGTCTAAATGCAGTAAAGCCTTTGTTCATGTTTTTTTTTAATTCCTAAGAGCTTGCTTATAATTCTGAGTATGTCTTTGTTGTTGTTGTTGTTTTGTTTTTTTGTTGTTTTTTGGTTTTTCGGAGTCTCACTGTATCGCCCAGGCTGGAGTGCAATGGTGCAATCTCTGCTCACTGCAACTTCTGCCTCCTGGGTTCAAGCAATTATCCTGCCTCAGCCTTCCCAGTAGCTGGGACTACAGGCACGCGCCACCACACCCGGCTGATTTTTGTATTTTAATAGAGATGGGGTTTCACCATGTTGGCCAGGCTAGTCTCAAATTCCTGACCTCAAGCAATCCACCCGCCTCAGCTTCCCAAAGTGCTGGGATTACAGGTGTGAGCCACAGTGCCCGGCCTCTGAGTATGTCTTCGGTAACATTTTGTTGACCCTACTGCAGGCCCAGCTGAAGTGAGTAACCATGAATACACAATGGCACCAATTTGCACCATTGTGATTTTTTTCTCCAATACTGCTTACAAGGCATGGGGAAGTGGATGTCTTAAACGGTGACCAAGACTAGCAGGAATCCTAGTTATGGAGCATTTAACAGTCGACATTTTGCAAGAGAGTGAGTACTCTTAAGTACTTTGTGGGATGGGGGCAGTACCTCTAGTCAGTGAGGATCCCCCTGGAATAGGTATGCATAACGTTTGTAAGTTCAAGTTTCTATTGTCTGTCTGGAAGGATTTCCATGTCTAGAAGGAACCAGCTGTGGCCTAGCTCAAAGGCAAGCACAGCTGGCTGAAGTCTGAACTTAAGTATGTCTGGCGTGTAGACTTCCTGGGTAAGACCGGAAGCTCTGCTGCAATGGGAGGGCCTATCAAAAGGGTTATAAAGTTAAGGATGCTCAAAGTAGAGATTTTTGTGGTGCTGAGTTGGTTTGCGGCATGCTGTGAGATAGAGGCTACGCGGCAGAGGACCAGGGGTGGTCTTACAGGAATTGTGAATTTTCATAGTGGAGGAAGCTTTGTCTCCTCTCCACATTCAACCACATTCTTTGAAATTCGTGGATCCCCTGTAAGGTTTCTTCTCCCTTTTATTCATGGAGTTGCCTCTTCCTGGAGTACCTTCTCCCCTCTTCATTTGCTTCACCTTCAATCAAGTGAGTGCCTCAGACCAGTACCCTCCCATTCTTTGCCCACTTCTTTCCGTCTCTGCCTCCAATCTGAGCGAAGTGCCCGTTTCCCCCTCAGCTCTGTTTATAGAATTGCTTCTTGTGCTAGCTACTCTTTATTTGAGTTCCTGAGGGGTAAAGACTGTCATACTTACCTCTGGGTCCCCAGAGCCTAGCACACTGCCTGGAAAATTGTAGATGTTTGATTAATTAATTTGAGGTGTTGACAAGAAGGGGGAAGGTTGCTATCAAGGGGATGGATGATAAAACACCATATAATTAGGCACTCTTGGAAAGTAAATTGTAAAAATGAGAAGGTGGCATACTGTAGTGAAAAAAAGCATCACTTTTTTTCTTAGGGATGTTAGCCTGAACAAGTTACTTTACAGCTGAACATCAATTTCTTATGAGTAAGAAAATATTTGTGTAAGATATCTTGCTTTTGAGATGGTTTTAAGGATTAGCAATTATGTAAATCCAGCACAGTGACTGAATAAATTAGCTTTTTATACATGGCATGATGATTATTACTATTTTTACTTTTATAAACATACCAGAATAAACTTTTGACAGGGTGATTTGTTGAAAACAATTTGTTGTAATTAGATTAGCAGTACTATTATGGGTAGGAATGTAGAAGTAGTTTATTGAACAAACCGTTCTTAAAAATTTTAAATTATTATGATGGGACATCTTAAACTATGTCATTGTTTTTTGCATGCAGCCTAGCTGGGTGATAATGGTTGTGTGTGTGTGTGTGTGTGTGTGTGTGTGTGTGTGTGTGTGTGTGTGTGTGTAATCAGTTCCCTTGTATTACTTTATCTGCAGTTTTTTTCCTCTTGCCCTTAACATCTATCAATTGTTTTTTTGTATTGTCAAGAATACATCTTATCTTGCCCTTAACATCTATCGTTTTTTGTATTTTTTTCTATTGTCAAGAATTAGAAAATGCTCTTTTAAATGCAACTCTGTGCCAAACATCCATTTTGTAATCTATTATTTATAGAAAAACAGCAGAAACGCCATCAATGTTAAGAACCAAGGTTTTAAAGGCATAGCATTTCACATTTTCTTTTGGCTTCTGTTTCAATTCTCTCACTAGGTTTCAATTTTAAAATATTAGTCAAGGTCAGAATAGCACCCTACTTTTCTGTTTGTGTTTGAACATTGTTTTTCTGGCATAGACCTTTTGTTCTGCATAATTCTTATTTCTTATGGTATTAATACGTGTTTGTTATAGAAAATTTCGAAGTAAAAAAATTGGGGTGTGTGTGTCCACACACATGTAAGAGAAAATTACAGGTGTAAATTTTTTCTAGCTTTGAGCAGAATTCTTAGGTGCTACTAAATCTAGGCAAATAAGCCGTTTCTATGAGAAATAGGGCATCCTAGAGACAGCCCAGGTGGAGCAGGTAGCATAAGTGAGAAGGAAAACGTTGTTATATCGTCACTGAGATTTTAGGGTTGTTATTGTAGCATAACCCAGCTAATACTGATCGATATGCTCTCTATCCCAAAGCTGACCCACCAGGACATTCTCTCCACATAATGTTCTATACAACTACATAATGTTCTAGACACTTTACTATGCATTTATAAACAAACCAATACGTTGTGTTTTTACATAAAAGAGATGGTACTAAACATGTTTTTGCGTGACTTGATTTGATTTCATTTAGTATATTGAAATGGTTTTCCATGTATTTATTTAAAAAGCTTTATTGAGCTTTAACATAAGGTACACATTTAAATTGTGCAATTTTATGTGTTTTGACATATGTATATGCCTGTGAAACAGTCACACTTAATGAACATATCTGTTTGTGAAACAATTACACTTAAGAAAATGAACATATCTTTGCCGGGCGCGGTGGTTCACGCCTATAATCCCAGCACTTTGGGAGTTCGAGGCGGGTGGATCATGAGGTCAGAAGATCGAGATCATCCTGGCCAACATGGTGAAACCCTGTCTCTCCTAAATACAAAAATTAGCTGGCCGTGGTGGCGGGTGCCTGTAGTCCCAGCTACTTGGGAAGCTGAGGCAGGAGAATCGCTTGAACCAGGGAGTTAGAGGTTGCAGTGAACTGAGATCGCGCCACTGCACTCCAGCCTGGTGACAGAGTGAGACTCCGTCTCAAAAAAAAAAAAAAAAAAAAGACACTTTTGAGACGGAGTTTTCCTCTTATTGCCCAGGCTGGAGTGCAATGGCGCAAATCTTGGCTCACTACAACCTCCACCTCCCAGGTTCAAGCGATCTCGGCTCACTACAACCTCCACCTCCCAGGTTCAAGCAATTCTCCTGCCTCAGCCTCCCTAGTAGCTGGGATTACAGGCATGTGCCACCACGCCCGGCTAATTTTGTATTTTTGGTAGAGATGGGGTTTCTCCATGTTGGTCAGGCTGGTCTTGAACTCCCGACCTCAGGTGATCTGCCCGCCTTGGCCTCCCAAAGTGCTGGGATTACAGGCATGAGCCACCGCGCCCAGCCAAAACCATATCTTTTATCTAGCTTTGAGCAGAATTCTTAGGTGCTACTTCACGGTCCACTCAATTTGGCCTCCATCCCTGACTCCCATCTGCCGTAGAAGGCCCAACCCCCGTCTCAGCCCTACTCCACTCCTGCAGTATAGTGGCAGTTTTCCTGCTCATCCACTTCTACCCTTTAATAGAAAATAACCTATCAATCCAAACCTTTACGTTACGTCTGGGGGCTATTACTACCTTATTTACAGCAATCTGTGCTCTAACACAGAACGATATCAAAAAAAATTGTAGCATTCTCCACCTCAAGCCAGCTAGGCCTTACAATCATCACAATTGGCATTAATCAGCCACACCTAGCATTCCTTCACATAATGTGGGGTGATAGACATGGGAGGCTTGGAAGGCTGGGGGTGGGTGAGAGAGGAGAAATTACTTAATTACATAATGTGTACAATGTTTGGGTGATTGTTACACTAAAACGCCAGACTTTCTCACTACAAAATATATTCACACATCAAAACTGCACTTCTACCCCTTAAATTTATACAAATAAACATATCTGTCACCTTTAAAAGTTTCCTGTTGCCTTTTGGGAATGAATTCGTCTGCCCCAACCCTATCTGTCCTGCCTTACTGTTCTCAGACAACCACTGGTTTGCTTTCTGTCACTATAGGTGGGTTTATGTCTTCCAGAACTTTATGAAAATAGAATCATAGTTTACTCTTCTGGGAGGGAACAGTCTGGCTTCTTTCACTCGGTGTAATTTTTGGAGATTCATCCATGTTTCATCCATCATTCCTTTTGGAAATGAACTACTTTTTGCTGAATATTCTGTTGTGTGGATGTACTGTAAATCATCTAACCAATAACCTGTTGATCCACATTTGGATTGTTCCTACTTTTTGGGCCCTTACTGATGATGTTGCTGTGAAGATTCATGTACAGGACTTATTTGTGTACAGGACATGCTTGCTTTCATTTCTCTTGGGTAAAAAACTATATGTATGTTTATTTTCTGAAGAAACTTGCCAACTCCTTTTTTTTTTTTTTTTTTTTTTTTGGTGGAGATGGTCTTTTTCTTACCCAGGCTGAGTGTGAAGGCACAGTTGCGGCTCACTGCAGCCTCTACCTCCCCAGCTCAAGCGCTTCTCCCACGTCAGCCTCCTGAGTAGCTGAGACCACAGGCATGAGCCACCACACCCAGCTAATTTTTTTTTTTTTTTTGTAGAGATGAGGTCTTGCTATGTTGCCCAGGCTTGTCTAGAACTTCTGGACTCAAGTCTTCTGCCTCTTCCTCCTAAAGTGTTGGTATTATAGGCGTGAGCCACTGTGCCCAGTGTGGCCAAATTGTTTTCTAAAGAAGTTGTACTACATACTGTTTTACATTTTTCAGGCAACAGTATAGGACAGTTCTTGTTGGTCTGTGTCCTCAACAACTTGGTATGATCAGTCTTGAGAAAAGCATGTCTATTATAAATCTAAAATTATTCAAAGAGTTGCAAAGATAGTACAGTAAGTTCCCTTATGTCCTTTAGCCAGAATCCCCTGGTAGTAATAACATTTGGTATACTGATCAAAACTAAGAAAGTAACATTGGTGCAATACTTTTAACAAAGCTAGAATTTATTCAGATTTTTCCAGCTTCTCACCAATGTCCTTTTTGTGTCTCAGGATCCAGTGCAGAATACCACATTGCATGGGGTCATTATGTTTTCTTTGTCTCTTTCCATTTGTGACACTTTCTCAGTCTCTTCTGTTTTTTATGTCCTTGTCAATTTTGAAGAAGTCTGGTCAAGTATTTTATAGAATGTCCCTCAAGTTAGGTTTGTCTGATGTTTTCTCATGTTCAGACAGGTGTTACGGGTTTGGGGGAAGACTCAGACTTTAAATGTCCTTCTCATCACATCATTACAGGGGGTGCATGATAACATGATTTATTATTGGTGACTTTGATCATTTGGCAAATGTAGTGTCTGCAAGATTTCTCTACTATAAAGTTACTGTTTTTCCATACTCTGTTCATTAGAAGTGATTTTTGAATTCCAGCCCATGTTCAAGGGAGAGAAATTGAGCTCTACCTCTTGAGGGGAAGAGAATCTATGGATGTATGTTAAAACCACCACAGTAATTAATACATATTTTGGGAGGATACTTTGAGGCTATGCAGATAACCTGTTTCTCCTTCAAGCATGGCCCTCTAATTTTCACATTCATAAGTGAATGTTACCAGCATCAATTATTACTGTGGAGTTTTAATCATAATTATTTTCCTCTTCCCTTTTACATTTTTAGAGGCAGGGTTTTGCTCAGTGGCCCAGGTTTTAGTGCAGGGGCGCAACTGTAGCTCACTGTAGCCTCCGACTCCTGGACTCAAAACAATCCTCCAGGCTCAGCCTCCTGTGTAGCTCAGACTACTGGCATGCACCACCATGGTCTCCCTATGTTGCTTAGGCTAGGGTGGTCTCCAACTCCTGGACTCAAGTGATTCTTCCACCTTGGCCTCTGAAAATGCTGGGATTGCAAATGTAAGCCTCTCTGTCTGGCTTTACATTTATTGTTTGTCATTCTTCCATAAGGAAGATTTATCCCCTCATTCATTTTTTTTAGTCATTTATATCAATGCAAAATCTGGGAATCCCCAAGGCCACCCTCGCTTCTGACGCCAACTGCGAACTCTGGTGTCTCCAAGACTACCATCCAGATCAATACTTCTCTAGAAGTATGTACAGAACTCAGCAAAGCCATTATAGTCATGGTTATGGTTTATTACAGCAAAAGGATAGAGATTAAAATCACCCAAGGAAGAGATTTTAATCTCTGCAAGAGACACTAAGTGCAGAGTTTCTAGTTATCTTCTCCCAGTGGAGTTGTGTGGGCAGTGCTTACCCCTCCTAGCAATTGTGTGCAACGCGCATGGTACTGCCAAGTAGGGAAGCTCTTCCAAGCCTTGGCGTACACATTTCATTTGGACTGGGTCACATATATGCATGCGTTTCCAGCCTCAGGTCAGAGATTGAGCCTGATACCCAATGGCTTAAGGTGGCCCACCACAATTCACCTTAACATAGATTATTTGCCAGGTCCCAACCCCTCCAGGTAAACAAAGACACTCTTATAGGGCAGGGTATTCAAGGGCTAAGAGGGTACTTCCCTGGAGCTGGAGGCAAAGGGTGAAACTTTCATTAGGCAAGGCTAATTGTTTACTGAATTATCAGGATAGAGTCATGGATATTTATTTTATTCTCGAGGTTAGAATCCAGTCGTAAACTTAGGATACTTATTTTGTTGCTCACATTGTAACTTCTTTAGCCATTGGGAATTCTTTCAGGTTGACTCCTGTATCCTTTCACCATGCCACTGTCCTTTTTTAAAAAGCACTTTGTTACTTTCTGGCATTTCAAAATATTCCAGGCTCATCTAGTATTTTCCAGGCCTCAGTCATAGATAAACCATTTCTTTAAAGACCTTAGATTCTTTTATTGGAGAATAGTATTTAGAAACCAAGATCTGGGCTTTAGGTGTGTTCATTGCTCCCAAGGTATCATTGCTTCTAGGTCCCCTCATATATGTATGTATACTTCACCATGTATACTCACATATCTCTATTTCTGTATTGCATAAATATGCATTCTTGTGATATTGCGAACACTAATCCCATGCCACACAGTTCATTCTAGCCTTCCCCCCTGGCTTACCTGTCACTTCTTTCTTGTAAACTGGCTCTCATTATCTACAATTTATTATTTGTTCAACTCTAGTATACATTTAATATAGCTTCAGAGCTACTGACCTATGCTTGTGTCAAAAACAAATTTACTCCAACTGGAGTACAGTCTTTTTCATACAATACCAATTTTGTGTAGTAGGCCATTCTTGCATTGCTGTAAAGAAATATCTGAGACTAGGTAATTTATAAAGAAAAGAGTTTTAATTGGCTCATGATTCTGCAGATTGTACAGGAAGCATGGTGCTCTGGCATCTGCTTAGCTTCTGGGAAGGCCTCAAGGAGCTTTTTACTCATGGCAGAAAGTGAAGTGGGAGCAGGCACTTCACATTGTGAAAGCAGGAGCAAGGCAGGGGTTGGGGGGAGGGACCCCACACTTTTAAACAACTGGATATGTGAAGTGAGAAAGACAGCTCATTTATCACCAAATTAATGGTACCAAGTCATTCATCATGGATCTGCCACCATCAGACAAACACTTCCCACTAGGCCCTACCTCCAACATTGGGGATTACATTTCAATGTGAGATTTGGGCAGGGACAAATATACAAACTATTTCCTTCTGCCCCTGGCCCCCTTAAATCTACTGTCTTTCTCACATCACAAAATACAATAATCTCTTCTTAACAGTCCCCTAAAATCTTAACTTATTTCAACATTAACTCCAAAGTCCAAAGTCTCATCTGAAGAAGATGAGTTCCTTCCACCTATGACCCTGTAATAACTTATTTACTCCCAAGATACAATGGGGGTATAGACATTGGGTAAACATTCCCATTCCAAAAGGGAAAAATTGGCCAAAAAAAAAAAAAAAATGTGTTACAGTCACCATGCAACTTCAAAACCTATCAAAGCAGTCACTAAATCTTAAAGCTCCAAAATAGCCTCGTTTGACTCCAAGGCACACTGGTGCAAGAAGTAGGCTCCCAAGGCCTTGAGCAGCTCAGCCTCTGTGGCCTTGTTGAACCCTGCAGCTGCTGTCACAGGTTGAGTGCCTGAGGCTTTTCCAGGCACAGGATCAAGCTGCCAGTGGATCTACCATTCTAGGGGCTGGAGGATGGTGGCCCCTTTCCCACAGCTCCACTAGGCAGTACTCTAGTGGGCACTTGGTGTGGAGACTCCAACCCCACATTTCCTCCTCACACTACCCTAGTAGAGGTTCTCTGTGAGGGCTCCAACCCTACAGCAGTCTTGTGCCTGGGCATCCATCCTTTCCCATACATTTTTGAAATTTAGGGGAAAGGTGCCAAGCCTCCCTCACTCCTGCTGTCTGTGTGCCTACAGGCTTAACACTATGTGAAAACTCCTAAAGTTTATGGCACCTCTGAAGTGGTGCCCTGAGCTGTATCTGGGACTCTTTGAGTGCAGGCTAGAGCTGGAGTGGCCAGGATGTGGAAGCAGTGTTCTGAGGCTACACAGGGCAGTGGGGATCCTGGGCCTGGCCAAGAAAACCATTCAGTCCTCCTAGCCCTCAGGGCCTATGATGGGAGGGGCTGCCTGAGAGATCTCTGGAATGCCTTTGAGGCCTTTTCCCCATTGTCTTGGAAATTAGCACTTGGCTCTCTTTTATTTATGCTGATATCACTAGCAACTGGTTGCTCCACAGCCTGCTTGAATTCCTCTGCTGAAAAAGATTTTTCTTTCTCTGCCATATGGCCAGGCCACAAATTTTTCAAACTTTTATGCTCTGCTTCCCTTCTAAATATAGATTCCCACTTTTCATTATTTATTTGCTCCCACATATGAGTTAGGCTGTTAGAAGCAACCAGGCCACACTTGAACACTTTGCTGCTAAGAAATTTCTTCTAC
Organism: Gorilla gorilla gorilla; assembly: GCF_029281585.2. Classification (NCBI taxonomy): domain Eukaryota; kingdom Metazoa; phylum Chordata; class Mammalia; order Primates; family Hominidae; genus Gorilla; species Gorilla gorilla. The sequence goes on along the minus strand of NC_086017.1, from coordinate 188,122,307 downwards.
CAGATACCTTAAATCATCACTCTGAAGTTTCAACTTCCACAGATCCCTAGAGCAGGGGCACAATGCAGCCAAGTTCTTTGCTAAGGAATAACGTGTGACCTTTGCCCCAGTTCCCAGTAATTTCTGATTTCCGTCTGAGACCTTGTCAATCTGGACTTTACTGTCCATATCACTATCTGCATTTTGGTCACAATCATTTAGCCAATCTCTAAGAAGTTTCAAACTTGCCCTCATCTTCCTGTCATTTGAGCCCTCCAAACTCTAACAACCTCTGTTCATTACCCAGTTCCAAACCAGTATTTTCTTAAGTTACTTAGATTCGTGCCTTTTTTTTCTCACCTCTTCAAAGAGGCTATGTTATGTAATTGTAATGTAATTGAATTCATTCTTCAGTCTGGATTTCATTCTGACATTTTAGTTGAATTACTTCTTAATTTGCATGTAGTAAAATTTACTCTTTGTGGTATACAATTTGATGGGTTTTGATAAATGCATAGAGTCATTTACATATCAACCACCAAAATGTCATAGAGCAATAGTTCCATCACTGTAAAAATTCCTGTGTGTAGCCACTTTGTAATCATCACCACTCTTTCAACCCTCAAACAATCATTGGTCTATTTTCCACATAGTTTTGCCTTTTATATGTTGTCATATATATGAAATAATGTATAGCTTTTTAAATCTGGCTTTTTTCCATTTCTAAAATGGATTCCTGATTCATTCATTTTGTTAGATTAATCAATATTTATTCTTATTGCTAATTACTTCTCCATTGTATGGGTATATCACAATTTATTTATCCATTTACTTGTTGAACATTTTGGTAGTTTCCAGTATTTGGCAGTTATGGATAAAGTGGCTATAAACATTTATGCATAGGTTTTTGTGCAACCAAAAGTTTTCAGTTTACTTGGGTAAATGCATAGGAATGGGATTGAGAGGGAGGTTGTATAGTATATATAAGTTTAACTTTATAGGAAACAGCCAAACTGGCAAAGTAGCTGTACCGTTTTTTTTTTGTTCTCATCACAATTTAATGAGAGTCTGTTGCTCCACATCCTTAATAACATTTGTAATTGTCAGGTTTTTTTAGTCCATTCTAATAGGTGTGTAGTGGTATCTCAATGTGGTTTTAATTTGCATTTCCCTAATGATTAATAAAGTTGACTAAGTTTTCATGTGTTTACTTCCCAGCCATATATCTTCTATGGTGCAGTATCTGTCCAGAACTTTTGCACATTTTTAAATCGGAATTTTTTTCTTTTTTCTTTTTATTGAGCTTTGATAGTTCTTTATATATTCTGGATACAAGTCCTTTATCAGACACTTTTTTTTTTTTTTTGAGATGTAGTCTCACTCTGTTGCTCAGGTTGAAGTGCAGTGGTGTGATCTCGGCTCACTGCAACCTCTACCTCCTGGGTTCAAGTGATTTTTCTGCCTCAGCCTCCCAAGAAGCTGGGACTATAGGCAGGTGCCACCACGCCTGGCTAATTTTTGTGTTTTTGGTAGAAATTGGGTTTCACCATATTGGCCAGGCTAGTCTCAAACCCCTGACCTCAAGTGATCCACCCACCTCAGCCTCCCAAAATGCTGGGATTACAAGTGTGAGCCACTGCGCCCAGCCTGATTTTTTTTTTTAACGGTGTTTTAAAAAATTATTTTATTTTATTTGGAGACAAGGTCTTGCTCTGTTACCCAGTCTGGTGTGCAGCAGGGTGGTCATAGCTCACTGCAACTTGGAAGGCAACACTTGCACACAAGTTATCCTCCTGCCTCAACCTCCTGAGTAGCTGGGACTACAGGTGCATGATATCACACCTGGCTAATTTTGTAATGTTTTGTAGAATTGAGGTCTCGCTATATTGCCCAGGCTGATCTTGGAACTCCTGACCTCAAGCAATCCTCCTCCTGTGGCCTCCCAAGGTGCTGGGGTTACAGGTGTGAGTCACCATGCCCAGCCTTAATGGTGTCTTTCAAAAAGCAGACATGCTTAATTTTGCAGAAGTCCAATTTATCATTTTTAAAGCAATCAACATTTGGTGTCATATCTAAAATATTTTGCCTAACCAAAGTTCACAAAAGTTTTCTCTTATGTGACTTATGGATTTCAGTTTTACTATTAGGTCTGGGATTCATTTTGAGTTAATTTTTGCATATGTTGCAAGATATGGCTCAAAGTTCATTTCTTTGCACATGGATATCCAATTCTTCCAGCACCATTTGTTGAAAAGACTATTCTTTCTCCACTGAATTGCCTTTGCACTTACTTTGTCAGATTTATACTTAAATATTTTATATTTTTTTGTATAGGCAATACTGTTGTTCTAAAATTACAGCTTCTAGTTTTTCACTGCTGGTACATAGAAATCCAATTTATTTTTGTATATTGACCTTCTATTCTGCAGCCTTGCTAAATGTACTTATTTGTTCTGATAGCTCTTTCAGGGTTTCTCTGGAAGTTTCTGTACAGATAATAATGTCATCTGTTGATAGACATAGTCTTATTTCTTTCTATAATCTGCATGCTATTTAAAATACTTTTTTTTGTCACGTTGTACTGAATAGGACTTCTAGTATGATATTGAATGGGAACAGTCAGACCTGACATCTTTAAATTTTTTTCTGATCCTGGAGGATGAGCATTCATTCTTTCACCATAATGTGTGATGTTACCTGTAAGTTTTCTCTAGATGCTTTTTGTGAAGTTGAGGAAATATTGTTTCTAGTTTGTTGAATATTTTATTACAGATAAATGTTGAATTATAAATGCTTTTGTTACATGGATCGAGATGATCATATGGTTTTTGTTCTTTAGTCTGCTGATGTAGTGAAGTATATTGACTAATTTTTGAAAGTGGAACCAAGCTTATATTCCTGGGATAAGCCCCACTTGCCCATGATGTACTGTCATTTTTATATGTTTCTGGGTTAATTTGCTAATGTTTTGTTCCAGGTTGATGAAGAATGATGTGAAGTTTTATTTATTTACTTTGTAATGTCTTTGGTATCAGGATAAGGCTGGCTTCATAAACTGACTTGGGTAGTGATCCTTCCTATTTTAACCTCTGGAGGTTTGTGTGTACTGTAATTGGTATTAGTTATTCCTTAACTACTTGGGAGAAATCACCAATGAAGCCATCTCAGCCTAGATTTTGTTCTGTTGGAATGTTTTTAACCATGAATCTGTTTCTGTAGAAAATTTAGATTATTCACGTTTTCTATTCTTCTTTCGTAGTTTGTGCCTTTGAAGGAATTTGTCAATTTGCCCAAGTTTTTGAATTTATGAGCTAAGGTTATTTGTAATGTTAACGATATTATCTTTTTAATGTTTTTAGGGCCTAACAGCTACTTTTTCAATACAAAATTGGTATGGTGTCCTTCCAATATTGGTAATTTGTGTCATCTCTTTAAAAAATTTTTCAGACTGCTAGAAGTTTATTTGTCCATTTTATTGCATTTTTTAAGAAACCAGGTTTTGAGTTATTTTCTCTAATGTTTTCTATTTTCAGTTTGATTAAGTTTCTGCTCTTGATTATTTCATTTCTTCTGCTTGCTTTAGGTTACATTTGCATTTTTTTCTAGTGTCTTAAGGTGCAAGCTTCAATCTTTGATTGGAGGCTTTTTGTTTGTTTGTTTTAATGCTATACATTTCTTTCCTTTCTTTCTTTCTTTTCTTTTTTTTTGAGACAGAATCTCCCTCTGTCGCCCAGGCTGGATTGCAGTGGAGTGATCTCAGCTCACTGCAGCCTCCGCTTCCTGGGTTCAAGCGATTCTTGTGCCTCAGCCTCCTGAGTATTCAAGCAATTCTCGTACCTCAGCCTGCTGGGTAGCTGGGACTACAGGCATGCGCCGCTACACCTGGCTAATTTTTGTATTTTTAGTAGAGATGGGGTTATGCCATGTTGGCCAGGCTGGTCTTGAACTCTTGACCTCAGGTGATCTGCCCGCCTCGGCCCCCCAAAGTGCTGGGATTACAGATGTGAGCCATCACGCCCAGCCTACATTTCCTTCTAAAGACTGCTTTAGCTATATCACACAGCTATTGATAAGGTGTGTTTTTATTTCCATTCGTTTTAAACATATTTTATAATTTTCTTCATAACTTTTTGCCCAATGGCTCTTTTTGTAATGTGGGGTTTTTTTACATTTTTATTTTTTTTTAATTTTTAAAATTTTGTTTAATTAAAAAAAAGAGACAGAATGGTACTGGTATAAAAATAGGCATATAGACCATTGAAACAGAATAGAGAACCCAGAAATAAAATCCAAATACTTAACAGCCAACTGATCTTGACAAAGCCAACAAAAATGTAAAGTGGGGAAAGGACACCCTTTTCAACAAATGGTGCTGGGATAATTGGCTAGCCACATGTGGGAGAATGAAACTGGATCCTCATCTGTCACTTTATACAAAAAACAATTCAAGATGGATTAAGGACTTAAATCTAAGACCTGAAACTGTAAAAATTCTAGAAGATAACATTGGAAAAACCCTTCTAGACATTGGCTTAGGCAAGGATTTCATGAGCAAAGACCCAAAAGCAAATGCAATAAAAACAAAGATAAATAGCTGGGACTTAATTAAACTAAAGAGCTTTTGCAGGGCAAAAGGAACAGTTAGTAAACAGACAACCCACAGAGTGGGAGAAAAATCTTCTCAATCTATACATCTGACATGGGACTAATATCCAGAATCTACAGCGAACTCAAACAAATCAGTAAGAAAAAAACAATCCCATCGAAAAGGGGGATAAGGACATGAATAGACAATTCTCAAAAGAAGATATACAAATGGCCAACAAACATATTAAAAAATGCTCAACATCACTAATGATCAGGGAAATGCAAATCAAAACCACAATGTGATACCACCTTACTCCTCCAAGAATGGCCATAATAAAAAAAATCAAAAAACAGTAGATGTTGGTGTGGATGTGGTGATCAGAGAACACTTCTACACTGCTGGTGGGAATGTAAACTAGTACAGCCACTATGGAAGACACTGTGGAGATCCCTTAAAGAACTAAAAGTAGAACTACCATTTGATCCAGTAATCCCAATTCAGGGTATCTACCCAGAGGAAAAGAAGTCATTATATGAAAAGGACATTTGCACACACATTTTTATAGCAGCACAATTCCCAAATGCAAAATCGTGGAACCAACCCAAATGTCCATCAATCAACAAGCAGATAAAGCAATTATGATATATATATGATGGAATACTACTCAGCCATAAAAAAGGAATGAATTAATAGCATTTGCAGCAACCTGGATGAGATTGGAGACTATTATTCTCAGTGAAGTAATTCAGGAATGGAAAACCAAACATCGTATGTTCTCACTGATACATAGGAGCTAAGCTATGAGGACGCAAAGGCATAAGAACGATACAATGGACTTTGGGGTGTTGGGGGGAAGGGTGGGACAGGGGTGAGGGATAAAAGACTACAAATAGGGTGCGGTGTATACTGCTCAGGTGATGGGTGCACCAAAATCTCACAGATCACCACTAAAGAACTTACTCATGTAACCAAACACAACCTGTACCCCAATAAACTATGGAAAAATTTAAAAAGTTTTTAAACTTTTATTTTTAAAATTTTGTTTAATTAAAAAAAAAATAGAGGCAGGGTCTCCCTATGTTGCCCAGACTGGTCTTAAACACCTGGGCTTAAGAGATCCTCTCCCTTGGCCTCCTAAATTGCTAGGATTACAGGTGTGAGCCACCACGCCCAGCCATAATGCATTGTTTGACTTCCAAATATTTGATTGTTTTCCAGATAGTTCAGTTTTTGATCTCTCACTTAATTTTGTTGGGTTTAGAGAACATACTTAGTATGGATTCAGTTCTTTTGACTTTACTGAGGTTTGTTTTATTACCCAGAATACAGTGTATCTTGGTGAATATTCCACATGTACTTGTAAGAATGTGTATTCTCCTGTCGTTGGAATGTTCTGTCAGTTAGGTCAAGTGGCTGACATCCTAGCTGATTTTCCATCTACTTATGCTATTGATTAATCTGAGAAGAGCGTTGGCGTGTTTGAGTAAAAGTCTGGATTTGTCTATTTCCCCTTTCAGTTGTATCATTTTTTGCCTCATGAAGGCCTTTTGTTCAGCACATACATAGTTAGGATTCATAGATCCTATGCAACAGGTAAGTCCTTTTTGCCTCTATATCCTCAGACTCATTTCAAAATTACTAGCTCATGTTAAAAAAACCACTGGTGTATGAGAAAGAATATTTAAGTTGGATTGATCCAGAAGCCCTGGCCCGCTGCCACTTCTCTGCCACTTAGTAGCTGTGGCAAAATCTTTTGCCCTCTCTCATTTTCCTCATCTGAAAATAATTAGGATTATAATGCTTACAAGATTCATAAGAGAATAAATACAAAGTAGACTTGGAAAATATTTGTTACAGAGAAGGGACCATTAAATATTTGTTGAACTTAATACTTGCAGATTCTGTCTGCTCTCTCGTCTTCATCATTGCTCTCTCTACCCTCCTCTCTCTGCTGTGCCAGGGAGCCTGCAATTTCTGTTTCTCAGACTCTCTTGTTATCTGTATTCCTGGTAAGTTCTGCTAAAAGTGGAGGTACCAGTGGGAGAATGGAATCTTGGAAGAAGACAGAGCCAGTCCATTTTTTTTTTACAATCTACTCTCTCAGGCAGTGGTGCAGCCGCAGTGGAGATTTCATACATGAAAATGCTGAGACTGAAACTCAGGTGTTCTCACTACAAATTTTGCAGTGTTTCCCCAATATCCCATGTATTCATTTTCTATGACTGCTGTAACAAATTACCACAAATTTATTGGCTTAAAATAACCCAAATACATACTGTTCTATAGTTCAGAAACCCAAATGGCTCACACTGGGCTAAAATCAAGACCGAACTTATTTACTCTTGCTAAATATGTCAAAGCCAACTAATTGACGAAATATAATTTAAGCTTGGCCTTTTATTATATTCTGTAGCTGAAAATCCAAGGCTGGACTGAAAAATCAGCAGAGCTATATTTCTTTCTCCAGTGCCTAGGGGAGAGTCCATTTCCTTGCTGTTTCCACTTCTAGAGGCTGCCCACATTCCTGCCTCTATGTTCATAGTTACCAAAGTTGAGTTGAGTCCTTCTCACACTGCCATCTCTCTGGTTCTCCCTCTGTCTACTACCTCTGTCTTAACTTTTAAAGGATCCTTTATTTACCTTAGGCCTACCTGGATAATCCAAGATAATCTGCCTATTTCAAGGTCAGTTGACAAGCAACCTTAGTATTTCCCTTTGCCACGTAGTTTACTGTGGAGTCTAAAGCAACTCCATCTTGGATGCTAATTATCCATGTTGGCTTCTGATTAACTCCACTTCCAGGAAGGCCTCTAAGGTTTCTAGTGTATCTGTACCTTGTGTAAGGGCAGATACTTAATGTAAATGAGGCCCTTAGATCAAACAACCTTGATGTTAGTTTATTTCAATTGTCCTACACATTCCTTCTAACTCACTCTTTCCTTATGTTATATAAGTCTGGGGGATAATGGTATGGGGATCCACCATCTTATCTCACCACTGCCTGAGACACAAATATCGCTTCTATTCGTAAGTCCCTATTAAATGTTTCTTTCTAAGAAACTAGATTTGTCAGCCACTTTCTTCAGCCTGTCAGCTTCCTTGGGCTTTGGGGCAGGTCTGCATGTACCGTAATCACAGGTTCCAAGGATTAGGATGTGGACATATTTAGGGTAGAGGGGTCATAATTCTGCCTACCACACCCTCACTGTATCTCTTTTTACAATAGCTAAAGAAGATGAAATATTGGGAGGGTGCGGTGGCTCATGCCTGTAATCCCAGCACTTTGGGAGGCTGAGGCAGGTGGATCGCCTGAGGTCAGGAGTTTGAAAGCAGCCTGGCCTACATGGTGAAACCCCAACTCTACTAAAAATACAAAATTAGCCGGGCATGGTGGCGCGTGTCTGTAATCTCAGTTATTTGGGAGACTGAGGCAGGAGAATTGCTTGAACCTGGGAGGTGGAGGTTGCAGTGAGCCAAGATCACGCCACTGCACTCCAGCCTGGACAACAGGAGCAAAACTCCATCTCAAATAATAATAATAAAGAAGATGACATAGTGAAGAATACAGGGTTAGAAGTCACTCTTGCTACAACTACTAAGCAACTATTGTTATTGCTGGATAATATTAAGCGATAATAAGCTATGCCCACTTCTTCGTTACATTCTGGCTAGCAATGTTTTCTTGTCTTAGGAAAGGCATATGGCAGAGCAGAAAGCAGAAATATTCTCTAAGTCTTTCTGAGTTTTGCTACTCAAAAACTCAAGTCCTTAGGAGGACTTGGTGGATTTTTTTGACATGGTAAGAATGTGACAAATAACATGAAGGTAGGAAGATTTTCTTCAGACATTAGGTCTGCTGGCAACGGCTGGGGAATATTTGGGAAGAGAGAGACTAAAAGAGCTTGTGGGTTCCAAGATCAGAGAAGACTGTTTCCTGCTTCCAGGCGACACCACTGTGAGGAATGACAGTAAGTTGTGTCTAGTCAGATGGGACTTTACAGCTAAGCAAAAGATTTCACGTCTCACGAACAGCTTAGAAGTAGCAGAGACTCTCCAGTCCTAAAAAGGCCATAAATTCAGGAAAGATGTGCTAACTGGTTGCACCAATAAACGATTATCTGGCAAAAACAGCCATGGAGCTCTGGTACCACCCAAGGGAGAAGGGCAATGGAAACCTCATAAAGTAGTAAGCATTTGTAAAATCTGACCTAGTGGAATAGGATAGCCTGAAGGGTAGCTCAAAGTCTGAAATTAAGTTTTATTAAGAAATCAAAGAAAATTCTATTTCTTTAACACTTTAATTTGTTGAATGGGACTCACACCTGGTACTTTGTACTTAATTTACCTGAAAGTAATTTTTTCTGCTGAGTTCACAGACTTTTTCCATGTTCAACAGTGTTGATGAAGAGTAAGAATAATATTCCTCTTAGCAATCCTATGACAAATGAAACTTACTTAAAAACTTCAACTGCAGAATGTAAGTCCAAATGTACATTATTTGATAATCAGTTGGTTTTGACACATTTTAGGTGGAGTAAACAGTTGTCAGGAAGATCCAGGGAGATTTAATCTAAACCTGCTTAAAAATCTCCCCCTTAAAGTCTAATATTGTGACTTGATAACATTTTTACGAATGCTTTACTTTCCCTTAAAAGAAATTCTCTAAAATTGCTTTTTGACAGATAATGACAGCATTTTAAACAAATAGCCTGAAATGTTGTTGCTTCATTTTCAATACTGTGTTCCAAAATGAAATTAGAGTTCTTCAGAGTAAAGATTATTTCTTGAATATCAAATTTAACTGAGGGAAAGTAGAAAACATCTTGGTAAATCTCAACTGAGTGATTTGGGATTCCTTGTGTCATTCCTCTGTACTAAGGAAGTAAGCTGATAAAGAAGGTGATGTCTATAGGCAAATACTTTAAATGAAGCCTTTGGATGCCACATCCATTACAAATACAGGGGCTCCATAACTTATGATGGGGCCACCTCTGGATAAACCCACTGCAAGTTGAAAATATCTTAAGTAAAAAATGCACTTGATACACCTAACCTACCAAACATCATAGCCTAGCCTACCTTAAACATGCTCAGAACACTTACATTAGCTTATAGATGGGCAAAATCATCTGTCAACACAGTATACCATACAGTATCCGTTGCTTACCCTCCTGATCACATGGCTGACCAGGGGCTGTGGCTTACTGCCACAGGTTTTGAATTAATAACTTCCTGAATAAATGATGAATGAACGAATTAGACTAGTTTTGTATCACTTATATATAAAAAGGTACCTGGCACATGGGTTGGTACTAAGTCTTTTTAGGTTCAGTGAAGGAAAGAACAGATAAATGAATAAACTAAACATGGCAACTTATGTGAGTCAGCAAGGTTGGGTCTTTGCTATCTTTATGAGGCTGAAATTGCTGTATGCTCAAAGCAGCCGTTCACACCTGCACCAGTGGGGCATGTTTTGACCCATTTACTGGGCAGTGGTCTCTGAAGGAATGAAGCAGAAAGGAAGGAGGATTTGGATTTGAGTCAAGGTAGCTTTGTGCATTTCACCTAACTTCTCAGAAACCACCCTCATTTGTGGTGTGAGAACCGCAATACTGACTTCATAGGGTTGCACTGGGGATTAACCAGATTTATACACGGGGTATACCACACTCTGCAGATGTTAAATATTGTTATTTGTTAGAGAAAAACAAAAGTTCTGGGATTATGATGTTGTGTATCTTTTCAGAAAAAATAAATATATGAAAGTACCTAATGGTTTTGTTCTTGAAACTGATATTTAATTAATTTGGATCAGTTGATTGATTTACTGGGTTGTATTTCCTAGGGGTTACTGTTATGCAAATTCAGTAGAATTGTGTGTTCCCATAAATCCACAGGATGTCATTGTCAGTCTCCCTTTATTACTCTAAGCTATCTCTTACTCAAAGTCACTTAGCCAACTTCCTAAAAACTTTGATAATGGAAGAAAAGATGAATCATGGTTATCATCAAGATAGGCTAACCTAATTGCTTTTGGGACTTCAAACCATTTTCCATTAGTAGCTTCTCTGGGCATTGACTAAGACAATGAGAACAGTAAATTACAAAATAATGACAATGCACTAAGGATAAAATTAAAAATAGATTTTACATAAATATTTGAGATATGAACCTAAATGAGACATCAAGATTGTGAGTTTAAAGATCTAATAAGAGTTCATGCTAAAAACTTTGAAGTATTTTGATGAGAAAGTTAAGATGATAAGTTATATTCTAATCATCTTCAATCATCTTGGCAGAAGAATTTTAGAATTGAGAGGGAATATATAGATAATATTTAAACCCAATTGCAGCATTTTTTTTTTCCATGGATGGAAAGACTGAGCCAAGAGAGGGTAAGTAACCTATCCAAAGTTTAACAGCGGAAAGTAAATAAATGAAGACCGGGGCAGGGCTCTGCTCCCTATTCCCAAAGAACTTTGTCCCTCTCTTATTTCCCCTCAAGCCCAGAAAAGTCTGCAGCAGATCTGGAGGGAAAGTCCTCATCTTCCTCCATCATTCCTCCATTTCTCTAGCAGAAGATACTTAAGACTGAACTTCCTTTTCTACCTTTTACTTCCTTAGCAAACTCTCTAAATTCTGTAAGGGGTTTAAGACTTTTGGCTAAAGAATTCTCCCCTGAAACAATGAATATGCAGCTGATGCTGACAACCCATTTAGAGGGTGAATGGTGAGAAAACAATGGGGGTTGGAAGAGAATTTGGGGAAGCCTCTAAATGTTCCCAGAGAATACCCAGCCAAAACTATATGCCATTCATTACTGAGTGTAGGGACATAGGCCTAAGTAAACAAGCAATTAAAACACACCCTTGCTTATCCAAATCCTAGAATGTATCACAGGATGTTATGATTATTCTATTAGTTTTACTCCAGCATTTATTTTTGTTCTGCTTATGTCACTTATTACTTTCTCCAAGATCCTTTAAATGTTTCCACCCCAGACTTAACTATTTGGATAAAGCATGAATCCAAATTGGAGTATTAAAAATAATAGAGCTGAGGCCGGGTGCGGTGGCTTATGCCTGTAATCCTAGCACTTTGGGAGACTGAGACAAGTGGATCATTGGAGGTCAGGAGTTCAAGACCAATCTGGCCAACATAGTGAAACCCGTCTCTACTAAAAATTCAAAAATTAGCCAGGAGTGGTGGTGGGCACCTGTAATCCCGGATACTCTGGAGGCTAAGGCAGGAGAATTGCTTGAACCCGGGAGGCAGAGATTGCAAGTGCCTCCCAAGGTGAGCCAAGATTGTGCCATTGCACTCCAGCATGGGCAACAGAGTGAGAATTCGTCTAAGAAAAAAAAAATGGAGCTGAGGGAAGCAAAGCAAAACTCTGTTCTTTCTTTCTGTCACCTAAGGATATGCATAGGTTGATTTACCTTTTCTGTGAAAGAATATCCTCATTACAAACCCTGATATGGAATAATATTAACACCCTCATTACAAACCCTGATATGGAATAATATTAACTTGTATTGGGGAAAATGGTATCTTTTTCCACACCTTCTTTTCTGGCATTATTATTTTACCATTTTCCAGAAAGGACAAAGTAAACAGCTATAAATACTCACATGCACTTAGAAGTACATTTCTTTTTAAATTACACATTTTGTTGTTTTTAATTATCAAGTTCAATATTGCAGCATATAAAATTCTTGGGGTTTTTTTTGTAGAAAATATCATCATCACTTAACATCCTTCATTTGTCTGTTCATTCATGCAGTCGCACTCTGGCAGCTGTTGGAGGCAGATCACTTCCTTGGGAGGCACTTGTATCGTGTTTATGTGCATATTAATGAAACTCTACAACTTTCCTATTCTAACCTAAACACTTTGCTGCTACTTCAGCTGATTATGGCCCTGGATAATTGTCACAGTGAATCCTGTATTTAGTGGAAACAAAATATATTGATGACAAACATGTTTCTTATCAAAAGTCAAAAAGATGGATCTGAATTCAGATTGTGCAGTAAAAACAAGTATGTAAACTCATTATACAGACAAGATGCAAATTTACTGAGCCTGGGAAAAATGATGAGGACAGCTTCAAATCTGAAGGAAGAGGCAGCGTCAGGCCTCATTATTATAAAAGCTTGGCTAGAAAATAGATTTTTCAGGACATGCTTGTGTGGAGGTGAATATTAAATCATCGAGTCCCCCGGGAGGTGGCAGAGCGCGTGAGTGCCCGGTGAATGTGGTGGAGCAGCTAATGGGCTGGAATCACTGAGATCATGATTCTCTTTCCTCATTGTGCTTCCATGCCAGTTCTGCCTAATCAGATGATTAAACCAGTAATTTAAGGCCATAGGTTTTCTCTTTATATGGTCTACGTGGCATTACAGTTAAAAAAAATGATTTTTGTTTTTTTTTTTTTTTTGAGACGGAATCTCGCTGTCGCCCAGGCTGGAGTGCAGTGGAGTGATCTCAGCTCACTGCAGGCTCTGCCCCGCGGGGTTCACGCCACTCCCCCGCCTCAGCCTCCCGAGTAGCTGGGACTACAGGCTCCCACCAGCTCGCCCGTCTAATTTTTTGTATTTTCAGTAGAGACGGGGTTTCACCGTGTTAGCCAAGATGGTCTCGATCTCCTGACCTCGTGATCCGCCCGCCTCGGCCTCCCAAAGTGCTGGGATTACAGGCGTGAGCCACCCCTCCCGGCCAAAAAAAAGATTTTGTTTCGACATATTATGCACCTAATCTGTTATGTGTTCTATGCATATGGATGTCTTAGTCCAAACCAATTATCCAGGACTACACTCAGACAGAAAGAGAACACATAGTCGAACCCCTAAATTTCTTGGAAGTCCTACTTGAAAAGCGACTTCTGCGATAGGTTAAATTGCCTCCCCCAAAAGTATCCATGTCTTAACTCTTAAAACCCATGAATGGCCTGGCGTGGTGGCTCACACCTGTAATCCCAGCACTTTGGGAGGCCGAGGTGGGTGGATCACGAGGTCAGGAGATCAAGACCATCCTGACTAACACGGTGAAACCCCGTCTCTACTGAAAATACAAAAAATTAGCCGGGCGTGGTGGTGGGCGCCTGTAGTCCCAGCTACTTGGGAGGCTGAGGCGGGAGAATGGCATGAACCCGGGAGGCGGATCTTGCAGTGAGCCAAGATTGTGCCACTGCACTCCAGCCTGGGCGACAGAGCGAGACTCTGTCTCAATAAAAAACAAACAAACAAACAAAAACCATGAATGTTAACCTTAGATGACAAAATCAAGGGCTTTGCAGATGTGATAAAGTTAAAGATCTTGAGATGAGAAGATTATCCTGCATTGCCTGGGTGGGCCCAAAGTGCCATCACATACATCCCCTTATAAAAGGGAGGCAAGGAAGATGTGAGCAGACAGAAGAGGAGAAGGCAATGTGACCACAGAAAAAGAGAATGGAGTGATGTGGCCACAAGCCAAGGATTGCAGCAGCTACCAGAAGCTGGAAGAGACAAGAAACGAATTCTACCCAGGGGCCTCTAGAGCAGGGGTCCCCAACCCCCAGGGCCACACAGCAGGAGGTGAGCAGCGGGCCAGGGAGTGAAGCTTCATCTGTATTTACAGCTGCTCCTATTGCTCGCATTAAGGCCTAAGCTCCGCCCCCTGTCATATCAGCGGAAGTATTAGATATTCATAGGAGGCGAACCTTATTGTGAACTGCGCATGTGATTTACACACTCCTTATGAGAATCTAACGCCTGATGATCTGTCACTGTCTCCTATCACCATATGGGACCATCTAGTTGCCGGAAAACAAACTCAGGGCTCCCGCTGATTCTACATTATGGTGAGTTGTATAATTATTTCATTATATATTACAATATAATAACAATAGAAATCAAGTGCTCAATAAATGTAATGTGCTTGAATCATCCTGAAACCATCCCCCCACCCCCAGTCTGTGGAGAAATTGTCTTCCAGGAACCTGGTCCCTGGTGGCAAAAAGGTTGGGGAGTGCTGCTCTAGAGGATGTACAGCCATGTTGGCATCTTGATCTCAGCTCTGTGAAAGTGACTTTGGACTTCTAGCATTCAGAAGCATGAGATAATATATTTCTGTTGTTTTAAGCCATCAGGTTTTTGGTCTTTTGTTACAGCTGCGATAGAAAACTAATACCGCTTCTGGCTGGGCACAGTGGCTCACTCCTGTAATCCCAGCACTTTGGGAGGCTAAGGCAGATGGATCATCAAGCTCAGGAGTTTGAGACCAGCCTGGTCACCATGGTGAAACTCCGTCTCTACTAAATACAAAAATTAGCCGGGTGTGGTAGCATGCACCTGTAGTCCCAGGTACTCGGGAGGCTGAGGCAGGAGAATTGCTTGATCCCGGGTTGCAGTGAGCTGAGATTGCGCCACTGCCCTCCAGCCTGGGACAGAGCAAGACTCCATCTCACCAAAAAAAAAAAAAAAAAGAAAAAAGAAAGAAAGAAAGAAAAAACTAATACAGCTTCCTTCAGGCAGCCTCTGCTGACTTCTCAATTTGGGTTGGGTGCCTTTCCTACAAATTGTTTTAAAGAGATGGAATCTCACTCTTACTCTGTCACCCAGGCTGGAGTGCAATGGTGCAATCATAGCTCAGTGCAGCCTTGAATTCCTGGGCTCAGCGGATCCTCTCTCCACAGCCACCTGAGTAGCTGGAAATACAGCTGCATGCCACCACGCCCAGCTAATTTCTTAAAAAGAAATTTTTTTAGAGATAAGGCACACTATGTTGCCCAGGCTGGTCTCAAACTCCTGGCCTCAAGCAATTCTTCCACCCCTGCCTCCCAAGTTGCTGGGACTGTAGGAGTGAGCCACTGCACCCGGTCATTTCTTACATATTTTGACAGCACCCAGTACTAACAGCACTGCATAGTAACTTCTTGTTTCAAGGTCTTTTTTTCTCTGCTGTTAGTTCTGAAAACGTAGGGTGGGAGCTTCTTATAAGAATAGGCTTTAGCATTGTGTTTGGCACATGGTAAGTAGTTATTAAATAACTGAGAAATTTAAATGTGTGGACTCAAACTTTCAATATTTAAAAATTGACATCTCAGTTTTCTAGAAGGGATGTGGTGTGTGCATCTCATTTATTAAAAGTAATGGCCGAAACCACAATTACTTTTACACCATCCTAATATTTCAAGGCCCAAATCCCAAAGTTTCCCAAACAAGCTGCCACTTAGAAAAAAAGCAAACAAAACCTTCTGTTGGAAATTAGCCTGTTTTTATTGGAGAACTGACATTTGGGAAATAATTTTATATTAAAAAATTCTGAGGCCAGGCGCAGTGGCTCATGCCTATAATCCCAGCACTTTGGGAGGCCGAGGCAGGTGGATCACTAGAGGTCAGGAGTTCGAAACCAGCCTGGCCAATGTGGTGAAACCCCGTCTCTACTAAAAATACAAAAATTAGCTGGGTGTGGGGGTGTGCGCCTGTAATCCCAGCTACTCAGGAGGCTGAGGCAGGAGAATCGCTTGAACCCGGGAGGCAGAGATTGCAGTGAGCTGAGATCATGCCACTGCGCTCCACCCTGGGAGACAAGAGCAAAACTGCATCTCAAAAAAAAAAAAAAAATTCTGAAGGTGTAAAGAAGTAAACCTCTAAGTTTGAGTAGTAAAACTGTACATACACTAGGCTTATTTAAAGTCTTTATTGTTGTTGTTGTCGTCGAGTTGGGGTCTCACTCTGTCACCCAGTCTGGAGTGCAGTGGCGCCATCACTGCTCACTGTAGCCTCAACCTCCCCAGGCTCAGGTGAGCCTCCCACCGCAGCCTGCTAAGTAGCTGGGACTACAGGTGCACACCACCATGCCCGATTAATTTTTTGAATTTTTAGTAGAGACAGAGTTTTGCCATATGGCCCATGCTGGTCTCAAACTCCTGGCTTCAAGTGATCCACCTGCCTCGGCCTCCCAAAGGGCTAGGATTACAGAAATGAGCCACCATGCCCAGCCTAAAACCTGTTATCTCCTTTGTGGTTTTCAAATTGGTCTCTCTATCTCATTCTGCCTTTCTTATCTCATCACCAGAAGGGTAAAGTTCCACCTCAATAGAGGGACAATCACTCTAAAGCTTAGCCCTGTCTGCTTTCCTATCTCCCACTACTCACCAGCACAGAAACTTCTCTGCTGCTAACCAGAAGTAGTGACTGTCCCAGGGCACAATGTGGTGTTTTGTTTCATTCTGTTTTGCTGCTCAGTCTTTTTCACCTGCCACTTTTTCTACTTTCAAGGCTATTTTCTCTCATCTCTGCTTACCCATACTCTTCATCCTTCAAGGACCTGATCAAATGCCACTTTTATACCACTCCAATGCTGAGTAATTTATCAGAAACCTGACAGCACTGAACTGTACTGCATATTTTTATGTCATTAAATGGTGGGAATCTTTTCATGTGTGAATTCCATATTCTCATTTGGCATAGAGATGAAGGTTAAAAGTTTGTGCTATCATGTTGCTTAAGATAGATGTTCAGTAAATACTGTATGATAAATTAATAACACACAGCAACCACTTGAACAGTCTGAGATTATTTGCTGAGTGCTCAATAGCTAAACAAAGCATGTTCTACAGTAGTATTGTTTGAGTAAAATGTTGAATAGTTGGTCTCACAGGATGCAGCATCCACATTCTGAGTAAATGAGATTTCCTTCGCATTACAGTTTTTTAAATTAATATAAGCTGAGTCTGACATTGAGTTTACTTAATAAAATGATTTTATGTCCAAGTGCAGTGGCTCACACTTATAATCCCAGCACCTTGGCAGGCTGATCCCTTGAGCCCAAGCGTTCTAAACCAGCCTGGGCAACATGGTGAACCTCCGTCTCTACTAAGATTACAACATTTAGCTGTGAGTGGTAGTACATGCCTGTGGTCCCAGCTACTCGGGAGGCTGAGGTGAGAGAATCAACATGAGCCTGTGAAGTCAAGGGTGCAGTGATTGCACCACTGCACTCCAGCCTGGGCGACAAAGCAAGACTCCGTCTCAAAAAAAAAAAAAAAAAAAATGTTTTTGTAACAAAATGACCATATGTAAGATAAAATACAACTCAGACGTTATGAAATGTGACAATATAGTTTTATCTTTGTCTGGTTGAGGCCATAGAGTCCAGACTGCCCTTTGTGGTGTGACTTTGAATTCACTGAAGGAAGTGGAAGTTATCACTCTTAATCATCATGGGAAGAGGTAAATTCTGGGATAGTAACAGGTGGGGACTAATAAGGGAAGGGTTTCTTGCTGTGGGAATGAAGTGGACCCAAATTTCTAGGCCTAAAGAAGCCTGGAGTGATTTTAGGGATGGGGCTAATATATGTATATATATTTTTTACCCTAAGTTATTACAGATACAATTGGCAGAGTTTACAGCTTTCTTACAGGATTTAGTCAGCTTTTCTAACTCCTTCTGATGGACCAGTACCCAAATAATACTCTCTGGCATTTCCTCTTTTCCTCCCATTACTATTACGGCACTAATTTAGTAGCCATGGGACATAGGCAAAGTTGATACATAATTGATAACTACTTTCTAGCTAAAAGAGAAGCTGCTACTTCTGGACTTTGTTTTCCTCCATTTTCCCATAGGTTGGTATGTTGGTGTTATGTTCACCCAGCTCCACCATAAAGGACAATGCAGAGCGATAAGATGCAAAGAATGTGGGGTTCCTGAATGAACTCCTGGAAAAGAGCTACCTCACCAGCTTAGGCCTGCTAGGCTGCTACATGAGAGAGGAATAGAAGTCAGTCTTTTTTTTTTTTTTTTTTTTTTTTGAGATGGAGTCTGACTCTCTTGCCCAGGCCAGAGTGCAATGGCGCAGTTGTGGCTCATTGTAACCTCTGTCACCCAGGTTCAAGTGATTCTCCCGCCTCAGCCTCCCGAGTAGCTGGGATTACAGGCACCTGTCATCATGCCCGGCTAATTTTTGTATTTTTAGTAGAGACGGCGTTTCATCATGTTGGTCAGGCTGGTCTTGAACTCCTAACCTCAGGTGATCCGCCCCCCTCAGCCTCTCAAAGTGTTGGGATTACAGGTGTGAGCCACTGCACCTGGCCTTTTTTTTTTTTTTTTTTAAAGACTGAGTCTTGCTCTGTTGCTTAGGCTGAAGTGCAGTGGCATGATCTCGGCTAGAATCCAGTAGCTAGGATTACAGGCGGTGCTACCACACCCGACTAATTTTTGTATTTTTAGTAGAGACGTGGTTTCACCATGTTGGCCAGGCTGGTCTCAAACTCCTGACCCCAAGTGATCCACCTGCCAAAGTGAATCTTTTGAAGTCATATATTTTTGGTGTTTTTGCTTTAGCAATGTAATTATTATTCCAGCTAATATAGATATTGGTACCTAACATTATAAAAACCTTACCTATGTGGCTTTGCTGGAGATACTGACAATTAAAAAATAGATGTTGCAGATATTGGAAAGCTGATGAAGCTTATAATGTCAAGGCAATATTTGGTAAAATTGTCATCTGAAATTACTTGGAAAGAAGGCCACATATCTAATTGTGAGCCCTAGAGAAAGCAGTCAAAAAGCCAGAATATTTGTATGTTGGCTGCTCTTTGCTGCTTTTCATGGGTTATTATAATAAAGAAATGAGCCCAGGCAAAAACCGACCAATTTGCAAGAATAGCTGGAAGAAAGGAGAACCATGTGGTTCAACTACTCTGAATCCCGCAAAGGTGGGAGATAAGGTGTTTCTAAGAGTGTTCTTCAGTATCCTCTCATCAAAAGATTCCCAATCAAACAGGGGAGTTAGATTCAGCAACAAAGATCAGATTGAGCCTGTTGTGTCAGATAGCCTCAAGGGAATTGCCTGTGAAGTGGGAAGAGAGTGATGGTTAAACTCTGAAGCCAGAAAATAAGGAGAGTTTAAGAAATATGACCAGTAAAGATACTGTGGGTGGTTATTGACACATTAAATCAGACCTGAATCCAATAGACCAGAAACCTACCATGTATTTGGGTAAATGTTATTGCCAAGCAAACCACAGATCTGTTATTGTTCAACCTAATACAATCCTCAGGCTTGTAAAACTGCACTAGTAGGAAGCAGTGTGAAAGGAGCTGGGCATCCCTGAAGGAAGGCATAAGGAAGGAATGTTTTCAGACTCAGATGAGGGCACGGAGAACAAGGGGCAAGGCAGAACCACTCCAAGGTAAAGCCACAGTCTTAGGTGACAGTAGACAAGGAACTTCCTCCCAGAACCCAGAAGCAAATACTAACCCCAAGAAAAGTACTCCACATATGGGGCAAGGCCCTTTGCAATGACTGGTGGCAAAACTCCATCACTAATGACCAGCGGCTGATGCGTATTTTGTTTCTTCTGTTTTCTGAGAAGGAATTTCTACTGTGTGTATCCAGTCCCATCCACCGATGTTTATTGAAGATATGGGTACAGGGACGAGTGGAGGCAGGGGAAGAATCGGGGAGGGGATGGGCCGGTAACTTGTTCACTGGGAGACACATCCAGATTTGGTGCAGGTGGCTGCATATTGCCCAGATATTTTGGACTTTAAATTGGGTGCAATAGCTGGATAGGACCCTGGGCTGTCTTTTTTAGGGGAGAGGTTGAATGTGTTCTGTGTGAGGGATAGAAAGGGTATGCACAGTACAGTTATTTGAGTGATCAGAGTGTGTTAGGAAATTGCTTATTCTCCAGCTTTCTTTCCTGCTGGATGTGGACTTATGACAAATTTTGGCAAATAAGAAGTGAGCCAGGCCAGGCTCAGTTGCTGAGGCCTGGAATCCCTGTGCTTTGGGAGGCTGAGGTGGGTGGATTGCTTGAGCTCAGGAGTTCGATACCAGCCTGGGCAACATGAAGAAACCCTGTCTCTACAAAAAATAAAAAAGATTAGCTGGGTGTGGTGGCACATGCCTGTAATCCCAGCTACTTGAGAAGCTGAGGTGGGAGGATTGCTTGAACCCAGGGGGTGGAGGTTGCAGTGAGCCAAGATTGTGCCACTGCTCTCCAGCCTGGGCAACAGAGTAAGACTCTGTCTCAAAAAAGAAAAAGAAAAGAGCTGAACTGATATGTATACTATGTATACCACTGAGGTACTTCCTAATTAAAAGACAAATATCTGTCCCTGGATTTTGGCTGTAATATGGATGTCATGACAATTTAGCTTTAGCAACGTAGGTGAGGACAACATCCTTGGGGATGGTGAAGCAATGAGAAAGAAGCTATGTCCCTGACCTGTATAAGTTCCTCCAGCTCATACTGGGCATATAATTCTGTGAGCCAGAACTTTCTATCTTATTTAAGTCACTGTATTTTGGGGACTCTTTGTTACAGCAGCTTGATGTTTATCCCAGCTCAAGATACCTCTTATTGGCTTCCTGTATAAATATTACATTGACTGAACACATGAAAACTGTTCTGGATTGCACAAGGCTAGTTTTTTTACTGTGCTAAAGAGTTAGATGTCTCAGTTGATTAAGACATGGACAATTTTCTTGTAATGTTACCTGAGTGACAACTGCCCCAGTTATAGAAAATTGGTGATCATTCTTGGACATGACTTTGGGAGTGTTGGGGTAAAAGAGAGTGTTGAAGTGGTAAAGCCCCTGTAATCACCCTTGCCATGATTCTCATGTCTGGGCCCTATCTCAAAATAATAATAATAATAGTAATAATACATAACTTAAATCCTGCATATGCTGGCTGTCTCTTTGGTTAAAGTCCTCTCACAAATGTCTATACTGTCCTTATTTGCAAGGAGATGTCCCAGTAATGAAATCACAGGGAAGTAAGTGGGATCTATGAAAACACTTCCTGTTAGAGGTGGAACAGATCCTGCGGGTATCCCTGTGGGTCTGAAGCAATTTCAGTCCTTGCCTCCTCAGAAGAAACAACTTGACTGAGGGGCATAAAGCAAAAAAAGAGACTGAGGCAAGTTTCAGAGCAGGAGTGGAGGTTTATTTAAAAAGGCTTTATAACAGGAAAGAAAGGAAAATTCACTTGGAAGAGACCCAAGCCAGTGCCTGAAGGTCCGAGAGAGAGGAGAAGATTAAAAAAGAGGCCTTTAACCTTGATCCTAGGGCTTCATAAGCTGGCTTCTTTCCCTTGGTTCTTCTCCTAGGGTGGGCTTCCCGCATGCGCAGGCGTTCCTTACATTTTGGTAAGGAAACTGAGCATGTGCAGTGTGCTTAGGCAGTTACACACATGCCTATCTGAGACTTTTTTCCTTTTTCCGGTGGTGGGTGCCCCAGAACATCATACTTCACCATTTTGTCTCTTAACATGAATGCCCAAGAAACTGCTTCTCCCTGGGGCCTGCATTCAATTCACACGTTTAATGTTAACGGGTGTGGATGATCAGGAGATTGCCTCTCCCTTGCTGCTGAATTACCATTTTTAGAGAGGCACTGCGATCATTGCAAACCATCCCCCTACATTCCTAGTGGATTGGGGGAGAACCCTCGCCTGACCCACTCATGCCTGTCTATCTATCTATAATATTCCCAGTTTCACTTCTCCTCTTCCTCTGAGTGCCTCTAGCACCTTATTCTTACTTTTGTTCTTAAGTATGAGAATATGACAATAGCGAAACTTCCTTTGCAAAAATTGTAACAATGAGAATATTATGATAGTGAAAGAGATCTAATCTAACAAAACCCCATCTTGCCTTTAACCTCCAAACTGCATTTAATTATTCCTGGGCTTGGGCCACGCTAACTTTGGGAGACATTTATAGTTTAAATGATAATAGCACTTCCCCCAAACTAAACTGCCTTCGTAAGGCTAATAAAAGACTACCAACCAGGTTGGGAGCAGGAGTGGAGCTTGAATCCTGCTAAGGCGTCAATGTCACAAGATTTGCAACTTTCCCAGTTACTCCTGCAGATAACATCACTATTGTAGAACCTAAGACTGGACTTTTGAGATGTCTTTTTGGGTTTTTGCATTTCTGATGACCAATGGCTCCACCCAGACCTGCCAACTGGTCCTGTGTCCCCACCCAGCAGAGGACTCACATCCCTGTGATTGCATCCCCAACCAACCAGCAGCACCCATTCCGTGGCTGGCCAAAATGTCCTTGAAAATCCTAGACCAGGCTTGGTGGCTCACACCTGTAATCCTAGCAAGGCTGAAGCGGGTGGGTCACTGGAGCCCAGGAGTTTGAGATCAGCCTGGGCAACATGGTGATACTCCATCTCTACAAAAATACTAAAAATTAGCTGGGTGTGATGGCTGTAGTCCCAGCCACTTGGGAGGCTGAAGTGGGAGGGTCACCTGAGCCCAGGGAAGTTGAGGCTGCAGTGAGCCATGATCATACCACTATACTTCAGCCAGGGTGCTCTCACTCCAGAGTGAGACCCTGCCTCAAAAAAAAAAAAAAAGCAGCAGCAAAAAAAGAAAAACCCTTGCCTCTGAATTTTCATGGGAGGCTTATTTGAGTAATGGTAAAACTCCAGTCTCCCATTCAGCCAGCTCTGCATGAATTAAACTCTTTCTCTATTGCAATTCCCCTGTCTTAATAAATTGGCCCAGATAGGGCCAGTGAACCCACTGGGTGGTTACATTAGTTTTTCTCCATTTGCCAGATCTCCTTGAGTGTATGATGACAGTGACCGGGAATGAATTCTAGACTCACATCATACCACCTTTTTTTAGGTGAGTACCCTTTAATCCTCACCCTGATTGTGAAAGAAAATCATTAAGTGTCAAAAGGTTTCTAATTGTGTTTCTAATTGGTCTGATTTTCTGACTACCCCTTTGAAAGAAGACTCCAGTGATCAGATTTATAAAGAATGAATTCAAATTTCAGGTATTCCTGTTAGCTTGGATTTTCCCTTGCTAAGATTTTTAGAACAGGGCTGTTTTTTTTAATGTGACCAGACCTCCCTTTGGTGCTTATGAGTATTTTACTCATGTGCTCCTGACAGCAACTCCTTGCCTATCCTTGCTTTTTTTTTTATCACTCTCGTTTTAGTGACAACTATTTGTAGTGGTACCAATTCCTCAGGTGTTCAAAAGAACATTCCCTTCTTACTTTTCTTTTTTCCTTTCCAAATGTATTCATAACCTGTATGATTATTTGGTATTATGCTACCTATCTTTGGATAACATAATGTAATTTTTTATGCTCACATGCAAATGAGCATTATCCAATAATAAAAAGTGGTAGATGTACTTGAATCAAAAGCGGTGATAATTATACAATCTTTAAATTAATTAATGAGCCAAAGGCAGCTAAACATTAACATTTAGAAAGATCTCTACTGCATTAGCTTCTAATGAGTTCATTGAGATCCATCATGCAACCCATTTTGGAAAGCATAGGCTGTATTTAATAATAATCAAATCTAATATTAGAATTATGAACACAAGGCATTGTTGAGTGTGAAATTACCATTGAATTTTAGTTGTTAAACTTGTATTTCTTGTTGGTACTCCTAGATGAATGATAATTTGATGAGGAAGTGGGTAATCTGTATACAGTGGGCCATTTACTGAATAACAAGGAATTCTAAGGTGTCCTGATTCAGGCTGATCATTCACGTACAAATTCAAAATTCATTTGTCTCAGCTGCTTTAGAGGTTCCGCTGTCCCCAGGCAAGAAGGGTGCTCATTTTGACTTCTTTTCCCTCTGTTCTATGAGTTTTTTATTTTATTTTATTTTTTGAGACAGAGGTCTCAAAAAATACTCTGTTGCCCGGGCTGGAGTGCAGTGGCACAATCTTGGCTCACTGCAACCTCCGCCTTCTGGGTTCAAGCGATTCTCCTGCCTCAGCCTCCCGAGTAGCTGGGATTACAGGCAGCTGCCACCATGCCTGGCTAATTTTTTGTATTTTTAGTAGAGATGGGCTTTCACCATGTTGGCCAGGATGGTCTCGAACTCCTGAACTCGTGATTCGCCCACCTCAGCCTCCCAAAGTGCTGGGATTACAGGCATGAGCCACCGTGCCCAGCCTCTATGAGGATTTTTCTTTTAAAGAACATAGGAAGTTTTAGAAACATATTAACAGTTTCTATTATAAAATACATTTTAAGTGAAACAATACAGAGATGCCCTTCAGTCCCACCCCTGCTTTCTTTCACTCATTAACCAAACCTCAAAGTTACCCACTCTCCTGACTTCTAACAAAATTGAAGAGTCTTGCCTGTTTTTGTACTTTATAGTAATGGAATCAGATGGTATTTTTTTGTCTACTTTCTTCTGCTTAACATTGTTTTTGTAAGATTTATTCATATTGTGGCATGTCATAGATCATTCATTTCTTACTGTTGTGTAATATTCCATTGGGTGAGTAGCCCACAATTTATTTATCTATTTTACTATTAAAGAAACTATTTGATTAGTTTCCAATTTGTGGCTGTTTTGAATTGTGCTACTCTGCACATTCCAGTACATGTTTTGTTGATTTTTAACTGTGGTAATTGTGAAAGAAAATCATTAAGTGTCAGAAAGTTTCTAATTGTATTTCTAATTGTTCCAATTCTCTGACCACCCCTTTGAAAGAAGACTGCAGTGATCAGGTTTCAAAAGAATGATTCAATTTTTTTTTTTTTTTTTTTTTTGAGACGGAGTCTTGCTTAGCTGCGCAGGCTGGAGTGCAGTGGTGAGATCTCGGCTTGCTGCAACCACTGTCTCCCAGGTTCAAGTGATTCTCCCATCTCAGCCTCCCAAGTAGCTGGGATTACAGGCACCTGCCATCATGCCCTGCTAATTTTTGTATTTTAGTGGAGACGGGGTTTCACCATGTTGGCCGGGCTGGTCTTGAACTCTTGACCTCAGGTGATCTGCCCACCTCAGCATCCCAAAGTGCTAGGATTACAGGTGTGAGCCACCACACCTGGCCCAAGAATGATTCAAATTTAAGATATTCCTGTTAGCTTGAATTTTCCCTTGCTTAGATTTCTAGAACAGGGCTATTTTTTAATGTGACCAGAACTCCCTTTGGTGCTTATGAGTATTTCACTCATGTCTTCCTGATAGCAACTCCTTATACATAAATAGGTTATACCCACCAAACAACAACTGCCAATTCCTCTTGCCTTCTGGCCCTGGGCAATCACCATTCTACTATCTCCATGAATCTGACTACTCTAGTTACCTTATGTAAATGCAACCACACAATACTTATTTTTTTGTGTGTGTGATTGCTGTGTTTCATTGAGCATAATGTGCTCAAGTTTCATCCATGTAACATATGTCAGAATTTTCTTCCTTTTTAAGGCAGAGTAATATTCCATTGTATGTATATATCACATTCTAGTTTATGTTTTTGATGAACATATGAACACATTTCTGATAGGATTATACTCAGTTGGGTCACACAGCATATACAAAGTTTTGACTTTACTAGAGTTTTGTGAACAATTTCTTTTACCAATTTACACTCTTACCAGACATGTATGAACTAGCTACATTTTTTTTTGTTTTTCTGAGACGGAGTCTTGCTCTGTCGCCCAGGTTGGAGTGCAGTGGCGGGATCTCGGCTCACTGCAACCTCCGCCTACCGGGTTCACACCATTCTCCTGCCTCAGCCTCCTGAGTAGCTGGGACTACAGGCGCCAGCCACTGCGCCCAGCTAATTTTTTGTATTTTTAGTAGAGACCAAGTTTCACTGTGGTCTCGATCTCCTGACCTTATGATCCGCCCGCCTTGGCCTCCCAAAGTGCTGGGATTACAGGCGTGAACCACCGCGCCTGGCATGGTCTAGCTACATTTTAATTTAGTAAAGTTATTGTTTCTTCTAGCTATGTATACTACAATGGCCAGATGCCAGTTATAAAAGTGTATTGAGTGCATTTTTTTTTTTTTTTGAGATGGAGTCTTGCTTTGTCTCCCAGGCTGGAGTGCAATGGTGCAATCTCAGCTCACTGCAACCTCTGCCTCCCAGGTTCAAGCTATTCTCCTGCCTCAGCCTCCCGAGTAGCTGGGATTACAGGTTCCTGCCACTGCACTCAGCTAATTTTTGTATTTTTTAGTAGAGACGGGGTTTCACCATGTTGGCCAGACTGGTCTCGAACTCCTGACCTCAGGTGATCCACCCGCCTCAGCCTCCCAAAGTGCTGGGATTACAGGCGTGAGCCATCACGCCCAGCCTTGAGTGCATTTTCATTGTTAATACACGTTATGAATTGAGGTAACATCAGCTTCTGCAGTACATACAGTTTCTTTCTCATTCCCTAACCAGTTCAATGTGTTTCCAGTAAGGCAGTCTCCTCGCCTGTGAGAATTGATTCAGGACTTCAGAATTCTTTTCTTCCATTTCGTAGATCTACCATGTTCAATATGTGGTTCCCAGTATTACCCTGGGCATTGACATCCAGAGAGGAGAGTGTGGAGAAAGCAATGCCATCTTTTTCACCATCTCAGCCAGGAAGTGACACATATCCTTTCTACTCACATTTCCTTAGTAGGAACATGTCACATGGCCCCACCTAGATGTGAGGGGTTGGGCAAAAGGTATTCCCTGGTTGGACGACTGCTCCATTAATAGCTCTACACTATGGTCAAGTCCAACAGAAGATAAAGGTAAAAAATTTAAAAAGAAACAAACAATACACTATAGAAAAGGAGCACCAATACTTGTTGGCTGCTTACTGTGTTTGCCACACATGCTTTTACATTTTTCTGTACCACTCCCTCAGAAACAATGTTCTTTTCAGAATCCCTAGCTTAACACAGTGATCAATTGAAGGAGCTTAGAAGACTTGGCTGGAATCAGTATACATGGGACAAACATAATGGGCTGTTGAGACATAGCTCATAGGACAAATGTTTTATAAAATGCTTTATACAGTAGGCCCCCATCTTTATGGTAACATCTTATATAATCCCCTTACTTTAGATAACTTTCTTGTAACCATAAACAATAGCCAGAAATAAGCAAGGAGAGAGAGTGTGATTTGCAGGAAAGTTGAGAGTTGAGGCTGCACAAGGGCACATCCGTAGGTTATTTGTCCTCTGTGATCACCAGTATCTTGGCAGATCCTTGATAAGGACATGGTATTCACTATTTGAAAGTCCCAGTCTGAATTTGGACCACCTGGAAGAAGCTCCAGGTCACTTGGGTCTCAGCCATGTCCAACGTCTAGGTAACAAGCATGAGACAAGCGTGCAAATCATGTAAATGCAAGGTAACAAATAGGATAAAGGTGGAGGGCTCAGCATTAATTACTATTGTATGGTTACAATAATTTTATTTTATAAGATAAGAGGGCATGTAGTTTATTATTTAAAGCATTAGCCCATGTAAGGAAAGCAGTGAAAGATCTATGCAAGGTACCAAAGAAAATGATGTCTGACTACCCTGTTTGGTGTATCTTCTAATCTCCCATCTCTCCATTTTATAGCTAGAGTGACCTGTGTACATTAACTGTTGACGTGGCTTCTTTTTTATCTGCTTCTTAAAAATGTGTCCATGTTTCTCAGTTCTGTTGGAGGCTGTTTTCAGTTGAATAAGATTGAGGCTTTAGAAATGAAATGGGGCCAAGTTTGCCACATGACACTTAGGGCTGTACTTACAGGGCGTGGCATCTGATAGGGGCAGGATGGAGAACTCTCTGAAAATAGATAACAGCTACATGCATTGAATCCTCACAATGTGCAGTTAGTACATACTACACATTGTATCTGCACTATTCCCTTTAATCCTCACAAGGAAGAAGAGACTGAGGTTCAGAGAGGTAACCTGCTCATGGTCACTCAGCTAGTAAGAAAAGGACCCCCAGTGTAAACCGACTCTGTCTGATTCCTAATCACAGTCTCCACAGCTGAGAGTGAAAAGATCTTTCTAGAGAAAAGTGCTAGAGAAACCTGAGAGTAGATAATGATAGAAATATCAAACTATAACCATATTAAAGATTTCTGGATCATCCTGTGTCACGGCCTTGACTGTAATTAAATCAGCAGCGCCTTTACCAATGAGGACTCACTGCCATTAATATCCATCATGGTGACCTTTCCTGGTGGTACTTAGAGCTATTTGTAAAATAAACACGAGGTAAAAAGTAATCAGTTTTCTGATGGTTTAATGTGTAAATATTCTTTTCATTGTCAACTGATCCCTACATGCGACAGTATGCGAGAGAGCAGTGAGCCAAGATTTCCCCAGCCTTCACAATTACAATGTTAATGGCCAATTAAGAGTATATGCTCAAAGTTTTCTTTCATCACCCTACTGGAAGAATAAAGGCATGTATTCTAGGATGCTGGCATAAGCCCATCCGTAAAGCAGGGCACCGGCCGTGGTGACTATCTTGCAAGTGATGAATGGCGGTGATGTTCAGGGAGCTACTCCAGCGTTGCTATTTATTTTGAAAGTGCGCAGGGCAGCCAGGTTTCACAACTCATTAGAAGTATTGGGTTGTTACAATACATACCAGTAAAAGGTACAACTGCTCTAGGGAACTGGTGGGTTTTATAAAAAGGTCCTTTATGTTGTATACTATATGTCAGGTTGCCTCAAAGTGATAATTTATGTATCAGTGAGAAAGGCAAATTATTTCTGTAGTAAAAGGGAGTTTAATTTATAATATAGTTAGAAGGAAATGATAGAAATATCAAACTATAACTATATTAAATATTAAAGGTTTCTTTCTTTCTTTCTTTTTTTTTTTTTGAGACGGAGTTTTGCTCTTGTTGCCCAGGCTGGAATGCAATGGCGCAATCTCACTGCAAATTCCGCCTCCTGGGTTCAAGCAATTCTCCTGCCTCAGCCTCGAAAGTAGCTGGGATTACAGGCATGCGCCACCATGCCCAGCTAATTTTGGTATTTTTAGTAGATACGGGGTTTCACCATGTTGGTCAGGCTGGTCTTGAACTTCTGACCTCAGGTGATCTGCCCTCCTCGGCCTCCCAAACTGTTGGGATTGCAGGCGTGAGCCACCGCAGCCGGCCAAAAATTTCTGTTTGTTTGATATGCGTTCTTTTGCTTCTGAAAGTGTTGGCCAGTATTTGGCCTTTGCCAAACAGTTCTACCAATTTGGGGAACATTTACATGCTCCAATTCCTTCTCAACCGTTTTCAATCTCATCCCCAAATACTCTTTTTGGTGAAATCCTTGTGAAATTTAAATTAATTAGGATTACTTTACTAGCGGTATTAAAGTAGGTTAATTGTAAAACCAAATAGACTCTCTCCATCCACCAAAAACTTATAAAGGATAGATAATAGGACAGTGTTTGCTCTCCTCTAATGATGATTCAGGGACTTAGGCTTCCATTGCACAGCCCCACCATCTATTCAGCTGCAGTGTCCAATACAGTAACTACATTTTTAAAAACTTATTTATTTATTTATTTATTTATTTTTTGAGACGGAGTTTCGCTTGTCACCCAGGCTGAAGTGCAATGGCGTGATCTCGGCTCACTGCAACCTCCGCCTCCCTGGTTCAGGCAATTCTCATGCCTCAACCTCCTGAGTAGCTGGGATTACAGGGATGTGCCACCACGCCCGGCCAATTTTGTATTTTTAGTAGAGACGGGGTTCCACCATGTTGGCTGGGCTTGTCTGGAACTCGTGAGCTCAGGTGATCCACCTCCTTGGCCTCCCAAAGTACTGGGATTACAGGCGTGAGCCACTGCACCTGGCCAGTAACTACGTTTTAATTTAAATTATATTGTTAAATAATATTAAAAACTCAATTCCTCAGTTGTGCTTCAAGTGTTCATATGTGGCTAATGCATACCATATGAGATAGGGCAAATGTAAAATATGTTCACGATCTCAGGGAGTCCATTGGACAGCCTTGTCTTCTTGCTAAACCTGGCCAAGGGGGAAAGAGAGAATGGAGGGGTCAGGCCTTTCACCAGAAAGCTGTGGCCTGGACATGGCATACAATTCTGCTCACATTTTGTTGGTGGAAATAATTCTTTTGAACTTCTATTCAAGGGGCCCTGGGTGGCAAAAATTCTATTCTGTTTACAATAGAGATTGAATTTCATTTATAGGCATTTCTACCACATTAGATCAATTTAATAATCCAAATATGGCCTAGAGAAAAGCCGTTGGAAATAGACAGATTTAGATTCAAGTTCTGCTTCTGCACGTTCCAAACTGTTTGACCTTGGGTAATTCAGATATCCTGACTTAACCTCCTTGTTTTTATTTATTTTTATTTTTAAAATTTATTTCTATTTATTTTATTTTATTATTATTTTTTTAGCTACAGGGTCTTGCTCTTGCCCTATTACCCAGGCTGGAGTGCAGTGGCATGATCATAGCTCACTGTGGCCTTGAACTCCTGGGCTCAAGCAATCCTCCCGCCTAGCTCTCCTGAGTAGCTAGGACTATGGGCATGTGGCACAACACCCAGCTAATTTAAAAAAAGTTTCTTGGCAGAGGCATGGTCTTGCTATGTTGCTCAGGCTGGTCTTGAACTCCTGGCCTCAAGTGATCCTCCTGCCTCAACCTCTCAAAGCACTGGGATTCAGATGTGAGCTACTGTGCCTGTCCAACTTCCTCATTTTTAAAATACAACAGTGGTGATATCTAATTGCTAGGACCTTTGTGAGGTTGGAATGCATGTAAAAATGCAAATGTGCTTTAAAGTTCAAATACACACACACACACACACACACACACACAGACACGCATACAGTCATGTGTGGCATAATGATGTTTCAGTCAACAGTGAAGCACATAGTGGTCCCAAAAGATATAATAGAGCTGAAAAATTCCTGTCACCTAGTGACATCACAGCTGTCCTAACATCACAGCCTAATGCATTACTCACATATCTGTGATGATGCTGGTGTAAACAAACCAACTGATGGCCTGGCACAATGGCTCACACCTATAGTCCCAGCACTTTGGGAGGCCAAGGCGGGAGGATCACTCGAGCTCAGGAGTTTGAGACCAGCCTGGGCAACATAGTGAGACCTCATCTCTATTTATATAAGAATGTAAATATTTTTTAAAAAACCGACTGCACTGCCAGTCATATAAAAGTGTAGCACATACAATTATGTATAGTGCATAACACTTGATAATGATACTAAACAACTATGTTACTGTATTTATAATATCTTTTTTTTTTTTTGAGATAAGAGTCTTGCTCTGTGGCCCAGGCTGGAGTACAGTGGCGCAATCTCGGCTCATTGCAAGCTCCGCCTCCCAGGTTCACGCCATTCTGCCTCAGTCTCCTGAGTAGCTGGGACTACAGGCGCCGTCCACTATGCCCGGCTAATTTTTTGTATTTTTAGTAGAGACGGGGTTTCACCGTGTTAGCCAGGATGGTCTCGATCTCCTGACCTCGTGATCCACCCACCTCGGCCTCCCAAAGTGCTGGGATTACAGGCGTGAGCCACTGCGCTTGGCCTGTATTTATAATATCTTATACTTTTGTTGTTTTAGAGTATACTCCTTCTACTTATAAAAACCTGTAAAGCAGCTTCAGGCAGTTCCTTCAGGAAGCATTCCAGAAGAAGGCATCCTGCTCACATTTTGTTGGTGGAAATAATTCTTTTGAACTTCTATTCAAAGTTCAAAGGAATTTTGAATCCAGGGCCCCTGGGTGACAAAAATTGTATTCTGTGTATAACAGGAATTGAATTTTAGCAGGCAGCCAGGTATTTCTACGATATTAGATAAACTTAATAATCCAAATGTGGCCTAGAGAAAAGCTTTTGGAAATAGCAGACTTGAATTCAAGTTCTGCTTCTGCACCTTCCGAACAGTTTGATGTTGGGTAATTCAGATACCCTGATTCAACCTCCTTGTTTTTATTTATTTTATTTTAGCTCCATGGGTGCTATTGACCCTGAAGACCTTCCAATGGGACAAAATGTGGAGGTGGAAGACAGTGATATTGATGATTCTGACCCTACATAGGCCTTATTTAATGTGTGTGTTTGTGTCTTTGTTTTTAACAAAAACATTTAAAAAGTAAAAAAGACAATTTTAAAGTTTTTAAATAAAAAAGCTTATAGAATAAGGATATAAAGAAAAAAATTTTTTGTGCAGCTATACAATGTGTGTGTTTTAAGCTAAATGTCATTATAAAAGAGTCAAAAAGCTTAAAGAATAAAAAATTTATAAAGTAAAGTTACAGTATGCTATTGTTAATTTATTTCTAAAGAAAGAAAACTTTTTTTTTTTTTTTTTTTTTGAGACAGAGTCTCGCTCTTGTTGCCCAGGCTGGCATGCAATGGTGTGATCTCGGCTCTCT
Source organism: Gorilla gorilla gorilla (assembly GCF_029281585.2). Classification (NCBI taxonomy): domain Eukaryota; kingdom Metazoa; phylum Chordata; class Mammalia; order Primates; family Hominidae; genus Gorilla; species Gorilla gorilla. The sequence goes on along the minus strand of NC_086017.1, from coordinate 188,089,583 downwards.
GCAACCTCTGCCTCCCGGGTTCAAGCGATTCTCCTGCCTCAGCCTCCCGAGTAGCTGGGATTACAGGCATGCACCACCTCACCTGGCTTATTTTGTATTTTCAGTAGAGGTGGGGTTTCTCCATGTTGGTCAGGCTGGTCTCAAACTCCCGACCTCAGGTGATCCGCCTGCCTCAGCCTCCCAAAGTGCTGGGATTACAGGTGTGAGCTACCGTGCCCAGTCGAAAACTATTTTTAAAATTAAATTTAGTGCAGCCTAAGTGTAGAGTGTTTATAAAGTCTACGGTAGTGTGCAGTGATGTCCTAGGGCTTCCCATTTCTTCACCCCTCACTGACTCAGGCAGAGCAACTTCTACTCCTGCAAACTCCATTTACAGTGAGTGCCTGATACATGTGTACCATCTTTTATCTATTTTTTTTTTTTTTTGAGACGGAGTTTCGCTCTTGCTGCCCAGGCTAGGGTGCAATGGCATGCTCTTGGCTCACTGCAACCTCTGCCTCCTGGGTTCAAATGATTCTCCTTCTTCAGCCTCCCGAGTAGCTGGGATTACAGGTGCCCGCTACCATACCTGGCTAATGTTTGTATTTTTAGTAGAGATGGGGTTTCACCATGTTGGCCAGGCTGGTCTCGAACTCCTGACCTCAGGTGATCCACCTGCCTTGGACTCCCAAAGTGCTGGGATTACAGGAATGAGCCACCATGCCCGGCCCACATTTTATCTTTTATATTGTATTTTTACTATGCCTTTTCCATGTTTAGATATATTTAGTTGCAACTTAGCACTGTGTTACAACTGTCCATAATATTCAGTATGGTAACATGTCGTACAGGTCTGTAGCCTAGGAGCAGTAGGCTATTCCATACAGCCTAGCTGTGTAGTGGGCTATATCACCTAGGTTTGTGTAAGTACATTATGATGTTCACATAATGATGAAATTGACTAACAATGCATTTCTTAGACTATTTCTCCGTTGTTAAGCCACACATAACTCTGTGCATGTGTTTGTGTATGTACACTTGTGTGATAGATTGCATCATTTACCTCAACTCCTCTTCATCCCTCCCTGCAGCCTTGCCTTTTGCTATGACGCTTTGTGGTATAGTTTCCTGCCTCTTGAATCTAGGCTGACTTTGACTTGTTTTAGCTAAAAGGACGAAAGAAATGTTATACCAGTTCTGAGCCTAGGCCTTAGGAAAGTTTGCGGGTTTCTGCCATCGCAATGAAAAAAACCCACTTGGGCTAGCCTGCTGGTCCCAGAAGGAGGCTGATGGACCAGAGCTGTCCCAGTTGGCTCCTCTTAGATCAATCCTCAGTGGATGCATAAGCTAAACAAATGCTTGTTATTGTATGGCGATGAGTATCGTAGTTGCTTTTTGTGCATCACAGTGATATTAAATCACCACAACTATTAAGTTACAACTTGAACAAGCTTTAACATTTTAAGTAATATAATTTACCTAAAATATAATAGTAAAAGCCAGTAAAGAAAAAGTTTGGCTGACTTTAAAACACACATACACTATATATGTATGTATACATGCACACATACACAGAAGTGTATGCCTGCACACACACAAGCACACACACACAAACACACACACACATATATATATATAATTTTTATTTACATTTCCTGGTACTTTTACTAATGTGACTTGAAAAGGAGGGCTCTTGATGTAGTCAGTAGCAACAACAAATGAGAAAAAATAATAATGGAATAATTATGTGATCAATGGTTTTAGGTAAGAGTAGACAAACTTTGTGTAAAGGGACAGATAGTAAGTATTTTTGACTTTGCACCTACTCAGCTTTGCTTTTGTAGTGTGAAAGCAGCCACAGACAGTATGGAAACAAGTGAGTGTAACTGTGTTCCAATAAAACTTTATTTATAAATATAGGCAGTGGGCCAAATCCACAAGCCATAGTTTGTAGACCCCTTTTCTTAGGTATACTAATTACTGGTATGGCGATAAATAAACTTAGATCCATGCGTCATTCCATATACTGTAAACAAAGAGGATGTGAGGTTACAAAAAGGATACAAAGTTGTAAGACATGAAAAAGAATTGTTACACAGATTGTGAAGGGCAACTGGGCTAGAGCCTTTGTTGAATTGAATGAGACCCTCTAGTCTGTTGCCTAATATTTAGCACAGGGCATGCTTTAGGACTGTGACTTATTGTTAGAGCAATAGAAAAATATTATAAACAAGGCTGATGGGTTTAATTGTATTCAAAAGCCCTCAAATTTCTGCTCCATAAAAATCGATTAAACTAAGATAGAATGGAAAACAATGGGAAAGAGCAGACCCACTCTGTAAGTATATCTCAGTACTACTTTGCCAGCCTGGGGTACTTTTAAGTTCATATCACACTATCAAGAATTTCTTTATCTTTTGAAGTATCTTCATCCATGGGTTTATTTAGTCCAGGATGTCATTCTTTGATATGCTGGGTGGTTGAAGAAAAAAATGCAAAAATCTAAGAAGTATCCAATAAGCCCTGATGTTGCTATCACAAGGGGTCATGTGAGGCCTTGGGGAGTCTGCTATTTGGCTGCTCTTCTTGACAAATGGTATCCAGCCCACCCAGTGTCTAATGTGTCAAGATGTTCCATTGTTGATGGTGCCATGGCTTGGACAAGCTCCCTTTGTACTGGTCACAACCACCCTTGACACAGAGCTGCTGCCAACACTGTTGTGGGAAAGGGAAATATCGAGGGGCTTCTGGGAGTAAAGCCCTCACCAGTCTGCCCCTCGGGGCCATGTTATTTCTATTATCTCCTTATCATTCCTAAAGTCTGTCTGGAGATTTCCCACCTCCACTCACTCCCATAATTTTTCTGTTCCTATAGTCTCCTGTTTGCTACTCAAGGCTCCTTATGTATATTTTTTAGCAGCCTCATATATGTGGTTAAAGCATGACTATTAATAACATGTAAAATGAATAAAAATATATACAGATAATATTTAGTATCTACTGAACAAATGATTAAAGAATATGAACAAATATTTGCAAATGAAAAAATACAAACCTTTCCTGTCCCCTGCAGGATAAAATACAATTTCTGGCCCTTCCTCTCTAGTTCAGTTTTCTGAGTAACCTCTCTGCTTTGAGGAGCTTAGGAGAAAGAGATGAGTTGGTATTCCTGCCAAAAGAGGAAATTTGAAAACAACAAAAGCCACAGGCTTCCAGCCAGAGATAAGCTAGTAGCTAAAAATCTTTGACTAAAATATTCATTTTGTAGAAAGAAATTTAAGTACCAGTTCTAATAAAGGCCCAGAGAAATAAACTTTGGAGGTGGGACTTACCAAATGGACCATAAACAGATTGGGAAATATAACTTTGAAAATCTATACAAAATGGTAGTTGTGCTCAGTGGTTTTAAGAAATAGCCACTTTTCCCCTTATGGCACTAGTAATAAATTTTTTTGTATTAAAGAAGAAAATACAAATAAGTGGGGAGGTTAAGGGTCTGAGCTCTGAAGTCAAACAAGCTGTGTTAAATCCCTGCCCTGCCACATAACAATGCGATCTTGGGTAAGTATTTTTAACCTCTCTAAACCTGAGGTTCCTCATTTGAAAAGAGGGAAAATAATCATAGCTCTCTCAGGGGGTTTCTGTGACCATTGAATGAGGTCATGCTTGTAAAGTGCTTAACATTCATAGCAAACAATTAATATCACTTATTATTTTTGTTACCCATAATCCTACTACTCAGAGATCACTGCTGTTAACGTTTTGATGTACAGGAGGGGTCCTCATTAATTGAATATTTATGACCTAAGTCACAGCAGTTACAAATTTGTTAGAATATAGCAGCATAAAAGTATTAACTCATTAACTGACTACTTATAAAATATCTGCTCTTAGACATCCCTTCCTGCTTAATCCTTGTGTCCAGCCCACCCAGCGTATCAACATCTGATGTTTCAATGCAAACGCAAGGCAAATTGAAATATGAAACTGCAAATCTTACACAAAATGCAGGATGTCATGTAAGCAACGCTGGGAGTCTTATCATTGAGAAATGAGGATCTGGCAGAGTTAGACCAGTTAACAAGAACAGAAAATCAGCTCTGATGGTGGCATGAGAGGCCCCTTGAAAGAGAATGATTTGAATAGTAAAGGATAAAGAGAGGCTCTTGGGAAAATTGATGAAACTCTCAAATATTTCTGCAAAAGAGACTCTTTACTCTGGCTTTTTGGACAGGAGCTAATTTTGCCAGATGCTTTTCTTAGACAGACTCCACTTCTTTCCTGTAGTTGCATCTTGCTAGGCCCATGACCATCAAGGTGTAACCGGCTGGGCCTGATGGCTCATGCCTGTAATCCCAGCACTTTGGGAGGCTGAAGCGGGCAGATCACTTGAGCTTAGGAGTTTGGAACCAGACTGGGCAACATGGCAAAACCACATCTCTACAAGAAACACAAAAATTAGCCAGGTGCGGTGGCACATGCCTGTATTTCCAGCTACTTGGGAGGCTGAGATGGGAGAATTACTTGAGCCTTTGAGGCTGAGGCTTGGGGAGCCATGTTGGTGCCAGTGTACTACAGCCTGGGTGACAAAATGAGACCCTGTTTAAAAAAAAAAAGTGTAACCATTAGGGTGAATTCTCCAACATAAACAAATCCTGTAAATATTACTTTTGAAGAAATTGTGGTCTACACTGATGCCCTTTTGTCTTTCCTGACAGGGGTCTTATATAACAAAGAGGATTGTTGAGTCTGCAGAAACATAATCTACTTACAGAAAGATCAGACCTCTTGGCCTTTCTGCAGATGTTAAAGGGTTTTTTGGTAGTAGGCCTCTCATTTCTGGTAGTAGATCCTATTGAGAAGCTGATGACGGTTAATTATCTCCCTTCCAGAAAAATGAACATTTGTACCCAGCATGAAAATTTTCACACAGCTTGAAGGGAATTCCAGTGAAATCCACTTACCGATCACAGGTTAATAATCCATGTTTTAATTATTATGTTTTAATATCTGAAAATATTTAGGTATGTCAGACACATCTGACAGCAATAACTGAAGTATACCCTGAGAATGACCCTGTATGATAGATGCACCTGACAGCAATAACTTAAGCAGCTGAGAATCACCCTGTGGTCAAAGAAGAATGTATATTTGGAGTTCTGAGCTAAGGAATCTGGGAGTGGCCAACCCAGAGATTCACTTCTTATCTGTAAGGGATATCTGAACCCCTGGTCCACCCCATGGAATACAGACCATACAGGGCATGGAGGCCCTTTGTTTTGGGTTAAATGAAGGTTGCCAGGTGGAGTTTGCTGGGAGAGGGTACTAAGTGAAAATGCTATATAAACTGTGTGCTTTTTTACAAGCAATTGTAGTTCTCCTGTCCAGGCTACTGGCACTGAACTGCCCTGTGTGTAAGTCCCCCCAATAAACTCTGTGTCTTGTTTGCTGGCTCCAGGTCCCTTCTTCGGCTTCTTGAACATGGTGCCATCCTTATTGTAATCGGTAGGGGACCAGCATGACAATTATGCATTTATAAACTTAGAATTCAGTGAGCTTTAATGCAATAAATACATATTGAACATTTGCCCTTTGCTTATATCTGTAGGGGATAAAGAAGAAATACTGGACATAGCTCCTGGGTTTCAGCTAAACTAAGGGAACAGCCAGAGGATGCAGATAGGACATGGTGAAATTGAAAGCCACTGTCAGTCCATGTAGGCAGAGAGTTACCCAAAAATGTCATCTGCAAGAGGTATTAGGAACAGCCTATAACATAGGGAGGTAAGGGAGAGGACCTAAGAAAAGTTTGTGTGCTCCTCAAGGTCAGGATATGGGAAAAGTATGCAGATAAGAAACGTAGACTCAGAGAAGAAAGGAGCTTGAGTGAAAGCCCTCTTACGTGTTCTCATTTGGGGCCATACTGATGTCGGTTTATGAATTGAACTTACTAGGCAGTCTATTCATCCATCAGCTCATTCTAGGCACCTGTATGGTGACTACCCTGTCATGAAAACTTAACAAGGTAGATGCTTGTTAAGTGCACCTAAATAAGTTCTCATTTACTTAAGAACTGAGAATGAGTGAATCTACACAATGAAAAATGTGAAGTTATTTATTAAGCAACACACCCATATCCATATCCATCTGTACAGGATTTAAAAAGTACTTACAGGTATGGCTCCTGGTTAGTGCTGGTGTTTTTCATGAATTTCTCTTCACTAGAATATTGTGGGAGCCATCAGCCAGGTGGAACTTTCTGCTCAAGTTCTTGAACGTGCGACTCTCCTTACTACAAATTCAGTATGCAAAACACCTACTGTAAATGAAATTATCTTCTGTCCTGTGGCTGTCGGGGTCTGATAGGCTATTGTTGGTTTTAGCAGGAAATGGATTGACACCCAGAAGAATCTTCCATGTGGCTTTCTTTCTTTTACTATCTACCACTTAGTTCAACTCCTATAGTCCTAGAAATAAGAGGGTTTAAACCTCTTTGACTTTATCAAAGTAATTCTTTTGTCAGACATATTTCTTATGTTTGGGTTGGGATGCTGGAGATTGCAATGGGTTTTTCTGCCTTCTTTTCACTGTAGTAGCAAGAATTAAAAGGATTCAGCTTGCTGCCTTGCCAACATTTTGCAGTTTAGCTATTTAATCTTCAGTACAAATGAATCCCTCCTGCAGATTCACACAGACACACCTGGGTTGGCTGAAATGAAAAAGACTGAGAGGAACTGAGAGACAAGACAAACATACAATTAGAAGCCAATACAGATTAGTGCATGACCAAGTGCTCGGCTATATCATAAGTTAATATGAGCAGAGACATGCTGTAGAGAGGCATGGGTGCTGTTAGAGTTCTGGGTGGCAGTCGCCTCAGTTTGAAGCATAGATTGGATGGGCTGTGGGAAAGAGAATACGGGAAGCCAGAGGGTGAACATCATTCAAAGTAGCAGAATTATGTATTTCCTACAAAGGCAGTGTGACTCAGAGCAAAGCACATAGGGCTTATAATCCATTCATTTGACAAATATTTATTGAGAGCCTACTGTGTGCCAGGCCCTGTTCTAGGATCTAGACACAGATGAGTGAATCAAACAAAGTCCCTGCTCATGTGCTAGGATAAGAAGACTTGTGTTTGAGCCTGGCTCTACAAATTATTATCTTGTTCATGTGGAGAAAACTACTCTACCTCTTTAAGCCTCAGATTCTTGTCTATATGGTTGAATTATTCTAATTCCCTCCCAGTTCTGGTAAGGGTAGAATATTCCAGATAATGTAATCAAGCCATTTAATAAGCTATACCATTCAATGCCAATTTTAGCTCCTATTCCAATTGGAGAATGACGGATGTATGATTTTTATCTTTTTTGGGTGGTCCTGATTTTTAACATGTGAATTTTTGGAAGAAGAGAAAGTTGTTATCTAGTTGTTATCTGGCTAGTAAAATCCAGTAAGGTGCAGGTGCTGAGCTAACTGGCCTCTCCTCTGTCTGAAAGCTATGTCCAGGAATACAGCCTTGGCCCAGGGAAGAATTAAAGGAGAGTGAGCAAAATGAAAGTAGACCAGTGGCTCAACATATGACAGCTGAATTTGATGAATGAAACACCAAAGAAGAAATAGCTGTACTAGTTTATGAGGGAGATATGCCAAGTCAGGGCAAATATGTCACTCAAGTGCAAATTTAAGCACCTGATATGCTATATGCTCATGGATGATGTTGAAGACAATGTGTGTTTAGAAAGTTCATCATGAATAGAGCAGTGTTTCCTGAAGTCCACAGCGTTTAAGATCAACCACAAATACTGTATTTCTTCCTAAGAGCTTACTTAGACTTGAAAGCTACGGATTTCTTTCCTTTATGTCTTTAAAACGTTTCTATATGGCTTGTTGGTTGTAGTGACCTAAATACCTTCATCAAGCCGCAATTAAGTCCTTGGGACTGAGCTATGTGCCTCTGTGGGAGGTAATTATGAAAGCTGGATTAATTTGCCATTGAATTATTTATGTAAGCATAAATATTGCAGAGGCAATTAAACCTCAGGTATTTCTTTAGGTGCGGATAAATCAATTTGCATTGTGTGCCGCTAGTTCACGTCAGAGGAAATGTTTGACAGGAAATAGGAATCTTCATCAAAAGACAAAAATACCCCAAGAACCCATCTCTCCATTAATTTTCTTTGCTCTCTAAACATACCCTGTAAAGTAATTTTGTGTGTTATTGTAATCCTTTCCAACTGCCAGAGATAATAAGTCAAAAGACATTGAGGGTTCTCTCTTGTCAATACCAGGAAGTCAATCTTCTGTCTATTCCAGTATAATTTAGCACAGTGAGAATCAACTGATTTCACAGATATTAACTTTATCGAATATACAAACGAAAGTGTTATAGGAAAAATAATTTCTCAGTAAATAGCAGAGATAACTTAGCAACCAGGAAATGCAATCTCCTTTTGGTCTCAAAACTTACTCAAAGGCTGGAGCTCGCCTAGAATCCACCCCCCTTATCCCCCCACAAAGCAGTGATTTACAGAAATGAAACCTGCGGGATACATATTATGCAAACGCTCTGGGGAAGTGAATCATAGCACATCCAAGCCAAAATTGATTGAGCTGCAGTGAAAATAAAGTTATTAAATTTGTGGTGAAGGGGAAAATGCAGAAGGTAACACTTTTAACCCTATTGTGTTCCTCCAGTCTCTATCTTAATTTTTGACTTTCTCTGATCTGACTAGTCAGTATTTCAGATCCTTCGCATTTACCCTGGCTCTAGATTCAGAGCTGCGTTTTGTATTTTGTCTTTTTTTAAAACTTAATTTTAAAAATAATTTTTAATTGACTAGTACAATTGCATATATTTCTGGTGTACAACACGATGTTTTGATATATCCATATACTATGGAATGGCTCAATTAAGCTAATCCACATATGCATTACCTCATATCCTTATCATTTTGTGTGTGTGTAGTGAGAACACTTAAAATCTACTCTCAGTGATTTTGAGTATATGATACATTGTTATTAACCATAGTCACCATGTTGTACCATAAATCTCTTGAATTTGTCCCTCCAGTCTAACTAAAATTTTATATCATTTGAACAACATCCCCCCAGTCCCCACCTCTATTCTGCAGTCCCTGGTAGCCACCTTTCTACTCTCTGCTTCTATGAGCTCACCTTTTTAAGATTCTGCACGTAAGTGCGATGACGCAGTATTTGTCTTTCTGTGCCTGGCTTATTTCACTTAACATAATGTCCTCAAGGTTTTAGGCTCCATGTTGTTTCAAATGACAGGATTTTCTTCTTTTTTAAGGCTGGGTAGTATTCCATTGTGTACATATATACCACATTTTCTTTATTCATTCATCCATTGATGAATACCTAGGTTGATATATAATATAATATATTATATATAATATAATATATCATATATAATATAATATATTATATTATATATATTATATATTATATAATATATAATATATTATATAATATATTATATAATATATAATATATAATATATATAATATATAATATATAATATATAATATATAATATATAATATATAATATATAATATATATAATATATAATATATAATATATATAATATATAATATATATAATATATAATATATAATATATATAATATATAATATATAATATATATAATATATAATATATAATATATAATATATAATATATAATATATAATATATAATATATATAATATATAATATATAATATATAATATATAATATATAATATATAATATATAATATATTATAATATATAATATATAATATATAATATATAATATATAATATATAATATATAATATATTATATATAATATATAATATATAATATATAATATATAATATATAATATATAATATATTATATATAATATATTATATATAATATATAATATATAATATATAATATATAATATATAATATATAATATATAATATATTCTATATAATATATAATATATATAATCTTATAAATATATAAATTATATATATAATATATATATAATTTATATATATATAATTTATATAAATTTATATATATTATATATATAAATTATATATATAATATTATATATAATAATATTATAATATTATATATAATAATATTATAATATTATATATAATAATATTATAATATTATATATAATAATATTATAATATTATATATAATAATATTATAATATTATATATAATAATATTATAATATTATATAATATAATATATATAATATTATATAATATAATATATATAATATATATTATATTATATAATATATAAAATATATATTATATATATAATATATATAATATATATTATATATATAATATATATAATATATATTATATAATATAATATATATAATATATATTATATAATATAATATATATAATATATATTATATAATATAATATATCTTATATGTTATATATAACATATCTTATATGTTATATATAACATATCTTATATGTTATATATAACATATCTTATATGTTATATATAACATATCTTATATGTTATATATAACATATCTTATATGTTATATATAATATATCTTATATGTTATATATAATATATCTTATATATAATATAGAATATATCTTATATATAATATAGAATATATATTATATATTATATAGAATATATCTTATATATTCTATATAATATAGAATATGTATTCTATATTATATATTATATGTAATATTTATATTATATAATATATAATATATAATATATATTATATAATATTTATAATATATAATATATATTATATAATATTTATAATATATAATATATAATATTTATAATATATAATATATAATATATAATATTTATAATATATAATATATAATATTTATAATATATAATATATAATATTTATAATATATAATATATATATTATATATAATATATACATTGATGAATACTTAGGTTGATATATAATATATTATCTAATATAATATATAATATATTATATTATATATAATATAATATATAATATAATATATAATAAAAAATGTAATATATTATATAATATATAATATAAAATATAATATATTATATAATATAAAATATAATATATTATATAATATAAAATATAATATATAATATATTATATTATATATAATTATTATAATATATTATATATATTATTATAATTATATATTATAATAATTATTATAATATATAATTATATATTATAATAATTATATATAATATATTATTATGTATTATAATTATAATAATATATTATTATATATAATATATAATATATTATATATTATATATTGCATATTATTATATAATATATAATATATTATTATATTATATATTATATTATTATATTATATATAATATATTATATTATATTATATAAATTATATATATTATATATATTATATAAAATATATTATATATAATATAGTATAATAATATATTTTATATATAATACTATATTATATTATATAAGATATCTTATATGTAAAATATGGTCTAATACCGTATTATATTGTATAAGATGTCTTATATGTAAAATATGGTCTAATACCGTATCATATTGTATAAGATGTCTTATATGTAAAATATGGTCTAATACCGTATCATATTGTATAAGATGTCTTATATGTAAAATATGGTCTAATACCGTATCATATTGTATAAGATGTCTTATATGTAAAATATGGTCTAATACCGTATCATATTGTATAAGATGTCTTATATGTAAAATACGGTCTAATACCGTATCATATTGTATAAGATGTCTTATATGTAAAATACGGTCTAATACCGTATCATATTGTATAAGATGTCTTATATGTAAAATACGGTCTAATACCGTATCATATTGTATAAGATGTCTTATATGTAAAATACGGTCTAATACCGTATCATATTGTATAAGATGTCTTATATGTAAAATACGGTCTAATACCGTATCATATTGTATAAGATGTCTTATATGTAAAATACGGTCTAATACCGTATCATATTGTATAAGATGTCTTATATGTAAAATACGGTCTAATACCGTATCATATTGTATAAGATGTCTTATATGTAAAATACGGTCTAATACCGTATCATATTGTATAAGATGTCTTATATGTAAAATACGGTCTAATACCGTATCATATTGTATAAGATGTCTCATATGTAAAATACGGTCTAATACCGTATCATATTGTATAAGATGTCTCATATGTAAAATACGGTCTAATACCGTATCATATTGTATAAGATGTCTCATATGTAAAATACGGTCTAATACCGTATCATATTGTATAAGATGTCTCATATGTAAAATACGGTCTATTACCGTATCATATTGTATAAGATGTCTCATATGTAAAATACGGTCTAATACCGTATCATATTGTATAAGATGTCTCATATGTAAAATACGGTCTAATACCGTATCATATTGTATAAGATGTCTCATATGTAAAATACGGTCTAATACCGTATCATATTGTATAAGATGTCTCATATGTAAAATACGGTCTAATACCGTATCATATTGTATAAGATATCTCATATGTAAAATACGGTCTAATACCGTATCATATTGTATAAGATATCTCATATGTAAAATACGGTCTAATACCGTATCATATTGTATAAGATATCTCATATGTAAAATACGGTCTAATACCGTATCATATTGTATAAGATATCTCATATGTAAAATACGGTCTAATACCGTATCATATTGTATAAGATATCTCATATGTAAAATACGGTCTAATACCGTATCATATTGTATAAGATATCTCATATGTAAAATACGGTCTAATACCGTATCATATTGTATAAGATATCTCATATGTAAAATACGGTCTAATACCGTATCATATTGTATAAGATATCTCATATGTAAAATACGGTCTAATACCGTATCATATTGTATAAGATATCTCATATGTAAAATACGGTCTAATACCGTATCATATTGTATAAGATATCTCATATGTAAAATACGGTCTAATACCGTATCATATTGTATAAGATATCTCATATGTAAAATACGGTCTAATACCGTATCATATTGTATAAGATATCTCATATGTAAAATACGGTCTAATACCGTATCATATTGTATAAGATATCTCATATGTAAAATACGGTCTAATACCGTATCATATTGTATAAGATATCTCATATGTAAAATACGGTCTAATACCGTATCATATTGTATAAGATATCTCATATGTAAAATACGGTCTAATACCGTATCATATTGTATAAGATATCTCATATGTAAAATACGGTCTAATACCGTATCATATTGTATAAGATATCTCATATGTAAAATACGGTCTAATACCGTATCATATTGTATAAGATATCTTATATGTAAAATACGGTCTAATACCGTATCATATTGTATAAGATATCTTATATGTAAAATACGGTCTAATACCGTATCATATTGTATAAGATATCTTATATGTAAAATACGGTCTAATACCGTATCATATTGTATAAGATATCTTATATGTAAAATACGGTCTAATACCGTATCATATTGTATAAGATATCTTATATGTAAAATACGGTCTAATACCGTATCATATTGTATAAGATATCTTATATGTAAAATACGGTCTAATACCGTATCATATTGTATAAGATATCTTATATATATAATACGGTCTAATACCGTATCATATTGTATAAGATATCTTATATATATAATACGGTCTAATACCGTATCATATTATATAAGATATCTTATATATATAATACGGTCTAATACCGTATCATATTATATAAGATATCTTATATATATAATACGGTCTAATACCGTATCATATTATATAAGATATCTTATATATATAATACGGTCTAATACCGTATCATATTATATAAGATATCTTATATATATAATACGGTATAATACCATATCATATTATATAATATTATATATTTATAATATATTATATATAAACATATATATAATATATATATTTAACAGTATCTCCTATGTAAAACCAATCAGCTATTTCTAAAGAAGTTGTTACTGGAAGCCATTGCATCGTCTGCCCTTCTAACCCCATTGTGTTCCTCCAGTCTTTATTTTGAGATGGAGCCTCACTCTGTCGCCCAGGCTGGAGTGCAATGGCGCAATCTTGGCTCACTGCAACCTCCGCCTCCCGGGTTCAAGCAATTCTCCTGCTTCAGCCTCCCAAGTAGCTGAGACCACAGGCATGCGCCACCACGCCTGGCATGGTATAATATATATTATTATATAAATAATATATATAATTATAAAAAATATATATTATTTATATAATATATTACATATAATATATATTATATGTAATATATATTATATATCATGTGGCCTTATGTTATATATAAAATATATTATTATATATTTATATATATTAATTATATAAAATTATATAAATTTATTAATTATATAAAATTATATAAAATTAATATAAAAGTATATACTATGTATTATATATTAATCAGGGTGGCTTTGAATGAGGTCTGTGATCTGGCATTGGTGGCCTTATATTATATATAATATATATCATTAACATATTATATATAATATATATAATAATATATATTATTAACATATTATATATATAATATAATATATATAATAATATATATTATATATAATATATAATATAAGGCCATTTTATATATATATAATATAAGGCCATTTTATATATATATATAATACATATAATATAAGGCCACCAATGCCAGATCACAGACCTCATTCAAAGCCACCCCGATTTAACTGAATTCAGGAGCTATTTCCGAGAGCAGCTGAACATCTGGCAAAGCTAAATCAGCTTTATCTGGGTCTTTTCTATGGTGGACATACTGCAGTATCCTAAGTAAAGAAGTTGAAAGATTAACAGATTGTAATTGAAGTTAACCACGTTCATCTATCAAAGCACATTAAAATGGAAGCTACAGGAAGGTAGGGGCTTCTCTTACTACTGATTCAATGGTGAAAATAGTTTTGATTGAAATTGCTGTTCTGCACAATGTAAGTGAGTGATAAATGATGAAGGAGTTAAAAATATACCATTTTGGCACATCGACTATTTTGAATTAAAGGCACTTGAAAAACAGCAGGTGCAAGAAGACCATTCTGACCTCTTTTTTGTTTCTTAAAAGCAGGAGATGAAACTACCTTGTGAAAGATGTCCTCCCTATTAAATAGCATTCTAATAATCAAGCATGGAAAATTTGAGGCTGAAGGACATCTATGCAACACAAACTTTCTTACACTAACCCTTATCTTCTTGGTCACTTCTCTACCCAATTAACTATTCTAGCTCAAGCTCTTTTGCCTTATCATATATTCAGAATTTACTAGTCTTTGTCCCATTCTGTGTATAAATGTTTGACTCAAACTGGTTCTTGGGGTCTTCATTTCCTTATGAGTGCTCCTGTGCAGTGTGAAACCTGTTTTATAAAAAAGTTGTTGGCCAGGTGCGGTGGCTTATGCCTGTAATCCCAGCACTTTGGGAGGCTGAGGTAGGCAGATCACCTGAGGTCAGGAGTTCAAGACCCACCCTGGCCAACATGGTGAAACTCTGTCTCTACTAAAAATACAAAAATTAGCCAGGCATGGTGGCGCATGCCTGTGGTCTCAGCTACTTGGGAGGCTGAAGCAGGAGAATTGCTTGAACCCGGGAGGCGGAGGTTGCAGTGAGCCAAGATTGCACCATTGCACTCCAGCCTGGGCGACAGAGTGAGACTCCATCTCAAAATAAATAAATAAATAAATAAATAAAAATTAAAAATTAAAATAAATAAATAAAAAAGCTGTGTCTTCTTCTTCTGTTGACCTGTCTTATGAGAATTTAATTCTCAGGCCTAACTAGGACCTTGAAAGAATGGAGGTGGGATTTTGCCTCTTCCACAATGACAAATTTGGAGGTGCTGGGCTGCATTGTTGGTGGGGGATGTACAAGGAAGCGACTAGCATGTGGTAGAAGCAAGCTCAAAGAGTCGACCATTATTAAAGACTCTGTGGGAAGCCAGAATACAAGGTTTGATCCCACTCTAGTCCATCCTTTGCAATATAGAGAGTGGCTGTGTTGAAACACAAGTTTTGTCATATCATTTCTTGGCTTAAAACAAATCTTTAGCTACTCATTGCCCTTGGAATAAGTAATCACATCCTTAATATGAACCTGCAAGGTCCTGCATGACCTGGTCCCTGTCTGTCTGTTCAGATTGATTTAGTGATGTGTGCTACAGCCATGCAGCACTTCCTTGAAAACACCATGCTTTCTCCTGTTCCTGGCATTGCACATGCTAATTTCTCTGCCTGGATGCACTGCCCCCAAGTCCCCCCAATCCCATGAATTCCTACCTATTCTTCAGCACACACTTTATTTCTTAGGGAAAATTTCTCAGATGTTCATGATGTGAGGAGACAGTTCTCTGGATTTCTCTCATTTCTCATTCATCTGAGCTTCCTGAGCAAAGGACATGCTTGAATAGCAAATACTCTTGTAAGCTAGAGATGGTGTTTTCCTAGAGACTTTTAGAGACATACCTTCGTGGAGCCATTTGCTCACATTCCAGAGTAGTGATGACGTTTCCTCCTCTTCCCCAGAGATTTGCTTACATTACTCTCTCTTTCTCTCCAGAGAGGTGTATGAGCAGATGAACAGCCTTATAAGAGCCAATCTTCTAAAATTCAGGGTTCTTCTCCTGTGGTGCACCTTACTGCATGAGCAGGTAACGTTGGTCCCTCATCCACAGCCTTGTGGAGATTGGGGGGTGGAGGAGCTATACAAGAGACTGCCCTGGCTGCTCTTTTTGGTATAACAAAGTATCCATGTTTCTGACCCAGGAGTCTTGTATCATCTGTCGTTATATGTATGTAAAATTGGCAGGCTATTTTGTTAACTTGTGAGCTAGATAAAATTTCAGGCCCTTTACAGTTTCTGACTTACCATATAGCTGATCACATGTCCTTTATCATAGAGCACCATGGCCGCCCATTTATGGCATATATCACAATTTTACATTTTTTCATTGATTATTTGATTAATGTTTATCTCTTCCAGTAGAAGGGTGCATGTTGCCATGTTTTCTCCCTGTTGTTTCCCTTGACCCTAAAATAGTGCCCAGCATTCAGTAGGCACTCAAGTATTTATTTGTTGAAAGTGGAGGAGGAGGTTAATTCTAATTTAGAAGGCAAGGAAAGACTTCATAGAGAAGAAGGCATTTGATGTGGGCCTTGCAGTGGAAAATAGTTGGAAACAAGGCACGTGCGTTTCTGGTGGTGGAAATAGCGCAAAGTCAGGGGATGGAGTGGTGTGTGTCTGTACCACCAATTCCTTGTGGCTTGGATGTGAACAGTGTGTGGGGGACCATAATGAAAAAATGAGTCTTTTTTTGGTAACTATGAACCCCATTTCTGAATATAATAAAGTATAGAAAACTCTGAAGTTTGGTGGAAATAACAGATTGACATGTCTATGGAGGTTTAATTTTAGTAAGGCCAAATAGAATCAAGAACGGAAGGACTTACATGATTTCAGGGGTTAAGTCCTTTTTTTTTTTTTTTTAACACTGCTAGTGGGGAAATAGATGTATATCTTAAATCGTTTGTTTCTTTTTCTTTGGGGTTGATGGAAGAAGGAGAAAAATGTTGACTGAAGTACTCTTTCTTCTTTAGAGTTTCTAAACTGAATTTAGTATTGGTTGATCCCAATGCGTTTTAGAACCCTAAGAAGCAAAAAGCATATTGCGACCCCAAACAAAACAAAACAACAAACGATAGAAGAAACAACATTAACTCCAGTTTCTCAGAAAGTGGAGATGAGCACTCTGTAGACTGTGGGCTTTCCTAT
This sequence comes from Gorilla gorilla gorilla, assembly GCF_029281585.2. Classification (NCBI taxonomy): domain Eukaryota; kingdom Metazoa; phylum Chordata; class Mammalia; order Primates; family Hominidae; genus Gorilla; species Gorilla gorilla. Next base: position 188,071,731 of record NC_086017.1, on the reverse strand, counting down.
GGACAGTCCCTGCTCCGTTCTTGAATATTTCCCTGAGATCTAGGGTTCTTCACAGAAAAATGGTGCTGCTGTGCTCCCGAGGGCATCGTGGGACAGCTATGCAGTAGCTCCTCCAGGCACAAAATTAATGTGCAGATTGAGCTTAATTTGAACATCTCTGACTGAATTAAGATTACTTTTGTGTCTTCTTTATTTGTTCACTTAATTCAAAAATGGAATCGGGCATTAGTAAATTATCTTTCAGGGATTCTTTTAAGGAAAAATTATAAGAATATGAAATCATGTCTCAAAAACCTACAAGGAAATCTTTTCTCAGAGATTGTCCTCAGTAATAATATGTACAAAAATCATCTTTAATCAGGCTGCCACAAGTAAACTCAATGCCTTTTTAATACTATAGGGGCCTTGTTAATTCTTGAATTCTACTGTACTTAGTTATAATCTCTAGGGTTTTTTGACTCACATAGTTCTGCTGCTTGTCTTTTTAGGAAATGGCCACATAGAGACAGCTATGCCTCCTGATAGTGTGGGTGACTGTATATGATTTTTCCATTTCTTTTCTCCGTTGGTGTTGCTATGAGTGTGCCTGACTTGATTGTAACAACGTTCGCCCCGCCCCCCTTTATCTTCCGTTGTCAATTATCTTCCTTGGGGGGAGCCTCCAGATGGAACAAGCCGGTTAGAGTAGTGTGTAAAGTGTATGCAGATCAAGTATAAGCGATGGCCTCAGGACCTCTATCAGTCAGGATCAGGCTGGCCTGCACATCAGAGAAAAACCCATAGTAACACCCACTCAAACAATACGGATGTCTGCTTCTCACATAAGATACATGTGGAAGTAAGGCATTTAGGGCTGGCATGGGGTGTTGACAGATTTTAAGTGTTTTTTTGTTTGTTTGTTTTTTTGTTTTTGTTTTTGTTTTTGTTTTGAGACAGAGTCTTGCTCTGTTGCCCAGGCTGGAGTGCAGTGGCATGATCTCGGCTCACTACAACCTCTGCCTCCTGGGTTCAAGTGATTCTCCTGCCTCAGCCTCTTGAGTAGCTGGGATTATAGGTGTGTGCCAAAGCCGCCATGTCCAGCTAATTTTTTTTAATTTCAGTAGAGACGGGGTTTCACTATGTTGGCCAGGCTGGTCTCGAACTCCCGATCTTGTGATCTGCCCACGTTGGCCTCCCAAAGTTCTGGGATTATAGGCATCAGTCACTGTGTCTGGCCTTTTTTGTTTGTTTGTTTTTTGACTGAGTCTCACTCTATTGCCCAGGCTGGAATGCGATGGCACGATCTCGGCTCACAGCAACCTCTGCCTCCGAGATTCAAGCGATTCTCCTGCCTCAGCCTCCTGAGTAGCTGGGATTACAGGCACGCCACCATGCCTGGCTAATTTTTGTATTTTTAGTAGAGACAGGGTTTCACCATATTGGCCAGGCGGGTCTCAAACTCCTGACCTCAGGTGATCCGCCCACCTTGGCCTCTCAAAGTGCTAGGATTACAGGTCTCAGCCACCGTGCCTGACTAGATTTTATGTTTTAAAGATGGCTGTAACAATATCTTCTGCTTTTCCTGAACCATGATCTTGCCATTCCCTGTCCTCCCTTTTCCCAGGAGTGAGTCTGAGACCTCATCCTTGAACCTGTCTTTGGAGAGCAGATCACAAAGGGCTTTATGTGGCAGCTAGATTCCAAGATCAGAAACAAGCAGATGTTGTAAGGCATCTGAGGAAGTCCAGGCCACACTGGGAAGCCAAGTGTTCTGACTTAGAGCAGCAATTGAGATCCCAGTCATATAATAAGCATTAACCTCTGCATATGTGAGTGAGGAAGTCTTCAGATGACTCCAGCCCCATGTGAGAAGCCCTGAGCAAGAGCTCCCTAGACAACACTTGGAATTATGAGAGAGAATTATAGTAAATGATTGCTATTGTTTTATGCCACTACATTTTAGGTGGTTTGTTAATCAGAAATATAAGATTGGAATATGGACTCAAGAAATTTATCAGCGACCCAGGCTCCTTCCAGCTGTCTGCTCTGTTATCTCTGGCACGCAACTTTCATCCTCATGTTTTAAGATGCTGCTGGTGCTCCAGCCACCACATCTGCATTCCAAGCAGCAGAATGGAATTATGAAAGAAGAAGAGTGTACTTCCTCACTTTTAGGGAAACTTCCTGAAAGTCCTATATAACATTTCTAGAATTTAGTGGCCAGGATTTAGTCACATGGTCACTCAGCAGCAGGGGATAATGAAAAATGGATCGTTTATTTTGGGCCATAATGTACCCAACTACAAACTGAGCTGTTTGAGGAGGAAAAGAAGCACAGCTATTGGATTAGACAACTGTTAGTTTCTGCATTGAGGGCTTTCTCAGGAGCCAAGGGCATGAGCTTTAGTGCACAGAATCCAGCACTATTTTACTGCGTTCTTGATATCTGCAGATAACGGTTAGATGACTTTTATGTGCAGTTTTTATTGTAACTGGAATTTCAGTCTTCTCATTCTGGTATTTCTGGGTTGGTATGGTAATTAAAAAGCAATGCCTGATAACGCTCCTCAAAACTTCCTATGAAAATAGCCACAAATGACTACAAAAATGTTAGCACAAAAGCTATAAACCAAGGAGGAAACAGAGTTGAATCTATATAGACTGTATTTTTACTGAAACATGGTTGGGGTTAGATTTTGAAAAGCACTCTATGGCTTTATATCCTCCACTCACTGAACCAGAATATTATAGAGTGAGAAAACGGTGACTGAGGTCAATGTTCACCTTTAAACCTGGGACTCTGAGACCTCTCCAGTCAATGAATCAGGTAACTGGCTTTTATTTGCAAGACAATTATCTGCTGAACCAGTAATAATTATACTATGTTCCCTAGATCTCCCATCCTCCCCCTATGACTTTTTCCCTCTAACATCCATTGAGAGGCCCATGTCCAGAGTATAACTTCCAGGATTCAATGTGGCTGGCATAACAAGGGAGAGGACAGGGCCGGGAGCAGTGGCTCATGCCTGTAATCACAGCACTCTGGGAGGCCGAGGTGAGTGGATCACGAGGTCAGGAGTTCGAGACCAGCCTGGTCAACATGGTGAAACCCCATCTCTACCAAAAATACAAAAATTAGCTGGGCGTGGTGATGGGTGCCTGTAGTCCCAGCTACTCAGGAGGCTGGGGCAGGAGAATTCCTTGAACCCGGGAGGTGGAGGTTGCAGTGAGCTGAGATTGCACCACTGCGCTTCAGCCTGGGCGACAGAGCAAGACTCTGTCTCAGGAAAACAACAATTAAAAAAAAAAAAAAAAGAGAGAGGACGGGTCATGAGCAGGTGCATCCTGGGATGCCTCATTACTTTAGGAAAGGCCCTTATAGGCAGAGCTGAGAACAGGAAGAGAGGCCAGATCAGAGAGAGCTGAGATGTGTGGTGCATGGTTGGCCTGGCTCTTTATGAACAACTCTTTGCTGAAAAACTCAGAATGCATCTGGAAGAGTCCCCCAGATTAATGCCTGCAGGTGCTACTGTAGGATGAGAAGCTGGGCTTACTAACCTTATCCCTAGGTCTAGACCAGTAGAGGAAAGTATCTAGTCCCACAGTGCTCAGGAAGGTGATAAAGGACCCCCTCAACTTCCCCGACTCAGTGTGCAGAGAGGCAGAGAGAGCTCATCTTATTCAGAGAGCAGTAGACAAACAAAATTCCCCTAAACTTAATCAGATGGAAAAAATTTACAAACAAAAACCTTACCCAACTGATATCAAATATTTATTTATTTCTTAAAGGATAAAGATAAAGAAAAAGAAGCCTTATGAGTGCTTCTCAAGGCCATTAAAGATTCTGTGTAATCTGTTGCCATCCCACAAGTACACCTACAGGCCTGTGTGATGAGAACTGATATTCAGTATGAGAACTCACAGACACTGCAAGATTTTCAATCATCAAATATTCAATTATGTTCTCTGTGTTCTGTTTACTAAAGCAGGGAAGCAGACATATAAAAAATGGTTTTCCGTAATAGGAATTGGTTTTAGTTTCACAGACACTGTACTCTCCTGGTTGTATTTGTTTGCTAGTGTAATTTAAACCCTTAACCAGCCAGCATCTAGGGCGATGTAGAAAATATTGAACATTTGCTTTTAGGTGATCTGAAAACAGAATAACATAAAATGAGTATTTTATTTTCAACCACTCTCTCTACAGTCTCTACTTCTAGCCTTACAATCATCCATCCATCCATCCACTTATTGTTATTGTGTGCACTAGCTTTTAACACAGATCAATAGAAATTAACTGTGATAGAATTTACTGCATTACTATTCACTTTATGTGTAACATTCAAACATTTCTACTTAACGATGATAATAAGGGTGATGAAGTAGATACTTAACCATTTGCTAGATATGGCCCTAGATGGTTTACATGCTTATGTGCGTTTAATCCTAATAGAACTATGAAGTAGGTATTATTAATTGCCCTCATTTGATAAGTAAGGAGAGGTGAAGTTACTGAAATAAGGCCCTGGAGTCAAGAAGGGGTGGAACTGGGACTTGAACACAGGACTGTGACTTTAGGGATTACTCCCTTTTCTACATACTAGCTATAATCCTTCAGTTTTGAAAATTTTTAGTTAATAATTACAGTTAGTGTGCATATTATACTTTATGATTTGTAAAGGATGTATCATCTGCATCTGCTTTTCTCGCCATCCCCAGGACTAGGTATTAGTGGTCTTGGCCTCGTGCATAGGTATCCTCATGTCAAATCTAGTGCCCTTTCTACCGTGGGAAATCATAGCAAATGCTGTTAGACCTCACCCTATCCATTCAAGTCTTACCATTTCATCATAGACCAGCTAAAGTCAACTGCCAATCTCACATCCCATTCACTGAAGGCTTTTCCTGGCTGCTGGAGCCAATCTACCTATATGCTCAGCAGACCTAAATTGCCAGGTTATTATTATTATTATTTTTTGAGACGGAGTCTCACTCTGTCACTAGGCTGGAGTGCAGTGGCGTGATCTCGGCTCACTGCAACCTCCACCTCTCAGGTTCAAGCCATTCTCCTGCCTCAGCCTCCTGAGTAGCTGGGACTACAGGCGCCTGCCACCACACCCAGCTAATTTTTGTATTTTTAGTAGAGACGGGGTTTCACCATGTTGGCTAGGATGGTCTCTTGACTTTGTGATCTGCCCTCCTTGGCCTCCCAAAGTGCTGGGATTACAGGCGTGAGGCTCCGTGCCCGGCCAAATTGCCAGGTTATTAACACCTTCCTGTTTTCCCCTACAGCACCCCTCTACCAATCACTAATGGCTGTTGGTGTATACATACCCTAGATCCCTCACCCTGGGTGGGATCATTCCGACTGTGTGTTCTTCACCTAGATTTTTCTCCCTAGCAGCATTAAGACCCAATTTCTCAACTATTGCATGGACAGAAAACCAAACACCGCATGTTCTCACTCATAGGCAGGAATCGAACAATGAGAACACTTGGACACAGGATGGGGAACATCACACACCGGGGCCTGTGGTGGAGTGGGGGGAGGGGGGAGGGATAGCATTAGGAGATATACCTAATGTAAATGACGAGTTAATGGGTGCAGCACACCAACAAGTCACATGTATACCTATGTAACAAACCTGCACGTTGTGCATATGTACCCTAGAACTTAAAATATAATACAAAAAACAAAAATTAAAAAAAGATCCAATTGCTCATAGGGGTAACCCACTTGAAGACACATCCTTTATTATCTGTCTTCTCCTCCCGGTCTCAGGTCCCCATGCCCCCACTCATGTTTTCCTTCACCTATCAAATAAATTACTTGCACTCAAATTCCTTGTCTCAAGCTCTGCTTATGGAAGAATCCAAACAAAGATGACTGTATTGTGTGACAGTCCCTTATATGCTTTACCTGATACTTCAGGGCTCTGCTATTTTCTCTCTTTTCTCCCAAACCACACTGAAAGCAGTATGAATATACAGCTTTTCCTTCATGATCCCTAGGCTTTTGTGTGTTTTGGATTCCAGTGGGATGTTAATGAGATTGACCAGCCCATTCCATGGTCTACTGTGAGAGACCTCTGGGGCCAGGGCTGGGCTCATGATTCAAAGCTACTCTGGATTTTGGTGTACTCATGTGGCCCTTACCAATGAATCATTCATTCTGACTCTGAATTGCATGCTCTCTTGAGATACTTGACTGTCTCTTTGAGTGTAGGTGTGGTTACCCATTCAAACTGGTGGCTGTCTTGAAAGCAGCAGCTGTCTCACCTTGATTTCTCCTGGTGCTGCACGCTTTGCAGGTACTTCTCATTTGCTTTTGTTCTGAAGTATATATACTGTTTTCGATTTGTAAATTATTCTACATACGCAATGTGTTTCCCTTTAATATCTATGTCACAGCTGGAATAGTTGTTTATTTATTACATTAAAAAAAGTTAGGTTGTATTTCTTTAATTCCAACTTTGTGTTAGAACTAAATTCAGATTGAAGTTTATCTTGACACTACTTAGGGAAAAAGAGGGCCTGTTAAATTACCATTGGCATAAACTAGCTTGTCTAGGAAAGATTTATGTACTTAAGAGCTTTTCTTTTATTGCTTAAGCTGCTCTTGCACATTTACAAGGTGAGCAGATCAGAGACTTACACTTTGTTACAATAATTACAAATCATTCTTTTCCATCTCTAACCCAGAACTTTTACCAGGTGATATTGGTGTTTGAATGAATGAACATAGGAGGATTCATTCACTGGCTGGGGTGTACGAAACATCTCTGCAGTCCCTTCGGTGTCACCCTGGGCTGCCCTACTGGAATCTGGACTCTGTCTTGTCATTTTATCTGTGTGTTCTCAGAGAAGAAGGGAGTACTGGTTAAGCATGAAACTTCCCATCACACCCATGGGTGGTGTAATAGACACTTTCTGGGTGGCTGCCCAGCTCACAGTAATTCAACCTGCCCTGACCCACAGACATGGACTCCCAGCGGCTGTGTCTGGTCCAATATGACCTTGTTTACTTGGCAGTGGCTAAATTTGTTCGGTGGTATCCTATGAATGTAAACTGGGCCACTTACATCTCTCTCCTGGGAATTTTGGAATTTTGAGCTAAAAACACTGGACCAGGGAGTCATAAAGATTGAGGGGCGTTAATTCTAACATTCCAGAGGAGTAGTTCTCAATCCCTGGCTATGCACTAAAATCAGCTGGAAAGCTTTTAAAATATACTTATTCAAGGGCCCTAGCCCTTGAGATTCTGATGTAATTTGTTTGAGTGGAGCCAGTGCATTACTTTTTTCTTTTTTTTTACAGTTACCCATGTGATTCTATTATGTAATCAAGGTTGAAAATCAATGCTCTACAGGAAATTACCCTTCAAGCCCCTAGAGCTTTACGAACTCCTTCCAGTGTCCTTCCAATAAATTCATTCTCCCCCTTTCTCCTCTCGTATCTCTCTGAATCTAGCTAGAGTTTGTATTTATTCCTTATTACTAGAAGAACCTTAATACTGATGATGTTGGTGTCAGGATTATCATCTTTGGAATTCTTTGTGTTTATGGAAGCATGCTGATTAGCCACATGACTCTCCGTTTTGCTATTATGTATCTGAGTTTTTTAAAAATTGCTATTTGGGCTAGGCATGGTGGCTCATACCTGTAATCCCAGCACTTTGGGAAGCTTAGGCAGGCAGATCACTTGAGGTAAGGAGTTCAAGACCAGCCTGGCCAACATGGTGAAACCCTATCTTTACTAAAAATAAAAAAAAATAGCCAGGCATGGTGGCATGTGTCTGTAATCCCAGCTGCTCGGGAGGCTGAGGCAGGAGAATCACCTGAACCTGAGAGGCAGAGGTTGCAGTGAGCCGAGATTGAGCCACTGTACTCCAGCCTGGGCAATAGAGCGAGACTCTGTCTCAAAATAAATAAATAAATAAACAAAATAAAATTGCTTTTTGGGGTTTTCCAATATTTTCCTTTTCCTTTTTTAAAAAATTAATCAAGATATTTAATAGATGATAGTGCAAACTATAATTTCATTTGAATACAAATGTGTGCACATGTTTCCAACAAGTTATCTAGCAGTTACTACAAACAGCCTCAAGGACCTTAGAATTATATTAAAAAACTCTATGGCTGCAATTTAATTCTAACAATCTTACTTGCTCTCAAGAGAATATTGTCAATTTCAAATAAGAGTCACAAACTCCGAAAGACCAGTGGAGTGGGAATGAGGAGTGGGCAAGAGAGGTACATACAGGGTTGAAGAGAAATACAACTCTTTAGGAAACCAAAATCAGATGTATTATTACAGCTAAGGACAAGGGAAGGTCTATGACTTTTAAAAAATGGCTTTTCTTCCAGTACCATACAAGTCTGACAGAGAAACGTGGAACAAGTTGCCTGTCTTAAAAGGACAGAGATTACATTTTCAGACACCTTCATCTGCAAACAAGTGGCCCTTTCCATTGAGGATTCAGCGGTGAAGTTACGATATCTAGCCCAGAAGCTAAATGTTGGATTTGCAAATACAGTTTATTTTATATAATTCAACATCATAAACAGCAGGCATCTGCTGCTCTGCTTACTGCCCCCTGCCCCGGCCAGTTTTCCCCTCCCCTGTGCAGACTCTGTAGAGGAAGCAGTGATGCAGCCCTATGGCTTTGAAGTGAGATGAGTTCTTCTAAGTCCGCTATGAGCTCATTCTTGTCAAACTCTTCCAGACCCTGCAGGTCTTGAAATCGTTGTTAAAATCTCCTCTGCAAGTTCTTGCTGGTCAGCAACATCCTGCGTTAACTTCTCGACTCGACCCGTGGCGTCCTGGGGGTCAGGCCGCCCTTGTAAGCCTTACTCCCTCCCACCCCAAACAGCTTCCTGGATACCTGAACACTGATTTGGTTGCTGTTCCAGTGTCTGCTTCCAGACCCCTCCAATATTTCTTAAAGTATATTTCATTTCTTTAAGGTTTTCAGGGACCCATTTTCTTCCCTTATTTTTGCTTCATATTTTTATGCCTGCATAATTCTTGTCCTACTGGCCAGATTGTAGCTTTTGGGAGTGAACAGTAAGAATGGAATGCCTTGAATTTGCATTGGGCGAGCTGGAGATTAAATTTATTTTCTTTCCTCTATAAGGCCCCAATTCGTGTGTGTGTGTATTTTAGTAAAAATGCAGTGCCAGCCTCACACCTTAATGTACTGTAAAATGTCTCATTTACCTGTCCTCTTTTTTTGGCTGTTTTTCCTTTTCCTTTTTTACACCTGTTTGCTCCACATGATTCCAAAGAGATGAGAAACAATTTATTTGAGCTTTTGTGTTGCTTATTGTCAGTCTGAAAAACAATTGCCAATAAACTGTATTGATTCATATCATTAAACACACATGGACTCACACATACACACGCAATCAAATTTTAGTGTGAGCAAATTGCAAAATGTGTCTTCAGCATGGTTGCCTTGTCAGTGACCAGCTGAGACTGCTGATACAGGACCCAGCATACGTATGCTCCTTGGCTGTACTGACCAGCTGGCATGTGGCACCATGCTGGCACAGGGTCCTGTCAGTCAGCCCCACAGGCATGCCATTCACCCAGAATTAGAACCAAAGGGAAGATCTTTTTTTTTGCAAACTGTTAGCAGAAGTGACCTTTCCCAATGGCTTAGAATAATTTTGTAAGTGCGAAGGAGAGCCATTTATTAGCATAAGTTATTCAACAGCCTTATTTAAGGCTAGAACCTGGTGATTTTTAATTGAAAATATTGGCTGTGAATTGCTGGAAGGTGTAATAATGTTATTCCTGTTTTGAAATTCCATTACACAGGATTGAGTCAAAGAGCGTCTGTGAGTCACCTGAATTTCTCTCCTGGCCAACCACACATTTGATTTTGAATCATTGTGCTGCCTTGGATCCAAGGAGAGGCCCACTGTTGTTTTCACCTCTAGCCCTTGTCATCCTCTCTAGTTCTGTTTTAATGATGAGGGATGGTAAACTGGGCTGGGAATCAAGAGATGAATATTTGGATTACATTTCTACCGCAATGAGTTGCATGACCTGTGATTAGATAGGCTGGGATTTAATGGTAATTCACTGAAAAATTGCCATACCAGTTATCACCATGTCACCCAAAGATGTCCAGCATTTAGGATTTATCATTCATTTAATAGTCACAACAAACGAAACAAAATACACTCAAGGCCAAATCCACATCTGGTTGGGAATCCTAGTATCTCTGTGGTGGGGGTAGGGTGAAACTGTTCCTGGCACATTTTTCTTTGCTTTCCTAATCTTGATTTCCTGCTTCTGTTAAATTCTTATTCCCTGTTTGCTTCTCACCTCCTGGCCATTTTTTTTCCTTCTATTTTTGTCATTAATTCCATATATGGAAGACAACTTTGTCTTTAATTTTCCACCAATTTTGTTTTACCCAAGACAGTGTTTCTTGCAGATTTTTACTGAAAGTCTGGCATAAAGTGTGTGTGTGTGTGTGTGTGTGGGTGGGTGGTGGTGCTAGAGGTTGAATTGCATATTCCCCTAACCCCAAATTCATGTGTTTATGTTTTAATCTTCAGTACCCCAGAATGAGACTGCATTTGGAGATAAGGGTCTTTAAAGAGATAATTAAAGTTAAATGAAATAATTGAGATGGGCCCTAATTCAATATGACATGTGTCCTTATAAGAAGGGGAGATTTGGACATGGACACACAGAGAAAAAGAACATGTGGAGACCCAGGAAAAAGCCATCTCCAAGCCAAGGAGAGAGGTCCCAGAAGAAACCCACCTTGCCAACACCTTGATCTTAGGCTTCTGGACTCCAGATTTGTGTTGTTTAAGCCACTCAGTCTGTGGTAATCTGTTATGGCAGCTCTAGCTGACTAATACAGCAGGGTGATCTCAGAATAGAACACTGCATGGGAAACAATTTAAAATGGAAGAGTAGCCATCTTTATTTTAAAGATCTTTGGGCTTCTCTCACCAATGAAAATTTCTCGTGGCCAGTTTTTCTTTTTAAGATCTGGTCTTTTTTTTTTTTTCATGTTGTCAATGTCTTTCTTTTCCTTATGCCTTATCTCTCCCCAATTTTACCTCTAAGGAGGAAGAACTCTGACATATGTCAAGGAGGAATGGGATTTTTTGGGAAACACATAGCTAGATGGGGGAAATGGAGGAGTTCAGACACATGCTTGGGGGTCAGACAGGACTGGCAGTTCACATCCTGGCTCTACTACCTCCCAGCTGTGGATTTGGGATCGATTACTGAACCTTTCCATTCATCTGCTCCTTATCCGTAAGTTGACAATTGTGTTGGCACTTACCTGACCATAAAACAGTGCATGTAGAAAACGTAGCAGAGTGCTGAGCTCAACAAATACAAACTGCTATCATTAAGTCACCATCCCACCAAGGGGTGCATTCATGGGTGGAGAAAAAGGAAGATAAATTGATGAAGGTGCCCAACCAGCCCATGTGTAAATACGAAACATGATCACATTTCCTTAAATATACCAATGGGGAAGGCAGACCCTTCTCTTGGAGTGAATGCTGTCTCTTTCTCTTTCTTTTAAATGAGGTCTGCTCTCTTCACTTCTTGGTATGCCTCCTGTTCAGGTGCCATCAGGTTCTTTGAGGGCCTTGTAACACCAAGGTGGGCCAAGACAAAGGAGCCATTGAATGAATGTCTTAAGTTTGCCTACAGAACAGATCAAGATGCCCTTTTGTCTCACAGATGCTCCACCCAGCTTACAAGGTAGAAGAAGAGAAAGGAGTTTGGGGCAGATATTTTAGTTAATAGTAAATAATGTTTGTGTGTATATGCGTGCATATTTTAGATGACCTGGTGTGGTTGTAAACAGTGGGATAAGATTCAAGAATACGGAAATCTGACCCTTGTCACTTTTACCACAACCAAAGTAAATCCTTTGTTGTTGTTATTTGGGCATAAGTAGAAACAGCTTATTCTAACTACACTGCTGGCATCAGCTCATTTCAAGACAGACCAGCATGGCTGGGCGCAGTGGCTTACACCTGTAATCCCAGCACTTTGGGAGGCCGAGGCGGGTGGATCACCTGAGGTCAGGAGTTCTAGACCAGCCTGGCCAACATGGTGAAACCCCATCTCCCCCATCTCTACTAAAAATATAAAAATTAGCCAGGCTTGGTGGCAGGTGCCTGTAATCCCAGCTACTCAGGGGCGCTGAAACAGAAGAACTGCCTGAACCCAGGAGGCAGAGATTGCAGTGAGCCGAGATCGCGCCATTGCACTCCAGCCTAGGGAACGAGAGCAAAACTTAGTCTCAGAAAAAAAAAAAAGACAGGCCAGCCTATATCATTGCAACCCCCTTCGCTGGGTTAGCCTCATTTGTGACTCGAGAATCATGGGTAAAACTATCAAAGAGAAGCCAGCGGCCAGAGTCACCTCCCTTAAAGATGTGCAATCCAAGAAGATGACACCTCAATTACCTAGGGCAAGAGAATTCCCAAGTTACACCAGTCTACGGCCATTAGGGTTGTAAGTTGTGCAACAATGTCGATAAATTCTGGCATTTAATCTTGATTTCATCTCCTTTGAAAGCTTTCCCTTTTATATGTAGTTAATAAAAGGCATTGAAGAGAAAATGCCATTCAGGCCTTGACTTTTTGCCTAATGTGAATCCTTACAAGTTCTCACACAGAGCTTTTAGGCGGTAGTTATTAATTACACACATTATAGATTATACAATCAATATGCCTGAATTCATCTAAATTATCCCATAATCTGATCACAGAGTAACTCAGTTAACAGGGCAGAAATAACTTTTAAATGATGTCTAATTACCACCCTAACCACCAGATGTCAGTTTTTAAATGCAGGTCACAGATCAAAAGGCTTTTTTTTCTTTCTTTTTTTTTTTTTTTTTTACAATTGTAGGGGAGGGAATGGTGCCTGGTGAAGGAAGTTCAGCAGTCATGGTACATGACTTCCTGGGGAGTATGCTGGGGAACTACAGCAGAGTGGCAGGACCTTCATTTTGGTTTGAACAAGGCGGACTAGAGGATGGAGCTTGTGTACTTCATATAATAGTCATACTCTGGGGTGACACTGACCGGTGTATGCCTGGGCCCCAGACACCGTTGTAAGAGTTCCTAATATATGCTGGGTTGAATTGAATATCCCATGGAAGTGCTGCTTTACAGGTGATGGAAGTGGAGGCGCGGTGTCTGTGTAGATGAGCATGGTTTCCCCTGCCTCTCTCTATCTCTTTCTCTCAGCAGTATGATCACACACAGAATAGCAAGTAACCCAGGGACTTTCTCACTTTCCAACAGAGTCCCTCAATCCAATTACAAAATAAAATTCTAAAAGCTGACTCTGTGTTATTATTTCTCAAATATGTCCAGATATTAACATTTCAGTGGCTAACAGGTAATGCTATCTTTTTCTTTTTCTTTTTGAAACAGGGTCTTACTCTGTCACCCAGGCTGGAGTGCAGTGGCACAGGAACATGGCTTCCTGCAGCCTCGACCTCTCTGGGATCAAGCGATACTCCCGCCTTAGCCTCCTGAATAGCTGGGACCACAGTCACACTACGCTGTCCAGCTAATTTTTTGTGGAGATTGGGGTCTCACCATGTTGTCCAGGCTGGTCTCGGTGTCCTGGGCTCGAGTGATCAGCATGCATCAGCCTCCTAAAGTGCTGGGATTACAGGCATGAGCCACCACACCTGGCCTATCATTTTCACTGTCATAATTCTATCTGATAAGTAGATAATCTACTTTGTGAAAGTACCTCCTTCCCCAACCCCTCTGCTGGATCGATAAAGCTATTGTCATTTGCATGAAAAAAGGTGTAGCCTTGCCATAAACATTTTATTTTGCTAAGTAGGCCCTCATGGATAAACGGATGTGTAGCCTGACTTTCAGGCTCACTGGGATGTTTTGAAAAGCCACTACATTTCAAAGATGCAGAGTAGTGTGGTGAACAAAGGTATGTGTGGTCTTTGAAGTTGCAGGGACCTGTGTTTTAGTCACAGATTTACTACTAGTAGTACCATTACTACTACTACTACTAATTATTATTATTTACCTTGGGCAAAGTGAGTTGAGGGTAACATGTAGATTATAACACCTGTTTCCTAGAGTTACTGTGAAGATTATATGAAATATTGCCACTAAAGTGCTGGCACTTGGTAGGTCACGTGTTGAAATGCCGTTAAGGGAACGCTGCTGAAACTCCCTTTACTTGTGAGATTTAAAAAAACTGGCTGAAGTCAGTTGGAAGCCATATGGCCAGCCCGAGTCTGTACAGAATGAGCTTGCTGACGTCACAGCCCGAATTTCCACCATGTTTCATACTAACTCCCCCTGAATTTGCACGTGTTCCACGAGGTAGCATGAAGAGATAACTGTGCACGCCCGAGGACTTTCTAGACCTCTCGTTTCCTTCCACCATCACCTAGTAATCTCAGAACCCATCCCCTGAAACTTTTCTAATGAAATGACTGCCTTAGAGCCAGCAAGGAGAGAGATTTGAACTGCACTCTTGTCTCCTTGTTGGTTGACCTACAATAAAAACTTTTATTTTCTCAAAAACCCAGTACCGTAGGATTCATTTCTAGTGCATCAGGCAGCGAGCCCCTTTTGCTCGGTAATAACAGGCACTTGCAGCTATCACACCATCAAGCATCACCATCAACATCATCCACCGTCCAATCAGTCTTGTCTTCTCAGTCCCATGAGCAAATTAAATCAATTCCTGAATCACTCCTTCCTCATTCTGTTTCATCTTTTAAACCAGCAGTCCCCAAACTTTTGGGTACCAGGGACTGGCTTCATGGAAGACAATTTTTTCCACGGATCGGGGGTGGGTTGTGGGGAAGGGATGGTTTTGGAATGAAACTGTTCCCCCTGAGATCATCAGGCATTAGTTAGATTCTCATAAGGAGCGGGCGACCAAAATCCCTCGCATGTGCAGTTCACAGTAGTGTTCGCGCACCTGTGAGAATCTAATGCCACTGCTGATCTGACAGGAGTTGGAGCTCAGGTGGTAAGGCTGGCTGGCTCACCTGCTGCTCCTGTCCTGCTGTGTGGCCCAGTTCCTAACAGGCCAGTTCCTAACAGGGCCTGGGCCTGCTGCGCAGGGGTTTGGGGATCCCTGTTCTAAGCCACACATGTTCTTCTAGCTATAGAAGAACCTCACCCTTACTGCAGGAATACGCCTCTGTTCCACTTTATGGTTGCTTAGCAACTGTGCTAAGTTTCTTTCTTTCTTTTCTTTTCTTTTTTTTTTTTTTTGAGATGGAGTCTCGCTCTGTCACCTAGGCTGGAATGCGGTGGCGTGATCTCAGCTCACTGCAGCCTCCACCTCCCAGGTTCAAGCAATTCTCCTGCCTCAGCTTCCCTAACAGCTGGGAGTAGAGGCGTGTGCCATCACATCCAACTAATTTTTGTATTTTTAGTAGAGACGGGGTTTCGTCATGTTGACCAGGCTGGTCTCGAACTCTTGATCTCAGGTGATCCCCTACCCTCTGCCTCCCAGTGTTGGGATTACAGGCGTGAGCCACCGAGCCCGGCTGTTTCTTTTTTTAAAGCTCTGGGAAGTCTTTTATTTTATTTTATTTTATTTTATTATTTCAATAATTTTGGGGGGGGGACATTATATTATTCTTTTTGTTTGTTTGTTTTTTGTTTTGAGGCAGAGTCTCACTCTGTCACACCCAGGCTGGAGTGCAGTGGTGCAATCTGCTGCCTTCACCTCCCAGGTTCGAGAGATTTTCATGCCTCAGCCTCCCAAGTAGCTGGGATTACAGGTGTGCATCACCATGCCTGGCTACTTTTTGTATTTTTAGTAGACAGGGTTTCACAATGTTTTCCAGGCTGGTCTCAAACTCCTGGCCTCAAGTGATCCTCCCCCCTAAGCCTCCCAAAGTGCTGGGATTACAGGCATGAGCCACCACACCAGCTGAGAGTCCGTTATATCATTCTTATGCCTTTGCATCCTTATAGCTTAGCTCCCACTTATAAGTGAGGACATACAATGTTTGGTTTTCCATTTCTGAGTTACTTAGCATAATGGTCTCCAACTCCATCCAGGTTGCTGTGAATGCCATTGTTTCATTCCTTTTTATGGTTGGGTAGTATTCCATGGCATATATATACCACATTTTCTTTATCCACTCATTGATTGATGGGCATTTGGGCTGCTTCCATATTTTTGCAATTGTGAATTGTGCTGCTATAAACATGCGTGTGCAAGTGTCTTTTTCATACAATGACTTCTTTTCCTCTGGGTAGATACCCAGCAGTGGGGTTGCTGGATCAAATTGTAGTTCTACTTTTAGTTCTTTAAGGAATCTCCATACTGTTTTCCATAGTGGTTGTACAAGTTTACATCACTACCAGCAGTGTCAAAGTGTTCCCTTTTCACCACATCCATGCCAATGTCTATTATTTTTTGATTATGGCCATTTTTGTAGGAGTAAGGTTATGGTATCATATTGTGGTTTTGATTTGCGTTTCCCTGATAATCAGTAATGTTGTGCATTTTTTCATAAGTTTGTTGTCCATTTGTATATATTCTTTGAAGAATTGTCTATTCATGTTCTTAGCCCATTTTTTGATGGGATTATTTGTTTTATTTTTCTTGTTTGTTTGTTTGAGTTCCTTGTAGATTTTGGATATTAGTTTTTTGTCAGATAAATAGTTTGCAAATATTTTCTCCCACTCCGTGAGTTGTCTGTTTACTCTGCTGTTTATTTCTTTTGCTGTGCAGAAACTTTTTAGTTTAATTAAGTTCCATCTATTTATCTTTGTTTTTTTGTGTTTGCTTTTGGGTTCTTGGTCATGAAGTCTCTGCCTAAGCCAATGTCCAGAAGATTTTTTTCCAATGTTATCTTCTAGGATGTCTATAGTCTTAGGTCTTAGATTTAAGTCTTTGACCCATCTTGAGATGACTTTTGTATGAGGTGAGAGATGAGGATCCAGTTTCATTCCTCTACATGTGGCTTGCCAATTATCACAGCTGCTGCCCTATTTTCCGACTTTTTCTTGTATCTGCCTTTTCTCCCCAGTGAAGGCTCTGGAAGGCAGGAACTTGCCTCACCCTTATATTTGTCTTTGTCAGCTCTTTACCTAGTGAAGTCTATATAATAGGAGATTATATATAATGATGAATAAAAACATGTGCAAATTGTTATGTATATTCACTTGGTGATGTAGGTGCACATGGATTCACAGACAAAAATGTAAAGTTGGGAAAGGTCTTTGAACCCATTGATTTCATCTTGTGTTTAATAGGTGGGGAAACTGAGACCCAGAGAAACGATAGACATTGAGAGAGTTTTACTGTATGTTCCTGTTGTCATATAAATATATGTGCATGTATATATATGTATATATATGTATATGTATATGTGTATATATATGTGTGTGTGTGTATATATATGTATGTGTATATATATGTGTGTGTGTGTGTGTATATATATGTATGTGTGTATATACATATATATTTGAGACAGGCTGTTACTGTGTTGCCCAGGCTGGAGTTCAGAGGTGTGGTCATAGCTCACTGCAGCTTCAAACTCCTGGGCTCAAGCAGTCCTCCTGCCTGGGCTTCCCAGAGTTCTGGGATTACAGCTGTGAGCCACTGCAGCCTGGCCTACCTGTTGTTAAATTTGTATCATGTTTAGTGAAAGTTTTAGGTTAATATAGACCTAAGCATGTAACATTTCTGTTGAAGCATATTGGATTCTTTTTTTTTTTTTTTTGAGATGGAGTCTCTCTCTTGTTGCCCAGGCTGCAGTGCGGTGGCACAATCTCAGCTCACCAAAACCTCTGCCTCCCGGGTTCAAGCAATTCTTCTGCCTCAGCCTCCTTAGTAGCTGGGATTACAGGCATGCACCACCACGGCTGGCTCATTTTTGTACTTTTAGTAGAGATGGGGTTTTGCCATGTTGGCCAGGCTGGTCTCGATTTCCTGACCTCAGGTGATCCGCCCGCCTGGGCCTCCCATAGTGTTGGGATTACAGGCGTGAGCCACCGTGCTCGGCTTGGATTCTTTGTATGTGGACTGTTAGAAAGTATTCCCTTAAGAAGTTATTTTAGGGACTTTTAAAAGAAAAATCAGGAACAATTCAATGTACTGATGTTTGTTTTCTCAGACCAGACTACTATATTTATGTGCGCTCATTAGCATAGGAGATTTTAGCTGCCCTCCCTCTATTATGTCCTTTTTAACGTACGTGGATTTCATTCAGGTCTCCTCCCCTCCTTCATGCAGCCCATGGGGCTCAGAGGAAGCTGACCTCATTTGTCTCCAGGGATGGATCTTCTGATCTAAGACTCTAAGCCAATGAGTTTAATCTTAAGAGTCACCCCATTCAAGAAAATAGGTGTTTTAGTATTTTGACCAATGAGTTGAGAGAAATGGTTTGTCAGGGCTTTATGGAAAAGATCCTCCTTTCTCCTCTAGGATCTTTCTGGGAACCATTCTGTCTCCCTCCTACTGAATGTGAATGAGAACACTGTGAGTACAGATTTCTACCGGAAACATTCTAAAGACACAGGAAGAGCCAGCCTAAAGATGAAACAACAATGTGGATAGCAGAGCATGACGAGAAAAGAACATAAGCTTTTCTTGATATTTTTATGCTGCCAGATTAGCAACAAAACTACCAAAGGACTTCATTTTACATGAGACAGTAGGACTCTTTAATGTGTAAGTCAGTTTCAATGGGTGTTCTGTTGCTTGCCTAATATTCTAAAGAAACACTCGTGGGTAGATATTTTCCTGGAAGTACAAAATGGTTCCCTGGCAGGCAACAAAATGTAATATCAGCTGTAATATAAATTAAAACCCTTGCAAAACCCTCCAGAGAGTTCTGAACTATCCAACTGCTTCAGAGTGTGGTTAGAGATTTTTAGAATAGTGACTCAAATATCACACCACAACTGCTAACAACCCCAAGGACCTGTTACTCTCTGAATGCTGAAGCTTTATGGACAACAACTCAGAGCCAGTACTTGGTGGAACTGCAGGATTTATGTCTTTTAAAATTTTTGTAGATTTAAGGGATACAGGTGCATTTTATTAAATGGATATATTGTGTAGTGGCAAAATCTGAACTTTCAGTGTTACCATCACCCAAATAGTGTAATTTCTATTATATATAATAGAGAAATTATATGTCATTTCTCATCCCTCTTTCCCCTTCAACCCTCCAACCTTTTGGAGTCTTCAATGTCTATTCCACTTTGTATGTCCATGTGTACATGTAGTTTACCTCCAACTTATAAATAAGAACATGAAGTATTTAACTTGTTTCCTTAAGATTTAACTTGTTTCCCTTGCAGTTCCATCCACATTGCTGCAAAAGACAGGATTTCATTATTTTTTATGGCTGAGTAGTGGAATTGGAGGATTTTGTAAATTAGATGTAGACTGGGAGATGAGGACAAGGATGATGGAGAAGGAAGAGCTCTCGACACGCATCCTGATAATAAAGCTCCTTAATGTCTTTAAGTTTCTGACAAAACTCAGTTGTGTTTAGCTTGTAAACTTTATTTACTTATTGTGTTTGTCAATCGATATATCATAGTCGTACGTATTTTGGGGGTACAAGTGATATTTTGATACATGTATCTAATATGTAATGAGCAAATCAGGATAATGGGGACATTCATCATCTCAAACATGTATCTTTTTTTGGTGTTGAGAACATTACAATTCTATTCTAGCTATTTTGAAATATACAATAAATTATTGTTAACTATAATTTCCCTACTGTACCATCAAATACTATCACTTATTCTTTCTATTTAGCTGTATTTTTATACCCATTAGCCAACTCCTCTTCATCCCCTACTCCCTTTCCTTCCCTCAGCCTCTGGTAATAACCCTGTCTACCTCCATGAGATCCACTTTTTTTAGCTCCCACATAGAAGTGAGAACATGTGATATTTATCTTTCTGTTCTTGGCTTATTTCACCTAGCGTAATGAGCTCCAGTTCTATCCATGTTGCTACAAATGACAGAATTTCATTCCTTTTTATGATTGAATAGTATTCCACCATGTATGTATACCACATTTTCTTTTTCTTTTTTCATTTGTTTATTTTTATTTTTTATTTTACTTTAAGTTCTGGGATACATGTGCAGAATGTGCAGGTTTGTTACATAGGTATACATGTGCCATGGTGGTTTGCTGCACCTATCAACCCGTCATCTAGGTTTTAAGCTCCACATGCATTAGGTATTTGTCCTAATGCTCTCCCTCTCCTTGTCTCCCACCCCATGGCAAGCCCCAGTACATACTGTTCCCCTTCGTGTGTCCATGTGTTCTCATTGTTCAACTCCCACTTATGAGTGAGAACATGTGGGTACACCACATTTTCTTTATCCATTTATCTGTTGATGGACACTTAGGGTCATTCTGTATTTTGGTTATAGTGAATAGTGCTGCAATAAATGTGAAAATGCAAATATATTTTTGATATACTGATTTTTTTTTTTGAGACAGGGTCTCGCTCTGTTGCCCAGGCTGGAATGCAGTGGTGTGATCATGGCTCACTGCAACCTCTGCCTCCCAGGCTCAATCAATCCTCCTACATCAGCCTCCTGAGTAAGTGGGACTACAGGCATGCACCACCATGCCTGGCTAATTTTTTGTATTTTTTGTAGAAATGGGATTTTGCCATATTGCCCAGGCTGGTCTTGAACTCCTGGACTTAAGTGACCCGCCCGGCTTTGGCTCCCAAAGTGCTGGGATTACAGGCATGAGCCACCGTGCCCATCCTTGATATATAGATTTTTAAAAAGTATATACCCATCAGTGAGAGTGTTGAATTACATAGTAGTTCTATTTGTAGTTTTTTGAGAAAACTTCATACTATTTTCCATAATGGCTGTACTACTTTATATTCCCAAGATTATGAAATTGAATAATAATTATCATCATATTTAGTATTATGCACTTACTCTGTGCCAAATACTTTATAAATATTTGTGCTTTCAATTGTCTGAATTACCTTGATGTTATGCCTATTTGGTAGATGAGCAATCTAACGCTTAAAGAAATTAAGAAATATGGCAAAAATCCAAGTCATAGAGGACAGAAAAGGGAGCCACTGTTTCGATTCACATCTTTTTGTTTTTGAAATTTTGGCTACTAGCCTATTAATATACGATATTATCTTAAAACTGTATTATCATTCTGCTCATTTATTCTTTCATTCAACTATACGATGAATATTCACAAAGTGCCAGGCGCTGTTCTAGGTGCAGTAGAATGTTGCTGGTCTTGAGATTACATTCTAGTAGGGGAGGATAGTCTCTAAAAAAAAATGTGAACCAAACATGTATGAACAAACATATGTATTTATATACATATATGATGCATTTACAATGTGAGATATAATGACAAAGGCCAAAACTATTTTGGTGTGGTCTCCTTACAAAAATATTAACAGCCAGAGTGGCAAGCTGTACACCTAATAACGGGTGCATTTCGGCTATAGAACACTTTGACATGGTTGCAAGGATGAAGTCAGGGCTTTTTGTCAGATGTTGCAATCTTTAATGCTTGCCAGTAGGTGGCATCCATGCCTTATAAACATTAGGAACACAGACCTGGTTGGCACAGCTTACAATGAGACTTAAGTTCTTTGATTTTATAATGTTAGAGCTTCCTATGGTATCTAATTATCTCTGTTGAATGGGTTGGGTATATGAAAGACGTAATCAGTACAATTTGAAATACAGGTAATGTGGCTGTGTAATTTTCAGTGACAATTTATACAACTTTTATTTTAAGGTAGTCCTAAAAGTGTACCACATTTTGTTGAAGCCTATGGATTATATTTATATTCATGATGAACAATCGACTGAATGATGAAAATAGGCTTAGGGAAGTGCAGCATTCTGCTAAATTATATGGTCAGAACACAGAGTTGAGAATCTAATAAAGGTTTTTGAAGAGGAAAATGTGATTGAAAAATAAAACCTATTCCTAGAAATTGATATGCCTTTTAATCAAGCTTGCAAAGTTGTTCTGCTATTCTGCACAAAATCTTTGTTATTTTAAAAGAAGGAGAACATTATAGTATGCTGGATTTAGAAAGAAAAGATACATATATTTCGAGCTCCGATTTAAGATCTTTTGATAATATCCCTACCATGATCCTCCTCTTTAAAGTTACGTTGTTGGGTTAAAACATGCCACTTTGTAGTGTAGGGCCGTTACTGTGTCTTTCAAGTCACATTGTTTTTTTGCAGTAAGGAATTGAGACCGAGTGTTGGATGAAACCTGAGGTTTTAAGGTGAACATAATTTTAAAGGGTATGTCTATGTCTTGCGTCATTTACTAAAGGTGAAGCTCCTGGGCCCTCAAACACTTTTTTTTTTTTTAACTTGCTAATACGTTTGCTCGTCCATTGCACTACTGCATTTGCTGAGAATATTATTTGCTTTCTGTCAGATTTACCTTCTGCATTGCAAGGTAACATCTTATTTTAAAAATCTCAGATCCCTTTTAGTTGCAGTGTTAAAAAGCTGTCAGCCAATAGATATTTACAAAAGACATTCCATTGGTGTCTGCAGCAGCCAATGAATTTATGACTCTGTTGCTTTTAAGCTAAAGGCTTGAGAAGTCTAGTGCTTTCTGTTCTCCTACATCTAATTTGGGAGAAGCTGTATTTTGAAAAATTGTCAGAAATAAGTAAAGGAAATGCCAACTTCATTTGAGTTTGAACTGCTAGGCTAGCATTTTGCTATTAAATTGCTCTGAAGTTAATGTGGATACATTTCTTATTTACTTTCTTTGTCTCTGCCAGGTAAAAATAAAATGGCAGTCATCTTGAGTTAAATTTCATTTATGGAGTTAAAACCCTCCCTTTTTCTGTTTTCTTGGAGGAGAGTATTAGGAAATTTTCCATCGCCAAAGGATGCTAAATCTCTCAGATTCTTTCTAGGATGTTCAGCAACTCATTTCTCTATAGCCGATTCTTTCTTAAATTGGATTTAATCCAACTGTTCATGTGCTAAATTCTTTTAAGCAAAATCATGTCCAGTGCCTTCTACTTCTATCCTAACTATGCCACAGAGATAAAAAGAAGTCTAGAATTTTTACCTCATATATACTTTTTGTAGCCCAGCGTTAGGTTTTCTTTTTCTGAGAAATCAAAGAAAAATGAGTAACCAATCAACTAACAATAACAACCTGTTTTTACCTGAGATGAGAAGAACTAAAATTGGTAAATTTATCTATAAGCAAAACAAAATCTTTCTTTGATTTTGGTTTAATGGTGGTACTGAAGATTTTAACCTAATGATACTTCGGTAAGAAATCTTTTAGAGGATGAAAACTGTCAACTTAGAATTCTTTGCTTAAAAAAGAAACTATCATCAGAGTGAACAGGCAACCTACAGAATGGGAGAAAATTTTTGCAATTTACTTATCTGAAAAAAGTCTAATATCCAGAATTTACAAGGAACTTAAACAAATTTACTAGGAAAAAAAAAACAAACAATGCCATCAAAAAGTGGGCAAAGGATATGAACAGACACTTCTCAAAAGAAGACATTTATGCAGCCAACAAACATATAAAAGAAAGCTCAACGTCACTGATAATCAGAGAAATGCAAATCAAAACTACGATGAGATACTATCTCATGCCAGGCAGAATGGCAATTATTAAAAAGTCAGGAAACAATAGATGAAGGAGAGGCTGTGGAGAAATAGGAACGCTTTTATACCGTTGGTGAGAATGTAAATTAGTTCAACCATTGTGGAAGACAGTGTGGCGATTCCTCAAGGATCTAGAACCAGAAATATCATTTGACTGACTAATCCCATTACTGGGTATATACCCAAAAGATTATAAATCATTCTACTATAAAGACACATGCGGCCAGGCGCCGTGGCTCACGCCTGTAATCCCAGCACTTTGGGAGGCCAAGGTGGGCGAATCACGAGGTCAGGAGATCGAGACCATCTTGGCTAACACGGTGAAACCCCGTCTCTGCTAAAAATACAAAAAATTAGTCGGGCGCAGTGGTGGGAGCCTGTAGTCCCAGCTACTCAGGCGGCTGAGGCAGAAGAATGGCATGAACCCAGGAGGCGGAGCTTTCGGTGAGCCGAGATCACACCACTGCAGTCCGGCCTGGGCGAAAGAGCAAGACTCCATCTCAAAAGAAAAAAAAAAAAAAAAAAAAAAGACACATTCACACGTATGTTATTGCAGCACTATTTACAATAGCAAAGACATGGAACCAACCCAAGAGCCCATCAATGATAGACTGGATAAAGAAAATGTGGTACATATACACCATGGAATGCTATGCTGTCATAACAAGGAATGAGATCATGTCCTTTACAGGGACATGGATGAAGATGGAAGCCATCATTCTCAGCAAACTAACACGGGAACAGAAAACCAAACACCGCCATGTTCTCACTTATAAGTGGGAGCTGAACAATGTGAACACATGGACACAGAGAGGGGAACATCACACACCAGGGTCTGTTGAGGGGCGGAGGGTGAGAGGTGAAGGGAGGGAACTAGAGGACAGGTCAATAGGTGCAGCAAACCACCATGGCACATGCATACCTATGTAACAAACTTGCACGTTCTGCACATACATCCCGTTTATTTATTTATTAATTTTATTTATTTTTTTTTTTAGAAGAAAAAAAGAATTATTTGCTTAAGCCAATTCACTGCTGAGCACAGAGCTCGATCTGTAAGAGTCAGGGACAGAGTTCCTCCCAAAAGTCTGGGTCAGGTACATAGTCATGCCATCTTGCCTTCATTTTAGGGACCAGGGACATCACTATATCTATTTCTTTGACTTTTTTTTCCTTTCACTTTATGTTTTTGTTGGAGTACTGGTTGATAAGTTTCTCTACAATTCTGGTTAGTTCTGTCTTCATGTAATTCTGCAGGACATTTAAAAAAATAAATACGTCACTCTTCTCTGTAAACAAGATGGGTCAGGGTGGGGTTTTGGATAGAGAAGAATCTGAGAGATTAACAGTAAGTCACTTGCATAATATGGCATTTCAACAGAGTGACAGCTAGCAGGTGTAGTTCCTCCTCCCTGCTTTTACTAAGTGAATCTTTCTTGGAATGGTAAAGTGGAGAAAAAAAAATCAACATTGTTTACAGCTTGAAAGAAAATCTTTCACAAAACCATTGAAAAGTGGGGACCCAGTGCAGCTTTCTGAAGCCTCTCAGAAAAGACAGCATGGCTCACTGCTTCTAAATTAGATCACAAATTTTCTGGCTGATGGCAGCATCTTAGTGCTCACCCTGAAGGCAAAGATCTGAACAAATTACATTTTAATATCTTAGGTTCATTTATCCCTGCTGAGATCACATAGAAGCAAAGAAATACACATACATGGAAATCCAATAGGCCCAAGCGACTGGCAGCAGTGCTGTACATGGGAAGAGAGGAACAGTTAAAGTGAAATTAAACCTCTCTGCCTCTGCAGCAGATGACATCCCCTGCCTAACACACACCATCATGCTGGCAGCGTACACCCTCTTTGGTAAAGGAGGGCACAATAGATTTAAGAACTAAACTTGGCCTGTTGAGATGTTCATGCAGTTAACTGTACAAACCCTCACTTTGTTTTTTTCCCCATGCATAGGAAAAATGCTAATGTTGACATAAGGCTTGAAGGAACATTTATTTATTTATTTTTGGGGAGAATATAAGAACTTTGGAGGATAAAAGCAGAGAAAGGTAACATAAGATATGACTATTCTGGGGAAGACTGTGTGTTGGGCTAAGGAGTTCCATTTGATGCAATTGATTTTGTGAATCATAGGAAATTTCTGAGAGTAAAAATGATGACTATGGCAGATGTGTGTGTCATACATGGGGATGGTGAAAAGGAGATGCATCATTTAGGACGCTGTTGCAATACTCAAAGCAGGGAGGTTGGAACTAGAAGAAGGGCAACAAAGGTAGGAATGAAGATAAGAAAAATGATAAAAGGGTGGTCATGAATTTGCAGGCTTGGCAACTGCTTGCATGCAGCCGCCAGAGTGAGGAGTCACGATAATGTAAGTAAGATTTTGAGATGGGGTCACTATCACTATCAGACTGGTGGCACTCCTGATAGGATCCCTATGAATAGAAACAACTTTGGGAGGAGATGAGAAGTCAGTTTTCAATCAGGAGGATGAGGTTCCCATGAGAGATGCAGATGGAATTGCCCATGAAGATACTGAAAATGTGAAACAGCTGTTTGGGGAGGGGAGAGATGGGGCGTAAAAGGCAGATTTTCTTGGAAAGTTTATGCTTCATCTAAGAATTCATTTTTTCATTTTATTATTCAATATATATGTGTTGGTGTCTTAACTTTGTTTTACAAATGAGCCTGATAAACATTCCATTAGCCGAAAAGCTCTTAAATATACGAGTGGATATTTATATTTGTTTGGCTTAATATGAGAATATGTTTTAATATTAGTTATAGTCAAGTAACATCAACACTTCTGGACATTACTGCCTCTGCTCTACCATGGGCCCCAGGGAGTATGCAAATTAGCATTTGTTTTAGTGGTCACCTGTTAGAAATAAAGCTCGAAGTCACAAATGAAATGAACACTCTGATAGTTGATTTCTTAGCAAGGCAAAGTTTACTTCTGCAGAAGGGTGCTGCTCATCAGTTTGGTCACCATAAGAGCACTCTGAACAAAGGAAAGCAGCGGCTTTATCTTTAACGCATTGGGCTCCTACTGCTGTGTCCTGTTTCCATTGGCTAGAGTTGGACTGCACGATCTAAGCTGAACTCGGTTGGCTAACTTGAGAAGTGCAGGGATGCAGTTACACTGGCAAGAAAACAGTTTTGGCAGGGCGGGCGGGGTCGGGGGGGCATTGTGATGGGAGGGGTAATTTACAGAGTGAGTGGCAGATGTGTAACGTGGGCTCTGTAAAGACCGAGTGGTAGGTTGTTTCCCAGGGCAAGGGAACACAGAGAGTAAGGGAGTCTGGCCTTGAAAGCAGGGAACAAAGGACAAGGAAACTTAAACAAGTTAGCCCTTTGCAGAAGAATGTCTTACTGTATTTAATATCACCTTTAGAAATAGAAGAGATTGTCAGAAAAGAGAAAGAAGGACAAAGGGCTATCGTGACACATTACGGATACATTTATATTTAAGAGGAAGAGGAAGATAAACTCAAGAGGTTGATGAGAAAATTCAGAGAATTAGTGTTGCTGGCACTCAGGGAGGAGGCAGTCAAGCAAGCATGATCAGCACAGTCCAGTACACCAGAGAAGGCTCTAAGAATGGAGACAGGGTCTTTAGATCAGGGAGGCAGGGTTGTGGAGAGAGAAATTCTAGTAGAACAAAGGGTGGAAATTCGATCCCAAGAATTAAGAAATAAGTGGATAATAAAGTTGAGGAAGGTGAGTTTAGAATGAAAAGATTTGCATGTTTGCAGGCTGATGAAAACTAAGTCGTTTAAAAGGAAAGATGGAAAATTCGAGTGTGAGAGAGAACTCTGTTCTGAGGGTAACAGGACTGATTGGAAGGAAAGGTTGAAGCCCTGATGAATCTACAGACGCTAATTATAATACTAGATTCTCTTTCTCTCCCTTATTTGCAGCAGAACTACAAGGAATTCAGTGACTAAAAGAAAAAAAAAATCTGTTTTGTAAAGTAATGACAAATATGAGTTAGAGCAAAAGCAACATTTATTCCTGCCGGGAAAGTTGAAAGAGTTGTGGGGAGTTCGGTCTGCTTAGATGGTCTGGGTGCATGCTGGTGAAGAGCAAAGCATCCCAGAAGCTCCCTTCTTGCCAATCTGGATAATGTGTCTGGTATAATGCAATGAGCAGCTCTGCTTCATTTGTATCATCCAGTGGATTATTTTAGGCCATACAAGGATGCTAATTTAATTATTGCTGCCCTTGCCTAGAGATGTTCTCTAATATTCTTGGGCTGAAAAACCATAATGGAAAGTATTGGTTAGGTTGGCATTTGACTTTGCTAAAGTGCCAGGATTCCAGAATTCACATCCTTTTCCTGGAGAAAACAAAAACCTGCCTGCCAAGTTTGCTAAATGTTCACAAAACAGTCTTCTATCCATTAGAGGCTGGGCATATGTTTCTTTTGCCAATTTGGCCAAAGCAAGCAAATACACTTCTTTTCCAAGTTGAAGATAATGAGCAGACTTTACCCAATCCCCTAGAGGAGCAGTTTAGCACGTCGACTTGCTACTTTTACGTGTACCTCTCATCAGACATCAGTGTTAATTATAAGTGATTAGGATGAGTTGGATTTGTTGACAGAATATCTAATATAACTAATCAACTCCAATTTTTTTCAAAGTTAATTTTGTAAATGTATTCCAACGGAAGCACCACGGGGTAAGAATTCTTCTTGTTTACAGCTCTTTATCCATCAAAAAAAAGGTGGGGGGAAATAGGAGATAAACTATTGGACTGTAGCTCCCTTAAATTGCTTAGACTTGTGCCTGAGAAAAGGAAAAAAAGGAATTCGTGGAGGCACAGACCAGTCTGTGGAAGATGGTGGTGAGGTCATTTGTGCGTGTGTATCAATGGACACAATTGTTCTCAGATGCCATCTATCTTGGGATTGATTGCTCAGAAATTCCTTATTTGAAGCAATGGGTCTCATCTAAGGTCACTTCCTAAAAGTGTCATGTCTAAAAAAGTAAACTCAAAATCTGTTTTTCCTTGGGTGAATTAGCCAACATCTGATTCATCTCCGTGTGTTGAACGTACATACATCAAGATGTTACCATACTGATGCTGGGACTTTTGAACTGACAAGTGACACTTCCGTATTTATGAAACCAGAACTGTATCTTGAACATAAACAGCTTCCCTTAGCAAATGTACATATTCTGATCTGACAAGGTAATAGAGAATTAAATTAACCTTTTATTTTTGAGTTCTCCCCAAAGTCACCTTAATACTTTTCTTAGAGATGTGTTTTTCATTCTCACAATCGTTCCACCCCAAGGTACTATTTGAGTACGCATTCCACTTGGTCATTCTGGGATTTGAGTAGAAACTTGTGCTTTTTTTATCCTTAGAAATGCCACAACCCAGTTTTCAATGGCGGGAGATTTTGCCAAGACAAGTATCCTTGATTAATTGGCATTTAGTAATAATTTATATCAAAGGACATTCAAGGTATTATTTGTTGGATAGTTCATTTTTCCTAATTTCTACATCTAAAATGATTTCATATATATATATATATATATATATACACACACACACATACACTTGGGATATATATATATATATTTTGGGGATATACATATTTGGGTAAATGGGTAAATCTCTCATATACAGAGATCCAACTTCATGACCTCAAAAGTTATCAAAATGCTTATCTCATATATACTCATATAGGATACAGAAAGGCTAAGGATTTCTGTAAACTTCAGAGGTTTGACTAAAGTTGGTGAGAAGGCTATGAAATATGTGAATGTAACCTTTGCCTATTTCCATGTAAATCATTTAGTTTCAGAATGTTTGCCCTGGAATGAGTGAAGGTTTGTATTTCCTTCTTGTCAAATTGCCTGTGAACTGGGAGTGAAAGAATGATGTTTGCAAATGTCACTTTTAATGCCTGTCTGCTGGATCCCAGGCAGCTGCTTTTATATATTTTAACATTTTGAAGCCTCTGAAGGTTTGTGACTATGAGCAGTACATAGAGGTGGCCTTAAAAAATATTTGATAGTGTTTAGTGATTGCAGAAGGAAAGACGTGAAGACCAATGCCATTCCAGTTTTACTTAACACTCGAAAGCAAGTAAAATAAGGGAATTAATGACCTCATGTTGCTATTAAATAATCTCAAGGTAAGTGTTGTTGTTGAGGTGTTTTTCTTTCCAGCATTGTCGTATGTCTTTTCCCCACTCCTGTGTTTACAGCAGGATTGGGTGACATTTGAGATGTAATTTCTTCCAGGAAACTTAGAGACTTTGGGTTATGACGGTGATCTCAATAGGAATACATTCTACCCAAGAATGACTATGTGAACATGGTAAAAATAAGCTCTTGCTCTCACAACAGCAGATGATAGAGGAGGGTTAAAATTCTTGCCACAATGGTGCCTACGCCTCCAAGAAAAAATTCTCATCTGCTTTGCATACATTTAACTTCAATAAAACTTGCATTAGGGAATAAATTTTATGAATGTGTGAGAAATAAAATGACTAGATTCAATTTTAATATAGTAAAAATAGCTTTTTGAGTGTTTACTCTTGCTAGAAATTGTTCTAGATACTTTCCATGTGTTATCTCATAACAGCTCAACATAGTAGGGACGTTTGTTCTTCCCCTGCTCCAGAGGACTAAACTCGAGGCACTCTCTCTGAAAGTTTGAGTCTACTTGGAGTGAATACAAATGAATTTAAAACTATTCTGAAAGTTTACTGAGCTAAAGATCATGCTTAAGCTCACTTCTTTCCTTTAGCTACATTGGGGATTCCTTCAATCTGGAAACCTCTGTCTCCTGGAGCTGATTTTTTTTTTTTTTTTTTGAGACAAGGTCTCACTCTGTCGCCCAGTCTGAAGTGCAGTGGCATGATTTTGGCTCACTGCAACCTCCGCCTCCTGGGTTCAAGCAATTCTCATGCTGCAGCCTCCCAAGTAGCTGGGATTACAGGCGTGCACCACCATGGCCGGCTAATTTTTTTATTTTTAATGGAGATGGGGTTTTGCTCTGTTGGCCAGGCTAGTCTTGAACTCCTGGCCTCAGGTGATCTGCCTGTCTTGGCCTCCCAAAGGGCTGGGATTACAGGTGTGAGCCACCGTGCCTGGCTGAGCTGACTCTTCTTGGTATCACCCCTCCTGGGTCCTGACCAACTCTCTTTCTCCAGAGATCCAGATTCTCTGAAGTTAATTAATAGCCCCTTCTATCACTATGAGAGGGAGGATAATACAACTATGAATGATGGCTTCAGCCTTCTAATGGGCAGGTGGCTAGTGTGTAATCTGCTGGTGGATTAGATTCATTGGAGATTTCAACAGGGAGGTTGTAGGATTGTAGGGCAGCCCTTGTAATATCCATCAGCTCCCTATTCTTTGGTATGTGATATCTGCTGCAATGATAGCTTCAAGTTCAAAGCAGACTACCACCTTTGAGACCCTCTTATCTAAACATACTGAAGCTTTCCCTGCTGGGTGTCTTGAGACGAATGGTGTTCAGTCTTTGGGTAGATACATATTGCATAGGGAAAGTAAATACAGTGCAAGTGAGCGTGGCTTGATGGGAATTAAGCTCCAAATAATAGAGCAGAGCAGAACAGTGGCAGCGGTCAAGGATATACTTGATGAAAGCTACAAATGTAACAAGCAATATCTGCAGTATGGAGAGGAGGAAAGATGGCAGCTGGTAAGGATTTGCAACTAGGGCAGCAAAGCCCAGACAGGGAGTAAATTCAGAGGGAAGCCCCCAGATTTTCAGTGATGTATGAAAAACAGCTAAAAGCAAAGTAGGGATAATGGCCTAGATATCACTGCTTGGAAAGGATTTATTTTCTTTTTGAGAGAGAATAGTGGTCAAAACTAAAATCACATTTGTTTGCTTTATTTAACTGAAGGATTCTATTTATTAGTATAGTCAATGCAGTTAATAATTTAGCAATGAAACACAATAAGTTTTTCTTAAAGAAATCTTTTTGGGTTCTATATTTTGAGTAAAAACCATAGCTAGCTACTATGAATTATATCAGATTTACTTGAATCTGAGCAATTACTCTTTAGTTATTGGACCAGTGTCTAGCCTGGGAAGGACTTCCCTTGATCTTGTGTCCCTGGTTCCCTTCCCCCTTGAAGACAGGAAGGAAGGTCTTGAAAATGTAGTAAAACACCACCAGAGAGTTGGATTATTTTCCAATATTGAACATGGAAAACTGCAAGTTGCTGTTTAGACAAGATAGTATTCTATTTGCTTGAGTTGGGGCAGAGAAATTTGCTGGAGGTGTGTTTGTTTAATGTAGCTATTGGAATCTTTGGCTTATACTACTTAATTTCATAGCTGGGAATGTGGTATTTCCAGTAATTTGCAAGAATATGTCAGCTAAGCATTGCCAGATCTTATGGCAGGGATGAAATTTACGTGTATGATCAGAGTATTCCACTTGAAACATTTAACCCATTAGGACTAGAATATTTTTTCTTTTTTTTTTTTTGAGACAGAGTCTCACTCTGTTGCCCAGGCTGGAGTGCAGTGATGCAATCTTGGCTTACTGCAAGTTCCGCCTCTTGGGTTCATGACATTCTCCTGCGTTAGGACTAGAATACTAAATAACCAGTTTAAATATGCTTTGTTGGCTATCAGTTTATTTTATAAACTGCTTTAAAACTTCATGTGAAATATATATATTTAAAGACACAACATGCTAAAGAAATAAGTGGTAGGAAAACCCAAATGCAATCTAAGACTTCTGTTTACGGATAAGCTTTAGCAAAAATATTTATTTTTTCCCCTCCTATTTACATTCTGTGCTCTACTTAAGTACTCAAAATATTCATGAGTTTAGAACAGTGGGTGCCTGTTATACAGTTTTTTTATGAAGTGCATTTGTTATGCAAATTGTTATAGTGAACCATCCTCCATGAGCTATTTATGTTCATTTTAATAGGAGAAGAAGTAACCTGTCTCATTCCATATAAATTCCTCTTTACAATCTATCAAATGCAGAAAGATGCTTGAGATTAAATAAATGTGTTACTAATATTAGTGAATGTCTGATGCTTGAAATATTTAAGAGACTTTTTGGACATTTTTAATTGCACTCCTCTAATTGCTCTGGGAATTGGCAAAGAGGATGAATGATAGGTAGTGCTTCAGGCAGTTGTCTCCATGGTCCCTTGTTCCACTCATAAGGATGACTTATTTTATAAGGAGATACAGGTCAGTAAGCAGAAAAGAGAAGCATTAAAAAGGAGGTGGATCTCTAAGAGACAGTGATGCAAGCATTCATTTCTCTATTCATTTAATGTTTTAAACTTTGCTAGAGACACAAAGTAGACATGGTTCCTACCTTCAAAATGCTGACAGTCTAGTCAGGGAGTTAGGTGTGTGATAGCATGCATTCTTCTTGCTATCTCCCCTTAACTTTAGCTCTTTGTACAGAAAATATGTTCTTTGCCCCCATAGATTCTCCATGCCTGCCAAGAGCCTTTGGTCATGTCAGGCCAGTGCCCAGCTCTTTGGTCATCCAGATACATGAAAAGGGCAGAGGGTGAAACTGTGGGGCTTGACAGGAAAGGGGAATGCCCTGAGTTACAGGAACTAAACAGATGTATTTGATTAAATGTTGGGAGAGAACAGAGGAGAGAGTGGGCATGAGGTAAAGCTAGATGGTGAAGAGTTTCGTTTGTGTTTGTGGTGGGTGGTGCAGAGCATTTTAAAAGGGGCTTCAGAGAAGCCAGAGAGAGAGGCTATGAGAGAAATGCGGAGGAGGAAGAAACGGAATTGAGAAGTGGTGCCCTTTCTTATAAGTTAGATTCCCTTTTAATGCTGTTAGAAGAGTACAAGTAAAGTGTTGAGTTCCATTTTAGTTTTTTTGTTTTTCTTTTTTTTTTGTTTTTGGTTGCTGGACTCTGATTTTATATATTTGATTGGGCCATGTAGTACCCTGGCTTTGCTTAGGGTTATATCCAAAATTTCATTTATGTGGGGCAAGGAACTGGCAGAAATAGACCTTCAGTATAAAAACAAAAGGTGAATGTCTTTTGCAGGTCAGTAATAATGCAAAGGTAGGATGAGGTGGGAAGACTTGCGTTGTGTGTGTGTTTCTGTGTGTGGGCGCGACTCTCACCCTTTCTCTACTGTTCTGTTGCCAAAGTCTCTAAATTAGTCTTCCTGCCTTCAGAGTTACCTTCAAAAAACAAATCTAGTTATGATTTTTTTTCCTGCTTAAACTCTCTATTGCCCACATGATGTGGCCAAACCTCTGAGTAGAACCAACAAACCCTTCAATTTCATGCCCAATCAACACAGTAAGCACGATTTCTGACCATTCCTTTAATAAGCACACAGGTTGCAATTCCTTTGAACATCTTACTGCCCCCTAACTTTCCTCACCACAATTTTTACTCTTGAACCCTTGTCCCTGATAATGCTGTGAAGCTTCTAGAATGATCATTGGTTTTAGAATTGAGGATCATACTTCTTTGCTCTTGTCTTGCTGTCTGGTTTTATAATGACAAATCAGGCATGCCAGACTGTGGGTTTAACTTTATCCTGACCTAGATTAATTTCCTGGACACTGTAACTAGCTGTACCATTACGCTAAGAAACCTCCCTGTCCAAGGAAACTTGGTGGGTGTAATAAGCTTTTACTGAATATCGTCTGGAGAATAAAGTGTGGGCTTTATATTTTCCCAGAATTTTAAAAGCTATTTGGGAATGCTGACACATTGCAGTCCAGCCCTCTTGTGGCAGTAGTATCCTCCCAGCATCCCTCCCTTCTCTGTGTTAGTGGTTGTGTAAGGATGTGCCTGGGCAGGTGACATTGGTTCTAGGGTGTATGGCTTTCCTGCATTTCTTCTTCTTAAGACTGTTATTTTTTTTTTTTCCAGACACGAAAAAGGATCAGCTAGCCCAGTGCTTGGCATCTATAGATGCTGCTATGTTATGCATATGTTGTCCATTTAGGGTCACTGGAAGAGTGGCAGCACCTCTTCCTATGAGAGGGAAGGTCATTTCTTTTGAATTCTGAAAACTCTCTTAAATCTGGTCCCATCAGTGGATGGTGGTGGTGATAGCATAAATGTGACAAATGCGTTAGGGTTATAGCAACTCTCACTGGCCTTACAAATTTATTTTTACATCCTCTTGCACTTAGCTTGCAAACAGGAAGCAATTCCTTCACTTTAGTAAACCAGGTGGATAGTTACTTGCTGTGGGGCTCAGGAAGACAGTTTATATAAAACCAGAGACAGGTTTGGATTGGACACCCATCAAGCAACAGCATGATGCTTCCAGCATAGGAACCGGTTCCACTGTAGTTTTGGTTTAAAAATATTTGTTTCTTCATTATAAGGGAATTTTCTAGAGTTACATTTTTAAATATTGGAGTTTCAGCTTGATAAGCTCATAATGAGTAACTTGTCCTTTAGATCTGTGATTCTCACTTTTGGGGGCTTGTCAGATAGTAAGACAGGTTGTAACACGTAGTAGGGCCTGTGAAGTTGTCTGTAGTAGCATAATTCTCTTTTTCAATGTAAATGAGTAATAAGGCAATATGGGTACTATATTTCTGATAAAATAACTTGAAGCAGTATGAGTACTAGTTGTGGGATACTTAATATTTCTAGTTCAGGTGGCGGTGTTGACTTTGTTTTTTGAGATAATGGTCTTCCAAACAATGGATATTTTTAATTATGTAGGAGAGAGGGGTGGGGGAGAGAGAGATATTGTGTGAGTGAGCATGGTGGGAAGGTCGTACTCACAGATTTGTTTTTTAATTTATTTTCTCCTAATGATAATACACCATGGAAGTCTTTTTCTTTGAGTAGCATTGAGATTAAAAAGGAAAAACAGATTTTCAAGTTAAATATACCTGAGATTAAATCAAAGCTGTGTCATTTACTGGCTTTCTGACCTTTGTTAGAAAAACTTCTTGAGTGTCTGTTTACATACCTATAAAATATAAGAAAAATACACTTCTTGAAGGAGAACTGTGAACTTCACATTAAATAATGTATATTTGCTATTTAGCCCCATCTTGCCACAGGCAGGTGATCAGTAAATGTTTGGTGAATGAACGAATACAACTGTAACTGAGTTGAGATGCTGCATAGGTTATAGACTGTATGTGTGAACAATATATGGCCATTTGATGAGCATCTCTTAAGTGTCTCATACTCTGGGCTAAGCACTGGGGCTACCGATGTGTGAAGTCTCAGGCACTGCCTCAAGGAATTCACAGTCTACTATGGTAGCCAAGCCCCCACACTAAAGGTCATAGGATCATGCAATAGGGACAATGCTGTGGGGCATAACGGGAGTTATGGGAGTGATGGGAGGCCTATGTGGGAGAGCTTCCTTAAGGGAGTGACCTTTGAGCTGTCTAAGGACAGACAATTGTGAATTACTTTCATGTATCAAACATGAAAGTGATAAAGAAAGTGGAAGCAAGGGAAGGCTCTTAGGACCCGAACACACATCCAGTTTCCTAGTTTTGGATGGAAGCTTTTTTTTTTTTGAGACAGAGTTTCACTCTGTCACCAGGCTGGAGTGCAGTAGCCGCGATCTCGCCTCACTGCAACCTCTGCTTCCTGTGTTCAAGCAATTCTCCTGCCTTAGCCTCCCAAGTAGGTGGGATTACAGGCACCTGCCACTGTGCCTGGCTAATTTTTTTGTATTTTTAGTAGACACGGGGTTTCACCATGTTGGTCAGGCTGGTCTCGAACTCCTGACTTCTTGATTCACCTGCCTCAGCTTCCCAAAGTGTTAGGATTACGGGCGTGAGCCACCGGGCCCGGCTGGAAGTTTTATGGATCAAAACATTTTCCTTTTTCATGGAGTTCCTGAATTCTCCTTACTGTCCCTCTATCAGCACAGGAAGATCAAAGGAGGAGAGGGGAGATTGTAGGGCACACCATTGCAAAGCTATGACTCCCAAGCTCTATGTTCTGGATGGCCTCATCAGGGAGGCAGTGTTGTATTGGTGGTTTTCTATGCCTGGGGAAGCCTTGCTGTTGATTTCACAGGAAGTGAAAGCAAGGAAAGGGCAGGGCAAATTGACAGTGGTGACACTCACTGCTTTAGAGGTGAGTGTGATTGGTATATCCTCATGTAGCTACATGGCATTGACAGCCAATGTGCACTATGCTCCTGCAGATCGGTGGGAGAGCATTTGAGATAGCAAGATGGCAGCCACACTGGATAATGAAGGCTCCTCCAGGCTATGTCCTGTATCCCAATGATTCCTGCCTCTCTCCAAACTGCTCTCTTCCAACAACCCCTGGCAAGGATATATTCTCTGGGAAACCCACTTGCACCAAAAAAATACAATTATTTCTCTCAACGGAATGCAAGTCACTCCTTTGCATTCCTAGGTGGGTGGGATCTCTGAGGCTTCAATTACCAAAGCTATGCAAACAGCCTCTTTTTAAGATTTCCTTAGAGTATGTGCTGCACAGGGAGAAGAAGATGCTTTGTGAAAATTGGGCATTAAAATTGCCTTGAAAATACATTTATAATTGCATATAAAACAAAAAGCATATGAGCTGTGTGGTTTTATTTTTAATGATCTGTTTTTTAGTAAACATTCCACAAAGATTTCAAGAAATAAAATCCCACAGCCTCATAAATGAATAAATAAAATATGAGACATAATAAAATCAGATGATATAATGCATATGAAAAATGGGACAAGAGGAATATAAATAGAAAATACATATAGTCTTGTAAAACTAACATTGTGCTCTTTTATGAAATAAATATCTCTAGAATATTATAAGCAAACAAGTTTTAAAACTTAGAAATGTAGTCTATTATTTTATCTTAGGTTTCATGTCTAAACATTAACATATTTATATTTCTTTTTGTTTTTATTAATCCAACGAAGCAGCCTTCAGCTAATTCCCACAGCCTAAATGTAGTCTACAGATGCTATCTTTTCATAAAGAAAAAATAAATTTATATTTCATGGTGTGGCTATATTATTTTCAATGAGAGGAGTTTTATTGTATTGGATTTTTTTATTCCTGTGTAGCAAAACAGTCTCAAAATCGATAAAACAGCAGAACAAATAATGAATAATATGTAGAAAAGTAGGTCACTTGGCATTAATTCATAGAGAAAATAGGTCTGCTCAAACACAGGTCTGAGAGGCGTAATTAGTGGTAGTCACTGTGTGAATGCTGGAAGGTGCTGTGACTGGCTGCTGTCCTCCTTTTCTTTCCTCCTGCACTTCCTGGACTCTTGTGTCAGCAAACACTGAAAAAGCAAATAAAAGAGTTGTTTCAGCGCTTCTGAGAGACAAGGCCAAATGAAGGTCTGGGGTTAATGGTGACTGAATTTCTGAGTCCCCTCAGACGATGACAAGTACAGCAACAAAGTGTACGTGGAAGCCAGCTCCCTTCCCTGGTGCAGCTTCACTTGGGGAAATGCAACCTAAAATATAAAAATGGGAGGGCCAATCCAACAATCGTGGCTTCCACGTTTGTTGGTGACATTTATATACAGTAGCCCCTCCTAATCTGAGGGGGATATAGTCCAAGGCCTCCCCTACTTTCAAGACTCCCTAGTGGATTCCAGGATCCATCCCAGTGGATGCCTGAAACCATAGAGAGGACCAAACATATATATGTCTCACACACACACACACACACACACACACACACACACACGCACACACGATGCTTTCCTGGTCTGGTAACCGAGACAGCTACTAAGTGACTAACAGCTGGAGTGTTTACAGTGAATACGCTGGACAAAGGGACTGAGTAGGATGGCATGAGATCTCATCATGTGACTCAGAACAGCACACAATTTAAAGCTTATGAATTGTTTATTTCTTGGATGTTCCATTTAATATTTTCGGACTGGTTGGCCTCAGGTAACTGAAACCACACAAAGGAACACTTTAGAGAAGGGAGCCTCCTGTATCTCAGTAACTGCTACTTGTGGGTCTCATTAGAATACTTCTCCATAAGCTTGCCTGTGGCCTTGAGAGAATCATGCTGGCTATTTATGATAGTGGTGGTGAAGGATTTTTATTTATGGAATTCCTGATATCTAAGTCAGCATATCTAGGACAGAGGTAGCAAACTTGTAGTTCCAAGATATATTTTATTTAGGTTGCATAATATTTTTAAAGTTCTTGAATTATCCTTCAATATTTAAAAACCGTGAGATTTCATGTTAAAAATTCCCCCCAATTTCTGGATTTTCTTAACATCAGAAAATCTGGCAGCGGGCCCATTTTTTTCCAGCTAGAGCTAAGCGGCAATAGTACTTGTTATTTTTTTTTGTTATTGTTGTTGTTTTGAGACGGGTTTTGCTCTTGTCACCCAGGCTGGAGTGCATTGGCGCGATCTCTGCTCACTGCCACCTCTGCCTCCTGGGTTCAAGCAATTCTTCTGTCTCAGCCTCCCGAATAACTGGGATTATGGGCACCCACTACCACGCCTGGCTAATTTTTATATTTTTTAGTAGAGACAGGGTTCACCATGTTGGCCAGGCTGGTCCTGAACTCCTGACGTAAGGTGATCCACCTGCCTCGGCCTCCCAAAGTGCTGGGATTACAGGCATGAGCCACCGTGCCTGGCGCAATAGTACTTGTTAAATCCCTACCCAGGCGTGTGGTTTCTAGCTTGCTAGAATCTGCCCTGCTCCCTGATATATGACTTCCTGTTTCTTTCCTTTATGTTGTCTACTTTTGTGCTTTTGGACCAATGAGCATCAAAATCACCTGGAGAACTTTTGGGCCTCAGCTGCACTCACCCCCATTACACTTGATTAAATTGGTCTGGAATGGGGTATTTTAAATAGCATCTATGGTGATTTTAATGTTCAGCCAAAACTGAGAAACTATGGCCCAGGGAGTATAGACAGCAGGCACTGGTCATTTTCTCATGAGTTTCCCAGTTGAGCCATTGCTTGACTTTGTGATCTTCATTAAGGAAATTTAAGTTTCTTTGTTCTCCCAAGGAGAATTGATCTAATGTTTTCTTCCTTTAAATTTCATAGCACTTGGGAATTCATTGGGGCTCATGAAATTCACAGATTGTGTTGGGGGCAGATGATGAATCAAGGATCTTGCCTTTCAAGCATTTACAAACGCTGAGGATCACAGTTTTAATGTTCGGATTTTCTCCTCTTCTAAAACACAGTGTGGAGAGTTGTAATTTACTACCCTTGAGACCTCTGTCTCTCTCTTTCTCTCTGGTGCTGTGCAAGGTATGGATTTTTCGGCTGAGCAGAAGGGGATGCATCTGTAGAATATGTCACCAGGTCCACCTTTTTAATGCCCATAAAAAGACAGGATGACAATTTAAAGCCTCATCTGTCACAAGCGTTTTCAATCTTGCCGTGATTTATGAAATACTTGTAAATTGCAATCATGCCAGCCCATAACATCCTGGCAGCTGCTTCAAACGCAAAACACTCACCCAAAAATATGGCCTATAGGTGGGATAAAAGTTGCAGAAAGGGAGTGTCGTTTAATAGGCAGGTGCTATTATCATGAGCTTACAAGGAAAGTTTTTTTTAGTAAGAAATGTTTCTTTTCCACCCACAGGACTGGTTCCCTGCACAAAGCATGGTGAGGGAGAGTTCTGGCTTGTAGTTTTCTGTAGATCCTCTGAGTGAGCTAGAGTTCCAGAAGGATGTGTCAGAAAGAAAAGGCAAGAGGAGAAGTGAAGTTCTCATTAGAAAGGCACTATCCAAGGTTCTGTTTGCTGTGCTCTACACTTCGCTTGCAGACATCTGTTCCAGTAGCCCTGTGTGAGAAGACAGAAAGCTTTGCACAAGTCAGGATGGGTCAGTTTGACATGTGTGTAATGGATTGACAGGTGTTTAGGATGATAAAATAGTAAAAATGTATGTGTGTGTGTGTGAGAGAGAGAGCGCGAGAGTGCACTAGAGAACGGCTAGGGTTGTGTCCAGTTGATTCTTGTACCAAAACTTTCATGTTAAAACACAGTGACTTCTTTAATAAACCTTGTTGACAGAGAACCATACTCTTGGACTCTGAGAAGAAACTTAACATTTAAGATTCCTAAAGTGCTCTTTGGACATGGATTTGCTATCATCTTAGACTTAGATGTGATCAGATGTAGAGAATTTGCCTCAGCTGTATTTACAATGGAGTGATCTGTTGTAAGGGGCAGGTGTGTGTGTGTGTGTGTGTGTGTGCATGTGTGTGCAAAGACCAAAGATCCAGAATTTTAAGACAAGATGTTGCTGCTTACAAGACCTGAATTACAGAAAGAAAGGGGGTAATGCATGAACCAGGGGCCAGGAACTGCCTTGGCCCAGTTTTTTAACACATCAAAATGACAGGTTTTCTTTTACGCTCAATCAGCCCTTCAAGCTCAGCCTTGTGGTCAGCTGGGGAGAAGGAGCCTCATGGCACTGAGGTAGGAAAAAGCAGACAAAAAGACACTGAACAGGGGAAGAGAAGGCAAACTTATAATAAGTTGCCAGACTTCCAAAAATCTATTTGAAAGGGGCATATTTAAAAGGAGTACTGATAATATATATTTGAAAGAATGCCAAATATACATTTGAAAAGAGGTCGGATATACATTTGAAAACAAAGGGAGGCACAGCATTTGTTCTGGAGAACAAAAAGGATTATGACATTGAAATTCTATAAAGGGGTCACGATTGTACAAGGAGTAAAATCTGAAAGATATTTTTGGTTAGTTGACTTTTTAACAAGATAAGACGTTCTCTGCATTATGGAAGACCTGATTTCTTCTCATATTCTGTCTTAATCATCTTGGTATTCCCCTTCATGTAGTCTGACCCAGAGTAAGTGCTCAAAGAATACATTTTGATAAATGATGTTTCACTCATGGGCAGAAAGAAGTTAGACTTAATCAAGAGAGCACTTAATTATTTGATGGAAACCACTGTGGGAGAGCAATTTTGTTTTATCTTCTGACAATGTTGAACTTTATCTGAGCTCTGTGTTTCCAGAAAGCACTGACAGTTAAGATATCCCATCATATGTTTGTGTCCTGAAAATGGCTGTTGTCAAAGAAAAATTGCACTGGACGAAATTAAACAGGCAAGGAAGGCTTTATTCAAGACTATTGCAGCAGGGGTCAAGACTATTGCAATAGGGGAGAGAGATTGAGCTCAACTCTGAATATAACAGAAACAGCTGGGAATCCATAGCCAACAGGCAGGGTGAGAGAGTCCGTGGATGGAAAATTACTAAGAGGAGCTTGATTAGGTATGAAGAGTGGGGAATTCTTGTTGAACTGGTTTGGCAGGATTTTTGCTGAACTGGGCTCAGCAGGCCAAATTTCAGGCCTAGTTGAGAAGAGGGTTCAGAAGAGCCTGACTAAAGTTTGGTTGAGGAGGGAGTCCTTGTCATAGCAAAGAATCATCCTGCCCTTGTCTATTCTTGGGTAAAACCCACCCCAGCCTTCCTCA
The DNA here is from genome assembly GCF_029281585.2 of Gorilla gorilla gorilla. Taxonomy (NCBI): domain Eukaryota; kingdom Metazoa; phylum Chordata; class Mammalia; order Primates; family Hominidae; genus Gorilla; species Gorilla gorilla. Next base: position 188,029,652 of record NC_086017.1, on the reverse strand, counting down.
TGGCTCCTGTAAGACTGGCAAATGCTGAGCTTGCTTATCTGCCTCCATGAAGCCCTACATTCCTTTCATTGTCTGAGATCTTCCTCATTAATAAGTATTCTCCTTATCCCAACAACCTGAATAAAGTCATCTCCTTGGTTGACTGGTGCAATTTGTCTCTCACAGTTTTGGTGCTGTGTTTCGGGCAGGAGCAGAATCCTCACCTTTGGAACCTTGTTCACTCCACCCAGGTAACAAGGCTTCTTGGAGCACTTTGTGCTGTTTCTGACTGGTGTTTGGGTACTCCATAGTGAGTCAGACTCTACCTTCCCCAAAATGAATCCTAAATGATACCTTTTGTGTATAAAGCTGATGTTTGAGATTTCCAGAGGGTCCCTGGAAAATCACAAAGTATTTGTTTTTTCACCTTGTAAAAAGGGAGTCACTAGAAATAATTAGGTTTATGTGATATGCTACTATTGACGAGTTGCTTGGGAAGAGTTGTCAAATCAGAAGAGGGGCTTTGCCTTCTCTAGGTTAAGTTTGTAAGAGTAAAATATTAACACAAATAGTTTGGAAATTATATGCTCTCAGAGAAGTTTCTAGAGAACTGTCAATGCGCTTGCTGTCCATGATGTTTCTATTTATTAATATCTGAGTCCTGATACTGCTTTGCTTGATAATAGACAACAACAGTATAGTATTATCATTCATAGATTCAGTTACTTTTTAAATGTTAACTTGGGTATGACTTTACTGCTTTAATTTGAATCTAACATCTTCCAGGCCAGCAGGTTTCAACTGGGAATTTACATCACTTATCCCTGCAGTTTTATAAAAATACAGAGGTTTACCACATACTGAAGACTTGCTGAATCTCTTTACTTGATACTCTTGATATAGCCTTGGTATAGTCTTACGTGTGCTTTTCATATTTATCGTATGTCATGTCTCTGAATTATTATATGTCAAGATTTTTTTCTCTGTAAAGATTATGTTAAATCTATTTTTTTTTTTTTTTTTTTTTTGAGAAGGAGTCTTGCTTTGTCACCCAGGCTGTAGTGCAGTGGTGTGATCTCGGCTCACTGCAACCTCCGACTCCTGGGTTCAAGCAATTCTGCTGCCTCAGCCTCCTGAGTAGCTGGGATTACAGGCACGTGATACCGTGCCTTGCTAATTTTTATATATTTAGTAGATACGAGGTTTCTTCATATTGGTCAGGCTGGTCTCAAACTCTTGACTTTGTGATCTGCCTTCCTTGGCCTCCTAAGTACTGGGATTACAGGCATGAGCCACTGCACCCGGCCATGTTAATCTATTTTTATAAATTAGATGTAATATCCACTTTTCCTTGAAAATTAGGTTAAACATTATGCTTATAGATTTTATTTTATTTTTTGAGACAGAGTCTTGCTCTGTTGCCCAGGCTGGAGTGTAGCGGCGTGATCTCGGCTCACTGCAACCTCTGCTTCCCAGGTTCAAGTGATTCTCCTGCCTCAGGCTCCTGAGTGTCTGGGACTACAAATGCATAGCCCGGCTAATTTTTGTATTTTTAGTAGAGATGGAGTTTCTCCATGTTGGCCAGGCTGATCTTAAACTCCTGGCCTCAGCTCGCTTCAAAAGTGCTGGGATTATAGGCGTGAAGCACCGCGGCTGGCCTAAAACATTTTTTAGATTGACTTTGTTTTCTTTTTTCCATGCCTCAGAAGTAACTTACTCCACAGAAGTAACCGTGCCACAGAAGTAATTTTTAATTCTTTCATTTTACTTCAATATCTGGCTACAATTCTGAAAACTGACATTTCCAATTTTCCTCCTTCCTGTCTGTCTGACTCAGCATCACTGAGAACTAAAACCTGCCTGCCCAGATCCCTGTTGGGAACTGCTGTCTTGCAGAGGGCCCTTTCCCGTACTCTCTGAGGAAGCCCTGCCAGTTGAAACCTGTCAGCTTGAAGCTCACCACAGCAGCCAACCACGCATGTGTTACATTTCTCCATGGACAAGCTGCTGACTGGGTCACTAAGGAAGCCTAGTGAAGTGATTGGGTCATGTATGCCCTTTTATGAGGGGTAACTAAAACTGGTGACTAAATAATGTCACCAAAAGCACTGACATCCTAGCTCGAGAGCTTCACAAACCTCAACTAGCTAGCGCTGCTGCAGAACTGAAAGACCTTCCTCGACCAATCTCTTAGAATCCACCAGAGTGGTTATTCTCAGAGTTAAACTCTTCCTGGCTCTTTGCTTTACTACAACTTTTTATATACTTTTTTTTTTTTCATGTTAGGGATCTCTCTTTTAAGATGTCTGATCTCCAGGAGCTGAAAACAACTGACCTTTGATGCCACCTCTCAACAGATGGCTCAGCTGGTTTTATAGGAACAACATCCGTAGGAATCCTCAAGAGACTATTTCTTAGGCCCTATTTCACCTCGTTCTGGAGGTTATAATTGCCTACGAGTTGTTCAGCGATTAATTATATTCTTTTTGATATTTAATATTTGTTTATGATGAGGATGGATATTAAATGAAAATAAATGAATATAGACATTCCGATTAGGGGAAAAGAATGCAGATTAAGGCTGCATCCCAAATATATATGTATAATGTCATCCAAATATCACTGTGAGATTACATTACTCTCTCTGATGAGACAGAATAATTTTGTTTCCCCTGAAATCACGAGATCACTTAAACTACAAGTATTCATACATATATACAATAGGTATATATGTGTATACTAAGTAAGTGTCAAATGACAACTACATTAAGCACTGTGCTTGGTGTTAGTGTGCAACCCGATGGACAGGTTTAATTTCTAGTGGTGAAGACAGATGATAAGCAAGTGATTAGATGGTAAATAGGAGAATTATAAAGGATGATTTTCAGAAGATAAAACCAGGATGATGTGGTGTGATGAAGAATAAGAGGAGTAGTTAGGATGGTCATGGAAGGCTTTGTGGGGAGGTGACACAGGCTGAGGCCAGAAGGTTGCCCATGAGCCAGCCACGCATGCTAAAGGGAGCCCATGAGCCAGTCACGCATGGTATAGGGAGCCCATGAGCCAGTCACGCGTGGTATAGGGGGAGGAGCATTTCTACCTCTTCCTGACCTCTATTCGGCATGCGTGCTGTATTAAACAATGCTTTCCATTGCTTAGCAAGCATTTTTTGTCTGATGTGGCTAGCAGGCTACTCTCAAGTGTACATTTACCTGCCCAAATCTATTTATACTGCTTTAACCCATATCTGTTTATAATGGTTGTGTTATTGTAAGTATGCAAACTGATGAAATATGACTTTGGAAAAGGGTCATTTCTGTGAAAATTAAGTTTATTTTAAAAGTTTTTTTTTTTTTTTTGGAAACAGGGTCTCACTTTGTTGCCCAGGCTGGAGTGCAGTGGCACGAACACAGCTCACTGCAGCCTTCACCTCCGGGCTCAAGTGGAGCCCCCTGAGTAGCTGGGACTACAGGTGCATGCCACCACACCTGGCTAATTTTTTATCTTTTTTATAGAGATGGGGTTTTACCATGTTGCCCAGGCTGGTCTCAAACTCCTGAGCTTAAGCAGTCCAACTGCCTTGGCCTCCCAAAGTTCTGGGATTACAGGTGTGAGTCACTGATAAAAATTAGCTTTAATGCTATGGAAAAAATTTTTGAAAGTCAACTTGCTAAATATTTTCCATCAGACTAGGTGTAGGTAAGACAATTGCCAGAGTTGGAATAAAATTATAAAAGTATGGGAGGATTTTGAACTTAGATTGCTTGATAAGGCTCTCTATGTTTTCTCCCCAGTTAAAGAAATTGAAACTGGAAATGTTTATAGTACATGAAGTGCAGTACCTAAAGACAGACAATGCAAAACTGTATAAAAAGCCCCCTACAGCCCCAAAAGTGAGTGTTGGCCCTTAACAAGTGACTGGTAGAAGAGTATACATTCATGTTTTAGGTTTAAAGAAAATGTGTAATCTATATGCTTATGTATTTTTTTTTTTTTTTATGTTTTACCACTTTAACTTTTTTCTTTAACAAAACCCGTGACCCAATTAGGTCAAATAAAGAAGATTTCTATTATATTATTTTCCTCACAAAAATAAGATCATACTATTCATATTGTTTTGCAAACTTTTTCCTATTTACTATACTCTGAACAACTCCCTGTGACAATAAATATGTCTATAATATAGTTTTAGATGCTATTTCATTTCATTATGTGACTGCACCATAATTTTTTTTGCTATTTGTCATGGTCAGATACTTATATGGTTTGAAGTTGTCACTCCAGTGATCATCCTTATATACACATAATTGCACACATCTTTAATAATTTTCTTAGGATAAATTCCTAGAGGGCAAATTCCTGTGTTGAAGGTAGGCACATTTTTAAGGCCTTTGATATTTATGACCAAATTATCCTCCGGTAAGGTGAATTGTCACATGTTTTTTTGCAGTGAATATTTCCAAAATTCTCTGAATGTTTCTGAGACAATTTGATAATCAGACAACAGAGTATGCTGTTAAAGATTATGTGCAAAGAGAGGGCTACTGAATTCAGGCCACTGGAAGGACAGAATGAAACAATAAAACAGCATAGCCTCTAATACATACACAGTAAAGTCACCGTCATCTGGTGAAAAGCTTGTTTTTTGCCAGTTAAAGCATTTATTTTGAGTGAAAAATAAAAAGGAATAGAATCTCTGAGCCATTTTGTCATAGTGTTCTGTTACTCTTTTTTGTGAGAGTATTTTTTGGCCACCTGCACCTTTAAATTTAAAGGCTGCCCATCAGAGAATGGGCAGCAACCTTGCTTGGAGGAGCAGTCTTCTTTGTCAGCACGCCCTGGCTCTCTTTTTGGTGATGTCTGTATACAATTTGTAACTTTCTTTTCTTTAATTTACTATATAGTCACTTTAAATGCCATTCTTTGAAAAGTCTGTTAGAGAAAAATAATTGCATTAGTTACAAACACCTAGACACAGCACAAGCCCGAATGATACAGCAGTCAGATTTCACACCTTTCCCTTACATGGCTGTCCCTCGATGTCTTTTGAGCTGATAATTAGGTTTCCAGGGCTTTCTTTCTCATTAATGGCCCTGGTACTGTCAAAACCCCCATTGAGAGTGAGATTTATTTAAGGTAGAAATTAAATTCCAATATATAGAGAAGAGCCAGGAATTCCCACGACATCATCCAGTGATAATGGCATCTTTTGCAACTCTGTGCCCTGAAACGATTGAATAAGAGCCTCTTTATTGTTCCAAACTCAACTAATGACTTTCAGATTTAAAATTCTCTATGTCAGTTGTAATTAAGTTATTATTTACTTACTCCATAGCTTTGGATATCAATGCTGGGCCATTTTCTGGAGCAGAATCTCTTAAGCACTGTGGAAAGGGAGGAGGATCCTGCCATTTCTGAAGACACTCTCCTCTAGTGTCGGGAAGAGGACCCAGAGATGGAGTCCTGAGCTTAATGGGCTGTTGGCAAGTGGAGAGGGGGCATTAGGTTCTGTGGAAGCACATAGGAGTGACCTAATTTCAGGGCATCAGAGTAGGCTCTACAGAGGAGGTGACCCTTGTCCCCAGCCATGAAAAATGAGTAAGAATGATCTAGGCAGAGAATGTGGGCAGAAAGAGCCTGAGAGAGAGAGGAGGGCTGGGTGTTTTGGAGGAACTGCCATAGGGATGACCGGGGGAAGGGTTGTTTAAGGAGACAAAGCAAGTGGCTATTTGTGAAATGATCTGAGGAGATCACACAGGATTCTCTCTCCAGGATTCTCTTTTGCCATTACCAGCTCCACCATCACCTGCCATTAGCTTCATCAAATAGTCACTTTAGAAATGGTAAAGTCTTTCTTGTTTTCAAGGACCCTTGTGAAATGGAGAGCAATACTGGGAGGAATGAAGGAGAAGAGAAGTATTGTTGAATTTCCCGTGGGGACCCAAATTCTGTTGTAGTTGCTATACACATACAATCCCATTTAATTCTCACAACAGCTAATTCTAGTCTTTCATATCACCATCATTTATTGGATAAGGAAACAGAAGCTTATTTGCTGAGCCATTGTCAGAGGTCATATGCCTGGCAAATCATCTAAGGACAGCACTTTCAAATTTTACAGCAAAGGCATTAACAGGGATGAGAGACTACCTTGATATGTGGGGTATGGGTAGAAAGTAGGGTCTTGGAGATTGGCCAGTGACAGTGCTGGTGGAAATGGAGTATCAGGAAAAGAGAAGAGAAGTAGAAGAAAGCCAAAAGAACTTCTCACAAATTTCCCAAGTGCATTTGCTCATCTACCTCTTATTCATTTATAAACATTGATTGAACATCTTCTATGAGACAGGTGATGAGCCAGGTGTTGGAAAGACAAGGGCAAGCTGTGGCAGGATTGTTACTCTTGGAGAATTCACATTCTTGTGAAGATAGGAAGAGAAGTGCCTTACAATTCACTGTGGAAATGCTAAAAAGGAGGTCCACCAAGTCCTTTCATGTTTATAGAAGTCATAACTACTTGAAAGAGTCAGGAAATAACACTGAGATGGGTCTCAAAGAATTATGAGATTTTTTTTGTGGGGAGGGGAAACAGGGAAAGGCACTCGAGGCAGAAGTGGCAAGGGTGAAGGCATCCATTTGCAAAGGGAAACATTGTATATGCAGAGCATTCAGTGTGACCAAGAGGGAGCAGGGAAATGGAATAGGAAATAAAACTGGGGATCAAGGCCGGGGCCAGGTTGTGAAGGGCTTCAGGAGTCACTCCAAGGAGTGAACTTGATCCTGTAAGGTTTTTAAGAAGTGAGTGAGAATGATAGTAACCCTAGTAGCAGTTTGGAGGGCATATCTAAGGAGGGAAGAGGCCGTTGCCATGGCCATGGAGGGCAGTTGAGGGTATGAGTATGCAATTTTAAATAATCCTTTGTCTTTCTTTAGATTTCTAAAAATCATAAAAGCAGTTCATGCTCATTATAGAACATTCAAATGAATACGTGGACATGCACATAATATAAAAAGGGGAAAGTTCACCTCTTCCATAAAAATAACCTCAGCTTACTGATATAAACCCTTTCCAGACAGTTTGCTCTTCCTACACACACACACACAAACACACACACACAAACACACACACACAAACACACACACTCATACATGCATATCCCCACACCCACTTATTTGTGCAAGCTGGACGTTGATCCTATCTTCCTAGGGCTCACAGGTGTCTACTGAGCTCTCAGCTGTATGAGTCTGATGATCAGGACAGTGACGTGGGATGGAGATATGGATCTGGGAGCCATCCCTATTTAAAATATAGAAAGTAAATGTGATACACAGGGGGAATTCATAGTGTGGGAAGGGCGGAGGGCCAAAGATAGAGAATTGAGAAATACTACATTTAAGGGGTTGGCAAGGAAAGATAGGAGCATAGAGAAAGAGAGAGACTGGAGAGTAGGAGGAACATCAGGAAAGTATGATATTATCAATGTTCAAAGAAAAGGAGTTTTAAAGAGGGCACATGTGTTCATTAGTGTTAACTACTGCTGAGAGGTCAAGCCAGTGAAGGACTAAAGACTGTCCATTGGATTTCACAACAAAGAATTTCTGAACTCTGTCTTAATTTTAGCCCTCACCATCACTAGCCTGGATGTCTACAGTAGCCTCTTAGCTGGGCTGCTGGCCTCTGATTGATTCTTCACATTGCTGCCAAAATGACCTTTCTAAAATGAAACCCTGTCAGTCCTCTTCTAAAAATACCACGATAGTCTCCCAGTGCTACAAGATGAGGCCTAAACCTCTTTAGAATGGCACGAACATCTTAGTTCTCATCTTCTCCACTCTCCACTACTTCCAACACACTTTAAGCTTCAGTAGTGCTGAATAGTTTATACTTCTCTGAAAACATTGTGAGTTTTCATTCCTCTGTCTTCACAATATTATGTCTGCTAGGAATGCCCTTCCTCCTTTATCTGCCTAGCAAACTCCTGTTCTGTTTTCGAAACCCGACTCAGACATCACCTCCTCTGGGAAGCTATCTTTAACTCTCCTAGCCTGACCTTGTCCTCCAACTTTCCTTCCTTTTGTTGCATATTTCACATAGTATTATGAATTTTGACTATATTTCTGTCTCATTTACTGAATTGTAAGTTCCCTGAAGGCAAGATATGTATCTTTTTAAAACTTTTACTTTAGGTTCAGAGGTACATGTATAGATTTGTTTTATAGGTAAACTCATGTCACAGGGGTTTGTTGTACAGATTATCTTGTCACCTAGGTACTAAGCCTAGTGCCCAATAGTTATTTTTTCTGATTCTCTCCCTCCTCCCACCCTCCACCATCTAGAAGACCCCAGTGTCTGTCGTTCCCTTCTGTGTGTCCATGCTTTATCATTCAGCTCCCACTTATAAGCGAGAACATGTGGTATTTGGTTTTCTGTTCCTGTGTTAGTTTGTTAAGGATGATGCCCTCCAGCTCCATCCATGTTCCTGCAAAGGACATAATCTCATTTTTTTATGGGTATGTAGTATTTCATCATGTATATGTACCACATTTTCTTTATCCAATTTGTCATCGATGGGCGTTCAGATTGATTTCTTGTCTTTTTGTGTGCGTGTGTGAATAGTGTTGCAATGAACATACATGTGCATGTGTCTTTATGGTAGAAAGATTTATATTCCTTTGGGTATATACATAGTAATGAGATTGCTGGGTCGAATGAACCTCTTTCTTATACCATATACAAAAATCAACTCAAGATGAATAAAAGATTTAAATGTAAAACCTAAAACTATAAAAACCCTGGAAGACAACCTAGGCAGTGCCATTCTGGATACAGGAACTGGAAAGGATTTCATAACAAAGATGTCAAAAGCAATCACAACAAAAGCAAAAATTGACAAATGGGATCTAATTAAACTTAAGAGCTTCTACACAGCAAAAGAAACTATCCACAGAGTGAACAGACAACCTACAAAATGGGAGAAAATATTTGCAAACTATGCATCAGGCAAATGTTTAATATCCAGCATCTATAAAGAACTTTAACAAATTTACAAGAAACAAACAAAAAAAACCTATTAAAAAGTGGGCAAAAGACATGAACAGACATTTTTCAAAAGAAATATACATGTGGTCAAAAAGCATTTGAAGAAAATCTCAATATCAATGATCATTAGAGAAATGCAAATCAAAAATACAATGAGATACCATCTCACACCGGTGGGAATGGCTACTATAGAAAAGTAAAAAACTAATAGATGCTGGCAAGGTGGTGGAGAAAAGGGAACACTTACACACTGTTGGTGAGAGTGTAGATTTTTTCAACCATTGTGGAAAGCAGTTTGGCGATTCCTAAAAGAGCTAAAAAAGGGAAATATATCTTATTCTTGTCTGTGTCTTCAACAGTTGGCATAGTACTTGGTGCATAGCACATTGCTCAAGAATTGTTTTGAGGGAATTTATCTGCAAACAATTATTAGATAGTATATTTTATTTATTTTTTTAGAAACAGGGTCTGCCTGTCTCCCAGGCTACAATGCAGTGGTGAAATCATGGCTCACTGCTGCCTTGAACTCCTGGGCTCAAGTGATCCTCCTACCTCGGCCTCCTGAGTAGCTGGGACTGCTGGTGCGTATCACCACACCTGGTTAAATTTTAAAATTTTGTAGAGGCAGGGTCTTGCTATGTTGACAAGGCTGGTCTTGAACTCCTGGCCTCAAGTGATCCTTCTGCCTTGGCTTCCTAAAGTGCTGGGATTAGAGGCATGAACCACCATGCCTGGCCAGTATCTTTAAAAGTAGAGTTATTTATTTTTATGATTTTTCAGATGAGGAATTTGAGACCAAGATTTATAATTCATACAAAATAAAAACTAGAGGGAAGCTTAAAGATCATTCAGTTGAGACCTGTCATTTTGCAAATTAATAAACTCAAGTTCAGAGGGCGACTTGTCCCAGATCAGTCAGGGAGCTGGAGACCCAGCTGCAGATCAGAATCCAGTCTTCTGGTTCTCACTAGGGTGCTTTTCAAACAGCCACTTGCCTGTTTGTCAGGTGGCATGGCCACCAGTTATATCCCTTTTCTTCTGAAAAGCCAGGCTGACAGGGTTGATAAATTAGTAGTTGATTCTGATACTGATGGAAAACAGGTTCTGTAAGCTTATTTTTATTATGATATGGAGGAGCTGTAGTTCGTTGGGAAACAAATCCCTTCAATAACTTGGCTGGGAAAAGGGCCTTTTTGCCTTTTCTCCCATTCCTCTTCCTGCTGTGTGGAATGCTTTTGTAATGGTTGGAACTCTGCCAAACATCTTGGACTATGAGGTAACCTTGAAAACTGAAGCCATTTGCCAAGTTTTTGGAACAGAGTTTAGCCTACATCTCTGATGTCACTGGGAAGAGTCGATACAAAATCTGCACTGTTTCCATCTGGACTTCTTTTGTGTGAGAGTGTCATATAATAAATTTTCAATTTGCTTGAGCAACTATTATTTGGCTTTTATTTTTCCGTGCAATTGACTCTATCCTAACAGAAACATTCATACTTCTATTTTTATTTTCTCAGAGCAGTCTCAACAATGCTACCTGCTTTTATTTTCATTTGAATTATATACCTGATGTAGATCGTATTTTAAACATTTGCATTTCACTTAGCTCTGACAGGCAATCCGTCACTTTGCTGGGTTCAAGCCAATCTCCTCAAAAAACAAAAAACAAAACAAAACATTAGAAAGCAAGTTTTTTCAGCAACTTAATTCCTGAGGCTCTGACACATTAACTCCACTGACAGAATAAACTGTTACACATTTAAGCACCTTTTTACCTTAAGGGAATTTCATTAGACATGGAACCTCCGACACGTTCAAGAGGGGGCCAGGGAGAATCCTTCTGACATCTTTTCTCAATGTTAAGAAAAGAGAGAATATAGAAACCACAAACCTATGTGATGAAAGGAAAGTGTCATTAGGGCTAAGGATGAATCTCCCAGAGACACTTTTCTTTTCTTGACATAGATGTAGGTTATTTCCATTACTACCTTTACTTAGTGTAAAATGTCCATTATTGTAACATGTGAGAGTCCTCATCGTTGCGTTGCCACCAGGCATAAGTATCCATAGAATACTGTAGCCATCTTTGGTTGCTTTCTTATGGACTGGGTTCTGAGACACATCCTCCTCTCTTGCTTCTAACAAGCTTTCTTTTGTAAGGCAATGTGGTTTGTGTCATAAAATATAAACTTAAACTTAATTAAGCTCTGTTAGGTGCTGCATTCCTTGTGGAAAAGGGAAAATGGATGAACTATAATAAAGAAGAATTGGCCTAGGCAAACATTTGTGCTATTTTTCACTGGCATTTCTGGAAATTAAGCTCTTAAATCAGGAGAGCAGGTCAGGCTGGTTTGATATTTATTTTTCATTCCTTGACTGCAAAATAACAGGCTTAACTTATAATGACATAAAATCAACACCTACTGTGTTCCATTCATTAATTCTGGCATTCTATCAAAAACATCTCCCAGGTTCGTCTAATATGAGTTTTTTTTTCCTTCATAAAAGCCTGAAGCATATTAGTCATAATGCCATTATATTCTAGAAGCTTTAAAACAATTTCTATAATTCCTCTCATGCCCTGCCTAGGACTTTCTAGTAAGATAACAAAGCTGAGTATATTAGAAAGTTCTGTGTCTTATAAAAATGTCTTGGCATTATTTTTCCAAAATTCTGGTGGTCTTTTACCAGTTCTCAGTATTTTTAGAACATTGTAAACAGTTTACTAAAGTCGTAAACTATCTAAATGCTCTGAGACATAATTAATTCAGATCTTATTTATTTCAGCTTAAACTTTGTAAGAGCTTGTTTCGAAATCATGTTTTCCAAAGTTTTCATTATTTTCCAGTTGGGTAATTTGGTTTTCTTTGCCATTTAAAACATTTATGTGTATTAGATTTGTCTTGTTCTCAAAATATTTTCTGTCTTACAGGATGGAGATATTTCAACTTTTTCTCTTTTCCTTAATTTTATGCAAAGCTTCCTTCCATTTCCTTTACTTAAATCATACAACCATCTTAAGAAAAACAGTACAGATTATTGGTCTATTTATTTTGACACTGAAATGGGAATTGTACACAGTTGCCTAACAGCCCATCTTTTTTCTAGATTGAAAGCTTTCTGACATTGGAGATGTGTTTATGTCTCTGAACCCATTTCCTGCATCCAGCCAATGCTCCATTTGTTAAATGGAGTTGAAAACAACAGAACCAGAAAACAGAACTTCTTGACTTGTGCTCGCCAAGATCGTGTTTACATAAAACCAGTTTGACCTAATGATTAAAAAAAAATTTCCTTCACTAAAGCCAGACATTTTGCGGTTATACAAATACAATATTATGAGTTTATTTGACTCCCTATTCTTGAGTTTTTCATATGAAGAGGTTCAAACCAGTGAAAGAAGCCTCTTCTCAGGTATTTGGTCAGCCACTCAACACTCTACAAATGTCTCCTTGTCTTGATTGTGAAGTCCCTGTGATCAGGGAAGGTCATGTTTATGTCTGTAGCCCCTGTGTCCCATGCAGAGTACATCTGAGCAACAAACATTTGTTGAATAATAAGTGACCAACAAATACGGATTAAAGTAACAAATGGAACTAACAAATGGATGCTATGCTATTGGGGAAGTATAAGACTAATTACCAAATTTATTTTTGACTTTTTAAAAAGGCATTCTTTTTTCTTGTTGTCTTGATATTTTATATATTACCTTTCCTCAGTACTTTGTGTATTTTTTTTTTTTTCAATGTAAGGAAGAATAGAATACTACAGACCAAAGCCTGAGGGGGAGAGAAGTAATGGGAAAAGAAGCAACCTTCTAAAAGTGGGTGATAGGCAAACAGAGGGTGGTCTCTATGTTTTCTCCGCAAGAGTGTTTCAGATGAACTCAGACTACTGATATCCTAGAAAAGACTGACTACAAAAGCCTTGGAAATAGAAGGATCTGGGTGGCCAGAGGCCATGTGAACTTTGGCTGCTGCCTGGGGCCAAGGTGTCAGGAGGGAGCTCTCTCTCTGGCTCTAAATACTCTCAGAGTAGGGTTACCTGACAGGGAAGATGAACCTTATTCTCTATTTCTGTCAGAATGACTGGTGTAGCTGTGTATGTTTGTTAGATGGTGCCTATCTTAGAGTTCATAGGTGGAATTTTTTGAGGTAAGGATATTAAATAGATATCTAATTGAAGCTACTTTGAAATAATTATGAAATACTTTTTTTGTTTTTGAGACAGAGTCTTGCACCATCACCCAGGCTGGAGTGCAGTGGCACGATCTTGGCTCGCTGCAAACTCCGCCTCCTGGATTCATGCCATTCTCCTGCCTCAGCCTCCTGAGTAGCTGGGACTACAGGTGTATGCCACCACGCCCGGCTAATTTTTTTTTGGATTTTTAGTAGAGATGGGGTTGAAATACATTTTTAAGAACAGAAATTCACTGACTGTAACAATACCCCCCATAAATTTTTACTTATAATTTACGATTAAATTATAACTTAAAAGCACCTGGGGATGAAACTATTTTCTATGTAACTGATGGCACTCAATAAGCCATGATGTTATGGGCTTGGACTTCTCTATCTCCTTTGGGAAAGTGAAGGTGTCCTGTTGCTGTTAAGTTCAATGAGAAGTGAGCAGGTGTGATATTTGGCCATTTTCACCTCTGAAGGCTCCCGGAGACCTCTGGGCTGACCTGGTAACCTGAGGCACTGTTTGCAAAGCTGACCGCAACAGTTTCTCCTCTCCCTATGTGTATGTGCTTTGTTGATGTGACTTGATGCTGCTCTCATTGAGAGATGCAGTCTCACTCCCAACCCCTGAGTCTGGGCTGGCCTTGGGACTCTGATCAGTAGAAAGTGGTATCATAAGAATTCCAAACATAGGCCTTAAAGCTCCAGTCCTCACTCCCTTAGAATGCTTCCCTGTAATTGCCATATGGTGAAATGTGATGTAACCTACAAGAAGATGAGAGGTCATATAAAGCAGAGATAGTCAATCCAGCTAAGTCTCGCAGATCCATTAGCCAACAGCCAGCACCAGCTTCCAGCCATGTAGAGGAGCCCAGTTTAGACCACCTGGCACCATCTTGGCCAAATATCTTCAGCTGCAGGAATGGCCCAGGCAAAACCAACAGAAGAGCTGCCCAGCTGAACCCAGGCCAAATTGCTGTTTCACAGAATCACAAGCACACACACTCCTTGTTTTAAGCCAGTAACCTTTAGGGTGATTTGTTACATGGCAGTGGGTAACTATACCTTAGGAAAGGACCCTTTCCTGCATTTGCACAATTCAGGGTATCCCTTCAGACTGCCTCTTAGCACTCTGCCAACCCTGCTTGTCCCCACTCCCGTGACACTCCCTTTGATTTACACTTGCTTTGTGGCTCTCTGCCTCTGGCCTCTTTAGACTTGTGGCTTGGTTTGGAGAGTCTGTTTTGATTCATGACTCCAGCCTCATCCTGGGATGCTGGGTCTTTTGGTTGTCCTTTGGCCCCATACTTTTTAGCCTGAAGGCCAAGCCAGCTATACTGTGGTTATCAGGAGCCTGGACCTGTGGTGTCATCCAGGGACCCTGATTGATCAGGAGGGGACTTCAGAGGCAACAGTTCTTGAGTAAAGTCTGGCCCGCAGAGTCACGGAGCCTCAGTGAGAACTGTCCTTGGGTTTACCATAGCCTGTTTGTACCCAGATCATACTCATGCTCACTGTTTTAGTGATTGTTCTTAAGAGGCAAATCTAATTACATTCCCAATCTCCTTAAATTACCCCACTGCTCTTAAGCCCAGATTCTTTTCTCCTGGCTCACAAAGCCCTGCATGTTTGTTTTCCACCTGATTATTGAATCATCTCCTCTCTCACCACTGATGTCCCCATGTGCTCTGTGCTTCAGAGTGGACTCATTTCATATTCTTGAATGTGTCTTTCTAATTACCCCTGCCTTTGTTTCTGTCTCTTTGTGGAAAATCCTTCCTCTCTTTTCTTATTCTTCCGTTTCTCTGTTTGAAATTTACTTTTTATTTTGTCACATTATGACATAAATTTAGAGAGTCAAATAGTTCTTTAATAAGTTTCATAAAAATCAGTGATCTTCTATCCACTTCATCCGTTCCCTGCCCCCAGAGCTAACTGTTTTAAACTCTTTTGGCTATTTCTTTTGGTATTGGCAGCTGTATCTCTAAATGACATGATTATGTTTTTACTACTTGTTCTTTTTTCAATGTTAGACATCATCTATTGACTTCCCACTAAGGAAGAGGAAATTTGAGTTTCCTTCTCCCCTTCTTACCTACATATGTAAATATATACATATGAACACATATCTTTCTAATATAGTAATATTATAAATTTGGAGTTATTCACAGTTGAGTCATGTGGTAGGCTGGGATAACTTTATCTTCTTTGCATAAATCCTCTGATTTGCTTAATAATTATCTTGTTTGTTTTCTTGTTTAATTCTCTTTCTTTGTTCACCGACTTATTCCCAAACTCTCCTTCAGAAGTGTGAGTATCTCTTCAGTGCATTCAAACTCTTAGGATTTTTTTTCTCTCAAAGTCCCATGGAAATTATGTCCTTCAGTTCTTAAGAATATTTTCTGAGTTATTTACTGGATAATTCCCTCTCTTCTTTTTCTCTTTCTGAAATGTTTATTAGTCAGATGTTGGACTTTTGAATTGATTTTCTAATTGTAAAAAATCGATTTATCTCCTATTTTCTAACCCTTCATGTGTTTATTATGCTTTCTAAAGACATCCTTAGGTGTATTTTCTTACATTTCCATAGTTTTAAAAAAGAGATTTCTAGAGGGAGGAGCCAAGATGGCCGAATAGGAACAGCTCCGATCTACAGATCCCAGCGTGAGCGATGCAGAAGACAGGTGATTTCTGCATTTCCATCTGAGGTACCGGGTTCATCTCACTAGGGAGTGCCAGACAGTGGGCGCAGGTCAGTGGGTGCGCGCACCCTGCGCGAGCCGAAGCAGGGCGAGGCATTGCCTCACCTGGGAAGCGCAAGGGGTCAGGGAGTTCCCTTTCCGAGTCAAAGAAAGGGGTGACGGACGCACCTGGAAAATCGGGTCACCCCCACCCGAATATTGCGCTTTTCAGACCGGCTTAAAAAATGGCGCACCACGAGACTATATCCCACACCTGGCTCGGAGGGTCCTACGCCCACGGAATCTCGCTGATTGCTAGCCCAGCAGTCTGAGATCAAACTGCAAGGCGGCAGCCAGGCTGGGGGAGGGGCGCCCGCCATTGCCCAGGCTTGATTAGGTAAACAAAGCAGCCGGGAAGCTCGAACTGGGTGGAGCCCACCACAGCTCAAGGAGGCCTGCCTGCCTCTGTAGGCTCCACCTCTGGGGGCAGGGCACAGACAAACAAAAAGACAGCAGTAACCTCTGCAGACTTAAATGTCCCTGTCTGACAGCTTTGAAGAGAGCAGTGGTTCTCCCAGCACGCAGCTGGAGATCTGAGAACGGGCAGACTGCCTCCTCAAGTGGGTCCCTGACCCCTGACCCCCGAGCAGCCTAACTGGGAGGCACCCCCCAGCAGGGGCACACTGACACCTCACACGGCAGGGTATTCCAACAGACCTGCAGCTGAGGGTCCTGTCTGTTAGAAGGAAAACTAACAAACAGAAAGGACATCCACACCAAAAACCCATCTGTACATCACCATCATCAAAGACCAAAAGTAGATAAAACCACAAAGATGGGGAAAAAACAGAACAGAAAAACTGGAAACTCTAAAACGCAGAGCACCTCTCCTCCTCCAAAGGAACGCAACGGAACAAAGCTGGATGGAGAATGATTTTGACGAGCTGAGAGAAGAAGGCTTCAGACGATCAAATTACTCTGAGCTACGGGAGGACATTCAAACCAAAGGCAAAGAAGTTGAAAACTTTGAAAAAAATTTAGAAGAATGTATAACTAGAATAACCAATACAGAGAAGTGCTTAAAGGAGCTGATGGAGCTGAAAACCAAGGCTCGAGAACTACGTGAAGAATGCAGAAGCCTCAGGAGCCGATGCAACCAACTGGAAGAAAGGGTATCAGCAATGGAAGATGAAATGAATGAAATGAAGTGAGAAGGGAACTTTAGAGAAAAAAGAATAAAAAGAAATGAGCAAAGCCTCCAAGAAATATGGGACTATGTGAAAAGACCAAATCTACGTCTGATTGGTGTACCTGAAAGTGATGCGGAGAATGGAACCAAGTTGGAAAACACTCTGCAGGATATTATCCAGGAGAACTTCCCCAATCTAGCAAGGCAGGCCAATGTTCAGATTCAGGAAATACAGAGAACGCCACAAAGATACTCCTCGAGAAGAGCAACTCCAAGACACATAATTGTCAGATTAACCAAAGTTGAAATGAAGGAAAAAATGTTAAGGGCAGCCAGAGAGAAAGGTCAGGTTACCCTCAAAGGGAAGCCCATCAGACTAACAGCGGATCTCTCGGCAGAAACTCTACAAGCCAGAAGAGAGTGGGGGCCAATATTCAATATTCTTAAAGAAAAGAATTTTCAACCCAGAATTTCATATCCAGCCAAACTAAGCTTCATAAGTGAAGGAGAAATGAAATCCTTTACAGACAAGCAAATGCTGAGAGATTTTGTCACCACCAGGCCTGCCCTAAAAGAGCTCCTGAAGGAAGCACTAAACATGGAAAGGAACAACCGGTACCAGCCGCTGCAAAATCATGCCAAAATGTAAAGACCATCGAAACTAGGAAGAAACTGCATCAACTAATGAGCAAAATCACCAGCTAACATCATAATGACAGGATCAAATTCACACATAACAATATTAACTTTAAATGTAAATGGACTAAGTTCTCCAATTAAAAGACACAGACTGGCAAGTTGGATAAAGAGTCAAGACCCATCAGTGTGCTGTATTCAGGAAACCCATCTCACGTGCAGAGACACACATAGGCTCAAAATAAAAGGATGGAGGAAGATCTACCAAGCAAATGGAAAACAACAAAAGGCAGGGGTTGCAATCCTAGTCTCTGATAAAACAGACTTTAAACCAACAAAGATCAAAAGAGACAAAGAAGGCCATTACATAATGGTAAAGGGATCAATGCAACAAGAGGAGCTAGCTATCCTAAATATATATGCACCCAATACAGGAGCACCCAGATTCATAAAGCAAGTCCTGAGTGACCTACAAAGAGACTTAGACTCCCACACATTAATAATGGGAGACTTTAACACCCCACTGTCAACATTAGACAGATCAACGAGACAGAAAGTCAACAAGGATACCCAGGAATTGAACTCAGCTCTGCACCAAGCAGACCTAATAGACATCTACAGAACTCTCCACCCCAAATCAACAGCATATACATTTTTTTCAGCACCACACCACACCTATTCCAAAATTGACCACATACTTGGAAGTAAAGCTCTCCTCAGCAAATGTAAAAGAACAGAAATTATAACAAATTATCTCTCAGACCACAGTGCAATCAAACTAGAACTCAGGATTAAGAATCTCACTCAAAACCGCTCAACTACATGGAAACTGAACAACCTGCTCCTGAATTACTACTGGGTACATAACGAAATGAAGGCAGAAATAAAGATGTTCTTTGAAACCAACGAGAACAAAGACACAACATACCAGAATCTCTGGGACGCATTCAAAGCAGTGTGTAGAGGGAAATTTATAGCACTAAATGCCCACAAGAGAAAGCAGGAAAGATCCAAAATTGACACCCTAACATGACAATTAAAAGAACTAGAAAAGCAAGAGCAAACACATTCAAAAGCTAGCAGAAGGCAAGAAATAACTAAAATCAGAGCAGAACTGAAGGAAATAGAGACACAAAAAACCCTTCAAAAAATCAATGAATCCAGGAGCTGGTTTTTTGAAAGGATCAACAAAATTGATAGACCACTAGCAAGACTAATAAAGAAAAAAAGAGAGAAGAATCAAATAGACACAATAAAAAATGATAAAGGGGATATCACCATCAATCCCACAGAAATACAAACTACCATCAGAGAATGCTACAAACACCTCTATGCAAATAAACTAGAAAATCTAGAAGAAATGGATAAATTCCTCGACACATACACTCTCCCAAGACTAAACCAGGAAGAAGTTGAATCTCTGAATAGACCAATAACAGGAGCTGAAATTGTGGCAATAATCAGTAGTTTACCAACCAAAAAGAGTCCAGGACCAGATGGATTCACAGCCGAATTCTACCAGAGGTACAAGGAGGAACTGGTACCATTCCTTCTGAAACTATTCCAATCAATAGAAAAAGAGGGAATCCTCCCTAACTCATTTTATGAGGCCAGCATCATTCTGATACCAAAGCCGGGCAGAGACACAACCAAAAAAGAGAATTTTAGACCAATATCCTTGATGAACATTGATGCAAAAATCCTCAATAAAATACTGGCAAACCAAATCCAGCAGCACATCAAAAAGCTTATCCACCATGATCAAGTGGGCTTCATCCCTGGGATGCAAGGCTGGTTCAATATACACAAATCAATAAATGTAATCCAGCATATAAACAGAGACAAAGACAAAAACCACATGATTATCTCAATAGATGCAGAAAAGGCCTTTGACAAAATTCAACAGCCCTTCATGCTAAAAACTATCAATAAATTAGGTATTGATGGGATGTATTTCAAAATAATAAGAGCTATCTATGACAAACCCACAGCCAATATCATACTGAATGGGCAAAAACTGGAAGCATTCCCTTTGAAAACTGGCACAAGACAGGGATGCCCTCTCTCACCACTCCTATTCAACATAGTGTTGGAAGTTCTGGCCAGGGCAATCAGGCAGGAGAAGGAAATAAAGGGTATTCAATTAGGAAAAGAGGAAGTCAAATTGTCCCTGTTTGCAGACGACATGATTGTTTATCTAGAAAACCCCATCGTCTCAGCACAAAATCTCCTTAAGCTGATAAGCAACTTCAGCAAAGTCTCAGGATACAAAATCAATGTACAAAAATCACAAGCATTCTTATACACCAACAACAGACAAACAGAGAGCCAAATCATGAGTGAACTCCCATTCACAATTGCTTCAAAGAGAATAAAATACCTAGGAATCCAACTTACAAGGGATGGGAAGGACCTCTTCAAGGAGAACTACAAACCACTGCTCAAGGAAATAAAAGAGGATACAAACAAATGGAAGAACATTCCATGCTCATGGGTAGGAAGAATCAATATCGTGAAAATGGCCATACTGCCCAAGGTAATTTACAGATTCAATGCCATCCCCATAAAGCTACCAATGACTTTCTTCACAGAATTGGAAAAAACTACTTTAAAGTTCATATGGAACCAAAAAAGAGCCCTCATCGCCAAGTCAATCCTAAGCCAAAAGAACAAAGCTGGAGGCATCACACTACCTGACTTCAAACTATACTACAAGGCTACAGTAACCAAAACAGCATGGTACTGGTACCAAAACAGAGATATAGATCAATGGAACAGAACAGAGCCCTCAGAAATAACGCCACATACCTACAACTATCTGATCTTTGACAAACCTGAGAAAAACAAGCAATGGGGAAAGGATTCCCTATTTAATAAATGGTGCTGGGAAAACTGGCTAGCCATATGTAGAAAGCTGAAACTGGATCCCTTCCTTACACCTTATACAAAAATCAATTCAAGATGGATTAAAGATTTAAACGTTAGACCTAAAACCATAAAAACCCTAGAAGAAAACCTAGGCATTACCATTCAGGACATAGGCATGGGCAAGGACTTCATTTCCAAAACACCAAAAGCAATGGCAACAAAAGACAAAATTGACAAATGGGATCTAATTAAACTAAAGAGCTTCTGCACAGCAAAAGAAACTACCATCAGACTGAACAGGCAACCTACAACATGGGAGAAAATTTTCGCAACCTACTCATCTGACAAAGGGCTAATATCCAGAATCTACAATGAACTCAAACAAATTTACAAGAAAAAAACAAACAACCCCATCAAAAAGTGGGCAAAGGATATGAACAGACACTTCTCAAAAGAAGACATTTATGCAGCCAAAAAACACATGAAAAAATGCTCATCATCACTGGCCATCAGAGAAATGCAAATCAAAACCACTATGAGATATCATCTCACACCAGTTAGAATGGCAATCATTAAAAAGTCAGGAAACAACAGGTGCTGGAGAGGATGTGGAGAAATAGGAACACTTTTACACTGTTGGTGGGACTGTAAACTAGTTCAACCATTGTGGAAGTCAGTGTGGTTATTCCTCAGGGATCTAGAACTAGAAATACCATTTGACCCAGCCATCCCATTAGTGGGTATATACCCAAAGGACTATAAATCATGCTGCTATAAAGACACATGCACACGTATGTTTATTGCGGCACTATTCACAATAGCAAAGACTGGGAAGCAACCCAAATGTCCAACAATGATAGACTGGATTAAGAAAATGTGGCACATATACACCATGGAATACTATGCAGCCATAAAAAATGATGAGTTCATGTCCTTTGTAGGGACATGGATGAAATTGGAAACCATCATTCTCAGTAAACTATAGCAAGAACAAAAAGCCAAACACCGCATATTCTCACTCATAGATGGGAATTGAACAATGAGATCACATGGACACAGGAAGGGGAATATCACACTCCGGGGACTGTGGTGGGGTGGGGGGAGGGGGGAGGGATAGCACTGGGAGATATACCTAATGCTAGATGATGAGTTAATGGGTGCAGCGCACCAGCATGGCACATGTATACATATGTAACTAACCTGCACAATGTGCACATGTACCCTAAAACTTAAAGTATAATAAAAAAAAAAAGAAAAAAAAGAGATTTCTATTATCATTTTAAATTTCTATTATAAGAATGTTAAAATTGTTGCTCTGTAAATATTTCACGTTTTTCTTTTTTTGGAGACGGAGTCTTGCTCTGTCACCCAGGCTGGAGTGCAGTGGCTAGATCTCAGCTCACTGTAAACTCTGCTTCCCAGGTTCATGCGATGCTCCTGCCTCAGCCTCCCGAGTAGCTGGGATTACAGGCATCTGCCATCACACCTGGCTACTTTTGTATTTTTAGTAGAGATGGGGTTTCACCACATTGACCAGGCTGGTCTCGAGCTCCTGACCTCAAGTGATCCGCCAGTCTCAGCCTCCCAAAGTGCTGGGATTATAGGCTTGAGCCACCACACCTGGCAATATTTCATGTTTTATGGACAGAAAATTCATTCAGTATTCAACAAACACTTATTTATTTAATTTTTATTAGAGATGGGGTTTTGCTATGTTGACCAGACTGGACTACAGGCATGTGCCACTGTGCCCGACAACAAATATTTATTTAGAGTCTATGTTGTGGGTTGGATTGTGTCCCCTTCCACAAATTCATATGTTGAAGTCCTAACCCCCATATTTCAGATGTGATCTTATTCGGAAATAGTGTCTTTATAGAGGGAATCAGGTTAAAAAAAAGATTGTAAGGATTAATTCTAATCCAATATGACTGGCGTACTTAATAAAAAGGAGAAATTTAGACACACAGACAGACACAGAGGGAAGATGAGGTGAAGACACAGAGGAGAACACTGGTAAGATGAAGATGGAGGTTGGAATGATGCCTCTACAAGCCAAGGAGCACCAAAGATTGCCAGAAAACCCCCAGAAGATAGGAGAGAGATGAAAAAGATTCTCCTGCACAACCTCCTCAGGAACAAATCCTTCCAACACCTTGATTGCAAACTTCCAGCGTTTAGATCTATGAGACAAGAAATACAATGTTTGGCCACCTTATTTTTGGTACTTTCTTACAGCAGCTCTAGGAAACTAATATAGCCTACTATTTATTAGGCAATGTTCAGGTGCTTGGTATACATCATTCAACAAAATACAGTTTTTAGCCTCATTCTAGTGGAGAGTAATGGACCAGGAGCCAAAATACCTGTTAGAATGTAATATATATTGTGGATAAAAGGAAGAGTATAGTAGAGAAAGGGGGATTAGAAGTGTGTGTGTGTGTGTGTGTGTGTGCGCGCGCGTGTGTGTGTGGTGGGTGAGGGTGGGGGTATACTGAAGGTAAGCATCATTGAGAAAGTAACACTTGACCAAAGGCAAAGATAATGAAGGAGTTATCCAAAGGTTGTCTGTGGGAACAGTGTTCCAGGAAGGGGAATAGCGTCTTGGTAAAGGGAACAGCTAAAGTCAAGTCCCTAAGGCAGTGTGCCTCGTGTGTTGGAGAAGCCAGGAAATTAGCATGACTGCAATAGAGTGAGTGAGAGGGAGAGTCAAAGACACGACATTCTAAAAGTGGGATGTGATGTGGTGGGGGTGAGCCACCTTAAGCCCCTGAAGCCACTTTAGCTTTTACTCTGAATGAAAACAGAATTTGATGTGGCTTTTGGATGAGGGAGTGAGATAATCAATTTACATTTTAAAAGGATGACTGGTTGCCTTGTAGTAGGACAGATTGACTATGGGCGTGTGTCAGAAAGAAAGGAGTCAAGGATGAATTCAAGATTTGTAGCTTGGGCAAATGAAAAAATGGAAGTCTCTATTGTTTCTTCTCTTATTTTGTTGAACACCTCAAAAAAATTTTGGTGAAGTTGACTTCTTCTCTGTTTGCAGCCTCCGTTTCTTCTAGTTTGCTTTTTTTTTTTTTTCCTCGAGACAGGGTCTCAGTCTTTTGCCCAGGCTAGAGTGCAGTGGCACGATCTTGGCTCACTGCAGACTCGACCTCCTGGGCTCAAGCAATCCTCCCACCTCAGCCTCTCGATTAGCTAGGACTACACGTGTGTGCCACCATGCCTGGCTAGTTTTTTAATTTTTTGTAGCATGGGGTTTTGCCATGTTGCTCAGGATGGTCTTGAACTCCTGGGCTCAAGGAATCCTCCTGTCCCGTCCTCCCAAAGGGCTGGGATTACAGGTGCGAGCCACCTTGGGCTGCCCTAGTTTGCTTTTTTGAATTATTTGTTTGCTTTAGAATAGATATCTGCCTTCCATTTTAGAAAATTTCCTACAATGTCCAATAATTCTTGACGGTTTGCATTTAGGAGTGGGGCACAAAAAACCTATTTGGAAGCTTTATATACATGGGGATGGTGGGACATGCTTGTTAACTGTGGTCTTCACTGTATGGCAACCTTTTTATGGCATGTGGTTAGGTAACTCCCCAGTTACAGACCATTCTTGTATTTTCTCTTCAGTTATTCAGGTTCCTTAGAAAAGAACTTTCCAGTCGTAGAGAATAGAATGTAAGTCTGTGTCCAGGATACTAAATGGTTCAAGAGAGTTGAGGCTCTTAACACTCAGTGTGAGACTTATTTCCATTAGGGTTCCTTTTTGTCTTGGGTTTTACCTTGTGTCTTTAGTCCAGGGACCTGTTCTACCCTCTCCAAAAGAAAAACCCGAAGTGCCTTGGCACGGTAGGTGATGGGCAGGTGCCAGGCAGGGCAGTGTGGAGGAGGAGATTGAATTCCCTCTTAGAGTTTCAATCAATGCACTGGTTTTAAAGCCATCTTCACCACTGTTTTCTTAGGTACCAGGTGTCATGAGTTCTACAGCACTGAGGGGTTCAGCAGCACAAATGATGTTGCTTTGTGGTTCTTCTCTCTACTGGTTGAGCATCAGTTTCCTCAACTCAGCTAAGGCATTTTCCATTTGTCAATCTGCTTTCCAAATTCCCAGATTTTTTGTTGGCATCTTCTTTCCCGTCCTCTTTGCTCTTGTAGGCTTATCTGTCTTTTATTTTAAAAATTCTCTTTCATTTTAGTGGATTTTGCCATTGTTAACCAGATGTCCTTTTCTTCTCTGGGTTAGCCACTGTGGGTCCTTCAGCGCTCAGCTCAGATGCTACTTCTGTCAGGAAGTCTTGAAGTCTGAGGTAGGTGTGCCACTGCTGTTTCCATAGTTTTTTGTATTTCCCTATCCCTGTTCTTTTCACATGGTGTTGGAACTGCCTGGTTACTACCCGTTTCCTCAGCAGACTATAATCTCTATAAGGGCAGGGATGATGTCTGTCTTATTCAACATTATATCCCTGAAAGCTAACATAGTGTCTAATACATAATAGAGATTCTAAAATATTTGTTGACTCATTGATTAAATACTCCTTAACAACACCCATAGCACTTTGAACTCTAACCATACTTCTTGTTGAGAGAGCCTGCTGCTATTTGCTATTTTCTTTGACAGCACACACCACACCCCCAGGAGCATCCGCCTCACAGACCTATCATGAGACTCTTTGAACTTAACACAAGAAGCACATTTCCAACAAACCTGCTGGGAAGAGAGTAACGCTTTGGTGGAGAGCTTTCCTGCAGCTGTGTGACAAGTCTCTGACGTGCTCTTCTGTTCCACCTCTTCTCCCACCGGATTCTTTATCTCAAACACTCTTTGAACAGTCATCAAAGATCCTAAATCCTCTTCTTAGTGTGCTATCTATAGATTAGTAAGTCAACCACCTCCAGCACATCAGGTTTTCAAACCCTGGCATCTCAGCTTATCGATTTGGATCTTCTGACAAAATGCACCACAACTGTGTTTTCATTTTGTGCCATAGAAAATGCCTTTGCTAAGGAAACACTTCAGTTAAAACCATCTTCAGGCATCTGGGAACTCACAGCCTGGAGCACTGTAGATCAAAGGGAGAGTGGTGCACTTGAAAAGCCCAGCTTTCTTAATTAATTATAAATTCCTCAATTAGGAAAAGATTTTGACATGATAAAAAAATTACGATTTCACAAAAGTTAGTTCTTCTTTCCCCCTGGTCTCAAGACTGTTCTAGACTTTCTTTGAAAGGAATATTTCCCCCCAATTTTTCTTCTGTTTTCATTTTGTAACCATACAATTCTATGGTAGAGGAGAAATAAATACATCTGCAGCACAGATACAGTAAAATGAGGTATTAGAACCCAAGTAGATACAGGAAGTAGAAAACTCTGATACACATGGGAAATAATACTGTCTTCCTGACTTCCCCACCTCCATCCTGCTACCTCCCATTCTGGGTTAGTCAGCTACACTAGTCTCCAGTCCAGCCTGGTACTTTTCTGTAGCACTCACAACACGTGTTATCATGGTTCAGTGCAAGTCTTCCTCGACAGCTGTGTCTCCCACAAGGGCAAGCACTATGTCTGTCTTGTTCACTGCTGTGCTCCAGTGGCTAGAACAGAATTTAGCACTTAGGAGGCACTTAAAAACTTTCTTAAAAAAATGTAAGGATGAATAAATTATGATACAGTGAGGAAGATTACTTGCAAAGATGGCTGTAGCAATTCTTCCTGCTGCTTTGTGAAGGGGCTTTGCTACTCTGCCTTGAAAGGTGGAGTCTATGCCCTCCACACCATGAATCCGGGATGGCTTGTGACTTACTTTGACCAATAGAATGTGACAGAGTGACATTGTGTGACATTTGAGGTGAAGTTTCAACAGGACTTGCAGATTCTTTTTTCATTGTCTTGAAAACAATCTACCATTGAGGAAGCCCAGATAACAGGCTGGCTCAGTGGAGGAGAACTGAGGTGCCAAGCGAAAAGACTTGCCAACTGCCGCACACAGAAATGAGGCTTTCCAGATCAAACCAGCCCTGGTCAACCAGCCACCTGGTCACAAACATGAGGAAGCCCAGGTGGAGCAGAGGTGAGCCATTCCAACTAAGTCCTGCCCACATTGCTGACCATAAGAGTGTGAGCAAACAAATGATCAATTTATACCAATAACTTTTGGGAGTAATTTATTATGCAACAATTATTAATACAGGAGGATCTTCAGGTTTTGCTCAATAGGGGAGTTTCCCTCGTGACTCAAATTAGGGAATCTGTAAAATCCACCACCCCATGGCTTCATCATAGACCCAAATGTAAAAGCCATTTCTGGGTAAGTGAAAGCAGCCATAGGCAATTTATAAAGAGCAAATCAAACTGAATTCCAGAATAACAGATCTGGCAAACAGAATGATAAAATACAATTGACGAATAGTTCATTTTTAAAGAAAAATTCACCTCAATTATAGAAGGGATGCATGGTAATTATAGAAAATTTGGAAAAGTCAGATTATTATAGGGAAGTAATAGAATTACTTAAAAATGCAAAAATATGAATATTATTGCTTATAATGCATTATTACTACTATCACTCCTATTAATGGTAATATATGTTAGTGGCTTCTGTGCCCCAGATCCTCCAAACTGCCTTGGTAATGTCCTTTCTATTCAGAAACAGGAGACTTCATTTATTCCAGTCTTCTTTTGCTTGTCTTATAATAAAGTTTTCAGATGTCTACATGTTAGATTGGCATATGTCTTCTTAGGTTTATGCTTATTGGCTTTAAGCAGATTTTCATAGTTACTATAAGACGATTATTTAAAAAGTTAGATATGACAGTTGCTGTATCAATTATCTATTATTGATAATATTTTTACATAGTTTTAAAATTGGAGTTTTGACGTACACTTTGATCAAATAGTTTGGTAGAATGTTTAAAAATTACTAAATGTGTGGACTTTTTACTACTAATTACTGCTACTATATTATTGTTAGTAATTTATTACAGTCAGGGAAAGTGAGTTACAATTTTTACTTTTTTTTTTCAAGGTGTATAACGTGATGACTTGATTTACATCTACATTATGTAATAATTACAATACAATTAATTAACACATCCGTCACCACTCATGGTGTGCATTAGATCCCCAGAACTGGGTTATCTAATAACTGAAAGTTTGTAACCTTTTTTTAAAAAAATTTATTTTTTATTTCAATAGGTTATTGGGGAATTGGTGGTGTTTGGTTACATGAATAAGTTCTCTAGTGGTGATTTCTGAGACTTTGGTGCACCCATCATCCAAACAGTGTACACTGTACCCAGTGTGTAGCCTTTTATCCCTCAACCCCCTCCCACGGTTTCACCCAAGTCCCCAAAGTCCATTGTATAATTCTTATGCCTTTGTGCCCTCATAGCTTAGCTCCCACTTATGAGTGAAAACATGAGATGTTTGGTTTTCCATTCCTGAGTTATTTCACTAAGAATAATTGTCTTCAATTCCATCCAGGTTGCTGTGAATGCAATTATTTCATTCCTTTTTGTGGCTCAGTAGCCCATGGTATATACACCACATTTTCTTTATCCACTCATTGATTGATGGGCATTTGGGCCGGTTCCATATTTTTGCAACTGCAAATTGTGCTGCTATAAACATGCGTGTGCAAGTATCTTTTTTAATATGACTTCTTTTCCTCTGGGTAGATACTCAGTAGTGGAATTGCTGGATCAAATGGTAGATCTACTTTCAGTTCTTTAAGGGATCTCCATGCTGTTTTCCATAGTGGTTGTACTAGTTTACATTCCCACCAGCAGTGTAAAAGTGTTCCCTTTTTAACCACATCTATGCCAACGTCTATTATTTTTTGATTATGGCCATTCTTGCAGGAGTAAGGTGGTATCACATTGTGGTTTTGATTTGCATTTCCTTAATCATTAGTGATGTTGAGCATTTTTCCATATGCTTGTTGGCCATTTGTATATCTTTTGAGAATTGTCTATTCATGTCCTTAGCCCACTTTTTGATGGGATTGTTTGTTTTTCTCTCGCTGATTTGTTTGAGTTCCTTGTAGATTCTGGATGTTAGTCCTTTGTCAGACATATAGACTGTGAAGATTTTTTTCCCACTCTGTGGGTTGTCTGTTTACTCTGCAGATTTTGTCTTTTGCTGTGCAGAAACTTTTTAGTTTAATTAAGTTCCATCTATTTATCTTTTTTTGTTGCATTTGCTTTTGGGTTCTTGGTTATGAAATCCTTCCCTAAGCCAAGGTCCAGAAGGGTTTCTCCAATGTTATCTTCTAGAATTTTTATGGTTTCAGGTCTTAGATTTAAGTCTTTCATTTATCTTGAGTTGATTTTTGTATAAGGTCAGAAGATGAGGGTTAAGTTTCATTCTTTTACATGTGGATTGCCAATTGTACCAGCACCATTTGTTGAATAGGGAGTCCTTTTCTCAGTTTATGTTTTTGTTTGCTTTGTTGAAGATCAGTTGGCTGTAAGTATTTGGGTTTATTTCTGAGTTCTCTATTCTGTTCCGTTGGTCTATGTGCCTATTTTTATACCAGTACCATGCTGTTTTGGTGACTATGGCCTTATAGCATAGTTTGAAGTCACGTAACGTGATGCCCCCAGATTAGTTCTTTTGGCTTAGTCTTGCTTTGTCTGTGTAGGCTCTTTTTGGATTCATATGAAATTTAGAATTGTTTTTTCCAGTTCTGTGAAAAATGATAGTGGTATTTTGATGGGAATTGCATTGGATTTGTAGATTGCTTTTAGCAGTATGGTCATTTTTACAATATTGATTCAACCCATCCCTGAGCAAGGGATGTGTTTCCATTTGTTTGCATCATCTATGATTTCTTTCAGGAGTGTTTTGTAGTTTTCCTTGCAGAAGTTTATTATTCTACTTTCACGCTGCTGATAAAGACACCCAAGACTGGGCAATTTACAAAAGCAAGAGGTTTAATGGACTTACACTTCCACATGGCTGGGGAGGCCTCACAACCATGGTGGAAGGCAAGGAAGAGCAAGCCACATCTTACATGGATAACAGCGGGCAAAAAAGAGAGCTTGTGCAGGGAAACTCTCCTTTATAAAACCATCAGATCTCATGAGATTTATTCACTATCATGAGAATAGTGTCAGAAAAACCAACACCCATGATTCAGTTACCTCTACTGGGTCCCTCCCACAACACATGGAAATTGTGGGAGTTACAATTCAAGATGAGATTTGCTCAGGGACACAGCCAAACCATATCATTCCATCCCTCCAAAATCTCATGTCCCCACATTTCAAAACCAATCATGCCTTCCCAACAGACCCTCAAAGTCTTAAACCCCCCAAAGTCATTTCAGCATTAATTCAAAAGTCCATAGTCCAAAGTCTCATCTGAGACAAGGCAAATCCCTTCCACCTATGAGCCTATAAAATCAAAAGGAAGTCAGTTACTTCCTAGATACAACGGGGGTACAGGCATTGAGTAAATACAGCCATTCCAAATGGGAGAAATTGGCCAAAACAAAGGGGCTACATGCTCCATGCCTGTCCCAAATCCAGTGGGGCAGTCAAATCTTAAAGCTCTAAAATGATCTCCTTTGATTCCATGTCTCACATCCAGGTCACACTGTTGCAAGTAGTGGGCTCCCACAGCCTTGGGCAGTTCCATTCCTGTGGCTTTGCAGGATATAGTCCCCCTCCTGGCTGCTTTCACAGGCTGGCATTGAGTGTTTGCAGCTTTTCCAGGCACACAGCGCAAGCTGTCAGTGGATCTACTATTCTGGGGTCTGAAGGATGGTGACCCTCTTCTCACAGCTCCACTAGGCTGTGCCCCAGTAGAGACTCTGGGGACTCTGACCCCACATTTCCCTTCTGCACTGCCTTAGCAAAAGTTCTCCATAACGGCCCTGCCCCTGCATCAAACTTCTGCCTGGGCATCCAGGCATTTCCATACATCCTCTGAAATCTAGGCAGAGGTTCCCAAACCTTGATTTTTGACTTCAGTGCACATGCAGGCTCAACACCACATGGAAGCTGCCAAGGAATGGGGCTTCCACCCTCTGAAGCAACAGCCCAAGCTGTACCTTGGTCCCTTTCAGTCATGGCTGGAACAGCTGGGACTCAGGGCACCAAGTCCCTAGGATGCACACAGCAGAGGGACCCTGGACCCAGCACACAAAACCATTTTTTTCCTCCTAAACCTCTGGGCCTGTGATGGGAGGGGTTGCTGCAAAGGTCTCTGACATGCCCTGGAGACATTTTCCCATTGTATTGGTGATGAACATTTGGCTTCTTGTTACTTATGCAAATTCCTGCAGCTGCCTTGAATTTCTCCTCAGAAAATGGGATTTTCTTTTCTATCACATTTCCAGGCAGCAAATTTTCCAAACTTGTATGCTTTGTTTCCCTTTTAAAACTGTATGCCTTTAATAGTACCCAAGTAACCTCTTGAATGCTTTGCTGCTTAGAAATTTCTTCTACCAGATACCCTAAATGATCTCTCTGAAGTTCAAAGTTTCACAAATCCGTAGGGCAGGGATAAAATACTGCCAGTCTCTTTGCTAAAACATGACAAGAGTCACATTTGCTTTGGTTCCTAACAAGTTTCTTATCTTCATCTGAGACCACCTCAGCCTGGATTTCATTGTCCATATCATTATCAGCATTTTGGTCAAAGCCATTCAACAAGTCTCTAAGGAGTTCCAAACTTTCCCACATTTTTCTGTCTTCTTCAGAATCCTCCAAACTGTTCCAACCTCTGCCTATTACCCAGTTCCAAAGTCGCTTCTACATTTTTGGGTATCTTTTTGGCAGCACCCCACTATTGGTACCCATTTACTCTATTAGTCTGTTTTCATAGTGCTGATAAAGACATACCTGAGACTGGGAAATTTACAAAAGAAAGAGGTTTAATGGGGCTGGGCGCGGTGGCTCACGCCTGTAATCCCTGCACTTTGGGAGGCCGAGGCAGGCGGATCACGAGGTCAGGAGATCGAGACCATCTTGGCTAACATGGTGAAACCCCATCTCTACTAAAAATACAAAAAATTAGCCAGGCGTGGTGGTGGGCACCTGTAGTCCCAGCTACTCGGGAGGCTGAGGCAAGAGAATGGCGTGAACCTGGGAGGCAGAGCTTGCAGTGAGCCGAGATAGCACCATTGCAGTCCGGCCTGGGCGAAAGAGTGAGACTCCATCTCAAAAAAAAAAAAAAAAAAAAAGAAAGAGGTTTAATGGACTTACAGTTCCAGATGGCTGGGGAGGCCTCAAAATCATGGTGGAAGGCAAGGAGGAGCAAGTCACATCTTACATGGATGGCAGCAGGTAAAAAGAGATTTTAAAAGGGGATTTTCTCTTTTTAAAACCATCAGATCTCATGAGACTTATTCACTTATCATGAGAATAGCCCAGGAAAAACCTTCCCCCATGTTTCAATTACCTCCACTGGGTCCCTCCTACAACAGGTGGGAATTATGAGAGTTACAATTCAAGATAAAATTTGGGTGGGGACACAGCCAACCATATCAAGAATTCTTTCACCTCCTTAGTTAGGTATATTCCTAAGTATTTCTTTTTTTTGCAGCTATTATAAGAGAGGTTGTGTTCTTAATTTGATTCTCAGCTTCGTTGCTGTGGGTGTATAGTGGAACTACTGATTTATGTACATTAATTTTGTATCCTGAAACCTTGCTAAATTCATTTACCAGTTCTAGGAGTTTTTTGGATGTATCTTTAGGGTTTTCTAAGTATATGATCATATCATCAGCAAACAGTGACAGTTGAACTTCCTCTTTACTGATTTGGATGCCTTTTATTTCTTTCTCTTGCCTGATTGCTCTGGCTAGGACTTCCAGTACTATGTTGAATAGAAGTGGTGAAAGTGGGCATCCTTGTCACGCTCCAGTTTTCAGGGGAAATGCTTTTAACTTTTTCCCATTCAGTATAATGTTGGCTGTGGGCTTATCATGGATGGCTTGTATTACCTTAAGGTATGTCTGTTGTATGCCGATTTTGCTGAGGGCTTTAATCATAAAGGGATGCTGGATTTTGTTAAATGCTTTTTCTGCATCTATTGAAATAATCATGTGATTTTTGTTTTAAATTCTGTTTATGTGGTGTATCACATTTATTGACTTGCAGATGTTAAACCATCCCTGCATTCCTGGTGTAAAACCCACTTGATCATGGTGGATTATCTTTTGGTATGCTGTTGAATTCAGTTAGCTAGTATTTTGTTGAGGATTTCTGCATCTATGTTCATCAGGGATATTGTCTGTAGTTTTCTTTTTTTGTTATGTCCTTCCCTGATTTTCATATTAGGCTGATACTGGCTTCATAGACTGATTTAGGGAGGATTCCCTCTTTCTCTAGCATGTGGAATAGTGTCAATAGAATTGGTACTGATTCTTCTTTGAATGTCTGACAGAATTCAGCAGTGAATCCATCTGGTCCTGGACTTTTTTTGTTGGTAATTTTTAAAATTATCATTTGAATCTCACTGCTTGTTACTGGTCTGTTCAGAGTTTCTATATCTTCCTGGTTTAATCTAGGAGGGTCATTTATTTCCAGGAATTTATCCATCTCCTCTTGGTTCTTAGTTTATGTGCATAAAGGTATTCACAGTATCCTTGGATAATCTTTTGTATTTCTGTGGTATCAGTAGTAATATTTCCCTTTTTGTTTCTAAATGAGCTTATTTGGATCTCTTCTCTTCTTTTCTTGGTTAATCTGACTAATAGTCTGTTAATTTTATATATCTTTTCAAAGAACCAGCTTTTTGTTTCATTTGTCTGTTTTTTTTTTGCTTCAATTTCATTTAGTTCTATTCTGATCTTTGTTATTTCTTTTCTTCTGCTGGGTTTGGCTTTGGATTGTTATTGCTTTTCCAGTTCTGCGAAGTGTGACCTCAGACTTATTTGTGCTTTTTCAGCCTTTTTGATGTAGGCATTTAATGCTATGAACTTTCTGCTTAGCACCACTTTTGCTGTATCCCAGAGGTTTTGCTAGGTTGTGTCACTATTATTGTTCAGCTCAAAGAATTTTTAAATTTCCATCTTGATTTTATTGTTCAAGAGCAGGTTATTTAATTTCCATGTATTTGCATGATTTTGAGTGTTCCTTTTGGAGTTGATTTTCAGTTTTATTCTACTGTGGTTTGAGAGAGTACTTAATGTACTTTTGATTTTCTTAAATTTACTGAGCCTTGTTTTGTGGCCTATCATATGGTCTATCTTGGAATATGTCCCATGTTTCAATGAACAGAGTGTATATTCTTCAGTTGTTGAGTAGAATGTTCTGTAATATCTGTTAAGTTCATTTGTTGTGGGGTATAGTTTAAGTCCATTGCTTCTTTATTGACTTTCTCTCTTGATGACCTGTCTAGTGCTGTCAGTGGAGTATTAAAGTCTCCTGCTATTATTGTGTTGCCATTTATCTCATTTCTGGTGAGGGCTCACTTCATGCTTAATAAGCTGTGCTTTCTTACTGTGGTTTCACATGGTAGAAGGGGGTAGGGCTTTCTCTCTGGCCTCCCTTATAAAGGTGCCAATCCCATTCCTGAGGGCTCTGCCCTCACAACCTAATTACTTTCCAAGGGCTCCATGTCCTAACCCCATCATTTTAAGGGTGAAGATTTGAACGTATGAATTTTTGGGAAACATAAACATTCAGACCATACTAGGCCCACATCCCGTCTCTGCAAATGCCTGCCTCTGTGGCTGTCCTAGCATCAGTTTTCCTAACTGAAAAAACTCTAGCTGATACTAGGACGTGGGTTTATTCAATTTTTATGAGTATTAAATAAGATAATCTATGTGGCACTCTTGGCATAGTCTGATATATAGTGAGAATCTTACTAGTAATTGTTTGCTATTATATCTTTATTCTGCCCACTGTATTCCTCACAAAACTAGCTTTGAATGTTATGTTTTTTGGTATATTTTGATTGTGTACCTTGTGTTAATATAAAACTACTCTTTTCCCATTTAATCCTTTTTTGCTTTGATTTCCTTTTTGTAGGAAATGAAAATTGCTGTGTTTTAAATTTGGCTGATAAATCTGTTTTTTATTTAGTTGTTAAATTTTTAATTTTTATGGTTACATGAGATATTTTGATACAAGCATATAATGCATAATTATTACATTAGGGTAAATGGGGTATCCATCACCTGAAGCATTTATCATTTCTTTGTGCTACAAATATGCCTATTATACAATTTATTTAAAAATGTACAATAAACTATCGTTTATTGTAATCACCCTGTTGTGCTATCAAATACTAGACCTTATTCATTCTATCTAACTATATTTCTGTACCCATTAACCATCTCTGTAATACTCTTCCTCCCCACTATCTTTTGCAGCCTCTGGTAACCATGATTCTACTCCTTGTGTCCATGAGTTCAATTGTTTTAATTTTTGGTTCCCACAAATAAATGAGAACATGCAAAGTTGGTCTTTTAGTGCCTTGCTTAGTCACTTAACAAAATGTCCTCCAGTTTTATCCATGTTGTTGCAAATGACAGGATTTCTTTCTTTTTTATGGCTGAATAGTATTCCATTGTATATATGTATCACATTTTCTTTATCTATTCATCTGTAGATAGACACTTAGGATGCTTCCAAATTTTAGCTATTATGAATAGTGCTGCAATAAAATGGGAGTGCAGATGTCTGGTTGATATACTGGTTTCCTTTCTTTTGGGTACACACCTGGCAGTGGGATTGCTGAATCATATGGCAGTTCTATTTTTAGTTCTTTGAATATTCTCCAAATTGTTTTCCATAGTGGCTGTACTAATTTATGCTCCCACCAACAGTATATGAGGATTCCCTTTTCTCCACACCCTCACCAGCATTCATTTCTGTCTGTCTGTCTTTTGGATAAAAGCCATTTTAACTGGGATGAGATGATATCTCATTGTAGTTTTGATTTGCATTTCTGGTGATCTGTGATGTTGATCACCTTTTAATATATTTATTGCCATTTGTATGTCTTCTTTTGAGAAATGTCTATTCACATCTTTTGCCCATTTTTAAATCAAATTATTAGATTTTTTCCTATAGAGTTGTTTGACCTCCTTATATATTCTCGTTATTAATCCCTTGTGATATAAATAATTTGCAAATATTTTCTCCTATTCTGTGGGTTGTCTCTTGACTTTGCTGATTGTTTTCTTTGTCGTGCAGAAGTTTTAACTTGCTGTGATCCCACTTGTCCATTTTTGCTTTGGTTACCTATGCTAGTGGGATATTACTCAAGAAATCTTTGCCCAGACCAATGTCCTAGAAAGTTGCCACAGTGTTCTCTTTTAGTAGTTTTATAGTTTGCGGTCTTAGATCTAAGTTTTTAATACATTTTTATTTGACTCTTGCATATGGCAAGAGATAGGGCTCTAGTTGATAGCTTTGGCTACTCTGAGTTTTTGTGGTTCATATAAATTTTGGGATTGTATTTTCTGTTTCTGTGAAGAAGGTCATTTGATATTTTGATAGAGATTGAATCAAATTGTGGACTGCTTTGGGTATGGACATTTTAATAATATTGATTCTTCCAAACCATGAACATAGAATATCTTTCCACTTTTTATTTCCTCTTCAATTTCTTTCATCAATGCTTTATAGTTTTCATTGTACAGATCTTTCACTTCTTTGGTTAATTCCTAGGTATTTGATTGTATTTGTAGCTATTGTAAATGAGATTACTTTCTTGATTTATTTTTCAGATTGTTTACTATTGACACATGGAAATGCTATTGATTTTTGTATGTTGAGTTCATATACTGCAACTTTACTGAATTTGTTGATTAGTTCTAATAGTTTTTTGGTGCAGTTTTTAGGTTTTTCCAAATATGAGATAATATCTTCTGCAAACAAGGATAATTTAACTTATTTCTTTTCAATTTGAATGCCCTTTATTTCTTTCTCTTGCCAGATTTCTCTATCTAGAACTTCCAGTACTGTATTGAATAACGTGGTGGCAGTGGGCATCCTTGTTGCAATCTACATCTTAGAGGAAAGGTTTTCATTTTTTTCCCTGTATAATACTAGCTGTGGGTCTATTGTGTATGGCTTTTATTTTGTTGAGGTATGTTCCTTAATACCAAGTGTGTTGAGGGTTTTTATAATGAAGGGGTGTTGCATATTATTAAATAATTTTTCAGCATTAATTGAAATGATCATTTGTTTTTTACTGTTCATTCTGTTGATATGATGTATCATATCGATTGATTTGCATATGTTGAACCATCCTTGCATCCTTGAGATAAATCCCACTTGGTCGTGATGAATGATATTTTTAATATGTTGTTGGATTAGGTTTGCTACTATTTTGTTGAGGTTTTTGTATCAATGTTCATCAGGTATATTGGCCTGTAGTTTTCTTTTTTTGATGTGTTGTTGTCTTTGGTATCAGGGTAATATTTTGGACTTGTAGACTGAGTTTTGAAGTATTCGCTCCTCCTCCATTTTTTGGAATAATTTGAGTAGAAATGGTATTAGTTCTTCATTAAACATTTGTAGAATTCAGCAGGGAAGCCATTAGGTCCTGGGCTTTTGTTTGCTAGGAAACTTTTTATTATGGCTTTGATCTTATTACTTGTTATTGATATTCAGTTTTAAATTTCTTCCTAGTTTAATCTTGGTAGGTTATGTGTGTCCAGGAATTTATTTTTTCTAGATTTTCCAATTTATTGAACTTATTGTCATATAGTTGCTCAATGTAGCCATTAATTATCCTTTGAATTTCTGTCATATAGGTAGCAATGTTTCCTTTTTCATCTCTGATGTTGTTTATTTGAGTCTTCTCTCTTTTTTTATTAGTGAGCCTGGCTAAAAGCTTACCAATTTTATTTTTTTAAGAAACCAACTTTTCATTTTGTTGATCTTTTATACTTTTTTATTTCAATTTTATTTATTTCTGTTCTGATCTTTATTATTTCTTTTCTTCTATTAATTTTGGGTTTGATTTGCTCTTATTGTTTTAGTTCTTTAAGATGCATCATTAGGGCAGGTGTGGTGGCTTACATCTGTAATCCCAGCACTTTGGGAGGCTGAGGTGGGCAGATTGCTTGAGTCTAGGAGTTCAAGACCAGTCTGGGCAACATGGCAAAACCGTCTCTACAAAAAATGCAAAAAAATTAGCCAGGTATGGTAGTGAATGCTTGTGGTCCCAGCTATTTGGGAGTCTCAGGTGGGGTAATCACCTGAGCCTGGGAGGTGGAGGTTGCAGTGAGCCGAGATTGTACCATTGCCCTCCAGCCTGGGTGACAGAGTTCGACCCTGTCTAAAAAAAAAAAAATAAAAATAATAAAAAAGATTCATCATTAGGCTGTTTGTTTGAAGTTTTTCTTGATTTTTGTTGCTGATAGCTATAAACATTCCTCTTAGTACTGCTTTTGCAATATCCTGTAGGTTTGGGTATGTTTGTTCCCATTTTTGTTTGTTTCAAGAAATTTTTCAATTTCCTTCTTAATTTCTTCATTGACTGTTCATTCAGAAGCATATTGTTTAATTCCTATGTATTTGTATACTTCCAAAGTTCTTGTTTTTAACTTTAATAATGCTTTAATTTAACTTAATATATCCAAATTATTATGAACATATAATCATTTTTTTAATGTTATTAATGAGATCATCTACATTCATTTTTTGTATTAAGTCTTCAAAATCCAATGTATATTTTATCTTCACAGCATATCTCAATTGGGTTAATCAGTTTCTCAATTGAGACAGCACATCTCAAGTGCTCAGTAGGCATAGGGGGCTGGTGACTTCCGTATTGGACAGCACAGCTCTAGGACCTTAAAGCTCCCAAGAGCTTCTCTCTCTTTCATAGCTCAGGAAAGCTGTCTCTGAACTTTTCCCTGTTCCCCTTGCCTAAAACTTTTGTTTCTTTTCCAAGTGACAATTCCTCATTGTTCATGTCTCCAACCTGTATTATTTGTTGCATATCTGTTTTTTAAGAGCTGTCACTCTCTATTAGAACATAATCCCCATGAGGCAGAGACCCCAGGGTGTAGCACAGTGCCTGGTATACAGTGGCCCTTGATAAGTATCTTTAAATGAATAAATGAATGGATAAATGAATCCATTAGACACCATCTCTCCCCTGCTTTGCACCTGCCTTCTTAGAGGACACAGAAACACTCCACTTTAGTGCTCCCCTGGGGAGTGTGAATCATCTTAGACCCCAGTTGCTTTTGTGCAAGGTTTTGATCATTCTTAGGCAGTAAACTCCTTTGGCAGTCTGTGATATCTATGGACCCCTTCTCAAGATAATGCTTTTTAAATCATTTAATTATTTAATCAATTAGTTAATTTTTAAACTTTTATTTTAGGTTCAGGGGTATATATGCGGATTTGCTATGGAGGTAAACTCATGTTATGGGGGTTTGTTATACAGATTATTTTGTCACCCAGGTACTAAGCCTAATACCCAATAGTTATTTTTTCTTTAGTAAAAGGTGGAAGATTTAATATGATCTGAAGAGAAACCAGAGTATATTATAGTTATTTTTTCTGATCTTCTCCCTTGTCCCACCTTCCACCCTTAATTAGGCCCCAGTGTCTGTTGTTCTCTTTGTATCCATGTGTTTTCATCATTTAGCTCCCACTTATAAGTGAGAACATGTGGTATTTGGTTTTCTGTTCCTGCATTAATTTGCTAAGGATAATGGACTCCAGCTCCATCCACGTTCCTGCAAAATACATAATCTTGTTCTTTTTTATGGCTGCATAGTATTCCATGGTGTATATGTACCACATTTTCCTTATCCAGCCTACCATTGATGGGCACTTAGGTTGATTCCACATCTTTGCTATTGTGAATAGTGCTGCAACAGACATATGCATGTGTACGTCTTTGTGGTAGAATGATTTATATTCATTTGGGTATATACTCAGTAATAGGATTGTTGAGACAAATGGTAATCCTATTTTCAGCTCTCTGAGGAATCACCATGCTGCGTTTCACAATGGTTGAACTAATTTACACTTTTACCAACAGTGTATAAGTGTTCCCTTTTTTCTGCAACCTTGCCAGCATCTGTTATTTTTGACTTTTTAATAATAGCCATTCTTGACTAGTGTGAGATGGTGTCTCGTTTTGGTTTTAATTTGCATTTCTCTAATGATAAGTGATATTTAGCTTTTTTTCATACGCTTGTTGGCTACATGTATGTCTTTAGAAAAGATTTTTTCATGTCCTTTGCCCACTTTTTAATGGGGTTGTTTGCTTTCTTCTTGCAAACTTGTTTAAGTTCCTTATAAATGCTGGATATTAGGTCTTGTCAGATACATAGTTTGCAAATATTTTCTCCCATTCTGTAGGTTGTCTGTTTACCCTGTTGATAGTTTCTTTTGGTGTGTAGAAGCTCTTAAGTTTAATTAGATTCCATTTGTCAACTTTTGCTTTTGTTGTGATTGCTTTTGGTATCTTTGTCATGAAATCTTTGCCTGCTCCTATGTCCAGAATGGTATTGTCTAGGTTGTCTTCTAGAGTTTTTGTAGTTTTGGGTTTTACATTTAAATCTTTTATTCATCTTAAGTTGACTTTTGTATGTGGTGTAAGGAAGGGGTCCAGTTTCAATCTTCTTCTATAGTTTTGATTATTGTAGCTCTGTAGTATAGTTAGAAGTTGGGTAATCCGATGTTGTCATCTTGTTCATTTTGCTTAGGATTGTGTTGGCTATTTGAGCTCTTTTTTGGTTACATATGCATTTTAATATAGTTTTTCTAGTTCTGTGAATAATGTCATTGGTAGTTTTATAGGAAGAGCATTGAATCTGTAAATTGCCTTGGGCAGTATGGCCATTTTAATGACATTGATTCTTCTGATTCATGAGCATGGAGTGGTTTTCTATTTGCTTGTGTTATCTCTGATTTCTTTTCTTTTTTTTTTTTTTGAGACGGAGTCTCGCTCTTTCGCCCAGGCTGGACTGCAGTGGTGCTATCTCAGCTCACTGCAAGCTCTGTCTCCCTGGTTCACGCCATTCTCCTGCCTCAGCCTCCCGAGTAGCTGGAACTACAGGCACCTGCCACCACACCTGGCTAATTTATTGTATTTTTAGTAGAGACAGAGTTTCACCGTGTTAGCCAGGATGGTCTCAATCTCTGATTTCTTTGAGCAGTGTTTTGTAATTCTCAATGTAGCGATCTTTCACCTATACAATTATTCAGTTATCCAAATAGCTGTACTCCTAGGTATTTTGTTCTTTTTGTGGCAAATGTGAGTGGAATTGCATTCCTGATTTATCTTTCAGGTTGGCTGTTGTTGGTATATGGGAATGCTAGTGATTTTTGTACATTGATTTTGTATCTTGAAACTGTCCTGAAATTGTTTATCAGCTGAAGAAGCTTTTCAGCTAAGACTATAAGGTTTTCTAGATATAGCATCATGTCATTAGCAAATAGGGAAAGTTTGACTTCCTCTCTTCTTATTTGGATACACTATTTCTTTCTCTTGCCTGATTGCTCTGGCCAGGACTTTCAATACTCTGCTGAATAGGAGTGATGAGAGTGGGCATTCTTGTCTTGTGCCTGTTTTCAAAGGGAATGCTTCCAGCTTTTGCCCATTTAGTAGGATGTTGGCAGTGGATTTGCCATAGATGGCTCTTATTATTTTGAGGTGTGTTCTTTCAATACATAGTTTATTGAGAATTTTTAACATGAAGGGATGTTGAACTTCATCAAAAGCCTTTTCTGTGTCTATTGAATCATATGATTTTTTGCCTTTAGGTCTGTTTATGTAATGAACCATGTTTATTGATTTGCATATGTTGAACTAACCTTGCATGCCAAGGAAAAAGCCTACTTGATCATGGTGGATTAGCTTTACTATGTGTTACTGGATTCAGTTTTTAAGTATTTTGTTGAGGATTTTTGCATGAATGTTAATCAAGGATATTGGCTTCAAGTTCTCTTTTTTTTGTTGTATGTCTGCCAGGTTTTGCTATCAGGATCATGTTGGCCTCATATAATGAGCTTAGGATGAATGCCTCTTCCTCAATTTTTTTGAATACTTTCAGTAGTAATGATACCAGCTCTTCTTTGTACATCTTGTAGGATTTGGCTGTGAATACATCTGTTCTTGGGCTTTTTTTGGTTGGTAGGGTATTTATACTGATTTAAGTATAGAACTCATTATTGGTCTGTTCAGGGAATCAATTTCTTCCTGATTCAGTCTTGGGAGGGTGCATGTGTCCAGTAATATATCCACCTCTTCTAGATTTTCTAGTTTGTGTGCATAGAGTTGTTTGTAGTCTTTGATGATTGTTTGTATTTCTGTAGGTTCAGTGGTAACATCTCCTTTGTCATTTCTGATTGTGTTCACTTGGATCTTCTCTCTTTTCTTCCTTATTTTTCTAGCTAGCTACCTATCTATCTTATCCATTTTTCCATAAGCAAACTCCTTGATTTGTTGATCTTCTGAATTTTTTTTGTGTCTCAATTTCCTTCAGTGCAGCTCTGATACTGGTTATTTCTCTTCTGCTAGTGTTGAGGTTGGTTTGCTCTTGATTCTCTAGTTTTTTTAGTTGTGATGTTAGGTTGTTAATTTGAGACTTTTCTAACTTTTCGATGTGGGTGTTTAGTGCTATAGATTTCCCTTTTAACACTGCCTTAGCTGTGTCCCAGAGATTCTGTATGTTGTATCTTTGTTCTCATTAGTTTTAAAGAACTTCTTGATTTCTGCCTTAAATTTCATTATTTACCTAAAGTCACTCAGGAGCATGTTCTTTAGTTTCCATGTAGTTGCATGGTTTGGAGCAATTTTTTAGTATTGATTCTTATTTTTATTGTGTTGTGGTCTGGGAGTGTGCTTGGTATGATTTTGGTTCTTTTGCATTTGCTGAGAATTGTTTAGTGTCTAGTTGTGTGGTCGATTTTAGAATATGTGCCATGTGGTGATGAGAGTAATGTATACTCCATTGTTTTTGGATGGAGAGTTCTGTAGAGGCCTATCAGATCCATTTGGTCTAATATTAAGTTTAGGTCTTGAATATCTTTGTTAATTTTCTGCCTTGGTGTTCTGTCTAATATTCTCAGTGGAGTGTTGAAATCTCCCACTATTGTGTGGGAGTCTAAATCTCTTCATATATGTCTAAAAACTTGCTTTATCAATGTGAGTCCTTCTGTGTTGGGTGCTTATATATTTATAATCATCAGGTCTTCTTGTTGAATTGAACTCTTTACCATTATGTAATGCTCTTTTTGTCTTTTTTGATCTTTGTTGGTTTAATGTCTTTTTTTTCCTGAAATTATGATTTCAACTCCTGCCTTTTTCTAATTTCCATTTGCTTGGTAGCTTTTCCTCCATTCCTTTATTTTGAGCCTATGGGTGTCATCGCATGTGAGATGGGTCCCTTGAAGACAGTATACCATTGGGTCTTGCTTTTTAAATCTAGCTTGTCACACTCTGCCTTTTAAATGGGGCATTTGGCTCATTTACATTCAAGGTTAGTATTGATATATGTGGATTTGATCCTGTCATTGTGTTGTTACCTGAATAGTGTGCTGGCTTGTTTGTGTGTTGCTTTATAGTATCACTAGTCTGTGTGTTTATGTGTATTTTTGTTTTGGCTAGTAATGGTCTTTCCTTTCCACATTTAATGCTCCTTTCAAGATCTCTTCTAAGGGAGGTCTGGTAGTAACAAGCTCCCTTAGCATTTGCTTACCTGAAAAGGATCTTATTTCTCCTTTGCTGAGGAAGCTTGGTTTGTCTAGATATGAAATTCTTGGTTGAAGAATTTTTTCTTTAAGAATGTTGAATATAGGCCCCCAATTTCTTATGGCTTATATGGCTTCTGCCCAGAGGTCTGCTGTTAGCCTTATGGCATTCCCTTTGCAGGTGACCTGCCTTGTCTGTCTAGCTTCCTTTAACATTCTTTCATTCATTATGACCTTGGAAAATCTGATGATTATGTGTCTTAAGGATGATCTTCTGTAGAATCTTGCAGGGATTCTCTGTACTTTCTGAATTTGACTACGGCTTCAAAGTTGGGGAAGTTTTCATGGATGACGTTCTGAAATATGTTTTCCAAGTTGCTTGCTTTCTCCCCCTCCCTTTCAGGGATGCCAGTGTTCACAGATTTGTCCTCTTTACATAATCCCATATTTCTTGGAGGTTTTGTTCATTTCTTTTTGTTTTTTTTTCTTTATTTTTGTCTCACTGTCTTATGTCAGAGAGCCAGTATTCAAGTTTTGAGGTTGTCTCCTCAGCCTGGTCTATTCTGCTGTTAATACTTGTGACTGCATTGTGAAATTCTTGTAGTGTGCTTTTCAGGTATATGAGATCAATTAGGCTCTTTTTTTTATACTGACTATTTTGTCTGTCATCTCCTGTGTTGTTTTATTGTGATTCTTAGTTTCCTTGGATTGAGTTTTGTTGTTCTCCTGAATCCCAATCGTCTTTGTTTCTATCTATATTCCGAATTCTGTTTCTGTCATTTCTGCCATCTCAG
This sequence comes from Gorilla gorilla gorilla, assembly GCF_029281585.2. Classification (NCBI taxonomy): domain Eukaryota; kingdom Metazoa; phylum Chordata; class Mammalia; order Primates; family Hominidae; genus Gorilla; species Gorilla gorilla. The sequence goes on along the minus strand of NC_086017.1, from coordinate 187,985,659 downwards.
CCTGATTAGGAACCCTTGTTGGAGAACTAGTGTGATCGTTTGGAGGACATTCACTCTGGCCATTTGAGTTGCTGAGGTTCTTGCATTGGTTCTTACTCATCTCTGCATGTGGATGTTCCTTTAACTGCAGTGTAGATTGAGTATGGTCAGTAAACTTCTTTTCTGGATATTTTCACAGGGCCGAGGCTTTGTGCATGGTATTTATTTGTAGCTGACTTGTCTTTGGTTCCACAGGGGGTTATGTTAGCCAGGGATTTTTGGTGTTGAAGGTTTGGGGTGTGATACAGCAGGTGGCACTTAGGCTTAGTGGTCAGTTGGTAGGCTCTTGCTCCGTTGTGTGGCTCCCGTATATTTCCTCACAGTTGCAGATGTGTTCCCTCTCAATGCTCTGAAAGTGTGGGCTCCTTTTTCACTTGAGTGCTGGCTATAGATCACGGCTTGGCACTCCCTGGCTGCCCTCCGCAGCTCTGGAGTCATCTCAGGGTTTATATTTCTTTCCCAACTTGGAGGAAAGGACATTAGCAGTGGTTGTGGCCAAGGGTCTTTTACTTGTCTTTTGGGAGCTCCACCACAGACAGATGCAGGTCTGCAATCACTCAGTGCAATCAGCCTGGCATATGGAACCTGTTCTGTGGGTCCAAGCTGGGGGTTCCCTGCCTGATGACAAGCGGGGTGTGTGGGACCAGTGAAAGACAGGCTGGCTTCCTCTCCTTGGGTTGACTGCTGCTTGTTGGAGGTGTGGATAAGGTACCTACGGCCTTTGCTCCTTCAACAGTTCAAGGGTAGCAGGGGTAGCACCACTGCATGGGCAGTGGCAGAGGGGCTTTCAGTTGCCCCTGGGGGCTCCATCTCCAAGGACTATGGAGCTGCTGTTACTAGAAGTGTTCAGCCAGTGGGGTGGGGCAGCTTCACTCCTGGTGTGAACCTGGGGCTCCACTTGTTGGAAAACAGGGGGTCAAGGGCTCACCAGGAGTAGAGACTGGTCTCCTCTCTGTATGTTAACTGAATTGTGCTGTAAGCTCATGTGTAGCCCTTAGGTTCTTTCCCAGACCAAGGGCAGGAGGGCTAGAACTGCTGCTGTGGCAGTGGCAGAGGGGCTGACAGATGCCTCTGGGAACCTTTTTCCAGGGAACCTCTGGGCCACTACCAGTGGGTATGCTCAGCTGTGGGTGGGGTGACTGTTCTGCAGTCATAAGCCAGGGGCCTTGTGTGGTAAAGAGTGAGAGGTAAGGGTTCCCAGGAAAGAAGGGCATTGCAACTGCAGAGATGGAGGGGTTGTGGGTTGACTCTGGGATTTTCTTCTCAGAGAAATGCTGGGCTGCCTCTGATTAAAGTGGTCAGACAGGGGCAGAGTGGTTGTGCTGGAGTCCCAGGTCAGGTGGTCCTGCCCAGTGAGGAGAAGTGAGAACCGAGACCTGTGTGAACAGTCTGGCCACTTTTTTGTTAGGTGGGTGTTCTGTGCTGGGGGTTCAGACCAACCCCTGCTCCCCATGGACTCTCCAGAGCCTGGAGACAATAAGGGTGAGGGCTGCAAAACAGCAGAGAGGGCAATCCACCCCTCCCACTGGGGCTCTGTCCCAGGGAGTTGCAGAGCTGCAACTGGCTTGATAGCCCCAGTCGGGGTGAGGGGTGGCTGAAGACTCAGGCCAGGAGAACCCATGCTGTGAGGAGACATGGGATCAGGGACCCACATAATAGTCTGGCCACTTTTCTGTAGGGCTGCTGTGGTATGCTGGGGGTCCACTTTAGTCCCTAGTCACCTTAGATTTTCTAGTACCTGAAAGTATCAACAGTAAACTCTGCAAAACGACAAAGATGATGGCCTGCCCCTCCCTCTGGGGGGAGCTCTGCCCCAAGTGATATGGACCTCTTGCCAGCCTAAACACACTGATGGGAGTGGCTGGGGACCCTGGTTAGGGGCATAGAAGACCCCCAAAAACCAGAAAACAAATAACAAAATGGCAGAAGTAAGTCCTTACTTATTAATAATAACATTAAATGGAAATAGACTAAACTCTGATATAAAAGACATAGAGTGGCTGAATGGATTTAAAAAACAAGATCCAGTGATTTGTTGCCTAGAAGAAACACACTTCACCTATAAAGACACAAATAGATGGAAAATAAAGGGATAGAAAAGGATATTTCATGCAAATGGAAACCAAAAAAGAGAAAGAGTAGATGTATTTATAACAAGCATAATAGGTTTCATGAAAAAACTGTAAGAAGACAAAAAAAGTCATTACATAATGATAAAGGAGTCAATTTAGCAAGAGGATATAACAATTGTAAATATATATGCACCCAACACTAGAGCACCCAGAGATATAAATAAATATTGTTAGAGATAAAGAGATAGACTCCAACACAATAATAGCTGGAGACTTTAACACCCACTTTCAGCACTGGACAGATCTTCTAGACAGAAAATCAACAAAGAAACATCAGATTTAATCTGCACTATAGACCAAATGGACCTGATAGATATTTACAGAACATTTATCCATTGGCTGCAGAATACACATTCTTCTCAGTACATATGTCATTCTCAAGGATAGACCATATGTTAGGTCACAAAACAGGTCTTAAAACATTAAAAAATCTGGGTGTGGTGGCTCACACCCATAATCCCAGCACTTTGGGAGGCTGAGGTGGGTGAATCACCCGAGGTCAGGAGTTCGAGACCAGCCTTGCCAACATGGTAAACCCATCTCTACTAAAAATACAAAAAATTAGTCAGGTGTGGTGGCACACACCTGTAGTCCCAGCTACTCTGGAGGCTGAGGCAGGAGAATTGCTTGAACCCAGAGGGCAGAGGTTGCAGTGAGCCAAGGTCACACCACTGCACTCCAGCCTGGGCAACAAGAGTGAAACTCCATCTCAAAAAAACTAAAAAAAAAAAAAAAAAAGAAATAATATCAAATATCTTCTCTGACCACAATAGAATAAAGCTAAATATCAACAACAAGAGAAAGAAAAGTGTAAGATGAATGACTAGAAGCAGCTAATGTGTGACACTCACAGAGAGAAATAAAAGGAGTGATACATAGAGCATCTTCAACTGAAGCATCCAAGTACATACATTGGGATTCATCAAGAAAACAACTCAACCAACAGAGAATGAAGAAAAGCAAGTCAGGACAACCACCCACCTGTGAGCCACATGGAGCCAGGGGAGCCTCCCCTGCCCAGGGAAGTGGTGAGTGAGTGAGCAGCCCCAGGGACCCATGCTTCTCCCATGGATCTTTGCAACCCGTGGGTCAGGAGATCCCCTCATGGATCCACTCCACCAGGGTCTTCAGTCTGATATGCAGGGCTACATGGAGTCCTGGCAGAGCAGCTGCTCAGGTACACTTGGAGCCCCAGAAGCTTTAGATACCCAGGCTTTTCAGCAAAAGCAGCTGCAACTCTGGCAAAGCAGGAGGTTAGACCTTCATACATACTCCTAGGAAAGGGGCTAAATCTAGGGGATGGGGCAGCTATGGTCTGCAGGCCCCACTTCCACAGCATCTTGCAGGATAAGACTCACTGGCTTGGAACTTCAGCCAGCCACGGGTAGCAGTGTTACACCTCCCTGTAATTGGGCTTCCAGGGGAGGGGCGGGCCACTGTATTTACTATTGTGCAGCCTTAGCCACTGTTGCCCTTGTGCTCTGGGAAATCTGAGTTAACTGAAGACAGGAGTAGTTCCCCAGCACAGTGCAGCAACTCTGTGGAGAGGTGACCAGACTGCTTTTCCACATGAGTCCCAGACCTCATTTTTCTTCAGTGGGTGGAATCTTCTGACCGAGGTCTACAACCACCCTTGCGAGTGTTTTCTAGCCAGAAGTAGTCCCAAACCTCCCCGGGATGGAGCTTCCAGAGGGCAGGGTGGGCCACCATCTTTGCTGTTTCATGGCCTTAACTGCTGTTGCCTTTGGGCTTGGGAATCCAAGGTGACTAGGGACTGGAGTGCTCCCTCAACACAGCATAGCTGCTCTATGTTGAGGCTGCCAGACTGCATTTTCACACAGGTCCCAGTTCCTGTTTCTCTTCATTGGGCAGAATCTCACAATCAAGGTCTACAACCACCCCACTGGTGTTTTTGGACCAGTAACAGGTCCATACCACCCTGAGATGGAACTCCCAGAGGGAGGGGTGGGCCTCCGTCTTTGCTGTTTCACAGCCACAGCCATTGTTGCCTCTGGGCTTTGGAGAGTCTGAGGCAGTGGGGGAGCTGGAGCAGACCCCCAACACAGCACAGCTGCTGTGCAAAAAAGTGGCCAGACTGCTTTTTTACGTAGCTTCTCGATCCTGTTTCTCTAGGACTGGTCCCTGGTGCTTTATTTATTTCATTTGGTGAGGTAATGTTTTCCTGGTTGTTCTTGATGCTTGTGGATGTTCATTGGTGTCTGGAAATGGAAGAATTAGGTATTTACTGTAGTCTCCACAGTCTGGTCTTGTTTGTATCTGTCCTTCTTGGAAAGGCTTTCCAGGTATTTGAAGGGACTTGGGTGTTGTGATCTAAGCCATATCTGCATTGGGCTGCATCCCAAGCCTGGTCACACTGTAGTTATTGCAGACTCATAGAGGTACTGTCTTGGTGGGGTGAATCTGGAAGAATTCTCTGGATTACCAGGCAGAGACTTGTTCTCTTCCTTTACTTTCTCCCAAACAAATGGAGTCTTTCTGGGCTGAGCCATCTGGAGCCGGGGGTGTGGTGACACAAGCACCCCTGTGGCCACCACCCCTGGGATATGCTGAAGTCAGAACAGCACCGATCTCACCCAAGGCCTGCTGTAACCACTCCCTGGCTACTGCTTATGTTCACTAAAGCCATAGGGCTCCATAATCAGCAGGTGGTGAATTCAGCCAAGCTTGTGTCCTCTCCTTCAGGCCAATGAATTTCCCCAGTCCCCCGGTGGGTTCAGAGATGCCATCCAGGAGTCAGGGACTGGAGTCAAATACATTAGAAATCTACCTGCTGTTCTGTTCGACTGTGGCTAAGCTGGTACTCACAAATGAGACAAAGCCCTTCCTACACTTAACCTACCATTTCCACAGGTAGAGCAGCGTCTCCCCATAGCCACCACCGCAAAAGGCCCACGGGCAGTACTGTCAGCCTACCACCAATGCTCACTGAAGGCCCAAGCACTCTTCAATCAGCTTGTGGTGAATGCTGCCAAGCCTGGGACTCCCCCTTCAGGTCAGTGCACTCCCCTCTGGCCCAGAGCAGGTCCAGCAATGCCATCTAAGGGACAAGGTTTGGAATTGGGGTCCCCAAGAGTGCTCTACCCCATTGGGTGTTCTGTCCATTTGTTGCTTTACCCCACTGTGACCCAGCTGGTACCAAGGTGCAAGACAAAGTCCCCTTTACTTTTCCCTCCCTGCTTTTCTCAAGCAGATATCTTCCACAGCTGGGAATGTGCTGTGTCTTACGTGGAGCTGGCACATCTTAGAGTCTCACCTAAGGCCCACAGCATACTCTCTGGGTATCATGCTGGTAATTTAGGGCCCAAGGGCTCTTTAGTCACCAGGTGATGAATCCTGTCAGTATGAGGTCCCTCCCTTCAAGGCAGCAGGTTTTCTTCTGGCTTGGGGAGTGTCTAGAAATGTCATCTGGGAGCGAGGGCCTAGTATGGGGGCCTTACATCTCTGCTTGGTGCCCTATCCTACTGTGGCTGAGCTGGTATCCACAATGAAAGACAAAGTCCCCTTTACTTTTCTCTCTCCTCTTCTCAAGCAGAAGGAAGCAGTCATTTTTATTTCTGTGAGCTGTGTTGCCTATGGTTGGGGGTCAGGTGGTGTGAGCACTCCCTTATCTTCCACAGCTGGTATGTCACTAGGTTGCTTGTCCCCAGGCCCGCTGGCTCTAAGCCAAACAAAGCACAAGGAGTTGCCTAGAAGTTGCAGTCCTTGTGGCCTAGAGTTCTTTTCATGTTTATTGAGGACCCCAGAGTGCTTCAGCCCATGGCGATGAGACTTGTTGAAACTCACGTTCCAACCTCTGACATGGGTGATTCCCCTCTGGCTAAGACTCATTTAAATGCTCCCTCTGCCGGTGAGGATGGGCATCAGCTGAGTTCAGCTCAGTTTTGCTTTCAGCTGTGACAAAACAGCGCTGAATTCAATGCAAAGTCTTAAAACTGCTGGGTCTTCCCTCCCCCCAGGCTCACAGTTTCTTTCTCCTCATCACATGGCCTCTGTCTGGGGTGAGGAGGCATCAGGGATTCAAGACTCTCTTTCCTTCCCTCTTCAGTGCCTCTCTCAGGTATATGAAGTTATAACCAGATACTGTGATTGCTCACTTGGCTTTTCATTCTTATAAAGGTGTTTGTGTGTAGATTTTTTTTTTTTAATTTTGGGTCCCTGTGAAGGGGGGGCCATTGATGGAGGCTTGTATTTGGGCATCTTGCTCTGTCGTTCCAGGAGCACATCGTTTTATTTCCATGTGTTTGTATAGTTTCCAAAGTTCCTCTTGTTTTTGATTTCTAGTTTTATTTGATTGTAGTCAGAGAAGATGTCTGCTATTGTTTTAATTTTTAAAATGCTTTAAGACTTGTTTTGTGACCTCACTTATGGCCTATTCTTGAGAATGACCCAAGTGCTGAGGAGAAGAATGTGTATTCAGAAGCTGTTAGTAAATATTTTGTAAATATCTAGGTCCATTTGGTCTACAGTACAGATTAAAGCTGATATTTCTTTGTTGATTTTCGTCTGGAAGATCTGTCCAATGCTGAAAGTGGGGTGTTGAAGTCTCCAGCTATAATTGTATTGGGTTCTTTTTTTTTTCTTTTTTTTTAATGGAGTCTTGTATCGTCACCCAGGCTGGAGTGCAATGGTGCAATCTTGGCTCACTGCAACCTCTGCCTCCTGGGTTCAAGCAATTCTCCTGCCTCAGCCTCCTGAGTAGCTGGGATTACAAGCACCCACCATCACGCCGAGCTAATATTTTGTATTTCTAGTAGAGATGGGGTTTCACCATGTTGGCCAGGCTGGTCTCGAACTCCTGACTTTGTGATCCACCCACCTCGGCCTCCTAAAGTGCTGGGGTTACAGATGTGAGCCACCACGCCTGGTCTTGTATTGGGTTCTATCTCTCTCTTTAGCTCTAATATTTGCTTTATGTTGGGTACTCCAGTGTTGGGTCCATATATATTTACAATTGTTGTGTTCTCTTACTGAATGGACCCCTTTGTCATTATATAATGGCCTTTTTATCTCATTTTATAGTTTTTGTCTTAAAATCTGTTTTGTCTGATATAAGTATAGCTATTTTTTCTCTTTTTTTTTTGGTTTCCATTTGCACAAAATATCTTCTTCCATCCCTTTACTTTTAGTTTATATGTGTCTTTATAGGTAAAGTGTGTTTCTTCTAGGTAACAGACCACTGAGTATTGTTTTCTTTATCCATTCATCCACTCTATATGTTTTGATTAGAGATTTAATCCATTTATGTCCTGTGTTATTATTAATAAGGGCTTACTACTGCCATTTTGTTATTTTGCTTTCTGGTTGTTTTGTAGTCTTTCCTTCCTGTGTTCCTTTTTGGGAAGTCAATTTTCTCTGGTTGTATGTTTCAATTCCTTTTTATTTTTTGTGTATCTGTTGCATATTGCTTTATTTGAAGTTACCATGAGGCTTGCAAATAACATCCTATAACCCATTATTTTACACTGATGACAACATAACACTGATTGCAAAACAAAATAACAAACAAGCAAAGAGGAAACTGAAAAAGAACTCTACATTTTAACTTTATCCCCTGCTTTTAAAGTTTTTATTGTTTCTATTTATATCTTATTATACTGTCTATGTCTTGAACAATTGTTTTAGTCATTACTTTTGATAGGTTTATTTTTAGTCTTTCTACTCAAGATATGAGTTTTTTATACACAATTTCAGTGTTAGGATATTCTGTGTTTGTGTGCTTACTACTAGCAGTAAATTTTGTAGTAATTTCAGATAATTTCTTCAGATAATTTCTTATTGCTTAATCAATTCTGCTGTTGAGAGACTCTGATAGATTCTTCAATATGTCAATTGAATTTTCAGCTCCAGAATTTCTGCTTGATTCTTTTAAATTATTTCAATCTCTTTGTTGAAATTTATCTGATAGTATTCTGAATTCCTTCTCCATGTTATCTTGGATTTCACTGAGCTTTCTCAAAATAGCTATTTTGAATTCTCTGTCTGAAAGATCACATATTTCTGCCACTCTAGGATTGGTCACTGGTGCCTTATTTAATTCATTTGGCGAGGTCATGTTTTCCTGGAAGCTGTTGATGCCTGTGGATTTGCACCAATGTCTGGGCATTGAGGAGTCAGGTTTTTATTGTAATCTTCACAGTCTGGGCTTGTTTGTACTCATCCTTCTAGGGAAGGCTTTCCAAGTATTCAAAGGGTATTGAGTGTTGTGATGTAAGTCTTTGGTCATTGCAGGCATATATGTGTTAAGGGGAATCCCAATCCTAGTAATGCTATGACTCCTGCAGATCTGTATAGGTACCACCTTTTTGGTCTTGGGTAAGATCCAGGATGTTGCGGGAAGTCAGGGACCCCAAACGGAGGGACCGGCTGAAGCCATGGCAGGAGAACGTGGATAGTGAAGATTTCATGGACATTTATTAGTTCCCCAAATTAATACTTTTATAATTTCTTATGCCTGTCTTTACTGCAGTCTCTAAACATATATTGTAAAGATTTCATGGACACTTATCACTTCCCCAATCTATATAGACCCTTGTGATTTCCTATGCCTGTCTTTACTTTAATCTCTTATTCCTGTCAGCTGAGGAGGATGTATATTGCCTCAGGACCCTGTAATAATTGCATTAACTGCACAAATTTTACAGCATGTGTGTTTGAGCAATATGAAATGTGGGCATCTTGAAAAAAGAACAGGATAACAGCAATTGTTCAGGGAATAAGAGAGATAACCTTAAACTCTGACTGCCGGTGAGCCGGGCTGAACAGAGCCATATTTCTTTTCTTTCAAAAGCGAATGGGAGAAATATCGCTGAATTCTTTTTCTCAGCATGGAATATCCCTGGGAAAGAGAATACGCACCTGGAGGTATAGGCTTATAAACAGCACCCCCAGGTGCGCCTGTCTCTTATGGTCGAGACTGCAGGGGTGAAATAGACCCCAGTCTCCCATAGTGCTCCCAGGCTTATTAGGAAGACGAAATTCCCACCTAATAAATTTTGGTCAGACCGGTTGATCTCAAAACTCTGTCTCCTGATAAGATGTTATCAATGACAGTGGTGCCCGAAACTTCATTAGCAATTTTAATTTCGCCCCGATCCTGTAGTCCTGTGATCTCACCCTGCCTCCACTTGCCTTGTGATATTCTATTACCTTGTAAAGTACTTGATGTCTGTGACCCACACCTATTCGCACACTCCCTCCCCTTTTGAAACCCCCTAATAAAAACTTGCTGGTTTTTGAGGCTTGTGGGGTATCACAGAACCTACTGACATGTGATATCTCCCCCGGACGCCCAGCTTTAAAATTTCTCTCTTTTGTACTCTGTCCCTTTATTTCTCAAGCTGGTCAATGCTTAAGGAAAATAGAGAAGAATCTACATGAATGTCGGGGCAGATTCCCCAATACCAGGAGAATTGCTTAGATTACCAAGTGGAGACTCTTGTTCTCTTCCCTTACTTTTCCCCAAACCAACAGAGTCTCTCTCTCTCCATGCTGAATTTCTTGGAACCGGGGGAGAGGTGACACAAGTACCCCTGTGGCCACCATTTCGGGACTGTGTTAGGGCAGTCTAAGAGCCAGAACAGCACTGGGTATTGCCTTAGGCCTGTGGCAACCACTGTCAAGTTACCGCTGATGTTTCCTCAAGGCTCAAGGGTTCTACAATCAGCAGGTGGTGAATCCAGCCAGGATTGTATCTTTCCCTTCAGGGTGGCAAGCTTTTCCCTATCCATGGTAGGGTCCAGAAATGCAGTCTGGGAGCCAGGCCCTGGAGTTGGAAACCTTGGGAATCTACTTGGTGCTCTATTCTACTACAGCTGAGGTGATGATACCCAAGCTGCAAGACAAAGTCCTTCTCACTCTTCCCTCTCTTTTCCTCAAGCAGAAGGAGCCTCTCTCAATGGCCACCCCAACTCCAGATCTGCATCGAATACTGCTTGGCTACTACTGATATTCAGTCATGGCTCAAGGGCTCTTCAGTCAGCTTATGGTAAATGCTGCCAGGCCTGGGTTTTTCCCTTCAGGGCGATGGGGTCCCCTTTGCCCTAAGGTGGGTCCATAAATGCCCCCCGATGACCCAAGGCTTGGAATCAGGGTTCTGAGAAGTCCACTTAGTGCTCTACCCCACTGTGGCTAAGATGGTACCCAAGCTGCAAGACAAAGTCCCCTTTACTCTTCTCTCTTCTTTCCTCAAGCCAATGGAGTCTCTCTCCATGGTCACCACAGCTGGCAGTGTGCTGGGTCACACCTGAAGCCACAACAGCATTGGGGTTCACCTAAGGCCTGTAGCGAGTATTGCCTGGCAACCACTAATGTTTATTCAAGACTCAAGGGCTCTTTAGTCAACAGCAGGTAGTGAATCCTGCCAGGACTGGGTTTTTCCCTTCAAGGCAGCTGTTTCCCATCCGGTACAGGGTGTGTCTAGAAATGTCGTCCAGGAGCTAGGGACTGAAATCACGGTCTCAGGACTTTGCTTGGTGCTTTATTCTACTGTGCCTGAGCTGATATCCAAGATGCAAGACAAAGTCCTCTTCCTCTTCCTTTCCTTTCTTCAACCTGAAGGAAGGAGTCTCTCCCACAGCTGCAGGCTGTACTGCCTCAGGTTAGGGGAGGAGTGACATAAACAGTGCCTTGGCTGCCCCAGTTAGTTTCTGATTATGTTGCATGCACCCCAAGTCTACTGGCTCTGAGCCCAGCACAGCACCGGGACTTGCCCAGAAATTGCAGTTCTTGTGGCCTAGACTGCCTTTCAAGTTTATTTAGACCCCAAAAAACTTTAGCCTGCAATGGTGGGGGCTAGCCAGAACCCAGTTTCTGATTTCTGGGATAGGCTGGCCTAAATTCTCCCTCTGTGGGCACCAGCTGAATTCTGCCTTGTGTTGCTTTCCACTGTGACAGAGTAGCACTGAGTTCCAATTGCAAAGTTCCACTGCATTCTCTGCATTCTCATGCATTCACTGCATTCTCCCTCCTGCAAGCACACAGATCCTCTCTTCTCTCCATGTAGTCACTACTTGGGGAAGGGGAATGGGTGGTGTCAGCAATTCAAGACTGATTTCTTTTCCATCTTCAGCGCCCCTTTCCTTGATATGATGTTAAAACCAGGTATTGTGAGTGCTCCTCTGATTTTTTGTTCTTATGAAGGTGTTTCTTGTGTGAATAGTTGTTTAATTTTGTGTTACGGGGTTGGGGTGGGGGATGATCACTAATTTCTTTTCCTGCTAGCAATGCATGACAGTTCTCATTTTATTCTATTAGTTGAATACTTGATATTTTTAGAGTTTTACAATTTTGTTTATTAAACAAGTGTGAAATAGGATCTTAATATTGTAATTTACTAGTGTGATTGAGTATTTCTCATATGTTCATAGGTGATTTGAGCTTTTCTTTTTTTTATTATACTTTAAGTTCTAGGGTACATGTGCACAATGTACAGGTTTGTTACATATGTATACATGTGCCATGTTGGTGGGCTGCACCCATTAACTCATCATTTACATTAGGAATATCTCCTAATGCTATCCCTCCCCTCTACTCCCACCCCATGACAGGCCCTGGTGTTTGATGTTCCCCACTGTCCAAGTGTTCTCATTGTTCAATTCCCACCTATGAGTGAGAACAAGTGGTGCTTGGTTTTCTGTCCTTGCAACAGTTTTCTCAGAATGATGGTTTCCAGCTTCATCTATGTCCCTACAAAGGACATGAACTCATCCTTTTTTATGGCTGCATAGTATTCCATGGTGTATATGTGCCACATTTTCTTAATCCACTCTATCATTGATGGACATTTGGGTTGGTTCCAAGTCTTTGCTATTGTGAATAGTGCCGCAATAAACATATGTGTGCATGTGTCTTTACAGCAGCATGATTTATGATCCTTTGGGTATATACCCAGTAGTGGGATGGCTGGGTCAAATGGTATTTCTAGTTCTAGATCCCTGAGGAATCACCACACTGTCTTCCACAATGGTTGAACTAGTTTACAGTCCCACCAACAGTGTAAAAGTGTTCCTATTTGTCCACATACTCTCCAGCACCTGTTGTTTCCTGACTTTTTAATGATTGTCATTCTAACTGGTGTGAGATGGTATCTCACTGTGGTTTTGATTTGCATTTCTCTGATGGCCAGTGATGATGAGCATTTTTTCAGGTGTCTGTTGGCTACATAAATATCTTCTTTTGAGAAGTGTCTGTTCTTATCCTTTGCCCACTTTTTGATGGGGTTGTTTGATTTTTTTCTTATAAATTTGCTTAAGTTCTTTGTAGATTCTGGATACCAGCCCTTTGTCAGATGGGTAGATTGTAAAAATTTTATCCCATTTTGTAGGTTGCCTTTTCACTCTGATGGTAGTTTCTTTTGCTGTGCAGAAGCTCTTGAGTTTAATTGGATCCCATTTGTCCATTTTGGCTTTTGTTACCATTGCTTTTGGTGTTTTAGTCATGAAGTCCTTGCCCATGCGTATGTCCTGAATGGGATTGCCTAGGTTTTCTTCTAGGGTTTTTATGGTTTTAGGTCTAACGTTTAAGTCTTTAATCCATCTTGAACTAATTTTTATATAAGGTGTAAGGAAGGGATCCAGTTTCAGCTTTCTACATATGGCTAGCCAGTTTTCCCAGCACCATTTATTAAATAGGGAATCCTTTCCCCATTTCATGTTTTTGTCAGGTTTGTCAAAGATCAGATGGTTGTTGGTGTGTGATATTATTTCCGAGTGCTCTGTTCTGTTCCATTGGTCTCTATCTCTGTTTTGATACCAGTACCATGCTGTTTTGGTTACTGTAGCCTTGTAGTATAGTTTGAAGTCAGGTAGCGTGATGCCTCCAACTTTTTTCTTTTGGCTTAGGATTGTCTTGGCAATGCAGGCTCTTTATTGGTTCCATATGAGCTTTAAAGTAGTTTTTTCCAATTCTGTGAAGAAAGTCATTTGTAGCTTGATGGGGATGGCATTGAATCTGTAAATTACCTTGGGCAGTATGGCCATTTTCACGACATTGATTCTTCCTATCCATGAGCATGGAATGTTCTTCGATTTGTTTGTGTCCTCTTTTATTTCGTTGAGCAGTGGTTTGTAGTTCTCCTTGAAGAGGTCCTTCACATCCCTTGTACGTTGGATTCCCAGGTATTTTATTCTCTTTGAAGCAATTGTGAATGGGAGTTCACTCATGATTTGGCTCTCTGTCTGTTATTGGTGTATAGGAATGCTTGTGATTTTTGCACATTGATTTTGTATCCTGAGACTTTGCTGAAGTTGCTTATCAGCTTAAGGAGATTTTGGGCTGAGATGATGGGGTTTTCTAAATATACAATCATGTCATCTGCAAACAGGGACAATTTGACTTCCTCTTTTCCTAATTGAATACCCTTTATTTCTTTGTCCTGCCTGATTGCCCTGGCCAGAACTTCCAACACTATGTTGAATAGGAGTGGTAAGAGAGGGCATCCCTGTCTTGTGCCAGTTTTCAAAGGGAATGCTTCCAGTTTTTGCCCGTTCAGTATGATGTTGGCTGTGGGTTTGTCATAAATAGCTCTTATTGTTTTGAGATATGTCCCATCAGTACCTAGTTTATTGAGAGTTTTTAGCATGAAGTGTTGTTGAATTTTGTCAAAGGCCTTTTCTGCATCTATTGAGATAATCATGTTATTTTTGTCTTTGGTTCTGTTTATATGATGGATTAAGTTTATTGATTTGCTTATGTTGAACCAGCCTTGCATCCCAGGGGTGAAGCCCACTTGATCATGGTGGATAAGCTTTTTGATGTGCTGCTGGATTCGGTTTGCCAGTATTTTACTGAGGATTTTTGCATCAATGTTCACCAAGGATATTGGTCTAAAATTCTCTTTTTTTGTTGTCTCTGCCAGGCTTTACTACCTTGATGATGCTGGCCTCATAAAATGAGTTACGGAGGATTCCCTCTTTTTCTATTGATTGGAATAGTTTCAGAAGGAATGGTACCAGCTCCTCTTTGTACCTCTGGTAGAATTCGGCTGTGAATCCATCTGGTCCTGGACTTTTTTTAGTTGGCAGGCTATTAATTATTGCCTCAATTTCAGAGCCTGTTATTGGTCTATTCAGGGATTCATCTTCTTCCTGGTTTAGTTTTGGGAGGATGTATGTGTCGAGGAATTTATCCATTTCTTCTAGATTTTCTAGTTTATTTGCGTAGAGGTGTTTATAGTATTCTCTGATGGTAGTTTGTATTTCTGTGGGATCGGTGGTGATATCCCCTTTATCATTTTTTGTTGCATTTATTTGATTCTTCTCTCTTTTCTTCTTTATTAGTCTTGCTGGTGGTCTACTAATTTTGTTGATCTTTTCCAAAAACCAGCTCCTGGATTCATTGATTTTTTTGAAGGTTTTTTTGTGTCTCTATCTCCTTCAGTTCTGCTCTGATCTTAGTTATTTCTTGCCTTCTGCTAGCTTTTGAATGTGTTGCTCTTGCTTCTCTAGTTCTTTTAATTGTGATGTTTGGGTATCAATTTTAGATCTTTCCTGCTTTCTCTTGCAGGCGTTTAGTGCTATAAATTTCCCTCTACACACTGCTTTAAATGTGTCCCAGAGATTCTGGTATGTTGTGTCTTTGTTCTCGTTGGTTTCAAAGAACATCTTTATTTCTGCCTTCATTTTGTTATGTACCCAGTAGTAATTCAGGAGCAGGTTGTTCAGTTTCCATGTAGTTGAGTGGTTTTGAGTGAATTTCTTAATCCTGATTTCTAGTTTGATTGCACTGTGGTCTGAGAGACAGTTTGTTATAATTTCTGTTCTTTTACATTTGCTAAGGAGTGCTTTACTTCCAACTATGTGGTCAATTTTGGAATAAGTGTGATGTGTTGCTGAGAAGAATGTATATTCTTTTGATTTGGGGTGGAGAGTTCTGTAGATGTCTATTAGGTCTGCTTGCTGCAGAGCTGAGCTCAATTCCTGGGTATCCTTATTAACTTTCTGTCTTGTTGATCTGTCTAATGTTGACAGTGGGGTGTTAAAGTCTCCCATTATTATTGTGTGGGAGTCTAAGTCTCTTTGTAGGTCTCTAAGGAGTTGCTTTATGAATCTGGGTGCTCCTGTATTGGGTGCATATATATTTAGGATAGTTAGCTCTTCTTGTTGAATTGATCCCTTTACTATTATGTAATGGCCTTCTTTGTCTCTTTTGATATTTGTTGGTTTAAAGTCTGTTTTATCAGAGACTAGGATTGCAACCCCTGTTTTTTTTTGTTTTCCATTTGCTTGGTAGATCTTCCTCCATCCCTTTATTTTAAGCCTATGTGTGTCTCTGGACGTGAGATGGGTCTCCTGAATACAGCACACTGATGGGTCTTGACTCTTTATCCAGTTTGCCAGTCTGTGTCTTTTAATTGGAGCATTTAGCCCATTTACATTGAAGGTTAATATTGTTATGTGTGAATTTCATCCTGTCATTAGGAAGTTAGCTGGTTATTTTGCTCATTAGTTGATGCAGTTTCTTCCTAGCATCGATGGTCTTTACAATTTGGCATGTTTTTGCAGTGGCTCATACCGGTTGTTCCTTTCCATGTTTAGTGCTTCCTTCAGGAGCTCTTGTGAGTCAGGCCTGGTGGTGACAAAATCTCTCAGCATTTGCTTGTCTGTAAAGGATTTTATTTCTCCTTCACTTATGAAGCTTAGTTTGGGTGGATATGAAATTCTGGGTTGAAAATTCTTTTCTTTAAGAATGTTGAATATCGGCCCCCACTCTCTGCTGGCTTGTAGAATTTCTGCCGAGAGATCCACTGTAGGTCTGATGGACTTCCCTTTTTAGGTAACCTGACCTTTCTCTCTGGCTGCCCTTGACATTTTTTCCTTCATTTCAACTTTGGTGAATCTGAAAATTATGTATCTTGGAGTTGCTCTTCTTGAGGAGTATCTTTGTGGCATTCTCTGTATTTTCTGAATTTGAATGCTGGCCTGCCTTGCTAGGTTGGGGAAATTCTCCTGGATAATATCCTGAAGAGTGTTTTCCAGCTTGGTTCCATTCGCCCCGTCACTTTCAGGTACACCAATCAGATGTAGATTTGGTCTTTTCACATAGTCCCATATTTCTTGGAGGCTTTGTTCATTTCTTTTTACTCTTTTTTCTCTAAACTTCTCTTCTCACTTCATTTCATTCATTTGATCTTCAATCACTGATACCCTTTCTTCCACTTGATCAAATGGGCTACTGAAGCTTGTGCATGCATCATGCAGTTCTTGTGCCATAGTTTTCAGCTCCATCAGGTCATTTAAGGGCTTCTCTATGCTATTTATTCTAGTTAGCCATTCATCTAATCTTTCTTCAAGGTTTTTAGCTTCTTTGTGATGGGTTCGTACATCGTCCTTTAGCACGGAGAAGTTTGTTATTACAAATCGTCTGAAGCCTTCTTCTCTCAACTCATCAAAGTCATTCTCCTTCCAGCTTTGTTCTGTTGCTGGTGAGGAGCTGCATTCCTTTGGAGGAGAAGAGGAGCTCTGGTTTTTCAAATTTTCAGCTTTTCTTCTCTGGTTTCTCCCCATCTTTGTGGTTTTATCTACCTTTGGTCTTTGATGATGGTGATGTACAGATGGGGTTTTGGTGTGGATGTCCTTTCTGTTTGTTAGTTTTCCTCCTAACAGTCAGGACCCTCAGCTGCAGATCTGTTGGGGTTTGCTGGAGGTCCACTCCAGACCCTGTTTGCCTGGGTATCACCAGCAGAGGCTGCAGAATAGCAAATATTGCAGAACGGCAAATGTTGCTGCCTGATCCTTCCTCTGGATGCTTCGTCTCAGAGGGGCACCTGGCTTTATGAGTTGTCAGTTGGCCCCTAGTGGGAGGTGTCTCCCAGTTACGCTACTCAGGGGTCAGGGACCCACTTGAGGAGGCAGTCTGTCCGTTCTCAGATCTCAAACTCTGTGCTGGGAGAACCACTACTCTCTTCAAAGCTGTCAGACGGGGCGTTTAAGTCTGCAGAAGTTTCTGCTGCCTTTTATTCAGCTATGCCCTGCCCCCAGAGGTGGAGCCTACAGAGGCAGGGAGGGCTCCTTGAGCTGCAGTGGGCTCCACCCAGTTCGAGCTTCCTGGCTGCTTTGTTTACCTATTCAAGTCTCAGCAATGGTGAACGCCCCTCCCCCAGCCTGGCTGCCACCTTGCAGTTCGATCTCAGACTGCTGTGCTAGAAGTGAACGAGGCTCTGTGGGCATGGGACCCTCCGAGCCAGGAGCAGGATATAATCTCCTGGTGTGCCATTTGCTAAGACTGTTGGAAAAGCACAGTATTAGGGTGGGAGTGTCCCAGTTGTCCAGGTACCTTCTGTCATGGCTTCCCTTGGCTAGGAAAGGGAATTCCGGACCCTTGCATTTCCCGGGTGAGGCGATGCCCCGCCCTGCTTTGGGTCACACTCTGTGAGTTGTACCCACTGTCCAACAAGCCCCAGTGAAATGAACCCAGTACCCCAGTTGAAAATACGGAAGTCACCTGACTTCTATGTTGCTCACGCTGAGAGCTGCAGACTGGAGCTGTTCCTATTTGGCCATCTTGGAATCTCCCTTTGATCTTTTCTTTGTATTCTTTGCTCATTAAAAAAATATTTTTCTTAATGACTCATAAAAACTCTTTTTGAATATCTTTGTTATACCTTCATACACACAAAATAATTATGGTTATATGTTTTTTAAGTTACAATGGCCTCCCCTAAATCCTGTAGTTTTAATAATATTATCAAGCACTATTATTTTTCAGATAAGAATTCTGAGGCCTCCATGATATTTCCTCTCTAGTTTGTCTTTATAATTCACCATTTTTCCCCTCCAGAATGTATGTAGGAGATGATTTCCTCTCAGCAGTTTACATATGTTTTTCTTTGATATCTTTGATTACTTATTTTGTTTCTTTTGATCTCATGTCTTCTGTCCTCTGCAAGTTTTATGTTCTTTATTTTTATTTTTATCTGTCATATGCCTGTATACATTGGAATAGCCTCTTTGGTTTGTTCTCTGTGACATCAATTTTATATTCTGCCATGTAAATTTGTTCTTTATTTTTAAATCACGTTTAATTTTGATTTTGTATTTTTATATATTTATAGACTCCTTCATTATCTATTGCAGTTGTATTTTTCTCTCAAATGAATTAACTGTAATGTCTTTCCTCTACTTTTCATACTATGCATGTATTTTGATATTCCATTCAAAATGTCAATAGTCTTTTCAATTTTGCTTTGGTTTTTCTAATGTGTCATTTTCAGAGGTATGCATTTCTTTTGTGTGTTCGGGGTGGTGTTCCATTAATCTCTAGTATTTTGTTTCTGTGGATCTTATGGATTTGTGTATCCTTATGTGTGAATGAAAAGAAACTCTCCCAGGCTCAGTATTTGCCAACAGAGAAGATGTATCTGTCTTGTCCCCACCGTAGGTCCAACTGGGTCTTGTTAAATACCATTCTGAAATCTATGACTGGCAAGTAGACTGCTGTGCTAAATTCTAGTTCCATGTATATTATTAGTAGGCCTTTAACTCATGCAGTTATTCTGGTTGAGGGAGGCTCTTCTACTCTCAGTACCTGACTTAGGACAATTTGAAGCAAGGTAGTATATGAAAAGCTGTAAGTCCTGCTAGTCACTGCTAATATGGCTCTTCCTATCTCTCCTCCTATTTCTTAACATTATGTGCTGGTTTTTATTCCCCAATACACAATATAGCATCATATATCTATATGACAGTACATGTTGATTTCTGAATTGTGCTGTCTGTATGAAGGTAGAAAGAGAAATATTAACTAAAGATGGGGAAGCAAGTGTACTGGCCACCTCAAAAGCATTACTCATGGGATTGCTTGCAACTGATTTGTATTCTGGGACCTTGAGTTACCAGGCAGGCACATAGTGTTTTCCTGTCTTTGTCAAGAGCGTTCGATATACTCTGGGTCAGTATCAAATCTTGTATTTTCCCATTGGTTTTGGTTCTGAATTTTACTCTTTAAGTCATGCAGCTTGTGCAAGTATTTTTCAGATGAGCAGTAATTTGACTGAGATTCTTAGGTTTTCCATGTAGGTATTTTTTTTCTTTTAATTTCATGTATATTTTTAGTGGGACATTAAGAGAAGTTGAACCAGAGTCTACAATCCAGATGTTGTTTAAAATTAAAGTCAAAACATTCTATAAGCTTTAATAATTGTACTGTACTGATTTAGGACAGACTAGTTTGGGGTTTATAACAGCCTGGGACAAAGGGGGGTTTAGTGAAGGCAAAGTCATGTAACAAGGAAAGCTGAAAAGATGCTGGAAGGAACCAAGGCACAGATGTTTTTCTTAGTAGTGATTGGAAGTTAATGTCAGATCTACCTGTAAATATGCCAGTCAGGTCAATTTATGGTTAATATGGGTTTTAAATGTGTGAGATCATGTCTGAGTTCAGTCAGAGATTGACAGCCACATTCCAGTTAGGAATGGCCACTGTGGTGTAGAATGTGCTGTGTATTTACAACAATAGTAGTTCTTTATTGGTAGTTTAAATACTGCGTGCAAATTGTCATTGTGTCACTTCAGGTCCTTTGAGAAGAAAATATTAAAGTGAAATTATATATGAATGAGATTTTTTTGGGGACATGTCAGCAGTGGGTATTTGGGAGGGAACAAGATTTGCTTGGTAGAGCCTTTAGACAGTGCTTCAGGGTTTGGACTTGTGAAACATGCGAGGAAAGGACAGATTGGGTAGGAGGAGTCTCAGACTGCAGTGTATTTCTGAGAAACTTTTGAGCGGGCTGACAGGAAGTCCTTGGGCAAACACTTCCCACTAGAAGAGTCCTGCTTTAGACAGTAATGGGCCAGCTCCAGTGGCCCCCCCATCAGGCTTTCATTGGCTGGGAGCACCTGGGGGAAGTACGGCCTTGGCACGAACACTGCAGTGGATCCTAAGAATGGCAGTTGGAGGCGTCGGTCATATATAAATATTTGCCATTTATAAAGTGTGTCCTATAGTTTATATTTTAATATTTAATCTATACAACTAACTTGTAAGTTAAATTGTGTTATCTGTATTTTATAAATAAAGAAACTTCAATTTGGAGAGAACAAATAATATAAGATCAAACGATCATTAAGTGACCATGCCAGAATTTAAATATAGGTCTATAGTTACATATTAGAATTCTTTTGGTTGAAGGCAATAAAAAATATATTTCTAAGAGAAGGCACTTATTTTTAGGATATAGTCACAGTTGTCACACAGAACCCAAGGGCTGACAGTGCCCAGGATACCCTAGAAGCAGGGATTGGCATGCAATTAAAGCTGTTTCTCTTTTTCTCACTTCTGCTTCACTCAGTGGATCTGATTAAGTCTTTTCTCTTTCTATATAACTGATTTTATATGCGTATGGCAAAAGAGTGACTGCTCACAACTGTTGAGTTCAAGAGAGCTTCAAAGACTGAAGCTGGAATGACTTTCTCAGAAAAGTGGTTTCTACAGCAGCTAGGATAAGGTATCTGCTTCTAGACTAGGTAAATTATCTGGAGGGCTGAAATCTAGTGAAGAGATTCTGAGGGGTGAGGTGAAGGAGAGTTTGCCACTGCGGTTATCACGTGAATGGCTGGGAAAGAGGAAAGAAGTTACCAGAAAAGGAGGTGTTGGATATAATACTCAATAGGTGTACACAATAAGATAAACTTTTCAGTGGGGTAAACCTTAAATATAATTGTAGTGAAATATCTGTGTGTGTGTGTATGTATACATATATACATATATATACACACAGAGATATTATACACAGAGAATATATATTTATTCCACCTTTTGTTCCTTTTGATTGCTTGTATCCTTAAAATTACCAGTAAATCACAATGCTGGTGAGATCTCTGATTTACGTGAGTCTGATTGAAATCTGATTCCTTTGGTTAGCTCAATCCCATAGCAAACAACTGAAATCCTTATAAGGCATTTTTCTTCATAATTGTCTTCCCTTCTTCATTGCTGGAGGATGTAATCATGGGCTGAATTGTGTCTTCCCCAAAATTCACAAGTTGTAGTCCTAACCCTTAGTACCTGAGAATGAGATCATATTTGGAGGTAGGGTATTTAAAGAGGTAGTTAAAATAAAGTCACTAGGGTGGATCCTAATCCAATATGACTGGTACCTTTACAAGAAGAGCAGACTAGGACACAGAGACACAGAGAAGACCATGTGAGGACATAGTGAGAAGATAGCCATCTATAAGCCAAGAAGAGAGGCCTTACTGCCAACTCTTTGATCTTGGACTTCTAGCCTCCAGAATTTTGAGAAAATAAATTTCTGTTGTTTAAGCCACCCAGTCAGTGGTATTTTTTATGGTAGCTCTAGTAAACTAATCAGATGGGAAGAGGGATCGTGTCTCCTTTTCCTTTTTGTTCACTCATGGAATCCATGCAGGACCCAGCCTTACTGTTTTGTGTGCCTTCCTTCCAGGGTTTCCTTTGGGACCCTAATTTTTTTATTCCATTGGTATGTTGAACATTTTTGTTACTTGAACATTCCCTTGGATCATTTCCTCCACCTCAAATGGATTATCAAGGGATAATTCATTTGGAATGACTGGAGAAAGTCTTATGAATAATTTTTCTCTATATTGCAGCATTTTGTTTATGCTGCTGGAAGCTATAGGTCAAACCTTGTAACCTATGATAAATGGAGTAAATTACTTTGATGACATTTTGGGAATATTATAAAAAATGAAAAAAGGGTACATAATATGTACCTGGAAACCTAAGGTATTTATTTTGCTTTGTGACTATTACTGGGGATTCTGAAGAGTTTTGCTTGATTTAATTAACTTGCCTTTTCTATTTTTTTTGATTTTCTGGAAGCATTGCAAATTGCAAGCTTTCTAGTATTCTCAATAGATTCTACTCTGTTTATTATATAGGTACATGGAGATTCTACTGTCATTTTAAATGGAGAAGTTCCCTAGGGCAAATTTTAGGATTTTGAACTGTCTCACTTAATGCCTTAGTTTGCAAAATGTCTATGACTTTTTCTGCAAGTAGAACAGAGGGGAACCACTCTACTGTTATGTTTAAAGGACATGGGGGAATCTAAATATTAAATTTTAATCTAATTCTTCCCCTGCTTGCTAATTTGCACAATGTTTGAGCTATCTGAAGGTATTCTTAGAAATGGGTATTTGACATGGTATTCTAATTTTTCAAGCAGCCTTGCAATGAAAGTGTACCAGGCAGCATCTTTCCTTTAGTGGCCCTCACCTCCATTATCTGGGTTCAGATGAGTGCACAACCAAGAAAAGGAGCTGCAGAGCTCATGTTAAACCTATTCATAAATAATATACCTATCCGTTCCCTACTCCCTGCTTATATTTTTACAGAAATACCATGCAGTCAATTATGTTTAAAGTCTTTCTAAAGCTGTGGGGAGACATTCTATCCTACTGACTCTGAGAAGTCCAGAGCAAACAGAGAAAAGAGGAAAAAGGAAGTGGCTGAGAAAGTGTTTTGTAGATGTACTTTTTTTTTGTAATTAATATTACTTAAAAAGATTAGAGTATGTTTGAACTGACAAGGACTGAAGTCATTAAGTACCAAGCTTTGAACAGAAGATGGCAGAGATAGAGGAAAGGGGACATATTTTTGGCTTCCTTCAAGGCAGTATTCAAAGAAGCCTGTAGGCAGTGAGTTACAGGAGTTTAAGAAATATTTCCTAAGGGAAACTATGAAGGTCTTTATTTCCTATAAAAATCTACAATGTGTACACTTCTGAGCCTGCAAGATGTTTGTCTTCCTGCCAGAGGCTCTGACCAATTATGTGAGCTGTCAATTCTCTTCCTAGGTCACCTCAGTAGATGTTTACCTGTCACCTATGAGCTGCCAGGCCTCAGGCCTGTGTCAACATCATCTAGATAAGAGACTGCATCAAGATGAATAAGAATTTCTCCTTCCCTTAAAAAGTTGATGTTCCTACAAAGGAGGACACATAGAGGCTCAAGGCTTTCTAAACTCTAAAGGGTTAGAGATGATGAGTGATTTCTAGTCAGAAGGGAAGAAATAAAGACTAAAGGGAGAACAAAAGAAAGTTTTAATAAAGAGTGAAAGATAAATGCTACTAGCAAGTGGAAGATTCTGACACAGGAGAAAGCAAGGAATATTACTTTAGCTTGAGTTATACTATGTGTATGGGACCCTTCCCAGAAAAGGGGAATTTGGATCTTATGAAGAAATGGTAGCAGCTCATATTCCACAGATCAAGTGGCACAATTACTAAGTCCTAGTTTATATAGATAAGCCTGTTACAAGGTCAAGGAAGGAGATGCTTAATGTTGTTTTGTATCTTCTTTTTCAGGCTACAGAGTTAGCTGTATGGAGTTAGTTTTAGGTAGATTTAATATAGTAAATTGGATGGTGTTCTGTTTTCCTAGAGCAGGTATGTGAGAACTGACAGAGTTGTCACAAGTCTATCAAATCACACTGATCATTATCTCATTTTGTTGATTCATGAGAGGCTGACTGTGTTTATCAGAGAAGATTCATGGTAACAATGGTATAGAAGTCTTATAAGAAACGGAATAACTTGGGTAAACTTATTGCCTTAGGATGAAAGCTTAGATACATATTAAAATTACATTTGCTAACTTGAATCCACCCATTAGAGGGTGGGGAAATTGTCTCTTTTTACTATTCTAATCCTTACCAGACCACATTGTACAAAGTGTTTTCTCAACAGATGTCTGTTGAAAAAATACATGAACGAGGAAATGGTCAATGTTCAGTGGATGTTGCATTTGAAATAGAATTTAGATTTTTGAGCTATAACTTAAGACCCCAGAATGATAGGATTTTGGCTAGGGTAGGAACACAGTTCAAAATTATTTGAGTGAAATTTAAACTGAATATACAGGGGAAGAAGATAAGTAATAAAATACACTGGTGTAGAGCATGATTTTGCAGAATGCAAATAGTAGGAGGGAGTGTAGGAGATGCTTATGATTTACATGGAAAATCAGTAATGGTACCAAAAGCCAAAATTATAGCCTCCAACACATATACCACTGTAGAACATTAGAAATTAACAAGATATTGAGCGATTTTAATTTATGGCAAGAGGTTTGTATACATTCATTGTTATCATTGAGATTAATTGAGATGTGATTCAAAATTAAAAGATGGTGATGGTATCTCTTTAAAGAGGGCAGACATTTTTGAAAATAAATTACAGAAATAGTTATATTTATGTATCAAGGGGCCATAAACTAGTGTAGAAACTCATGATGTGAGATTATAGCTGAGGAAAATAGAAATAGAAATCTGAAATTGTTGGGAGAGTGTTCTCCAAGCTTTCTGGCCAGAAGGAAGAAAGAGATGATATACTTTTGACAGAGATCTGAAAGATGACCCTGTACCAGGCCAAAGTCATGATTGAGGGATTTCAATTAAGACATCTCCTAGAATCTCAACCTGCAAAAAATCTGAGTGTGTGTAAGCTCATGACATTCTTTGACAAGTTGTAAACAATCTCCTGAAAGATAGGCCATTAGGGAAACAGTTCCTTTTGGTCTGACTCTGAAATATAGGATACATTTATTGGCAAAGTGAGAGGAACGGAAGCTTTGGGGAAAGTCTCTATAATATTTTAGAGCTCATCATATTCATTGAGGGGAAGCCTGGTATGGTTGACCATGTGTTACAGACTTCAAGAGGGTCAATGTAGAAAATATCAAGGGAAACATAGGCATGATTTCATGGCATTCTACATTAAAGGGAAGATGTCAACAGCTTTGGGAAGTTGTTCGAAATGCCATTTTGATTCTGCATACTGTAAACCATTTATCTCATAAAAATTAGGGGGAAATTTTACTGGCTACTCAGGAGGCTGAGGTGGGAGTATCCATGCCCTGAGGCCAGCTTAAGCAACATAGCAAGAACCTGTCTCTTAAAAAATAAAAATTAGTGGGAATTGTGAACTCAGAGTTTTGAGAGATATGCGATTTAAAAAGTACAAATTAATGATAAAAAGTCCTAGAGTGGTCCACATGTGTAAGAATAATGTCCATAAAGTTGAAGGGTACTCAAGTTTGTGAAAAGTGCCACTGACAATAAAATAGGATTTCTTCATTATATTCAGAACAAGAAACAGATCGAGGAAGAGGCAGAGTAACAACAGCTGGGAAGAAGATACAGTTTTGTAAGTTACCCTGTAAATTTCCTTGTATCATCTTTGTTAAAATTGACCTTCATATTAAAAAGAGTGGGGCAAACATTGAAATGAAGAATGCAGACTCAAAACAAAAAAGATGAGGGAGCATTAGCAGTTCAGATTTCAAATCTTATGAATGACATCTTAGGTCATTCAGAAATTTCAAATGAATTAATTGAATGGCTATTTGTTATTGCAGAGAAATTGTGGAGACTGGGCAAGATGTGGGGGACAAAAGTCAAGCAATTATCAAAAAACTTTGTAAGAGAAGGGTGATGTCTGCAAACAAAATGCCCAATTCTGTCAATACTTAGCCATAATTATTGTTCATCAGTGGGAAACTCTCCTCCCCTTTTTGTTAGTAATTTTAACACAATCTCAGTTATGTAATTTTACCCCTACATATGTCAGTATTCATATAAAAAATAAAAAGAATATTTTCATACATAACCACAATACCAGCAAAAGTGACTTATTAAACAGATTTGTGATTTACCAAAAGTGGAAAATGATGATTGAAACATGGAAAGGATTGACATACATTCATACTATAGTTACCTCATTTCTATCTTGGGTAGGATTTCTGGACTTATTACGGAAATGCAGGCAAAATGATATTATGTATCTAAACTTAATCAAGGAATTTGATAAGGTCTCCCTAATTTGTGAAAAGATGGAGACATACAGGTTTGACTCCAATATTTGATTGAAAACATGGATTCCTGTTCAATTGAAAGGAAGTTTTTTTAGCCTTGTAGTTTTTTGATATTTTTGCCAATGACTTGAAAGAAAATATAGGAAGTCTGCCCATTCAAGTTGTGAATAATAAAATAATTAACAAAAAATCTTTACTAGCTAGAGAATGAATTGAATTCATTATGCTGAAATTTAATAAGGATGGATATATGGTCCCTTTTTTGTATCCAGAAATTTTGCTCTAAGAGACAGAAAGTGTGAATTGACAGTAAGCATACAATTGACCAATGATGTAATGAGGCTTTCAAAGAAAAGAAAATGTGACTTGAAGTTGTATGAATACACATAGGTGTCTAGAAAGAGAGTGTTTATAGTTCTGTTCCTTTCCTGTCCCAGTGGTCCACTTTAAAAGGCTAAAGCCAAATTGAGTGGCCAAGAGATATAAAAAAGAATAACTAATATGGGTAAGCCATGCCATGTAAACAATCTGTTAAAAGTACTGGGAATAAATAGTCTGAAAATGAGAATGTGATAACCACCTTCTGACATTTGAAGGCCTGCCATGTGAATGTAAAATTAGACTTTCTATATAAACTTGAGTGCTAGCGCTGTAACCAGTAATAGAACTTTCAGAGAGACAGGTTTTGGCTCAAGATATAGAAGAATTTTCTAATGGTCAGAACCGTCTAAAATGGAATGTGTGAATTTTTTTAAGTCACTGGAGATGTTCCAAAATAGAGGCATCATTTCTTGGGATATTATAGCAGTTATCCAAGTTTTGAATGATTAGTTAACACTTGTCTTTCATGCCTGAATTTTTAGCATTCTGTGAAGCTGTTTTCCGTTTTCTTGACTTCAAAGTGGCCAATTTTCCAGTAATCCAATCCACAGATAAGTATGTTTTAACCCCAAAGGTCTTAATAGAGATCTTGCCTTATAACTGAATAGAGATCTTGCCTGCCTTCTTTTCATCCTAGCCTTTTGCCTGATTCATATTCAGGTGGCCTCTGACTGCCATCCTGTCTCCCTAGAATATTACTTATTCTTTCAAACTCAAAGCTCCTTTTTTGGCACAAGTATCCAGATTACCTGTAGCTTTCTAAGTTCTGGTTGTGGCCTGATAGACAGGTTCTTTGACATTTAATTGGCAGGAGTTTGGTAACAGACCCTCAATAAACCCCAAAGAGTATTCCATTTCTTCCTTTTCTCAGTTATTCCATCTGACCAGCTATATAATTTTCACTGAAAACCCATAGTCTTTATATATGTATAATCTTACAGTATAGTCATAATTTAAGTTTAGACATCATAATCTTCACAGTTACATTAAACTTCCCTCACAAATACATTCATTTTGAAATCCATTTGGCTTGCGGAATGGTTTGAGGTATGGTGGCAAACATAAGTAGAGATGAGTAGGCATGTGAGAAGACAAAGCTAAAGACAAAGGTTTGGGAGAATTTGTGTAATGAATGGGTTGGTTAAAGAATATGTACAAAGAGAATTATGGGAATTTCAGCTCTAGGGGTGAGTGTCCTTTCCTGATATTACTCTAAATATGTTCTGATACTAGTCAAGAAACTTAAATTTATTCAACACTCAGACCAAACATTAATAATTAATGGGAGAATAAAGGAAAATGGTGTTTATACTTTTTTGTACCATGGCCTTTGCTAGGTACTTTATATTATCTCATTCAATCCCCATAACAATTCTTGGAGGCAGATGAGATAAGATGCAGGTAAGAGAACAATGTAGGAGGTTGAGTACTGAGCCAAGTTTACATATCTAGCAAGGTGTAGAGCAGCAATTCATGTTTACATATATTACCTTTTCTATAACACCACACTGCATGCTCTGTTGTGTGGATAGACATGGGGGCCAGGGTGTGGTCTCAAGACATAACAAGTGGCAATGAGCCTGCGACTATCTTTTCTTTAAGTAACAAATGTTATTTGTTTCTAATAAAAAGTTTGCAAGATTAATACATTGGATTTCTAGAACCCCTGTGAGTTCAAAGCAGACAGTTCACTTTAAGAAGCCATATGACACATGCAAATTTTTCAGCCATCAAATACATTGAGCAGGTAGCTCAAGGCATTCTGTAACACAGAAGAAAGCACAGATTGTTCTTCTATGATCCCTTAACTGCCCCCGGGAACCAGTGTGGTGAATTTGCTTGACCTCAGGTGTTTCAGGTGACAAGATTAAATCAATATGGGAAAAGGTTTCTTGACCTCCAAGTACCGTGAGTTCAGCGGGATTTGCTTGAGAGGAGTGCAGCTCCAGGCTCAAGCCTGTGGGAAGCCTTTGGCACCTGGTGCCGCGGTTGGTGGAGGGCTGTGATAACGCAATACCCATCCAATTCTCTTATCTCCTGATTACACTGCTTTTTAGAAGATATCCCTAGGGTAAATCTCTTCAATTGATTTTGCTGTCAGGAGTCAGCTCGAGTTCACATAGGAAAGGAAGATTAGTACCTCACTGGTTAAGTGCTTTAGCAATTTGCTCTACGTGTTAAATTATGGACTTTATCAGTTCAGAGCTGCTTAATTTCCAGAGCAGGGCAAAAATGATACCATTTGGACCAACTGCTGATCTTCACATTTCAGTCATTGGAGAGTCTGGCAGTTTGAACTTGTCTGTAAGTTTAGTAAAATTCTCCAAGTCCTGGGACTGATTTTTCAGTATCTCTGGCAGTCCCTGTTTCTCAATAAATTGCTTGGTCACATTATCGTGAATCGTCATAGAGTCTGCCCCCATCATCTGTTCTAATTTCTTTAAATGGCTATATGGATTTGCTGAAAATGATAATAGTGTTAGTGTTGATTCTCAGTTTGTGTGGTTGTGTGACATGGCATGCAAATAAAGCAAAAACAGTCACGTTGCCGTGATGAGTGACAGAGAAAAACAGTCCAGATCAACGTCAAAGAGTTGGAAGAAATCACAGTGCCATTCCCAAAATGCCACTCTATCTATTAGAGGGGAGGCAATATTTTATTCCCTCCAGTCTTTGTTATCCTCAGTCAATCCTCATTGAAACTTCTAAAAACATAAATCCCTTTCTCTTCTTTGTAAATTATTTCACCCTCCCTTAAATCTCCTAAGAAATTCAGTTACATGATTGACTGGACTTCCATTTTGCAAATCGGTTAGTTGGAATGAATAAGATTTCTAGTGAATCTTCCTGTTGGCTGTTGGAAGAGGTTTGATGGTGACCTCCCACTGTGTTACTCTTACCTCTAAGTACTTTAAAAGAAGTAGATGAGGGTTATGAACACAGAATAATCTCTTTTCATTTCTCTGAGCTACAGAGTAGTGGATTTCACTCCTGGACTTGTTTCTGATCTCCCTGGCTTCCAATCATTTTCTCTTTTCCTATATAGACCTCTACTTGGCCCACAGACTTTTCTGTCTTCCCCATAGCTGCCAGTTGAATGACATCTGGAAGGGGACTTGGCATGCCTACAGAGACCAGCAATGTGTGCATGGATGTAGGAAGTATAGGGCATTCGTTTATGTCAGTGTTGAGGATTCAGAAAGAATTCTGGAAGAAGCATTTTTTAAACTCTAACCTGAAGGATGGTTACATAAGCATCACCCAGCTAGAAATAAAGGGCAGGGACAAAGATCCACAAACTGGGGAGACTAATGTGAGCAGGGAGCTCCAAGTGGGAGTATGGCTTCAGTGTAAGGTGAAGAGGGAAAGGAGGAAGAAGTGAAGTTGAGGTAGCCAGAGCCAGATTATGAAGGGCCTTAACCAGTTTTAGTTTACTTAGCTTGGGAGTTTGTATATATTTTGAAGAAGCAGGGGCATAAGTTCTTGGTTCTTCAGAACATTTTCAATTCTAATTCCAGTGACTTACATCCACATCTCAAACAGGTATTGCCCTTTGCCAAGCAAGGATCTATCCTGCCCTAGAGGGGTGGAGAATAATCCTTCATACTATCTTTCATTGAGCAAGAGTGAATCTGGAGCACATTTAGCATGAAACCTAAGATGAATCATTCTTAGGATTAGTCATTTTTGAAAAATTATATTTTTATATTTGTGGAGCCACCTACACTTATCTACTAAACCACTTGACTAGATCATTTCAAAATTTAAAATCTGACTCTGTCTCCTTCCCTATCTAAAACCATTTAATGGCCTCTCCTTACCACTGGCTGCTGGGTCCTCCATGGTGTGGTTCCCTGACACCACTCCAGCTTCATATGCTTGCTCTTCCTTCAGGCTCGGAGCCCACGCCTCGCTGTCCCCTTTCAGGCCCTTGTTCCTTCTGCCCTAGAGAATTTGCACCTGGTGATCCCTGTTTTGTAATGTTGTTTCATTTCCTTCTCACTCAGCTAACTTTCATTTCCTGATCAAATCTCAGCTACATCATCACTTCCTCAGAGGATCTTTCCCCACCCCTCTCTCTGATTAGGTTGGAGTGCTCTATTACACTTACCTTAGTGCTTGTGGATAGGCCTGCATCCCAGGAGTTAGTACAGACCCTACAATCGGCTGGATCACTCCAGCACTCCACTTCTCCCTTTGGTATGTATTTCTGGAAATTACTGGGTAATGGAATAAACAACCATAAATATTTTCTCCACTGCTTCCTGGAACAGCCCTTCACTGCTCTTTTACGTTGTGGTCTGCTCTGCTCTCCTCCATTTCACATGACGACTCATAGGTCTACGTCAACATCTTCAACTACTGCTCTCATTCTCTTTTGCATTCTTCTCTTCCTTCTCTGTCTCTTCCATCTAGGTATTCCCCAGGCCCTGCCATTCTTCTTCTTTTCTTCCCATCTAACTTCTCCTAGGCTATTGCATCTACCTTCAGGACCTCTGCTGCTCTTTAGACACCAGTGAGCCTCAGATTTGTAACATCTCCCAACATCCACCTCTTACTTGGACTTCACTTGCATTTTTTCCAACAAATAACTAAACTTTTCACTTTGCTATGTTGAAGACACCTCACCTCACAGTCTATATGCCTGATGTTGATCTCAACATTTCTTCTCCCATCATCATCGCTCCTTCACCCCTATTCCCCAAGATACCTTGGAATTGTTTTGACATTTCCCTCTTTCTAATTCCTTCACTTTCACTTCTACCCTCATCTGCGCTGTGGGGTCTACATCTTAAATGTCTCTGAAATCTATCTTCTCTCTATCTGTCTCCAAAAGAATATCTCCCTGCTCTTCCTGCTTTAAACGTCATCTCCAGTTTATTCACTTCCAGTTCATCTATAATATTGTCTCCAGAGTTAGCATTTCAAAACAAACGGACATTTGATTATGCAACTCTGGTTAAAAACTTTGTTCATTATGTATTTTCTATAAGATAACATTTAAGAGCCTTGGTATTGCCATTCAACATCCAGGTCATCTCTTGGTGTCTTGCCCATCAGTCATTCACTCTGGTTAATCTGTTCTATCCCATTCTCTACACACTTGCTGGCCTCTGGTTTTACTTGTCTTGATTCTTCTGCCATAAGTTTCCTCTTTTTCCTTCTCTGCTCCAGTAACTTCTCCAATCTTCAAATGTTACCTTCTTTGCAAAATTTCCTTGGAATTCCCTAGCAAGAATTAGTGACTGCCCCCTCCTTGGCATTGCCACAGTATTTTGTATGGATATGCCTCTGTAGCACTTATAATAAACAAATCATATACATATGTGCATATATACAATTTTAGTTATTTTTATTCATTCTATGGTCCTCTCACTAAATAGAAACATCGTGAAAATAGAGGTAGTGTCTTATTTATCTTTGCATCTCTAGAGTTTAGTACAATGCTTGGATTTAGACCACATGGTAGAGATTATAAATATTTTCATAAAATTGAATTTAACAAATGACCCCGTGTGTTGGATGACTGTTTTGCTGTTTAGAACATGGGCAGAAATTGCTGAAAAAAGGGAAATACAAAGAAACAGTCAATGGGTTTTCTTTTTAGATAGTCAATGTTGAGTGAATAGCTTGCTAAAATATTAGAAGGTAATAACACGGCTGATATATATTTGAATTAATATGAACAACAGATATTTATATTAATAATCTCTCTTTTAGAAAAGAAGAAATACAGCCTCAGAGAGGTTGGATATAGAATCTAGTCCTTTGCTTTTTTAGCCTTTCAAGTTGTTCACAGATAAGAGAGAAGGGGCAGAGCAGTGAATGCTGTATCATTAGGCTGAAGCAGAAGGAAACTGTCATGGTAATTGGGACAGGTGCATTGGGAGACATACCAGTTTTAGAGAAGATAAATTAATTCACAATAGCGCAGTTATGTCACAGCCTGGCAAAATGTCAGTACAAATCACTAATGGAGTCATTTCAGAAGTTACCTTGCAGTTTGAAATAAGGCATTTACTTATAATTTCAATTTATGATATTTTCTATTGAATGATGAAAATTAGTATTCAGTAATAATGCATTTTTGAGGGATAAACTCAGTATGTGCTTGGCTCATTGGCACGCTGATGGGATATTTTACTGCACTCTGTGTCAAGGGTTAGGCAATAAAAGCATTTCATTCTGAAGTTAAAATCCATTTCCGTCAAGTAGATGGTAAATAATTATATTGGACGACCAACTCACAATTCTCCAGTTTTAGAAAATGCAGAATTGTGAATGAAATTTGAGTTAGAATCAAAGTTTAAAATAATGATGTGCATAAAATGCTACAGCTGAAAAAATACTTCACATGCATTTAATTTACCTAGAGAAAACTGGGGCCCTGAAAATCAAATGATTTGTTTAAAGCCAAGTGAATCAATGGCCAAGCCTTGGTTGAACCCAAGTGAACTGTTTACAAATTCAACACCCTTTCCAATCATAACAATCCTGACTCATTCAGAGGAATAAAAGTACACTTCTAAAATTTTCTTTTTTTTTTTAAACTGGAGAAAAAGTACACAAATTTATTTAACATTCTCCCAGAGAGGATCACAAAATGATTGTCCCCTAAAATGTTCTTATGTCACACAAATGGCTTTGATTTTCAGCTAGTCTGAAGGGTTTTTAAATAGTTTTTATCTAGTTATCATTCTTGGATTTAGGAGCATTTATTTAAATAGAGAGCCACATTTCTCTTTAATATTTGAGCATTCATAAAATAATCAGTTAATGTGGAGAAAAGTGTATTGTGTATTTTTTTTCCAGAAAGTGTATAGAAACATACTTCATCAATTTAAGAAACACTTCAAACACTTTCTTGAGTTTTCCAAAAGTAAACAGCGTAAGATGATCCTTACAACCTGTCAGAACAAAGTGTTTTCTAGTTCAAGCGGTTGAATTTGGTATATGTTTGTATTTCGTTTTAAAAAAAGTGATGTTTGATGTGGAAGAGTAGGCCCATGTCTCCTCTTACAACCTCTAGAACTTTCCTTGATGAAGTGCTGCTTATTTGAATGTTAGCATGAGCTCTTCTACTTTGAGTGAAGGGAAGTAGGAACTGGTGAGAAAGTGAGAGGTAGAGGTCAAGGAGCAGGTGACTGGGAATCAGCTCTCAAGATCTTCAACTCTCCTCACCTAATATACTCAGGATGCTGAATTGATTACAAAGGCTTTGGCATATTTAAGCTATTTTATTTTTATAACAATCATCAGAATTATTATGGACAACATTTTATAGTGAAAACTAAGGCTTAGAGATGTTGGCTGATTTTCCCCATTTGACACATACAGCATACTGTAGAGATGGGACCTGGCCAAGTTCCGAAGACTCCCAGCCCAGAATTCTTTCCTCCCTTTTCAGTTGTCTCATTTCTAGTGTGGGGATCTTCTCAAGGTAATAACATTTCAACTTCTCACGGTGTTTCTCTGCAGCATTTTAATCAGACACTTGGGCACTGGGACCAAAATGTCAATAATTTAGTCTTCTAAAGGAGATTTAATGTAACTCTTTCGTTTGGGTTATTCTAGCATTTTGGTAATCTTCCAATAGGATAATTTCAAAGATGTTTGTGGAAATGAAATAGTCTTTATAAAAACAATGTGTCAGACCTTTCCAATGAGAATTCGAGTTTCTTAAGAGCAGGGGTTATACTGTCTTGTTTCTTTAAATCTACTTGATTTCCAACCCCAGAATATTTACTAGCATAATATTCTACCCAAAGAGAGAGGTCTTTGGATGTTAATTCTCCAGTGATACAAATCTCTAAACTTTCACTTAGCTCCAAGACTTTATATTTCTATGGGTGTATACAATGGAAAAGACTTTATGATGTTATACTGTTATTCCATTTCAGACTCTCAACTATAATTACATGCAAGAATACTGGCTGGGTG
Organism: Gorilla gorilla gorilla; assembly: GCF_029281585.2. Lineage (NCBI taxonomy): Eukaryota > Metazoa > Chordata > Mammalia > Primates > Hominidae > Gorilla > Gorilla gorilla. The sequence continues at coordinate 187,951,356 of NC_086017.1, read as the reverse complement.
CGGTGGCTCATGCCTGTAATCCCAGCACTTTGGGAGGCTGAAGTGGGTGGATCACCTGAGGTCAAGAGTTCGAGACCAGCCTGGCGAACATGGTGAAACCCCATCTCTACTAAAAATACAAAAATTAACTGGGCATGGTGGCACACACCTGTAATCCCAGCTACTCGGGAGGCTAAGGCAGGAGAATTGCTTTAACCCAGGAGGTGGAGGTTACAGTGAGCCAAGATCGTGCTACTGCACTCCAGCCTGGTAGACAGAGCAAGACCCTGTCTCCAAAAAAAAAAAAAAAAAGAAAAAAGAAAAAAGAAAAAAAATGCAATTTCCCTTCCCACATTTTTCTACACTTAATCCAATCTTAATGTTATGAATAATTGAATTGCAAATGTAATTCAATACATGTAAATGACAGGTGTGTGTGTGTGTGTGTGTGTGTGTGTGAATATGGTTTGTGTATGTACTTGTGTCCTAATTCTACACACCAACTTCCCAACACACACAAAATAGCAACCTCAGCCACACAAACTATTGGTTCATCATCTGATGCATGCATATGAGAAAGCAGCATGACCTCCTCTCTATTTTCTTCTCCTCCTCCCTCTCCTTCCCCCTCCTCCTCCTCATCCTCTTCCTCCTCCTCCTCCTTCTTCTTTTCTTCTTCTTCTTCCTCCTCTTCCTCTTCCTCTGCTGCTTCTTTTTTTAAAGAGAAAAAAACTATTTTAAAGATAAACATTTGAAAATTTTTACATCCACAGGAAAATGGAAAGGACAAGAAAAGCAAACCCCTTATCTGTTAACATATTGTCACACCCACTTTTTCTCTCTCTCATTCTGTCTCCCAATCTTTTTATCTCTCTCCAAACTTTGAGACTGTGTGAATATCTACATACCTTTCTCTCTTCATCTGTGGAAAAATCACACTCAATCTACTCTCCTCAAGTAACCTGTCTTTCATTGGTAATACCATTTATGTACATTTTTCTTTTGCTAAACAATTGAAAATAGATTACAAACATCATATTTTACCTCTAAATACTTCAGCATGACATGCATCTTTCCAAACAGAGGTATTCGCTACAACTAAGAAAATCAACATTGATTCAATATTGTTCATATCCAGATTGCCCCAATCATGCCCCAAATGTCCACAATAGTTTGTTATATTGTGTCATATTACATTATATAATTATTGTTGTTTTAGCTCCGAAATCAAAGGAGATGCATTATTTCATTCACATTGTCTCTTTAGTCTCTCCTAAACCAGAGCAGCTTTATCATCTCCTTCTATTTTTCATGACACTGAATGTTTTGAAAAGTGCAGTAAAGCTGTCATGCAGAACATCTCATGGTCCATGTTTGTCTGTTTCCTGACTGGATGCAGGTCAAACATTTTCAGCAAGAATGCCGTGGAGATGTTGTTTGGCACTTCTCACTGCATTGCAGGAGGTCTTTGTATTCTTACTCTCTGGTGAGTCTGAGCTCGATCCCTTGATCAGGACAGTGACCACCAGAGCTCTCCCTTTTAGATGCATGTTATCCTCTTTGTAATAAATCAGAAATCTATGGATGAGGTCACGTGACTATCAAAATCATTTTCTTTTCCATCTGTGGAAAAATGCTATTCTTCTTTGTGATCTGTCTTCTATTAACTCTACTCTATGTAATATCCTTTTACTACGTCTACCTTGTGCCATATTCTTAAATTTGCTGTCTTGGGAGTCTCTAAGACTACTCCAGTTTTGATAGTTCTTACAGAACTTAGAATGATTTTATACTCATGGTTTAGGGAAAGGAGATAGATTAAAATTAGCAAGTGGAAAAGATGCATAGGGTAGAGTCCAGCAGAAACCAGCCTCAAACTTCTTGTTGTTCTCTCCTAGTGGAGTCATATGCAACTCTTAATTTTCCGAGGGACTATGTGAGATGACATGTATGATGTATGACCTACCGGGGAAGCTCACTGGAGCCTTGGTGTTCAGGGTGCCCATGACACCCTGCCCAGAGGCCAAACTATTATAGCATGACCCAGGACTCCAGGGGAACAAAAATAGGCACTCTCCATAAATTGCATCATTAGCACAAATTGTCTGGTGTGGTCCAAGACCTCATATATACAAAGAATCTAATCAGGCAGGATATTCCAAGTGCTTATGGTTTATTTCCCAGGAACCAACTAAGGGCCGCTCCTTTCTGTTGAATGTATAGGGTTTGAACACCGCAGACATGCTGAGATAACCTTTCATTGCACATCTACACAACTATCTTCATTTTTTAAAAATGAATAGTTATCTCAGAAAAGGTTTCTTTCCTTATGTCTTTTGGCCTTCCCTTTTCTACTGTATTTATGAATCCTCAAAATATCACTAATTGAAACTGAAAAGCTGTGTGTGTAATATTAGTGGCACATTCATCTCTTGGAAACGGATGTAATAATTTTCTGAAAAAGAAATTGACATAAAAATGAATCAGTACCATGATTTCTAATATTCTGTTGAGAAGCTTAACAATGATTTCTAAATTTTCACCATCTGATTAAACTCATTTGTCCCCTCAAGAACCAGCATTCATAGTAAGTTAATTTTTTCTTATTCAATTTGTTTGTTTTGTATAATCACTATTTTCTTAATGTGATTTTTTAATTTCTTTTTTTAATGGTAATTGTGTGGCATTTCTGCTCTAGTACAACTTATGTAATGTTTTTGAGGTGACAGAAATTCAGTCACCATTTAGAACACTGATGTTCTGTACAAATACAATCAAGGCCACAACCAATCTACTGCAAGTATACTTTAGAAGAATAGTTTGCTTATAGTTTTAGGATTGTTCGTATTTTCTTGGTGTCTAAAGCAAAGTTCATCATTTTTGACCAATTTACAGATGCGTATTTTTTTACATAGATATGCAAACCATTTGTTAAATAAGGCTTAGTTCTTAATCTACTTAATTTTTAGAGTGCTACAAGGTTATTTCATTCAATGATTGTTGTATTAGTCAGTGTTCTCTAGAGGGGCAGGCCTAGTAGAATAGATGTATATATGAAAGGGAGTTTATTAAGGAGTATTGATGCACAGGGTCACAAGGTGAAGTCCCACAATAGGCCATCTGCAAGCTGGGGAGCAAGGAAGCCAGCCCGAGTCCCAAAATCTTAAAAGTAGGGAAGCTGACAGTGCAGCCTTCAGTCTGTGGCCGAAGGCCTGAGAACCCCTGCCTGGCAAGCCAGTGGTGTCAGTCTAAGAGTCCAAAAGCTGAAGACCCTGGAGTCCGATAGTCAAGGGCAGGACGCATCCAGCAGTGGAGAAAGATGAAGGCTGGAAGAACGGTTTTCTGTTTAGACTATTTTATAGATTTTTAAGTCATGTTAGTAGCCACAGTTCGTACACACAATAGACTTTACTATGGCTTGTTTAACTAGAAAAGCATTTATTGAGAGAAACAAATAGAGACCTCAAAGTTCCATTGAGAAGCCTCAAAGGTTCACTGAGAAGAGACACACTCAAGTAGGAGGAGCTATAACCAGAACCATAGTGCAGGGACAAGCAACCAACAGAGCTGCTGCCTTTGCCAGGAGGATAAAGTTGCTATTCAAGAAGTCACCACCATAGTTACTGACACCAGAACCCGCCAACTCTGCCAGGCTCTATGCCAGGAAAATAGGTGTCCTTCATCTCACCTTGCTTGCCTCATGTAAACCCATTTCAAGTCAAAGTCTGAATGAGTGCTTTTCTCTCCAAGTGACCCAATTCCAAATCAAGGTCTTGCACCAATCCCTGATTGGTGGAAATTGAATAACACGTAGAATGCTAGCTGTAAGAGTTTGGGAAATATAATTATGCAGCATGCCTGCTTTGGCATGCTAGAAGGGGGTTGGAACAGGTGCTGAAACCGCAAACCCACCACCTGTCATAGGAGGGAGGGCTGTGAGGAGCGGCCAATGCACTTGTATCTCTCCGTTTTCTCATGCATCAAATCAGATGCTATATTGAAAAGTTTATATATGACCAGCAGAGCACTTTACGTCTCACAGCAAATGCTGTCTTCCTTTTCTATCAGGACCTGAACAGAGCGTAGTTTCCTAAAATGTATATGACTCCGACTATACTTTCCATTTCACTTCTACTAGTGTGGGATTTTCTGTTCTCTCTGAACAATAGTTAGAGACTTCTGGGATCATCACTAAAGCAGTTATGTTAGAGATGGGAGGAGAGGGCATAGGTGATGGAGATGCTGAAAAAAAATACACTGGAGGCTACAAAGTTAGGTTTAAAAAAATTATCCAAGGAGAATGAAGTGATTTATGCTGCACCACAAACCTTTGGAATTCTGAAGTCTTCAATTCTCCCTGCCAAAATTTTGCATACTTTCCTTCACTCTTTAAATGGAAATAAACGAATTATTTAGATTTTTATTCTTACATTTCTACCTCCTGGTAGGTGAAACCATGGTGGTGTTCTGCCTAATTTAGAGCTCACTAACTCCTGAACTATACCCTTCCCTTATATGTGTGAAAACACTAGAAGGAATTTCCTCTGTTTCCAACTGTGGTTAAGTCTTGATCCCTTGAGGAAAGCCCTTACTTGTTGTCTTTAATATTGAAGAGTTTTGGCAGCTTAGTTAAATTCCCTAGTTACCAATTTTTACTCTGTAGTAGCTGAAATGCCCTGGAACTAAGTTGGTCATTGGGGGACAGTCCAGAGAAATGAGTGTAATTTCTGTAGTACCAGGAGACCATTAGTAAATATATGTATTAAGCATTATAAGGTATTCAATAAAATATCCAAGAAATTTTGGGGGCTAGAATAACATGCTTTTGTGGATTCCATTTCTGGGCCTAAAAGTTTTACATAACTAAAAATACAAATCAGCATGCCAGTTTTGGCAGATTTATCTCCAGCCGTTGTTTATATAAGAAACATGTATCCAACTGAGTCTCACAAATAGACTTGAAGTAATTTAGTTTAGAGCACAACATTCCATTTAGCCAAAAGTGCTGCTGTGAAGGGAAGATGCTACCCATTTTCCAAGTGTTCCCCTGCTGACATTGACGCTCTTGTAGCTGTGAGCCCAGCAATGCCTTTTCAGCCCAGCTGCAGACATTAGAACTGACTTCCCAAATGAGCTTGATTATTCAAGTAGAATTATGCACTCAACTATAATTCATTTTATTGTGTAACCTTTAGAAAAAAATGTAGCATATGAATGAAGAGGCATATTACTTGAAAAAAAATTTTATACCAGAAGGACTCGGAAAGTGTGACATGCATATTAAACCATAACCTTATTCAAGGTTTTATTTATAAATATTATTGCACATATATTGCCATGTAAATGACATAGTCAAAAGGAATTCACATGTGTTTGCATGTTTAACAACTGGGCCTGTGGGTATGCTTTGGCCTTTAAAAATTAAGACTATTTTTGAGATAAGTCAGTTATTTTTAAACATTTTCTCACCACCTATTGAACTTATCACTTCTTTAAGAAGGTAAATAAAGACTTTTGTTGTCTCCAAAGGTGGTATGCTTTATTTTGCTTTAGAGTCATTATTTGGGTAGTCTCTCATATAGGTGACTTAGATGTGCCTGGGTAATCTGGCATTTGCTTTTCTCTATGTATTGCGTGGGTAACAAAAGCATTCTCAAAATATGAGCCCAGAATATCATTCAAATTTATTTCCAGTTATCTGTAAGTGATTGAATATTTAAATTAGGTACTTTTGTTCATTCCGTCCCCCACCTATGAGAAAAGATAATATGTCATGTTTATTAGTAAGTGAATATTAATGAGTATCCAAACGGTGCATTTTGAACAATGGCATGTTTGGATATTTAATGGAGCTTTATAATATAGAGGTATTTGCTTGGGCAGATATAAAGACTTATTACAAAGCTATAGTGATTAAAATAGTGTGGCATTGGCAGAAATTTAAATAACTAGACCAGTGGAAGAGAATAAAGAATGCTTAAACAAATCCATGCAAATAGAGAAATATGTAAGGCAGACATGGTGTTTTAGTCAGGGCTCTCCAGAGAAACAGAACCAATAGGATTATATATATATATATATATATATATATATATGGAAATCTATTATGGAAGTTGGCTCACATGATTATGGAGGCCAAAGTTTTCTACAACATGCCATCTGCACACTGGAGAACCAGGAAAGCTGGTGGTGTAATTCCATTTGAGTCTGAAGGCCTGGGAACCAGGAGAGCTAATGGTGTAATGCCCTGTCTGAGGATGAAAGTCTGAGAACCCAGAAGTTCACTGGTATAAGCCCAGGCCTGAGAACCAGGAACTTTGATGTCCAATGCCAGGAGAAGAATAATGTCCCAGCTCAAGGAGAGAAAGAGAATTTGCCTTTCTTCCACCTTTTTGTTCTATCCAGGCTCTTGATTCATTGATAATGCCCACCCATGATTGTGAGGGAAAATCTTTGCTCAGTCTACTGATTCAAATGCTAATCTCTTCCAGAAACACCCTCACAGACATACCCAGAAATAATGTTTAACTAGCTACCTGTATATCAAATTGACACATACAATTAATCATCAGACATGGCTTTGCCAATCAGTGGCAGGTGGAGGGGAATGGAATATTCAGGAATTATGCAGGATAATTATTTGGAAAAATCAACATGAATACCCATCTCACACTACAACAAACATATATCAGGTGGACTTCACTGATATGAAAAGTAAACTTCACTATTGTGAATAATGGTGTAATAGACATGAGGGAGTGTAGATATCTCTTTGACATACAGATTTTATTTTCTTTGAATATGTACTCAAAAGTGTGATTGCTAGATCACATGATAGTTCCATTTATAATATTTTTAGGAAACTCTCTACTGGTTTCCATAATGTCTAGAACAGATTACATTCCCATCAACAGTGTGCAAAGATTCTCTTTTCTCTACATCCTCACCAATACTTGTTATCTTTTGTCTTTTTGATAATAGCCATTCTAACAGGTATGAGATGATGTCTCATTATGGCTTTAATTTGCATTTCTCTCGTGACTAGATGATCATCTGTTGGCCATTATTATGTCTTCTTTGAGAAATGTCTATTCAGGTCCTTTGCCCACTTAAAAATCAAATTATTTGTTTTCTTGCTACTTAATTGTTTGAGTTCCTTATATATTTTTGAATATCAATTCCTTGTCAGATGTATGATTTGCAAATATTTTCTCCCATTCCGCAGGTTTGCTTTTTACTCTATTGATTTTTTCCTTTGCTGCGCAGAAGCTTTTGGGTTTAAAGCAATCTCATTTGTCTATTTTTGCCTATGTTGCTTGTGCTTTAGGGTTACATCCACAAAGTCTTTGCTAAGGCCAATGTCAAGAAGCTTTCCCCTTGGTAACTTTCTGGTAGTTTTAGAGTTTCAGTTCTCATGTTTAAGTTTTTAATCCATTTTGAGGTGATTTTTGTATATGGTGACAGTAAGAGACAAATTTCATTCTTCTGTACGTGGCTATCCAGTTTTTCCAACACTATTGAAGAGGCCATCCTTTCCCCATTGTGTGTTCTTGGCAGCTTTGTTAAAGACCACTTGATCATAAATGTGTGTATTTATTTCTGGATTCTCTTTTCTGTTCCACTGGTCTGTATATCTATCTTTATGTGTGTACCATGCTGTTTTGCTTACTATAGTTTTTAGCCAAAATAGAGAATTAACCTAGGTGTTCATCAGTGGATAAATAAAGAAAAAAGTGGTATATATATACATATATATATACACATTTCACAATGTATGCCCATATCAAAACATCACATTGTACACCATATGTATAATTTTTAAATTGTTAATTAAACCATAATAAAGTTGAAGGAAAAAAATCATATTTAATGAATAATGACATTGGAAATGCTTATACAATAATATTAAATAAAAGTAGCAGAATAAGAAGCTGATTTCAATTTTATTAAAAATATACAAACATAGAAACAAACTGGAAGCAATATACTAAAAGGTTAACAGTTATTGCTTGTATTAGTCCATTTTCACACTGTGGATAAAGACATACCCGAGACTGGGTAATTTATAAAGAAAAAGAGGTTTAATGTACTCACAGTGTCATGTGGCTGGGGAGGCCTCACAATCATGGTGGAAGGTGAAAGGCATGTCTCACATGGCAATACGAGAAAATGAGAACCATGCGAAAGGGGTTCCCCTTATGAAACCATCAGATCTCATGAGACTTATTCACTACCACAATAACAATATGGGGGAAACTGCCCCCATGGTTCAGTTATCTCCCAACAGTTCCCTCCTACAACATGTGGGAATTATGGAAGCTACAATTCAAGATGAAATTTTGGTGGGGACATAGCCAAACCATATCATTGCCTCTGTGTTATTTTCTAAATTCTTAAAAATGAGGATATATTATTTATACATTAATATATGTACATTATATATGAAGAAAAAATATGAAGGATAAAATTTAAAATTTAGTAGAAAATGTAGGAGAATGTCTTTAGAACCCTGGAGAAGGAAAGAATTACTTAAGGAGACAAAAAGTACAAACCATAAAGGAAAGTATTGATAAATTTAACTTCATTAAAGCAAAGACTTTCTTTTCATTAGAAGACACCATAAAGAAAGTGACAATCCACAAACTAGGAGAAAAAATTTACAAAGAAAAATATTGAAAAGAACTGTGTATATATTAATAGAATATACAAAGTATTATTTAAATCAGTTATGAAAGACAACACAATAAAGAAATGGACAAAAGGCATGAGCAGGCATTTCGTAGAAGAAGATTCAAAATGACCTATAAATACACAAAATGATGCACAATCTCATTAGTAATCAGAGAAATGCAAATTAAGCCATAATGTGATCAGCCTTATACCCATCAGGACTTTTCAGATGAATATAGATGCTACTGTAAGCAATAGAGTAGAATTATGTTAAAAGCAATGTTAAATTCATAATAGCCTTTTTATTCTATATTTCATAGTCAATGTCTTTTTTAAATGTTACGATGTATTATTTAAAAAGTACAATTAGTATCATTCAAATAATGTAATTTTTTTACTTTATAAAGTGGTTTTTATATTTAGCAAGACTGTGAAATGCCCTAGGTCAATTTCTAGCTCGATTTTACCTACTACATATAAGAAAAATGAATTGGTTCAAGTTCTATATCTAGTTAGTTAATGAACAAGGACTTGAACCCAGGTCTCCTCTAGTGTGGCTGATAGTTCTACTGTTGCAAGAACAGAAAAACGTCTTAACTCTTTTGTGTAGTTGAAGACACTTTTTACAATCTTTTCCCAATTAGTCCTTCTAGTCTAAGCAACCATTAATTTTACACTCCATTTCTGGCTTGGCCCAGTTAATCTCTCCTTCATTGGCTGAATGCAACTTTTATTTTTCTCCTGGGTATCACTATTTCTACTTGCCCTTCAGGATCCAGTTTTGACCCTCCCTTCCTGGTGTCACCTTGAAACTCCCCGAGCAAAGTAATTTCTCTCACCTTCTGAACTCTTGTAGACATTTTTTTCTTTCTCTCTCTCTCTCTTTTTTTTGTTTTTGAGACAAAGTCTTGCTCTGTTGCCCAGGCTGGAGTGCAGTGGCACGATCTAAGCTCACTGCAACCTCCGTCTCCTGGGTTCAGGCAATTCTCCTACCTCAGACTCCTGAGTAGCTGGGATTACAGGCACCCGCCACCATGCCCAGCTAATTTTTGCATTTTTAGTAGAGACAGGGTTTCACCACATTGGCCAGGCTGGTCTCAAACTTCTGACCTCAGGTGATCCGCCACCTCGGCTTCCCAAGGTGCTGGGATTACAGGCATGAGCCACCGCGCGACCTCTTATAGACATTTCTAAGTCTTTCTAAAGGTAACTATTCATGTGACATTATGCATGATGTACTACTTGATTTTTGTTATTTTGGAAACTGTTTATTGAGTCTTTATTATGTTTTAAGGACTTAGGATTCATTAGTACATAAGAAACACATAGTCTTCTGTTTTGGATTTGACAACCTAAAAAATTTTATTTTTCTCTGTTTGTTTCCTCTAAGTGTTTGCAAATGCCTAATGGAGAGAGACTTTATCTCTGTCCTAGAATAGTGTCTGGTGTTGAGTAGGCTCAAGAAATGTATGTCAAATTATCTTCTCAAGAAAAGAGACAGTTCGTTTTCTTTTACACAGCACCTGCCCTATTTTTCCTTGAAGATTCCCTGATTTTGTAAGGGAATTTTGTAAAGGAAGATGTGGCTTCCTTTGAGTAAAAATTCTGGGTTGTTCAGCTAAAAATGCGGCAGTGACTTAGTACTTTGATATTATGTTGAATTATCCAACAATCCTAACCTTTGTTATTGCAAAGGGAAGGAATGGGAGAAAACAAAAAGATGGTTATGAATGGTGCTTTATATCAAAGAAATGCAAAGTCTGATAGGAGGAAGAGGGAAGTGGCATCTCTTGCCATGCAATGTTCCTAGAAATAAAACCATTAAGAGCAGTGCAGTCATAGTGGGAAGGTTTTATTGGAATGGCTCTTTGCATTATAGGCCACCATATTAGTGACCAGCCAAATAGTAATGTTCAGTGGCATAGATTACTGTGTTGGTAAGGAAAATATTCAGTAGATTTAGTGTTAAAATCTCTGGTAATGTAGATAAAAACTTTCTTTTGATTTCTGTATATTCTGAGATTCTTATATTTTTCGTGGTGCAACTATATTGGAAGTGACTCCAGAGAGTGTCATTTGTTCGTTTGTGCCTCCAAAGGTACTGGAACTTGCTTGTTGGTAATGGTTTCTGGTACCCAATACTTGAATTATTGTAAAAGTAAGCAATGTGGTGCAGAAGAGTTTCTGTCATCTTTTATGTCACAGTCACTGAAAGTAAAGTTACTGGATTTGCATGTAGTCTAATGGAGGTAACGTTAGCTAGTGAAAAGGCAGATGCCTGGTTGATACCATTTCATGAAAAATTGAAAAGTCTTTCTGTCATTATATATTTTCTCCTCACTTATTTGCTGACATCTGGAAGATATATTTATTATTTGCTTACTTATTAAACAGAAATTCAAGTATGTCATTTAACAGTTATATAGGAAAGGCTTAAACTGTGGGTACATTCAAGGAAGGCACCATATGTTTAAAAACGGAAGAGGCAAGGAAACTTGACTCTTGAATTTTGTCCTGTGTCTTATAAACGGCTGTTTGATGGCAAAGCACTGAAACTCATACTGGTTTTATAAAAACAAATGAGACGTGTAATGATCACATCAGGTTAAATGGGGGTATTGATCACCTCAAGCATTCATCATTTCTTTGTTATGAACTTCTAATTGTACTCCCTCAGTTATTTTAAAATATACAACAAATTATTGCTGGCTGTAGTTACTGTGTGGTACTATCAAATAACAGATCTTATTAATTGTATATAATTGTATTTTTATACCCATGAATCATCCCCATACACCTGTATCAAAATATATCATGTACCCCATAAATATATATACCTACTATGTATTCATAAACATTAAAAAAAATTTCAAAAAGCCAATTAAGATCTTTTTCTTTTTTTCTTAAGAACATTTTATTTCATCACTTATCACATAAATGTATTTGTCAGGTTATCTCTTTCCAGCCATCTTGTATCTACTATAAAGTGAAATGAAGAGTTGAATAAGTTGTCTGGCTATGTCAAACCAAAAATTTAAAAAGAATTTTACTCATTTATTAAGTATTACTCTAATTATTATTATTATTATTATTATACTTTAAGTTTTAGGATACATGTGCACATTGTGCAGGTTAGTTACATATGTATACATGTGTCATGCTGGTGCGCTGCACCCACTAACTCATCATCTAGCATTAGGTATATCTCCCAGTGCTATCCCTCCCCCCTCCCCCCACCCCACAACAGTCCCCAGAGTGTGATGTTCTGTGTCCATGTGCTCTCATTGTTCACTTCCCACCTATGAGTGAGAATATGCGGAGTTTGGTTTTTTGTTCTTGCCATAGTTTACTGAGAATGATGATTTCCAATTTCATCCATGTCCCTACAAAGGACATGAACTCATCATTTTTTTACGGCTGCATAGTATTCCATGGTGTATATGTGCCACATTTTCTTAATCCAGTCTATCATTGTTGGACATTTGGGTTGGTTCCAAGTCTTTGCTATTGTGAATAATGCTGCAATAAACATATGTGTGCATGTGTCTTTATAGCAGCATGATTTATAGTCCTTTGGGTATATACCCAGTAATGGGATGGCTGGGTCAAATGGTATTTCTAGTTCTAGATCCCTGAGGAATCACCACACTGACTTCCACAATGGTTGAACTAGTTTACAGTAGCACCAACAGTGTAAAAGTCTTCCTATTTCTCCACATCCTCTCCAGCACCTGTTGTTTCCTGACTTTTTAATGATCACCATTCTAACTGGTGTGAGATGGTATCTCATTGTGGTTTTCATTTGCATTTCTCTGATGGCCAGTGATGGTGAGCATTTTTTCATGTGTTTTTTGGCTGCATAAATGTCTTCTTTTGAGAAGTGTCTGTTCATGTCCTTTGCCCACTTTTTGATGGGGTTGTTTGTTTTTTTTCTTGTAAATTTATTTGAGTTCACTGTAGATTCTGGATATTAGCCCTTTATCAGATCAGTAGGTTGCGAAAATTTTCTCCCATGTTGTAGGTTGCCTGTTCACTCTGATGGTAGTTTCTTTTGCTGTGCAGAAGCTCTTTAGTTTAATTAGATCCCATTTGTCAATTTTGGCTTTTGTTGCCATTGCTTTTGGTGTTTTAGACATGAAGTCCTTGCCCATGCCTATGTCCTGAATGGTAATGCCTAAGTTTTCTTCTAGGGTTTTTATGGTTTTAGGTCTAACATTTAAGTCTTTAATCCATCTTGAATTGATCTTTGTATAAGGTGTAAGGAAGGGATCCAGTTTCAGCTTTCTACATATGGCTAGCCAGTTTTCCCAGCACCATTTATTAAATAGGGAATCCTTTCCCCATTTCTTGTTTTTCTCAGGTTTGTCAAAGATCAGATAGTTGTAGATATGCGGCATTATTTCTGAGGGCTCTGTTCTGTTCCATTGATCTATATCTCTGTTTTGGTACCAGTACCATGCTGTTTTGGTTACTGTAGCCTTGTAGTATAGTTTGAAGTCAGGTAGTGTGATGCCTCCAGCTTTGTTCTTTTGGCTTAGGATTGACTTGGCGATGCGGGCTCTTTTTTGGTTCCATATGAACTTTAAAGTAGTTTTTTCCAATTCTGTGAAGAAAGTCATTGGTAGCTTGATGGGGATGGCATTGAATCTGTAAATTACCTTGGGCAGTATGGCCATTTTCACGATATTGATTCTTCCTACCCATGAGCATGGAATGTTCTTCCATTTGTTTGTATCCTCTTTTATTTCCTTGAGCAGTGGTTTGTAGTTCTCCTTGAAGAGGTCCTTCACATCCCTTGTAAGTTGGATTCCTAGGTATTTTATTCTCTTTGAAGCAATTGTGAATGGGAGTTCACTCATGATTTGGCTCTCTGTTTGTCTGTTGTTGGTGTATAAGAATGCTTGTGATTTTTGTACATTGATTTTGTATCCTGAGACTTTGCTGAAGTTGCTTATCAGCTTAAGGAGATTTTGGGCTGAGACGATGGGGTTTTCTAGATAAACAATCATGTCGTCTGCAAACAGGGACAATTTGACTTCCTCTTTTCCTAATTGAATACCCTTTATTTCCTTCTCCTGCCTGATTGCCCTGGCCAGAACTTCCAACACTATGTTGAATAGGAGTGGTGAGAGAGGGCATCCCTGTCTTGTGCCAGTTTTCAAAGGGAATGCTTCCAGTTTTTGCCCATTCAGTATGATATTGGCTGTGGGTTTGTCATAGATAGCTCTTATTATTTTGAAATACGTCCCATCAATACCTAATTTATTGATAGTTTTTAGCATGAAGGGTTGTTGAATTTTGTCAAAGGCCTGTTCTGCATCTATTGAGATAATCATGTGGTTTTTGTCTTTGGCTCTGTTTATATGCCGGATTACATTTATTGATTTGCGTATATTGAACCAGCCTTGCATCCCAGGGATGAAGCCCACTTGATCATGGTGGATAAGCTTTTTGATGTGCTGCTGGATTCATTTGCCAGTATTTTATTGAGGATTTTTGTATCAATGTTCATCAAGGATATTGGTCTAAAATTCTCTTTTTTGGTTGTGTCTCTGCCCGGCTTTGGTATCAGAATGATGCTGGCCTCCTAAAATGAGTTAGGGAGGATTCCCTCTTTTTCTATTGATTGGAATAGTTTCAGAAGGAATGGTACCAGTTCCTCCTTGTACCTCTGGTAGAATTTGGCTGTGAATCCATCTGGTTCTGGACTCTTTTTGGTTGGTAAGCTATTGATTATTGCCACAATTTTAGAGCCTGTTATTGGTCTATTCAGAGATTCAAATTCTTCCTGGTTTAGTCTTGGGAGGGTGTATGTGTCAAGGAATTTATCCATTTCTTCTAGATTTTCTAGTTTATTTGCATAGACGTGTTTGTAGTATTCTCTGATGGTAGTTTGTATTTCTGTGGGATCGGTGGTGATATCCCCTTTATCATTCTTTATTGTGTCTATTTGATTCTTCTCTCTTTTTTTCTTTATTAGTCTTGCTAGCGGTCTATTTTGTTGATCCTTTCAAAAAACCAGCTCCTGGATTCATTGATTTTTTGAAGGGTTTTTTGTGTCTCTATTTCCTTCAGTTCTGCTCTGATTTTAGTTATTTCTTGCCTTCTGCTAGCTTTTGAATGTGTTTGCTCTTGCTTTTCTAGTTCTTTTAATTGTGATGTTAGGGTGTCAATTTTGGATCTTTCCTGCTTTCTCTTGGGGGCATTTAGTGCTATAAATTTCCCTCTACACACTGCTTTGAATGCGTCCCAGAGATTCTGGTATGTTGTGTCTTTGTTCTCGTTGGTTTCAAAGAACATCTTTATTTCTGCCTTCATTTCGTTATGTACCCAGTAGTCATTCAGGAGCAGGTTGTTCAGTTTCCATGTAGTTGAGCAGTTTTGAGTGAGATTCTTAATCCTGAGTGCTAGTTTGATTGCACTGTGGTCTGAGAGATAGTTTGTTATAATTTCTGTTCTTTTACATTTGCTGAGGAGAGCTTTACTTCCAAGTATGTGGTCAATTTTGGAATAGGTGTGGTGTGGTGCTGAAAAAAATGTATATGCTGTTGATTTGGGGTGGAGAGTTCTGTAGATGTCTATTAGGTCCGCTTGGTGCAGAACTGAGTTCAATTCCTGGGTATCCTTTTTGACTTTCTGTCTCGTTGATCTGTCTAATGTTGACAGTGGGGTGTTAAAGTCTCCCATTATTAATGTGTGGGAGTCTAAGTCTCTTTGTAGGTCACTCAGGACTTGCTTTATGAATCTGGGTGCTCCTGTATTGGGTGCATATATATTTAGGATAGTTAGCTCTTCTTGTTGAATTGATCCCTTTACCATTATGTAATGGCCTTCTTTGTCTCTTTTGATCTTTGTTGTTTTAAAGTCTGTTTTATCCGAGACTAGGATTGCAACCCCTGCCTTTTGTTGTTTTCCATTTGCTTGGTAGATCTTCCTCCATCCTTTTATTTTGAGCCTATGTGTGTCTCTGCACGTGAGATGGGTTTCCTGAATACAGCACACTGATGGGTCTTGACTCTTTATCCAATTTGCCAGTCTGTGTCTTTTAATTGGAGCATTTAGTCCATTTACATTTAAAGTTAATATTGTTATGTGTGAATTTGATCCTGTCACTATGATGTTAGCTGGTTATTTTGCTCATTAGTTGATGCAGTTTCTTCCTAGTCTCGATGGTCTTTACATTTTGGCATGATTTTGCAGCGGCTGGTACCGGTTGTTCCTTTCCATGTTTAGCGCTTCCTTCAGGAGCTCTTTTAGGGCAGGCCTGGTGGTGACAAAATCTCTCAGCATTTGCTTGTCTGTAAAATATTTTTTTTCTCCTTCACTTATGAAGCTTAGTTTGGCTGGATATGAAATTCTGGGTTGAAAATTCTTTTCTTTAAGAATGTTGAATATTGGCCCCCACTCTCTTCTGGCTTGTAAGGTTTCTGCTGAGAGATCCGCTGTTAGTCTGATGGGCTTCCCTTTGAGGGTAACCCGACCTTTCTCTCTGGCTGCCCTTAATATTTTTTCCTCCATTTCGATTTTGGTGAATCTGACAATTATGTGTCTTGGAGTTGCTCTTCTCGAGGAGTATCTTTGTGGCGTTCTCTGTATTTCCTGAATCTGAACGTTGGCCTGCCTTGCTAGATTGGGGAAGTTCTCCTGGGTAATATCCTGCAGAGTGTTTTCCAACTTGGTTCCATTCTCTGCATCACTTTCAGGTACACCAATCAGACGTAGATTTGGTCTTTTCACATAGTCCCATATTTCTTGGAGGCTTTGCTCATTTCTTTTTATTCTTTTTTCTCTAAAGTTCCGTTCTCACTTCATTTCATTCATTTCATCTTCCATTGCTGATACCCTTTCTTCCAGTTGATTGCATCGGCTCCTGAGGCTTCTGCATTCTTCACGTAGTTCTCGAGCCTTGGTTTTCAGCTCCATCAGCTCCTTTAAGCACTTCTCTGTATTGGTTATTCTAGTTATACGTTCTCCTTAATTTTTTTCAAAGTTTTCAACTTCTTTGCCTTTGGTTTGAATGTCCTCCCGTAGCTCAGAGTAATTTGATCGTCTGAAGCCTTCTTCTCTCAGCTCGTCAAAGTTATTCTCCATCCAGCTTTGTTCCGTTGCTGGTGAGGAACTGCGTTCCTTTGGAGGAGGAGAGGCGCTCTGCTTTTTAGAGTTTCCAGTTTTTCTGTTCTGTTTTTTCCCCATCTTTGTGGTTTTATCTACTTTTGGTCTTTGATGATGGTGATGTACAGATGGGTTTTTGGTGTGATGTCCTTTCTGTTTGTTAGTTTTCCTTCTAACAGACAGGACCCTCAGCTGCAGGTCTGTTGGAGTACCCTGCCGTGTGAGGTGTCAGTGTGCGCCTGCTGGAGGGTGCCTCCCAGTTAGGCTGCTCGGGGGTCAGGGGTCAGGGACCCACTTGAGGAGGCAGTCTGCCTGTTCGCAGATCTCCAGTGGTGTGCTGGGAGAACCACTGCTCTCTTCAGAGCTGTCAGACAGGGACATTTAAGTCTGCAGAGGTTATTGCTGTCTTTTTGTTTGTCTGTGTCCTGCTCCCAGAGGTGGGGCCTACAGAGGCAGGCAGGCCTCCTTGAGCTGTGGTGGGCTCCACCCAGTTCGAGCTTCCCGGCTGCTTTGTTTACCTAAGCAAGCCTGGGCAATGGTGGGCGCCCCTCCCCCAGCCTGGCTGCCGCCTTGCAGTTTGATCTCAGACTGCTGTGCTAGCAATCAGCTGGACTCCGTGGGCATAGGACCCTCTGAGCCAGGTGCAGGATATAATCTCGTGGTGTGCCGTTTTTTAAGCCCATTGGAAAAATGCCCGTCGGAAAAATTCTCTTTTTTTTAAAAAGAGAATGCATCAGAAAGATATGGCGACCTCTTTTAAAATTCAGGGGCAGAAAGTGAATTTGGCATCAGTTTGCTATGGTAGCTTCAGGGAGAACATTGATAATCAGTGCAGGGGTGAGATAACTGATTTTGTTATGGCCCAGGGTCTAGAAGTTCATTTAGGACTCCAGGGAGACCATATATCCAGATTGCCTGGGTCGGACCTAGATTTTTTTAAATTTTAATTTTCTGTAAGTTATTGGAGTACAGGTGGTATTTGGTTACATGAATAAATTCTTTAGTGGTGATTTGTGAGATTTTGGTGTACCCATCACCCAAGCAGAGTACACTGCATCCTATTTGTAGTCTTTTTTCCCTCGCCTTCCCCGCACCCTTCCCAAGTCCCCAAAGTCCATTGTATCATTCTTATGCCTTTGGCAGACCTAGATTTTGTCGTTTATCCTTGAAGTGTTACAAATTAGCCCTTCTTTTTTACTTTCAAAGATGTCCTGGTGTAGATGATAGAAAGTCTCCAGAAGATATCCGATCCTAGTTCCTGTAACCTGTAAATGTTAACTTTTAGGGAAAAAAGGTCTTTGTAGATGCAATTATTAAAAATTTTGATATGGAGAGGTTATCCTGGATTCTCCCACTGGGCTCTAAAGGCAATTATATATCTCCTTGTAAGAGAGAGGCAGAGGAAGGAGGGCTTGGTACGCAGAAATGGGAGCCGTATGGCCACAAGATAAAGAATGCTGGCAGCTACCAAAAACTTTCAGAGAGGTAAGAGGCTTATTTTCTCCTAGAGCTTCCAGATGGAGGGTGGCCCTGCTGCCGCCATGATTTTTTTTTTTTGAGATGGAGTCTCGCTCTGTCGCCCAGCCTGGAGTGCAGTGGCGCGATCTCGGCTCACTGCAAGTTCCGCCTCCCGAGTTCACGCCATTCTCCTGCCTCAGCCTCCCGAGTAGCTGGGACTGCAGGCGCCCGCCACCACGCCCAGCTAATTGCTGCCACCATGATTTTGGCCCAGTGGTCACGTCTGGAAATGTGAGAGAAAGAGTTTTTGCTGTTTTAAGTCACCAAGTTTGTGTAATTTGTTATGGCAGCCCTAGGCAACTAACACACCAAGCTTGGAAGACAAATTGTGTGGTTACTCTTCTTCTAAAGGGCTAGTCCCAGAACCTGGACAGTTATCGAATTGGATGCAGCACTGTTACCATATCTTATTCCTTGCAGGCTGGCATAGACTGTTTTTCTCTCTGGGCCTCTTCGTTCTTCTCTCTCTTTGCAGACAAATTTTTCTCTACCTAATTTGCCAGATCTCCCTGACAAGGCTCCAAATACACATGAATCTGGAAAGTTCAGTGTCTCAATCTAATTGACCCATTTTCTCAGTCAATTCTAATTCCCTAGGAAGGCGTATGGTGCCTTTCTTGAATGTACTCACAGTTTAAACCTTTCTTACATAACTGTTAAATGGGATTGGCACAGAGCTGTCTGTAGACTAGTTCTTCATGTGTTAGTTGAGTTTTCTTTATCTGATCAGGTGTGATATGCGGTGGAGAGGCTCACATACTAGAAACATGCTTGAGCGGCCCATTTATTTGATGGTGTGTATGAGTGGTGAGTAGCTCAAGAGAACAAAATTGGGCCTAAGAAGACCTCTCTAAAAGTGTTCGCTTGTTAAAAAAGCAATTAACCCAGTAAATATTAGGCTTTCTAATGCTCATAAATATTTATTGCTGCAGTGAAGAGAAAATTTTTAGATCAAAAAGAAAGGTTTTAATTAGAAATTCCTTGGTGGTATTTTTTCCTTACATATTTCATGTCTGAAGTTTTCTGAAAATACCAATTGCCTTGATATCTTCTTTGAATGTCATACCAATCACATAATCTTCCTCTTGTAAAATTGAAAAGGATTTCTTTGAAGTTTTTATTGTTGTTTGCTTTCCATTATCTCATCATCATTCAATCTGAATCTTATCTGAATATTATAATGTACTGAGAAATATATTGAATATATAATGTATTGAGAAATATATTGACTATAATCTGTTGAGAAATATGTTGAAGAAGTGAATTTCAGAAGTTCCTAAAAACAATATTGTTCAGAAGTTCCTGAACAATATAGCCTTTGAGACAATATTGATATTAACTTCTTTTCTTAGTAAGTGGTTAATAAATAAAACCTATTCTTGTTCAGGTCTTCCTTGCAACCTTCTCCATGTGCTGAATAAATATGCGTACATGTCTCTTTTCATTACAGTTGTGAAATGTAGCCAGCACAGTCACACATTGCATATCTTTGCATCTTATCTTCCCTTGCCTTCCTTCCCTCTTTTCTTTACTCTCACCATTTTGGGTTTCTGCTTTCCAAATAAAGTGTTAGCATTTTAATTCTTGCTTCAGAGGTCCCGGAATTTCCAGAGGAGCCAGGCCAAGAAAATACCTAATATGTTTCCTGTGATTAAGAGAAGTTACTGCCTTGGATTCTATCTTTTAACTTTAAGTTACACTTTCTTTATATATGTTTTTCTGATATATCAGAATCCAGTGGCAGATTTTTATATTGTGTATCAGTGACTGGGAAAATCAAACAAATAATCGAAATCATCTACATATAGTTAATCAGAATCTATGCCATCTGCTATCAGACCAAAAAAAAAAAAAAAAAAGAAAAAAGAAAGAAAGAAAGAAAATAATAATAGTAACAGCAAAAAAAAAAAAAAAAAAGCCTTGATTAACAGACGCTTGAATTTTAATAGAAAATGGTCTTATGAGCTAAGAAGACATACATCCAAAAAGGTGTCTAGGCTGCTCTGTCTATGGAGTAGCCATTCTTTTATTCCTTTACTTTCTTAATAAACTTGCTTTCACTTTGCACTTCGGACTCACCCTGAATTATTTCTTGCGAGAGATCCAAGAACCCTCTCTTGGGGTCTGGATCGGGTCCCCTTTCCTGTAACATATTTCTGGCAACCACAGAAGGGCCTATAGTGCAGAAACCCTGACCTAACGGCTACCTTAGAATAAGTGTTGGGGTCCTGTAATGTATTTCTGGCGGCCACAGAAGTGACTATACTGCGGAAACCCTGACCCAAAGGCTAACTTTGGGTAAGTGTTGGGGTCCAGTAACATCTTTCTCGCAAACCACAAAAGAGACAATACTGAGGAGGCCCCCTGACCTAAAGGAAATAGACTGGAGCACTGATTGGGTGACTTTGCGTAAGTGATAGGATACCTGGGTACAGAATGGGATTGCATTAAAGGCCCAACTTAGGGGAGTTAGAGTCTCTCCTAAGACAGAGTGGGTTAGAGACCCCTCTTAATAAAAGGCAAGGACGCTTGACCGACCTCAGGTTAGAGGCCTGACTTACGAGGGTTAGAGTCCCTTACAAGATTTAGGGGGTTAGAGGTCCCTCTCGGTTAGGCCCTTTAAGAACAGGTTCGGCACTATGGGATGTTAATTCTCTTTGGATTAATCTGCCTTGCACTTTTCGCTGATGGCTGTGGGTGACAGGGTTAGGCACGTACAGGATTGTGGGACATGGGGAGCTTTTTCCTTTCTAAAAAGGGAAACCTGACAGCTGACGGGACTGCTGGAAAAAATCCCTTCATGACAACAGCCGCAGCCGCCTGAACTTTCCAGTGTCGCTGCAATGGGGGGGCTTCCTCTGGCCTCCCTGATCATTTCGCCTTCCCCACCCTGCCACAGGCGATACTTTCGTTCTGTGCTTTTCCTTTCTCTTTCTTATCTTTTCTATTACTCAGGGTGACCATCTTGCCCAGAGACGACATGTTGAAACTCCAAGTCGGAGGTTGGATTAAAGAAGGGGCCTATCTGGGGGCAAATTTAAGCCTTGCCGGTTTGATGTTGGGTGCTAAGCAGAGTGGCTAATGTCTATGTTTTATCACACATATTTTGCTCTAGCCAGAACAAAAAATAATAATTTTTCTTTATGATGAGGCTTGGCCCCCAGGGCGATGGTGCTGCAGGCAGGATCACTAGGGCCGGTCAGGGAAAGGGAACCCAGAAGCCTGGCATGCCGGCAAAAGGGTAAGAATTTCTTACCAGTCAGATTTCTGGCTTCTCTCTCTCTCTCTCTCTGCAAATGGTTGAATGAATGGTGAAAAAGAAAAAAAAAACCAGTGTTTATTTCCTCTGTAAAGTTTTGATTAATGCGAAAAAGAATTCTAAGGCTAGCCTTAAGCTGGTGTATTTTGTGCTATGAATTTGTTTTTCTGTGTTGAGGGGTACTTTAGGATAAAACACGGGCTTAGATCACCTGTAAGCCCGCTTTTCAAGATGACCCAGCAAGCTGGTCAGTAACAAGCTTGGCTGCAGGTCCCTGAAACAAACAAAAAAACTGGATGAAGTCTCCACCTTGTTTTAGGTCCTTGGGAACTTGACCTTTTAATCACGTGGCAGTACTGTCTCTTCTTCTCCACCTTCCAGGTAATAGGAATTTTAGGGTTCATGTCATAGTCAGCTCTAAAAATTATATTAAATAGTTAAAAGCCTTTGCAAGCTCAAAATTAACTACTCTAGACTCTTTCTGTGAAAGGAACTGAAGATTGTTCCATGCTGTAGCTCAGTAGTTAGGGCTTTTGCACTTTCACAGTGGTGGTCCGGGTTTGATTCCCCACCTAGGAAGTAAGTCGTTTCTGGTTTAGTATCTGCGTGACTTTGTCTATTCTGTTCTCCTCCACGGACTGTTTTAAATTTTCCTTTCTCTAAGCACCTAGGAGGTTACCTCTGGTAAATCTCAGAAACTAGAAATATTGGCCGCTTGGCATGGCTAAAGTCGGGTAATAAGAGATCTGAAAGGATTTCTTTCTTTCTTTTTTTTTTTTTAAAGAGCACTATGGTTAAAAGTCAACTTAATTAAAAGTGGATAAACAAGCTATAGATATATTTAAAAGGCCTTTATGTTTTTCTCTTCTTGGAACTTGTTTTTCTGGAAAAGGTTTTTTCTTCTCAGTTGACTGAATTATTTTTCTCCGTTTTTATTGTCTTGCCACTTTTTTTTTTTTTTTTGAGACGGAGTCTTGCTCTGTCGCCCAGGCTGGAGTGCCGTGGTACGATCTCGGCTCACTGCAAGCTCCGCCTTCCGTGTTCACGCCATTCTCCTGCCTCAGTCTCCCGAGTAGCTGGGACTACAGGCGCCCACCACCACGCCTGGCTAATTTTTTTGTATTTTTAGTAGAGACGGGGTTTCACCGTGTTAGCCAGGGTGGTCTCGATCTCCTGACCTCGTGATCTGCCTGCCTCGGCCTCCCAAAGTGCTGGGATTACATGTCTTGCCACTCTTAATGCACACATGAGAGGCCCTGAGATAACTTCTGGTAGCCTGGGACTCCTTGGGAAAAACAGAAGAGGCGCCACAGACCCCATTTTGGAAAAAAACCTCTGTTTTCCTTATGAAACCCCAGGAATTAAAAGCAGATAGATTCCTCTCAAAATCAAAGGCTCTGTTCTGTTTTGCATTGCATTATCTGACGGTTTTGAGTTTTGGGGGTATCAGAAATTACTTCACATTATGAGAGAGCTTTGGTGTGTAATAACTAGGTAGGAAATATACACATATATACATATATATATATACACACATATATACATATATATATACACACATATATATACATATATATACACACATATATATACATATATATATACACACACATATATATATACATATATACATACATATATATATATATATATATATATATATATATATATATATATACCATTGGCCATCCCTTAAAGATGGCTAATAGTAGTTACGGAGGGATACTTGACTCTTTGCACACTCGGATCAGAGAAGCATGCTTTTGGCCACCTGGAAGATAAGGAAACATACTCACCCCTCACTGAGAGATGAGACTCCCATTAGGGATGGGCTGATTACAAAATGGGCTGATTGACTTTGGGCTGCCTTGCAATGAAATGCAGAGTAGAAGCACTGCACTGTCTGCTCCTGAGTATTTCCCTCCTTTTGGGGATCCAGGATCCAGTATAAAATGGCACCCTTAACTTTGGGGATCTGTGTTTGCCTTCAGCTGCTTATTTGGCCCTAGAAACGCATGCTTTCCTGGCCTTGTTCCTCCAAGGGCTCCACCCTGAAGCCAGTAATCCACTTAAGAAACTGGCAATGAAAAGTCTTCTAAGTGCTGAATCTTCTGACTATTTATATGTATTGTAGGTTTATATATAAAAGAGCTCTAATTAATTGGCTTAGAAAAATAAGTGCTTAAATCAAATATTTTGTCAGAAAAAGAAAAACTTTAATACCTTTTTGTTCACCTGATTTTAGTAATCTTTCAGAAATAAAGACAGTTTTAAAGATTATTGGTAAAAGAAAATGTCTTGAAAATGTAGACATTTGGTCTAAATTAAGGTCAGATATCAGATTTGCTAAATGCTTTAAGGTCAAATTGTTTCTTTGACTTTTGAAAACTGTTTAATTTACCTACCTTGGAGACATTAGATTCTAGATAAGGCCTGGGGACGTGTGGAGTTAGCCATGCTCCCTAGCTATGCTGGAAAGTCATCCCCTATCTGCAGTTCTGCCCGGTGTGTCCTAGGCTAGGCTCCGCACCTGGTACAAAATTAAAATTGCTTACTAACCAGGGTTTTCACCAAAAGAAAAGTCACTAAAAGTTAACATTGTAACATGTAATTGAGACTATTGAGGAAATAGTTTTACATGTAAGGTGTGTAAGGAAAGTAGAATGTACTTTTGGTAAAAGACTATAAAAAGGCATGGGAATGTGGATTTTTTTGCCTAAAGGGTTAAAGAATTGTTGTAAGTTAGACACAATAAAGCCAAAGGATTGAACAGTTGTGGAAAGTTTGTGAAAAATTAATTCTAAAAGAGATTCTGTGTGTGGACATTGACTAAAGTTAAAGGCGTATTTTTCAGTTTTTCTGTGCACTAAACATTGGAATAAAAGCACAACAGGTTTTTCTTAGAGCACTGATCTGCTTCTTCACAAAAATATGTAAAGGGTTATAAAAGGTTTATAAGAATCTTATGGTTAAACATTAAAATTGGGTAAATATGTCTATAAGGTTTTATTAAAAATTGGGTTTAACATTAATGGTACATTAATGTAAAGGTGAAATTTGGCTTATTTGGTATAAAAATCATACAGAAGCATCATCAAATGTGAAATGATGTTCTGTTTTTGGACTATATTTTCATAAATGTGTTATTGGTATGTGTTCCAAAGTTATGGGAAACTCCTATAATTCTATGACTTAGTGTATGTTATTAATAATTATAATTGTTAAGTCAAATTTTGTGTGCCACAGAAGTAACCAAATTTTCTTATCAATTGTGGCTTTAATAGTGGCCATCCTAAAACTTTTTATCATCCACGGACAATTGTTGTCTTGTTTTAATTCTCTTTAGAAGGTGGTTTATAATCAACTATAGAACTCTAGCAGGTGTTCTTAAATGCAGGTTTTTCTAATAACTTTGGAGATTGTGACATCAGAATAAAGGAAAAAACTTTGAGAACTCTCACAGAGAGCTAAAATGTTCATAACTATCAAGTAGAAGTTAACTACATGGACTAAACAGAAGAAGTCTAATTTTTTTTTTAACTTTGCTTAAAATGCTGCTGATCCTTTGTTTTGCTTTCCAGAGTCAAGAAAACTTTTCTTTTGAGCTATTTACAGCTTTTAGCAATTGAGTAAAGTATCCTCCTGTGAACAAAATTTGGAGCATATTTGTTTCTCTCTACCTGATTTCTCCAAAATTTAGAAACTGTGAATATTCTTAATTTACGGCAATGTAGTTATTTGCATTAGTGCAATTAGAATCTGTTTTCTTTTGTAACAGGACACAATTGGAGAAATTAGTTATTTTACCAAGGCTTTGACTGGAATGGGTGCTTTCCTTTAAGGAATGAAACTTGACTTGTAGAGCCAATAAAGGCTGTTTGGGGAACTGGACTCATACCTTGCATACACAGTCCCTGTACAGGGTTTCTGACCTATGGTAAGTAAAGAATGTTACTTTCTCACAGGTCCGGGAGCCCCAAGTTATCTTAGGACCTCAAAAGGAGAGGAATTTACTCATAGGTATTTGAGGGTACAAATCCATGGCAGGGCTTGGGTTTAAAAAAGCCTTATCTGAGATTCCTTATGAAAGAGAGTTCCAATTAAAAAGCCTATGTGAAAAATAATTATTCTTGCTGTACTTTATACAAATAATCAGGCCAAATATAATAAAGCAAATCAGTCTTACTATAATTTGTCTTTAGTAAAAATGGGAAACTGGAGATAGAAATATTTCAAGAACTATGGTACCCTTGTTATTCAATTCTAGTCTCTTTAGTTGTTTTTAAGTTTGTTTCTGCAATTTAAGCTAACCCTGCTTATTCCTGTGAACCAACCAGTGATCTTTGACTGCTGCTCAGAAGGAACAAGAGGGATGGGTAATGTAAAAACCTGGATCAGTATTCTAATTCTGGGCACATTACAATCAGCTAACAACCCCATATCAGCTTAGTTCCAATAGTTGCCCATTTCAGGAAAAGCCTTCTAATTTAGTTTACTTGGAATAACTTTACTTATTTTGCTTTACCCTTGTGGAATATACTGCTGTTATACTCTTTGTGTAGGAATACAGAACAAGTTTACTGAATGCTTTCTTAAACTAAACACTTATTAGTCTTCCATGTATCACCTCTTGTTGAATTAATGATCCATGTATTATGGAAGCATGAGCTGTATGGGAAACAATGAGTTTTATAACATTAAGACTTTGTTGACTAAGACAACAAATAAAGTTCATTTGAATCCTTTCATGGTGAGAACTGTGGCTATTTTCCTGGTCTGGTAATGACATGTAGGGCTCTGTATGCTCAGTTAAAGCCTAAGATGTCAGTGTGCATGCCAAGGAAGTGTAATGTTTTGAGTGGTTGACCCCAAAACACTAAATTATTATCTGCGGCTGCCAGGCAGTCTACTCAGAGATTCTGTTTTCCTTGAGCATGGCCAGTCTTTTGTGCTTGAAACTCTTATAGATTATACTGGGTATCAATTTACTTCTACAGAAAATCATTCACATTGATCTTCTGGGGTGGGGTGGGGGGAGGCTAGAATTTGAGGATAGGCTTCAGCTTTGCTTGCTGCTGAGTTTGCTTTAAATGACTTATACAAACCTGTGGAGAATGTGATATATATCATTTTATGTATGAGAAAATTTATTAGTAATGTATCATTGAATGTTTGTTTTATGCACTGCTCATTTTAAAATGACTGCTGTATCACTTTCTCCTTATAAATATTTTGCCATTATTAGTTTTTTAATATGCTTTGATTAGCTTTGGAAAATATGCCTGTAAAGTTTATTTAATCAGAACATAGTCAATAAATTGTTAAGAAGAAGTAATATAATTGTTGATGTCATAGAATGAGTGGTAGAATAAAAATTTGACCATTTATTGTCTAATGCTCATTTTGACACTAATTTATTGCATGATTTTGGAAAAGTTTATTTAACTCTTTGGACAGTAATTTCTTTATCTGAAAATAGACATCATAGGACCCGATCTGTTTTCTTCACAGATTGGTGAGAAGATCAATGGGATAATGGATATGGATGATCTTTGAAATTTAAAAAGTATTTGTCACATGCAATAATGTAGAAGCACAGAGTACTGGAGGTGAGAGAAAACACACAGTTCTTTCATCTCAACTGTATCAGTAATTACATTAAATATAAATGGTTTAAATACTCCATTTTAAAGCTAAATTGACAGACTACATAAAAAAGCAAGACCCAAGTATATATGCATTCTAAAGAAGCTAAACTAAAATGTAAACACACAGAGCAATTAAAGATAAAGGACTAAAAAAGCATGTAAATTCTAAGAAAGCCAAGATGATAATATTAATATCAAAGTAAAATTCTAAACATGGAATATTATCAGGGATAAGGAGGAACAGTTTATAATGATAAAAATTTTATTCATGAAGACATAGCAATCCTAAATAATAACAGAGCTGCAAAATATATGAAACAAAAACTAACAGAACTCAAAAAAGGTGACAAAGTAAGAATTACAGTTAGTAATTTCAACACTCTTATCCCAGTAATTGATAAAATGAAAAGACTTAAACTCAATAAGATATATAAGATTTAGACAATACTGTCAGCTAACTTAATCTATTTGACATTTGTATTCCACACCACAACAGAAGAATACACATTTTTAAAAAGCGTATGTGGGCATTCAGATAGATTATATGTTAGGCCATTAAAACATGTCTCAATAAATTTTAAAGGATTGGAGTCATGCAATATAGGCTCTCAGATCTCAGTGGAATTGTGTTAGAAATAGTAATACATTTGTGAAATCCCCAAATATTTGGAAATTAACATACTTCTAAACAACCCATGGTTAAAGTAAAAAAACAGAGAAAATTTGAAAATATTTTGAACTGAATAAAAATAAAACATAATATAGCAAAATTTTAAAAATGTAGCTAAAGCAGTATATAAAGTAGTTACTGTTTATCACAGGAAGTTATACATGAAAAAAATCAATGTAATTCACCATATTAACATTAGTAATGAGGAAATTCACATGATCAATGTAAAAGATGCAGAAAAAAGACATTTGAAAAAATTAAACAACCATTTGATAGGTCATGGCAAATTAAGAACTGAAGAGAATTTTCTCAACCTAATAAAGGGCTGGCATCATATTTAATGGTGAAAGACTGAATGCTTTCCTCCTACCATCAGGAACAAGACAAGAACGTCTGTTCTGATCACTCTGTTCAATATTGCACTAGAGGTCCTAGTCATATAATAAGGCAAGGCAAAGACATAAAATATCTTCATATTGGAAAGAAGGCAGTAAATCTGCCTTTACTAAATGATGACATTGCATACATAGATAATCCTAAGTGATTTACAAAACAGCAAGGTCAGAAAATACAAGGGAGGTATACTCAGATAATTATATTTCTATATGCTAGACATGATCTATTTAAAAATAAAAAACCAAAACCTTTAGCAAAAGCATTCAGAAACATGAAATTATTAGGGGAAAATTTAACAAAATATGTAAAAATATATGTACCGTAGACCATAAAACATTGTTGAAATAATTTAAGAAAATAGGCTGAGCACAGTGGCTTACACCTGTAATCCCAGCACATGGGGAGGCCAAAGCAGGAGGATTGCTGGGTCGCTTGAGGTTGGGAGTTTGAGACCAGCCTGGGCAACGTAGCAAGACCTTGTCTCTCCAAAAAAAAAAAAAAAAAGACAAAATACAAATAGATGAAGATTTGTATCTTGTCCATGGATTAAAACATTCATATTGTTAAGATGTCAATTTTCTCCAAATTGATATAAAGCATAGATTCAATGCAATTCCCACTAGAATCCCAGCAAGGTGTTTTTAGCTCAATTTAGTCATGCTGCATGTATGCATATTTTAAAACCATATATTGTACATGATAAATATATACAATTTTTATTTGTTAATTAAAAATAAAGTTTAAAAATAAAAATGTTTTTAGAATTGGACAAGCTGATTCTAAAATTTATACAGCAATTCAAAAGATTTATAATAGCCAAAATGATTCTGAAAAAGAACAAAGTTGTAGAACTTACCCTACCTGTTTTCAAGGATTTCTGTAATTCCACAATAATCACTGCCATATAGTATTGGCATAAGGTGAGATACAAATTAGTGGAACACAATAGAGTTGAGAAATAGACCACAAATACATGGCCAATTAATTTCCAACAAAGGTGCTAAATCAATCCAACAAGAAAGGAAAGTATGTTCAATAAATGTTGCTGGAGCAACTGGATATCAATATTACCAAAAATAAATTGTCAATTCTTGTTTCACAGTATGCACAAATGTAACTTGAAATTAATTGTAGAACTAAATGTAAAAGCCACAACTCTAAAACTAGGAAAAATATAGAAATCTTTGTGACTTTAGGATCGATTATTTAACTAGAAAATAGAAAGCACAAACCATGGAAAAGTAGTCAAATTGAAATTCATCAAAATGAAAAATTTATGTAAGGACCAAATAGTAAATATTTTAGGTTTTGTGGGCCTAATCATCTTTGTTGCAACTACTTAACTTTGCCAATGCAGTGCAATAGACGCTGTAGACAATGCGTAATGAGTGGATGTGGTTGTGTTTCAATAAACCTTTATTTACAAAAACAGGCAGCACGCAGGGTTTGGCTCATGGGGCTAGTGGGCCAACACCTGCACTAGCTGGACAGAAGCTCTAGCATGACATTCAGCAATGTTAACAAAAGGCCATGAGATTTGTGGAGGAAAAAGGAAGAACTTTATTTTCTATGAAACGCAATCTGCAGATTGGGGAGGCATAGTCTTCAATACAAGTGAAAGTGTGCTCTCCAAAGAATAAAGGAAGAGTTTGGCTTAAGCAGGAAAATTTCCTGCCCCATGTCTCAATCATGTTCTTTTTTTTTTTTTGAGACAGAGTCTTGCTCTGTTGCCCAGGCTGGAGTGCAGTGGTGGGATCTCGGCTCACTGCAACCTCCGCCTTCCGGGTTCACGCCATTCTCCTGCCTAAGCCTCCCGAGTAGGGGGGACTACAGGGGCCTGACACCACGTCCGGCTAATTTTTTGTATTTTTAGTAGAGACAGGGTTTCGCCGTGTTGGCCGAGATGTTGGCCAAGATGGTCTTGATCTCTTGCCCTCGTCTTCTGCCGGCCTTGGCCCACCAAAGTGCTGGGATTACAGGCATGAGCCTCCGCACCTGCCAATCATGTTCTTTTATGTAGACAAAAGAGTCAAGCTTATTTCGTTCTGATTGGTCCAGACAGTCGAATTCTGATTGGGTGGCTTCCCAATCCCAAAACCAGAAGTCTGTCAGATGTTCCTTCCAAAAGGCTGGGCTGGAGTTGGGGGTTCTCTCATGGCTTCTCTTGGCTCCCATCACAAGAACTATTCTAGCTCAAGGGTATAAAACAGGATGTTTGTGGCCAGGCGCGGTGGCTCACGCCTGTAATCCCAGCACTTTGGGAGGCCGAGGCGGGGGTATCATGCGGTCAGGAGATTGAGACCATCCTGGCTAACATGGTGAAACCCCGTCTCTACTAAAAATACAAAAAGAAATTAGCTGGGCGTAGTGGTGGGCGCCTGTAGTCCCAGCTACTCGGGAGGCTGAGGCAGAAGAATGGCGTGAACCCAGAAGGCAGAGCTTGCAGTGAGCGGAGATTGCACCACTGCACTCCAGCCTGGGCCACAGAGCGATACTCCGTCTCAAAAACCAAAAAAACAAAAACAAAAACAAAAAACAACGGGATGTTTGTCAAAAGCTGCCTTTTCTAAGAACAGAGAGCGTGTGACTCTTCTCTCACCCCACCATGGCTACTTGTTACTGTGATCTAAATTTAATTGTCTCCATTAGCCACAGGGAGCTCTTGTCTCAAGAGCTGAGGGAGCTTATTTACAGTTTTATTTCACAGCAAGATAAATGGTGTCCCCTAAATAATAATGTGACTTAATGGTAGAGGCAGGACTAAATCCCAGTTTCTTTCCAGTTTATGTTTTACTACTAAAGTTGAAAACAAGATTCTCTTTTTAGAGTGTAACTCTGCTGTTATGAAATTATGAATACTCAAGAATTAGCTCATAATGTTGTCTTTTTTTACTTTTATTTTATATTTTGATTAATGCCTTTCTCTTGTTAGAAGAAGGAACGAATTAAAAGTGAGTGATTTTGTTTTCATTTTCTCCATGTGTTATTTGAAAGCTTATTCTCATTGTAGCATCATCCACAGGAAGATATGAAAAATGACTTTATATTTATGTGGCGTTTTATTTACATCTGTCAAAAACAGAATTATGGCAGTTATTCATTTATATTTTGATATGATTATTGTTGAGAAAATCACCAATCTAAGTTATTACATGAAAGGAAACATGATAGGCATGCATTACAGGATCTTTTTCATAAAGTGAAGATTTCAAAGAGAGAAAACAGAAAAAGAGAATCAATATATGTTTGCTTTGTGTTGCTTTATTTTAAAAACCTGCCATGTTAAAACAATGTAAAAAAGCAGGAACTATAGTTTTAGGTAGGGCAAATTCTATTTATTGAGACTAGACTATACCAGATACTATGTGAGGTATTTTACTTATATATCTCATTTTATCTTCACAGCATCACTTGTGGATAGGTCTAATTGTCCTCATTATATGGAAGAAGAAACTGATATTCTAGGAAGTTTAGTAACGATATAGATTTAATGCAGCTGGGAAGGGTGTGGACTTATGAAGTCAAAACTAGGTCTGTTAGACTGTAAAATCTGTGCTTTGAAGATTGTGCATCTGGGAAAGAAAATGAAAAACTCTAGGAAATTCTTAGATCCAATTAGTAATTGTGGTCACAACACTTAAGAATGAATTCAGAATATGCAATTATACCCAAAACACTTGCAATGCCTTTTTTTTCATGTTATAGAGAATTAGAGAGACTCTAGAATTCTTTATGTCTGTATTCAAGAAGAAGGAAGATAAAATAATGAAGAAACCAAGTGCAATTCTAAGACATATGTGCCCTGAACCATTCTTTATTTGAATAAAACATAGATCCAGACCATCATTAGCCCCCTGCAAAAGTTGAGATAGATGCTTTGAAGTAACACCTTCTCCCTATTTGTTTTCATTATTTTAACCTAGACTTCGGGATAGCCTTGTAGCGTTGGTAACAAGTAAACTGTTTCACTACAGGCAGACGGATTTCTAAGATATTTTGGTAGTTTTTATTAAGTTAGAAAAGCTCATGAAATCTTTGCTGGGGCTGAGAGAATGGAATTATCTGATTATTAGTATTAGGTCAACCCTGACTTAAAGTCCCTACTGATGTCTTTGCAAAAAACTTGGAAAAAGCAGTTTTCTCTCCAGGCCTCAATATCTCTTGGGAGCTGTTATAAAATGGCATAACTCATCTGAAAAAGAAAAAAAGAAACGGAAGGAAACACCTTTCCATTGAAAATATGGTGTGTACGTTTGTAAGTAAAGATGGTCTAGGAACAGAATTTGTAATTATGCTTCCACAGGAAGTTTGACAGCAACGTTTCTTTCTTTCTTTGTTTTTTTTTTTTTTTTTTTTTTTTTTTCTGGGAAGTTTAGGGCAAGGAGGACATGAAATTGATAATGCCTTGAGCCCGGCAATGGGTTTTCCCAGAAGAAATAATG
Source organism: Gorilla gorilla gorilla (assembly GCF_029281585.2). Classification (NCBI taxonomy): domain Eukaryota; kingdom Metazoa; phylum Chordata; class Mammalia; order Primates; family Hominidae; genus Gorilla; species Gorilla gorilla. The sequence continues at coordinate 187,918,662 of NC_086017.1, read as the reverse complement.
CAAAGCCGTTAGATGAATGACAGTTTCTAAAGTCTGCACAACCAACTCTTGACAGATGGAGCACTGCAGAGGCCATGTGGCACGGGAATTTCCAAATTTCCACTCTAATTTCATTTGCTTTTTAAAAAACTTTGGCAGCTGAAGTTGCAGCAGCTGACCTCTAACTGCTACCCCGGGGAAACAGGAGGCCGTGTAACGGGCTCTTTATGAACAAGGGCTGTAGACGGCGCTGGAGAACACAGGCTCCACTAGGGGCCGTGGAGAAGGCCCTGTCCGGATGTCTACCCGCCAGCACAGAGGGGCTGCCGGCCCTTGCTTTGCATCTTTAAGGAGGCAGCCTGGTGTAGTCAGATATCCCCGCATCCGAGTCTTAGTTTTACCACTGACAGCTGTGTGACTTTGGTCAGCTTTTCAACTTCAAGCTTTTTTCCTTATCTGTAAAAATCCTAATTTGTGGCGTTGTCATGAAAATTAAGGCTAATATATATTAAAATATTTAGTACAGTACTCAGCACAGATTAGAACCCAATAAAGTCCCTAATTACGTAACCAAATGAAATTCTTGTTATGTTTTTTATTTCTAGAAATTCAGTTTCCTGATTGTTTACCAGAGGCACATGGCATGGTGCTAGCACGGTGCTGGGAGTTAGAAGAAGGGAAGGTGGGCTGGGCGCGGTGGCTCACGCCTGTAATCCCAGCACTTTGGGAGGCTGAGGGGCCAGATCACCTGAGGTCAGGAGTTTGAGACCAGCCTGACCAACATGGAGAAACCCCGTCTCTACTAAAAATACAAAATTAGCCGGGCATGGTGGCTCATGCCTGTAATCCCAGCTACTCGGGAGGCTGAGGCAGGAGAATCGCTTGAACCCGGGAGGCAGAGGTTGCAGTGAGCTGAGGTCACGCCATTGCATTCCAGCCTGGGCAACAAAAGCGAAACTCCATCTAATACTACTACTACTACTACTAATAATAAATAAATAAATTAAAAAAAGAAGATAGGAAGGGGAGTGAGACTTCAGCTCAGCTCTCAGTGCATAATCTAGAAGAGGAAAGAGTAAATGTAGGACTTCCGGTAAAGTAAAATAAATATCAGAATGAGGGGAACCTTTCGATATTTAAAATGATGGAAGTTAATGTGTAAATAATTTAAGCTTAAGCTCATAGGAATTCTGACACTATGTCCGTGTATTTGGTGGGCAGGATGTATTCCCTCCCTTCTCATTTGAATACCTTTCATCGTTTTGGGTTCTCTTAAAGTCCTACTAATAAATGACCCACGAGTGCTGCAATAGTTCAGAAAATGGTGAGGCTTCTGTGGACTGGAGAAATCAAGGAAAACTATGACTTGACCAAGCATTGAGGGTGGGTTTTGATGTCTGAAGTGGAGAAGACTTGCATGAAGAAAGGCCAGATGCTGGGATAAGGCTGGGTGTGGCTGTAGCCTGTAGGGTAATGAGCCACCATCCAGGTGGGGTCAGGGGAAGAAGGTTAATTGGAGCAGCTGATGAGGAGGTGAACTAGGGAGATTTCGTCTGAGTTTTGGAAGTTCCTGAGAACTGGACAGAGGAATCCAGATTTGTTTCATGAGCATTCAAAAGCTATTACGATTAGCCGGTCATGATGGTGTGTGCCTCTAATCCCAGCTACTCAGGAGGCTGACGCAGGAGAATTGCTTGAATCTGGGAGGCCGAGGTTGCAGTGAGCCAAGATTGAGCCACTGCACTACAGCCTGAGCGACAGAGCAAGACTCCGTCTTTAAAGAAAAAAAAAAAAAAAGCTATTATGGTTTTCCGAGCACGGGGCTGGCATGAAGATAGTAGATTTATACAAACTGGTTCAATAGCAATGAGCCCAACAGATTAGCTCAAGAGCGACTCTGGAGCTGGGAATGCCAGATCAGATGCTAAAGCACATTACTGAACATCTTGAATTTAAAGAGCTCTTTAGAACATTAACTTTGATATTTTTTCTTAATCTTCATTTTGAACTATAAATCTAGCACTAATAAAGAGAACTGAACAGTTTTGCTCTCTCAGGGCATTATATGGAATCCCAGCAAATGCAATCTAATTTCTACCTAACCTGCTGCCTAATACCAATAGAGACTCCCAAGTCATATTTCTGCTCCTCTCCACTTGATCTGACACAGTGACAACAATATTTTTTAAAGCTGTTTTAGCCACCTGGGGAAGAGTGTATTTGACCTGGCACTCAAATGCTCTCAAGTATGAGAGACTGGGGAAGACAAAGGTTGCCAGGATGTCCATCTCAGTAAACACGAAGAAAGAGTCTGCACCATTTAAATGTTCACTCATGTATGACTCTGTGATTATCAAAACTAACTTGGATTATACATTTGGAGAGTTCTCTTGAAGTTTACAGACTCAGAGAATTTGTAAGCTCTTTGATTGTTTTTCTTATTAAAAGTTGAGCTGATACTACCAATCTAAGTGCTAGATTGGACCACAGAGAAGTGGTTGATCCCCAGTGCTTAAGGGTAGGAAATTATAAATCCAATTATAAATGTCCAGTAAGCCTGGGTGGAGCCTGGCCAGAATCTTTGTCTTCATTGCTGCTGATTTGAAACCCATTCTCTTGATCTAGTTCCATGACCAGAGGCTAAGGCAGAGCAAAGCCATAATGGCTCCTCGCAAAAAGCAACACCAATGAATTAAAAAAATTTTTTCTTTGGTTTCAGTAGTGAAATAGTGAGCCTAGAAAGTCCACGTGCGATGCAGCCACAAAAGAGTTGTTGAGACAAGGAAGTCTGTGTGGCAGGCCTGGGTTCATAGTGTGTCTGTGAAGCGGGGAAACCTGTGTATGGGGCTTGGGGTGGGTGGTTGACTTGCCTTCAGACTTCTCTCCTTCCCTCAGCCTCCTCTTTACTCCCAACAGCTTAGTACACTTTTTTTTCTGACAAATCTTTTCTGGCTTAACTACAGGCTAATTGTTGGTGATAAAAATGAGGAGAATTATAAAAAAGAAAGACAGGACTCGTGACCCATAGCTTCCTGGTACCTATGGTACAATCTACCCTCTAGTGACCTATGTCTAACCCTTTACTAAACCTTTTAACCATTTAATTTTATAGTTATAAAATAATATGCATTTGGTAAAATATCTAGAAACTATAGAAAGGATATAGTGAAAGAAATAAAATATCATAATTCTGAAATCCAGGTATACCTATTGGTGTATTTTCAGCATATGGCATGTTTGGAATTGTGCTATGTAAATTCTTCACCTGCCCTTTTACTTAACTTTTTTTGTGTGTGTGAGCATTGCTGCGTATCATTCGATTATTTTAAAAAGTAAGATTTAATGGCTGCAAAGTAGTTCGTTGAAATACTATGAAGTTATATAAGTATCATTAGGCTTTAATAGATTATTTCATCTCTATTCTTCTAGAGAGTCAGGAATTCTTCACTGTGTTTCATCATTGAATATGTCTGCAGGAATTTATGATCATCATATCCAGTAGGGGTGACTGAAACTCCCTTATGCCTGGGTAAAGACATTTTGGCGTTTTGTTTCATGGTACAATGTGACAGATAAGGAACAACAAAAAGGGCCTTCTGTTGGAGGTATGAGAAGTACCTAAGGCCAAATATGCACATGGAACATTTCATTATCCTGCTTAGATTCTCTCTTCCCTTTTTCTGATTTATCCTTGCAATGTGACCTTATCCTCTGGCTACAGTCTGTAGTTCCAGATTTGGGTACCCGGCCCAAACTGGGCCAATTAGCATTTTGTCCTAAGACTTTGGACTAAAACTGAGAAATATCTTAAGTTGCTGATAATTAAAGCTGGAAGATGTGCTGCCTGAGAGTTGTTGGTGGCTAAGTTAACGGCCATCTGGAAAGAGAAGTAAGAAGGCAATTGAGAGAGAGTGAGGGTGAGTGAGTGAGCAAGCAGGAAAGAGAGAGAAATGAAACAGGTATGCTAGAGGTAGCAATGATGAGCTGTGAGAAATGGAGAGAGAACTGCTGGCACTTTAACTGATTTGGGCTGCTCCACAGATTTTGGATTTCATGAGTACTAAGAATCCTTATTATTAAATGTTCCTTTCCTCTCTTTATTTTGGCTCAAGCTGGTTTTCTATCACTTGAAATCAAAGTCATCCTAATCCTTACCCTGATGGTGATTTAAAAACTGCCAGGCTCCAAATTCTGTTTCTGCCTGCCCTTTTCCTTGGAAAAATCCTCATCTGGATTCTTCTGTTATTTCTTGGTATAATTTATAAAAACTTCTTTTTAATTTCTCTGTTTTAGAGAAGCAGCTAAGTTAATAAACAGAGACATAGGGGAAATAAAAATACCTTTAGAGGAGGGATGCTAGATTTGTGAAATTTTAAAATAATTAAAAATTTTTATGGTGTTTTCATGATGTTGAATATGAACTTGCCAACCTTTTACAGATGCAGAGAATGTTGTTTGCTAGTTTAGCTGAGCAAATTGTCCAAGTCTCTGAAGCACACTGAAGCCTCAGAATCATACCTCCTTGGTAAATGTGGTACTGTATTGTATAATGAAGTCCTTTAAGTATACTGCAAAGAATATACTTAACTTATTTAAGAAATTCTGCTTTTTAAAAAATGTTCTGAAGTTGTGAGTACCTACTATGTGCAAATCAATGTCCTAGTTGAGCTGAAGGATACAAAGGAACTTAAAGCAAAAATGTATTGTGTTCTCAAACAAATTTACAAGAAAAAAACAACCCCATTGAAAAGTGGGCAAAGGACATGAACAGATACTTTTCTAAAAAAGATGTAAGTGTGGCCAACAAGCATATGAAAAAAGGCTCAACATCACTGATCATTAGAGAAATGCAAATCAAAACTACAGTAAGAAACCATCTCACACCAGTCAGAATGGCCATTATTGAAAACTCAAAATAACAGTCACTGGTGAGATTGTAGAGAAAAATAATTGCTTGTACACTGTTGGTAAGAGTGTAAATTAGTTCAACCATTGTGGAAAGCATTGTAGCAATTTCTCAAAGAGCTAAAGATAGAACTACCATTTGATTCAGCAATCCCATTACTGGGTATATACCCAAAGGAATATAAATCATTCCATCATAAAGACACATGCATGTGTGTGTGTTCATTGCAGCACTATTCACAATAGCAAAGACATGGAATCAACGTAAATATCCATCAGTGGTAGACTGGATAAAGAAAATGTGGAACATATACACCATGGAATACTATGCAGTCATAAAAAAGAATGAGATCATGTGCTTTGCAGGAATGTGGATGGAGCTGGAGGCCATCATCCTTAGCAAACTAACGCAGGAACAGAAAACTAAATACCACACATTCTCACTTATAAGTAGGAGCCAAACGATAAGAACCACATGGACACACAGAGGGAAACAATAGACACTGGGGCCTATCAGAGGGTGGAAGGTGGTGGGAGGAGGGAGAGGATCAGAAAAAATAATTAATGGGTACTAGGCTTAATACCTGAGTGATGAAATAATCTGTACAGGCAGGGCATGGTGGCTCACGCCTGTAATCCCAGCACTTTGGGAGGCTGAGGCCGGTGGATCACAAGGTCAGGAGATCGAGACCATCCTGGCTAACACGGTGAAACCCCGTCTCTACTAAAAAATACAAAAAACTAGCTGGGCATGGTGGCGGGCACCTGTAGTCCCAGCTACTTGGGAAGCTGAGGCAGGAGAATGGCATGAACCCGGGAGGTGGAGCTTGCAGTGAGCCAAGATCACGCCATTGCACTCCAGCCTGGGCGAGAGAGTGAGAATCCATCTCAAATAAATAAATAAATAAATAAATAAATAAATAAATAATCTGTACAACAAACTCCCATGACACAAGTTTTCCTATATAACAAACCTGCTCATGTACCCCTGAACTTAAAATTTAAAAAAAGAAAAAAGAGAAAAATTTGTTGTGTTTAGGAAAGGTATACTCTTTTGTTAATGATGTGTTTGTTCATGCATGCACCCCTGCTTGTGCTACTTTACGTTTATTTCTTATTTTTTCCTTGCAGCAACCTTTCATGGCCTATTTGTAGAATAGGAAACCTATGCTTATCTAGGTTAAGAAATGTACACAGTTGCAGCTATATACCCTGTTTCAGCTCAGCTCTGTGTGTCTTCAAAGAGCATGGTTTTCACACAATTGTAGACTTTCACTACCTCGTGCTATGCCCTGTATCTAGTTAGGAAGTAAAACATATGCACATACAAATGTAGCCAGCACAAGAAGACAGGTATGCCACGCTCAGAACCAAGGTAAAAAAATGTGGAAAACAAATATCACAGAGATCCAGAGAAGAGAAAGTCCTCTCATGGGGGGCAGCCATGGATGCCTACATGTGCAAAGTGGGGCTTGAATTGGTCTGTAATGTAGGAAGTGGGCTTAGACACTAGGGAAAAGTGTGTGGAATTCTCTTAAGTAATAGAGGCTGCTGGAAATGTTAAGAGGAGATAGTGGCTACCAGGAATTGTGTCAATCTCACCATTAGTTATTTACTGGGCTAGCCAGGGAAAGGCCACCAGTTACTTTTGCAGGGCTAGCAAAGCCAACTGCTGATTGACGTATTTAATCATCTGCTTGAGTACCCTGGGAGATTAGGACAGACTGGTGAAACCCACACAGACCTTTAGTTCTTATCTACAAAGTGAATTTGGCTCTTCACAGTGAATTATGTTTTCCATTTTCCTGTACACCCTATTTCAAATGGGAAAAATGAAGATATTTAAGTATAATAATTGCAATTTCATTGTCTTGGGTGTACTTCAGGACCAAAGCTCATCACATATTTTTCCTCCTTGCTTTGCCCCTAAAGATAATGTAAAGATTCAATTTCGTGAGACCTTAGGCCAAATACTTGGCTTTGAATACATGGTAAATTTACATTGAAAATGACAGAAGAAAATAACATAAAGAGGATTTGCTGTTTTGATTGTAGATCTCAATGGGTATATATAGCATATACTTCTCTTTGATAACTGTTCTAGAATGAACTGCTTATATAGATAATTCAAGGTGGATCCAAACAGAGAAATTGTGCTTTGCATAGGCTCTTTTTTTCCCACTTCTGAGATCCAGAAGGCTTTAAGATAATATTTTTGATGAAATCTCCAATGTGTTAATGAGCAATGACCTAAATTTTAGGTCCCTGGTAATTGACACACATGGGGTTTATTTTATGAAATAGCACATTGAGGCTCTGTGTAAAGTAGATAATCAAACATTAAACCACTGGTGTAAAACCCACAGCATAAAGCATGAATATTCAGCTTCTTGGTTCTGCATTGCCCAAAGCCTGGCATGTAGCAGGGGCTCATGAAGTGTTAGATTCTCCTCAAGTATATATTATTTGCACCACTCATTTGCCAGTTTGTTATTGGCTGCATTCTGCCCTCATTTATCCTGTTTTCTTTTGTTGCATTGGGGCAGTATGGTATAATAGTTAACATATGCTGGCTTAGAATCCTGACTCTGACCCTTATGTGCTGTATGTGATTTACCTAATCTCTCTATACCTCATTTACCTTATTTATAAGATGAATTTAATAATAGCATTTACCTTGCAGGGTTTTTGTGTCAATTTAATAACTCCACACATGTAATGTGCGAAAGTGGCTGGTATCTAGTGGATAATCAATAATTGTTAAGTATTTTTTTTTAATACTTTATGTAGAAAAGTGATCCTATAATCTTGTCTCTTTCACCAGTTTGTGGGTTCCTTGACCATGGAAATTAATGCCTCATTTTACTCAGTATTCGTTACAGTTTGGGGCATAATAATTAGAATTTTTGGTATAATAATAATTTATGAAATATGCCTAATATATATGTACATTTATATATCATATGTATGTACTATGTCTATGTATAATATTATTTTAAATTATACATGGTAAGTTGAAAACAGATATTTGGAGATTTGTCATCTGCATGAAAAATTTGTCATTGACTATGAGCTCCTATTGGAGGAGAATGTGATAGGTCTACTTCAAACTTATCTGGTGGCATTTCAGGGCAAGTTGGCACCCAGCCTGAGGCTAACAAAATAAAGTTAGACTTGAAAGCTCTTTAATATCTATATTAGTGCTTGCTTATTTGGGGAATAAAAGAATGCCTGTGTTAGTCTGTACATTGTTCAATAGCATTGTGTTCAGAGATAGCACGAACACTATCGAAGTTTTAAACAGAGATGCATTTTATTGCTTTCTGAGCAACTGGGAATTTTCTCATAGAGAAGACGTAAGTGTGTAGTGATGTACCACTTTGGTGAATAAAATGAGACCTGCTGGTAACAGGGGGTAACTTTTATGCACATAGGACCAAATGTAGCTGGGAGATATAGCCCCGATAAAGAAAGATTAGAAGAAAATAATGCAGCTTTTATGAAAATTGCTAGACAACATGTCACAGGAATACCACATAGAAAGATTAAACTTTTTTGAAGATAAGATGTCCACGTCTATAAAAAATGCCTGGGTTTTTCTCTACTCCGCCATCTCATTTTGTCAATAAGAGTTGAGTTACAAGGCATTGGATTTTTTTTTTTTTTTTTTTTTTTTTTGAGACAGAGTTTCACTCTGTCTCCCAGGCTGGAGTGTAGTGGCGCAATCTTGGCTCACTGCAACCTCTGCCTCTGAATCAAGTGATTCTCTCGTGCCTCAGCCACCTGAGTAGCTTCGATTACAGGTGTGTGCCACCACACTCGGCTAATTTTTGTATTTTTGGTAGAGATGGGGTTTTGCCATGTTGGCCAGTTTGGTCTCGAACTCCTGGCCTCAAGTGATCTGACTGCCTTGGCCTCCTAAAGTGGTGGGATTACAGACATGAGCCACCATGCCCAGCCTGGGCTTGGGTCTTAATGAGATCAAGAATACATCATGGGTTAAGAAAGTATAGCAAACTGCCTGTTACTACTAAAATATTTGTATAGATAACACATGTCCACTTTAAAAAAAAATAGAAGGAAATTTTCTATTTTTTAAAAACTTTTATTGCAGATTTGTTATATAGGTAAACTTGTGTCTTGGGGTTTTGTTTACTGATTAATTCTTCACCCAAGTACTAACCCTAGTACCCAATAGTTATTTTTCCTGATCCTCTCCTTCCTCCTATCCTCCACCCTCAAGTAGGGTCTAGTGTTCATTGCTCCCCTCTTTGTGTCCATGTGTTCTCATCTTTTAGCTCCCACTTGTAAGTGAGAACATGCAATATTTGGTTTTGTATTCTTATATTAGTTTGCTATGGATAATGGCCTCCAGCTCCATCCATGTTCCCACAAAAGACATGAGCTCCTTCTTTTATATGGCTGCCTAGAATTTCATGGTGTATACGTACCACATTTTATGTATCCAATCTGTCATTGCTGGGCATTTAGGTTGATTCCATGTCTTTGCTGTATTGTGAATAGTGCTACAATGAGCATATGCATGCATGTCTTTATGATAGAATGATTTCTATTCCTCTGAGTGTATACCCAGTAATGGGAGTGCTCAGTCAAATGGTAGTTATATTTTTAGCTCTTTGAGGACACACCACAGTGGTTTCCACCATGGTTGAACGAATGTACACTCCCACCAACAGTGTATAAGCATTCCCTTTTCTCTGCAACCTCACCAGCATCTGTTATGTTTTGACCTTTGAATAATGACCATTCTGACTGGTGTGAGATGGTATATCTTTGTGGTTTTGATTTTCATTCCTCTAATGATCAGTGATTTTGACCTTTTTTCATATGCTTATTGGCTGCATGTAGATCTTCTTTGGAAAGGTGTCTGTTCATGTCCTTTGCCCACTTTTTAATCATTGTTTTTCTCTTGTAAATTTGTTTATGTTCTTATAGATGCTGGATGTTAGACCTTTGTCAGATGAATAGTTTGTAAATATTTTCTCCCATTTTGTAGATTGTGTACTCTATTAATAGTTTCTTTTGCTGTGCAGAAGCTCTTAAGTTTAATTAGTTCCCATTTGTCAATGTTTGCTTTTGTTGTGATTGCTTCGGGCATCTTTGTTGGGAAATCTTTACCTGCTCCTATGTCCAGGATGGTATTGTCTAGTCTGTCTTCCAGGGTTATTACAGCTTTGGGTTTTACATTTAAGTCTTTAATCCTTTGTATATGGTGCAAGGAAGGGGTCCAGTTTTAATCTTCTGCATATGGCTAGCCAGTTATCACAGCACCATTTATTGAATAAGGAGTCCTTTTTCCATTGCTTGTTTTTGTCAGCTTTGTCGAAGATCAGATTGTCATAGGTGTGTGGCCTTATTTTTGTGCTTTTTACTCTGTTCCATTAGTCTATGTGTCTGTTTTTGTACCAGTACCATGCTATTTTGGTTACTATAGCCCTGTAATATAGTTTGAAGTTGGGTAATGTGATGTTTCTGTCTTTGTTCTTTCTGCTTAGGTTTGCCTTGGCTATTTGGAATATTTTTTTGGTTCCATTTGAATTTTAAAATAGTTTTTTTTCTTGTTTTGTGAAGAACGTCATTGGTAATTTGATAAGAATAGCATCGAATCTGTAATTTGCTTTGGGCAGTATGGCCATTTTAATGATATTGATTCTTCCTATCTATGAGCATGGAATGTTTTTTCATTTGTTTGTGTCATCTCTGATTTCTTTGAGCAGTGTTTGTAATTCCCATTATAAAGATCTTTCACCTCCCTGGTTAGCTGTATTCCTGGATATTTTATTCTTTTTGTGGCTATTGTGAATGGGATTGTGTTTCTGATTTGGCTCTTGGCTTGGCTGTTGTGTAAGAATGCTAGTGATTTTTGTACATTGATTTTGCATCTTGAAACTTTGCTAATGTTATCAGCTGAAGGAGCTTTTGGGCTAAGAGTGTGGGGTTTTCTAGGTATAGAATCATGTCATCTGCAAACAGGAATAGTTAGACTTCCTCTCCTCCTATTTGGATGCTCTTTATTTCTTTCTTTTGCCTGATTGCTCTGACCAGGACTTCCAAATACTATGTTGAATAGGAGTGGTGAGAGAGGGCATCCTTATCTTGTGCCAGTTTTCAAGGGGAATGCTTTGAGCTTTTGACCATTCAGTATGATGTTGGCTTTGGGTTTATCATAGATGGCTCTTATTATTTTGAGGCATGTTCCTTCAATACCTAGTTTATTGAGAGTTTTTAACATGGAGCAATGTTGAATTTTATCAAAATCCTTTTTTGCATCTATTGAGATAATCATGTAGTTTTTGTCTTTAGTTCTGTTTATTTGATTAATCACATTTATTGGTTTGTGTATGTTGAAACCCCCTTACATCCCAGGGATGAAGCATACTTGATCATGGTGGATTCACTTTTTGATGTGCTGTTGGATTTGGTTTGCAAGTATTTTGTTGAGGATTTTTGCATCAATGTTCCTTGAGGATATTGGCCCGAAGTCCTCTTTTTTGTTGTGTCTCTGCCAGGCTTTGGTGTCAGGATGATGCTGGCCTCATAGAATGAGTTGGGAAGGAGTCCCTCCTCTTCAATTTTTTGGAGTTATTCTAGTAGTAATTGTACTAGTTCTTCTTTGTACATCTGGTAGAATTTGGCTGTGAATCCATCTGGTCCTGGGCTTTTTTTTAGTTGGTAGGCATTTATTATGGTTTCAATTTTGGAACTCATTATTGGTCTGTTTAGGGAATCAATTTCTTCCTGGTTCAGTCTTGGGAGAGTGTATGTGTCCAGGAATTTATCCATCTCTTCTAAATTTTCTAGCTTGTGTGTATAGAGGTATTCATAGTAGTTACTGATGGTTATTTTTATTTTTGTGGGGTCAGTGATAACATCTCCTTTGTTATTTCTAATTGTATTTATTTGAATCTTCTCTCTTTTATTAGTCTAGCTGTCAGCCCATCTATCTTATTAATTGTTTCAAAAACCAACTCCTGGATTTATTGATCTTTTGAATAGCTTTTTGTGTTTCAGTTTCTTTCAGTGCATCTCTGATTTTGGTTATTTCTTATCTTCTGCTAGTTTTGGGATTGCTTTGCTCTTGTTTCTTTAATTCTTTCAATTGTGATATTAGATTGTAAATTTGAGATCTTTGTAATGTTTTGGTATGGGCATTTAGTGCTATAAATTTCCCTTCTAATACTGTCTTAGCTGTGTAAAAGATACTCTGGTATGTTGTATCTTTGTTCTCATTAGCTTCAAAAAACTTCTTGATTTCTGCCTTAATTTCATTATCTACCCAAAAGTCATTCAGAGAATGTTGTTTAATTTCCATGTAATTGCATGGTCTTGAGTGATTTTTTAAGTCTTAACTTCTATTTTTATTGCAGTGTAGTCCAAGTGTATATTTGGTATGATTTCGATTCTTTTGCATTTTGCTGAGGATTGTTTTATGTCCAATTATGTGGTTGATTTTAGAGTCTGTGTTATGTAGTGATGAGAAGAATGTATATTCTGCTGTTTCTGGGTGGAGAGTTCTGTAGAGGTCTATCAGATCCGTTTGGTCCAATGTATAGTTCAGGTCCTAACTATCTTTGTTAATTTTCTGCTTTGATGATCTTTCTGATAATGTTTAAGTGGAATGTTGAAATCTCCCACTATTACTGTGCAGGAGTCTGAGTCTCTTCATAGGTCTCCAGGAACTTGCTTTATGAATATGGATGCTCCTGTGTAGAGTACATATATATTTAGAATCATGAGGTCTTCTTGTTGAATTCAAACCTTTACCATCATGTAATGCTCTTTGTTGTCTTTTTTTGATCTTTGCTGGATTAAAGTCTATTTTGTCTGAAATTAGGTTTGCAACTCTTACTTTTTTGTGATTTCCATTTGCTTGGTAGATTTTCCTCCATCCCTTTATTTTGAACCTATGGGTGTTTTTGCATGTGAGATGGTCTCTTGAAGACAGCACACTCTTAGGTCTTGCTTTTTTATCCAGCTTGCCACTCTGTGCCTTTTAAATGGGGCATTTAGCTCATTTACATTCAAGGTTAATATTGATATGGGTGGATTTGATCTTGTCATTATGTTGTTAGCTGGTTATTATGCTGGCTTGTTTGTGTGGTTGTTTCATAGTATCAGTGATCAGTGTACTTAAGTATGTTTTTATATTGACTGGTAGTGGTCTTTCCTTTCCATATTTAGTGCTGCTTTCAATAACTCTTGTAAGGCAAATCTGGTGGTGACAAACTCCCTCAGAATTTGCTCATATGGAAAGAATCTTACCTTTGCTGAGGAAGCTTAGTTTGTCTGGATATTAAATTCTTGGTTGAAGATTTTTTTTCTTTAAGAATGTTGAACATAGGCCCCCACTCTCTTCTTTCTTGTATGGTTCTGCTGAGAGAGCCACTGTTAGCCTGATGAGGTTTCCTTTGTAGGTGACCTGCCCTTTCTCTATAGCTGCCTTTAACATTTTTTCTTTCATTTGTACCTTGGAAAAAATCTTAGGGATGATCTTTATGTCTTAGGGATGTTCTGTGTCTTAGAGATGATCTTCTTGTGTAGAATCTTGCAGGAGTTCTCTGTATATTCTAAATTTGACTGCTGGCCTCTCTAGCAAGGTTGGGGAAGTTTTCATGGATGATATTCTGAACCGTTTTCCAAGTTGTTTGCTTTTTCTCTGTTCCTTTCAGAGAAGCCTATGATTTGGCCTCTTTAATAAAACCACTTTTCTTGTATGTTTTGTTCATTTCTTTTTGTTCTTTTATCTTTACCTTTATCTAAGTGTCTTATGTCAGAGAGCCAGTCTTCAAGTTCTGATATTCTTTCCTCAGTTTGATCTATTTTTCTTTCTTTCTCTTTCTTTCCTTACTTCCTTCCTTCTTTTTTTTGACAGGGTCTGGCTCTGTTGTCTAGGCTAGAGTGCAGTGGCACAAACTTGGCTCACTGCAACCTCTGCTTCCCAGGCTTAAGCCATCCTCCCACATCAGCCTCCCAACTAGCTGGGACCACAGAGGTGTGCCACCATTCCTGGCTAATTTTTGAAATTTGTGTAGAGAAACTTTGTTTCTCTTACTTTGTTGCCCAGGGTGGTCACGAACTCCTGAACTCAAGCAATCCACCTGCTTCAGCCTCCCAGAGTGCTGGAATTACAGGTGTGAGCCACCACACCTGGCCTATTCTGCTGTTAATACTTGCAATTGCATTGTGAAATTCGTGTAGTATGTTTTTCAGCTCTATGAGGTCAGTTTTTTTTTTAATACTTGTTATTTCATCTATCAGCTTCTGTATTGTTTTTATCATGATTCTTAGTTTATTTCAATTGGGTTTTGCCCTTTTCCTGAATCTTGATGATCTTCATTCTTATCTGTATTCTGAATTCTGTTTCTGGGGTCATTTCAGCCAACTTGGGCTGATTAAGAACCCTTGTTGTAGAACTAGTTCAGTCATTTGGAGGACATAAGACACTCTGGCCATATAACTTGCCAGAGTTCTTGCACTGGTTCTTTCTCATTTCTGTGTATGGATGCTCCTAGAAGGAAATTTTCTGTCCCTCTCCTTTTTCACCCATTTCCTCCTTCATCTCTTTCCACCTCCTCTTCTAGATTTTTTTAAGGTTTTTTTTTTTGTGTTTACTCTTTTCACTTGTATTGGGATTTGAATTTCCACAGCAGAAAAGCACCTTGAAAATCATCCAGTTAATTTTCCTCTGATCAACAAGGAAAAGAGACTCAGAAAATCAGAATCACTTGTTCATGATTTTATATTTAGCTTGTCTCAGAATATAGCTGATAAGTTTTATCTTTTGTCTCCTCTTTGTCATTTATTTTGGTGGGCAAGTGATCCAGAGAATCAATGAACATAACACGACTTTGAGAACACATTAAACTGGTTAGGCTGGTCTGTTTTCTTCCTGGTTTCTGTTCTTATGATTAATGCCATGTGGATTCAGCGAGCCTGTGTTCAGGAGTTCCTCTGGTTTATTCCTAACTTGGTCTCTGTCCTGCACTGTGTCCTTTGCATAGCGTCTTTGCCTGCCTGCCTGCTGGGCCTGTTTCATGTGCTAGGAACTGCCATGGTGGCAAGAATGTGACAATCTCTTAGTTACTTCTGTTGTAGTTAAAAGGAAGAAAATAATAAAAGTTGAGGTGAAAGCATTAAAGCTTATATGTATATTTGCTTGTTAGTGCTACTACTTTCAGTTCAAATCCTCTGACTCTAAGTGCCATTTCTTATGCTTGTGCTTCATTATGTAAATGCCCAAAACTGCTTTCATAGCAGCTTCAAGCTAGCAAGTGGGTGACAGTGCTGGAGAAAAAGCAAAATTCAATTAACAGATTATGTTTCAGCCACATGTTTGTACAAATCTAATTCCTGTAAATTCAAATGTTTTACTACATTCTCAAAGGAGCACCCAGAATGTTGGAATTTCATCTCTGTTTCCTTAAAATCCAATTTCCTTCCATAAAACTTCCCAGAATATACCATATCAAAATAATTTCTTCCCTTTCCTGAACACTTTCAGAGTTTGTGGATACTCTTCCTAAGCTGCTTCACATTGAGAGAATCACTGTATGTGATCACATAATTTGTACAAACTAGACTCATTTAAGGATGGTGTTTGACTCAGCATTGTATCCCACAAACACCTAGCACAGTGATTTGCATATAGTAAGTACTCAATACACATATAAAAGGTATGAATTTTATAAACCACTTGCTCAGTTATATCAAAATACCTTCTTTCTTTGTTTTCATATAACTGAAGTTAATTTCTGTGTTAGGGATCACTTAGCCCCATGGCAGAAATTTAATTGTACATAACTCAGGTTAATGTCAGTCACTTCTAGGTTTTCTTGGTCAATTCAGTTTTCTCTACTCATCTTCCTCTAAGATGCTAGAAACTTGATGGAGCAGGTTATGTAGTGCTATCCTGTTAATGGGAAATACACTTTGTCCTCTGTGTTTTGCATAGTTATAAAAATCCAACCACCTTGTTTGCTAAGATTGACCATGCTCCCATAGCAGTTATAGTTTTAGCCTTTCCTCTGGTCTGAATATTTGTGTCCCCTAGAATTCATATGTAGCTTCCTAATCCCTGATGTGATGGTATTAGAAGGTGGAGCATATGAGAGGTGATTAGGTTATGAAGGTAGAGCCCCTGTGAATGGTATTATGTCCTTATAAGGAATTGAAGAGACTAATTCTCCCTTTCACCTTGTGAGGAGAAGTTAGAGGACACCATCTATGAATCAGAAAGTGGGTCCTTACCAGATACCAAATCTGTGCATACCTTGATCTTGGACTTCCCAGCCTACACAAATTTTGAGAAATAAATTTGTGTCATTTGTAAAGTACCCAGTTCATGGTGTTTTGTCATGCAGTCTGAATAGATGAGATAATTACTATATAGTAATTCTGCCCCATTGTCACCAAGTCTACTTTTCTAATATTTTTTCCCAGCAGTACAATGATGAAAATCAACGAATGTATTTTTTTCAGAAAGAAATAAGAAATCTCAGTAATCATTCAGTCATGTCAAATTATAAATTATAGCCAGAATTCACTGAGACACTAAGTTGAGTCATAAAATTATACTTTTTACCTTAAAGTATATTTATAAAAAATTATAGGTAGATTTATGTTCTCATTTGTCACACAGATTTTGGCTGTTCATCTATATGAGCTATATCTCTTTCACTTTCAGCCCTATTCTAGACTGGGTACAATCCCAGCTTTTCTTTTTTTTTTTTTTAATCATCTTTAACAAGGAACTCAATTACACAAAACCACATACAATTTTTGGAAATTTACTGAAGATTTTTGGAGTTAAGATCAGGGATAAAATTCGCAGTTCATGTCATTTTATTCCTTGTCTCACATCTGCAGATAGACTGAGATTTTGTTGATCAAAGCTGGAATCAGCAGGGGTTGACTCCAAACTGCTGATTAGGGCAAGGGCAACTCTGTGTATTTGTCATCTTTTTTGATCCAACAGGAAAATCAGTGAAGGCTCTTCTCATGTTGGTGGCAGAAGTGAGAAGAAGGGCAAGTAGAAATATGGAATGTCTCTTAAAGTCTGGATTCGCAACAGGGACCTAGTCATTTCTGTTCACATTCTCTTGGACAAAGAAAAGGCCAACATCAGAAGACCAGGAAAATGTACTGTCCAAAATCCTATTGTTAAAAAGTGAAAATAGAAAGACAGGTAAATAATTTTGAGAATATAATGCAATCTCTTAGAGAGGAATTCATTAGATTAAGTACAAAGCAAAGACTTTTAAAAGGTGCTCTTTAATTGAAATTCATACTTAATTTTTGTATTTGTTCTGTATGTTATACTCTACTAATTTCTACCTTAAGTAGTTAGGTTCTGATTTATTGCCTCAAATATCAAGTTATAATAATGAGGTGATACCTAGTAACTGATAGATGTGAGTTTTAAAAATTCTGCCCTAGTTATCTGGAGCTTCATTTGTTTCAGGTTGCTTACATAGTCCCCATTTTTCTCTTTCAATTGCCATCTGCTCCGCATTTCCGTCAATTATAGAAATATGTATCTGTGTGTGTGTGTCTGTTTGTGTACATACATACATATAAACTAAAACATCCTGTTCTCTCCTTTTTCTGTTGCTTAAGGAAAACACTATTGGTACTAGATCCATGAAAGAGCCATACAGGTTGAGTAGGAATTTTGCTTTATTTTCTTGTTTGATTTGTGGCCTGAAAGAGTGAGGAGAAATTTTGATGTTATGGGACATTGCCTCTTAATACCAAACAAATTTTTGTCCTGCTAATAAACCCAGTAAGTCCCTGAGACCTCACAGACTATGAGATCACTTTTATCGTTTATAATTGACACAGATTTTTAAATGTATACACATACATATACATACATACACCCACACACACACCTTATTGTACAATCTGGGAGGACAGGAGTACATAGGACAGGAGTCCTATGTGCTGAATTATATATAGATCGAGTTTTTTATATTTTAAAAATTACATTGAAAAAGCAAACTTTATTGTATAAATGTGTGGGGTAAAGTGTGTAATTTTATAGCATGCATAGTGGTGAAGTTAGGACTTTTAGGATATCACCCAAATAATGTACATTTTACCCATTAAGTCATCTTTCATCAACCACCCTCCTCCCATTTCCTTACCCTTCCATGTCTCTGTTGTCTATCATTCCACACTCTATATCCATGTGTACACACACAGTATTTAGCTCCTACTTATAAGTGAAATCATGTGGCATTTGTTGAGAAAGCAAACATTTCTTAACAGTAGCATCATCAGCTTTCTCTTTATCTCCTTCCAGAAAAATGCCTAACATTCAAAGAAATCAAGCATAAGTAATGCTGGAAACAACACAATAATTCCCATTTTAAGTGTGTCATGCCCATCTTCGAATTTGTTCAAAGATGAACATATTTAGATGTAGAGTCGATTACTCTGAGAATTGACTCCAGGTCAGTTCTTCTAGTGTGAGAGGCTCCAGAACTTAACAATTTGCCTGCATATAAATTTAGTTGATTCATTCATTAAATTTTTCAACACATACCTATTGAGCACCTCCTTTTTTAAAAAAACATAGTTATGCACTGGGTGTTAGAATATTAAAGAAAGCATTGTGGGGCTCTTATGTCCCAGAGGAAAAGCTGACTCAAAAGTAAACACACGCGTACTTACAATGAAACAATAGATCCTACTTCACAGTCTACATCCAGTATCTTGAGGCAACAACTCTAGAAGAGTTGAAGTCTTCCCTGCCTCCCTGTTTAGCATTCTATACTGCCTAGCAGGAGAAGATAAAAGAGATTTATTGCAGCTGTGGTTCAGTGAGGAGGGGCATCTGAAAGCTGGTCGTGGGATTTTTTTTTTTTTTTTTTTGTAGTGAATTCTGAGGAGCAGTTTCATCTGGTCAGAATGTATTGAGTATAAAAGGTAAGGCAATTTATTCATTCAATAATTATTTATTTAGTGACTATGGTGAGCTAGGTATCATTAACACTCCTAAGATACCCAGTGAACAGAACAAAAGCCCCTGACTTTACAGAATTTACATGCTTATGGGAGAAGACAGACTATGAGCAATACATATAAATAAGGATATAACAAAGCATGTTGGAAGATAATCTTCAAGGAATTATTTATCACACACCCCTTTGGAATTACATAATATCTCAAGGGATCATGTAAAAACTGGAATGATTTTCAATTGTCTAGTTTTGCTAGATTGCAGTTTCTTTTAATCATTGTGACACAGAGAATGGACCCTGAGGTGCTCCAGTCATATTCAGGTTACACATTTTATAATGCTTCCTTTTTTATGTATCTTCTTCTCCTAACTATATCACAAGCTCCTTGATGGCAGAAATGATTTCAGTTTTTGTATTTCCAGAACCTGTCACAATAGATGTTAAGTAAAAACTGGTGCTATTTATAACGAGTCTGGAAGGATGAGTGGGCTTATGGGTGTAATGGACACAGATGGACCAGGATGTGAAAAGGGAGGAAAAGAGATAATATGGAGTACTTGAGAGACGGCAGGAAACTTAGTGGAAGTTGAACTGTAGCTTGAAAAGCTCATGATTTTTTTGCAGTTTAGGAAGAAGAACAAGTGAAGTAACTATTTTATAGATGGAAGAAGTTAAGAAGGAACTAGAAAGCTATCTACTTAATGTCACAATGACCCCATGATTCGGTTCACCCTTCTTTCTATGAACGGGCCAGTCACATCAGTATATCTATCACTGGGCGAAGTTGATCATGAACAACACATCTGCAAGGCTTAGAGTTTGTTTACAGGTCATGTCTTACAGAATAGGTTTTATACAAACGAGCTTGTGCCATTGAAGCCCTTGAAACAAAATCTAAGACACTGCTTGCAGCCAGTGTCACTCAGTCTTGGGTTTAGTAAAGCCCATCTCCCAGGAATTACTCTTGCCAAATAGTGGTCTCCTGAGGCCTTAATCAAATAAATTCTTCTCACTTCTGGCTCTTCAATTGTTTAACTTTGCTAGGGATTTCTTAGCATGAGGAATGTTTAACTAATAGTAGGGGAGGTAGGAAACAATTCCTGTTTTTCTTGAGCACTCTGGGGTCCTGCAGCATGGAGACACTGTAGAAAGGGAACGAGACATTATTATTGTAATGAGTGAGGGTGTGGAGGGATACAAGTGGGTTTGCATATCGTTATGATGAAAAGATAATTAGTGAAACATCTGTAGCCTGGGCAATTCATCTAGCAGTGATTACACAGAAGCTGGCTGGAAGGCAATATGGTGAATTATACAGGATCCTGGAGGACCACTAAACAGAGACTGTAGCACTTCTGTGGGAGAAGAAGGAAGTGAGACAACTTGCTATGCAAGACAAATAGTGAAAGGAGCCTAAGAAAATGGCATTACAAAAGCATTGCTCTTCTCTTCAATGGAAGTATTAAAAATGCAAAAAGTTTGGAGCACATATTTTGCTTCATTTTAGTTTCAGTTTGAATACATTTAGGACTATTCCTCAAGCACCTGGTCCTTCCTGCCCTTCCCACTGCCCTCCCTACTGGGGAAAGAAAAAGGCCAAAGCAAAGCATGGAGCACATTGATTGAAAACACTTCCAACAATCAGATCAGAATAAATGAAGGCATAGCAAAGTGAAGTCATCTCTAAACATGTAATGGAACAAAATTGATAATTTGGGAACAGCAGGAAAGATTGAATTTGTGAGTAGAATAAAGAGAAGGTGGAATTCATAAGGAGAGTACACAGAACTTATTTCAAAGTAAGTATTTTCCTGGTAAAATAATTTTGGAAGATACAGCAGAGATAACCCAGATATTCCCAAGTTCTTCTGCCTTTGTGAAGTAAAGATGAAATGGGGTGAAGGGCCAGGTTGCTTTTCTCTTAAGTACCAGCTCATATAGCCCAGGCTTTGTCTTCCATGATCACAGGAGCTCTACTCTTGCCTTAAGTATTTCTGAAAATCACTGGGGAGCACTGACATGTTCCACAAATCTACATTGGATGTGCTGGTTTCTCTCTCCAGGGACTTGCTCTGGGCTCCTCCACTGATAACTTCTGGCCCATTCTCTTTTGCTACAGCTCTTTTCATGCATTTTGTATCCTAACAGGCCCCATTTTGTTTTTAATAGTGTTTTACTGAAGGCTTGAGGACACCATGAGGAGATTACAGTGTCACCACGCTGGGTATCATTTTTCTTAGCCTTTTAGCTGGTCCCGTTCATAGGAGGTCCCCCTGTTGGCTGTCTGGCTCCTTAGACAGTTCTGACACCATCCTGTCTCCTTACTCTTCATGTTTCTGTTACTAGAAAGGGGTTCTGATCCTTGTATCTAGAGTGGTTTTTTTCCTCTAACCTATCCAGAAGGAGCAACACTCAAATCACAATAATCTCTCGAGCAATGTACTTTGCCTACAGTAAAGTCAAACATTTTCTGCATTAAATAGATTTTTTAACATCTTGTTATGAATCTCCTACATTTGGAATAAATTTGCTAGTTCAAGAATTCCCTCAAACTGTAGGTAGGTTGTTGCCTTTCTTTGGCTGACCATAAGGGCTCATCAGTGTTGTCAAACTTTTTAAGAAGAAAATATATTTCAGCATCCACCCTAGAATGCAAAAATTGTTTTCTCTCACTCTGAAAACTCCAGGTCCAACAGTGCTGAGATCCGGATAGGATTTCCTGGGATTGGAAGACATGGTTGCATTTTTAAAGCCAATTTATTTAAACAACAATTTTAATAGTTCTGTTCTCCAGGAGAACAGAATAGTTCTATTCTCCATCGAGTGGTGATGGTTACTAGAACTTAAAATGCTACTGTGCAGGAAATTCTTGTCTTCAACACACTCCACTGCAACAGACACTAAAGCCACAAAACTGAAAGGTACCTGCTCTTGGAGTTCAGAAGCTGGATTCTGCCACTTATTAGCTGTGTGACTATGAACAGCTCACTGAATGTTACCTGTGCAACTGTGCTGTGATTGGGTGACTATGAACACGTCTTTAAATCTTGTTTCAAGAGTTTTCCAATATCTACATTGTATGACTGTGTTGTTAAATTTCACTTGCCCTATTCATTTGGAAATTTCTATACAGAGGAAGACCATAGATGATGGGTGACAAGGTTCTTATGTTTTGCCATCTTAAGCAATTTTATAGTAAGAGAAACTTGGGAAACTTATAGAAAACTTCAGCTGATAAACAGGTAATCAATTTCTGGCTTCCCAGTGAAGTTAAAAGTCTTCTGATGGCATCTATCCGTGAAATGCTGTGTGAGATACTGTATTTGTGAGTATATCTTTAGATACCTGGAATCATTTGGGGGTATTGCAGAAAGAATTTTGATTATCATCTGAAAGGCATATTGGATTATCCCACTACAATGCATACTATTGCATAATATATATGTAACTAACATCTGTTATAAAATTAACCATGTCACAAAGGAGACAGTTTTCGCTCAGTAAGATATAAGAATCGGTTTTCTTAAAGAAAACAGATAAACAAAATATATGTGAGATATACAAGCTGATTTAAGTTTTATCTGCTAAGATTGACAAAAATAATGTAAATAACAATAAGAATGGCAATTCCATTTTCTGAACATGTCGCAGGTACTTGGCAAGGTGCAAAGTAATTTACCTGTGATATCTTATGTAATCCTAACAATGATTTTGGAGATGTGGGAGGAAACTTGGTAACCTCTGGATTCTCGTGGGAACACTCCCTACCTTTCTCTTTCTTAGCTTTCTCATGCTTTTAGAACCAGTTTCTGTGTCTAACACATAATAACTATCTAATGAATGGTTGGCATTTATTGAATAAATAAGTGCTTGGATGAGCGAGGCCTGATTATTTCAATGTGAATGGAGGGGCAGTGTTATTGTGCCAAAGTGTATTTAAAATTTATATTTGCTTTGGTTTTGTTTTTAATTTTTAATTGTTATTTTTTCTATTTTAAGATGGGGTCTTACTCTGTCGCCCAGGCTGGAGTGCAGTGGTGCGATCTCAGCTCAGTGCAATCTCTGCCTCCCATGCTCAAGCCATCTTCTCGCCTCAGCCTCTGGAGTAGCTGGGACCACAGGCACAGGCCACCATGCCCGGCTAATTTGTTTTTGGTATTTTTGGTAGAGATGGGGTTTCACCATGGTTTTACCACCATCCCAGGCTGGTCTTAAACTCCTGAGCTCAAGCTATCCACCTGCCTCAGCTTCCCAACGTGCTGGGATTACAGGCATGAGCCACTGCGCTTGCCCTAAAATGTATATTTGAACCCAGCTCTGTGCCTGCTGGCAGCCCAGACTAAAAGAGAGGCAGAGCCAATGGTGAATTTCTATCAGTGCTTCTTATTTACTGAGCAGTCAGTGTGTGCTAAGCCCTGTGTTCATGAATTTAAATACCAGCTCACATATTGATTACTCAGGATGCACGTTTTCTTTTTCTTTTCCTTTTCACCTTCCCTCCTTCCTTCCTTCCTTCCTTCCTTCCTTCCTTCCTTCCTTCCTTCCTTCCTTTCTCTCTCTCTTTCTTTCTTTTTAATTTTTTTTGAGACAGAGTCTTGCTTTGTCACCCAGGCTGGAGTGCAGTGGCACAGTCTCAACTCAGTACAACCTGCACCTCCCAAGCTCAAGCAGTGCTCCCACTTCAGCCTCCCAAGTACCTGGGACCACAGGCGTACACCACCACACCTAATTTTTGTATTTTTTGTAGAGCCGGGGTCTTGCTATGTTGCCCTGGCTGATCTTGAACTTTTGGGCTCAAGCAATCCACCCACCTTGACCTCCCAAAGTGCTAGGATTACAGGTGCATGAGCCACCTTGCCAGGCCTAACATTTACTTACGTACATTGTATATAAAATAGATGAAAGACAGGATGGCTAGTTACATTTGAATTTATGATAAAAACAAATAATTTTGGTATAATTGTGAGACAAGAAACTGTTTGTTTTTCACCTGAAATTCAAATTTGAGTGTCTTGTAGTTTTATTTGCTAAATCTGGCAACCTAACTTATATGCATTATCTTACTTAATAATTCATCAATTCCAGGAGGCTCATTTTAAAAATGGCAGGATTGAAGTATAGAAAGGTTTTGTAACTTGTCTGAGGTTACACAGCTAATAAGTGGTGAACCAGGATAGAAATCCAGATAGACCGGCTTCAGAATCCATACCTTTAACCACAATGCTATTCTTCCAACACCCTTAGGAGGTGGGCATATCATCCCCACTTGTATTTATACAACAGGTATCAGAATTAGAGAACCCAATGAACTTGTGCCATGTTCTGTAGCTAATAAGAGAAGAGGAGTTGTGATTTGAATTGAGGGATGCCTGTCTCCAGAGTCAGGGCTTTTAATCCCTATCTTTAAAGATAAAATCATGTAACAGGAATTTTTTAAGGTCAGAGACCAATGAAGCTTTTCAGTTGTTAATATTTTCTTCCAGGGTAGTATAGGACAAAGGGTGATGAAAAATAAATGCCTAGGGAAGGCCCATTGCCATTTGGTGTCAACAAATTATATAGGATGTCGCCAAGATTCCTTTTAGAGTAGGAATTTATTTCACTATTTTTAATAGCTTAAGTGTTGGCATTAGAATATTTCTGTAGCTAGAGGATGTGAGCTGTGGAGAAGCTGATTCATCTTTCAGCATTTTACCTTATGCACATGTCAGCTCAGAGGATTTATTAAACATTTATTAAACAGCCTAGAGACCTTCCGCATGATTGTGGTGAAAGTATTTCCTAAATATTGCCCTCGTCTACTCTACTTGATCCTTAGAATTAGCAATGACATGTTTCAATCCTAAAGAAACATATGCAAGGCTGTCCTTTAAATTTATTCATTCTCATTATAGCTGGTCTGATTTTATTTTAACATAGTGGCTCAGAACAAATCTAAGATACAATACAAATATCGGCTTGTCAGTAAAGAGAATTTCTTAAACAAGCAAATCAGACTTATTTTAACTTTTAAAAATGTGTTTGTTTGAATCAAACAAAAATAAATGAAATGGATATGTTTTCAATGACAGGCATTGAAATTGTGCTCTCAGAATTAAATTAGCCTCACCTCCCTGTTATTTGAGACAGTTGGCCGTTTGTGTGAAAATCAAGTAATTATGTGCTCCAGTGCTTTTTGGAAGGAAGGATGCAGAGAGAGAAAAATACCAGTCTGGGCCACCTATAGACAATAACCCAACATGGGTCTGATCATTCAGAAGGAACTAAAAATGCTGTTACCATCACATACCTCATGGGTGACTTGTTGACCTTTGAATCTACTTTGGGTTCTATATTATGATCTTGATAATGATTCATTTCTAGGGCATGGGAAATGTCTGTTTAAATGCTTTTGAAGGGTCACCACATAAGGCCAAGGCTTTTCTTAGGAGGCTCATGATAGTCTTTAGTTACACAGAATGTAAGTGGATTATTCACCGCTCTATCATGGTTCATTTGACATAACAACCACAATACTTCACATGTTTTCACATGTCATAGACGAAGAAGATGTTTACATTTGTTGACTCATTTCATTTTCATAAATGAGATGGAGCAGGTAGCATTATACTTGTTTATAGTTGCTAATGCTGGTTAGCACAGTTTCTAAGACTACACAATCGGTATACTATGGACTGAAGGCTGAAACTCAGCTCTTAGGTGTATTCTGTGTTATGTAATGTTATTGCTATATCATTTTGCCAGGTATAGTTTGTTATAGGATTAGCCCAATTTGTTGTTGGGACCTTCAGAGGTAAATGTGGCATATGATAATTTTCTAAAAATTTCTAATAACAGCAAATAGAAATTTGAAGCCAAATTTGAGGTAGAATAATGTGTTATCATCCCCCTTGCCTTGTCTTCCCTTGTTCTCTGTGTTTCCTTCTCCTTCTCAGCATCAAGTACTCTTATTCTGTCTGTGCTCTTTTATATCCAAGGCCTTTACTGCAAGTCACTCAAAACTGGCTTTCAGAGTGAATGCTCATTTCCCCAAATGACCCTCCATCCACTAAAACCCCAGAACCCTCTCATCCAGGTGATGTGGGTAGAAACCAACCAACCAATTATTCCTAGCTGTGCATAAATGACTGAATATGGTTACTTTCAAGGGTGTATACATTTGAAAAGAGGATACTTGGAGGATAAGGTACAATAAAAAAAAAAATCAAACTTTTTGTCTTGTGTTTTCAGTACAATTTGTCCAAGAGTGAACTTTTTTTTTGTTTTGTTTTTGTTTTTGTTTTTGAGACGGAGTCTCGCTCTGTCACCTAGGCTGGAGTGCAGTGGCGCGATCTCGGCTCACTGCAAGCTCCGCCTCCCGGGTTCACACCATTCTCCTGCCTCAGCCTCCCGAGTAGCTGGGACTACAGGCGTGTGCCACCACGCCCGGCTAATTTTTTGTATTTTTAGTAGAGGCGGAGTTTCACCGTGTTAGCTAGGATGGTCTCAATCTCCTGACCTCGTGATTCACCCGCCTCGGCCTCCCAAACTGCTGGGATTACAGGCGTGAGCCACCGCGCCCGGCCAAGTGAATTCTTTTTTATTTAGTCTGCTTAGACTTGTGCTAAGGCTTGTATGTGAGAGTTAGTTCATATCTTTAAATAGTTCTAAGATATTCCGAGTTACTATCTCTGAATATTATCATTTCCCCATTCTCTCTGGTCTTTCCTTTGTGAACTCGTATTCGACACTTTTGGGATCATCTCAAGGTATTAGTACATATTTGGCACACACTAAGTGCTAGACTGTTGGTAACAATGATAACAATGATGATTAATTTAGAAATGGCTATATGGCATAGGTAAAAAATCAAAGGCTTTGGAGTTATAGTTGAGAGACACAGGAGACAGCAAAATCCACCCAGGGAATTGTGCACAGGGAGCTTGCCTAAACATGCCCACAGTGAAAAATTCTGTCCCTTAACACATGCCCAGTAAGAGAAATAAATCAATGTGGAGTGGCTCAGACTAACGGCCCATCTGCACACTGGGAGGGTGGGGTGGAGCCACGGGAAATTTGTGCCTTATGCAGGGGGAAGGGGCTTGGCCTCTTCAGCTTGTGTGTGGTATTTTATCTGAGAGATGGCAGCCTGTTGGCAGGACCCCCTTTATTCGCTGAGAGCTTTCTTTTAATAAATTCTGCTCTCCTCACCTTTCAATGTACCCACGTGCCTAATTTTTCCTGGTCTTAAAACAAGAATCTGGATTCAGCTGAAGCAAGAAACAAAAAAATCCTGCATGATAGTGACCTGCGTTCAAATACATTAGCTGTGTGGTCGCGGCCAAGTTACTTAGCCTCTTTTAACTTCAGTTTGCCTTATTTTTAATATAACACTTAACGCACAGAGTTTTAAATAACTTGGTATTTATAGATTCTCAATAAACATTCACTTTCCTTTCTTTACTAAACTTGTTCTTAAAACATCAAAATATCCTGGTTCTTAAGATGGAGAAAGAACCAAGGTTTGGTCTGATAAGGCTGCATGAAAGGAATGAGTGAGGTAGTTTAAGAATATGCAGGATTCAATTGGGAATTTTAAAATGTGGTCTATGGTGGAAACAAGGAATTTAGGGTAGGAAAAATATAATGAGGGAGCAGACCCATTTGACTGAAGGGAAGGGTCTGTAGAAGCATAACAAGAGCTCTGATTGGAAAAGCAGTAGGGGTTGGGTTAAGGATCACTTGCCTGTTTGGCCAGGAGAATGGGCTTTATCTTATACAGCATTAAAGAGTTTTGAGGAGAGAGCAATGTGATCGAGATCAAGAAATTCAGCCTAATGGCAGTTAGTGGAATGTGTTGGGGGAATAGAAAGAGAAGATAGCAATTGCCAAAGTCTGGGAATAAGGTCTAAAGCTTGGACTAGTATATTGGTAATGAGATTAAAAAGGAAGAGATTAAGACCAAACATGATATGGTGTTGGAAGAGATAGAATTTGGTGATTAAATGGGAGAGTGAGGCAAAATAAAAAATTAAAAGAGAACCCAAGGTATTGAACTTGGTGTAAATTCAAGAAGAATGGAAAGTTTGAGGTTTAGGAAGGGCAATAAATTTACTTTTAAATATGTGAACAATGTGATGGTAGGACATCTGGGTGGCTCCATGTAGTTTTGTTGGTTATCCTGAAACACCACACTATCTCTTTTTCTCTGTGCTGTTGCCTGTGTCCTTTCCTCCACTTATTGCTAGCTAATTTCCGCATGTCTTTCCTTTTTTTTTTTTTTTTTTTGAGATGGAGTCTCGCTCCCTCTCCAAGGCTGGAGTGCAGTGGCATGATCTCGGCTCACTGCAACCTCTGCCTCCCAGGTTCAAGCGATTCTCCTGCCACAGCCTCCCTAGTAGCTGGGATTACAGGCATGTGCCACCACACCCGGCTAATTTTTGTATTTTTAGTAGAGATGGGGTTTTGCCGTGTTGGCCAGGTTGGTCTCGAACTCCTGACCTCAGGTGATCTGCCCACCTCAGCCTCCCAAAGTGCTGGGATTATAGGTGTGAGCCACCGTACCCTCTGCATGTCTTTCAAGACTCAATTTAGGATGCATAAGAAAATCTTCCATGCCCCTACTCCCCAGCTAGGTTTAAATGTGCCTCCTGTGGGATCCAATAAAGTTCTAATTAAACCTCCACCAGAATATTCATCACATGAATACAGTTATATTCATCATTGTAACTCCACCAAGTTACAATGATTTGTTTACTTGCCTTCCTCCTTCAGAGGACTGGGAACTTCCTAGTCTACTACTCCCAAGCAGAGTTAATATTACATAGAAGACAATTAATGAATTACATATTGAATGATTGAACTCAAGTAGGAAACCTAGTAAGTTGTTAAAAATGTGAGCAGTAAGGGAATTGTTCCTCTTTTTCCCTCTGTATTCATAGCAGGTACAAATATAGGTCTCTGCATTTGAATATTTGGTCTTAAGTACCAATTTGTCTGACTGCTTCCTTGACTTAAAACCAGGCCTATTATTTTAGCAACCCTTTGGAAAAGATTCCATGCTTAATCAAAACCTGTTTGAACAATTCTCTGGATGGAGGGCATTTTAATTCTTATCCATTTCTTTCTACAACCAAGAATCAATGGAGCAGCCAGAGAGCAGATTTTCTTTCATTCTCACTGCTCCTTGAGGTACAAACCAATTTTCCAGCTTCCACATATTCTAACAAATAATTGTTTGGTTCTGGAAATAAAACTTTTTATTACAGCAACAGTGATAGGATACCAGTAGGACAATAAAAATAAAGTCTTAACGCATGGAATGTGAGTGCCTCAGGCTGGCAAGATTCCTGGAAGTGGTGAATGGAGCCAGGGCAGAACTGACTGCTTGAAGATCCAAGTGCAATCATAAATGATTTCCATAAATAGTGCTACCGAGGGTTTGCTGTCTTGTGTGCTTTATTGAATAAAAGAAAAGAGGCTCCTATCCTTGGAGAGAAATGGACTTCTTTTGATGTTGCTAACAAAGAGGAGCCCACTGGCAGTGCACACTATGACATTTGCTTTGGGTTTTAAAAACACATAGCACAAGCCGGTTGAAAAATTGTAATTCTGTTTGGTAACTGCCTGTGACACATGTAAGGCAAGTTATCCTAGCTCATTAATGATGTGACAAAGGAAAAAGAAAAGCTCATCACTACCACCTAGGCAAAACAATATATTGGCCGATGAGCAATATCACAAATGGAAGAAATTGATTAGGAAGCAAAAGATTGAGGTGAAACAGAGTATGGGCTTTGAAGATAGACCTGAATTATGATATTCTGTGTTCTGGTTTTTAAACTTTACAATAGGAATGATACAGATCTTTCTATGGGTTCATAAGGATTAAACCAGAAAATACGCCCAAAAGAGAATATATTTCTGGCAAAGACAGGGTGCATTTCTTAACAATTATTGACGGTCTGTATTAAATAGGATACTTGCTTGATTATGGAGTTCATCTGTTAAAAACAAAGGGTTAAGACTAGTGTATACTCTATTTTTGGTGTCAATTTGATCACTACAATTATTAACATAAACCCCCCAGCCATGCCCTTTGTTTTTATGGATATAAGCAGTGTAACCAATGCACTCATACACAAATGACCTATGAAGACAGTGGTGGAAAGACAGAGAAAATGGGTCTTTTCATTGCCTGTGCCATGCAGGGAGGAAAACAACTTTAAAACTGCAGCCATGGTAGTCTGAGTCTTTTCACCTCTGCTTAGCACCACCTCAGACTCTGTGTATGTGTGTGTGTGCACGCGCATGCACCATACTCTATAGAGAAAGAGTCTACTGGAGAGCAAAAGAGGAATTTGAAAGTTTGGAAACTTCTCAACCTAAACATGTTAAGAAAGCAGCAAATTTCTCTATTATTTGTGCCTATATCCTGTTTATCTAGATTTTAGGGAAGCTTTTGAAAGACATGGAATAAGACAGAATCTGACAACCACAAAGAATACCTATGCATTTGCTAGGTAGCTTCAAGGACAGTCATAATTTTCAGTTCATTTTAGAGTTTAGGTCAAATAGATTGTATTTGTTTGATTGAACATACTAGTCAATGTAATATGGGGGTGTGCAGAACTAGCTAGATTAGTTGCTTATAAAAGTCTAGATATAGTGTTAAGGAATGAGAGACAAGGTGTTTCTGGAAACTACCAGGAACCGGGTGTTCATGAGAATCCTCCTTATCCTTGCAGAAATGACTCAGTCATGGCCAGGAGATCCAGGTAGCAGATGGAATTAGAGTTTTATATGAGGTATCAGAATGTGGAAATGGCAAAGAGCAGTATGGGGTGGGAAACAGACAGGAGAAAAAGGTCATTGAGATATTAGGACCAAACATCCACCTTTATGCCATCAAAAGATTCCAGGACCAATAGGATGTAAATAGAAACCTGTTAGCAGTAAGAATCATGAGGTATTTCTAGGCATATAGGCAGAGAATAAAGAAATAAAAAGTTTTGGAAATGAATGGAAGGGGGCCTCATGGTAGTGGGAAGACAGTATTTAAAAGACAAACAGATCTCAGTCCAAATGTAGCTTCTACCCCTTAGTAGCTGATAATTTATTTACATATTTAAGCCTCACTATCCTCATTTATGAAGTGGTAAATATTAACAACTACTCTGCAGGGCTTTTGTAAAGATAAAATAAGTAAAAGGGTGCAAACCATGTATGAATGTCTATGGTACACAATCAGGCTTAAAATAGTAGCTATTGCTATTATATTTTACAGTACTAATTAAAAAGAATTTTAAATTCCGGATAAGATAGCGGGCACCTTGTGTTTAATTCTCACTTGAATTTAAAGTAACTTTCCCTAGATAAGCCCCTGTGAGATGATGGGGTTAAAATTTCATAGCATATCCTCTGAAAGGATGCTTTACTGACGCAGGTGAATGCACTTCTGAGGAGCCTTCTATTTTCTGAGATGAAAGAAGCATTGAATTCAGATAACGCCGTTGGATATGTCTGTTTTTGATTGTTGATAAATATTTCATTTTACATTTTAAATTCATATGGGCCACAAAATCATTGAAGATGAAAAAGAATGCAATACTAGGCCATCCTTTTGCAGGATTGTTTCTTAGAACGTACTTGTTCTCGTTTTGTTCAATTGAGATTGAAGTACCTTGGCAGCTGGACCCTGACAGCTACTTCACAGCTGTAGAGAGCACACTATGTGGATGAGTTTCTTTTTCCCCAGTTAGTCTAAAATATCCTCCTTCTAGGATGAACTAAAAAGCAATCATTACTTACCTAGCTACAGGCTTGATTTTTTATCTAAAAAGTATCATATTTGGGCTACCAATGTTACGTGTCTACATGTCTTGCATTAGAATGAAGAGATGTCTAGCTGTTTCATTCTATTTTACATTTTATGGCAAAGTACTATCTCATCTTGGAGCTAATTACAGGGTGGGATTTTAATATATACACGAAAAAGACATTTGATTAGGAGAATTCGGAAAGCAAGTGAAAATGGCTAAAAGCACAAATGTTTATATGATTGTATTACTGTCCCTGATGTAGTCAGTTTCTGGAGGGTTGAGCCTTCCTCTCTGTAAATTTCAATTATATTATTAGCAGTAGGCCATCTTCACAGTAATTGGTACACTCACTTTATCTAATGGAGTATTTTTCATCTAATTGACTCCAAATTTATCATACAAATGTCAAAGCCAAATTTTCCTATAATAACCTATTATCTCTGCAGTTCTGGCTCAGTGCACCCACAAGAAATGGCATAACGATCATTTCTGGGCAAGTGAAGGACAGCAACTTAATTTTCTTACCTCTGATGGAAAAGGACAGCTACTTTGGTAAAAGAAGAAACTTTTAATATGTTCACTTAATTTTGCAACATTTCTAATTCACAAGAGTTCACTTTGTCCTACTCTGTACATAGGAATGAATATTCTTGTTAAGAGAGGTGGGAGCATTAAGGAGGCAGTAGGATAGACAGGAACAAGGAATAGGACTAGGAGCAGGAGGTCTGGATGCAGCTCTGAAGTTGGATGATTTTGAACAAATCACCTCATCTCCCTGGTTCTCATATATCAAATGAGGAGCCTAGAATCATTGTTTCACAAACTTTGGTCATTTATGTACCCCCTTCAAGGCCTTTACACTTTTATATACTAACTGTCCACTTTTTAACCTACCGTATTTCGTTGTCTCAACTAACTCATAAAAATATATATATTTGGAAAGGAAACTTAAAATAACAAACACAAAAGCAGTTCACTTGTAATAAATGTAACCCTGAAATGAATAAATAAAAACCAAATTAAAGGAGATACACTTGAGGACTAACAGTGAAAATCATATCAAGAATGATGTTTCCATAATTGCATTATCATCACTTATGCAGTTTGCGATTTATACCACTAGCAGAATGCATAACACACTTTGAGAAACATCGGACTAGATAATTTTTGGGGTCCTTTTCTGCACTAAAAGTCCGTGATTAAGTTAAAGAAAGGCCCTTCTGGTGTACATTTCAAAAGTACATTTCATCCTGCCTCAGAAATCCTTCTGAATCATTTATATGGAAAATGGGATATTCCCAGTCAAAGGGTGAATTATAACATACTATCTTGTTCTCTAGAGGAACCATAGAAAACATGGAGACTCATGGAAATGTAAGAGTGAGAGATTAAATAGAAAAATAATATTATTTTTATCTACAGAATATTGAATTTAAGAAACTTAATAGAATACTAATTAAGACAAAAGTATAAAGTACAATATTATTTAGGTTATGCTTTTAAAATTGGCAATACCTTTGTCTATCTTGGTTCTGTGTACCAAGTTATACAGCTATGCTCATATACAGAATGCACTTTTGTGCACGGTCTAAGAAGATTTAGGTGAGTGTTGAATTAGAGGAAGGGGTATGAAGAATCAGTGAAGGAAGGAATTCCACGTTTAAAGATGGAAGTGGGAAGTTCAAAATTCCTGGGTGATTTTGGCATAATTCCTCTGTAATTTTTCTATCTTGTCAATTTAGTTGTAAGCAGAGTCACCGTACATCTAGTACTTGATTAGTTCCCTGGCTTCTAGCTGTTACTCTGAGTATTGTTTATAAAACACAGAGGAAAAAAACCCTGTTAAATCAATTGCTCTCCACCACTGGAAATAAAGGAACTTATGAAGAAAGGAACAAAAGAATGATCTTCAGGGGCCAAATGAGGAATTTCCCATTTCCTTCTGTTTTGTCTGCAACTGCAATCTGACGCTACAGAGAAAAGAACAAAGACAGGAAACAGAGAAACAAAGGAACAAAGAAAGGAAAAGAGGGAAATGCCTATTTGCAGCTTTATCCACTGAAGTTCCTGGCTAGAGACTTTTAGAAAAAAATACAGTGGAATTTTCTGAGTAATACAAAAGTGATAAATTAACTAATAATAGGTTTTTTACAGAAAATAAAAAAGAGATTGAAAGGCTTTTTAAGTATAAGAAATACATTTAGAATGGAAACAAGTGAAGAAGAACTTGAGTATATTCAAGTTAG
Organism: Gorilla gorilla gorilla; assembly: GCF_029281585.2. Classification (NCBI taxonomy): domain Eukaryota; kingdom Metazoa; phylum Chordata; class Mammalia; order Primates; family Hominidae; genus Gorilla; species Gorilla gorilla. The sequence continues at coordinate 187,884,747 of NC_086017.1, read as the reverse complement.
CATTTTATAGCACTTATTACTGAAACCACACACTTTGACACATAAACACATACTTGCATTGTTCATTTAATATTTTATGCACATTTATTTTGTTTAATACCACACTATTTAAAGTTCCTTGAAGACTTAGATTGGATTTAGAGCAAGGCTTCATTGTAAACTCATGCTTTGAAACTTCTCTTAGCTAAAAATGCATAGCAGTAACATATTAAAATTTAAAAAGAAAAAATTTTAAAAGACATAAATACATCAGTCTGGGTGGTCTAGGTTAGGCTGCTATAGAAAACAACACCAAAATCTCAGTGGCTTAAAGCAGAAAGATTTATTTCTTGTTCACACTATATTCCCATTGTGTGTTGATTCAGGGCTTTGCTCCATGATATCCTCACCTTGAAATCCAGGAGGACGGTAGGACTACTACTTGGGGCATTGCTAGTTGCTGAGGCAGAAGAAAGAGGGCATGATGAATCATGTACTAGCTGTTTACAGCTTCTACCTAAAGGAGACACATGCCACATCTGCTCATATTTTATTTACCAAAGCAAATCACAAGGCCATGTCTAAGGTAGAGAAGTAATATCTTACCAGTGCCTGGAAGGAAAAGTGGAAATATTTGTTAGATGGAAATTATTATTATTATTATTATTATTATTATAGCCATGTTGAAATCAATACCACCTTGGCCCCAAAATTGAACAGAAATAAAAGGTGGTGTGCAGAGAATAGTTCTGAACCCCAGGGCCAGAGGTAGAGAGAGTTAGCTAGTTGTCCAATTCTGTTGGGGTAAAAATGTCCACAAAAGCTATAAGTAAGTGCTTAGGGGAGCAAAAGATCCCTGATACAGCCTAGTAGCTAGGATTTGAGATAAACCACGACTAGCTCAGTGACCCTGTCAATGACAGCCCTCTTTATGGATCAAGAGTCCTACTGGATTGCCTGAGGGTCCCTTGAAGAATTGATAGAAGCAATAACCAGACATCTAGTCAGAGGTAGGTAAACATACAGAGTGAGGAAAAATACTCATATGCAAGATGAGTCTCCGAACCAAAGTTTTAACTCACTCACAGAAAATAAATGTTGTGACAGCCATGAAAATTATCAAATAGAAAATAAACTCACTCTACTTGTAAAAAAACAAAGTATTGTCTAAAAAAGTTTTTGTATATTTAGGAGCTCCAGCAAGGTGAAAGAAAGCATAACATTTAAAAATAAAGCAGAGACATAATGAACATGATTGGGCAGAAATGAAAAAAGACCATGTAGATATGAAGAAGAACCACTTTGAAATTTCACAAATGAAAAAATTAATCATTCAAATAAAAAAACTCCAACATTTAGTATAAACTCAAGACTGGATACAGTTGAAAAATAATTGGCTAATTAGAAGATAGTATTGAAAAATGTACCTAGAACATAGCACCATGATGTAGAAAGATTTTTTAAAAATATGAAAGAGTAGATAAGGGATAGGGAAACATAATTGAGAGACTTTAATATATGTTTGATAGGCTTTCAAAATAAGACACTTAGAGGGAGTGGCAGAAAAAATACGAAAAGAAAATAGCTGAAAATTCATCAGTATTAAAAAAGTCAATGTCCTCAGATAAAAGTGCATTTTGAGATCTAAGCAGAATAAATAAAAAATAACTCAAATCTATGGACATTGTAATGAAACTGAAGATGTAGATAAATTGAAAATCTTAACAACTGTCAGTGAGAAAAACAGATTACTTCAAATAATGAAAATTAGACTAATAAGATAGAATAATAAAAGATGCCAGAGGACAGTGTAGTAATATCTTCACATGTCTGAGGAGAACATAAATGTTAGTCTGAGATTCAATATCTAGCTCCATTATCATTCAAGAGAGAGGGAGAAATAAAGACATTTACAGACCTATAAAGACTAAGAGTGCATTTGCTACCTATGAGCCATTATTAGAAGAACTATTCAAGATGATATTTCATAAGAATAAATTAATCTGAAAGGAAAGAGATTTATATTTTAAGAAAAGAGGGAAAGGGTCATAGTCCAGAAACATATTAATGTTTGTCAGGAAGATGACACTATTTTAAGATTTAAGGGTAATAACAAAAAAAACCCAAAAGCACAATTTAGAAATTCTATATCAGTAGGGCGAAAAAGAAAGGAAAGAGTATAGAAGAGAACGCCTGTACCTTGGATTATTTCAATCTCTCTCTTCTTCTCCCCAAACATATATCATAAGAACTGAAAAACACTTGCTAGATTAAATCAAATATGAGTTATATTGAAATATATGAAAAAAATGGGAGTTGAAAAATTGGGCTAACCGTTATATCAGGATCTGTCCTATTTTTTTTTTTTCCAAGATGGAGTCTTGCTCTGTCTCCCAGGCTGGAGTGCAGTGGTGTGATCTTGGCTCACTGCAAGCTCCGTCTTCCGGGTTCAAGTGATTCTCCTGCCTCAGCCTCCCAAGTAGCTGGGATTACAGGTGCATGCCACCATGCCTGGCTAATTTTTGTATTTTTAGTAGAGACAGGGTTTCACCATGTTGGCCAGGCTGGTCTCGAACTCCTGACCTCGTGATCCACCACCTTGGCCTCCCAAAATGTTGGGATTACAGGCATGAGCCACCTCTCCTGGCCAATCTGTCCTATTTTTTAGATGCCCAAGATAAATACAGAAAAGCCTCGATTATGTGACACCAGAAGCTAATTCAAATTATTTTTGTCCTTAAGCTTAAGGAAAATAAGAAAAACCACAAGAAAATAATCAGTATATATTTAAAGCAGTAATTTGATTCAGGCCAATATAGGTTTTATCTAGTCACCTATAATTTTGACATTTCCATGTATCTCACTCTACTATGATAACTTGGCTACAAAATGCTAACTTTTAGAGAGACCAATCATCAAAGAAAAGTTCAATCATCGTTAATGCACTTAATGTACAAGGATAAAAATTGAATTCATATTTTGATAAATGTTTTTAGAGATAAGTTTTTGAAAGTCTAAAATAACAGGAAACAAATCTGGCTCTTAAATGTAATAGAAGCTTCCATTTAGTGTAAGTAACAAAGCATTTTTGGCATCATAGAGCTCATGCCAGAAAGCTGAGTTCTGATTTCAATTCTTTGCTCTGTGACCAAGCAGCTATGTGAGTCGACAGAACTCATTTAGCTTGTCGGGGCCTCCGTATGCTTATGTCTAATATGAGGGGTTCAATTAGCTGAGTTCTAAGGTCCCTTGACGATTTCTAAGTCTATGATTCTAGAATGCACCAAATCCTGGGCATTCTGGTTAGCTGAAGTTGCAGGTTGCCTAAAAAATCTCTTTCTTGCTGATACTGTGGACCCCTTAGACCCTGCTTCATCAAAGAGCTCTGGGGCAAGGCCATGCAGTTCCGTGTGACATGCCCTCTATTAGGTGCTTTCCTACCCTGAAGAGTGAAATGCTATGGGATGGTGAGCACAGAGGGATGACAAGCAGAATAACAGAATGAATCCAAATAGGGTGGTGTTCAGGTAAGGCATATCAGCCAATTCACAACTGACATATTTATACAAATATCGGACAGAAAGTTTCTTGGTTTGAAAACGCAGTTTCTATGACCTTTGTTCAAGGAAAAATGCGAGCAATGAGAGGCATTGTTCAAGAAGATGGGCCAGAGCTGTGATAATGACTTTGGCGCCGGTCCATTTTTTCATCTGTGACATTTATCATGAAGCAATATTCAGGATCTTGATTGGGGGCTCATGCTGTGAAATACAATAAATGTAATATCTAGAAAACAAGAGAGAACAGATGTAGCTGGGTTGTATAATCCAGCGTGGCACTCATTGTCCTTTTGAAAGAAATAAATATCAAGCTTGAAAGATGGAAAACAGACACAGTTGAGATGGTCAGAATTCTGCCTGGTTGTAAAAGATGCCTGTAATTTCTATATCTGGGAACAGTCATTATGAAATAGGATGCCATTATGCCAGTTCTTATAACACACAAGTATCTCTTATAATAGACTGTGCATCCTGATTTTTCCTCTGTGAAGATGTTTAATTTTGCTCAAATAATATTTCATGGGCTGCAAATAAAGAAACGTTAGGGGAGAATGAGGTGGTCAAGAAATGTTTATTCACAGATAATGGACTCTTGTTTTCATGATCTTTAGAGAAGATGAAAGCATGATATACAAATTCTTATGAGAAGGGGAGAAGGGAAGACCTTTGCAAAAGAATGTGTCATTATATTCAATGATATATACTATTTGGAAACATACTATACTATTTTTCCTTTTTATTTTTGCATGTTATTAGACTTCAACAATTGCGATAAGCTGTTAAATTTCACACTGACATAATGGTTCTATTTCTGAGTTTTTATGCCCTTTGATATTTGAGTTTATGAAACCTTTTGTGATATTTTAATATAAAAGAATAATTTTGTTTTTCTCTGCAAAAATACTCTTATTATGAAAAACCATGAGTGTTTGGGACTTCTTCTTTTAGCCATTGTTAGAGGAGTCATTCCTGAGAGAGAGATTACAGAGCCTGACTGAAGAGAAAGCTCTCCCCAAGTCACATATTTAGTTAAAACTTCAACTAACTGAAGACTCTTTAATGTTTTATTCTCTGGAACAAACCTTGACTCTTCTGTAAATACTCAATATCAAATGTTAGTTGTTTCACTGATGGAATACTGTGACTCCTCTTCATTACAAATGTTGATTTAAGTCTTTTTAGATGTGTATTTTACCTCATTTACAGCAATGCCCTTGTTTTCAATGTGCATGTTTGAATCTCTTGTCAAAAATACACTTGACCTCATTCACTGTTACTCTTCCAATTTTCAACCTGGGTACTTGAATTACTTCTGAAATGAATATTCTGGCTTTTTGAAATTTGTTTACTAGCTTGTTGAATATAAGAGCCTCCCTCTCCCATGGGTCCAAAGACAATTCCTGGATAGCTGTGGGGTAGATGGAATCTTGGGATGTGCTTCTGTATAAAATACAGCACATAAAATGTTCTGATAGGCCAAGCGTAGTGGCTAATGCCTGTAATCCCAGGTCTTTGAGAGGCTGAGGCAGGTGGATCACCTGCAGTCAGGAGTTTGAGACCATCCTGGCCAACATGGTGAAACCCCATCTCTACTAAAAATACAAAAATTAGCCGGGTGTGGTGGCAGGCACCTGTAATCCCAGCTACTTGAGAGGCTAAGGCAGGAGAATCTCTTGAGTCCAGAAGGCCAAGATTGCCCCACTGCACTCCAGTCTGGGTGACAGAATGAGACTCTGTCTCAAAAAAGAACAAACAAACAAACAAAAAGATCTGCTAAGGGTTTCTTTTTAAAATAAAATTTTTAATTTTTAAATTTTGTGCTTACATAGTAGGCATATATATCTATGGGGTACATGAGATATTTTAATACAAGCATACAATCACTATTAATCACATTAGGGTAAATGAGGTATCCATCACCTCAACCATTTATCCTTGTTTTCTGTGTGTGTTACAAACAATTCAATGCTACTCTTTTAGTTATTTTACAACGTACAATAAATTATTGTTGACTATAGTCACCATGTTGTGCTGTCAAATACTAGATCTTGCTCATTCTATTTATTTTTTGTACCTGTTAACCAACCCAACCTCCCTTCTATCATTACTCTTCCCAGCATCTGGTAACCATCCTTCTATCTCCATGAGTTCAGTTGCTTTAATTTTTAGCTCCCACAAATAAGTGAGAATATGCGAAGTTTGTCTTTCTGTGCCTGGCTTATCTTACATAATATAATTGCCTCTGGTTCCATCCATGTTGTTGCAAATGACAGGACCTCTTTCTTTTTATGGCTGAATAGTACTCCATTGTGTATATGTATCACATGTTTTCTGTCCATTCATTTTTTGGGCACTTAGATTGCTTGCAACTCTTGCCTATTGTTAATAGTGCTGCAATAAACATGGGCTTGTAGATATCTCTTTTCATATACTGATTTTCTGTCTTTTGGGTAGATACCTAGCAGTGGGATTGCTGGGTCATATGGCAGCTCAATTTTTAGTTTTTTGAGGAACCTCCAAACTGTTCTCCACAGTGGTTGTACTAATTTACATTCCCACCAATTGTATGAGGGTTCCCTTTTCTCCACATCCTCACCAGCATTTATTATTGTGTATCATTTGGATAAAAGCCATTTTAACTAGGGTGAGAATATCTCTCATTGTAGTTTTGATTTGCATTTCTCTGATGATCAGTGATGTTGATCACCTGTTTGCCATTTGTATGTCTTCTTTTGAGAAATGACTATTCAGATTTTTTGCCCATTTAAAAAAATTGGATTATTGGATTTACTTATATAGAGTTGTTTGAGCTCCAGATCAATGTCCTGGAGATTTTCCCCAATGATTTCTTGTAGTAGTTTCATAGTTTCAGATCTTAGATTTCAGTCTTTAATACATTTTGATTTAAATTTTGCATATAGTGAGAGAGAAGGGTCTAGTTTCTTTCTTTTGCATACGTATATCCAGGTTTCCCAGCACCAGCACCATTTATTGAAGAGACTGTCTTTTCCCCAGTGTATGTTATTGATACCTTTACCAAAAATGAGTCCACTGTAGGTGTATGGATTTGTTCCTGGGTTCTCTATTTGGTTACATTTGTCTATGTGTCTGTTATATGCCTGTATCATGCTGTTTTGGTTACCATAGCTCTGTAGTGTAATTTGAAGTGAGGTAATGTGATTCCTCCAGTTTTGTTCTAGGATAGCTTTGGCTATTTGGGATTTTTTGTGGTTCCACATAAATTTTAGGATTGTTTTTATCTATTTCTGTGAAGAAAGTCATTGGTATTTTGACAGGGACTGCATTGAGTCTATAGATTGCTCTGGGTAGTATGGATATTTTAACAATATTGATTCTTCCAGTTTATAAATGTGGAATATTTTTCCATGTTTTGGTGTCCTCTTCAATTTCCTTCATCAGTGTTGTACGGTTTTCAGTATAGAGATCTTTCACTTCTTTAGTTAATTTCTAGTTTTTAAATTCTATGTGGCTATTGTAAATGGGATTACTTTTTAAAAATTTATTTTTCACATTGTTCACTGTTGGCACATAGAAATGCTAGTGATTTTGGTATGTTGAATTTGTATCCTGCAACTTTATTGAATTTGTTTATCAGTTCTAACAGTTCTCTTGTGGAGTCTTTAGGTTTTTTCAAATATAAGATCATATCATCTGCAAGCAAAGATATTTTGGCTCCTTCCTTTCCAACTTGGATGCATTTCCATCTTTCTTTTGTCTGATTGCTCTAGTTAGGACTTCGGTACTATGTTGCATAACAGTGGTGACAGTGGGCATCCTCCTTGTTTGTTCCAAATCTTTGAGGAATGGCTTTCAGTTTTTTCCCCATTCAGTATGAGTAGCGTTGGGTCTGCTATGTATGACTTTTATTGTGTTGAGGTATGTTTCTTCTATCCCCATTTTTTGAGAATTTTTATCATGAAGGGATGTTGAATTTTATCAAATGCTTTTCATCATCAATTGAAAGGATTATACAGTTTTTATCCTTCATTCTGTTGATATGATGTATCACACTGATTGATTTGCGTGTGTTGAGCCATCCTTGCATCCCTGTGATAAATCCCACTTGGCCATGATGAATGATCTTCCTAATGTTATTGGGGAACCTGCCCCGATATTCACATAGGTTCTTTTCTATTTTCCCTAAGCATTGGCCGGCTTGAGAAATAAAGGGACAGAGTACAAAAGAGAGAAATTTTAAAGCTGGGCATCCGGGGGAGACATCACATGTCGGTAGGTTCTGTGATGCCCCACAAGCCGCAAAAACCAGCAAGATTTCATCAGGGATTTTCAAAAGGGGAGGGAGTGTGCAAATAGGTGTGGGTCACAGACATCAAGTACTTCACAAGGTAATAGAATATCACAAGGCAAGTGGAGGCAGGATGAGATCACAGGACCACAGGACCGGGGTGAAATTAAAATTGCTAATGAAGTTTCGGGCACCATTGTCATTGATAACATCTTATCAGGTGACAGGGTTTTGAGAGCAACCAGTCTGACCAAAATTTATTAGGCAGGAATTTCCTCTTCCTAATAAGCCTGGGAGCACTATGGGAGACTGGGGTCTATTTCACCCCTACAGTCTACAGACCATAAAAGACAGGCACGCCCAGGGGGGCCGTCTATAGACCTATACCCCCAGGCGCGTATTCTCTTTCCCAGGGATGTTCCTTGCTGAGAAAAAGAATTCAGTGATATTTCTCCCATTTGCTTTTGAAAGAAGAGAAATATGGCTCTGTTCAGCCTGGCTCACCAGCGGTCAGAGTTTAAGGTTATCTCTCTTATTCCCTGAACAATTGCTGTTATCCTGTTCTTTTTTCAAGATGCCCAGATTTCATATTGTTTAAACACACATGCTCTACAATTTGTGCAGTTAATGCAATTATCACAAGGTTCTGAGGCGACATACATCCTCCTCGGCTTATGAGATGACAGTATTAAGAGATTAAAGTAAAGACAGGCTTAGGAAATCACAAGGGTATCGATTGGGGAAGTGATAAGTGTCCATGAAATCTTCACAATTTATGTTTAGAGATTGCAGTAAAGACAGGCATAAGAAATTATAAAAGTATTAATTTGGGGAACTAATAAATGTCCATGAAATCTTCACAATCCATGTTCTTCTGCCATGGCTTCAGCCGGTCCCTCCGTTTGGGGTCCCTGACTTCCCGCAACATAATGTATTGTTGAATTCGGTTTGCTAGTATTTTTTTGAGGATTTTTTGCATCAATATTCATCAGACATACTGGTCTATAGTTTTCTTTTTATAATGTGTCTTTGTCTGTTTTTGGTAACAGGGTAGTGTTGGCCTCATATAATAAGTTTAGAAGTATTCCATCCTCCTCTATTTTTTGGTATAGGCCTAATAGTTATTTACAGAACATTTTATCCAAGAGCTACAGAAAGAAAACTATAGGCCAATATCCATGATGAGCATTGATGCAAAAATCCTCAACAAAATACTACCAAATCGAATTCAACAGCATGTTGAAAAGATCATTCATCATGACCAACTAGGATGTATCCCAGGGATGCATGAAGAGCACTTGCACCCTGATGGTTCAATAGATGCAAATTGGGAGGCAGAGCAAAATGGCAGACTAGGTGGCATCTTTAGGTGGCAGAATAGAAAGCTCCCCCGTTATACACACACACACACACACACCAAGTTGACAGCTATCTACACAGAAAAAACACCTTCATAAGAACCAAAAACAGGTGAGCACTCATAGTACCTATAGTACCTGGTTTAAACTTCATATCACTGAAAGAGGCACTGAAGAAATAGCAAAAACAGTCCTGAATTGCCAACACTACCCTTCTGCAACCCCCAGCAGCACTGGCATGGTGCAGAGAGCATCTCTGGGGGTTGGGGGAGGGAGAACACAACAACTGTGAGGCATTGAACTCAGTGCTGTTCTGCTAGAGCAGAAAGGAAAACCAGACCAAACTCAGCTGATGCCCACCCACAGAAAGAGCATTTAAACCTTAGCCATAGGGGAATTGCCAATCCCAGCAGTCTGACCTTCAGTTCCTGCAAACCTTGCCACCAAGGGCCAAAATGCTCTTGGTCTCAAAGTAAACTTGAAAGGCAGTCTAGGCCTAAATGACTGCAAATCTTAGGCGAGTCCTAGGGCTGAAATAGGCCCAGAGACAGTGGACTAGGTGGGCACATGACAAACTGAGACAGCAGCTGGGGCAGTCAAAAGAGTGTTGGCATAACCCCTTTTCTAACCCTTGGAGGCACAGCTCACAGCTCCAAAAGAGACCACTTCCTTCTGCTTGAGGAGAGAAGAGGGAAGAGTAGGGAGGACTTCGTCTTGCATCTTGGATACCAGCTCAGCCACAGCAGGATAAGGCACCAGTCAGAGTCATTAGGCCCCCATTCCAGGCCCTAGCTCCCAGACAACATTTCTAGACACAACCTGGGACAGAAGGGAACTCACTCTCTTGAAAGAGAGTACTCAGTCCTGACAGCATTTATCATCCGCTCACTGAGGGGCCCTTGGGCGCTGAATAACCAACAACAATAGATAAATACTACCTCAAGGGCCTTCATAAGCCTCTGAGACTTGCTGGTTTCAGGTACAAGCAAAGAGAAAACTAATACAACTCTGCATTTTAACTTAATCTCTGTGCTTTTTAACTTTTTATTATTTGTATTTATATCTTATTCTACTCTCTATGTCTTAAAATGTTGCTTTAGTGATTATTATTGAGCAGTTCATCTTTTATTCTTTCTACTTAAGATATGAGTAGTTTACACACCACAATTACAGTGTTGTAATATTTTGTGTTCTTCTATGTACTTACTATTATCAGTGAGTTTTGTACCTCATGATTTTTATTGCTCATTAATAGTCCTTTTCTTTCAGATTGAAGAACTCCCTTTAGCATTTTTTAATACAAAAGTCTAGTGTTTATGAAATCCTTCAGCTTTTGTTTGTCTGGGAAAGTCTTTGTTTCTCCTGCATGTTCTAAGGATATTTTCACTGGTTCAACCATTCTAGGGTAAAAGTTTTTTCTCCTTCAGCATTTTAAATATGTTATGCCACTCTCTCCTGGCGTTTAAGGTTTCCACTGACAAGTCTGCTGTCCAGATGCACTGCAGCTTTATTGTACATTATTTGTTTCTTTTCTCTTGCTGCTTTTATGATCCTTTGTTTATCCTTGATCTTTGGGAGATTAATTACTAAATTTCTTGAGGTAGTCTTATTTGGGCTAAATCTGCTTGGTATTTCCTTTCTCCCCTCCCCTTTCCTTCCTTCCTTCCTTTCTTTCTTTTCTTTTTCGTTCCTTCCTTCCTTTCTCTTTCTTTCTCCTTCCTTCCTTCCTCCCTCCCTCCTCTCTCTCTTTCTTTCCCTTTCTTTCTTTCCTTCTCTCTCTCTTCCACCCTCCCTTCCTTCCTTCCTTCCTTCCTCCCTTTCCTCCCTTCCCTTCCCTTTCCTCCCCTTCCTTTCCCTTCCCTTCCCTCCCCTCCTCTTTCTTTCTTCCTTTCTTTGTTTCTTTCTTTCTCTCTCTGTTTCTTTCTCTTTCTTTCTCCTTCCTTCCTTCCTTCCTCTCTCCCTCCCTCCTCTTTCTTTCTTTCTTTTTTCTTTCTTTCTCTTTCCTTTTCCTTCCCTCCCTTCTTTCTTTCTTTTTCTCTTTCTTTCTTTCTTTCTTTTCCCTCCCTCCCTCCCTTCCTTCCTTCTTTCTTTTCTTCCTTCCTTTCTTTTCCCTTCCTTCCTTCCTCCCTCCCTCCCTCCTCCTCTTCTTCCTTCCTCCCTTCCTCTTTCTTTCTTTCTTCTTTCTTTCTTTCTTTCTTTTCCCTCCCTCCCTCCCTCCCTTCCTTCCTTCTTTCTTTTCTTCCTTCCTTTCTTTTCCCTTCCTTCCTTCCTCCCTCCCTCCCTCCTCCTCTTCTTCCTTCCTCCCTTCCTCTTTCTTTCTTTCTTTCTCTTTCTTTCTTTCTTTCTTCCTCTCTCTCTTTCTTTCTTTTCTTTCCTTCCCTCCCTTCCTTCCTTCTTTCTGTCTTGAGTCTTGCTCTGTCACCCAGGCTGGAGTGCAGTGGCACGATCTTGGCTCACGGCAACCTCTGCCTCCTGGGTTCAAGCGATTCTCCTGCCTCAGCCTCCCTAGTAGTTGGGATTACAGGTGCACACCACCATGCCTGGCTAATTTTTGTATTTTTAGTAGAGTCGGGGTTTCACCATGTTGGCCAGGCTGGTCTTGAACTCCTGACCTCAGGTGATCTGCCCACCTCAGCCTCCCAAAGTGCTGGGATTACAGTTGTGAGCCACCATACCTGGCCCTACGACCTTCTTTTACTTGAATATTGATATCTTTTTCTGGGTTTGGGAAGTTCTCTGTTATTATTCCTTTGAATAAACTTTCTACCCATCTCTTTTTCTGCCTCATCCTTAAAGCTAATAACTCTTAGATTTGCCCTTTGGAGACCATTTTGCAAATGTTGTAGGCATGCTTTATTCTTTTATTTTTTCTTTTGTCTCCTCTGTGTATTTTCAAATAGCCTGTCTTCAAGCTTACTAAATCTTTCCTCTGTTTGAGTTATTCTGCTGTCAAGAGACTGTGAGGCATTCTTCAGTATGTCAATTGTATTTTTCAGCTCCAGAATTTCTGGCTGATTCTATTTAATTATTTCAATGTCTTTGTTCAATTTATCTCATAGAATTCTGAATTCCTTCTTTATGTTATCTTAAATTCTTTTAGTTTCCTCAACACTGCTATTTTGAATTCTGTCTGAAAGGTCATATACCTCTGTCTCTCCAGCATTGGCCCTTGGTACATTACTTAGTTTGTTTGGGTCATGTTTTCCTGCTGAATGGTCTTGATGCTTGTGGATGTTCATTGATGTCTGGGTATTGAAGAGTCAGGCATTTATCGTAATCTTCACAGTCTGGACTTGTTTGTACTGATCCTTCTTTGGAAGTCTTTCCAAGTATTAAAAGGGAATTGATTGTTGTTATCTAAGTCTTCGGTTATTGTAGCCATATGTGCATTAGAGGGTATCCCAAGCCTTGTAACACTGTGACTTTTATAGACTCATAGAATGACCACCTTGGCAGTGTTGGGTACGATCCAGGAGAATTCCTTGGATTACCAGTCAGAAACTCTTGTTCTCTTTCCCTAAACAAAGTCTCTCTCTCTCTCTCTGTGCTGAGCTGTCTGGTGCTGGGGGAGTGGTGACTCAAATATTCCTGTGGCCACCACCACTGGGACTGTGCTGGATCAGACCCAAAGCCAGTACAGCTCTGGGTCTCACCCAAGGCCTGTGGTAACAATTACTTGGCTACCACTTATGTTTGCTTAAGTCCCTAGGGCTCTATAGTGAGCAGGTTGTGAAGTCAGCTAAGCTTGTGTCTTTCCCTTCAGGGCAGTGAGTTCGCCCTACTCCCAGGTGGGTCCAGAGATGAGTCAGAAACCTTACTAATCTTCCCGGTGCTATTCTTTTACAGCTGAGCTTGCACCCAAGTCACAAGACAATGTCCTTCCCACTCTTCCCTCCTCTTTCCATAAGCAGAGGGGTCTTCCCACATGGCCACCACTGCCCCAGGCCCATGACAGGTACCTCCTGGCTACCACCAATATTCACTCAAGGCCAAGCGCTCTTCAGTTAGCTTGTGGTCTGGGAATCTGCCTTCAGGTCACTTGGCTCCTCTCTGACCTGGGTCAGGTCCAGAAATGCCATCCAAGGACCAAGGGTTGGATTTGGGGAGCTCCAGAGCCCACTTGGTTCTCTACCCTACTGTGGCTGAGCTGGTACCTGAGATGCAAGAGAGAGTACCCTTTTATCTTTCCTCTCCTTTTCTCAAGCAGAGTCTCTCCCCATCTCTACCACAGCTTGGAATGTGCTGAGTCACATCTGAAGCCAGGAAGTCTCAGAGTCTCACCTATCTCCCATGGTAGGTACTACCTTTTTTTACCACTGCTGATAATTCAGGGCCCAAAGAGTCTTTACTCAGCAGGTGATGAATGCTACCAGGACTGGGTCCTTCCTTTCAAGGTAACAGGTTCCTTCTGGGTCAGGGTATGTCCAGAAATGTCATCTGGGTGCTAGGGCTTGAAATGGGGGCCTCAGGACTCCACCTGGTGCCCTATCCTACTGTGGCTTAGCTGGTACCTAAGTCGGAAGACAAAGCCCTCTTTATGAAATCTCCCTTCCTCTCTCCCCAAGCAGAAGGAAGGGTTCTCTCCTGGAGCTGTGAGCTGTGTTGCCTGGAGTTGGGGGAGGGGTGGTGCAAGCATGTCTTGATCACCCTGGCTGGTATCTCATTAGATTGCATATCCCCTAAGTCCACTGATTCTGAGTCCGGCACAGCATCTGGATTTGCCCAGGAATTGCAGTCCTTGTGGCTTAGACTGCCTTTTGAGTTTATTTAGGACCCAAGAGCCCTTGACTCGCAGTAGTGAGGCTTGCCAAAACTCAGATTCTGACCACTGGGATTGGTGATCCCCTCTGGCTAGTACTGGTCTAAATGCTCCCTTTATGGATGCTGGCTGAGTTCTGCCCTGTGTTGCTTTCCATTTTGGCAGAGCAGCACTGAGTTACAATGCAAATTCCCACAGTCCCTGCACTCTTCTTCCCCCAAGCACACAGATTCTCTCTCCATGCCATGCAGCTGCTACACAGGGTGGGAGTGGGGGTAGGGGTTAGGGGAGGGGTGGCATTGGCAATTCAAGACTTTCTTTCCTACTCTCCTCAGTGTCTTTCTCAGTGATATACAGTTAAAATCAGATACTGTGGTCACTCATATAATTTTTGGTTCCTATAAAGGTGCTTTTTTTTGTGTGGATAGTTGTTCAATTTAGTGTTCTTGCTGGGAGGACAATTAGTAAAGACTTCTATGTGGCCATCTTGCTCTGCCTCTGTGTTAAAGTTTGAGGTGAGAGATTTTGCAGAAGTCTGATAATTACCCCCACCCATTCCTTCCTGAATTCAGATTTTAATTCAATGGAAAGAGCCATATTTCAAAATATTCTGGGCCTATGGTCTTATTTCCAAAACTCATACAATATAAATGTTTTAGTTTTAAACTGGGTTTTTGTCTGTAATCCTGGTCTACATTCTCATCTTATGATGGGCTGAACGGACATCTCAAAATCCATTTGCCTTCTCGCTTAAACTCTAGAGCCTACCATGGATTGAAAACTAGTGAGTCAGAGACCAAATCCAGATGCCTTCACAGTTTAAAGACTAAATATTTGAATACCTTTATATAGATGTGGATGGTCTACTTCTCAAATCCCCTCATTTCCTATTGTCTTTCACTAGGAGTACATTTAGATTCCTGTCTTGGCACCGGCAGGATTTGAATTTATAATGCTATGCTAGAACTGTCCAGGGAAACCATCATCTGCATTCTAAGCCCTAGGCTTTTTAATACACGCTTCTTTTTCCTCTTTTGGGAAGCTTTCTCTGCCCTTCTTCCTTTGTGTTGTTTTACTGCCCTTTTGCATTTGCTTTATTAAAGATCCTGTGCCTACCTTTATATAGCCTTTGTCTTCTGTATACGGCAATTATAGTGTTGGCTTGCCATATACCTCTCTAGGGTCAAGACAACTCACACAGGGCACTCTCCTCCCAAATTACACCTTTTCAGTTAGTTAAAATGTATATATAGAAAGGTAGAACAAATGGCTGCCAATTAGACTCTTATCTATTACCAAATGATGAGAAGTATAAAAACCTATATATAAATTTTAAACTTTTAATGTTGAAGTATGGCTAAACTTATAAAAATATTGCAAAACAAGTTATTGTGTAGCCTTCACTTTTTCTAATGTTTAACATTTTATATAATGATGTAACAATGATCAAAATCAGAAAGTTGACATTGGTACAATAGTATTAACTAAACTATAGATGTTATTTGAATTTTATCAGTTTTCTCTCTAATGCCCTCTTTCTGTTCCCAGTATCTAATATAGGATAGTGCATTGCATTTAGTTGTGTGCTTCCTTAGTTTTATTCAATCTGAAAATTTTCTCTTTTTTCTTATCTTTCACGATCCTAATACCTTTGGAGTACTGGTAAGTTATTTTGTTGAATGTCTTTTAATTTGAGTTTACCTGTGTATTAGTTGAAGTTTTACATAAATATAGAACCAACAGCACATTAGTGTGCATGTGCATACACACACACACCCCTACAGAAATATTTATTAGAATAAATGGACTCATACAGTTACGGAAACTGGAAAGTCTAAAATCTGCAAAGCTGATTTCTCAGTTTGAGTCTGAAGGCTGGGAGCTGCTGTAGAATAAGGAAGAGCTAATGTTCCAGTTCAAAGGAAGTGCTGATAATCTAGTTTGAAGGCCATAAAGCAGGAGAATTCTTTCTTACTCAGAGAGGGTCAACTTTTTGTTCTATTCAGACCTTTAACTGATTGAATGAGGGCCACCTACACTATGGAGGGAAATTTGCTTCCCTCCATTAAATTGACTCAATCTGTCAATTTAAATGCTAATCTCATCTAGAAACACCCTCACAGAAACACCCAGAATAATGTATGACTAAATATCTGGGCACCCCATGGCCCAATCAAGTGGATAAATAAAATTAACAATTACAGCCTGATATTTTCTCATGATTAGCTTGAGGTTATGGCTTTACGGCAAGAATACAACAGAAATGATTTTTTTCATTCCTAGTGTACATCAGGAGGTACTTGATTTGCTAATATGCTGCTATTGGAAATGTTAACCTTGATTACTTGTACCAAGCGATAAGGTGGTACTTGTGATGTTTCTCTACTGTAAAGTTATTGTTTTCCCCACTGTAATTTTAAATATCTGGATGGAAATTCTTTGTGACTATGCTAATATTTTGTTTCTTCTCAAACTTTTGCCTACTTGGAGAGTGGTATTTAGAAATCAAAATCTGGGTACTAGCTATGCTCATTGCTACTGAGGTGGCATTGCCCTAAGGCATATATATCTCTCTTTATTGTGATAAGAAAGCATCTCTCAATTTCTATTTTCCTGAATATTTTAATTATGAATGGGCCTTGAATTTTGTCTAACACTTTCTCAGCATCTATGGAGATAATCACATCATTTGTTTCCTGGGTTTATTAATATGTTATATATTAATACATTTTCTTATATTGGACCAATCTAATATTCCTGAAATAAACCCCACTTGGTCATAGTATATTTTTGTGGTACTGAAATGGATTTGTTAATATTTTATTTAGTATTTTTGGACTGGTATTCATGAATGGTACTGATTGCTAGTTTTAAAAACATACTTTATTTGGTTTTAATGTAAGTTACGCTTGCTTCATAAAAGGAGTTACAGAGTTTTCCTTTCTTTGTAATACTCTGGAATATCTTATGGGGCACTGGAACTATCTGACATTGAAAAGTTTGGAGATTTGGGTCTTTTTCTATTTTTGAAACATTTTCTTATAGTTTTAAATATTAGCACTCTTCCATTTTTTTATTTATCTTCTTAGAGACTCTGATAATTGGAATATTATTCCTTCTTTGCCTGTCTTCCATTCATAGGACTTTCTCTCTGATTCTTTTTACCTCTTTCTTTATGTTATTTTTAACGTTTTGATTATTTATTCTCATCCAAATACTAACCAGGTTTGATCCTGCTTAGCTTCTGAAATCAAATGAGACTGAGCACTTTCAGGGTGGTCTGACTGTAACCATTTTGGTTATTTCCTGTCTTTCTTTTATGTCCCATATGAAAAATATAATTTCAGTTTATTCTCTCTTTGGTACCCTGTAATTTATTTTTTATTATCTGAAATATTTTCGACTTTTTCTTAGTTATTTCTTGAGTTCAGTTAGTTGTCATTTCATTTTGCTTTGCTTTTTATTTTCTTTTTTGTTCATTTCTGTGAGTTTTGAATTTCTGATTTAAGGTGGTTTTTGTATCTTCAAATGCTTGAGCACACTTAATTATTCTAGGTTATTGGCTTATAGTTTTCTTCTGCTTCATGATTTTTTTGGGGGGTACATTTTTTTCTGTTTATATATA
The DNA here is from genome assembly GCF_029281585.2 of Gorilla gorilla gorilla. Lineage (NCBI taxonomy): Eukaryota > Metazoa > Chordata > Mammalia > Primates > Hominidae > Gorilla > Gorilla gorilla. The sequence continues at coordinate 187,867,199 of NC_086017.1, read as the reverse complement.
TGTATTAAAACACCATCTTTTTAAGATCTTATTTGGATTTTATTTATGGATTTTATTTCCCCTTTGTTCATTTTTTATGGTATTGGGGTAATTTTACAAGATTCTTAGTTTAACGGCACCCTTTTCTGTCAGTATAGCACAGTCTAGATACTTTAGTAAGGTTTTCTGTTCATTTGTTTGCTTATTTCTTTGGTGGGGAAAGGTGGGTGAGTCCTCACATCTTAGAGTTTAATTGTGCTAAGACCCTAAACTTCCCCTTTTTTTCTGTTTTCTCTTTAGTATCTCTATCAGGCAGGGCTCTCCAGAGGAAAAGAGAAACAGATCAACAGGATGTAGGCAGATAGATAGATGATAGATAGATAGATAGATAGATGGATTTTAAGGAATCAGTCAATGTGATTGTGGAAGTCTGGTGAGTCTAAAATCTGACGGGGGTGGCTTGCAGGCTGCAGACCCAGGAAGAGTTGTAGTTCAAGCCCAAGGGCACTCTGTTGGCAGAATTCCTTCTTGTTTGAGGGAGATCAGTCTTCATTTTATTAAAGCCTTCAGCTGATTGGATGAGGTTCACCCACACTATGGGTGGTAATATGTACTAAAAGTCCAGTTATTTAAATGTTAGTTGTATCCAAAAAACATCTTCACAGAACATCTGCAATAGTTTTTGACCAAATATCTGGGCATGTGGCCCAGCCAAGTTGACACATAAAATTAGCCATCATACTATCCAATTACCAAAGGATATCTCTAGCTTCTATTTTGTTTTTTTTCCTACTCTTACCCCCTAAATTATGCATTTTGAAGAGTGACCCTTTAAGTCACTTCAAGAGTCTGTTCTTTAAATTATGCCACTTCTTTAGATGACATGCCTTTCAACATACATACTTTGAGATCTCTTCCTTGTAGTTCATGCCCTGATCTTCCCAGACACTTTTTCAGCATTTACAGATTTAGTGTGGACTTACTTTTTAATGGTCTCTTTGCTAGCCTCCCTATAGTGTCTCTTTTCCATTGTATTAGGCTACTCCAGAGACACAGAATCTCTTTCCCCCTTTCTCTCTCTCCATATATATATAGGAATTGGTAGGGAAACAATATGAGAAGTCATGTTTAAGTAAGTCATCACAGAGACCAGGAAAATTGAGACATGTCCAGATTCTATTTATATGTGATGCTAACTCAATGCAACATATATGGATCTGACTGCATGCAAGTGCCAGACAGGCTGGAAAGTTCAACCATCACTGGCTTCCCTGGTTCTCCAGCTTATAGATTACAGATTATCGGACTTCTTAGCTTCCATAATCACATAAGCCAATTCTATAATAGATAGATAGATAGATAGATAGATAGATAACCTTAGGTATATATTCTTAGGTATATAGATATACCTAAGATATACCTAAGAATCTATATCTATTTACTCAAAGAATATATATATATATATATTCTTTGAGTAAATAGATATATATATTCTTTGAGTAAATAGATATAGATTCTTAGGTATTTCTTAGGTATACATTCAGGTAAGGAAATGTTTTATCAGAAACATTTTGTCTATATATAGACAAATGTCTGTATACATATATACATATATATACACATACACACACAGAATATACACTCCTGGTCTCTGTGATGACTTACTCAAAGAATATATATCTCTATTTACTCAAAGAATATATATCTCTATTTACTCAAAGAATATATATATCTATTTACTCAAAGAATATATATATATATATTCTTTGAGTAAATAGATATAGATTCTTAGGTATATCTTAGGTATATCTATATACCTAAGAATATATACCTAAGGGTATCTATCTATCTATCTATCTATCTATCTATCTATCTATCTATCTATCTATCTATCTATCTAATTATAGAATTGGCTTATGTGATTATGGAAGCTAAGAAGTCCGATAATCTGTAATCTATAAGCTGGAGAACCAGGGAAGCCAGTGATGGTTGAACTTTCCAGCCTGTCTGGCACTTGCATGCAGTCAGGTCCATATATGTTGCATTGAGTTAGCATCACATATAAATAGAATCTGGACATGTCTCAATTTTCCTGGTCTCTGTGATGACTTACTTAAACATGACTTCTCATATTGTTTCCCTATCAATTCCTATCTTCCCGAAGACTGGTATTGTGACTCATTTTTTTCTGCCCATAGCTCCAACCAACTTTTTGATTTGCTTTTAGCCCTGTTGAACTTTTACCTCCCTTATTTATTATGAATTGGATTTATGATCAGCTGTTGGTCTTTTTCATGAGAATGGCACCACCTGTATCCACATTACTTAACTCTCAGAACTGATAACTGAGGCCATCTGTGTCAACAAATCAACTATTTGTTCCAGGATATTCGTATTTAGGAAGATAAGACTGTAAATCAATAAATAACCGCATTGTTTACTTCAGGAAATTTCTGAAAACTAATTTGCTCTGGGAAATAATTTGCTCATCTGGGTAAACAGCTCTCCTATCTGGAAAACAGACAGCACACCTGAGCAAGCAGCTTGCTTATCAAGCAACAGCTCATTTGTCAAGATTCTCTTCAAGACTCTTGCTTCAGATGTCCACCAACCTGAAACTATTATGTCACACATCTTGCCTAATCCCTGTTTTGTGTCTTGCAAACCTGCCTGGATTGCTTGAGCCTACACCCCAAGATCTATAAACATGCTTCCCAGCCCACCTCTTCCTGAGACACTGTTAAGACTCTGTCAGGGTGCTATTGCTAAAGTAGGTCTAATAAACTTAGCATTCTTTGATCAGCAGGTTTTCTTGTGGCCTTTTGGGAGAATCAATAGGTAATATTAGGCAAATATCTCATCTGACCCAGCCTACCCATATTGATGTTACACACTAGGTTAGGTCTTATGCAGTTGTATTTGACTAAAAATAAAAAGTTATCTTCTCTCTCAGGTGTGAGATGCTTAAAAGAAGAGGACAAAATTGTTTTTTATTCAAAAAATTTATACATAAGTTAGTAGTTCTTAAGCATGGTGGTTGGGAGTGGTGGTGGTGAGGAAGGTGGAGAATAAAAAAATAAACTGATGGAGACTTGGCATTTCATTAACCTGTGGGAGAGTTTCAAATTATGCCCTTGAAGGTTCTGATAATCAATCCTTCTGCCCATCCTCCTCCTCCAGTTGGAAGTGAGAACTAGTAGTTTAGATATTTGTTCTACCTAACAAGGTGAATAAGAGAATGGAGGCCATTGTCTATTAATTAATGAGTAAATATGCAAATAATTAAGGCAAAGATGTCATGTTAAGTGTATATCCAATATTTACCTTCTTTCTCACTTGATTTAGTCACTGTGTAAAAGAAATAGTGGTTTTCCTTTACCTTCTATCGACTTATTTTTACATAGAAGAACCAAAGCATATTTGGCATCAGGCCCAGAGGGGCATACAGTTATGCCAGAGAAATAAAAAAGCGAGGCAAGATTTCTATAAATCAATCCTTAGTTATTTTGGAAATGTTTTTAGTCGAGCTTTGGCATGAAGATTTTTTTTCTTAAATATAGAAATTGGTACTGCCTTATAACATGCTTATCCAAAATTTTGTTTAAAAATGTTTCTTTCAGCCTATTGAGGAAGTTTTTATTTTCTTACTTGATATGAAAACATTTTCCTTATAAGATTAGAAAGAGTTCATAAAGGAGGTAAGATTTTTATTTTAACCAGCTGGTAAGCGAGGACTGACAGAGGATTTCTCAGCTGGGGTGGAGTGATGAAGAAAAGAAAGAAAATCTATAACCATATGTCCGGCTACCATTTCTGCCTGAAAGATGCTATGTGTAGCAACCCCTAACAATGTCCTCTTTTCTCTCACTGGGATTTTTGGTGATGATTTATCAATTTAATATAGACTGTTCATTCTCTTTCATGGTTCCATTGTTGTAATTGTTTTTTCCTCTAGGTCTTGTTTGCTGACAAAAATTTTCATAGCTCTTATATAGTTTGCTTTTGATATTTAGTCTTCCCGAAGTTCATTTTCAAATCTGTCATGGAGTTTATAGCTGTTCGCTTTTCTAAGACATTTAACATTTAAATTTTAATAATCCCTTCAGTCTTTAGTGATACTGGTGTTGGACAGATTGCTAAAGTTATACCATAGAAGAGTTCTATACAGGATATAAGGAGTTGCTAAGGAAAAAAGTTGATTGTAGTCTTTGTATTAAATACAATATTGGGAAGAAACCACAACAATCAAGGCTTGTTTTGAAAGAGGGCTCTACTGCCATGAGAAATTCAATTCCACCCTTGCTTTATTTGCACTGCTCCCCAAGACCTTCCTCTTAAATCTACAAATAAGTCAGAAAGGATTATTTTTAGACTCCATGTAATATTACTTAACAGGTATACATTACTTAAATTTAGTAGAATGAAATGTTTTATGGGCCATGTGTAGTGGTGGCCCACACATGTAATCTTAGTGATTTGGGAGGCCAAGCTGAAAGGATTGCTTGAGCCCAGGTGTTTGAGACCAGCCTGGGCAACATATTGAGACCCCATCTCTATTAATAAAAACAAAACAAAAGTTATATGCATGTCAGGGGTTTTGGGGGAAATTAAATTAGAATCTGTTTTACCATTCTATCATTTAGGCCAACCAGGCAGAAAGAAATATGCTTTCTTAAAAAAAATTCTATGTGAGGCAAGGGTATAGTTATGTAGGGTTCATTCATTCTAGATACTCCTATACAATAATGAGTAGGAGGGAGTTCTTAGACTATGCTTTATAAAATGATATTGAAGTATTTCTTGACTCATCTTTCTCAAACACCAAATCCAATCCATCAACAAATACTGTTGGTTCTACTTACAATATCCTCTATGTTTTCATCACTCCACCATTCTCACTGTACTTTGAACATCTCATCTAGACAATTGCAACAGCCTTCTAACAGGTCAGTTTGTTTCTGCCATAGACTATTTATTCTTCACACAGTAACCAGAGTGATCCATTCAAAATGAAAGTAAGTTTATGTCACTTCTCTGCTCAAAACTTGCCAATGGCTTTCTTTAGACAAGAAATAAAATTGAAGGCCTTTTTCTACCATGACTCCAAGGGCACTGTCATCACCCCCAGGCTCCTGCCTGGCTCCCAGTTCTTATAGCTCTCTCCTTGCCCATTCTACTCCGGCTTCACCAGCCCTTTGCTGCTGTTAGAAGATATAGTTTCTGGGGTTTTGCAGTTGCTAGTCTCAGCCTGGGATGTTCTTTTCTGAGACACTGGCATGTTTTCTCTCAATTTCTTCAGATTTCTGCTTCGATGTCACTTCATCCTAGAGGTCTTACCTGACCATTCTCTCAAGCAGCATCCCATGCCTTGCTGTCCCCTTTCCCTGCGTAAAGTATTCACTTATTGCCACCTGGACATCTTCTACTTACCTGTTTATTGTCTTTCCCCTCCCCCACATTACAATGTCAGCTTTATGAGTGCAAGAGCACATCTGTTTTGTTTATTGCTCTGTTACAAGATCAATAATGGTGCATAGCCTATAGTTAGGTACACAATAAATATTTACTTATTCATATAAATATAAGAATGATCATTTGATTATGCATAGGTTCTGTAATGACCCAAAGCCAGGATTTACTATGAACAGTTATGAGTGTAGAGTATGTTATTGTACCATTTTCTCATTCCTTCTCACTGGATGATCTTTTAACAAATGATTTTGTATTAATTGATGGGGCTGCTTCTTCAGGGATATGCTCTTGCTTGTGTTTTTGTAATAAGCAGTGTACTTCTTACTCTAGGGTCATTGACATAACATTAAATCTCATTTTCTCTTGAATCTAAGCTTACTTTATTTTGTAACTGTTAGAATTATTATTCTCTTCTGGTGATGTTATCTTCTCTATCTGAAAAATATTTTTTTTGGTATGTCGTAATCATGAGTTTTCTTCTTTTTAAGAATAATATTGGTTGTGTGCTTTTTCAGAGGCATTATAAAAGACACATGATATTTTAGAAAATTTGGAAGACCCAGAAATATATTTTAGAAAATTAAGAATTATCCTTGTGATTTAGTATCTGTCTAGGAGTTTTAGCCAGTTCTTCTGGGCATATGGTAGGATTATACTTGCCTACTCTTTTTGAAGTCAGTCTTGGCCATGTGATTTGTTTTGCCCATGAAATGTGAGTGGCAGTGACATGTGTTCCTTTCAGGTAGAAGTTTCAGAGCTGTGCACAATTCACCACAGTCTTTTCTTTGGTACCAGTGATCATGGAAGGATGCGTGGAGACGAAGCCTCTGTCAGTGTGGGTTGCTGTTGGACTCCATGAACAGAGACTCTCTACCCACGTATGTAAGCAAGAATTGACTTTTCTTAGTAAAAGCTGCTGAGAACCTGGGATGTCTGTTACCATTGCACAATGTAGTCTGTGCTACTGATACAAGAATTATAAGAAAGACATGGTCATTTGGAAACTACAGAATTACGTAAAAATGAAAACAAAAATCAATGATTGCCCTGGTATCTTGGTATATATCCCCTGGTTTTTTATAAATTTGTGTGTATGCTTGTTTGTATAATTTGAAAAAATGCGATTATTCTCCAACTACTCTTTCTTGATCTGTTTTTTCACTCACTAGTAGTAAAAGATTTTATGTCATTTAATATCCTTCTACAACCTGAATTTTAATGGCTACATAGTAGTATATCATTCTGTCTTGCTTATGAATCTACTCACTCTGTGTGCTATGTTTATGGGAAGATTTCTTTCTATGGCCACTTGGTAGGTAAAGGCTTTTCTCCCTGGAGACCTTACTAAAAAGGAAAGTTCCACTTATGCTGCACTGTGACACCTCTTAACCAATACAATTAAATATTCTCCAGGTGTCAGTAGCTCAGACATCATCATTCACTCATTTAATGCTTACTATTAAATAGGTTACATCATACAATTAAAATACTCTGCAGTAAATAATTTCTGAAGGCAAATAGTTATTTGGTAATATTAATAAACAGTCCTAATTTTTTATAAATAACATTCTTATGTATTAGGTTTTCTTACAGTGGGCCACAGCTGTCGTAATCAATATCCATACATTAATGTTTTATAACTCAGTGCTATTATTATGATACAAATAATGCTTTGCTGTTTAAAGCTCAAAGCAATAAATGGAAAATGCCAAGTTGAATGTAAGAGTTACTTCTACTTCAGTCCTTGGGAATTCATTTCAAGAGCTTTGAGACAGAGTGGAGTAATTTAGATTCTACTAAATTCATTTCTATATTTTTATTTTTTAAAACTTATTATTTTTAAAAAGAATTCGTAGTTACTATCACAAAAGGATGACTGTTAACGTTTAAGATTTTGGTCTAAATTCAGTTTGTTAAAATATTAAGAGGATAATAGTTTCACTCTATATTATATGATAGCATATTTTTATCTCTTTTATTGTGGAATTATTTTGACATACTACAATATTTACCTAAAAAATTTATTTTTAGCATAAAATGCTCAATAAAACTCTAACAAATAGTTTATATTTCAGATTTTGAGCTAGTTATTTGTCTTATCTTTGACATGTAGGATTTAATGATATTATCATCAAATAAAAAACAGTGGAATTCAGAACTAAGAGCCTGATTTCTTTCAATTCTTTTTACTCACTTTGTGATTTAAAACAGGGTAGCTAGTAGGCAGTGCATAAAATGTCAAATTTCTTTAATGGGGTTCCTATTCTCTGCCTATCTCACAAAGAACTTTATAGTGTATACAGGTTTTGTTGTTTCCATACTTTCCTTCCTGTGGCCCCAAGTATTGCATGTTCTCATCAGCAGTCTTCAAAGTGTCAAAATGGTTTTGAAAAAGGAGGATGACCCTTTGACACTTTCTCTACCACCTTTTTTATTACACATTGTCACCTGACCCCAAACCTCTGCTGCTTGTGTTGAAACCGGGTGAAGACAGAGACAGCTGTGCCTGATGAGAACCCCAGAGACAGAGGAAGGTGGCACCCATAGTGAGCACCAGAAGCCTTGCTGGAGGAGAGACATGTGAGGACGAGTGCAGTGTGTGCTTCATGACAGCCTTTTGTGGAGGGATTACATTTTAGGAAGAAAGTAGAAGGCACTTTTTCCATGAAGGTGATAAAGAGGTAGTAATAACTGAGGTATACAATAATCTGACTAAATCCTCATAAAGATGTGGTCAGTATATATATTTAATTTGTCTAAAAAAGGAAAAGGAAAAATTTCCAAACTCCAATCAGTGGCTGTTCTTTATTTACTGTGTACAATATTTGATTCATCAACATTATAATTTGGGAGTATGAATGTTCCATTGTAACATGTTTATTTCATTCTCATGCCTGGGATGTTACTTACATGTATCTTCTATAAGTTGTGAGACAAGCATTGTGGAACCAGTAAACTCCCTGGTAATTATCATTAGACAGAGTCCTGTGACTTTCTGTCCTTTTCTTTCCCCAATTTATGATGACATCTGATCCTTTAAGTGAGGATGTGAGAATATATGAATTAGATGTTGATGTTAACAGGAAAATGTTTGCAGCCGCCGAAGGGAAAGTGTAAGAGTGAGTTTGTGCTCTGAAGTGGGCTAGTGTAGATTTATATGTCTGTGACAATGCCTCTTCTCAGAGGAGTGGAAAAAATCCCAGAATCTTTTAAAGAACTTTTGGAGTGACAATGATATTCTAAAGGGTGGTAGCTTTTTGGAAGGGCCTCTTAAGCATCTCATTCTCATCCTAAATCCTTGAGCTGGACTGACTTGAATAAACCTCGTTGTCTCTATCTCTTCCACATGCTAACTCACCCCAGGGAGAGTCCTGTGTGCCTTCCATACTACCTGGAATCATGGTTTCCCAGTGGGGAGCATGCCATCTTCTGGTGTTGGCAGAGAGTTTTGTGGTCTACCATGTTTTTCCCGGACGTTGCAGTGAGTGCGCTGAAAACTGTATGTAAATCTATAGCTTGTCCTATTTGGGCTACACCCTGACTCTAAAAGTCTGGATCTATCCAGGGCATTGTTACGCTTGTGAATGGGTGCTTGTGTTAGTTCAAGCCCTCTTAGGAGTAAACCCTAAGGTAAGATTAGACCTGCAAGAGGTTTATTGGGTAAAACACCAGAGGTTAGGAGAAGGTAAGGGAAGTTGTCAGACTGAAGTGCTGGTCCGCCACCTGAGAAAAGAGAGAAAGAAGAAAGGATTGGGTAAGACCCTCAGGCCCCTGAGAAAGTTTCAGCCAATGGAGGAGAGTCCCTATGCCAAAGGCATATATTAGAGGAGTCCCCTCTGGGCAGGTATTGCCTGGTTCAGGTACTACTGGGCTCATTCATGGGCTGGGAGCAGCCTGGGGGAGGTATGCTGTGAAAACTGCAGTGGCTCCAAAGGTGTGGTGCATCCCTACAGCAGGTTTTCCTGAAGGGAGAACAAACAACCTCCATGCCCCCAATATCACTGCCACAGAAACATTTTGAAGAGCTTAAATTTTGGCCTAAATTTAAGGAGGCAGCTTGGTGTGGGGCTGTTGTTCTTGGTTGAAAATCTGGATCCATCGTTTGTTAGTTAGGAACAAGTACCTATACCTCTTGAGCCTTAGTTTTTTTCATTTAGAAAATGAAGTTAATAATAGTCATAGAGCAGGTTGCTGAGTTGATTAAATAAGTTGTTATGTGACTGTTCCTACCAGATAGTTGTTGCTCTGACATTTTTCTCCCTTTCTTTCAACCCTTTCTATTTATTTCTTGCCTGTCTGCCTCTCCATGAAATGCCTCCTCCCTCCCTTCCTTCTCTTCTCTTCCTTCCTCCCTCTCTCTCTCCTTCCTTGCCTTCTTTCCTCCTTTCCTTCCCTTCTCCCTCCCCTCCCCTCCCCTTCCCTCCCCTTCCCTTCCCTGCTTTCTTTCTCTCCTTCTCTTCTCTCTTTCCTTCCTTCCTTTCTTCCTTTCTCCCCTCCCCTGCTCCCCTCTCCAACCCCCCTCCACTCCCCTCCCCCCCTCCCCTCCCCTCCCCTTCCCTTCTCTTCCTTTCTCTTTCTGTCTTTCCTTCTCTCTTCCTCCCTTCCTCCCTCCCTCCCCCCTTTCTTTCTTTCTTTCTTTATTTCTTTCTTTCTTTCTTTCTTTCTTTCTCTTTCTTCTCTCCTTCCTTCCTACTCCCCTCCCTTCCCCTACCCTTCCCTCTTTCTTTCTCTTTCTCTCTTTCCTTCCTTCTCCCCTCCCCTCCCTTCCCCTTCCCTTCTCTCTCTCTTTCTCTCTTTCCTTCTCTCTTTCTCCCTCCCTCCCTCTCTCTCTCTTTCTTTCTTTCCTCTTTTTCCCTTCCATTCCCTTCCTTTCTCTCTCTTTCCTTCTCTCTTTCTCCTCTCCTCCCTCCCTCTCTTTTTCTTTTCTTTCTCTTTCTTTCTTTCTCTTTCCTCTCTCCTTCCTTCCTCCTCCCTCCCCTCTCCTTCCCTCCCCTCCCCTTCCCTCCCCTCCCCTCTCCTTCCCTCCCCTCCCCTCCCCTTCCCTTCCCTCTTTCTTTCTCTTTCTCCCTTTCCTTCCTTCTCCCCTCCCCTCCCCTCCCTTCCCCTTCCCTTCTCTTCTCTCTCTCTTTCTCTCTTTCCTTCTCTCTTTCTCCCTCCCTCTCTCTCTCTCTTTCTTTCCTCTCCCCTTCCTTCCTTCCTCCTCCCCTCCCCTTCCCTTCCCTCTTTTTTCTCTTTCTCTCTTTCCTTCCTTCTCCCCTCCCCTCCCCTCCTCTTCTCTTCTCTTCTCTTCTTTCTTTCTTTCTCTCTCCTTCCTTCCTTCCTTTTTTCTTTCTTTCTTTCCTTCTTTTCTTTTCTTTCTTTTCCTTCCTTCTTTCTTTCTTTCTCTTTCTTTCCTTCTTTCTTTCTTTCTCTCTTTCTTTCTTTCTTTCTGTCTCCCTCCCTCCCTCCCTTCCTTCCTTCCTTCCTTCCTTCCTTCCTTCCTTCCTTCCTTCCTTCCCTCCCTCCCTCCCTCCTTCCTTCCTTCCCTCCTTCTCTTTCTCCATCAGATTCAACCTCCTCATTCTGAGTTTTAGAACCACCTACACATCTACCCACACTATTTTTTTAACCCAACTTTATTTGTACTCATCAAGCAGATTATTTTAGCAATTGATGCCTGTTTTCACGGAATTAGATATTCCATTACTTCCCAATTTCTGACAGCCATCTACAAATGAGTGATTTCTCTTCTTAAATTTTTTTTGGACCCTATTCAATACTCATGCCTCGCAAAGTGCTTTTCTAACTTTTGAGGTCTAGTGTGGGTAAAAAGATTTCTATTTTCCTTCCATCTTTTCTCAGAATTGTTTTTCACCCAGCAGTTCCAGTCACTGACATGGAAAAACATAAATGAGGAAATAAAATTAATACTATTAACTTGTGTCCTGATTATGAATTCTTGATATTAAGAGAGAACAAGTAAACTACTCTGGATCAAACTACAAGATAAAAAAGGAAAATTTAGAATTTCTGCCTCACATTTATGGAGAGAAATTTAAGCGATTTTTTTCAACTTAATTATTACAGTATGTCCCTTATCATCCTTTATGTTTCATACATTTATGTATTGGTGTGTGTGTGTTTGTGTGTGTGTGTGTGTGTGTGTGTATGTGTACTTTTTAATCCACAACTGGAGTATGGAGGTTCAGAAAAGAATAAAGGTGAAAGACATCTTTACTTTTTGCTCTTCATCCTGTTGTTTTCCTATTGTGTATACTCTGGATCCAGCTTAGGTTTTTGAGAACATTTCTGTCTTAGCAATTGGAGAGCTAGCTTGATATTTAGGAAATTGTTCACAGGGTGTCATCAGGTATGCCAGAGAGGCTGGTCTATAAATAAACACACTATAATGAAATTAATCCTCAATTCATGCTAAGAAAAACTCTGGGTCTACTTGTGAGTTAGGTGATGGGGAACTAGCTACCTGACCTCTTTAAGCTTTAGTTCCTCGTTGAAAAAAATGGTTAGATCCACCCTCTCTCCTGCCTTATTGGGAATGAACACTGCTGTTTTCCTTGTGGATTATTGATCAATCAGCCAAACAATCACTCAATCTACAAATTAACTACCCAACAGACGTTTATAGGGTACCTCTCATGTTTGTCATTTATAAACTGTGTTTCTTTCCTGCTTATCTTAATAGGATTATGAGAACTTCACATTTATAAAATAAAGTGTAAACTTTAAATTCTAAACAAATATAAGGCATTCTTACGATTAGTGAAGAAGATACCTCTTTCCCTTTTTCATCTTATCCCCACACCTAAAGCCAAAGTCATTCACCCTCTGATGAACACCCTATATATATTAGAGATTGTCAGGGTACAGTTGGTTATAGTCTGCAGCTTGGTTCCTCCATTTGCTTTGCATGGAACTTGCTAGTCTTAGCTCTTTACCACTAGCATTGTCTATTGATACATGCACTAAGGTGAATTCATCACTCCTAATGCTACTCTGGAATCTTTCTGATTAGTACAGCTCCTCAGCTACAACGTTACATACTCATTCCTTAAATACATCTGTCATCCAGGCACTTTGGGAACCACTTGGCCCAATCCTTCATGACCTCTTGGATTCTACCTTAGTCCCAGCCTGAGTGTCAGAGAATCAGAACATTTTCCAAAATATCTTTTAGACTAAAATGTTCTCATTGCTCTGTGTCCTGTTTAAAATGCAATGTTATCTGTAAGAAGTGTCCCACGAAACCACGGTTAAGTTTTAACATTTGAACTAGAATTGTTGTCAAATTAGCCAGGCAGCCATCTTGATAAGGATTGAGGACATTAAGGAAACACATGAAAAAAATGTGTTTTGAGAGGGTATCAAGAATTGGTGGCCAGGGGAAGGCCTGTCAGAAAAAGATCTAGCATATAGGAGATCTAGGTGGGGATCCATAAAAGAATTTCTTGAAGGAGATGCAATAGGAGAGAAAAAGGAATAGTGGAAAGGAGACAGAGAAATGGAAATTCAAAAAGACAAGCAGGAAGGCCAATGTCCCTGAGTGCCCACAACACTTTATTATTACCTCTAATGTGGCATGCATCTAACCCAGTTAGGATTAGTCGTACGTGTTTCCATGTCATTTATAGAATGGTAAGTTCCTGAGGACAAGGAAAATATCTTAATCACCTTTTATTCTCAGTATTTGATAGAGTATTTGGCAATATTTTAAGTATATAATGTTGTATTAGGAGAAAAACATTAATTTTGCCTATGGCCAGTTCTGCCTCAGGACTCACAGTTCCTTGATTTATGGTAAATTTGATTCATGGTAAATAATATGGTTTGGCTGTATCCCTACCCAAGTCTCACCTTGTGTTGTAATAATCCCCACATATCCAGGATGGGGCCAGGTGGAGATAATCAAATCACGGGGGCTCTTTCCCCCATACCGTTCTCATGGTAGTGAATAAGTCTCATGAGACATGATGTTTTTATGAATGAGAGTTCCCCTGCACAAGCTCTCTTGAATGCCACCATGCACCATGTAAGATGTGCCTTTGCTTCTCCTTTGTCTTCTGCCATGATGGTGAGGTCTTCCCAGCCATGTGGAACTATGAGTCCATTAAACCTCTTTCCTTTATAAATTACCCAGTCTTGGGTATGTCTTTATTAGCAGCAGGAGAACAGATTAATACAGTAAATTAACTATTAAATATTTGATATGTTGTATTAGTTTGTTCTCACACTGCTATAATGAACCACCCGAGACTGGGTAATTTATAAAGAAAAGAGGTTTAATTGACTCACAGTTCCACAGGCTGTACAGGAGGCATGGCTAGGGAGGCCTCAGGAAACTTACAATTATGGCAGAAGGCGAAGAGGAAGGAGGCACAACTTACATGGTGGGAGCAGGAGGAAGAGAGAGAGAGAGCAAAGTGAGAAGTGCTGCATACTTTCAAGCAACCAGATCTCATGAGATCTTAGTATCACAGGAATGGCAACGGAGAAATCTGGCCCCATGATCCAATCACCTCCCACCAGGTTCCTCCCCCAACATCAGGGATTACAGTTCAACAGAATATTTGGGTGGGGACACAGAGCCAAACCATATCAGTGGTTTATTATTTTAGTTATGCTAGAGAACAGCTTTCTACTTGATAATGTAAGGGGAAGTGGTAGAAACTAAGACCAGCAAGAGACCGGAGTCGTGTTGGGGAGGACGTTGAGCTTGCATTTAGTTTCTAATGAAATAAGGAGGAGTTACAAAAAAATTTTGCACAAAGAAGTGACAATAATAGCAGTGTAATTTAGAAATATTAGTGAGCCAGCATTTTGGAAACTTAATGGAGTCATGTCAGGTGATAAAAATGGCTTGAGGTAGAGCAGGATAAGTGAGGAATGTAAAGGAAGCTAGAAATGTGTGATTCTTTATAGATTATTTTAAAGGAGAAACAAGGGAAAGGCAACGATTGAAAATGTCATAGAGGACTGGTGATACTAATATCAATAGAGAAGTCAGCAGTAAGAATGTTTACAGGAAGAAGTTTCCTTGGTATAGAAAAAGAGCAGAACAGACTCACAGAAAAATGGTAGCTGTGAGATGGACACCCTGGGTTTGAATTTCTGCTTTGACCTCGGTCAAGTCACCTCTTAGAATCTCAGCTTCTGCAATTGTTACAAAAAATATGAGTTTGGACTAGAAGAGCTTTAAAGTCCCTTCCAGTTCACCACTGTAGATTCTTGACCCATTCTGTAAGCTGCTCTATTATTTGGGTCTTGGAAGGAAACAAGATAGGGTAGATAGGCCATGACTCCAAAATTGAGTATAAGGCACTGGCAATTGATACCTGTTTCTAACCACCGCAGAAAAGAGGGCATGGTACCTTGCTGTTTGGGTTGCCTGCTGTGAGAATCAGTCTCATACCAACTCATTATTCCATGCCCTAGGACACTTTCTTTATCAATAGACTTACTGACCTGTGTGTTTTTTTGCTTTATTCTAGCAATGATTCCCCGGTATGACATGTAATGATGGGGATAGCTGTCCAACTTGGCAACATTGACGGGGTACAGAGCCTCTGAAGGAGAGATGGATGCAGGCAGTTTGTCAGGACTTTGTTGGATACAGTTTGTGTATCCAGACTTCAGAATAAGTAGAACCAAGGCCACTAAAGAGAATGAGAATATTCTTTGAAGAATAAATAGAGAGATGAAAGGACAAGGGAGACTATAAATGAATTTTAGGGCAATTTCCTTTCGGTGGCTGTCTGGAAGAGAAAATGGAGGGCAGAGTGAATTGATCAGAGGGCAGGAGCAGGATTGGTTTGGAGGCAGAACAGCAATGTATGCAAGGCAGAAAGGCTGGCTTATTTACTGAGAGATACTTACTGCAAAGAGGCACAGAGCACAGACAAGGTTGCAGAGGTGCTGCATCAGGGCTCCAACCCTGGAGAATAGGGCACTATCTGGAGTGACAGTCACAGTACAGGCAATAAATAGAATTCTATCAATTCCAATCTGCTGCTGACATTAACCTAATTTTCTTGAAAAGTCACATCTTCTAATTTTATGAAATTGTGCTACAAGTGGGCAAATGGGAGGCTTTGCTCTTACCTTCTCTTGGGAAGTGAGTTTCACTGTAATTGCTTTTTATTTTCATCACTGAGTAAAATACTTTGGTGTCCCTTACCTATCAGTGCCCCAGGCTTTCATGTGGGCAACTGTTTTTAATTCTAATCAATAGGGGAATAAGCCCTGAGGAGTGTATTTAAGGTTTTGAACTGATTGTGTCCCAAAATCAAGCAAAGCATTTCCAGATCTGCAATGTACTGCATAAATTCAATAAAAATTGCCATGCTCATTAACATCACTGCCTATTGTTATGGCCATGAACAAATTCTATCTTTCATTGCTCATTTTGATTCAGTTCTTTGACTTAATGATCCCTATCCCAGAGAGAAACTCCATTAGCATTTTCAGATGTCAATGTAAATGTAGGAAGAAAATGCTTTAGGACATGAAATAATCAGGCAAGTCACTGGATATCTTGCTGCTTGTAAAAAAATTTCAGAAGAAAAAGTTTCTATGGGATGGGAATAAAACCTTAGAAAAATGCCAATTAAGGCTTCAGTTACTTATGTTTATTTATTTTTTATTCATTTTTTATCTTATTCTGAAAATAATTTGTGAAGACTTGCAACAAATGCACATGCAATGAAATGGTAAAAAGTAGAAGGGACGTAAAAAATTAGCAAGGAAAATAAAATAATATATTTATAACAACTATGATAAGGCTTCTAATTTGTGCTTTCTGGTAGATAAGAAAAGATAAAGTATATAATTGCTGGTTGATCCAATGTTATTAGAAAACTCTAAGCATTTTGTTTCTTAAAGGAAATGAAATTTTTCCCAGAACTGTATTAATTTTTTTAAAAAAGAGCAAACCTTCATATGGAACTTTGTAAAGGGTCATTGAGCAATGTAATGTGTTGTGGCCTAATATTTTTATAATGATTGCAGTTACAAATATCACATGTATGCTTCTGGCAGTGACCTTTGATAGAAGCCGAAGGAATATTAATAGTTGTAATACGGCATAAAAGCAGTACTCAAGGGGCTCGACTATGTGAAAATGAACGCCAGACTTTTTGAGGTTTAACTTTATTCAGGCATATAGAACAATTGTATTTCTCAAGTTTGGAGAATGTATAAGCCTCTAAATTAGAAATAATTTTTTATGGGCTATTCTAGTTCTAGGCAAGATGGAATAAACATACCACACTCTGTTGTTTTCACTCAGTGCAGCTAAAACACATGGTCAGGATTTATGGAACAGCTATTTGAGGGCTGTAAAAAGTAAATAGCATTGAGAAAAGGTTGGGAAGAATACCGGAATCAAAATATCACCAAACTGATGGTGAGTTTTCCATATAGTTCCTTTCAATATCTTCTGACTTGAGCTCAATGCAGCCAGAAACCTGGAGGTGAGCATTAGTGTGGGCAGAGAGAGTTCCAGAATTCCTCTAGTTCTGGCTCAAAGAGGAGCAAAGGAGTTTTCTAAAGCTAACACAGAGTGCAGAAAATGTCCCTTTATCATTTTCTTATTTATTTTTTTTCTTTACATTCCCTGCTCCTCAGCCCTCAAGAAATCCTGTGAGAAGGGCAACAACAAAGCCAACACGAACCTACAGTAGCCAAAACCTTCCTTTCCAATCAGAGGAGCTGTGATCCTCAGAGGGAGGATAAACTCTTATGAGTTTCCTCCCTTTCTGTCCTTGTACAGCTTAACTCCAGATGTGGGCACAGCTGTGGGGGGCATAAGGCAGAGCGGGGTAACTGAAGCCCCATTATTCTGGCCAGATAACCAAAAAGTAGGGTTACAGGGAATCAGAAAGTATTAAGGAGCTCCTTGTAAGGGAGAAACTTGAGAAAATGACCCTTAAAGTTTTAAATGAGCTCCCAGGCATAACCATGAGCCACATAGGTGTGGCTCCAATGTCAAAAAATATACATAGACTTTGAGAACTGAAATGTGGGATATACCAATGTCCAACATCCAAACTGACTACTGGGTGGCTCACATTCAGGACAGATCTGAATAGCACTGTAAAGTCTTTGAAAGCTTAATTAAACAATGCAACCACTGCCCATAGATAACTGGTCATGACTTAAAGCCTGGATTTAAGCAGGTCAGTTGGGTACTAAAATAAAACTACCAATATTCTCTGTAGGATTTAAGGAAGTCATCCCAGGGTCACAAAAAATAATAATAAAATTGTTCAGAACATAATCCATAATTACTCAGCATGTGAACAACTAGGTATATATCAACGGAAAAAACAATCAACAAATATAAATATCAAGATGGCACAGATATTGGGTTAATTTGAGCAAGACTTTAAAGAGCTATTTTAAAAAGTACTCCAAGTAAGAGTGAGCATTGTTGAACTGAATGTCAGAATAGAAAGTCTCAGCAAAGAATGGGAGATATAAATGAGAACCCACTGGAAATTTTGGAACTAAATGAGCTCAGTAACAGAATGTAAATGATAGATGAAAGAGTTAGTGAACTTGGATATAGTTCAATAGAAATTATCTAATCTTGACAAATGAAGAGTAAAAGTTGAAAATAAATGACTACAGCCTCAGGTCTAATATTTATGACATCAGAGTTCCAAAAGAAGAGGAGAAAGAGAGTATGCAGAAACGTATTTGAAGAGATACGGATGAAAAATTTTCCTATCTCTAACATGGACAAATGACAGAAACCTACAGGCTCACAAAGCTGAAAGACCCCCTCCCTTTGAGATACACTGAAAGATATCCATATTCAGACACATCACAATCAAACTCTTAAAAACTAAACACAAAGAAAAAAATCTTGAACATAATTTAAGAAAAATGATTAGTTATAGAAACACAATTCAAATAAACATAAATTTCATGTCAGAAGCCATAAAAGCCAGAAATGGAATGGCGTTTTTCAAATGTCAAAAGAAAAAACTTACAATCTATGAAGTAAGGAGATGAAAGAAATTCCCAGATGAAAGAAAACGGATAGAGTTTGTTGCAGCAGACCTATTCCAAAAGGATTACTGAAGGGAGTTCTTCAGGCAAAAGAGAAATGATACAAGAAGAAAACTTGGAACATCTGAAATGAAAGAAGAGTACCAGAAATGGTAAATACCCAGGTAAATATAATAAATGGTTCTCTTATTTAGTACTTTAAAATGTTTGATGGTTTAAAGAAAAATTACAACATTTTTGATAGGCTTTTCAATGAAGTAGATGTAATATGTAAGACAACTATGACATAAATTGGGGGAGAGGGACCTATAGGACGTTATGATTTCCATATTCTTCTCAAAGTGGTAAGTGTTAATTCTAAAAATGTGAATAGTTTGTATGCATTTGGTAATCACTAGAGAAACCACTAAAAATTATACTGAGATATAGTTGAAACAAAATAAATTAAAATACCTAAAAAAGTTAATAATGCAAAAGAAAGAATTGGAAGCTAAATCTACCCAATGTTAAGACATAAAGTAACCGAGATAGTAATCAAGACAGTGTGGCATTGGCAAAAGGATGGATACACAGAGCAACAAAAAAATTATAGAATACAGAATTAGACCCACACACATAAGATCAATTGATTTTTGACAATGATACAAAGGCATTTCAATGTAAAGGATAGCCTTTTCAAAAAATGGTGTTCGTACAACTGAATGTCCACATGCAAAAATTTGCATGTTGACTCATACCTCACACCTTATAAAACTTAATTCAAAATAAATTATATATGTAAATAATATAATAGTGTAGGACTATAAAATTTTAGAGGATAATATAGGAGAATCTTCATGACCTGGGGCTAGGAAAAAGTTCTTCGATAGGACACCAAAGCAAAAATCACAAATGAAAAGAAAAGGATAAATTGACCTTCATCAAAATTAAAACATCTCTGAAAGACACTGTTAAGACAAAAATAAAAGACATCTGTAGGCTGAAAGAATATTTGCAAACCACGTATATGACAAAGGACTTTGATTCAGAATATAAAAGAACTCTCAAAAGTCAACAATAAAAAAAGAACCCAATCAAAAAATGGGCCAAATACTTGAAAAAATGTTTAACCAAAGAGAATATATGAGTGACAAATAAGCAAATAAGATAGTCATCATCACTACCCATTAGAAAAATACAAATTAAAACCGAAATGCCATGTTCTTAGACAACCTATTGGAATGGCTGAAATAAAAATACTAAGTGTTGCTGAGGATGCAGAGCAGCTAGAAGTCCCATACATTGCTTCTGAAAATATAAAATAGTACATACACTCTGGAAAACAATCTAGCAACTTCTTATAAGTTTAAACATATAGATATATATATGTATACATATATGTATACATATAAAAAACATATGACTCATCCATTCCATTTCTATTTACTTAACTGATATTTTATGTTCACACAAAACCTGCATACATTAATATTTCTATCTACTCTGCTCATAATGACTGAAAATGGGGACAATCTAATTTAATGAGTGACTAGATAAACAAACTGTGGTACAACTATACAATGGAAAAACTATTTAGCCATGAAAGGGAAGGGATTATTGACATGCAACAATTTGGCATTTTTTTGAGGGAAAGAAGCAAGTCTCAAATAGTTACATGCTGTATGATTCCATTAATATGACATTCCTTAAAAGACAAAACTATGGTGATAGGGAACAGATCCATGGTTTCCAGCGGTTAAAGGTTGGGAGATAGTGTGAGTACAAAGTGGTTGCCTAAGGGAGAGTTTTTGGGATGATGGAACAGTTGTATCTTGATTGTAGCAGTAGTTGAACAAATCTATGTGTTTGTTAAACTTACAAAACTGTACAGAAAAATCCATTTGAATGTATGTCAATTTAAAAATAACATTAAAAATAATTTAAAACAATTTTGTATCTCCCACCAGTGTAGATTTAAATTTCATAAATATTTAAATGCATTAGCTTAAAACTAGGTATGCACTTCTTATGTTTATGGTCTCAAAGAACCAAAAAAACCAAAATCAATTTACAAAATAAATACAAATCATGAAATTGATAAAGTTCAGAGCTCCATTAACTTAATGTGATAGATAATGTTTGGCTGAAATGAAATTTTCCTCCTAATAGGAATATGATACTGACTATTCAAGCACAGATGCTTTTGAGTTAAGCATGTTTGTGTTATTCAGTGATTCAGTTATTTTACATTTCCATTCTAAATATAGTGAAACCTTTGTTTATACAATGCATTGTGAGGTCATTTGATTTACACTTGGCAAATGGCATCATTGATTTGTTTCATATTTGCCTAGGGCAATGAAAGCAGTATCTTCACATTACTGCCATTGCCAAGGAAGATGTGCATGTACATAGTGAAATTACAGGACAGAAAGCCCTCAGTTATAAGATAAACATTCAGATATTTCAAAATATATGCATGCATGTGTCTGTGTGTGAGAGTGTAAAAGTTGCTGGCCGGGTGCCAGCTCACACCTATAATCCCAGCACTTTGGGAGGCTGAGGCAGGGGGATCGCTTGAGCCCAGGAGTTCAAGACCATCCAGGGAAACATAGTGATACCTTGTCTGTACAAAAAAATACAAAGATTATTAGCCTGGCATGGTGGCACACGCCTGTAGTCCCAGCTACTCACTAGGCCTGGGTGAGAGAGTTGCTTGAGCCTAGGAGTTCGAGGTTGCAGTGAGCTGTGATCATGCCACTGCACTGCAGTCTGGGCATCAGAGCAAGACCCTGTTTGAAAACAAAAAGTTGCTGAGCAAACGGAAACATTAAATTAAAATATTGTGTAGAACTCATGATCACTAAAAATATTTCTGTATTTAGATATATGGAGAAGCACTCAATTGAAGCATTTGGGAGTTAGATAATGGAGGGTGATAGTCATCCTCCACGTTTTGAAGTTTTAAAGCAGTAATTATTCATGTACGATATAGGAGAGTCCAACCTAGGCAGTCTTTGAAGTCGGGCTGTTTTCTCCCTGGGATGTTTCCATGGCTTTCTGCAGTCACCTCCTGTTGGCCCTCCTTCACCCTGTGCTCTCTAAGTCTGCCTGCCATCCTGGCGTAAGCTGTTCCTTGCTGAGTTTACACCCTGCTCAGGCCCTTGCACCATAGGTGTTTTTTTTTTTAAATCATCATTCATCTTTGTTTTATTCCGTTTTATTCCGCAAAGATTTCTCTTTTTTGGAGCTTCTATATATTGAATCAGAGTTTTTTTTTCTTTGTGTCTGCTTCTTTTATTTAACATGATGCTTTTGGGATTTTTTATTCTTGCATGTTTGAGTAAGTTATGACATTTTATCACTGCATAGTATTCCATTGAATGACTATGCCGTGATTTGTTTACCTAGTGAACTTTGGGTTGTTTCTAGTTTATTTTACTGTTGTGAATGAAGCTGCTCTGAACATCTGTGGACATTTATTTGGTTATAGCTAAGTTTTTATTTTTCTGGAGTGATTAACCAGGGTGCATTTTCTGGGTTGTATGATAATGCTAAGTTCATATTTATCTTTACAAGATGTAGCCAGACTGACTTTCACAGTGGTATACTATTAATATTTTACATTCTCAACAATGATGTTTGAGAGTTCCAGTTGCTCCATGTCTTTGCCAAAATGAGATATTTTCAGTCTTACTATTTTAGCCATCCTAGCAAACAATTTTGTATATTGGTATCTCATTTTGGACTTAATTTGCGTTTCTCTTATGAGCAATGATTTGTGAATTGTGTGTTTGATTATTTTGCCAATATTTTAAAAATGGGAAATTTGCTTGTAATTATTTAATTATAAGAGATCATTGTATATTCTGGATACAGGTCATTTGTTAGATGTTTGTATTATGAATACTTTCTCCAGATCTTTGGCTTATCTTTTTATTTTCTTAACAGCTTCTGAAGAGCATAAAATTTCTATTTTCTTAAAGTTCAGATTAGGAGGGTTTCACTTTATAGTTTGCGCTATTTGTGTCCCATCTAGAAAAACTGCCTACTACAACCTCATGAAGATTTTTCTTCTATTTTTTCTAAAAGTTGAGGTGTTTCAGTTTTTGAGCAGTGTTGGTCAGTTATAGCATAAGGTGCCCTTCTATTGGGATTTGTCTGATGTTCTTCTCATGGTTAGACTGGGGTTAAGGGTTATGGAGAGGAAAAATCACAGAGTAAAAGCGCAATTTCATCACATCATATCAAGGGTACATGCAGACTATCATCATGGTTTATCACTATTGATGTTGATGTTGACCTTGATCACCTGGTAGACGTATGTGTATATTCACATATCTATAAATATTTTTATATGTAGGCATTTATATCCATATTAAGTTAACCATCTTATTGATGCCTCCACCACTAATCTAGCACCATGTGATTGTCCTAGCCTATTCCTTCTGTTTCTCTGTATATATCTAACAGTGAGAACAGTGTTGAGCTTTTAATTTTTATCTTTATTAATATGAATCCTGAATGCAACACACGAGGTTTCTGAAGCAGAGAAGATTGATTATTGTTTCCAGCAAATAACAACTAGGTGGTTCCCCTGTGCCCCAATTTTTATCTCCAAGGAACATGATGAGAGCAGGATGAACAAACCTGCACATACAGGGTCTGTATTGCAGGTGAGGAATCCTGAAAAAAATAAATCTTTGTGCTTATAGGCATTCTGTCTCCAACCAAAGGAGGCAGAAAAAACTTTGCTCCTTGAGAAAGATTCCGGGTTCTTACTCTAACTCTTTGGAATGTAAATAATCTCTCTAAGCAAAAGATAACTACCATTTCCATCTTTACAACCAGGGATGTCTTTCTGGTTTCAGGCCTCAGACTTCCTTGAAATGTAAACTCATAAACCCTGAGAGGTAAATGTCTCTGGAGTTCTCTCCATATAATCTATTATAAATTGTCTTCCAATACTTGCTTTTAGTCAAGGTTCCAAGCTCAATAAAATTTGCTCAAAAATTCCTAACTCTGTAGAAACATAAAAATATTCTCTCTGAAGCCCTTTATACAGATGAGGAAAGTGAGGCACAGATAGGGTAAAAACTTGCAAAGTTAAGAGTGCTGAAGATGGAATTTAAATGGAAATTCATCTGAATCCAAAGCTCATGTTTCTTCCATTAGCGATTTAGTTCCAGAAAAGACTTCCCTGTTATTCAGCTAGTTCCAGATGTTTCAGGAACGTACTTAACTTAGTCTTTTGACTTTGCTTTTGTTCATACTCCTTTCTTGGTCTGAGCACCTTATATTTCTTCATTAGTTAGGTCTGCAGAATTTTGCTTTCTATTAAATTTCAATATTCATAAGTGGCTTTGCATTTTTTGTATTTTGGTGCATTATTTAAAGTATTTTTAAAATGCACTTTGCTTTCTAGAACTCGATATGGTATGGAAAGTCTTCTTAAGATTCTAGAGATTTTAGGAAAGATTAGGTAATACTGAAATGATGCTCTGATAAGAAAAACAATTTATTTCTATCTCTGGGCATAGATTTCCTAGTTTAATGTGAGTGAATAGCTCATTTTCAGTTTTAAACATGCCATCATTTTCCCACGTATTTTTCTTTCTTGGTATCCCGATACATTTAATGCTTATTCTAACCTCATATTTTGTTATTCTCGTTTCTCTGAATGGTTTGTATTAATGCGACAGTGATGCTCAAGGTCAGAGTGTGTGACTATAAATAGTTATTCAGAAGAGTGTAAAAACCCCAATGATTTTTCCAGGTAATGAGGTACAAGACAAACTCTATGGCTGAGATTTTTACTAGTGCAATCTCTTCAATGCTGCTGCCTGTATATAGGAGTCTCAGGAAGACTCTGCAATGTCATGAAGATTTTAATATTGCTTTAGAGGGTTTTGAGCATTTCAGTTATGACTTGTATTCAGCACCACCATTTAGTTCCTGACAATTGCTCGAGTTTGACAATTCCTGATTTAGCTGTTATCTATTTTCCAGTGCTTTCAAGAATGGGATGATAATGCAGACTCCTATTATAGAATACAAAAGGGCTCTGGACAGTTCTTGTAAGTGTTCACCTGCATGCTTAATTTCCTGTGGTCACAGCATTAAAATAAAAGCCCGAGGAAAGAGCTCACTAGTCCTGGTTTAGCTGGTTCCTGGAGTATGCTAATTCACAGGCCGTGACTACAGACCTGTAACTGGGGAAGTTTCTCTTCATATAGGTTAGTCTAGCTAACCTGCCAAGAAGTCTTCTCAAACAGTACGTAGGCTTCCTGCAGTGACAGAGCCCTCTGGTTAGCTACAGTGGCCATGGTGCCACAGTTAACACAGTTTTACTCTTTGGAGCTCAGATGTCTGTAAAGCTGCATGAAGCCTTTACCCCCAAGCAATCTGCAGTCATCACTGAACACTGCACAACGGTGTGGCTGCTTTTGCTGCTGTTTCTAGTAGCTGCTATGCTGATGAACATCTGCCTGTCATACATGCAGTATAGTGCCCTCAACACTATTTTGACAGTAAGTGAGTTATTGGTTATTCTCTTAGTATTTAAGCTTTCTTTATACTACAATTTTGACTACATTTCATTGCCAACTGACAGCATGCTGCTTACCAAAGATAACTGCTTATTTCAGACACAGTTCCAGAAATCTATTTACCTACTGCCCCTTTATTTGAAAATCTCACAGTTGTTGAGGGTATATGAAATATATGAATGGCTTTTCCAATTTAAGACATGCATAGAGGTAAAGTTATGACATTAACTGCATCCTTTGTACAGAAGAAGGGCTTCTTGGATGACAGAAGTCTATCCCCTCTCTTTACAAATTAAAGATACAGTGGGAGGAATAAAGGCTACTTATGAGTTTAAAGAAACATGGATTACCTTGTTCACATAGTTGACAATAACTCACTCACTTTAAATTTGTCCTAACAGCCTTGAAGGACTCTGCCAGTATGTCCTTTTAGTCATTTGTTGATACATTTTTTGTTCATTCATTCATTATCAATCCACAAATTCTAGGTGGAAATGTACTAGGCAGAAGCTGTGCTAGGGTCAGCCTACACAGAAGATAAAGAGATGGTCCTTATATTTAACCATACGTCATTTTTTTCTTATAGAATAACTAGATGAGTGAATGAATGAATAACTTTTCTCTTGTTGTTTCTTGTAATTGGTGTTTTGAATATTGAGAGGGGGAAATGTTGATATATTCTTTAAGGATAAACAGTTGAGAACTTCTACATAGGATGTTAGCAGCTTCTACCTTATTTCCTCATCTGAGTGTATCCATCCACAGAATAAGAAGTGATAACAGTAGTAATAACAGCAGCAATAATAAAAAGTGGAAACAGTTCTTATAAACCAGAGACCTGTACAATTGAACACTTTATTTTTCAGAGCTGCAAACTTCTACGTTTAGAAAATTGTCACTTGTCCATCTGCTGCAAACTTCACAATTCTTACTTAGGATATATCCAAAGAGCAAAGCATCATTCTAGGTGCCTTCATAATTTTTGTATTCTAATTTTGTTCTACTGTAACTAGGAAAAGGAATTGACGTCTTTAAATTGTCTGAGGGAAGCGGTGTCCAATCTTCTGGCTTCCCTGGGCCACATTGGAAAAAGAAGAATTGTCTTGTGCCACAGATAAAATACACTGACACTAATGAAAGCCGATGAGCTAAAAATAATTGCCAAAAAGTTTCATAATGTTTTAAGAAAGTTTACAAATTTGTGTTGGGCTGCATTCAAAGTCACCCTGAGCCATATGCCGCCCACAGGCTGTAGGTTGGACAAGCATGTCTTCAGGGTTTACACTTTTACTAGGCAAGCTGACCATGTACAATCTAATTCTAAAATTTTAGGGGGAACTTCTTATGAGCCAGGCACTCTGCAGTGTTCTCTTGAGGACACAAAGAAGGACAAGACAGGAGAAATAAGGAATGTACACAGATAACTATACAGCAAGACAATGTAATAAATGCTGTATGAGGACAAAACAAGACCCATTGTCACACAGGAGAGGAGATATATATTCCTGGTCCTTCTCAGAGAAGGATTTATGAAAGAGGTAATATTGACCTGGAAATTGAGAATCTCTAGGGTTTAGACAGTAAGAAAGCAGTGGCAATTCAACTCACAGCAAACCTTATCATCAAAGATCATTTGTTTGTATATTAATCAAATACTTATTGAGCACCTATGCTACATAGCTGCAGTTCACAAGTAGTTTGTCATCTATCTGAGAAGACAATCACTTACCTAATAAAATGGAATGTGATAAATTTGGTAAGAGGTTTATGTCCTGAGTACATGGGGAGCACAGGGAGGGAAACCATTTATTTTGACTAGAAGGGGAAGGCGATTACATTTGACCCGTCTTGGGAAATAAATAGGAATTTTGTGAGTGACAAGAGAAAGACTGGCATTTCAGAGTGAGGAAAGATCATGTGCCCATTGTCCAAGCCACGTTACTCAAAATGTGATTTTTGGGCCGTCTATGTCAGAGTCAACTGGTATGGTTATAAATATAGATTCATCACGCTACCCTCGATCTACTAAATTACAAACTTTCTGAATATAACCCAACGTTTGCCTTTTAAACATGTTTCTGAGCTTGATAAAAGTTAAAAATTTCTGTTCCAAGGATGAAATGATGCAGCCCATTTGGGGAAAGAGTAGCATGACTCAAAGTGTGTATGAGACTCCATGACGGAGTGAGAGGAATGGGAAAGGCATTTTTAATTGACAGTGGTGCTGCTTATTTGCAGTATAGCAGGAGTTGGGAGAGATAAAGCTAGAAGAGTGGTTGGTGCCAAATCATGAAGGGACTTGAGTAACTCATCAACTTTGTTCCTCAGACAATGGGGAGCCATTGATGTTTTGTAAGTAGGTGAGTGAAATGAATAAAACATCACATGTGTGAAAAACCAAGAAGTTTCTGAAGTTACCATCATGCCTTTCAAACAATAGATACTTTCTAACACAGTTATTGAATGGATTGCTTTTCTTCTCCTACAAGTATGAAAGTTTTTTGAAAGCATTTTAAAGACAATCAAAGTTTAATTTCTTACCTACCATTTGTCACTTGTGATTTTGGATGGTACCAATAAACATATTGCTGATTTTTTTTGTAATGTGTTTTTCACGGTTACACTTTTGACTATGTACAGAACAGCCTGAATATGCCCGAGCTGTATTAATTTGCCCATTTGCTGAGATAATTTTCAATTGCTTGGGCTATCAGGTAGAGATAGTGGAGTAAATTGGCCAGTAAGTTAGTTAAGGGGGATCTACCTGGCATCACAATGTGGCTTCGTGAACCTTTTAGCCCTTTACTTTTCGTAGTGTGGGAGAGAGTGTACACTGCACTGATAGTCTCGACTTGGGGACTGTAAGCTGATTCCAGCTTTGAAGTTAAGAAGGTATAATCCTTGAAATGTTCTACCAACTCGATTTTCCTGTGATCTGTGTGGGGCCATCTCCCTCTGGAAGGTCATTGAAAATGTGACCTACACAAAGAGGGAAACAACAGACACTGGGACCTACTTGTGGGTCAGGGGGCGGGGGGACGGTGGTGGGAGGAGGGAGAGAATTAGAAAAAATTGCCATTGGGTACTAGGCTTAGTAGCTGGGTGACAAAATAATCTGTATGACAACCTGATGTGACACAAGTTGCCTTATATAACAGACCTGCACACGTACCCTTGAACCTAAACTAAAAGTTAAAAAAAAAAAAAAAAGAAAATGTGACCTAGTGGCTCCACTTTCTGGATATCTGGAGCCATTACCATACATCCTGCCCATCCCCCTCCCCACATTCCCGTCTGGGGATGCTCCTTATCTTTAGCAGAGAGGGCCTATTTCTCACTTCGAAACTGCCACAGAAGGATCCCTCCCTCACAGGGCAGAGGGAGAGGGAGAAGGGAACAGTACTTCAGTGGCCTGAATACAGGGTATTCGTCCATGTGCCAACACAGTTAGGCCAGCTGTGCATCCTTTCTGCATCTCAACCTTAGGAGGCTTAATCTCTATGCAATCTAAAGGGTCAGAGCGGTTCTGCAGAATTGTTAAGTCTGTGTTGGGGACTGAGAAAGCAACATAGGAATCTTTCAGTCCATCATAGAACCTTTTCTCAGGGAGCTAAAGCCCTCAGAATGTGCCTTAGGCTACTTTTTTAGATTAAAAACAATCCATTGTCTGCTCCATGAGTGTTAATTCACTGTCCTGCAGCACAGCTGATGGCTATTTCAGTTCTCAAGTTTTTGTTTGACAAGTTGGCTGCTTACATACATCAGCCTGATCACACAATGCCTATTTACCAAAGTGAAGTGGGTACCTTCATGGGCCTGAAGCATTGAGTCTCCCTATGCACCCATTGCATAAACCATTGCTTTCTTTTTTAAATTTTTATTTCAATAGTTTGTGGGGAACAGGTGGTTCTTTAGCGGTGATTTCTGAGATTTTGGTGCACTCGTTACCCGGAGTGTACACTGCACACAATGTTTACTCTTTTACCCCTAACTTCCCGCCGACTCTTCCCCTGAGTTCCCAAAGTCCATTATATGATTCCTATGCTTTTGCATACTCATAGTTTAGATCCCACTTGTAAGCGAAAACATACAATATTTATTTTTCCATTCTTGAGTTATGTCACTTAGAATAATGGTCTCCAACTCCATCCAAGTTTCTGCAAATGCTATTATTTCATTTCTTTTTATGGCTGAGTAGTATCCATAATACTAATTACAGTATTCCACAATTAAAATATTGTGTAGAACTCCATAATGCTACTAAATATTGTGTAGTATTCCATACTACTACTCAGCCATAAAAATATACAATTACCTCCCCTAGTGGGTGGTAATTGAATCATGATGTGGTTTCCCCCATGCTATTCTTGTGATAGTGAGTGAGTTCTCATGAGATCTGATGATTTTATAAGGGGCTTCCCCCTTTGCTTGGTTCTCATTCTTCTCTCTCCTGCTGCCCTGTGAAGAGGTGCCTTCTCCAATGATTGTACCTTTCCTGAGTCCTCCCCACCAATGCAAAACTGTGAGTCAATTACACCTCTTTCCTTTATAAATTACCCAGTCTCAGGTATTTCTTCATAGCAGTCTGAGAATGGAGCAGAAGTAAGGAATTGAAGAAAGAGACTGGAGTAGACAGGTCATGTTGAGGGCAGGTACATTCCCAGGAGTGTTCTTAGTTGGATTTCTATGAAAAAAATCCACTCTGCGTATGAAAACACATGTGTGATGGGGGCTTGCCTCAGATGAAGGTAGTGGAGAGGGGATGATGGGGAGCTGTCACAAGAGCACCTTGTACCTGAACTAGCAAGGAGCCAAGGAGCTCTCTGCCCTCTTGAGCCTGTGCAGTCTTGGGGAATGATCACTTCAGAAGTAACTGATGGTGTCCAGGCAGTGTTTCTATGAATATTCCAAAGTTTTTGTGACCCTTCATATCTTTCAAGGGTTCTGGAAGGAATATGGAAGTGATAGAGCTCCAGCAATGACTAGAATCACCAAATTTCCTCGCAACCTGCAAGGTTAGAAATTAATATGATTTAGAAATCTTAACAAATTAGGTTTTTATTACACCCAGATTTGGGGAATTCATACTCACTACAAATATATACAGCATAAAGCAATTGACCATGAACATTCACATGTTCAATAATTACAACAACAATGCATAAAGAGCTGGGAGGATAGACATTATCCTTATTTAGTCAATCAAAGAGAAACTCAGAGAAGCCAAGTGACTTTTCCAGGGCCACAGAGGTAGTAAGTGTAAATCAATGCCTGGGATTCAGCAAGTCTGACTCTCAATCCAGGTGTTTTCTACCACGTGAGACTGAAAATTAAAATAAAACAGTCATTGTAAATGTAGGAAGAAAATAGTCTTAGTATTACTGTGCTTTATCGGAGTTTTCAGGTGATGCTGAGTAAAGTCTATAAAGAGCAGTTGAGAATCCATGGCCAGAAAATAGGTTAGAGACAAAACTGGTGTTGGAACCTACACATCTTGTCTTGTAATTCAGGAGCCTCATCAAGTCACCTTGAAGTCTACCTTGGATAAGATAACACAAGACACATGACAAATTCAAGTGTATCACTTAACAATGCCTGTGAAAAAGCCTTTCTCTTTAGTAACCAGAACACTTTTACAGCAAGAGATTTTATTTCAGACATTCATAATTATTTATAAAAGAGACAATTACATAACCACTTGCTTTGTTAACAGTGACAGTGAGACATCTTGAAGAGGAAGTGTTGTCTCTTTAGATTGGCAGTCTAAACTGGCCAATTCTTGGTTTAATTCACTTATAGTAAAGTATAATATTGATTTGAGCTTGTGTTAGTCTGTTCCTATGCTGCTAATAAAGACATACCCGGGAGTGGGTAATTTATAAAGGGAAAAGGTTTAACGGACTCATAGTTCCATATGGCTGGGGAGGCCTCACCATCATGGCAGAAGCCAAAGGAGAAGCAAAGGCACATCTTACATGGTGGCATTCAAGAGAGCTTGTGCAGGGGAACTCTCATTTATAAAACCATCAGATCTCATGAGACTTATTCACTACCACGAGAACGGTATGGGGGAAGCAGCCCCCATGATTCAATTATCTCCACCTGGCCCTGCCTTTGACAGTGGGGATTGTTACAATTCAAGGTGAGATTTGGGTGGGGACACAGCCAGAGAAATATCAGAGGTCTATCTGAACACGTGTCATATTGGCACAATTCAGTGAAATGAGTGCTAACCCAAGAAAGAAAATATCTAGAGGGGTCAAATCCTGCTTGTGTTGCTTACTCTACTGTGACTTTGGGCAAGCTGGTCCCCATTAGGTGTCTCCCTCCTGTCTTATAAATGGGAGTGATGCCATGCAGCCCTGCTACATTATAAGGTCATCATAAGGAGCATATACTATCTTGTATATTATAATGTATAGGAGAAGACTTTGTGAATTCTAGTTCTAATAGGTGGCTATTCAGAAATTCCGTGATTCTATTAATATTTATCAGGATGAAGGGAAGAGAAATAAGGTAGGTCAGCAAGAACCTCCTACTACTGAGCTTCCCTTCCATGTTCAAGGATCTGTTCTAAGATGCTTTATATATATATATAGCATATAATTCTTAGAACAACCTAATGAAGTAGATGTCCTTATTTCAATTCCACAGATGTAGAATTTGAAAATCAAATTATATAATTGGCTATGACATTACATGATAAAAAAAAGAGTTCAGCTTGAATCCAAGTTACTCTGTCTCCTAGATCCTGTGCTTGAGCCGTCCACTGTCCTGCCTTTCAGAAGAGCTCAGAGGTCCCATTTGCCATTGGCAGGCCTCTTGTATTAGTCCCTTATAGGAACAATGGCATGCTAGCAAATGGCTGACATGATGGCCCAGGCAGAGAGGCTATGCTGCCGCCGTAGTACTTGGGCCTATTCAGGTCCATGCTCTAGACATTTTGATTGGCCACTGCAGATAACACCTGTGTTTTCCCATTGTTTTATCACAGAAGCATGGTGATAAAAGCCTCCCTTTTATAGTCCCTGTGAAATAAATCGAAGTGCAGTGTTTACAAAGACACTCCACTTGATCAGTCTGCTGCTATAGCCTTTGAGTGGTTTGGCCCTGCTGATAGCACTTATTTTAATGGCCAGAAGGAAAGAAGCTTTTAAGAAGATCAAATGAGACACCTGAAAAGAAAACTGCCTTCTTAGTCTCATGGGTAGGAAAAGAAGCTTTCATGTTTTGATTTAAATTTTGAGAATTGTTTGCCTTTTCAGACTCCAGGGAGGAGAAATAGATTTATGTTGGAGTCTGGCCTGGAGATAAAACTGCATACCGCTAAGTTAACTTACTGCATTGAGAGAGTGTAGCTGCCTGGTGGTGTGAAAGTTGGAAAGACTTTAGTACCTGTCCTGGCTATGCCACTTACAAGCTGTGTGACCTTGGAAAAGTGAATTAACCTTCCTGAACCTATTTCCTCATCTATAAAATAGAGATTAGAATGTCTTCATAGACGGTTATAATTTTCAAAGAAAACAAATTCTTTAGTTCATCAATTTTTAGCAGTCTATCAATTCCCCTAGTTCTGAACAGGGGACCATAGTTTGAGTTCTACATATTGGTGTAAGACCTTGAGTAAGTCACCTCATTTCTCAGGGTCTTTGTTTCCTAATTGGAAAGGATGAAGAACTTGAATCAGAAGTTCTCTGAAGTTCCTTTTTTTTTTTTGAGATGGAGTTTTGCTCTTGTTGCCCAGGGTGGAGTGCAATGGCATAATCTCGGCTCACCACAGCCTCTGCCTCCTGGGTTCAATCTATTCTCCTGCTTCAGCCTCCTGAGTAGCTGGGATTACAGGCATGCTTCACCACATCCAGCTAATTTTGTATTTTTAGTAGAGATGGTTAGTATTTGTATTTTCACACCACCATCTCACCCAACAGATGTCAGATCAAAGAAAATACTAGATTTTGATGTTAAATAATTATTGTTCCCATTCATTGAACAAGTTTTAGTAGATACAGGGTTTCTCCATGTTGGTCAGTCTGGTCTTGAACTCCCGACCTTATGATCCACCTGTCTCGGCCTCCCAAAGTGCTGGGATTACAGGTGTGAGCTACTGTGCCCAGCCTGGAGTTCCTTCTAGCTCATACATTCTATATGTCTATAACTGATTAAGTCCTGAAACCACGAGAATTTTGGCAGTTACCACTTGAGATACCGGTTGAGAAAAGCAAGCAAATGCTTTTCAATGGCCCTCACAATGTTATATTGAGAAACAAGGATCATTTGTGGGTAAAACAAGAAAAGGATACCTTCAACCTACTATCTGGATCTTTTAGATAAGGTTGCATGTGGTCATGAACTTGCTTGACAACATGTGTTTCTATTCCCAGCAGACTGTGCAGCTTGAGGGCAGACATCTGTGTTTCATTGGTCTTCATGACACATGATAGAACTCTTAATGCCCAGCAGTTACTTGATATGTATTAACTGATTGATTTTTTCAATTTTTTATATGTACAGTTACCAGAGCTATAGGCTTACTTGGACAAATAAAGAAGAAATAGTTTGTTGGCATTTCCCTAAGTGCTTATACTTCTATTAACTCTAATGCATATGTTTTAGACTGACTTATCACTGCAATGAATTAGTAGCCATTAATGGGCCTTGTAGAACACACATGCTCTTCCTTTGAAATTTCTCAGCAAGGGCCAACCTGAATCTATACTTTGGCAGATAAGACAGGGTATTATTTTTATATGACTACCTTCCCTTCTACTTGTCTTCCTTTTCCTGTCTACAAATCCTCCCATAGCTTCCTCTTTACAACTGTATCAAATCTAAGCATCAGCTGGCTTTTCTCTCTTTCTATTTTGTATCAAACCAGCCTTAATCTTTATTGCAAAGGGGTTTTCCCAACATATTACATTTTCTCTTGTAGAAACAGTAGGAAAGCACTGGAAAAGACTTGAGAACTATTTGATTATTTTGAGGTTATCATTTTCATAATTGAGAACAACTTGAAATTCTACAGAGAGTTGGAGAAATCACAGGCATGCAATATCATTTTTACTCCTTTCATTTTGAGAAGAGTAGCATTCAGGAAGCTTTCATTGAGTCACTGGAGACAACAGTTAGAGTGATAAAGGTTTAGTATTTCATTGAAATGGGTCCCAGTTAGCTCTGTGAAATCCTCAAACTGATCACAGATGGTGGTATTTTAAATCCATATAGACCTTGTCATTACAAAGAATGACAAAGCACTTGATAAAGTCTTTGTGGTCACCATGCTACAGAGTGTCCAATGGGGAGATAAAAGAGTTGCATGGACCATTAATGCTTGAGAAATTGAATAAATGTGTGCAGAAGAAAAATGTTGACTAGTGACACGAAGAGGAACTCTACTTTTCTCTAAAGGAACCCAAGAGATGTCAGATCAAAGAAAAGACTAGATTTTGATGTTAAATTATTCTTGTTCCCATTCATTGAACAAGTTTTTTGAGCATTGACTGCATTGACTGTGTGTCTGACACCATTTTAGCACCGTGGGGAACACTAGGATGGATAAGACAGAGTATCCACTTTTGCAGCAAGAAGAACAAAAAATAACACCTCTTTATTATCTTTTTATCTTTGGAAGCCATGAAAAGAAGACCCAAGTTATCTTGTAATCAAAATAGTGGCTTTATTATTGATGCAGCTGATGGAGGAACATGGACAAATGGACTTGCTCAGAGTATCTATTCTAAGTCAGCCCAATGGACAGCCCACTCTGGGAAGAGTTTGGGTTGGCAGAACAGATACACTTAGAAATATTATTGTCCAACCAGTCTTGCCTTTTGAGTCCAAATGATTAGCTTTTATAATAGGTTAGCTCCAGCGCATCATATTCATAGCACCTACTAATTAGATAACTGATTTCTTCTTTCATGGAGATAAATTAGTAATGAGCAATGTGGAGTGATACCTGGCGTGTTCCACCAGGGAAGTAACCTCAAGAAATTGTGAGGTCAGAAAATAAACATCTACAATTAATAATCTCCAGTCTTTTTTTCTTCTAACTCATGTGAGTTAAAATTACACTGTATTTTTCCCTCTTAGCAGAAAATCATCACTATATCAGGAAAGCCCTACTGTAGCCTTTGTGATGCCACTCCCACAATCCTAGCCACTATTTCATTTTAGGTATCTTCTTGGGACCATTGCTGGGCAGTTTAGTTTTGGTTTTAAAGATAGCCTTTGAAAAGGGTTGGAATAGTACCTTAGGCTAAAATGTGCTTCCTTTTTAATATCCCTTCCTAAGTTGCATTTTATCATATTGTCCCCCACCAGAGGTTGTAAAATAAACCCAAATAGCCAAAGTTAACATCATGGAGATGTTAGGAATTTGAATATAACCTAGTCTCACTACTTAGTTTTTAGGGAGAAAATATGAGTATGAAAATAAAATTTTCTTGGCCTTTTTATAAATTCAAATTTATTGAAGTCCAAAAATCTGCTTAAGGACACTAGGTCAGTAGGTCAGATATGAAAGTTTTGAAACTTAATATGGAAAGAGATGACCTCTAGACTTACACTTGCTTGTAGAGATGTCTTTGTACATCACTAGTTCATCTCCATGATGTGGTCAACTTGTGATTTTTTTCCACCAGTGGAGTGGAAGTCCATGTAGCTAACACTGATTGAGTGTTTCCTATGTGCAAGGCACTATGGGTAACAGAGAGACTACTGAAGATGTAGCCCCTTCCCTAAGAGGTTTACAATCAAGTAAGCTGGGTACAAGGTAATAACAGGTTGAAATACAAAACCTTTCTGTTCAGTTCAACCTAAATCACAAACATCATTTCTCATTTTTTCATCTGTACCTTCAACTCCAGCCACACTGAGTCTTCATTGTTCCCGACATAGTATGCTTAATCACATCTCTGTGTTATTACATGTGCATTTTCTTTCAGATATGAGTCCTTTTCTGCCTTTTCAGATAGGTAGCCTTTAAGAACCAGCTTGCATATCACTTATTTGGTTAAAACTTTGTTGGTTTTCTGGAAAGAGAGATTTAGACCTTCCACTGAACTCCCATAGTATTCTTTTCTATCTCTATTATAGCACCAGCCTCTTGTTTCAGAACAAGAGGGTATCTTCTTGTTTGTTCGTTCTTCAGTGGTGGATTGTAACGGTAGCTTCCATTCTTTTTTTTCTGAGATGGAGTCTGGCTCTGTCGCCCAGGCTGGAGTGCAGTGTCATGATCTCGGCTCACTGCAACCTCCGCCTCCTGGGTTCAAGTGATTCTCCTGCCTCAGCCTCCTGAGTAGCTGGAATTACAGGCATGCAGCACCACACCCGGCTAATTTTTGTATTTTTAGTAGAGACAGGGTTTCACCATGTTGGTCAAGCTGGTCACAAACTCCTGACCTTGTGCTCCACTTGCCTTGGCCTCCCAAAGTGCTGGGATTACAGGCGTGAGCCACTGTGCCCGGCCACTTCCAATCTTTACCTCTCCCTGTGTCTGTGCCTTTTACCATATGACTTTAAGGGTCCTCCCACTCGAGGGCATATGATTCTGAGTTTGGCTGTGTGATTTGTTTGGCTCATGGGATGTGAGCAGTCATGAGACAGAGTTTGGAAAAACTACGTGAGTATTTCTAGTTGTCTTCTTGTGCTTCTCCCATTATCTTGAGAATATGACGGGGCTAGACTTTTGGAGGATGAGAGACATGTAGAGGACAGACAGCCCCAATAATACCAGCCGAAGATAGCTGAGATCAGCTAAGAGCCAGCTGACCCCCAGATATTTGAGCAATCCAAGCAAAGTACAGAATAACAGCCTTATATACAGTCCAGACTGCATCACTGACTCACAGGATTATTGCTTTAATAAATACATGCTTTTTGCTTTATGCCATTGAGTTTCTGTGGTTAGATGTCAGACAGCTATTGTGTGGAAATCAATAACTGATAGCCCATCCGTTCCCATCATTAGATTGAGTTTTCTGAGAGCAGGGATTATTTAAGAGTTATCCTTTTTCTTCCCCAATACCTAGCATATAGAAGGTATATTTGTTTGCTGAAAGAAAGATGGCCTTGATAAATAAATGAATATTATACTCTAAAATTAGAGATTACCCCCAAAGTTGTTAAAATTTAGCTTTGATAGTACCAAAAGTGGTCTACGGATTCAGTGCAATCTCTGTCAAAATATCGATGTCAGTTTTCATAGAAATAGAAAAAAAAATTCGTATGAAGCCACAAAGGACCTAGAATAGTTAAATCAGTCCTGAGTAAAAAGAACAAAGCTGGAGGCATCACACAACTTGATTTCAAATTATACTTCAATGCTCTAGTAACCAAAACAACATGGCACTGGCATAAAAACAGACACACAGACCAATGGAACAGAACAGAAAACCCTAAAATAAAGCTATATACTTACAGCCAATGTGTTTTCAACAAAGGCACTAAAGACATACATTGGGGAAAGGACAATCTCTTTAATAAACGGTGCTGGGAAAACTGGATATCCATGTGCAGAGGAATGAAACAAGATCCCCATCTTTCGCTATATACAAAAATAAACTCAAAATGGATTAAAGACTTAAATGTAAGATCTGAAACTATGAAACTATTAGAAGAAAACATTGAGGAAACACTCTAGGACATTAGTCTGGGCAAAGACTTTTTGGGTAAGATCTCAAAAGCAAAGACAACCAAAGCAAAAATAGACAAATAGAATTACATCAAGCTAAAAAGCTTCTGCACAGCAAATGGAACAGTCAGCAAAATAAAGAGACAACCCACAGAATGGGAGAAAGTATTTGCAAATTACCCATTTGACAAGGGATTAGTGACCAGAATATATAAGGAATTCAAACAACACAAAAGAAAAAAACCAAAATAATCTCACTAATTTAAAAATGGGTAAAAGAACTAAATAGACATTTCTCAAAAGAAGGCATACAGATGAACAAGTATATGAAAAAAACATGCAACATTACTAATCATCAGAGAAATGCAATTCAAAACCATAGTGAGATATTATCCCACCCCAGTTAAGCTTTTATCCAAAAGACAGGCAGTAACAAATGCTGGTGGATAAATGGGATGTGGATAAATGGGAACCCTCACACACTGTTGGTGAGAATGTAAATGAGTTCTAGCCACTATGGAGAACAGTATGAAGGTTCCTCCAGAAACTAAAAATAGAACTACCATGTAAGCCAACAATTTCACTACCAGGTATAAATCCAAAACAAAGGAAATCAGTATATCAAAGAGACATCTGCACTTTCATGTTTATTATAGCAATATTCACAATAGCCAAAGTATGTAGTCAACATAAAAGTCCACCAACGAATAAATGGATAAAAAATATGTGGTATGTATACACAATGGCATATTATTCAGCCATAAAAAGAATTAAATCCTGTAATTTACAAGAACATGGGTGGAACTGGAGGTCATTATGTTAAGTGAAATAAGCCAGGCACAGAAAGATAAATGTCACATGTTCTTATTCCTATATGGGTGTTAATAAAGTGGATTTCATGGAGGTAGAGAGTATAATGGGTAGTTACCAGAGGCTGGGAATGGAAAAGAGAGTAGGGGAATAAAGAAAAGTTGGTTAATGGGGACAAAAATACAGTTAGAAGGAATAAGTTCTAGTATCTGATAGTATAGTAGGAAAATAATAGTTAATAATTTATTATATATGTCAAAATAGCTAGAAAAGAAGAATTGTATCATCTCAACAAAAAGGAAAGATAAATATTCAAAGTGATGGATATCCCAATTACTCTGATTTGATCATTACACATTGTATACTTGTGTTAAAATACCACATGACCCCCCCCAAATATGTGCAATTATGATATATCAGTAAAATAAAGTACAAACATATTGGGCTTTAAAATATACAATAAAAATTTGTTATGGTTATGGTTCATTTATTTTTCTAATGTTTCCTTAGGCTAACATTTATGTTTTTATATATTATATCAAAACTAGAAAAAGAGTTGACATCCAGGAAATAAGCAAGAAAAAAGCAAGTTGGGGATGAAATGAAAATGTCACTGCTAATCAGTAGCTGACTGTATGAAACAAATAATCCATTGATCTCAGTTGTTCTGCCTTTCATGCTGTTATCAACCATGATCTGTAAAAAATATTTCCAGCCACCATTTTCTGCCTAGCTAGAATGGCTATTGTCTGACACTGAAATAGTTTAGTTTATTAATAGGGTAAACCTAAATATGTTATACGTTTGTT
Source organism: Gorilla gorilla gorilla (assembly GCF_029281585.2). Lineage (NCBI taxonomy): Eukaryota > Metazoa > Chordata > Mammalia > Primates > Hominidae > Gorilla > Gorilla gorilla. The sequence continues at coordinate 187,827,963 of NC_086017.1, read as the reverse complement.
TGTATACATTTTGTTCTTTTTTTCTTCGGGGACAGAGTTTCCCTCTGTCACCCAGACTGAAGTGCAGTGACATGACCATGCCTCACTGCAGCCTTGACCACATGGGCTCAAGCAATCCTCCCACCTCAGCCTCCCTAGTAGTTGGGATCACAGGTGTGCACCACCATGCTGGGCTAATTTTTGTAGAGAAAGAGTCTCACTGTATTGCCCAGGCAGGTCTTGAACTCCTGGGCTCAAGCAGTTCTCTCATCGTGGCCTCTCAAAGTGTTGGGATTACTGGCGTGAGCCACTGTGCCTGGTCTTGTTTGTGTATATTTGAGAAAGCACAGAGTTCCCAACTAAAGAAGCAGAATCAAGTTGTTTAATGTTTGTCTGCTAGTGTCCTAGTGATAAGATAGCCAAATTGTTGAAAGTTGGGTTTTAAGAACAATTGATCAGTTTTCAATAGAAGTGGAAACATAAAAAGAGTGTTAAATGAAAAGTTGAGAGAGCTCTCTGGGTAGGAGTCAGTTTTGAAGAAGGGATGAGGACAGTAAACTGGGACTCTAGAATTCCTTGCAGTGTAAGGTTTCCTCTGGGTCACACAGCCTTCCTTGAGCTCTCATGTACTGCATTCGATGAATGATATGTCCATTTTGAATATGCTATAAAAAATAGATACTATAGATTTGGGGAATGTAATCAAGAAGGATCTATCTCTTCAGGCAAATTCCTCTTAATTTCCATTTGGAGAACCATGAATAAACATTGTAAAATTAAGACACTTTTGAAGTCTTTTAGAGGAAGGTAAGGGAAAAGAAAACAAAGCCACATTTGATAAGGTGTTAGGAAATATGAATTAAGAAATTTGCCTAATAATAGTTTCTTACCTGCCAAATGTCATGCTGGCTTGAAATGTTCTGAACTGACAAGTTGAACTTTTCAATCTAGTTATTGTTTTAAATGTTAATAGGAAGAGGAAGTGCTGGTCCACCAAGGTCTTCATCCAGGTCTTTGTAAGTGATTACTTGCTGTCTAGTAGACAGTACATCACAATGTGGGTTGGCATTTTTTCAATTTGTCTTTTTTTTTTTTCACTCCTAGGTCATTTTGTAGTGAGACTGTGCCCTATTTGCCAGACCCATCAAGTGAATTCCGTGATTCTTATGAAAAAGCTAAGTTTATTTCAAAGTTGTAATAGAACACATTGAAAATAGTCATCACTTATTGTGCTCAGAGCCACATCATTGATTTTATTTCTTAAGCTAGATAGCTATCAACTACAAAGTCAGCCTTCTGGGAAGAAACCTGTATGTCATGAAATCAGCATGAATTTTAGGTTAAGACAAATCTGCATTTCAATCTTTGCTTGGCCATTTAGAATTTTGCAATTATGGGTGGTTCCATGGCCTAACTGAGCTTCAGTTTCCTTATTTGTGAAATTGGGTTAATACAACTATTACAGATTAGCACAAATGAAGTATATGTAGCAAGCATTCAAAACACATTACAATTCCTTGCTTATTCTTTAGCCTTTTTGGTTTCTTCATGTTTAGCCCATGTAAAGTGAAGTAAATCAAATAAACCATCGCTGATTTTGGGTGAAGAAATGAAACCCCAGAGCCCAGAATTGGTACAGATCTGGTGGTATAACTCTATGCTGAGCTATACCATCTACATCCCTTAATTACACTTCTAGGTTCTGACTACTAAAGTGCTGGGATTATGTTAAATTCAGTTGGTGAGGATGAAACATAGAGCTATGAGCTCATCAGTAATCTCCCCAGTCAAGCCTTCCACATCATTCTTTTTGCGTTTTTAGGCTCAAGAGGTTAATGACATTTTTTTAAAAAAATGATTTTTCAAGTGCTTGAAGATTACAGTTAAACTGGATATATAATCTGCTCCACTTTTGACCCTAAAAATCTGTAAAATGCAGAAATGTAACATAGCGATCTTATCCTAACTCAGATAAATTTGCTAAAACACACACATATACTTTCGTTATTTACACTGGGAAAAACAATTCTAAATTCAATCCTGGATAAGTATTTTTAAACGCAAACTTTATGACCCAATTCTATTTCTACTGAACAGTGAGCTCCAGAGCAAGTGTTCAGGGATATGATAAAATCTGTATGATTTGAAGGAGAAAATATGCCCATAGTGAAAGATATGGGAAGAAGTTCTCACAAATGGGAGAGAAATGGATTCTTTTCTTATCAAATTTTGTAGGATGAGATGCAGATCTGATTTCTAGGTATTGCAGATCATGAGACTGAAAAATTCACAGGATGCTTTATTTTCTCCTCTTTCTTTCCCTACCTGGCAAACTGTTGGCCTGGGGTCTGGGAAGCCATCTCTGTGTCGAGCCCCCAACCTGCTCTCCATGAAGTTCCAAGAAGGTAACCTGACTGCATTGGTCTTACCCCTCTGATTATACAGTGCCATTAGACCTGTGAGAGGGGCTGTGACAGTGGAACACGAATGAAGACAGGAAAAGTCTGTAGAGGACTGATGGTTGTGTTCACCATTCAAATTGCAAGAAAACCAATAAGAGGTCAGTAAAGTGCATTCAAAGAGAAAGGTGGGACTCGTGAAGGTATGATACTTTTCTACAATGGTATAGGTATGTTAAGGTGTCTGAACTTTTAACTCTGGTCAAAACTGATTCCTCCTGCCAGATTCTCCTGGTTCGAAGCAAGGGAGCCTCAGGGAAAGGATTTAGGACTGAAAAAGAAGCCCTCATCTGCCATTTTCTTCTCTCTGTTCTTATAGTTATGTCACATTAACTTTAATGAGGCCAAATGTCTATCAAGCTTTAGAACTGTATGAGAAATTTTAAGGAGAATGATTATAGATTCAATTCAGAAAAGATACTCTGAATAGTCAGTTAAATCTTTTTTGCTTCTTATTAAGGCTGACTTTTTAAAAATAGGACCTTTTTACATTTTGTGTTATGTGACATAACCTAAAAAAAAAGTAGAAAATCCTGTGATAAAATTTTAAAGTGAAGTGTTTTGAGAGGTAAAAAGAATATGATGTGAGAAATCTTTTGACAGAAAGATGACAAGCAGGTAGAAAGAAAAGACTCACGCGTGCTAGTTGAAGAAAAAAAAAAACTACCCCCCAAAAAAGATACATCATGTAACAATGGCCTGGGATGAGTAATTTTCTTTTTATTTCATAGGTAAAAACTATTTAATGATTTCAACATTTATCTATTAATTTTTTTGTTTGAAGTACAATTCAAAACTCTATATCAATCCTTTGAAGGTTAAGGCAGGTATTTATTTCAAAATGAAAAAGGATTACAGATTTTCAACCACACAAGTCATAATATAGAAGAGATGTATAGTCACAGACTTTCTGGGGAAACGTTTTCGTGCCATGACTCCTCTTGATGAAGGCTTGTAATCACGACTAACCTCTATTCCTACTAGAGACAGAAAGCATTTCAGAACAAATGTAAAATTTCTTTCCCAGGTAAAAGCAACCAGTTCTGTAATTTAATTCTATTCTAAGCCAGTGTCTGAATTTCAGAGGGAAGGTGAAAAAAAACCTTCATGATGTTCAGTAAATTAGTTTTAAGATTTGCCTGTGGGGGATGAAAAACACATTCCCCTGAGGAAGCTTTAGATTACTTTTCTTACTGCCTGAGTTGGCTGAGTTCGTGACAATAGAGAATGGTGTAGGGAGGAGCAAGGTGGTTTCAACTGCTCATCGTCAAGTCTAATATGATGTCAGGATTATGTATTTTAAAAAAATTATCCACAAGGAAAATATTTATGCCTCAGTCATGATATTTTCATCAAATTACCTTATTCCAAATTTCAAGTATCGAGTTTTGCAAAAATACCTAGCTTTGTTTCATAATCCCAGGCAGGGTACAAACTCAATGGCTGTTCAAAAGTTATGAGCAGACAGGGAATTAAAACTCAGAGACTCTGGTCTTCTAATCTACACTGGATCAAAACACTTCTGTCTGATGATAAGATAGAGTCTGGAATATGGGCAAAGAAGTTTGTATTTAAAACATGCTCAGAATTCCCAAAGTCTTAGAGGATGATTAAATACCCAGTTCACTATGTGGTGAAAGTTTAGTGCCTTGAGAGCTATAAATTATCCTAAAATAATGACAAAACTGAATGGCACCAGGTTCTTCTAAGAATTATCATGTCGTATCATTTAATGAACACTCATAATAACCACTACCACTACCATTGGTCACTTACCAACTACTGTGTGATCTAATATGCTCAATTTCTTTACATGATCTGGAATGAGACAATAAGAACACAGAGATTTTTAGGAATTTGCCTGAAGTCATGCAGGAAAGTCAGTATCGAACACAGGTCTCTATCTTTTCAAAATCTCATGATGTTTCATTACATGACATTGTCCTCCAAACCGAGAGGGAGCATAAAGTAAAGTTTAGCAATTCCAAAACACTCCAAATGATAGCAATTTGAAGTTTATTTTCTTTCTTGCTGCAGGCCAGGTTTAATTGCCAGGATCTGTATGGCAGCTCCATGGTACTGGGGATTCAGGCTCTGCCATCACTAGGGTACGAAGTCTTTGTCCATATACTTCAAGAGAGCTTATCTCCAGGTCTGCCTTCCAGCCTGTGGAAAGTGGGCAGGAAATTGAGGAATGGAGGGTATACTGCTTTTCTTTATGAGTATGAATTTTTATTCATATGAATTGACTTAAACTTACCCATAGGTAAGTTTTTATTCATATGAATTGACTTAAACTTACCCATAGGGTCATGCCTACTTGCAAAGAAAGATGGGAAATGAGGTTTTTATTCTGAATAGCCATGGGGCTAGATAAAACTGGGAGGTTCTACTATAAAGGAAAAAGGAAAGCACAGTTATTGGAAGTAAATTAGGGATTGTCACAGGGACTTTTTATATAATGGAGTCTACCTGCCTCATTTTAGTGGGGATAAATTCCAGAGAGATGGTATATTTTAACCAAAATGACACAGAATTCGATGGTATAGCAAGTTCTAGAAACCAGTTCTCCTGACCTCCAGGCCTCTGTTTTATCTACCATATCACATGGGCTGTAAAACTTCATTGCTGCTGGTGAAAAAAATATGCTGACCACATTGGACAGGTGTCCCTAAATTATGTTTACTAACACATGAAACATTCTCAATGAATCTCAAAGATGTTTTGTACTCTTCTTCAATGAGTTAATTTGAAAAATACAAAAATATATGTACATATGTGTATCTCTTAGAATGATGACTTTTTTGAAGAGATTTTAAGAAGCCTTTGTCTATAGCTGTAGAAATGTAGTATGGAGGAATTTAGTGGAATTTTCTAATGGACAGAGAGAATAAGTTCTGAAATTTATTACATTGTGCATTTCACTTGGATTGCCTGACAGATAACTGAAATTTAATTTTAATTAAAAATATGGTGCATCATAGCCTAATAATCTATAGCCTCATACTGTCACGCAATTTTTGGAAAGCAATAGAAAATTGAAATCATTCTTAGATAATGAAAATGTTTATGTTCTCTGTCCGCAGGCCAAATTGCAATTTACTTCTGATTCTTGAAATGCCCATGCTTTGTGAGCACACTGATTAAAAAGAAATTTTGAATTTATTGTGACATATGATCAGCTTAGTGCAAAGCTGGCCCCTAAAAGGAATGGTTGAATAGACTGTGGATTGTGCAGGCATAGTAAGCAAAAACGAAAACCGAAGTAGGACACAGGACTAACTCTTCCAACTCCTACTATCAGCTCTCCATGATTATATACTTCTGTTGTCTGGTTGTGCCTGGATGTCTTGTGTCAATGTTCATCAGTACTAATAACGATACTTTCTACAGATACAGTACTTTATGCTTTATAAAGTGCTTTCCTGTATGAGATAAAATTTCGTATGTAAAGCATCCAATGAGAGGGGAGGGAGGAGTAATAATTATCATTTTTGCGGGTAAGGAAATCAGTCATGTTATTATGAAATATGTTGATTATATTAAAAGAAAGTGTCATGTTTCACTATAAGTTTAGTGTTTGCCATTTTAGGAATGGGTGTTTTGCATATACAAATGTGTCTTTCTGGGATGGATGTGCAGGTAGCACATTCAGAGTCATCCCATGTCTGTGTCAATAGAAACGGAAACAATATCCAGTCTAGTAGCTGAATGCTTTACATAGCTAGATTTTTGGTTTTCTATGTGAGGTCCAACTTTTTTTCATATGAGAACTTTTGAGAATTTTAATTCTGGGAGGCTAGAATATCCATGCTAAAGTTTTCTTTTTTTTTGTTCTTTCCTTCTGTCAGCATCTTTTACCATCTCCAGAGCCCCTCATGTCCTGCTGTTTCTTGTTGTGGTAACTTGTCTCTGCATTCTTCATCATTGCTCCATTTGGTGCTTGGTTTAAGAATTCTATTTTGTCATCCTATCTCCTCTTAGAAAGCTTGCCTATGATCAGGAGATGTAGATGTACATTCAGATAGCGACATGTAGACAAAGACACAGGGGCAGACATACACAGTTAGATGCTTGGTTGACTGATTCTTTTCACTGGAAGGCCATAGTCTGTGTGGTCATGTGGTTAATACAAGATTTTTCCCTTGTGATAGAGTACAGAAAGGGAAATTTGCCCTTTTCCCTTGAGTCTATTTATTTTGACCTCTCCAGAAGTCAAACTTAGCCAGATTGATAGAACTGACCAAATTCTATTTTAAACTCTCTAAGGAGTAATTTGCTAATACTTTGGCTTCTCAGAGACTGGTACTGACACTAACATTTTATTGCTAGTATTTTTGCAAGTTGAACACTTACATAAACTTTGGCTTTGCTTAAGATCATTTTGATCTTCTTTGGCATGATATCTCAAGACTCTCTAAGCTTAATTTGCTATCAGACTAAAAGCCTCAAGCAGTAAGACTTCAATTTTTGGTTGTAGACTTGGACCACATCACTAGCTTTCTATGTTCTCTATTCACCCTTTTCTACACCCTCACATCTTTTAAAACAGGGATTCAATAAGAAAATATTTTTTGTTTCATCTCTGTAACTTCCATGGTACAGAATATAACAGGTTATACCCTAGCTGTAGGGTTGTCAGTTGGCTGAAATTCAGCTTTTAGGGAGGGTCCTTAATCTCTTCAAACTCAAAGAATCTAACTGGTCATTTTCTTGTTTTCCTAGTCAAAGTGCCTGATGCCATGAAACTACCCAATGATTTGCTGGTAACTTCACATATCCACCTTTGAGATAGCAGTCCATTTTCTGCTCTCTGCTTTTCCATAGGACAAGCTTGAATATCCGACCTTGGCTGATAAGGAGGCATCCTAGGCAACAGATGGGTTTTTGGAATGGTCACTTCCAGTAAGATTTTCATGATGAAAATTTGTCATTGTGTATGCATAGACTACAGATCTCAGGGTAACTAGAAACATTGGCCTTCTCCTTCAGTTTACCCAATAAATAAGGCTGACTATAAACTCAAGTCACAGACTCAGAATGAGAATAATATTTCAGAATTAGTTTAATTTTTGCACATCTAAGTAACTATATCTGGATATTTTAAAATGTATTTGTTTTTTCTGAAGATTCGATTTGTTGGCTTTGTTCTGAACTTGTCAGAGAAAGGAACTCTTACTTCAGTGAATGTAACTTGCTTTCATACTCTGTGAAATGAGAGAAAGAGATTGTGGTTCGAAGTTTCTTACTTTGCAGTTAGCTACTTTCAGATTTTTTCTATATTGTAAATACAAAGATTTTAAGGAACTTAGAAAGGTAAAAGTTAATATTTCATCACCAAAGGTGAAGAAGAAAGTGTGACCTGACCAGTAGCACACAGTAAGAGTAACTTGCAGTGGGGTCTTCCCTAAAAATAAAAACTAAACCAAAATCAAAATATCAGCAAGAATTTTTATATGCTGTTATTAAAACAGAAGAAGCCCTGAAATAACGTGTGCTGTCTCCACATTGTGCCATAAAATCATAAATATAGGGCTTTGCAATAAAAGATGACATAATTCTACCTTTTATTGTTTTAGTAAATTTATGGGTAGAGAGTGGAAAATCTCCTAGAGTGATTGCATATCGCTTTAAATTTAGCTCAATGATTTCTTCCCTTTATTTCCCAGGACCTGTCCTATCTGATCAGTTAGTCTATTAGACATTTCTCCAGACACTTTGCAAAGTGTGATCTAACAGCGGTACACTATTTACTTCTAATGATTCTAATTAAGCTTGCGAAAAAGCCAAGATTGAAAATTAGGAAACTTGTCTTAAAATCTCATTTTGGGGAAATCACTTAATTTATCTCAATGTTTGTTTATCTATAAATTAAGGGGCTTGCAGATAAATGTCATAGCCACATTCTTTTTCTCAAAGTATGGATGGTGAAAGCTGCATTGGGGATGTGATGCATATCTTACTATCTGCATTTAAAAGGAAGAGACAGACTGACTTTGTGTACCAGAGAAACCTCAGCCTTGAGTCCCTGAAACAATAGTTCTGAAACTTTAGTGTGCCCAAGAATCTATTCTCTGGGGAACTTATTAAAAATTACACACTCCTGGGACTCACTACAGAGATTTTTGATTCAGAAAGTCTGGTGTGAGGTTTAGTAATCTTTCTACTTAGCAAGAGCCCCGATGGGTCTGATACAGTGGATCCTGGGACCACCCTTTAGGTACCACTGCCTTGAAAGCTATGTGGCTATGGGTGGTACAGTACAAGCACTCACAAGCTACCAGTTGGTAAGAGCTAATGTTTTTCTGCTACTTTCCTGAGGCTCAGCAGATTTTAAGCTTAGTTAATAATTGACTGCATTTCAGCTGGATGTGCTTTCGGATGAAGTTTAGCTCTAGGCAGAGGATATGGCCTGAAGGGCTGTGTTGTAACCTCCAGTTCTGGTTAACGGTGAGTGCTCCGGTGATTCCTTCTAGAAGCCTGGCTCGGTCACTTCTTAGTATGTGATGTGAGGCAAGCCATCTTCCCTTGGAAGCCTCTGTTTCTTCTAAGATGGGGAGGCATAATACATTTTTCATAGTCTTAATATGATGAATATATATGATAATGCATACAAGGTAGTTAGCAGAGTGCCTAGGATGTAGCAATGCTGAATAAATGTTAGTATCGTTGTTGAAAGCAACAGGTGAGGCACATTTGACTCAGCAATCAATTTTTAGTACCAGGTGCCTTTAAATTTTCGGTTCATTCTTCAAGCATTTATTAACTATTCGTTTGCCATGAACTAAGCACACTGATGTGGTGGGGTTGGGTTACATGAAAAGAAGAGGTAAAACAAAGATGAGTAAAGTTTTCTCTGACCTCAACGGGATGTGCAGGCTAGTTGTGGCAGGCGGACATCAACTAAGATATGGGCATACCAACTGTGGGAAGAGGAAGCAGGAATTTAGCATGGCTTAATCCTGGAAGCGTCTTTCCTCACTTACAAGTTAAGGCTGATGAATCCTCTTAGGTCTGAATAGACTTTGGTCCAGGGTTACAAGGAGGGGCTGCTGGAGAGCTTTCAGGAGTTTACCTACCAATCTCCAAATGACAATGTGTATCACCATCTGTTATGGTTTTCCCTGTCAAATGGTTAGGTAGCCCACAACATATTTTTAAAATAAAATAAAATCGAAGAATGATTTTTCTCTTTTTATTTACTTAAGAATTATTAAGCAAAATTTTGAATAATAATGAGAATAAAAAAGCAAAACAAATTCTTTGTAAAAGGAGGTAGTATTATATGTTTTCCTAACCGGTATGGGCAAAATGGATTTCTTTGAATTTGACTGTGCCACCTCACTGAGCTCTTGCTGACAGGTCTTCCTAATAAGAGGACACTTCCTTTGGCAGACTGCTCAATACCTTTGTAAAACATATAGGAATCATTACCTGGGTTAGAGACACAGACTACACACATAATTTTTCCTGAAAGAAATAATCTCCTCTCCATGTCTTTCAAAAGTCACTGGTGAAGGGAAAAAAATTAAAATAAGTTTAACTAGATCTGGCTTTTATGATGCCTACAAAAATCTGCAACCCAGAGATAAAGACTTCACGTTTCTTTTTGGGAAAATACACAGCACTGTCTAAAGCGCAGACACAATTACTTCAGTGAAAAACAGAGGTCCTCAGAGGAAAAAGAGGGGAATCAGAACTATCGCTATTTCCTGACCACTCTGCAGCTTCAGCCTGCTCCATTAGCAATGGGCAACATAGTACTTCTAATTAAGAAGTCATTTAAAATAATTTGCAAAGAGCAGGGACATGTCAAGTGTGGAAAGTTCCTCATACAGGACCACTTCAGGGCTAATGATGATGAGACTGACAGCAGTTGGGGACCTCAGAATCTTATTCTGGCAGCTTGAAAGAGCACCTAATTAGCACCTGTGCTTCTGTTAAAAATAAAATAAAGGAACCAATTTGTGGTCCTGGGCCAGGTAATTTTTAGTGGCAAAAAGCCTTCATGTACTCCAGGAATCCTACTATTCTAAATAAATTCATCAATAACAGGGGTAAATTCTATTAACAGGGAAATGAATACTTCAACTGAAATTGCAATGATAAGTAGCTCAGAAAGCAAAGGAAGCTGCCAGATTCTCATACGGTCATTTAAACCAACAACAGACATTCTCTAAGACCAACGTGGATTTCTTTATTTTGGCTTGTGAGATAATTTACCCTGGCACACATAATGTGCTGTCTTTCATGGATAAAGAAAGTCACAGTGGCTGGTCCTTCAGTGTATCCTCATCAATGAAAGGACTTGTGAGTCAGAGGGACCACTGTTCAAATTTTTAACTTGCCATTCACTAAATGAATAACACTGACTTTAGAAAAGGCCTATGTGAGCCTCTGCTTTCTCATCTGTATGATGGAAACATTAGTGTTTATTTCACAGAGCTTTTGTGAGTATTGGTTATGATGTATGGTAGTTACTAAAAAAATGGGAACCGTTATTATTCATATGTCAATACTGAAGATCCATTCACTCAAAAATGTTTTTGAGTGCTTATTATATTCTAAGCCCTGTGTTGTTTCTGGGTGGCTTTGTCATAAACAGTTGAGCTAAACTACATTATTCCCTAGGTGATAATCAATGGATACATGTGAAAATGAAGATAGCTTTGTGAATTTTCAATATTTTGTCTAGGAAAATATTGATTTATGAAACCAATGGAATTGATAATGCATGCAGGGCTTAAAACCTAGATGACAGGTTGATAGGTGCAGCAAACCACCATGGCACGTGTATACCTATTTAACAAACCTGCATGTTCAGCACATGTATCCCAGAACTTAAAAATAAAAAATAAAAAAATTTTCAAAATATGGCAATTAACTTGTTGCATTATCCCAAATCGTTCTTTTTAAATTATTATTATACTTTAAGTTTTAGGGTACAAGTGCACAACGTGCAGGTTTGTTACATATGTATACATGTGCCATGTTGGTGGGCTGCACCCATTAACTCGTCATTTAGCATTAGGTGTATCTCCTAATGCTATCCCTCCCCCCTCCCCCCACCCCACAACAGTCCCCAGAGTGTGATGTTCCCCTTCCTGTGTCCATGTGCTCTCATTGTTCAATTCTCACCTATAAGTGAGAACATGCGGTGTTTGGTTTTTTGTCCTTGCAATAGTTTGCTGAGAATGATGGTTTCCAGCTTCATCCATGTCCCTACAAAGGGCATGAACTCATCATTTTTTATGGCTGCATAGTATTCCATGGTGTATATGTGCCACATTTTCTTAATCCAGTCTTTCATTGTTGGACATTTGGGTTGGTTCCCAGTCTTTGCTATTGTGAATAGTGCCGCAATAAACATACGTGTGCATGTGTCTTTATAGCAGCATGATTTATAATCCTTTGGGTATATAGCCAGTAATGTGATGGCTGGGTCAAATGGTATTTCTAGTTCTAGATCCCTGAGGAATCACCACACCAACTTCCACAATGGTTGAACTAGTTTACAGTCCCACCAACAGTGTAAAAGTGTTCCTATTTCTCCACATCCTCTCCAGCACCTGTTGTTTCCTGACTTTTTAATGATCGCCATTCTAACTGGTGTGAGATGGTATCTCATTGTGGTTTTGATTTGCATTTCTCTGATGGCCAGTGATGATGAGCATTTTTTCATGTGTTTTTTGGCTGCATAAATGTCTTCTTTTGAGAAGTGTCTGTTCATATGCTTTGCCCACTTTTTGATGGGGTTGTTTGTTTTTTTCTTGTAAACTTGTTTGAGTTCATTGTAGATTCTGGATATTAGCCCTTTGTCAGATGAGTAGGTTATGAAAATTTTCTCCCATTCTGTAGGTTGCCTGTTCACTCTGATGGTGGTTTCTTTTGCTGTGCAGAAGCTCTTTAGTTTAATTAGATCCCATTTGTCCATTTTGGCTTTTGTTGCCATTGCTTTTGGTGTTTTGGACATGAAATCCTTGCCCATGCCTATGTCCTGAATGGTATTGCCTAGGTTTTCTTCTAGGGTTTTTCTGGTTTTAGGTCTAACATGTAAGTCTTTAATCCATCTTGAATTAATTTTTGTATAAGGTGCAAGGAAGGGATCCAGTTTCAGCTTTCTACATATGGCTAGCCAGTTTTCCCAGCACCATTTATTAAATAGGGAATCCTTTCCCCATTTCTTGTTTTTGTCAGGTTTGTCAAAGATCAGATGGTTGTTGGTGTGTGATATTATTTCCGAATGCTCTGTTCTGTTCCATTGGTCTGTTTCTCTGTTTTGGTAGCAGTACCATGCTGTTTTGGTTACTGTAGCCTTGTAGTATAGTTTGAAGTCAGGTAGCGTGATGCCTCCAGCTTTGTTCCTTTGGCTTAGGATTGACTTGGCAATGCGGGCTCTTTTTTGGTTCCATATGAATTTTAAAGTAGTTTTTTCCAATTCTGTGAAGAAAGTCATTGGTAGCTTGATGGGGATGGCATTGAATCTATAAATTACCTTGGGCAGTATGGCCATTTTCACAATATTGATTCTTCCTACCCATGAGCATGGAATGTTCTTCCATTTGTTTGTATCCTCTTTTATTTCCTTGAGCAGTGGTTTGTAGTTCTCCTTGAAGAGGTCCTTCCCATCCCTTGTAAGTTGGATTCCTAGGTATTTTATTCTCTTTGAAGCAACTGTGAATGGGAGTTCACTCATGATTTGGCTCTCTGTTTGTCTGTTATTGGTGTATAAGAATGCTTGTGATTTTTGCACATTGATTTTGCATCCTGAGACTTTGCTGAAGTTGCTTATCAGCTTAAGGAGATTTTGGGCTGAGACGATGGGGTTTTCTAGATATACAATCATGTCATCTGCAAACAGGGACAATTTGACTTCCTCTTTTCCCAGTTGAATGCCCTTTATTTCCTTCTCCTGCCTAATTGCCCTGGCCAGAACTTCCAACACTATGTTGAATAGGAGTGGTGAGAGAGAGCATCCCTGTCTTGTGCCAGTTTTCAAAGGGAATGCTCCCAGTTTTTGTCCATCCGGTATGATATTGGCTGTGGGTTTGTCATAGATGGCTCTTATTATTTTGAGATATGTCCCATCAATACCTAATTTATTGAGAGTTTTTAGCATGAAGGGCTGTTGAATTTTGTCGAAGGCCTTTTCTGCACCTATTGAGATAATCATATGGTTTTTGTTTTTGGTTCTGTTTATATGCTGGATTACGTTTATTGATTTTCATATGTTGAACCACCCTTGCTTCCCAGGGATGAAGCCCACTTGATCATGGTGGATAAGCTTTTTGATGTGTTGCTGGATTCGGTTTGGCAGTATTTTATTGAGGATTTTTGCATCGATGTTCATCAAGGATATTGGTCTAAAATTCTCTTTTTTTTGTTGTGTCTCTGCCTGGCTTTGGTATCAGGATGATGCTGGTCTCATAAAATGAGTTAGGGAGGATTCCCTCTTTTTCTATTGATTGGAATAGTTTCAGAAGGAATGGAATCAGCTCCTCCTTGTACCTCTGGTAGAATTCGGCTGTGAATCCATCTGGTCCTGGGCTTTTTTTGGTTGGTAAACTATTAATTATTGCCTCAATTTCAGAGCCTGTTATTGGTCTATTCAGAGATTCAATTTCTTCCTGGTTTAGTCTTGGGAGGGTGTATGTGTCAAGGAATTTATCCATTTCTTCTAGATTTCCCAGTTTATTTGCGTAGAGCTGTTTATAGTAATCTCTGATGGTAGTTTGTATTTCTGTGGGATCAGTGGTGATATCCCCATTGTCATTTTTTTATTGCATCTATTTGATTCTTCTCTCTTTTCTTCTTTATTAGTCTTGCTAGCAGTCTATCAATTTTGTTGATCTTCTCCAAAAACCAGCTCCTGGATTCATTGATTTTTTTGAAGGGTTTTTTGTGTCTCTATCTCCTTCAGTTCTGCTCTGATCTTAGTTATTTCTTGCCTTCTGCTAGCTTTTGAATGTGTTTGCTCTTGCTTTTCTAGTTCTTTTAATTGTGATGTTAGGGTGTCAATTTTAGATCTTTCCTGCTTTCTCTTGCAGGCATTTAGTGCTATAAATTTCCCTCTACACACTGCTTTGAATGCATCCCAGAGATTCTGGTATGTTGTGTCTTTGTTCTCGTTGGTTTCAAAGAACATCTTTATTTCTGCCTTCATTTCGTTATGTACCCAGTAGTCATTCAGGAGCAGGTTGTTCAGTTTCCATGTAGTTGAGCGGTTTTGAGTGAGTTTCTTAATCCTGAGTTCTAGTTTGATTGCACTGTGGTCTGAGAGAGAGTTTGTTATAATTTCTATTCTTTTACATTTGCTGAGGAATGCTTTATTTCCAACTATGTGGTCAGTTTTGGAATAGGTGTGGTGTGGTGCTGAAAAGAATGTAGATTCTGTTGATTTGGGGTGGAGAGTTCTGTAAATGTCTATTAGGTCTGTTTGGTGCAGACCTGAGTTCAATTACTGGATATCCTTGTTAACTTTCTGTCTTGTTGATCTGTCTAATGTTGACAGTGGGGTGTTAAAGTCTCCAATTATTATTGTGTGGGAGTCTAAGTCACTTTGTAAGTCACTAAGGACTTGCTTTATGAATCTGGGTGCTCCTGTATTGGGTGCATATATATTTAGGATAGTTAGTTCTTCTTGTTGAATTGATCCCTTTACCATTATGTAATGACCTTCTTTGTCTCTTTTGATCTTTGTTGGTTTAAAGTCTGTTTTATCCGAGACTAGGATTGCAACCCCTGCCTTTTTTTGTTTTCCATTTGCTTGGTAGATCTTCCCCCATCCCTTTATTTTGAGCCTATGTGTGTCTCTGCACGTGAGATGGGTTTCCTGAATACAGCACACTGATGGGTCTTGACTCTTTATCCAATTTGCCAGTCTGTGCCTTTTAATTGGAGCATTTCACCCATTTACATTTAAAGTTAGTATTGTTATGTGTGAATTTGATCCTGTCATTATGATGTTAGCTGGTTATTTTGCTCATTAGTTGATGCAGTTTCTTCCTAGCCTTGATGGTCTTTGCAATTTGGCATGTTTTTGCAGTGGCTGGTACCGGTTGTTCCTTTCCATGTTTAGTGCTTCCTTCAGGAGCTCTTTCAGGGCAGGCCTGGTGGTGACAAAATCTCTCAGCATTTGCTTGTCTGTGAAGTATTTTATTTCTCCTTCTCTTATGAAGCTTAGTTTGGCTGGATATGAAATTCTGGGTTGAAAATTCTTTTCTTTAAGAATGTTGAATATTGGCCCCCACTCTCTTCTGGCTTGTAGAGTTTCTGCCAAGAGATCAGCAGCTAGTCTGATGGGCTTCCCTTTGAGGGTAACCCGACCTTTCTCTCTGGCTGCCCTTAACATTTTTTCCTTCATTTCAACTTTGGTGAATCTGACAATTATGTGTCTTGGAGTTGCTCTTCTCGAGGAGTATCTTTGTGGTGTTCTCTGTATTTCCTGAATTTGAATGTTTGCCTGCCTTGCTAGTTTGGGGAAGTTCTCCTGGATAATATCCTGCAGAGTGTTTTCCAACTTGGTTCCATTCTGCCCATCACTTTCAGGTACACCAATTAGACGTAGATTTGGTCTTTTCACATAGTCCCATATTTCTTGGAGGCTTTGTTCATTTCTTTTTATTCTTTTTTCTCTAAACTTCTCTTCACGTTTCATTTCATTCATTTCATCTTCCATTGCTGTTACCCTTTCTTCCAGTTGATTGCATCGGTTACTGAGGCTTGTGCATTTGCCACATAGTTCTCGTGCCATGGTTTTCAGCTCCATCAGGTCCTTTAAGGACTTCTCTGCATTGGTTTTTCTAGTTATCCATTTGTCTAATTTTTTTTCAAAGTTTTTAATTTCTTTGCCATTGGTTCAAACTTCCTCCTTTAGCTCAGAGTAGTTTGATCTTCTGAAGCCTTCCTCTCTCAACTCGTCAAACTCATTCTCCATCCAGCTTTGTTCCATTGCTGGTGAGGAGCTGCGTTCCTTTGGAGGAGGAGAGGCGCTCTGAGTTTTAGAGTTTCTGGTTTATCTGCTCTGTTTTTTCCCCATCTTTGTGGTTTTATCTACCTTTGGTCTTTGATGATGGTGATGTACAGATGGGTTTTCGGTGTGGATGTCCTTTCTGTTTGTTAGTTTTCCTTCTAACAGTCAGGACCCTCAGCTGCAGGCCTGTTGGAGTTTACTGGAGGTCCACTCCAGACCCTGTTTGCTTGGGTATCAGCAGCGGTGGCTACAGAACAGCGGATATTGGTGAACCGCAAATGCTGCTGCCTGGTGGTTCCTCTGGACATTTTGTCTCAGAGGAGTGTTTTGTCTCAGAGGAGTACCTGACCGTGTGAGGTGTCAGTTTGCCCCTACTGGGGGGTGCCTCCCAGTTAGGCTACTCGGGGGTCAGGGACCACTTGAGGAGGCAGTCTGCCCATTCTCAGATCTCAAGCTGCGTGCTGGGAGAACCACTACTCTCTTCAAAGCTGTCAGACAGGGACATTTAAGTCTGCAGAGGTTATTGCTGTCTTTTCTTTGTCTGTGCCCTGCCCCCAGAGGTGGAGCCTACAGAGGCAGGCAGGCCTCCTTGAGCTGTGGTGGGCTCCACCCAGTTCAAGCTTCCTGGCCGCTTTGTTTACCTACTCAAGCCTGAGTAATGGCAGGCGCCCCTCCCCCAGCCTCGCTGCCGCCTTGCGGTTTGATCTCAGACTGCTGTGCTAGCAATGAGTGAGGCTCTGTGGGCATAGGACCCTCCGAGCCATGTGCGGGATATAATCTCCTGGTGTGCCGTTTGATAAGCCCATTGGAAAAGCTCAGTATTAGGGTGGGAGTGACCCTATTTTCCAGGTGCTGTCTGTCACCCCTTTCTTTGACTAGGAAAGGGAATTCCCTGACACCTTGCGCTTCCCGGGTGAGGTGATGCCTTGCCCTGCTTCGGCTCACGCACAGTGTGCTGCACCCACTGTCCTGCACCCACTATCTGGCACTCCCCAGTGAGATGAACCCGGTACCTCAGTTGGAAATGCAGAAATCACCTGTCTTCTGCGTCACTCATGCTGGGAGCGGTAGACTGGAGCTGTTCCTATTCGGCCATCTTGGATCCACCTCCCCCAAATCGTTCTTGAAAGTGTAAGAAATAACTTTCTTTCTCAAACAATAAAGCTTTATTAACATTGAGGATATTTACCTGAAGGTGCCATGGAAGAGTACATGAAATTCTCCAAGATGAATTTTCAAATTGAGTTAGTCATGATCATCTAGATGAAATAATATAGTCTTCTACTTGTTTTTTTTTTTTAACAAAAAGCTTACTTGGATTTCTGTAATTTGTAATGTTTACTTTAAACTCAGACTGAAAACATAGCCTACACCATCAGTGAAATTATTATGGGCAGGGGCTCTACTCTGATTTTCATCTTAGTGGGAGGACTTCTGAAGCAGGATGACCATGGACTAGATTAGAACATGAGGATTTTTATAACCTTTTTCTGGCCAATTAGAAGACTTGGTTATATTCTGCTTTAATTTCCTCATTGATAGTTGAGAGGGAGTGTTTTGTATGTACTAGGATTCACAGTACCTGTGTTTTTATCTTATATAGATAAGACTCAGCAGTGGCTTTCAAACTTTAATTGCATCAGAATCACATGGAGGGCTTAAGACACAGATTTCTGAGCCCAGCCTCCAGTTTCTGATTCACTACATTGGGGTGAGGCTCAGGAATATGCATTTTGGACATGATTCCAGGTGATGCTGATGCTGCTGTTTTGAAGACTATACTATGAGAACCACTGGTTAAGAGTAAGCTGGTCTAATTTTTGTCAGGTGCCACAATGACAATATTACTAGCTGGTACTGGTATACTACTTGATAGCAAAATGGTTTTCCATGCAGTTTCATTTTATCCTCACAGTACCCTGTGAGATAGGCATTATTAGATCTGATTTATAGATGAGAACTGTACTGTAGCTGTTTCTGTTTTTTCTCTCCTAATAGGATACAAGTTCTTTGAGGACAAATTCCACATCATATTCAGTTCTCTATCCTCAACACAAAACAGGGCATCTGGCAATAAATGTTTGTAGAATGAAAGAAGGATTTGACTTCGGTTGTGAGGGAGCCCAGTTTTGAACTCAGGCTTCTTGAAACTTATTCTAGAGCTTTTTCTACTCTTGGGTATACAAATCAAAAAAGCAAATTTCCTCTCATATTTGGGAAAAGGCAGAAGTAGTTTTTCCATTTTATCCTAAAATTCTAAGTTTAAACATCTAGCTAGTCAAGGTGATTAAAATTTGTTTTAACTATACTGTTAGACACTGAAATACAACACATCAGTTGTATATTACACATTTGTTCTTTTTTCTTTCTTCTTCTTCTGCTTTTTTTTTTTTTTTGCCCTGTTGCCCAGGCTGGAGTACAGTGGTGTGATCTCGGCTCACTGCCATCTCCGCCTTCCAGGTTCAAGCAATTCTCCTGCTTCGGTAGCCCGAGTAGCTGGGATTACGGGTGTGCTCCACTGTGCCTGACTAATTTTTGTATTTTTAGTAGAGGCGGGTTTTCACCATGTTGGCCAGGCTGGCCTCAAACTCCTGACTGAAGGTGATCTGCCCATCTCAGTCTCCCAGAGTGCTGGGATTACAGGCGTGAGCCACCGTGCCCAGCCCTTTTCTCTTTCATCATGACTGCTTTACCAAATGCAGGCAATCTTCACTTTGCCAATCTTCACTTTGCCAATCTTCACTTTGGTAGTTCAGGACAGTAAAAATGATTGTGCAAGATAAAATGGTAAGAAGTGATATTAATAATCAACGGGAAAACTTACATGACATAAAAACTTTCTTTTTGTCACAACATTAAAGACATTGTTGGTTATAAATGTATAGGGAAATGAAAAAATAATAACACCAATATTCACTTACGATGTTGTAATTTACAACATTAGAAGCATTGAGAATTAAAGTGTTTTAGTTCTTTGCAAATAATTTTTCAGGCATAGTTTGAATAGTGCTTGCCTTCTGCTTATTATATAACTTATGATATGGAATGAGCATCTTTTCCATGCCTTGGAAAATTTTCATACTCCTTTCTAAGTTTGGATAAGCTTTTAACATTTTATCCTGTGCACTTTCAATGTTGTAAAATATCTCTGATAGTTATTTTAACGTGCCCTTTTTTGTTGGCATCAATTCCTCTGGGACACTGTCACCCTTTTCATCCCAATCACATACCTCATTTATGTTGATAAATTTGCCCTCAGTAAGTTTCTTTTGCTGAATATCTAAGAGTCTCTTGAATGGCTGTAGTGTCAACATTTCCATGGTCAGCTATTTTTTTTCTATATCTCTTTGGAATCTGGGTATAAATTTCACAGCAGTATCTTTATCTGAGCTACAGGTTCACCAGATAGCTTAACATTAATAAATTTATGAAGATTTACGAAACAATGAAAGTAGCCTTTTCTGGCAGTAAAAGGTCTTGCTTAATTCTTCTTAATTATAGTTTTCTTTCCTGTTTCTTTCTTTCATAATTATGGTTTCCTTTCACCTCATCGTTTTGACCTCAACGCTAGCCACACTGATTAGGATTTCTTTTTGATTTCAGTCTTCAATCAAAAATATAAGTAAATGCTCCATTTCAACAATAAGTGACTTTCTATTCATTGTGCAATTTAAACTAAAAAATGTTGGAGCAACTCGACTTTGTTTTTCTATTCACTGGACTTTTTCATTATGGGTCATACCATACCATATCATCTTTCAGGCCTAGGTCTTGTCCTATCTTCACCAACATTTTCAAATCTAGCATATAATTTTACTTCACTTTTTGTATTTTTGCTGCATTTTAATCTTTGTTAGTCAATTCTCTCTTTTGATTATCAATTTTTGTAAAATGTCCTATGGTTTTATCACTTGTAGACAAGGAGGCAACACAACTACATGCTTTCCTGTCTGTGTGTGAAATGAATACAGATGGTGCTCGATGAATAACTGACAGACTGTGAAAGAATTGGTGTAGTCAGTCATCTATCACAATGTGCATTGGGTTTTATGTTTGCGGACTGAAGAGTTAGCAGTGAAGTTTGTACTTTATATAATTACTGTACTCACAGGTAATATGCTGTGTTTAAAATATGAACTGTGTTATTGGGATATTGGTATTATTTAGCTAAACCATAGTAAATAAATTTCCTACATATTAGAAATATGCAATGTGAGGACCACCTATAACTAGAAAAAAATTATCTTCATGTCAGAATAAAAATATTTGCATAATTTCAAAGCCATCCTCTTTCAAAATAGTGTCCAAAAATATCTTCTAAGTTGTTTAAAGAAACAACTTTCTTTTGCCTCCAGATGGACTGATTAAATTAAGAAAACCAGAGATACATATTTCAATACGATTAAAATATATGTATATAGAAAGAGAGAGAGAGATCCATAAACTTTGTTTTTTTAAATTCAATGCAACTTAAATCAACCTGTAGAGATAAAAGTTTAAAAGCTGGGTGAAATATACAAGAACTATGTAAAGATTTCATTATTTAAGTTTTCTGCTAATCTTCTTCTTATGATGTGTCTTCCTTCTGAGTATTTCAATGGTATAAATAAAAAGAACAAAGTTCTCAGCCAGACTAGGTGAGTTAGTCTCTTTAATGGAATTTAGGGAATTTGGCCTGGTCTAAAAGATTATTTGTCTAAGTTCCTGATTTTTTCCTTTTTTCTATGCTAAGATTTTATTCATTGTGCTATGCATTGCTATGATGGAATAGTTGGAAAGTTTTTTAGGCATTTATTCATTCATTCACTGCCTAGAACAGTGCTTGGCATATAATTGGCATTCAATAAACATATTTTATTGAACTCCTACTGGGCCCTGGGAAAGCAAAGATAATATACACACTGTCTTTGTGGGCACAGAATAGGGCTCTCTGTACCAGGACCTTCTGCTGAATCTCCGGTATTGTCCAATGATAATATTAACAGAATTTCTAATTTATACAGTGCGTGCAAAGTACCGGAAACTTGATTAGACCTTTGCTGAAATTATTGCTGTAGCCATTTGAAACCAAGGTTGAAGATGGAGGTTCCGCTTTCAAGGTGGCTTGCTTACATATGTGTCAAGGTTTGCTGGCTATTGGATAGGGGCCTCTGTTTCTCTCCACTAGGCCTCTCCACGGGCTACTTGAGTATCTTTACAATATGGCTGGCTACCCCAGAGAGACTGATCCAAGAAGTCATGATAGAACCTTCAATGCTCATTGTGCCTCATCTTGAAAGTCACACATTATCACTTCCTCAGTATTCTAGGGATCACGAAAGGATAGCCATGATTCCATGCGGAAGGGCAACTCACAAGGGTTTGAATACTAGGAGGTATTTTATTTATGAGATACAAATTATTTTCATATGATTTTGCAGATGAGCAAACTGAGGCATGGCTAGTGAGTAGCAGAACTGAGATTTGTACGAAGACATTCTGGTTCCAGAGTTTATGCTCTTTAGCATTATGTTATTGGATAAATATACTTTAATATTGACTATCATTATTAGATGTTGTTTTCATATGTTCTGGGTGTTTATGTACTCTTTATTCTATTTTATTGGTCTATTTGTCATCCCTACAGCAGCAGTACCACATTGTTTTTATTACTATGGCTTTATGTTAAGTTTTTCTGTCTAAAACAATTTCTCCACTTCATTCTTCTTCATGACATTCAGAGCTATTCTTTAATGTTTATACTTTTATATACATTTTATAACGGTCTGTCATATTTCATGAATAACTCTGTTGATGTTTCAATTAGAATCGTATAGAACCTAAAGATTAATTTGAGAAAAGCTGATGTCTTCAAGATATTGTGTCTTCCTTTTTTCAACTAGTAGATTCTTAGATAAGGTATATATGTCCATTGACCTGCCCTATCTTTTTACAGATCTAGGTGATGTCTATTTGTCACTCAGGACATTACGAGGCTACTTTAGCAATTTTTGGGTGGCAGTTACTCAATATAGGAAGAAAAATTTTTTTTCACTTTAGTTCTTTTCTTGTCCTAGTTTCACAACTTGGAAAGAAGTGCTGCCCCATTTGTACTTTGGCACACAGTAGCCAGTAGTTCCTGGAAAATTTCTATCATTCTTGTTTTTCTATTTATTTGTTACAGCCCTTTACATCCTCCAAATACCCTGAGATGACCTCAACTTTCTGCTTATTGTGTCTACCAATCCCAATGCTTTTTTTCATTTCTTTGGATTGTTAGGGCTGTTAAATGTGTTTTGTCGGGTGTTAAATGTGTTTTGTCAAATGTGCCCAGAAGAAGAGTTCGGCAGAGAGGACAGAAGATGAGAAGATGTATGAGAATGGTTAGATACGTGGGTGAAGATGTAGCAGAAACTGGTTGATGGGCTCCAAGCCAGTGACTGCTAATAGGAAGGTTCATCTGGATGCACAGCCTGAATGTCTTCTATCATGAGGGCTCATACCTACCATACTTCCCTCTCCTCTTCGCACACCTCTTTAGTCTCCTAGGGTGCCTGGTAACCCATGGAGAAATAAGACTTAATGACTATGTATCTGTATTGCAATACGAATGCACATCTCTTCTGATTTCACTCTGTATATATGATCTAACATTGTTTCTTAATCTGTTGAACAAATGTTGTGACCAGTGCAATTTTTTATTTATTATAAGAACTAATAAATAAGAAATCCCACTTCTGGGGATGAGGGTAAATCTTTAAGGTTACATTAATGCTGTGGGCTCTTAGGTATCACACAGGTCTCTGTAGGTGGTTATTTAGTTAATGGCACCTCAGCAAACTGAAAGAAGCTGTTTAGGTCTAGCAAAAACATTCTGAACCCTTAAATCTATCTCATTATTTATCTTGTGTAGAAAGTCCCCAATGAAAGGGGGTTGTGCCCAAATAAGGCTAGTGTATTTTGATCTTAATTATGCTAGGGCTCTGATCTTAGCAAGGGTGTTTACAAATACATATTAATAATGAAATCCAAGTAACCTAGGAGAGTTCTGTGGAGTTCCAGCAGCACAATCATTGTGGGCACATTTTCTTGTGAAACTTTAATGCTGAAACTGGGAAAGGCCCTGAGTACAGTGCTGACTGAAGTGGAAAATTTTCATGGTGTGAAGTGTACCCATTGCTATTCAATATTTACTGGCATAATAGAAGCACTAGGGAACAAATATTTCCTTGTATGTGTTAAACCTCATTTGGAGCCAAACTTTTTCTCAAATACTCCATTTGCAGTCAAGTTGTGGGCAGAAATGTAGCAAATCTCTAAAACAGCAAATCGTGTGTTTATCCTGGAGTATTTGCCGAGTTTTAATAGTTTTTTTCAAAAGCAATTCTTTTTACTTTTTCAGTTTCCTTCCCTTTGGTTTAGTTCATATTCTTAAGTGAAACCCCGTGAGACAGAAAGAGATGATGCAAATAAATGATTCCCAATTTAATGCTTCTGGTTAGAGAATTGGCATCAAAAGAAACTGAAACTTTAATGAAGCTTTTAAAACATGACATAAATTTGTGTGATTGGGAGCAGAGCTGAAGTTCAATTGTACTTTTCCCTCGTTTCCCTTTTAGAAGATAGTCCAAGAATAGAAGGAGATAATCTTCAGTTTCGAATGTTTTACTTTTATTTCCCCTTTCCTTGGATTTAGAGATTTTTCTTCTGAGGGCCCTAATGAGACGAGTGAGTTAGGTATCTGGTGCTTCGGGAAATATGCCCTCTTATATGTAATGCAGACTAAAATGGGGGTTTAGCTTTGTCTACTGGTCTGTGCATAGGCACCAGAGACTACCCTTAGAAACAAAGCACTCATCACATTAAGTTGAATACCACTGTGGGACATTAAGTACTAGGATGTGGTTAGCTACCCCCCTCCCCCCAGAAACTTATCCTCATTGCTTCCTTTATCTCCTTAGGTAAGAGATTTTCCATAATTCATAGCTAGAATACATTTTATGTGCCACATTAATGTTAATTTCTTCCTTCCTCCCTCCTTTACTTTCAAGAGGAGCAGAAAGAAAGACAGGGAAATAAGGCTGAGGGAAAAAGGGCTGTGTGCATGATAGAAAGACTGGTGGAGGGCTGATTTTGTGGGCAGTGAAAGATCTGCTGATGCTGAACAAGTCAGCTAATCCTAGGGCTCACTGTCTTCATACAGATATTTAGAGTTTTAAATTACGGTCCTTTCTATTCTTAAACTACTCAATATCTTAGATTATTCTAGGCTTCTCTCAAATGTCCTTTTACAGTTGAGCTACCTCAAGCATAGTCTGTGGACCTGCAGAATGGTCATCACCCTGGAGCTTGTCAGAAAGGTAGAATGTCAGCCCCACCCCAGACCGGCAGAATCAGAATCTACATTTTAACAAGTTCTCTGGGTAATTCATGTGCCCATTCCAGTTTGAGAAGCTGTTCTATGGAAAGTCTGTGATCACCTTTCTTTAATGTTAAAAACAAACACACAACAACCAACGAACCAATAAATCTATCAAACATAAGACCTCCTTAGAGATAGAACTCTCCTGAGGTCTCTTCCTTACTGGAGGATCTTTGGACTGTGGGAAGAATCAGGAGTGCCCTGCCCATAAATATTCAGTTATGTCCAACAACAGTTTGTTCTCTAAGCAGCCAGAGGCCATATTGAAAGCTGTTAGGTCGACTCTCCATTTACCACCTTGGGTGAATGCTTGCAAAGGCTGGTCTCTTGTTATGTGATTCATTTGTCCTTCTTGAAGCTCCACCAAGTACACAGTGCCAGGCTCACGTTAATCATGTCTTCTCTTTATGGCACATCACATTTTCAAAGCACTTTCATACCTTCTGTTTTTCGCAGTAGCCCAGAGCAGGCATCGTTGCCCCTACCTTAAGAGTAATGCCTGAGGCTCAGAGAAGCTAAATAATTCACTGTCATCCCAAGGTCTCAGTCCAAGGCTCCTCCCACCTCCAGCAGGCTGCGCCTTTTGCAGAGAGCACAGATTTTCATTAGGTCCCATTTTCCTTTCAGGGGCTTTCTACTGAGATCAGCAGATTTCGTGCCTCTTTTATACGATCTGAAACACAGAGAACACGAAGACCAGTATTAGAACACAGGGCGCCTGGAGATTCCAGGCACCTCGGTTGCTTGCTGGGCCACATGCTTATCTCTAATATGCACCTGGGAACAGGAAGCTCTCAGCGCTGTGAGATTCCTAGCTACAGCCCCAAGAAACTTCCCACCCAACTCAGCTAAACCACGACACCTGACAGCCTCAGAGCTTGCAGTGAGGAAGCTGCTGGCCTTTTCCCTCTCTCAATTTGCTTTCCTTTTATCACCTCTCATCTTATGAGATATGATTCCCTCTCCCACATGTGGTTCTTTCCCAAGCCCACATATTTTACTTGTTTTAAGAAGCTAAAATCAATATTTTGCTACCTGCTCGTCAGGCCGTGAATACGTTTTTTTTTTGCAGCTCTTCCTTCCATATAGGATTCCGTAGGGGGTCTAAAGTTTTTTGCAACAAGAGGAGGTGCATGCAGAGCTGTCTCCTAATCTTATGTATGCAGGGCCGTGGCTGAGATTCAGTTCTATTCTTTAGAACCACATGCAGTGTTTGCTGGGCAGAACAGCTGGAAACTGGTCAATTAAAGTGTCTTGTTGGCAAGATGTTGAAACGTGAATCATTAGCAGGTTTGCTGATCTTTTGACCCACACCCCTTCTAAAAGCTGATTAGAAGGCTATTTTTAGTTGGCTTTGCCTTCATTTAGGCATATATTTTATGCTTCCTAAATTATGATAATTTGGCATGTCCAGCTAATGAATCTGTCAACATGTCAGAGCAGAGTTGAAGTAGGAAGGTTATGTCAAGTTTTTTGTAGCCATAAAAATCAACAGCAAGATTCCCTTTGAGTCAGTAAGAGAGCCAGTGGCTGCTGTGGAGAGTCTTCCCAAGGGAAAACTTACGGAATTCCTGCTACACATCAGGAAAGACTGTTGTAATCAGAAACACAGAATGATCTTGAGGACATGATAGTGTAATGAGATATTTTCTTTGACCCACAGAGTACCCTCTGAATGAAAAGTAGACCCTCTATGGCAAATCAATCTTATTTTCCCTCAAGACAGCAGTGGGAAAGGCAGGCAAATTCTATTGTTATGCTCATTGCCTGTGTGGATTTGAGTTTTAGCAATGTGTGAGCAATATAGCTTATTTACCTGACTCGAGAGACAAAATGTGTGCTCCGTACAGAGTGGGCATTTTGGAAATCTTGCCTGACTAATGATGTGGTTTGTTTCTGGGGCCAAGTTTGGAGATGAGTTTTATTAGCAGCGGATGTGCTATCTAAAAATTATTGTAGATGTTAATAAAAATTCCAGGATCCAGGCTGCTTTGGGACATCATTTGAAACAGGTATAGAAAAGTTTTCTTTAGAGACTCCATAGATGAACTTGTTTAAAATAGGTGCTATCAAGATTTTGATGTCAGATGAACCAGTAAAACAGTGAGGTCTCCCTGCCTTTTTTCCAAGTCCAAGAACCATTATGTATAAAGAGATAAGAGAAAATTTGTTATTCTTAGGCAGTATTTTCTTGAAAACCCCTGCCCTCCACCCCACTGGTCTCTAGATTAAACTAAGAGACTATAGGTATATCAGAGTTGATGTTAACGTTCTTCTGCAATTAAGGTAAAATCTAAAGTCCATAATATGGTTTACAAGGCCCAGGATGATCTGGGGTCTTCTTGCTTTGCTACCTGCTCTAGTGTATTCTGCCCACTCTTTCATTCACTGCTTTCTATACTGGTCTTTCAACTCCTCAAACCAGCCTTAGAACCTTTGAACTTGTTGGACAAAGGCAGGTTCAGGACAAGTATCATATCCTAGTGTACCACCTCATTAGCCATCCGTCTTGTCTCTGTCCACACTATAGGAGAGAAATCATCTTGAAACATAAATTGATTATTTGTGCATTTCCCAGTGCCCTCAGGATAAAGAAAAATTTCTTGGTCCTGCAGGCCTTGTGCAGGGTGTGGTCTCTGCCATCTCTCTGCTGTCTGTTCTCATATTCTCCTCATTGCTCTCTCTGCTCTGTTTTCCATAACTGTCTCAGAACACTTAGGCCATCCTCTCTCCCACTCAAAAA
Source organism: Gorilla gorilla gorilla (assembly GCF_029281585.2). Taxonomy (NCBI): domain Eukaryota; kingdom Metazoa; phylum Chordata; class Mammalia; order Primates; family Hominidae; genus Gorilla; species Gorilla gorilla. The sequence goes on along the minus strand of NC_086017.1, from coordinate 187,800,409 downwards.
ACCTTTGCCTCAGGTGCTACTCTCCTGGAACATTCTTCCTCACTCATCCTTCAGAACTCAGCTCAACGGCCACTTGCTCAGGGAAACCCAACATGACATTTTCCCCTAAAACATTTTCTCTTTATTTGATTTCATTTTCCTTTATTATAATCTCTGAGTACTTCCCATCATAACAGTCATCCTGGTTGTATTTTGATATCAGTTCAATGTAGTGTGACTATTTGGTTGATATGTTTCTCCTGCTAGTTTGTGAGCTCCATGAGGGCCGGAATCATGCATGCTTTTGTTTACCATGATATACCTAGTCCAGCATATGGCCTGGGACACATTAGCTACTCAATACAGATATTTTGGATGAAGGAACAAATGTCTACTATGCACCAGGCCCTGTATTAGATTCTGGTAATGAAACCTGAATACGACATGGCTGAATAAGCAGGTTGTACCTGCTCCTAGGAGCTCATGGTCTCAGAGGAAGGCTGTAAGTTTTGGGTTGTTTTAGTTGAATGTGATGATTGCTGATGACTGAGGTGTGAACAAGGTGCTGTAGGAGGTCTGAAAAGTTCCATCTCAGGTGCGCTGATGGTCAGGGAGAAGGTGCTTGAGACAAGTTTTGAAGAACAAGGAGGATTTGATGAGGAAAGGGTCTAGGAAGGGGAGTGGCCAAGGTGGGTGAGGCGCAGGACCCATAGAGAGAACTACATAGGAATCCTGTGCAAATCAGGCCCCAGAGAGGGGACGATGTACCCTCTCCATATTGCTTAAGGGAAAATGCAAGGTAATTTCTAATAACAGAAAGACTTTAATCTGAATCTTAGATCTAGCATTAATCTATTAAATAATTCCTTAGGAGAACTCAGTATCTTTTTGGGAAAAGTAATTTTTTTTTGACTAAAAACTCTGGGGAGTGTTTGAACTTTAATCCAGTTTATTCTTGGGTGTTAGAAAAGCATCTTTATGTATAGTATGTTTTCTGGTAAATAGTTAAAATTTCATTTTTATTCAAAAATACACATTAATATTCAAGTAAACAATTCTATATTATTTTTATAATTAGCCCTCAATCCTACAAATAACTGGAAGCAATTGGAAGCTGAATCAACATCTAGCCATTAAGCTTGGTCTGGATATACTGCAAAAAAGCAGGATCCACCATGTCTAGTTTTTAACTCCCAGGTCCTGACCTCAGCTTTAACATCATACACAATGTCAAGTAAACTACAGTTTTTCCTGTATTGGTATTAGAGATTCAGAGAACTTGACTCCTCCAACTGAGCACTCTGCATTGGTTAATAGACTCTGGGGCCAGATTTCCAAGATTCAAAGCCTGGCTCCACTACTTAAGCAGTGAGAAGCAAGTTCCTTAAACTTGCCTTAGTTTATGTTTGTATTAAATGCCTTAGTTTGCATTATCTTTAAAGTGGGAGCAATAATATTACCACATGGGGTTGTTATGAGGGTTATATAAGTTAGTATATATGAATTTCCTAGAGAAATTCATGTACTAGGTAAACTTTATAAATATCTCTAAGCCTAATATCAAAGGCTTTTGTCAAATTTTAAAGGTTGTGGATTTCTCCACAACTACAAATTAAAGGTGAGAATAAGTGTCATTTATATTTGTTCTATTTGCATGGATTTTAGCTTAGGCAATCCTCTAAAAAAAGTTACTGACAAAACTCACAAGATTTGAGTTCAAGCAACTCAAGTATCATGGAATTGGGTGGCACCTGAGATAGCAGCAACCCTTCTTGAAAGGCAGAAGAGGAGTGGAGATTGTTGAGTCAGTCTTATGTATGTGTTGGTCACAATTGCAGGACTCCAGGTTGTGCACGGCCTGTATTTTCATGAGCATAACACATGCACACGGTGTACTAATAGTGGGCCAAGCACCGCTGGGAACTCCAGATGGTTAGGGCACAGTGCCTGGCCTCACAGCTCATAATGTGGTGCTGGTGGTGGAGAGGGCAACTTAACACGCACATAAATAACAATCCTAAACCACATACATTGTGTTAAGTGCTAAACTACTTTACAGCAATTTGCTAGAGAGATTCATTCCAAGTAGTAGAGTATGAGAAGCTCTTTGAAAAGATAGCACTTGAGTTGGATTGTGAAGGAATGATAAGATACCAGTAGGTGCTATGGTGACAGCTGAGACACAAGCCTGGTAGCAGGGAGCTGATGAACAAATTCAGGGTAAATCAGATGACTAGACTGTAGGGTTGAATGAAGTTACAATCTTTTGTATATGAGGAGGGTCTGCAATCCTTGTTTATGTTTATTTATTCCTGGCACAGGAGTTTAACTTGCATAATGAAATCTTGACTCATATATCTCCTTTTCCTTATCATCCACCCCATTCTGTTTGTCCTTTCTCTCCTCTCAAGTTTATGCTTTTCTGGCATAAAGACTGATTGTAATTCTCTAATAGGAGACAACTGGGAACTGATAAGGAGGGACTAAAAGATTGTGTAATCAAAAGCAATAAAAAGATTCATTTGAATGAGTGTCTAGCTCAGAATTCCCAAGGTGTGCGCTTCTGCAAATATGAAATAATATGTGCCTCCTCTAACGTGCTGGGCGATGTCCATTATCCTATCTGTCTTCTTTTATCACTTAGGTTCACTCCATGGGTAACCACTATTTTAAATCCATCTTTCTTTACTAGAACCATTATCTCTTTAACTGGGACAAAGGAATCTAAGCTTATATAGCTTCCCACGAACAGCATGAAAACCTTTTAAATTACACAGCATTGATCGATGTTCACCCCTTCCTCTAAATACAATACATATGCTATCCCTGGGGTTCACTTAATGCTTCCTTACTGATGATAAAACTGCTGCTTGGCACAGATGAGGGCCAAACACACTGCATCACTGCACACTCTTGTTCAGATTGCAGTCTAACCAGTGAAGCTGAAATGGAAAGTCTAAGCCCCTGATCCTTGCGGCACACAGCATATTAAATGTTGTTCTTGCTAATGTTTCTCCTCTTGAATGTGAAATACATTTGCTGCTGCCTCCAGATCCCAGTGTCCTAAGTGGTTGGGTGATTCTGAATTGTGTACCATGGACAAGCTGCAGAGGGCTCAGGGGAGAGGCTTTGAAAGGAAAAAATGATGTGAATGCTGAAATTTTCCACCTCTGGGAGAGTCCTTAACAAGAAAGCCTGCTTAGTTTTGGCTAGAATGAAGTTTCTGTTCTTTCACTCGCCCCTTTCTGAAAATAATCATAGCAGCCAGATGGCAGTTGTTGTGCTGCTTGTACGTAAAACTTTATGTATGAGAAATTTGACAAGAAATGTTATTAAATGAACACAAAGAACCTTACATTGGATTGTGGACAGACAAGACAACAAAACTAAAACAGACTGAAGGAAATGATGTATTCTTCGTCACAGACGATTCTGTGTACTTGTGTTGACCACTTCCAGCAGCATCTTTACATGCAACAGTATAGTGGCTTGTAACTTGGAAAATGCTTTTCACCAGCTCTATCTTGTTGGAGCCCAGCAAACGTGTCGTGGAGAGAGGAAAGGGAAAGACATTATTCTCATGGGACTTCTGGGGAAACTGAGGCACAGAAAAATAAATGGCCCAAGGCTACATGGCCAGTAAGCAGCAACACTGGGCCTAAAACTTAGGCTTTCTGATTTAAGCTCAATATCTGGTTATCACATTGCTTCCTGGTTGAAACACTACTATTCCATAGGACCCTATGGGCAGAAGGTACCCTTCTCAAGGTCTTCTGAGAAACCTTCCCTGTCCTTGGTCAGCTCCACATCTGGCTCCTACAGCATTTATTATGTGAACCACCAAATTTTACAAGTATTGTGGATTCTCTTTCCTATTTCCTAAATAATTGTGTGGACTTATCTGAGTACAAGCATCCCAAATGTAGGTATGACATTGTAGGACACAAAGCAAGCATTTAACAAACACTTATTGACTTCTTATATATTTTTGTGATAAGTGAAAAAATATATACAAGGGCATAGGAATGTAACTTTACATTGAGTAAAGTGTTGTATCAAAGCAATTTATAGATGTTTTTCTCTGTCACTTTTATTCTCTTAAATATCATCAACACGATGGAATAGTATTAAAACCTTAAAACAGTGCTTTCTTGGCATGTCCACATTAAAAAAAATTGGACAGTAGTCTGTAATCTTTTCTAAGCTTTGAACATTTCTGAAAATATGGTGAAAACTGTGGATCTACATATAAATCTAGGATGGGGGCAGAAAGAGATCTGTGAAAGCCCATTCTTAGGTCATAATTAGGAACTCTGACATTGAAAATTGTTGCTTTATTACCTGATGGTAGCCACTTTCAAGCATAACCCAATTGCAACAAAAGAAAGAAAAAACCTTCCCTCCCTGGCATGCCCATTGGTGTTCAGCCAGATGGATGTTCCTCTACCTCCATTTTTCTTCCTGTAAACTCCCCGGTCCCCTTACTGTGTTTTTGGTAAGAAGAGACAATGGCATTTACCTAAAAATTCTTCATTTGAGTCCTTCATTGTGAACTTACTATATGTCAGACACTGTGCTGAGTAAACTGTCTGGGAGGTGTGTCCGGTCCTCAAAGAGTTTTCAGTCTAGAATGTTTACAAACAAGGCTGTGAATTCTGCCTGGAGGAGTAAGGTAAGGGTTTAGAGACTAGGTGTTGTTTAAATTAGGGTATGAAAATAAGCGGGCGCCCTCCTTGTGGATAAGAGAAGAATGTATGGCATTCCAGCAGAGCTCTCACTAGGTCATGCACAGATTCCATGATACTGTAGAACACAGTCTCCTCAGGGCACAGTGACTCATTCTGTGTGTCTTTGGAGTGGACTGCTAGGTGAGGACATCAGTTGATGGAAAGGGAGTCAGGGCTCAGATTGTAAAGGACCTTTGAGACATGATAAAATGTGTTTTCTTTATTCTACTATTGCAAATAACTAGAAGGGAGAAGCTAAAAACTGCTTGGAGATCCTTTGTATTATGGCAGGGATGAAGTATTTTGCCACTTGCTACCACTGGCTACACAAAAGGGATTATTGGCTCTTGCTATAACCCAGATGCTAGAAACACTGGCATGTGAACAAAAAAGACCGCTCTGTCCCCTTTGCTTGATATATGAACTGTAAAAGCTCTTCAGTGCGGTAGGAACATTTCCTTGGACTCTGAGGAGGTTAACACATCTGTTTATAAATACTGTCAATCCATAGGTAGCAGGGGGAAGCTACAGAGTGATTTATCTGGCTGCCTGAGCATTTTGAAAAAAATATTGGTGGCATGGTAGATCGACACTCCTGCTGGTATTTTAAGTAGCAGCCGGAATCTGTTTCCAGCTGAATGGACATATAGTCTCTATCTCTGATTACTTATGCATCATATAGCTCCATGCTGAATCCTCACCATTTGCCTGTTTAATTCAGTGGATGTGGTGGAACTATATTCTTTCTGTTCTTTTATTTGTTCTCTAACATTGTTGGCGGGTCCATAAGGCCAATGCTTGCATATCAGTGTCTTGTGGATAAGTGGGTCACACTTCATTGAAGTCATTCTTGTCATTGCTCTTCTCTATAACAAGCTCCAGTATCATGTATTCAGACAGTGATTTCTTTTCCCCTCACCTTTTAGCTGCCTTAAGATTCAGGGGATATGAACTACAATGGTGCCCTCTCCGCATTTGAGGATACATGATTATTAAGTTGATTTACCATAGCTTTCTGGAGACTGTGTAAAAAATGTCCTGTAGAAGTCAAGTCTCTTAGTCCCTTGGGCACCCTGTGGACATCTGTCCTCCACCAGCTGACTCTAGGGTTAGTAGAACTGTCTTGGGTAGTGAAATGATAAAATAAGATTAATGGGCTGGGAAAGTTTGGGAGTGAACCTCTTAAACTTTCTTTGCTAAAGGGTCTTAGAATCCTTTGAGTGGCAGATGTTAAACTAAGGAATCATGTTAGAGAGGCTGCTCTGGATTATGTTTTGGGTGAGTCCATGCAGCCAAGAAAGATGTCACAGATGGCAGCGTAGACAGTGGGCATAATCCAGGCCAAAATGCCCCTGTGATACCTGTGCTATTCAAATTAGCCCTACGGTCATTCTACAGGTGTCAGGACTTGATTCAGCTTTCTCGGTGCAGTATTAGGAAGCATTTTGCCCTGAGTATCCATTCTTGATTCATTTGTCAAACTTCATCTGTATGATCATATGACTCGATGAAACTTCAAAAATACTTATTTATTTTTCCCCCATCTTCCTCTTTTTTTTTTTTGGCCCAAATCTAATCTGCATCAAACAAATGGGATGCTATTCTTTTCTGTAACTCAGCAGAAAATGGTCTATATTGGCAACCCATTCTTATATTCCCTTAGCCCATGAAATATATCTTTACTTAGATAGTCTGTTGAGGTATCCACTATCTCGACTTGAAGTTCACTTCCCTAACATCTTGTGAAAACTGACCAATGCCAAATACTTTTAATTTTCTTCTCAAGTATTGTTTTCATTTCTTTGAATAGATTTCCTAAATTTTAACATTTTCTTATGTGTTTAATATATGGTTTTCATTTTAGTAAATACTTAGTATGCATGATCTCTTGTACTGTCTCAACAGGTAGGTACTATGAATTTTCACCATTTTCCATATAATGGCATTGAGGCTTAAAGAGGTTAAATACTTGTTTAAGGTTCTGTGTCCCGTAATTGGCAGAGCCTTGATTAAAGTTCACATATGTCTTATTGCAGACTCCAAATTCCAATACCTGTACCTATGCCACATGACCTTTAGTCATGTGGTTGGTTGGTTTGTTTGTTTATTTATTTATTTATTTATTTATTTATTTATCTATCTATCTATCTACTTTGAGACGGAGTCTCACTCTGTCGCCCAGGCTGGAGTGCAGTGGCGCGATCTCGGCTCACTGCAAGCTCCGCCTTCCGGGTTCACGCCATTCTCCTGCCTCACCCTCCCGAGTAGCTGAGACTGCAGGCACCCGCCACCATGCCCGGCTAATTTTTTGTATTTTTAATAGAGACGGGGTTTCACCATGTTAGCCAGGATGGTCTCAGTCTCCTGACCTCGTGATTCGCCTGTGTCAGCCTCCCAAAGTGCTGGGATTACAGGCGTGAGCCACTGCGCCCGGCCCGTCATGTGGTTGTTTACCAAGTATCACTCCATGTTTCGTAAATACTTTGCAAGTCTTTGGAGTAATTTTGTTTAAACCAAGAGTTATGGCTTATTAGTGGGTCATGACTCGCATGTTTTTTGTTTTACATGAAATGGGTTAGAATAGACTATTACAAAATAGAAAACACCAAAATGCATTGATATAGTAATGGTGGGTATATTTTTGTGAAATTTTTGTTATAAGTGTATATGTGTGTATTGAGTCACAATGCAAATTGTGTTTATTACTGTGAGTTATGGAAAATTTAGGGAAACAATGTTATGCATGACAAGAGGCAGTATAAAACAGCTTCCTTCCTGTCAAGATACTTAGATACTTAGATCACAGTGGGAATGGAAAATATATATAAATTAATGTTGGCAAAACACATAGCAGTGGATTATTCAAAGCCAAAATATGCATATGCAAATAATACTAAAGTTATAATCCTCTTCTGGTATTCACCGTCTATGATGGTTATTATTTCTAAAAATATGTGTGACACGCTGAACATTTTGAGGACAAGAACATGCCTTGCTGTATAGAATCCTCGTTGCCTTGAGCAGAAGATGTCTCATGAGTGCTTATTGAATGAATGAAAGAAGGAGTGAGGGCAAGTGGCCTTCTATGTAAAGAAACATTCTAAAATAGCATATCTTGAGTTTGGGGAAACTTATAACCAGCTTTCTCATTTTATGCCTGTTTCATCCTTTTAATAAAGAATATCTTTCTACTATATGTGGAAGCACCTGAATAAGCCACAGAAATTTCCTGAGGGAGAGTGTGTGATGGGAATTGTCACGGTGACTCCTTGTCTATCTTGACTCAGTTGGAGGCCGCTTTGATCAGCTTCTCCAAGGATGTGATAGAAAATGTATTTATAAATGAATTGGGCCAAGTTTACCTAAAAGGAAACATTCTAGACACACATGCTTTGGTATCTTAGTGCTTAATCTTATAGCTTTGTGTCAACCAAATCACTGGTAAGAAATTAAAAGCAGAGATAATGCTTTGTGAGTCAAAGGGCCTTGAAAATTTTTTTCCATTTTTTTCTTGTTTAGCAGAGTTAAATAAAGGTTTTTTTGTAGAGTTCTTATGATCTTCCCAGAAACTGTCTTCCACAGTTTTTGCCTCAATATTTGCCATTTTAACTTGTGTCAAGTGAATTATTTAACTAAAGGTGCATAAACAAAGAATTCAAACTTTAGTTTTTCATAGGCCAAAGGGCTGCTTTTTAAAAACTAGTGTAAACATAAGTAAGGAGAAGTGAGGTATGACTCAGGAACTACAATGTCCGGACATGCTGAGAATAGCACTTAGAAATTTGATTTGAGACTCTTTTTTTTTTTGCTGCCTAAAAATGATCCTTACTGACATTTTTATTTTTATTTTTTTATTTTTTTTTTCAAATGAAGGCCGGGCACGGTCACGCCTGTAATCCCAGCACTTTGGGAGGCTGAGGTGGTGGATCATTTGAGGTCAGGAGTTCGAGACCAGCCTGGCCAACATGATGAAACCCTGCCTCTACTTAAAATACAAAAATTAGCCGGGCGTGGTGGTGGGCACCTGTAATCCTAGCTACTTGGGAGGCTGAGGCAGGAGAATCGCTTGAACCCGGGAGGCAGAGGTGGCAGTGAGCAGAGATCATGCCACTGCACTCCAGCCTGGGCAACAGAGCAAGACCCCATCTCAAAAAAAAAAGTAAGCATATTCCCTGAACAGATATTTATTGGTTCCCTGACATATGGCAAACATTGAGCTAGGTGCTGGTGGTGCAATGGCAGGGAGACACAGACTGCCCTCCTGGAGGTGGAGAGGAAGCAGACAGACATGTTTGTGTTTCAACAGGGGTGATACGGAATGTCACAAGGGCACATAGGGGCACCCCCTCAGATTGGGAAGTGCCAGGGGCTTCTTCCCAGAGGAAGTGGGATTTAGGTTGAAAACAGAAGAACAAGTAGGAAAGTTTACTGGGACAAGAGAAGGGCAACCAAGGTCTAAGAAAGAGAGAAGGTGTAAGAAGGGTAACCAAGGTACAAGAAAGAATGCGTGTCGCTTTCTGAGAATTTCTGGATAGTTCCACATGACCAGAACTCAAGAATGTGAGGCGAGGATGTGGACAGATGTGACTGGGAGGGAAGGGTAGAGATAAATCGTCTTCTAAATCATGCTCTAGAGTTTTTACTAAATCCTGAGGGGAATGAGGAAGTATTGAAGGGTTTTATTAGAGGAATGAGATAACAGTTAACTCAGTGGAAAGCAATGGTGCTTCACGGTAGCCCTGAAACCACCTTTCCCCTTTTCCCCTGTGGGAGAGGACAGAACAATAGAGCGTTTCCCTGGACACCTTCTTCATCTGCATTCTCAGGCTGAAGGGAAGGATCAGAACACTATGCCCGCTAGCCTGGGAGACTGAACAACAATCGCAACACCACATCAAATTAGAGCTCTTCACATTTTGCAAAACTTTCTAACTCCCTAGAGATAATAATTCTTTTTCACTCTATAGGAGACGAAAAAGGGACAATGGAGCAAGAATATTTACAGCCCTGAATGACAGAATGAGAAGCATTAAGCCCGTTGGCCTCCACTTAAAACATTCTGTGACAATTAGCAAATGTTTTCTCCATCTTCATTGAAGGTAGAATAAAAAGCAATGAGCTTATTTGGCAAGACCTCTGTTCTACACTCCTGCTTGCATTTTTACTTATTTCTGTCTGTAGTTTCTATGTTAGTCACCTTAGACTTATGCCCCAGTGAGAAACATATAAAATTAGATTCGGGTACAAACTTTTTCAGCTTCTGGCATCCCTGATGTTGCCTCTTGTTTGCTTTATTCTGCCTCATCTGCTCCTTTGACTTGCTTGTTTCTTAATCATTCTCATAGGTCTTTGTGTTCCTGCCTTTGCTTGTCATTCTTTGAGCATCTTAGAGCCTTTCAGAAAAGTATTTTCATGTGTATCTTACGGGAGCCTAAAAAATCATTAGACATTAACATTCCCTCTTAATGGTAAATATTCTTTCCCTTCTGTCTTTCTGTACATGTTCTTGTGAATCTGCTAGAAATATCAGGCATATGGAGACCACTGTGTGTTGGTCAGTGCGTGTTATTTGAATGACCAAACAAAGAAACAGTTTTCAACACTTGCTAAGGAAAAAATACAGCAATACATAATAGCAGAACAGATACTATCACATACACACATATGGTAACTTAACAAATAAAGACAAAAACAAATTTATGCTAAATGATTAAATTACTAAACATTTATGGTTTGTCTGACCAGCTGCTTGCCATATCTCCCACTACTTCTGTTTGTCCAAACATTAGCCATTCACTTTCTTTTGACCTTTGATGGTGAAAGCTGGACACTACATAGAAACCTCTGTGATCACCAAATTCTGGTCTTTGCCTTCGGTCTGGCCTGTTCTTGGGCTTATTTTATGTTCTTTACCTACAACCCTTCCCAGATCTTCATAATCTAGCTCCTAGCCCTCTGCCAAAGGTTTACCGGTACGTGTGGTTCTGGTGTTAATGTAGTAGCTGTCTTACTGAGATCTCGAATAGAAATTTGCCAGGCTCTCTCTGGCATGCAATAAATGCTTTTTCTGTCCCACTCCTACACATTTATATGGCTAATTTTTTCTCATCATGCAGCCCTCATCTCCTAAATGCCATCTTCTTTTACCATCTCACTTAATAGTTCTGCCTCAAGCCCCAGTTGCCTAGGTAGAGAAAGGGTAAGCTGCTATGGTATTGACATAATTGATTCAGGTTATGGGAAAATTCTACTCCATGAGGTCATTCATGGATCCAGGATCCTCCTGTCTTGTTCTGTTGAGTATTGTCCTTATCTGAATTATTAATGCTGGATTGTCACTGCATACATTTTAAAGCCAATGGAAAGGGGAAAGAGAGCATGGATGAGGCATGCTCAGTATGTTAACTCTTAGAACCAAAAGTGGCATACATAATTTCCTTCTGTATTTTATTGGTGAGGACATTGTCACATGGCCACATTTGCTGCAAAGAGAGTCTAGAAATGTAATTAGCAAAACAGTCATGTGTCCAACATAACTCTACTTCTAGAAGGGGAAGATGGGCGCAGTGCAGTGGCTCATGCCTGTAATCTTAGCACTTTGAGAGGCTGAGGCAAGCAGATCACCTGAGATCAGGAGTTCGAGACCAGCCTGGCCAACATGGTGAAACCCTGTCTCTGTTAAAAATATACAAAAAATTAGCTGGGCATGGTGGCAGGTGCCTATAATCCCAGCTACTCTGGAGGCTGAGGCAGGAGAATTGCTTGAACCCAGGAGGTGGAGGTTGCGGTGAGCTGAGATTGTGCCATTGCACTCCAGCCTGGGCAACAAGAGTGAAACTTTGTCTCAAAAAATAAGTAAGTAAGTAAATAAATAAATAAATAAATAAATAAATAAATAAGTAAAATAAAGAAGGGGAAGATGGATTCTTTTAGACAATTAGCAGTCTCCACAATACTTAGTTGACACTTAGTCACCCTATCACATGACCCTGTTTTATTTTCGTCACAGCATCTATCATTATCAAAATAACTTTTTATTCATGGGTTAATTTATTTTACTCTCATTAGAATATAAGATTTGTAACAGCAGAACTGTGTTTGTTCTATTTCTTTTTTTTTTTAACATCTACATCTATAGTGCATAGAATAGTGGTTGGCATATAGAAGGTTTTCACAAGGTTTTGAGGCTTCTGAGACTGGGTGAATCACTTGCTTAAACTGAAAGCTACAAGATTCTCATAAGCGCTGTCTCCTCTTTTATGTCTGTTAAGAGGCTTATACATCATGGCAGTCACGAGGCCAAGCCTGAGATTGTATACTGCAGCTGCACTTAGTTAAGTTCCTGCCCTCTTAGAAATGAGAGACCCTCATCTTCAATTGGGTATATTTGGTCGCTGACTCCTTACCAGACATCCAGAGTTAAATGAATTCCATTTATCTGGGATGTTTAAATCAGGGGAGTAACTAGTGCCCCAGTATGTTGCAGAATGCTGATTTCATGTTTTTGAAAGACGAAGGCAAGATTTCAATTTCTATCATGGCTCATTCTGCTTTCTAGGGACATCCATCTTTTAAGCCATCAGATCATTTTGTTTCTGTTTGAAGTCCACCTCAGGTACTGCCTGACATGTACAGATGCTGAAGCACTGCCCCTTTCTAAGGGAGGGGGAAAGTTCTTATCAGGTACTCTGCCTTAGCAGCTCCCCTTGCCTTCCCAACCTGGACCATCCTTGCCTTATTCTCATCTTCATGCTTGTCTCCTGGCTAATCTCAATTTCGTCTTGTGTTCATGTTCGACTGGTGTTATGATCCTGATATTTGCAAGAAAAGAAGATTAATCTACACTATAAACTCTATGTGAGTAGGAGCAAGGTCTGTTTGTATTTATTATTGTATACCATTACCATTACCATTACCTAGCAGTACCTGTTACATAGTCGGTAAACTAAAAGGTAAAAAAAAAAAAAACAACAATGGGCCGGGCACGGTGGCTCACGCCTGTAATCCCAGCACTTTGGGAGGCCGAGGCGGGCGGATCATGAGGTCAGGAGATCGAGACCATCCTGACCAACATGGTGAAACCCCGTCTCTACTAAAAATACAGAAAATTAGCCGGGCGTGGTGGCGGGTGCTTGTAGTCCCAGCTACTCGGGAGGCTGAGGCAGGAAAATGTCGTGAACCCAGGAGGCGGAGCTTGCAGTGAGCCGAGATCGCGCCACTGAACTCCAGCCTGGGCGACAGAGCGAGACTTGGTCTCAAAAAAAAAAAAAAAAAAGAAAGGATATGCATAATACTTTGAGAAAAGTGCAGTGAAGGAAACACTAAAATGTTGTGATGAAGTAGGGTACTCAGAGAAAAGATTATTTAAAATAGTAATGTTTAATTTAAGATACAAAGGGCCTGGAGAAGAACAGACTCTAAGGTGGTATTGAAGCTCAGAATATGATACTTCAAAGTACAGTGTGGCACTTTAGTGTGTTTAATTCTTTGAACTGAGGAAGATTGGAAGAGCCCCAGAAGTAAGAAATGTCCTCTGACCATCTCCCACCCTCTTTTCCGCTTCCCTCATTTCTCCCCTGAAGCAGGTCATAGAAGTCAGAACTCCTCTTCCTCAAAGCAAGCCATAGAGCCTAGAAATGTCACTCTCTGACCTTCTCCCTTGTTCCCTGACGTTCTCATATGACAAGTGTCCTGTCCCATTCCCAGAGGAAGGAATGCTACATAGAGAAGACAAAAAGAATCTGAACAAAGAGGCCTTGCTGGATTCGCTTCTCAATTGCCATTAGATTATACCCTTCTTGTCCAATCACATTCCTACATGACTGTCTATTTTTCATTGAACCTAAGCATAAAAATACACAGTTTTCCTGGAATCTTTGGGTCTTCATTTTTGAAGACTCCTGTGTCGCAGAAAACTTTGATTGAATAAATATGTTATATGTTTCTCTTTTTAATCTGTTTTTGTTATGGGGTATCAGCTGTGGACCTTGAAATGGGCGAGTAACAGGTGTTACATCTCTTCACCCCTATAATGGTAGAGTGTTGTTGTGTAAAGTATAGACTTGGAAGCTTCAGTGTGGGTTCAAAACCTGTTTCTATTAATTATGATCTGCATTAGTCTACTAGGGATACTATAATAAAACAGTATACACTGGGTGGCTTTAACAACAGACATTTATTTCCTAGAGTTGTGGAGGTTGGGAATTTCAAGATCAAGGTGCTGGCCGATTTGGCTCCTGGTGAGGACACTCCTTGCTGTCTTCTTGCTGTGTCCTCACATGGCAGACAGACAGAGCATATATGAGTGAGCATGCTCTTCTTGTAAAGCAACTAATATCATCATCTAACCCTAATTATTTCTTTTCCCGTGATGGTTAATTTTGTGTGTCAACTTGATTGGGCAATGAGGTGCCCAGATAACTGATTAAATATTATTTATGGGCATGTCTGTGAGGGTATTATTTATTTATTTAAATTTTACTGTAAGTTCCAGGATACATGTGTGGAACATGCAGGTTTGTTACATAGGTATATGTGTGTCATGTGGTTTGCCGCACCTATTGACCTGTCCTCTAAATTCTCTTCCCTCATCGCCCACCCCACAACAGGCCCTGGTCTGTGTTGTTCTCCACCCTGTGTCCCTGTGTTCTTATTGTTCAACTCCTACTTATGAGTGAGAACATGTGTTTGGTTTTCTTTTCCTGTGTTAGTTTGCTGAGGATGATGGCTTGCAGCTTCATTCACGTCCCTGCAGAGGACATGATCTCATTCCTTTTTATGGCTGTGTAGTATTCCATGGTGTATATGTACCACTTTTTTTTTTTATTATACTTTAAGTTCTGGGATACATGGGCAGAACCTACAGGTTTGTTACATAGGTATACGTGTACCATGGTAGTTTGCTGCACCTATCAACCCGTCATCTACATTCGCTATTTCTCCTAATGCTATCCCTCCTCTTGCCCCCCACCTCCCAACAGGCCCTGGTGTGTGATGTTTCCCTCCCTGTGCCCATATGTTTTCATTGTTCAGCTCCCACTTATGAGTGAGAATGTGGGGTGTTTGGTTTTCTGTTCCTGTGTTAGTTTGCTGAGAATGATGGTTTCCAGCTTCATCCATGTCTCTGCAAAGGACATGAATGCATTCTTTTTTTATGGCTGCATAGTATTCCATGGTATATATGTGCCACATTTTCTTTATCCAGTCTATCATTGGGCATTTGGGTTGGTCCAAGTCTTTGCTATTGTGAATAGTGCTGCAACAATCATACATGTCCATATGTCTTCATAGTAGAATGATTTATAATTCTTTGGGTTATACCCAGTAATTAGATTGCTGGGTCAAATAGTGTTTCTGGTTCTAGATCCTTAAGGACTCACCACACTGTCTTCCACAATGGTTGAACTAATTTACATTCCCACCAACAGTGTAAAAGTGTTCCTATTTCTCTACATCCTCTCCAGCATCTGTTGTTTCCTGACTTTTTAATGATTGCCATTCTAACTGGTGTGAGATGGTATCTCATTGTGGTTTTGATTTGCATTTCTCTAATGACCAGTGATGATGAGCTTTTTTTCATATGTTTTTTGGCCACATAAGTGTCTTCTTTTGAGAAGTGTCTGTTCTTATCCTTTGCCCACTTTTTGATGGAGTTGTTTGTCTTTTTCTTGTAAATTTGTTTAAGTTTCTTTTAGATTCTGGATATTAGCCCTTTGTCAGGTGGATAGATTGCAAAAATTTTCTCCCATTCTCTAGATTGCCTGTTCTGTTCACTCTGATAATGGTTTCTTTTGCTGTGCAGAAGCTCTTTAGTTTAATTAGATCCCAGTTGTCAATTTTGGCTTTTGTTGCCATTGCTTTTGGTGTTTCAGTCATTAAGTCTTTGCCCATGCCTATGTCCCGAATGGTATTGCCTAGGCTTTCTTCTAGGGTTTTTATGGTTTTAGGTCTTACATTTAAGTCTTTAATCGATCTTGAGTTAATTTTTGTATAAGGCTTAAGGAAGGGGTCCAGCTTCAGTTTTCTGCATATGGCTAGCCAGTTTTCCCAGCACCATTTATTAAATAGGGAATCCTTTCCCCATTTCGTGTTTTTGTCAGGTTTGTCAAAGATCAGATGGTTGTAGATGTGTGGCATTATTTCTGAGGCCTCTGTTCTGTTCCACTGATCTATATATCTGTTTTGGTACAGTACCATGCTGTTTTGGTTACTGTAGTCTTGTAGTATAGCTTGAAGTCAGGTAGCATGATGCCTTCAGCCTTTTTTTTTTTTTTTTGCTTAGGATTGTCTTGGCTATACAGGCTCTTTTTTGGTTCCATGTGAAATTTAAAGTAGTTTTTTCTAATTCTATGAAGAAAGTCAGTGGTAGCTTGATCTATAAATTACTTTGGGCAGTATGGCCATTTTCACAATATTGATTTTTCCTATTCATGGGCATGGATGAGCATGTTTTTCCATTTGTTTGTGGCCTGTCTTATTTCTTTGAGCAGTGGTTTGTAGTTCTCCTTGAAGAGGTCCTTCACATCCCTCATAAGTTGGATTCCTAGGTATTTTATTCTCTTTGTAGCAATTGTGAATGGGAGTTCATTCATGATTTGGCTCTCTGTTTGTCTATTATTGGTGTATAGGAATGTTTGTGATTTTTGCACATTGATTTTGTATCCGGAGACTTTGCTGAAGTTGCTTACCAGCTTAAGGAGATTTTGGGCTGAGAACAGGGTTTTCTAAATATACAATCATGTCATCTGCGAACAGAGACAATTTTACTTCCTCTCTTCCTATTTGAATACCCTTTATTTGTTTCTCTTGCCTGATTGCCCTGGCCAGAACTTCCAATACTATGTTTAACGGGAGTGTTGAGAGAGGGCATCCTTGTCTTGTGCCAGTTTTCAAAGGGAATGCTTCCAGCTTTTACCCATTCAGTATGATATTGGCTGTGGGTTTGTCATAGATAGCTCTTATTATTTTGAGGTATGTTCCATCAGTACCTATTTATTGAGTGTTTTTAGCATGAAGGGATGTTGAATTTTATTGAAGACCTTTTCTGCATCTATTGAGATAATCATGTGGTTTTTGTCATTAGTTCTGTTTATGTGACAGGTTATGTTTATTGATTTGCGTATGTTGAACCAGCCTTGCATCCCAGGGCTGAAGCCAACTTGATTGTGGTGGATAAGCTTTTTAATGTGTACCACATTTTCTTTATCCAGTCTATCATTGACAGACATTTGGGTTGGTTCCATGACTTTGCTATTGTAAATAGTGTTGCAATAAACATACATGCGCATGTGTCTTTATAGTAGAATGATTTATATTCCTTTTGGTATATACCCAGTAATGGGATTACTGGGTCAAATGGTATTTCTGGTCTAGATCCTTGAGGAATCACCTATACTGTCTTCCACAATGGTTGAACTAATTTACACTCCCAACAACAGTGTAAAATTGCTTCCATTTCTTCACAGTCTCACCAGTATCTAGTGTTCCTTGACTTTTTAATAATGACCATTCTGACTGGTGTGAGATGGTCTCATTGTGGTTTTGATTTGTATTTCTCTAATGATCAGTGATTTTGAGCTTTATTTCATATATTTTTTGGCCACATAAATGTCTTCTTTTTAGTAGTGTCTGTTCATATTTTTTGCCCACTTTTTGATGGGGTTGTTTGCTTTTTTTCTTGTAAATTTGTGTAAGTTCCTTGTAAATTCTGGATATTAGCCCTTTGTCAGATGGATAGATTGCAAACATTTTCTCCCGTTCTGTAGGTTGCCTGTTCACTATGATGATAGTTTCTTTTGCTGTGCAGAAGCTCTTTAGTTTAATTAGATCCCATTTATCAATTTTGGCTTTTGTTGCA
Organism: Gorilla gorilla gorilla; assembly: GCF_029281585.2. Classification (NCBI taxonomy): domain Eukaryota; kingdom Metazoa; phylum Chordata; class Mammalia; order Primates; family Hominidae; genus Gorilla; species Gorilla gorilla. The sequence continues at coordinate 187,782,847 of NC_086017.1, read as the reverse complement.
ATTGGCTTTTGGTGTTATTGTCATGAAGTCTTTGCCCATGCCTATGTCCTGAATGCTATTGTCTAGTTTTTCTTCTAGGATTTTTATGGTTTTGGGTTTTACGTTTAAGTCTTTAATCCATCTTGAGATAATTCATGTATAAGGTGTAAGGAAGGGGTCCAGTTTTAGTTCACTGCATATGACTAGTCAGTTTTACCAGCACCATTTACTGAATAGGAGATCCTTTCCTATTGTTTGTTTTTGTCAGGTTTGTCAAAGATCTGATGGTTGTAGATGTGTGGTGTTATTTCTGAGGGCTCTCTTCTGTTCCATTGGTCTACAAGTCTGTTTTGGCACCAGTACCATGCTGTTTTGCTTACTGTAGCTTTGTAGTATAGTTTGAAGTCAGGTAGTGTGGTGCCTCCAGCTTTGTTCTTTTTGCTTAGGATTGTCTTGGCTATACAGTGTTTTCTTTGATTCCATATGAAATTTAAGGTTTTTTTTTTTTTTTGTAATTCTGTGAAGAATTTCAGTGGTAATTTGATGGAAATAGCATGGAGTCTATAAATCACTTTGGGTTGTATGGCCGTTTTCACAATATTGATTCTTCCTGTCCATGAGGATGGAATGTTTTTCCATTTGTTTGTGTCTTCTCTTATTTCTTTGAGCAGTGGTTTTGAGTTCTCCTTGAAGAGGTCCTTCACATTCCTTGTTAGCTGTATTCCTAAGTATTTTATTCTTTCTGTAGCAATTGTTAATGGGAGTTCATTCATGATTTTGCTCTCCGCTTGTCTATTGTTGGTGTATAGAAATGCTTGTGATTTTTGTACATTGATTTTGTATCTGGTGACTTTGCTGAAGTTGCTTATCAGTTTAAGGAGTTTTGGGTCTGAGATGATGGGGTTTTCTAAATATAAAATCATGTTTTCTGTAAACAGGCAATTTGACTTCCTCTCTTTCTATTTGAATACGCTTTTTTGTTTCTCTTGCCTGATTGCCCTGGCCAGAACTTCCAGTACTATGTTGAATAGGAGTGGTGAGAGAGTGTATCCTTGTCTTGTGCCAGTTTTCAAAGGGAATGCTTCCAGATTTCTCCCATTCAGTATGATATTGGCTGTGGGTTTTTCATATATAGCTCTTCTTATTTTGAGATGTGTCCCACCAATACCTAGTTCATGGGGAGTTTTTAACATGAGGGGATGTTGAATTTTATCAAAGGCCTTTTCTGTGCCTATTGAGATAATCTTGTGGTTTTTGTCATGAGTTCTGTTTATGTGATGGATTACATTTATTGATTTGTATATGTTGGACCAGCCCTGCATCTCACAGATGAAGCTGACTTGATCGTGGTATGTAAGTTTTTTGATGTTCTCCTGGATTCAGTTTGCCAGTATTTTAATGAGGATTTTCACATCGATGTTCATCAGGGATATTGGGCTGAAATTTTCTTTTCTTTTTGTGTTCTTTCCTGGTTTTGGTGTCAGGATGATGCTGGCTTCATAAAATGAGTTAGGGAGTAGTCCCTCCTTTTCAATTGTTTGGAGTAGCTTCAGAAGAAATGGTACAAGCTCCTCTTTGTACCTCTGGGAGAATTTGGCTATGAATCCATCTGGTCCTGGGCTTTTTTTGGTTGGTAGGGTATTAATTACAGCTTGAATTTCAGAGCTAGTTATTGATCTATTCAGGGATTTAACTTCTTCCTGGTTTAGTCTTGGGATGGTGTATGTGTCCAGGAATGTATTAATTTCTTCTAGATTTTGTAGTTTATTTGTGTAGGGATATTTATAGTATTCTCTGATAGTAGTGTATTTCTCTGGGGTCAGTGGTGATATCCCCTTTATCATTTTTTATTGTGTCTATTTGATTCTTCTCTCTTTTCTTCTTTATTATTCTAGTTAGCAGTCTATTTTGTTAATTTTTTCAAAAAACCAGCTCCTGGATTCATGGATTTTTTGGAGGGTTTTTCGTGTCTTTATCTCCTATTCTGCTCTGATCTTAGTTATTTCTTGTCTTTTGCTAGCTTTTGGATTAACTTGCTCTTGGCTCTCTAGCTCTTTTAATTGTGATGTTAGGGTGTCTATTTGAGATATTTCTAGCTTTCTGATGTGGGCATTCAGTGCTATAAATTTCCCTGTTAACACTGCTTTAGCTGTTTCCCAGAGATTTGGGTATGTTGTCTCTTTGTTCTCATTGATTTCAAAGAACTTCTTGATTTCTGCCTTAATTTCATCATATACCCAGGAGTCATTTAGGAGCAGGTTGTTCAATTTCCATGTAATTGTGTGGTTTTGAGTGAGTTTCTTAATTCTGAGTTCTAATTTTATTGCAGTGTGGTCTGAGAGACTTCGTTGTGATTTCAGTTCTTTTGCATTTGCTGAGGAGTGTTTTACTTCCAATTATGTGGTCAATTTTAGAATAAGTGCCATGTGGCACTGAGAAGAATGTATATTCTGTTTATTTGTGGTGGAGAGTTCTGTAGATGTCTATTAGGTTGTCAGGGTACTTTTGGAAAAATTTAGCACTTGAATTGGTGGACTGAGTAAGACAGATCCTCCCTACTCCATTGTGGACCTGAATAGAACAAAAACACAGAGGAAGGTTGGATTCATTCTCATTCTGCCTAACTGCTTGAGCTGGGACATTGATCTTCTCCTGTCCTCAGCATGCCTGGTTATCAGGCATGTAGATTTGGACTGGAATCTACACCATCAGCTTTTCAGCTCTCAGGTGTTCGAATTATACCAGCAGCCTTCCTGGGTCTCCAGCTTGCAAGTAGCAGATTGTGGGACTACTCAGCCTCCATAATTGCATGAGCCAATAACTTATAATAAATCGCTTTCTCTTTCTAGTTCTCTTTCTTTCTCCCATTCTCATATCCCCCATTGTCTATGTAGGTACATATGTATATATATTTCCTGTTGGTTCGGTTCTGTTATTCTGGAGAACACTGACTAATACCCTTCCCAAAGGCCCTGTCTTCAAACACCATCACACTGGGGGTTAGGGCTTCAACATTTGCATTTTTCCAGAACATAATTCAGCACACAGCATGATCTGTATACAATTTTCAGTCATTCTGCTTCATTATGCTTCATTTTCCTCATGTATAAAAGGAGGAAAATAATAGAAATTACCTCATAAAATTGTTGTGTTAAGTGAGTCAATATTCCTAAAGTTTTTTTAAAAAGAATCCAGACACATAGCGAGTGTTATTTGAGAATTTGGTAAATAATAAAAATAAAGTGCATGCCAGACAGATGAAAGATCATGGACGAAAATTCTGAGGAGAAAATGGCGTAAAAATTTATGAGCACAAAAAGAAACCTTGTGTGAAGAGAACAGCGTGTACGGGTGGAGTGAAGCTCTAGATGAAATGGAAGAGATGGCCAGGGGCTGGACAAGGCTGGAACTTGAAGGTCCTGGATTTTTTATAACTGCAATGGGAAACCTTTTTATTTTAAACAAACAGTTCAAAGACTTGATTCATATTTTAAAAAATTAATGTGTATATTCTTTGGAGAATATAAAGGAGAAGGAAAGGAAATACAGATACCAATTATGAGAGTATTACTCTAGTTCAAACAAGGATAGTTATGTGGCTGGAACAGAGTAGTAATGACAATCTCAAGAAAACTTAATAGTTGAGTTATATTTTGGAGGTAAAATTGATAGAATTTATTAATCAATTGGATGGAGGAAGACAGAGAGGTAGAAATCAAGAATTTCTGACTTAATCCAGATTTCTGACTTAAGCTCTTGGCTATAAAAAACTGTCAAATACTTAGTTGAAGAACATTGGGAAATGAATGGATTTGTTGTGAGGTGAGGTGGAAATCAAGACCAGTTTTAAACCTGTCAAACAGATGCCCATGAGCTATCTAGCTGAAATGCCAGGTAGTTAATTGGCTATATCATCTATTTTGTAGTTTGGAGGAGAGGTCTGAGCCAAAGATAATTTGGGGGCAATTAACTCTATTTGGATGGCATTTAAAGGTAAAGAATAAACAAGGTCATCTAGAAAGGGTACGACAGAAAAATTTTGACAGGGGAAGAGTTGGGGGAGGGATTTAGAACTCCAAAAAACGGACTTAAAAAGTTTTTTTCTATTTTTTATTATAAAAAATTTCAAACATACAAAAGTTTGAGAAAGGTTACATGGTACGATGAACAGCTGTATGCCCACCACCTAGATTCACCATTTGTTAACATTTTGTCGTATTTTGTTCATCTATCTACCTATCTGAATCCACATCTGTATTTATAGATGTATCAATCTGCACATGTATTTATAGATGTATCTATCTACACATATTTCTCCAAACTGTTTCAAAGTAAGTTGCAGATATTATAAAACTTTACTCCTAAATACTTCAGCATGTCCTAAAACTAAAGACATTATTATACATAACCACCATGCCATTATCATGTCTAAGAAAACTGACAATAATTCACAAACAATGTAACACCTAGTTTGTACACAAATTTACTAAATGTTCCCCCAAATATCTTTTATGCATTTATGATTGCCAGCATTTAAAGGTCAGGTGGATGAGCAAGAGCTATGAATGAGGGTGAAGACGTAAGAGTCTCCATAGCAGGTACGGCAGGAAAGGCCGGTTTCAGGAAAGCCAAAATGGATTGCAAGGATGCTAAATCTGTAAATACTAAAGGCCTTCTGTAGTTAGCTCTTTGTCTTAGAAAATTTGGGTCTAGGGCTATTTGAAAGAGGTTGAACGACATACCATACATATGTGCCTTCCGACTCATGATTTATGATAAACTAGGAATACTCATATCCCAATTGATTTGGCAAAGAATCAAAGATGAGAAGAGCTGAAATCTAATGTTATTTAGTGAAGAGCTGTAAACTGACCTTTGCCTATTGGCTTGCCCTTTATCATTCCTTTCAGTTGGCATATAATGCTCTCCTTCTGGCAACTGACCCCATTTCAGAGATTCCTCTCCTCTTTACATTTTTCACTCCCTGCATGTTCCATTACATATGCAATTAATTTAATGTTATTTATAATCCCAGTTCTTTACTCCTCTTACCAATTAGAATGATTATATAATTTATCTCTCAAACCAGGAAACTTCTTAAAATAAAAATAACTAGAGATATAAACCAAGCTGTTCCAGGCAAACCAGTTTGACGGTCACTCTATGGATAAATTGTCTTCTCCACTTCTTTTCCTCTCCTCTCTCACTTCCTCCTTTATAACTCAGACCCTTTAATATATAAATAATAAAAGCACCCCAGGATACCCTTTATGAAAAAGCAACCTCTCCATAGACGTTTCAAGAGGTCATAGAATAAAATGCATATTACCACAACCTTTAAGAATTTTAATTACTTTTAAGTGATTTCTTGCCATACTTTACTTTTTCTAATAATTGCGATTTCCAAGGTTTTCCTCCTTCATAAACGTCCATTTGTTACATAATTTATAGAATTTCTGTATAATTATTTTGTTTATAATTAATTTGCTCAGTAGAGACCTACTAAGCCTCTGAATAAAAATATGCAAGTTAATATATATTTTAAATATTCTACATAACTGTTATCTTGTTTCACATAATCAATAGATTATATTCTTGCAATAAAAGATTTTATATCTTTGTAGTTAAAAAGGAAGTCAATTTAGTGGACACATAACTGTCAAACATATTTGAAAAAACCTCATATAGTAAGCAACCAATAACTAAATTAATAAACAAAAAATTAATAAGCTAAACTATAGTGTTTTAGTTTGTTGTTACATTGGTTGAATAGCAAGCTCTCAGCTCTCCCCTTTACTTTTTATTTTTATTTTTTAGATGGAGTCTTGCTCTGTTGCCCAGGCTGGAGTACAGTGGCATGGTCTCAGCTCACTGCAACCTCTGCCTCCTGGGTTAAAACGATTCTCCTGCCTCAGCCTCCCGAGTAGCTGGGATTACAGGCACCTGCTACCACACCTGGCTAATTTTTTGTATTTTTAGTAGATATGGGGTTTCACAATGTTGGCCAGGATGGTCTCGAACTTCTGACCTCATGATCTGCCCACCTCAGCCTCACAAAGTGCCGGGATTACAGGCATGAGCCACCGCGCCCGGCCTACTCTCCCCTTCTCTTATAAGTATCCAAAGGAAAGGTTGAACACAAAAGAGATTTATTGTTTCCATCATCCTTTCTGCCGTGATTACTCTTTTTTTTTTTTTGGAAACGGAGTCTTGCTCTGCCACCCAGGCTAGAGTGAAGTGACACGATCTCGGCTCACTGCAGCCTCCACTTCCGGGTTCAAGCGATTCTCCTGCCTCAGCCTCCTGAGTAGCTGGGACTACAAGCGTGCGCCACCACGCCTGGCTACTTTTTGTATTTTTAGTAGAGATGGAGTTTCACCGTGTTGGCCAGGCTGGTCTCAAACTCCTGACCTCGTGATCCACCTGCCTCGGCCTGCCAAAGTGTTGGGATTACAGGTGTGAGCCACCACGCCCAGCCTGATTACTCTTTTAATTTGAATAAAGAATAAGATATGGTAGATATGCAAAACATCAGGTATGCAAAATGTCAGGTATGCAAAAATGTCAAAAACTGGGTTTTGGGATTTTCCCTAAAAGTGAGATTACAAATGGATCAAATGGTTTTCTATACTAATTGAAAAATAATTCTGAAGAACTTTGGTTTTGGAAGTTGTCTGTTGGTACTCATCATCGATTCCCATTATATTCTGTGTTCTTTCCTTATTGTGGGGACTGGTAAATGAAATGCACATATCTCAGGCTTTCTTGCTGTTAGGGGTCTGAATGTGAATTAGATTCTACCAATAAAATATACTCATTAGAAGACAGAAATGAGGCGGAGGCTATCGTCTTGCCACTATGGTGGTCTGCAGCAAAGCAGCAAGTCAGACAGATGAGGGAACTGCCAGTTGGTAAGCAGTCAGAACACATACAGTATTTATTTATTAGGTTCATTGTTACATATGAGTGCAGTTAGTGGTGCTCTAAAAACAATTCCAATAGCGACATTAAAGATGGCTGATCACAGATTACCATAGTAGATATATTAGGTTGGTGGAAAAGTAATTGCGGTTTTTGCCGTTGAAAGTAATTTGTAAAAAACATTAACATCTGCAAAGCGTAACAAAGTGAAGCACAATAGAACAAGATATACCTCTCTCTCTCTCTCTCTCTCTCTCTCTCTCTGTGTGTGTGTGTGTGTGTGTGTGTGTGTGTTTCTAATTTCTTAAGTTACTCTTTAGGAGGATTGTAGAAGTGGATAATTACAGCAACATTATATGAGACTTGAGGCAGTTTTACTTCAATGGGAGAGAAGAGGAAGAGAGGCAAGTGGGGGACCACAGGGAAGTGGGCTGATAATTGACATTCTGTGTAGGACCCATCAAAACTTTAGCATCCTGAGACATTGAAAAGAGTAGGTATCTCTTCTGTCTCTTGCTATCTATCTATATAATAATAGATAAATTGATCCACAGATATCTCCCCCAGTTTTTGCCTTCCTCCCCGTATCTTGACTACTCTGATGCTTTCAACAATATATCAAACATCAAATTCTTAACCTTTCTTTGTTTTGGGCCTCTGCTTTGCCGGTGCTCTGGGCAGGTGCATCATGTTGAGAATCCTCTGTGCCTTGATTAAGAGTCTAAAACAACCTGTGTTGCTTGCATGAGGAAAGAATAATAATGTATTAAGGAGAAATTCTTACCAGGTTCACATTTTGCCTGTGTCTAGTTTCTGCTACTGACAGTGAGTGAATAAGGAAGAAGAGGGGTTCTTTTGAGACATCACAAATCAGCTCTATCAAATCTCTGCTTGCAAAAATCAGTTACTTCTAGAGCAGTAGTCTGGCTGTCTCCTCATTAGTTAATTGTATGCATCAGTTTCTAACTTGTGCTCTAATGAGTTCTCTATCTTCTTGCCAGGCTCTGACAAAGCTCACTCCCATGCACTCGGCAATGTGCTGATATCTGTCTCTTCAAACAGGGTTATTGAGTAAAGAGAGAAATGGATAAATGAAGAAATGGAGATGCATACATCCCACCACCTTGAAATTCCTCCTCCACCACATTCATATGCCTGAGATAAAATACAGCTGAGTATATCCTGAGCTGGGCTTGAAGATGTGTGTGTTCTATTGTGAAAAATGTTCTTGTTAGAATTTTCATTGCCTCATTTCATTTCTTTTCTTTTTCTTTTTCCTTTTTTTTTTTTTCAGATACAGCTCTGGGGGATAGATAGGAATATCTTTAGAAGGCAGAAAAACACCAAAATTATGTAGACATATTTATATTCTTATCGTTTTAAAAGGTCAGAAATTGTTCTAGTTTCTTGGTATTCCTAATAATAGTGACTCTTTTGGGATAATTGGATGTGATCTTTCTAAGGCTCTTTTTTTTTAAAGCTGTATGGATTGACCATTTATTTCTGTGGTTTTCTACTCCATTTTTTTTGTTGTGGCTATTGTAAATGGGATTATTTTCTTGGTTTCTTTTTCAGATTGTTGACTGTTGCCATATAAATGCTACTGATTTTTGTATATTTATTTTGTACCCTTACTGAATTTGTTTATCAGTTCTGATAGTTAAAATTCAATACAAAAGTAATTCTATTTATCTCAATGTTTCGATCCATAAAATGCTAAAGCATGTCTTACAAAATGTAATTTCACAGAAGTACTCTGTTCATGGGTCAGAAGAATTAATGTTGTTAAAACGACCATACTACCTAAAGCATTCTACAGATTCAATGCAATACTTAACAAAATACCAATGTCATTCTTCACAGAAATAGAAAAAAAATTCCTAAAACTTATATGGAACCACAAAAAACCTAGAATAGTCAAAGCCATTCTGAGAAAAAAGAACAAAGCTGGGGGTATCATATTACCTTATTTCAAATTATACTACAAAGCTATAGTAACCAAAACAGCATGGTGTTGGCATGAAAACAGACACATAGACCAATGGAAAAGAATAGAGGATCCAGAAACATATCATTGCATTTACAGTCAACTCATATTTGGCAAAGCTGCCAAGAACACAGATTGAGTAAGAGGCAGCCTATTCAATAAATTTTGCTGGGGAAATTGGATAACCATATAGAGAAAAAGGAAACTCGTCCTCTGTCTCTCACCATGTACAAAAATAAAATCAAATGGGCTAAAGATCTAAATATAAGATTTGAAACTATCAGACTACTAGAAGAAAACACTAGGGAAACTCCAGGACATTGGTCTGGGCAAAGATTTCTTGAGTAGTATCTCAAAAGCACAGGCAACCAAAGCAAAAATAGACAAAACACAGCAAAGGAAACAACAAAGTCAAGAGACAACCCACAGAATGGGAGAAAATATTTGCAAAGGTTAATAACCAGAATATATATAAGGAGCTCAAATAACTCAATGGAAAAAAACAAATAATCTGATTTAAAAATGGGCAAAAGATCTAAATAGATATTTCTCAAAAGAAGACATACAAATGGTCAACAGGTGTATGAAAAAATCTCAACGTCATGAATCATCAGAGGAAGAAATGCAATCAAAACTAAAATGAGATATCATGTCACCCCAGTTAAAATGGCTTTTATCCAAAAGACAGACAATAACAAATGCTGGTGAGGATGTGGAGTAAAGGGGACCATTTTACACTGTTGGTGGGAATTTAAATTAGTACAGCCACTATGGAAATTAGTATGGAGATTCCTCAAAAACTACAAATAGAGCTACCATATGATCCAGTAATTCCACTGCTAGGTATTTATCCAAAATAAAGGAAATCGTACACGGAAGAGATATCTGTACTCTCATGTTCATTGCAGCACTATTCACAATAGCCAAGATATGGAATCAACCTAAGTGTCCATCAACAGACAAATGGACAAAGAAAATGTGGTACGTATACACAATGGCATATTATTCAGCTGTAAAAAAGAATGAAATCCTGTCATTTGCAACAACATGGATGGAACCAGAGGACATTATGCTAAATGAAAGAAGCTGGGCACAGAAGGATAAATATCACATGTTTTCACTCCTATGTGGGAGCTAAAATTAAAAAATTGAACTTATGGAGACAGGGAGTAGAATAATGGTTACCAGAGGCTGGGAATGGGAGCAGGGAGGAAGGGAAAAAGTAGGAATGGTTAATGGATATGAAAATATAGTTAGATAGAACAAATAAGATCTAGTATATCACCCTGATAGCACATCAGGGTGACTGCAGTCTATAATCAGTTATTGCATATTTAAAAATAGCTAAAAGAATGGAATTGAAATGTTCCTAACACAAAGTGATAAATTCTTGAGGTGATGGATACCCAATTACCCTGATGCAATTATTACACGTTGTATTCCTGTATCAAAACATTGCTTGTATGTAGGACCTGAAAAACAAACTCATGGAAACTGAGAGTAGAATGATAGTTACCAGAGGTTGGGAAGGGTAGTGGGGAGGGTAGCGGGGGGGTAAAGAGGGGGATGATTAATGAAAAAATACAAAGGGATAGATGGACTAAGATCTAGTGTTCAATAGCACAAAAGGGTAACTATAGTTAACAATGATTTATTGTATATTTCAAAATAACTAAAAGAGTGGAATTGGAGTGTTCTTAACATAAATAAATGATAAATGCTTGAGGTGACACATACCCTAATTATTCTGATTTAATCATTATACATGGCAGCTTATATCAAAATATCACATGTACCCCATAAATATGTGTATTATGTGTCCATAATAAACAGAATAATTTTTTTTAAATTTGCAAAATAATGAAGAAATTAAATGACATGTTTCTATTTTCCTTTTAACTAATTGAAAGGTCCAGTGTGACCATGCATATACTCCTTACAGATAATCATGGACAGACAACCCACTTCTGTAAGCCTCACTGAAGTTTTAAATGTAATTTCCAGTTATTTTAGTATCAGCCTTCGTTTCTTAGTAGAGTCAATAGTGGGAAGAAATCAATCTCCCACAATCTTGGACATTGTTACCAACATCAGGACAGCCTGTCTTACTGCACTAGCATTTAGGAGGGTGGAATAGGGAGTACAGGGGTCTTTGTGGCATGAAGACATCCCTAATTCAACTCTAAAATAAGTACTGTGTGAAGTGAGTAAAAGTGTGAATGGTAGGTCCTCTTTTGATCACATCTTTTTTTTTTTTTTTTTTTTTGAGACAGTTTCACTTTTGTTGCCTAGGCTGGAGTGCAATGGCACGATTTTGGTTCACTGCCACCTTCGCCTCCTGGGTTCAAGTGATTCTCCTGCCTCAGCCTCTGGAGAAGCTGGGATTACAGGCATGAGTCACCATGCCTGGCTAATATTTTGTAGTTTTAGTAGAGATGGGGTTTCACCACGTTAGTCAGGCTGGTCTCAAACTCCTGACCTCAGGTGATCCACCTGCCTCGGCCTTCCAAAGTGCTGGGATTACAGGTATGAGCCACCACGCCCGGCCCCCAACCCTTTTTTTTTTTTTTTTAAACTTTTATTTAAGAGCAGGGGTGTAAGTGCAGATTTGTTCCATAGGTAAACTTGTGTCATGGGGGTTTGTTGTACAGATTATTTCACTACCCAGTTATTAAGCCTAGTACCCATTAGTTATTTTTACTGATCCTCCCCTTCTCCTACCACCCATCCTCCGAAAGGCTCTAGTATGTGTTGTTCTCTATGGATCACATCTTTCTTATAAGCCCTACTATTCCATAAGAAAATACTGTTTACATTTTCCATTTACTGGGATAATTTTCCTAATCATAGAGTCCTAGTCTCTCACTATCATTCTCTTGAGGTGATGTGGTCATATCGCTGCCATCATGTGTTATTTAATTAATTAATTACAAACTAATTGAGTAAATATGTATTGCATGTCTGAAAGATGTTATTTTCTGAGATGGATAACCCTAAAAAAGAAGCAAGTACAGGGGTGTGAAATAATTTTTAAAAATTTCGTTTTAATCATATCAGGCATGAGATGTTCCATTAGATAGCAAAATGGAGGTGTTGAATAGGCATTTGGACATAAGTGTCTAGGGCTGAGATAAAATATGGGCTGACATATACATTTGGGAGTCATTAGCATACAGATGATATTTAAAGCATAGGAAGGATAAAGTCATCTAGATATTTAGTGTGGATATGGAGGAAAAGTGGCTTAAGGACTGATATCTGAGGGCACATTGGCATTCAGAGATCAGAAAAAGGAAGAAGAGGCAGAGAGAAGTGGCCAAGGTCTTGGAAGGAAAATTAAGAGTATAGTGTATTCTGGAAGCCAGCTGGAGACAATGTTTCAGGAAGTATGAAAAAATAATGTCAAGTGCTCAGGTGTCAAATAAAATGAAGACTAAGAATTGCCCTTTGGATTTGGCAATGTTGGGGTCATTGGGAACCTTGAGGAAAACAGTTTCTAGTAAGAGGGTGCCCTCTATCTTATTTTTAGCAATGGATGATATGATATAAACTACTTTTCAATGGAAGTAACCATACTGGTTTTAGACAAAGGGTGGCCCCTTATTTTATTTAATTTCCTTCGGATAAAAAGCTACTTGTTTAGTCCATGTAAACATTTCTAGTTTGGTGACTGCATTTAGCTGGACTACAGATAAATTAAGCTTGTTTTTATGGCTAGGTTTTTTTTTTTTTTGGAGGGAATCTTTTGATTCAAACTTGGTTCATATACACAGACGACAGGCTGGATATATGATGAAAAGCTGTAAAGCACACATCGGAAACGAAACCCCAATACTGAGTTCTTTCAAACTGTTTTCTTGTTTTAATGAGGGTTTTTCTTTGGTGCTCAAACCCCATTTTTTCATAGAATACTTTCTAGTTAGCAGTGTGATAATAAAGTAAACTTGATTTTTACACACCACTATATGATTGAGATGGCTTTAATTTACATTATTCCCATCTTTTCTGTGGGAGTTGATTAAAAAAAAATCACAAGACGGTAGGGTCATACGCTGCCAGCACGTCCATCACTTACTTTCTAGGCGAGCCACAATTAAGGAATTAGAGTGAGTTAATTATACATCCTAATATTAAATATCTCCAGGAAAGGAGATTAGAAATGTACTAGAAAATTGTAATAGCTTTTCCTGAAACGCAAGCTTTTTCTAATAAATATTGTAATTCCAATTTCAACTGAACTGAGGTCAGACTGAGCAGTCAAAAATAGCTTCTTAATACCATTTGTATATTCTATATCTTTTCCTGGCTCATATTTTAGCCTGTGTGTCAAAACGGAGAAAATGAGTTATGTTGTCTCCCTTTTCCTGTCTCTCACTTTTGCTAAAATAGGACAGCCTGACAATGAGCTAAGCTTTTCAAGGTCAGCACCTAACTGTGCCTCTGTTTCTTCCCTCGCAAAACAGTCTGAGAGCCTCCCCTTTGTCATGCCATCTGAATGTTGGGAAGTCTGATTAAATGATCAGATTCTTTAAGCAACAGATATCAGTTGCCTCCTTGTACTAGGGGAAAATGATTAGCTCTATTTGTTACTTGAAATCTATGAAGGAAAAGCTGTTGGGTTATTTGAATTCTATGAGGAAGTTTAGGTAACACATATTCAGCTAACTTCCAGAGAATTTGGTGTTAGTTATAACCAACTAAAAACCTAACCACCTCATTCTGATAGCTTTTCTTTCAGCTCCTTAACATTTATCATGGTGAAAAGCCTTTGAGTAAACCCCTAATGCAATTTTCAAAGACAAAGAAGCTGTGGCATTTGGCAGTCAGCTTAATGCATTCTTTTCTTTTTATTTTTTTTAGTTAGCTGTGAGATGAGATAATTTGTGAAATATGGTGTCTGGCAGGATAATCAAATAGGACTGAATTTGGACACATATTTCAATCTCAGCGATTTCTAGTTTTGACTGCAAACATGTTTAAGGGAGTGGTGAAGTTTTGTCATTTCATATCCTGTAGATGGCAATGTTGCCCTTGAAAAATAAACACATACATGCTTGTGGTCTGGGCTTCCCAGATGCTGTATTGCTTAATAATGGATAAACAGGAACTTTCATACCAATTCAAGGTATACCGTTCGGAAAATATATTTCAGATGGAGAGAGTACGTATGGAACAGATAAATATCTGTAAGTGTCAGCATTTACATTTAAAATTGTGCACGGTTTTAGAAAATGTTCTGTTTAATTGTGCTCTTTCCTTTCAAGTGATCTCATTTTTCCTTTAATAATGCTTAATTTCAGGTATCATTACTTAGAGTTGTTTTCATATTACTGCAAGATGAAGAACGGCCGTGGTTAAAACCTACAGACTTTTTTTGGGTAAATGTACACCATTCAGTGAGCCACAATAGAATCAGAATGACAAAGAGCTCAGGAATAAACCACTGTGGCCTTCTCCATGATTTCCAAGAGCATTTTCTCTTTCTCTGGGCCTGAGTCCTGAGGTTAGTCAGGCATTGAGGTAGGAAGGAAGTGACTGAGAATTTTGTTATTCTCAATCAGCGGATGCAATTTCAAAAGCAGCCAAGAAAGAACCAGATGACAAAGTTTTAATTAAAATATAAACCCTCAATAAGGCAGATATGCTAAATCACTTGCTTCTAAACTGAGATGAAAAATTCAAATGTATGCAAAGGCATACTACAAACTTCCAGAAAGAAAATGTAAACTGAAAAGAATTTCAGCTGTAGAAACCTAGTATTTTGTCTTTTGGACCAAAATATACCTTTTTTTCTGTGGCCAGAGACTGAGGGCACATGAAGAAACAGAATCATGATCTTATTCTGGTCCATTTTCCTTTTTAACCATGAAATCTCAGAATCAAAATATCTTGGCAAATTTAATCCATACAAAGAAGCAAGTATATGCTCTTGATAAGAATGGGAGATTCAGAGTAAGAATGGGCTGGGAATTGGAAAAGAATTTTAAAGTATGATTTGAAAATTTTGGTATAGTATCAGATTGAATGAGAATGAGCCTACTTAGGAATAGAATATATTCTAGGCTTTTTATTTTAACTTAAAACATGCTTTAGGTTTCTGAATATTAAGTTTTGCTCTTAGAAAGTCCTAGCCATGTTTCATTTTCTTGTGTATTTATGTTCTGGCCCTCCTTTTAAAAAAAAATTGACATCATGAGAGGAGGAGTTGTTCAGAACACAGACATTGAGATTGGACAGCTCTGAGCGGATCACCTCAGCCTTGTGACTTGGTGAACATCAGTTATGAACATCAGTTTTAATCTGTAGAGTAGTAAAAATAAGTCTACCTACCTTTTAGGTATTTGGCTTAGAAGAAGTAGTCAATAAATAATGGTGTTTATAATTTTTTTGGTCTGTTAAATGGGCCTTCCTTTTCTTTTTCCTCTTTTGGGGTAAGAAAAATTAGATAGTAACTATTTAATAAATATTTGTAGAAATAAATAGTTGAAACAGTGAATCATTTAATTACTGAAGAAAAGTTTTTCAGTGACATTGATATCAGAACATTTGCTCCAACTTCCCTCTCTAAGATCAAGTACAAGACAAAGAGTAACCATGTCTCAGGGGTCTATGATTAAGTCATGCAAAACAGAGAAAGCAAAGCAAAAAAAGGTCAGGCTATTTAAAAAGATATTATGGCATGTCAAGTAGAATCATAGACATTTTCTTATGGAAGAGAATTTCTAGTGAAGGTCATACTGGACTCTGAATTCTTCAGTTTATGAATGGGAACCCATTTTAGCTTTGCATTATGGCCAGGAAAGTGAGACCTCAAACTCAGTCTCAAAAGAAAAGTTAGTAATTTACTTTTGTTATTGTTGTTGTAAGTACGTATATGTTTTCACTTTAAAGCAAAGTGACTACTGAAGTTCTGTTTTATGTAGTAAGTTTATAGAGCTTTACAAAACATTAAAAATCATTGCTAAAGTATCCTGAAGCTGAACGTTTGGGTCTAATAAAATTTCAGATGATGCAAATCTTTGTAAATTAGTTTTTTTTTTTACTATGAAGTGAATGCTTCAGCTAATGATCACAAATAAATCTAATTTTATAAAACCTGTGCCCAGCTGAAAAATCTGTGATTAAAATTGGATTCTAGATAAAAACTCCTCTTCTTTTCCTGGGTTCAATGTATTTTGTGAAACAATCTTCCAGTAAAATATAATGCATTTTGATGACTCACCTTTAAGACAAAACAGAAGGCTGGCTTTTCAACTTTTGAAAAAAAATGCTGTCTCATGTACATGCCTGATATATAGAATACATTCGTTTTTATCAGTAAAAAACATTGGGTGTCTGTAACATTGAGATAATACCTACCAGATATTTGGCATTGTGTTAAACAACTCACATGGTTGATTTTTCCATGGTTACTTTATGCAGTAAGATAAATTTTGTTTTTATCATCATCAACCTTATTTTAAAGAGTCACAGGACTGCTGGAGATGTTAAGTAACTGTCCACTATTTCCAGCCTGAAAGTGATATGCTTGGGCCTTGAACTCAGGCAGTCTAGTAAATAACATGGTAATAGTCCAGAGACTAGACTGTAAATACTGGGCAATCCTACTTCTCTAGCAGATACCTTTCTGTGGAACTTTTGTCAAAACTCTCGCTGACAGAGAGGCTTTTCCACAAGAGTAGATAAGTCTACGTTTCTTATTCTGGTGCATGTTTGTTTCTCTGCTTATGTTTCTGGTTCTATATTTCTTAGTCTAAGACTTGCTATATTTCTCCAGAGGTTTCATTACAACATAGGAGGAACATGACATGCCTCCTGAATGGTCCATTTTACTTTAATATTGTGGGGAAAAATGTTATTACTATTACATGCTTGTGGCATAAAATTATTTCCAGCAGAAATAATTAAAAAACACTTGTAATTTAAAAACTTATCATCTTATTCTCTATTTTAATGTGAGCTTGAAGACCAAAAAGTTACATAGCTTGGTTATATTTCTCTGGCTCGCTTTGTAATTTTTATTAGTGAACTCTTTAAATATTGTATTATCAGTTTTCATAGATGGTCTGATATAATAGGAAACTTTTCTGTTGCGTTAAAAAACCCTGCTGTCAAGGTCTTCATTCATTACTTTGTTAAAAGCCCTTGTAAAAAAATCCCTATGAAAAATTTCTCTAAGAACTCAGAACTCTACCAATGAGTTCATGGTCTACTTGATGATAAGAGATATGAAATTCATTGTATTGTCCTTTGACCTAGATTGCTAGAAACTTAGAGCTAAGGTTTGAAATCACTTGCTATATTTTTCTGCAGTCAAGACTTTATATAATTTTTCTTTTTAGCTCTCCTGCTACAGTCGTTTTAAATTTTTTTATCATGAGTTAATAGTTTTGGGTTTATTTATATGCTTTTATTTCAAAGAATCCCAAATCTTTTACAAAAATTAAAAGGGTACGAAAGGGGTGAGCAAGAATACATATAGAAATAAATATTGTTAGGTGTGCATTAATTTTTCTAGTACATGTGAGAATAATTTTCTTCAATGGGATAAAATTTCAATGTATGCTTGACAACTTATTTTTGTAAATTTTCATTTTTGATGCATGGATATCATAGTTGTGTAATGACCTTCCACAAACCAAACTTTATAGTAAAAATAAAAATTTTTAGGGCATATTAAGATTTTGGTTGATGTTTCTTTATCATGTAGCTAAATGTTGGACAGAATAAGCATTAAGTAGATATTTCAATCCAAAAAATATTTTTAAATTATGATAAAAGAAAGGGAGATTATTTTATATTCTCTATTGATTGTGAATACCATGTCTCATTTTATTAAATGTCCTGTCTCTTAAGAAGTTTCCGCAACTCAAGGAGGTAACCTACCTTTCTATATGTTTTCCTTAATTAAAATTTGTATTTCATCTCCCAAGTTGTGGAAAATATGATATTGTTACAATATTATACAGAATCTTTTCCCCCATAACTATGTGTGAGATAAAGGGCAATTCTTTACGTTCTGAATTTCTCATGGTTCAGTGTCATATTTCCCATTTATGAAATTTATAAGTATATTTATTTAATTTGTGATTAAATCCTACCAATTTTCCAAAACTCTTAAAGAAGGTGATTTTTTACCTGTTGCTCAACTTATGTAAGTCTACATTGTGAAGGAAAAAGTTATAAGCATGCAAAGTAAGATAATTCCAAAATGTGCAACAGAAATCAATTCTGAAAGCATCATGACATTGGGGGATGTTTGAAATAAGTTGGCATTTATCTATGTCATCAATGCTTCATGAAATTCTGACTCATTTCATTAGTAAAAATATCTATCCAGAATGTCAATAAAGAGTGCTGAGAGCATTTGTGAAATGCCATTGACTTTTACAATTGCAAGAAATCCATCTCCCTAAACATGAATTGTGCTATGTCTGTGTGTCTTCCAATAAACATCTCCCCATCAAATAATTTCAATGTCAGTAAACAGAATGAAACACAAAAATCCCTTGTGTCTATTCTCTCTTTCAGAAGAAAAACTCTGACCTTGCCACATCTATAGAAAGTTAATATGCATGGAAAAATTCAATACAACTCTTTTGGCTAGAACTGTAGCTTTAGTTTACCTTTTGGAAACTACTGCAGAAGTAATTTGACATCTTTATTTAAAAAATACATTATATTAATAATTACATGAAAGCAGATGAATGGAGCAATTTTTTTCAATTAAATTATTGTGCTTTTGTGTAATGCGTATTTTGTCTTTAATGACTTGGAACCATATTCCTCTTCCTGGAGAGGTCATTATGCTTTTATTAGATTGTGATTTTCCCCCTCAGTTATTTCTTCCTTTCCTAAGTGCCAGAAATGTTCTGAAAAGAGAAAACAGAGCACATTGATGCCATTTTTCTCAGAATATATTGTCTAGAATGTCTTTGTCATATGGATTTTTATTATTATCTTTACTTAGGACAATATTCTTTTATCTTTATTATGCATTTATTCCTTTTAGTACATTTGGAAATTAGGATGTTTTCTTTTATGGAGAAAGGATGTGAAGTCACAAAAAAGTATCTAGACTTGTCTCCTATTGCATCAAAGTGTAGAAGCAGGACAGGTGGATGAAAGCTTCAGGGGATCACTGATTCATTGCAAGAAATAATTTTGGACTTGACTATCTTGGCATTTCCAGCCCTGGAGGTAATGTAGTAAAGTGAGTTCAGTATCAGATTGGTGGTATTGAACATTCTATTCCCATGCCTAGAAGCCCCTCTCACAAATCCCTGTTTGAGCTAATTCTAATATTCCTTCACAAATCAGCTTGAATTTTATCCCCAATGTGCCATTTTCTTGGCATGACTCCGCTCCCACCCACAGTAATATCTCTGTGCTCCAACAATCCCCTGTGTACTTCTCTATCACGTGTTTCATTCTCTACTATTATTGTTACTTGTTGTACTTGCCACTAGTTGTAAGTGGTTAAGAGTGGGGGTCATAACTTATTTGATTGTGTATCTCTAACATCCAGCAGAGTTTTTGGCAAGAGCAAAATTACATAAATGAATGAAGAAATGAGAATTTTTATACCGCTTCAAATATGTGATTTGGAAAGAAATTTGGAGAAAATCTGTAGTGTTTTAGTTTCTTTGGTTTTATATTTATACTCATTATGAACTCATACAATGTATCATGTTATATGGAGGAACATATGTGTACAGTTGCTCTAAAAGACAGAATTTGATAACCCTTTATGAATTATGAATGCATCTTTTAGTATCACAGGAAAGATACTTTGCAAGTTTGCTGTTGTTACTGTTGAAAAGTCATTGACTTTCAATTTCTACTTCCATTTTATTTTTTGTGATGCTAAATATTTGTGTGGTAGTAATATTTATTTATTTTTTTTCACTTCACTGTTTCTACCAAGATTTTAGCAAGAACTTAAAAGTCAATCAAGCTAAAATGGAAAAGACAGAAAATGCCAAGTGTTGTTGAGGATATGGGAACAACTGGGACACTCACCCACTGTTGATAGGAGTGTAAATAGCTATAAATATTTTGGAAACCTGTTTGTCAGTATCTCTGAAGCTGATTATATGCATACCTTATGACCTAGTTATGGCACTCTTAGGTATATGACACATAGAAATGAATATATTCATCAATATATATACACAGAAATGTTTGTAGCAGACCTGTTTGTAATTATTCCAAATTGGAAATAACACCAAACGTCCTCAACAGTAGAATGCATGATTACTGTATATAAATACAGTGAAATGCTTATATAGCAATGAAAATGAATGAAATGCAACTACGTGCCACACCAGGAATGAATCTGACATACACAACAATAATAATGTTGAATGAAATAATAAAGACCTGAAACAGCACACATTGTATGATTCTATTTATATTAATTTCAAACACTGACAAAACTAATATGTGGTGTTAGAAATCAGAAGAGTGGTTACCCTTAAGGACTGAGAGAGAATAGTGATAGGAAGAGGGGCATGAGCAGGGCTTTTAGAGGGTGCCAATGTTCTGTTTCTCTGAGTGGAGGTTTTTCAGGTGTATTCAATTTGGTGAAATGGTTTCAAATTATAAAGCTTTGATCTGTGCCATTTTCTGTACGTTTATTATACCTCATTAAAAACTTAAAAATGAAAGGAAGTCAGAATAAAAAGTCCAAAATCATGATTTAACAATTAGTAAACACCTTAGAGGGATATTTTGTGCCATGGATGAAAATTTCAGGATTCCACCTTAATTTTATTAAATGTGTAGAATTTGGCTATGTTAATATAGTAAAGTTTTTCTGCACCTTTAGGCTTTTGGTATTGCCATCCTATTGACTGACAAATATGGATATGACAAACCCCTTGGATAATTAATAGTGATAACATTTTCTTTCTCCCTCAACGAATATTAAATATTATTGTACTATGAAATAATTTCTGATCTTTTAGACACACGAATTCTTCAGAAGGTCTTCAAGGTGCTGCACAAATGATCTGCTATTCAGGTCATGTTAGTAAAATGGCCCAAATAGTGATGGTGCTTTAATAATAAAAACCATTGAGCATTGTATACATTACAAATTGTTGTATATTTTTTGAGAAGGTGCACATTATTTGTAGTGTTTTCTCTGGAAAAAATAATTATTCCTAGTTATTGAGCAAATACATGTTATTTCCTACTTTGAACTCAAATTCCTGTGTTCATATTTTATGAAAAGGTAGCAACTAAGAAAACAAAGCTCTAAACAACTTGCTACCTGTTGAGAAATTTATAGCATTTGTACTTATTAGTTACCAAAAAGAAAAAGGTAATAAATCTGCTATTTCCTTGTTTGTCAGGGGCCAAGGGAAAAGAGCTTCATTAGCATATTTGTCAAGCAGATGTGAAATGAGGCAGAAAACTACTGGAACAATTGGAGAAATCTAGAATATGAAGTTCCAGCACAAACTTAGATGGCTTCTAACTATGTGAAGGTTTGAACAGCAGCTTCTGACATAGTAAATAACCACAGCAAAAAGAAGTGAGGGAAAATTATGAACATGATAATGTGAAAAACAATGATACAGTCTTTGCAATTTAGATTGGCCTTTGAGATGTGCCATATTGCATAGTTTAATTTTGGAAGGTCATTTAAGCAGAATTAACTGCCTCTGTTAAATTGGATAGTCAACAAGGCTTGTTCAAATGCTTGGTGCACTTTAGGTTTCAGAATTACAACACAAAATTTGTTTCTTCTTAGAACTGACCTGATAGATGGGAGCCACAAATGTTTCCATAAATGTTTTCTGTCTGGTGTTATATAGATAACACCAGACAGAATAAAAATCTAATAGATGACCAGATGAATAATGTCAAGGCATATGAGTTAGAAATACCTAACTTTATAGCAGTTTGTAAAGAAAGAAAGAGAAACAAAAATTGCAGCTGTGGATTCAGACTTTTACACAAAGTATTATGTTAGATATACATAGTATTATGATAGTATTTCTAAAAAATTCTATCTTTAATTTTAGTTAAATTGTTGGAAGCATTATGTTGATTACTATGGTTACAGCACCATGACCCTTGACTGGAGGGCACATGCTCAGTTGTGTCATTGGTTAGCAATGAAGCAATTTATATATTGGTCTCTATTAGGGGCAGTTACAATGCCTCATGTACATTATATATGTATGCCTGTATGCATAAAAATCCTGAGTGATGTCAACATGGGAATTTCCAAAATTAGTTCCTAGGAAAATGTGGGCTGAATAGAGTCCATTTTTCATTATCTGTGAGAATGAAGATTGGGTATAATATAAAAATGAAGTTAATGTTTGTTGCATGGTTTCATCCTCTTTACTAATAAATTTTTACTGTAGGCACTAACAAGTGACAGATGTGGTTGACTCATCTCCTTCTTGCTTCGACTCTCTAATGAGCAATTAAATAGCCCGAAGCAGAACAATCAAGAGGTCTGGCAAATCCACACACTAGGTAATCGGTTTTTGAAAAATTGAGAGTTAATGGTACTTAGCTCTGTTGTTAGTCAAGAATTCCCCAAGCATCTTTCTCCGAAAGACTCTGAAAAAGGGGACACCCAATAAACAGTATAGTTCTTGGTATAGTTGGTAGTGGTATCATCAACCCAGTCCATAATTTGCCAACGGTTTTTCAAATACTGTTTCAAATGAAGGTGTGAAGAAGGCACGTGGTCATATGTGCTATGCTGTTTGAGGAGATCCTGTGAAATTCTGATCATCCAAGCTAGCTTTCATTCTCAGTTTCTGGGTCCACCACTATTAATAGGTTCTTTGGGTGGTAATACTCCTTAGAATTTTCTTCCTTTGTTTCTTTCTCTTTCCTTTCCTTCTTTTTATTTTTCCTTCATTCCCTCCCTTTCACTATAAACATTCATTGAGTGCTGAATGTGTGTCATTGATTGTGTTGGCGTATGGAAACAGGAAGATAAATAAAGACAAATTATTGATCCATACTGACTACTGTCTCTGAAGACAGTATAAGTATATAGTTACAAGGCAGTATGGCTTGTTCAAAAATAGAGAGATGCCATGGGTAATTGGAAGCATATAATAAGTGCAGTTTAGGAATAGAGCTAGAAGATCATCTGGACAAAAAAGATAGCAAGAACAAGAGAAGATGCCTTTGAAATAGCAGTGTCTATGAGGGAAATAACAGTCCAATATTTCTGTAGTGTAAAGTGCAAGGCAAGATTGTGGTGAAGGATGAGGTAGGAAAGCACAATAAGAGCCTTACAATTCATGTTAATGAAATAAGGATTTTTCTTACACATTTTAGAAACTCACTGAAGGTTTTTGAGCAAGGTAGAAATATGATCACCTTTGCCTTTCAGGGCAGCATTCTGGCAGTACTGTGGAGACCAAGACCAAAACAAGAATGGAGGCTAGATTGTGGTTAAGAAGCAGAAGCACTAGTGCAGATTCTGACGTATTCTGACACAGTGCCATAGTACTAGAGAAAGAGGATGCGATGGCGTCAATGCATATTTAGGAGGATGAATTAAAAATATTTAGTGCTAGAGCAGGGCAGTCCAAAGATAATTCAAACTGAGGTGTGTGTGTGCTAAGTTCAAGCTGCATTTAAGATAAACCGGGGTAATAGTCTAGCAGGCAAGCAGTTTGATTAGTCTGTATTTCATGGGAGATATATGTGCAGAAAATATACATTTGGAAATAGGGAACATTTATGTTTCACTTGAAACTATGCTAGTGGGTGAAATTTCCCAGGGACTGGAAAATTGTGATGATGAGATAGAGTCTAGGAATCCCCCTAACATCAATATTTAAAGGGCAGACAGAGATAAGAGTTACACAAAGGAAACAGAGGGTAGGCACAAAGAGGTCATAAAAAGGACATGGACACTATTTATTTATTTATTTATTTATTTATTTATTTAGAGACTCTGTCTCTCTCTGTTGCCCAGGCTGGAGTGCAGTGGTGTGATCTCTGCTCACTGCAACCTCTGACTCCCCAACTCAAGTGATCCTCTTGCCTCAGCCTCCCAAGTAGCTGAGATTACAGGCATGCACCACCATGCCCAGCTAATTTTTTTAATATATATTTTTAGTAGAGATGGGGTTTCATCACATTGACCAGGCTGGTTGTGAACTTCTGACCTCAAGTGATCCCCACACCTGGGCCTCCCAGAGTGATGGGATTATAGGTGTGAGCCACCAAGTCCAGGATCTTTTTTTAAAAACAAGAGAATTGGGCATCAAGGGAGTGGAGAGTTTCAAAGATAGTGCTTAGTGCAGTCAAGTACTTCAGAAAGTTCTTAGTCATTTTGCAAGGCTTAATTGGTTGGGTCCAAGGATCCTGAGCAAATTGCCTTCCACTCAGTTAAAATAACTCCAAGAAATTCTGGAAGAATACGTACAAAAAAAAAAAAAGAAAAGAAAAAGAAGAAAAGAAAAAAAAGAAAAGAAAAGGAAGCCAGGCCACACCAAACCCAAACAATACATTTTATTTCCAGATGAAGTATTGGCCTCAAACTGTAATGTAGAACTGTAACTTAGGTATTTGGTTGACACATAGAAAGACCTTAAAGACTCTTTTACTTAGAATAGGCGTGTTACTTGGAACACCCAATCTCATTGTTCTGTGTTTTATTTAGATGATGAAGAAATGTACATCCAAGGAAAATCAAACCAAGTAAAGGAGGAAAAACTTTGAGTTCTGCTTAAGGTCTAGGACTTCCTAAGGCTCATTCCAGCTCCTCCAGATGAAGGCATTTTCTAAGCAGGAGACAATTACAAGTAATATTAAAATTTTTTGAATGAAAGAGAGAGAGAATTCAAACTAAATCTAATGTCTGAGAAAAAGAGATCAGAATCCACCATGACTTGTCATGACATAAACTCTGTGATCCAAATAAACACCTAGGCTGTAAGCCAGAAGTATCCCCTAGAGATCAATATCTTTCCAATATTCCAGTAAGAAAATCTCAGAAATACATCTATTGAAGTTTATCATTAGGAAGACATTGATTTTTTTAGGGATAGCATTTTTTTTTTAATAGAGTGGAGGTAGTGGAAGTCAGATTCCAATAGTTGGGAAGTGGATGAAAGCTGGGCAAGTAAAGAGAGTGTTGGCTACATTTTTAAGAAGTTTGGGAAACGCTGGTAATCCCAGCACTTTGGGAGGCTGAGGCGGGCGGATCACGAGGTCAGGAGTTCGAGACCAGTCTGGCAAACATGGTGAAACCCTGTCTCTACTAAAAAAACAAATATTAGCTGGGCGTGGTGGCACACGCCTGTAATCTGAGCTACTCAGGAGGCTGAGGCAGGAGAATCACTTGAACCTGGGAGGCGGAGGTTGCAGTGAGGTGAGATCATGACAAAGGACTCTAGCCTGGGCGACAGAGCGAGACTCCATCTTGAAATAAAAAAAAGAAGTTTGGACAAGAAATGGAGGAAATAAATTAAACGATAGATCAATTAGGACCAAAGGTGGAGGAAGTTTTTAAAATTGTACTTTAGAAAGGGAGATAATTTGTTTGTGTTATAAATTGAAGAGTTGGAACCAGTATGAAGCGAGACATGACATTTTAGAAAGATTAATGACTTATTTAAAAAGACCCCTCCAAACCAAGGAGGGATACAAAGATGCTGAAACAGCTGGTAAAACAAGGCTTCTAAGATGTTATGTGTCACTTCTGCATCCACCCCAGCCATAAATAACTTTCTGCTGCCCATACAATAAAAAGAAAATATTTACTGACAGGATAAAGATACCTCATGACAAAGCCTCCTGGATATAATACTCCTAGTTATAAGTTGCAGAACAATGCTTATGTTTATATAGCTAATTGCTAAAAGTCTGTAATGAAAACTAAGCTTACAGTAGCTCAACACATAGAAATTAAAAATAAATGAGTCTTGTAACTTTGCCTTTTGGTGTTGTTTGTTGACTTTTTACTTAAAATAATGATTTTAAGAGGTGATGGATGACTGTCCACATCTATTTATATTTGGCCTAGAACAATTAATTGGCTGTAAGTCTTTTGACTCTTAATGCTCTCTGTGATAGGGAGTCCCATCAAGGGACAGGGTGGTCATGGGGCAGGTAGCCAAGCCATCCTGGCAACTCTATGGGACAAAATAAAGATTTGCTGGCCTTTGATGTTGCTTCTGGCAAATCTTGGCCAGAAGGGGGAGAATGTAAACCAAAAATAAAATTACATTTAAGAAATACATTGGTTTGGTCCAGAAAGGTGGAACAACTCACAGCTGGAGGGTGGGGGGATGCTTCCAGCTTATAGGTGGATTTTTACATTTTCTGGTTAACAAGTGGCAGAGTTTATATATTGAACTAAAAGTTCAGGTTATATATTTGCATTTCCACTCTCCCCCACCACCCCCCTTCCCGGGCCAACCATCTGAATGGACTTCCTTCATTCAGGGGTCTTTCAAAATTTAACCTGAGAGACTGTTTCAGGCCATGACTGGAAGTGGGGGTCGGACGTGCCTCATTATACCTCTGTGGCATTAACAGTAACACAGACTTTAAGTCTGATAAGTCTGATAAGAAACAAGAAACATTTTACAGTCTATTCTCTCTGAGGTCTTTTACCTCAAGGGTTCCTTTGCAAATAAGAATTGGATCTCCATAATCCTTTATCTTAACCAAGACTTTTCTTTCTGTTGATCCCGGGTCTTTAAACTCTGCCACTTGTCAACTAGAAAATGTAAAAATCCACCTATAAGCTGGAAGCATCCCCCCACCCTCCAGCTGTGAGTTGTTCCACCTTTCTGGACCAAACTAATGTATTTCTTCAATGTAAAAATTGATTGAAGTCTCATGCCTTCCTAAACTGTGTAAAACCGAGCTGCACCCAGACCACCTGTGGCACATGTTCTCCTGAGGGCTGTGTCACGGGCCATGGTCACTCATCTTTGGCTCAGAATAAATCTCTTCAATATATAAAAAAATGCTATCAAGGAGGCAGTAGTAGATGGGATTAAGGATTCAGAGGTCATTTAAATTTAAGTGCTTGTTCACTAATATTCTGATTTTCTATTTTCTGGCAAAATAGTAGGATACACTTCTTCATCCTTAGGAGTACACACTTCTTCATCCTTAGGAGTACACACTTCTTCATCCTTAGGAGCACAGAAGAATTTGCCATAGAATGTGCCAGTCAATAAAATGTTAGTGAAAGTGGTATGTATCACTACCAGTTATGATTTGCCTTCTCAACCTTCTGCCAGAATGCCTCATCATGGTTGAGATGATGACATCACCGTTAGCTGGAGTCACTGAGCAAGAATGGTGTGAAGCAAGCTCAAGGCTGACCTACTAAGGTCTACAAACTGAATCTAATATCTGAGAAAGTGAGGCAAGATCCACCATGACTCGTCATGCTATAAATGCCCTGCCTGTGCCCTTCACTACAATTTTAAGAAATGTGAAAAATACGTGGAAGAAAGAAATGAATGGATGGATTGTGACTAGTGGTGAAAGACTATATTGCATGTCATGTAGCAGGAGCAAGAAACAAACCTTTGTTGTTTTAGGCTTCTAAAATTGTAACATTGCTTGTTTACTATAGCAGGACCCAGCCTGCCTTGACTGACACATTAGATAATATAAATCATTCATGCTTAAGTATTATTGATTTATTGGGTCTTTCCCACATCAAGCCAGGCAATAATTACAGCTCTAAAACAGAATATACATAAAAATCAAAATCTATTCTTTTTTTTTTTTTAAGATGGAGTGTCCCTCTGTTGCCCAGGCTGGAGTGCAGTGGCACGATCTCGACTCACTGCAACTTTAGCCTCCTGAGTTCAAGCGATTCTCCTGCCTCAGCCTCCTGAGTAGCTGGGATTACAAGTGCGCGCCAACAAGCCCAGCTAATTTTTGCATTTTTAGTAGAGACGGGGTTTCACCATATTGTTCAGGCTGGTCTCGAACTCCTGACCTCGTGATCCACCTCAGCCTCCCAAAGTGTTGGGATTACAGGTGTGAGTCATTGCGCCCGGCCGAAATCTATTATTTTAAAGTACATTGAAGTTGATGTGTGATGAAGGGTGTGTGTGTGTGTGTGTGTGTGTGTATACTTAAACAAATTTTACATAGTAATAGATTCCTATACACATATTTCACTTAACTTCTTCTAGTATAAGCAATATTGTTATGACCATCCTTTACATGATTTTTTTGTATATACATGTAAATACATCATTTGAATGTTATTTTAGGTGGAATTTCTGAATCAACGGTATATGCATTTAAAATTTTATATGTTACTCAATTGTATGCCATAAAAGTACAATGTATAAGAATACTTGTTTCCACCAATATTACCAACATAGTACATTACCTACTATATTTTCACCTTTGAGAAACTAGTTTACAATAATAGAGTTTCATTCTAGAGTAGTTGGTATTTCTTTTGTCCCTGAAGCTAAACATCCTTTAATATAATTTAAATCCTTATGCATTGCTTTCCTGTGATCTATCTGTGTATACTCTTTGTCCATTTTTAGGTAACATTTGCCTTTTTCTTGATCATTTAAAATATATATTTTATTTTATTTTATTTTCTGA
Organism: Gorilla gorilla gorilla; assembly: GCF_029281585.2. Classification (NCBI taxonomy): domain Eukaryota; kingdom Metazoa; phylum Chordata; class Mammalia; order Primates; family Hominidae; genus Gorilla; species Gorilla gorilla. Next base: position 187,754,367 of record NC_086017.1, on the reverse strand, counting down.
GACAGGGTCTCACTTTGTTGCCCAGGCTGGAGTGCAGTAGTACAGTCTCGGCTCAGTGCAGCCTCCTGGGTTCAAGCGATCCTTGTGTCTCAGCCTCCCAAGTATCTGGGACTACAGACGTGCACCACCATGACCAGCTAATTTTTGTGTTTTTTAGTAGAGAAGGGGCTTCAGCATGTTTGCCAGGCTGGTCTTGAACTCCTGGCCTCAAGTCATCCACCCACCTCCGCATCCCAAAGTGCTGGGATTACAGGAGTGAGACACTGCATCTGGCCTACAATGTATTTCTATATATTAGGGAACTCAGTCGTACATAATAAAATTTTAAATTGTTTGCTCCAAATATTATTTTTACTTTCACTTCAATTTATGATCATTTTTGTCATATAGAATTATCAAATTTTTATGCGGTGTTCAAATCTATTTTATCTTATTGCTTATGCATATCAATTAACTTCTTCACTTCTAGTTTATGGGAATAAAAATTTTTAAGATTTTTTTCTAGCATGTCTATAACTTCATTTATATATTTTAATCTTTTTTTGTTTATTTATTCAAATAATTGATTCACATCAGCATAAACTCGTGGATATTATTTTATACTTTGGGCTATAATTCAATACTAATTTGGTTTACTTTATTACTCAAATTATTCCAGGTTTGGCCACTGGGACCTTTTTCCGTTGGTTTCTATATCCCTTTGACATAACTATATCGTTGTCTTTTTGTTTGTTTGTTTGGGTACTACAAGATGCTCAAGGCTCATCTAGTATAAACTTACCCCTGTCCTAGAATCAGCCATTTCTCTAGGGAGTTCTGGTTCCTTTGATTAAAGAATGATGTTAGAAATCAAGGTTTGGATACTAGGTCTGTTCTTTGCTACTGTGGTCTCCTTCCTTCCAGGCCTTCTTAGCTGACCGAGCAAGGAAACCTATGTATGTGTATGAATGGACATGTATCTATAAATGTTTCCATATGTAGATATCTTTATTAAGCTAAACATTGGTTCATATTGATGTCTCCAACTCTAATTCATTACCATATGGGCCTCCTTCCCTTGCTTATCTTTAACCTCCCCTTCCATCATCCACTTGGCTCACCATCCATCAACCATTTACATAATTGTTCATTTCCAATATAAGTGTATATTGGCTTAAGAATTATTAACCTGTAGCTTTGTAGGAATCAATTCTATCAATGGAAGTACAGTGCTGACTATAGTTCCTTTTGCCTTTATTCTTTCCCAAATTACTTAGGTCAACACTTTATTCCACCATCCCCTTTAGTGAGGTTGACTCCATCCTGTTATTCCCCAATCTCTTAAATGAGTTTTTAAAAATTTATATACGTTAAGGCCTATTCCTTGTGTTGTAAATTTCTCTGGATTTGATAAATGTTTAATATCTTATATTCAGAATTATTGTATTATACAGAATAGTTTTACATCCTAAAAAATATCCCATGCTTCACCTATTCCATCCCCCTCTGCCACTGAACCCCTGGCAAATATTGATCCATTTATTCCCTCCATAGTTCTATTTTTTCCAGAATGTCATAAAATTGAAATCATACAGTATATAGCTTTTCTATATTAACTTTTCCACTTAGCAGTGTGTATTTAAAATTCATTCAAGTCCTTATGTGAATTTGTAGCTTATTTCTTTTTATTGCCGAATAATATTCCTTTTTATGGGTGACTGCAGTTTATCCATTCACCTATTAGAGATCATCTTGGTTGCTTTCACTTTTTGGTGATTGTGAATAAAATTGCTATCATCATTTACATTCAGGTTTTTGTATGGACGTGAGATTTCAAATCAGTTGGATAAATACTGAGGAATGCAACTGCGAGATCATATGGTAAAACTGTATTTTGTGTTGTAAGAAATCACAGTGGTCATCCAAAGCAGCTGCACCATTTTGCACTCTGAATAGCAATGATTGAAAGAGTTGTTGCTCTCCACCCTTACCAGCAATTGGTACTGTCAGTTCAGATTTTAGTCTTTCTAATGGATCTATAGTGGTATCTCATTTTTGTTTTAATTTATAATTCGCTAATGACAAATTATCTTATCCTGTGCTTATTTGCTATCTGTATGTCTCCTTTGGTAAGTTTCTAATCATATTTTATGCCCATTTAAAAAAATAATTTCAACTTTTATTTTAGATTCATGGGGTACAGTGCAGGTTTGTTGCATGGATACATTGAGTGACGCTAAGGTTTGGGGTAGAAATGATCCCATCACCCAGGTAGTGAGCTTAGTATCCAATAGGTAGTTTTTCAGCCCTTGCCCCACCCTTCCCCCTTTAACAGTCCCTAGTGTCTATTGCTGTCATCTTTACGTTCCCTAGTACCCAATCTTTAGCTTCCATTTATAAGTGAGAACATGTGGCATTTGGGTTTCTGTTCCTGCATTAATTGTCTTAGGATAATGGCCTCTATCTGCATCCATGTTTTTGCAAGGGACATGATTTTGTTTTTTTTAATGTATGCTCATTTTTAAAATTGTGTTGTTTGTTTTCTTATTGTTGAAATTTTTGTGTATTTTAAAATGCAAGTTCAATATCAGAGTTTTGCACATAGTCTCTTCAAGTCATTGGCTTCTTTTTGCGTTGTTTTAACAGTGTCTATTGCAGAGAAATTTTTAATTTTAATGAAGTCCAACTTACCAAATTTTCCTTTCACAGATAATGTTAATGGTATTATATTTAAAATCTTATCACCAAACCTGAGATCATGTAGATTTTTCTGCTGTTTCCTTCAAGAAATTTTAAAGCTTTAAATTTTACATTTAGATTTACAATCCATTTTGACTTCCTTTTTGTGAAAGGTATAAGTCTGTGTCTGGATTCATTTTCTGTGGCGTGTGCACATTCCAGCACTATATTTTTTAAAAAGAATACCCTTTATCCATTGAATTGTTTTTGCTACTTTGTCAAAAACCAGTTGACTGTATTTACGTGGCTCTATCTGCACTTTCTTTTTTGCTCCATTGAACTGTGTGTCTCTTCTTTTGCCAAGATCACAGTCTGTATTACTGTGGTCTTATGCAAGCGTTGGAATTTGATAATGCAAGTCTTCTAGGTTGTTCTTCTTCAGTACTGTGCTGGCTACACTGGGGTCTTTTGCTTTTTCATATAAACTTCAGAATCTGTTGGTTTCTGGAAAATAGTTTGTTGGGATTCTAATTGGGATTGCATTAAATCTATAGATCAAGTTGGGATGGCTTGGTATCTTCATAATATTGGATCTTCTAATCCATAAACACAGAATCTCTCTCCATTTATTTACATCTTCTTTGATTACTTTCATAGAGTTTTGTAGTTTTATACATACAGCTCTCATATATATTGTTAGACATACAGCTATTTGATTTTGGGAAGTGCTAACATAAATTATATTATTTTTTAAATTTTAAATTTCAATTATTCATTGTTGGTTGTGGTAGTCAGAAAAATGGCCTCCAAAGATGTCCATGTCTTAATGCCCTGAATCTGTGAATATTTAACCTTAAATTGCAAAATGCATTTTGCAGATGTGATTAAGGGTTTTGAGATGGGGAGATTATCCTGGCTTATCTAGGTGGATCCAATGTAATCATTAGGATACTTACAAGAGCGAGGCAGAAGAATCAGAATCAGAAAAGGAGATGTAATGATGGAAAGAGAGTCCAGAGAATCAAAGAAAGCTTTGCAGATGTGGTGCTCCTCATTCAGAAAATAGGTTGAGTCCATGAGCCACAAAATGCAGGTGGCCTCTAGGAACTGAAAAAGGCAAGTAGATGGATTTTTCTGTAGAGTCCCAAGAAGGAATGCAGCCTTGCTAACACCTTGATTTTAGCTCATCTAAAACAATTTCATACTTCCACCCTCCAGAACTGTAAGAAGATATATTCGTATTGTTTTAAGTCACTGCATTTGGGGTAATTTGTATACATATGTACAGGAAAGCATTTGTCTTTTGTATATTAACCTCATATCCTGTGTCATTGCCAGACTCACTTATTGGTTTCAGGAGTTTTGTTGTTGATTTTTTGGATTTTCAGTATAGCCAATCATGTCATCTGTAAACAGAAAGAGTTTTATTTTTTCCTTTCTGATCTATATATGTCTTATTCTATTTGGGCTGCTATAGCAAAATATCATGAAGTGTGTATTTTATAAACAACAGAAATTTATTTCTCAGCTCTGAAGGATAGGAAGTCCAAGATCAAGTGCAGGCAGATTTAGTGGCTGATGAGGGCCCTCTTCCTCATCAACAGCTGTCTTCTCTCTCTAACCTCACACGGTGAAAGATGTGAGGGATGTTTCTCAGGCCTCTTTTATAAGGGTACTAATCTCCCAAATGAAGGCACTGTCCCCATGATCTAAATCACCTCTCAAAGGCCCCATCTCCCAATATTTTCACCTTAGGGGTGAGGATTTCAATATATGAATTTTGAGGGGATATAAACATTTAGACCATGGCAATATACCTTTTATTTCTGTTTCTTGCCTTATTGAACTAGCTAGGACTTCCAGTACAATACTGAATAGGAGTGTTAAGAAAGGACATCTTTGTCTTGTTCCTGAGCTTAGGGAGAAATTGACCAGTTCTTTGTCTTTAAGTATCATGTTAACCGTGGGTTTATTGTAGCCTCATTCTTTCTCAAATTAGGGGAGTTTCCTTCTATTTTTAGTTTGGTGAGAGTTCTAATCATGATTTGATGCTGGATTTTGTCAAATGTTTTTGTGTGTTGATTTATATGGTCACATGATTTTTCTTGTGTTTGTTAATGTGGTACATTACACTGATAGATTTAAAAATTTGGAATCAGTCTTCCATACTTGGAATAAATCCCATTTGGTCTTGGTATATAATTATTTTTATACAATGTTGGATTTAATTTGCTACAATTTTGTTGAAGATTTTTGCATGTTCATGATAGATATTGTTCTTAAGGTTCAATATCAACAAAAATTTGTTGTAATGTTTTCATCTAGTTTTGGTGTTAATGCAGTACTGACCTCAGAGAATGAGTTAGTAATCTTTCTCCTGCTTCTATTTTCTGGTAGCGATTTAGAAGAATTGGTATCATAAATGTTTGGTAGGATTTACTGGTGAAAACATCTGGGCCTGGTGCTTTCTTTTTCATAAAGTCATTATTTATTGTATTAACCTACTTGAGCTGCCATAAAGAATACAATAGATTGAATGGCTTTAACAATAGAAATTTGTTTTCTCTGAGTTCTGGAGGCTGGAAATCTGAAGAGAGAGTGCCAGTATGGTTGGGTTCCTGATGAGGGCTCTCTTCTGTCTTGCAGATGACTGCCTTTTCACTTAACTGTGTCCTCATATGGAAGAGAGGAGAAGAGAGGAGAGGAGGGGAGGGGAGGGGAGGGGAGAGGCAAGTTCTCTTGTGTTTCTTCTTACAAAGCACAAATGCCATTATGAGGGCCCCACCCTCAGGACCTCATCTAATCCTAATTTCCTCCCAAAATTAAATCTCAAATGTCATCACATTGTGGTTAGGAGTCAACACATAATTGGGGGTCATGGTGGGGGTAAGTCACAAACAATCATTCTGTAGCAATTATTGATCTTAATGGATTTAGGACTAATGCTACTTATTTCTCCAGTGAGTTTTAATAATGTGTATCTTTCAAGCAATTGTTCATTTCATTTAAATAATCAGTTTTGGGGCCAAGAATTGTTCATGCTATTTCTTTTCTTTTCTTTTTTTAAAAATTCTTGGGAACAGTAGTAATGCTCTTTAATTCATTTTTAATATTAATTGTTGTCTTCTTCCTTTTTTATAGTTACTTGGCAAAAAGTTCATAAACTTTATTGATGTTTTCAAATAATTAGCTTAAAAATATTTTTTGAGAAAGGGTCTTACTCTGTCACTCAGGCTGGAGTGCAGTGGTGTGATCATGGCTAACTGTATCCTTGACCTCCTGGGCTCAAGCAATCCTCCCACCTGAGTCTCCTGAGTTGCTGGGACCATTGGTGCACGCCACCATGCCTGGCTATTTTTTTTTAAATTTATTTTTATTTTGTAGAGACGGGGCTTCACTATGTTGCTTACTCTGGGTCTCAAACTCCTGGGCTCAAGTGATCCTCCCATCTCGGCCTCTCAAAGTGCTGGGATTATAGGTGTGAGCCACCACACCAGGCCAGAATTAGCTTTTGTTTTCATTAATTTTTACTATTGTTTTCCTATTTTCAAGTTCATTGTTCTGCTCAAATTTTTATTACTTATTTTCTCCTGTTTGCTTTTTAGACTTAGATGCCCTTTCTTCTTTAGTTTACTTATGTGGAAATTTAGGTGAGTGGGTTTAGATCTTTCTTCTTTTCTAATATATACATTTAATGCTATAAATTGTCTTCTAACTACTGCTTTGGTTCAATCCCTCAAATTTTGATAAATCGTATTACAATTTTCCTTTAATTCAAATACTGTTTATTTTATCTTGAGATTTCATTGACCAATGTTATTTAAAAGTGTGTTGTAAATAACCCCATTAAAAAGGGGGCAAAAGACATTAACAGACGCTCCTCAAAAGAAGACATACAATAGGCCAGTAGACATAAAAAAAGTTCAACATCATTAATCATCAAAGAAAGGCAAATCAAAATCACAGTGAGGTAACATTACACACCAATCAGAATGGCTATTACTAAAAAGTCAGAAAATATATCCTAGCAAGGATGCAGACAAAAGGAAACCCTAATACAAGATTGGTGGGAATCTAAATTAGTTCAGCCACTGTGGAAAAGTCTGGAGATTTCTCAAATAACTTAAAATAAAGCTACCATTCAACCCAGCAATTCCATTACTGGGTATATATCCAAAAGAAATAAATCATTCTACCCAAAAGACACGCACATGTTCGTGGCAGCAATTCACAGTAGAAAAGACATGGAATCAACCTAGGTGCCCATCAGTGGTGGACTGGATAAAGAATATATGATATATGTACACCATGGAATATAGTATGCAATCATAAAAAAGAATGAAATCATGTCCTTTGCAGAAGTGTGGATGCAACTTGAGGCCATCATCCTAAGTAAATTAATACAGAAATAGAAAACCAAATACTACATGTTCTCACTTATAAGTGGGAGCTAAACATTGGGTACTCATGAACATAAAGATGGGAAAAATAGACACTGGAAGCTATGTGGGGGTGGGAAGAGGGAAATGGTTTAAAAACCACCTACTGGCTACCATGCTCATGATCTGATTATGGGATCATTTGTACCCCAAACCTCAGCATCATGTTGTATACCCATGTAATAAGCCTGCACATGTACTCCCTGAATCTAAAATAGAAGTAGAAATTAAAATTATAAAAAATAAATAAATAAAAGTGTGTTGATGTGGTCTTATTTCTGAGATCTCTATTCTGTTCCATTGGTCTATGTGTCTGTTTTGGTACCAGTACCATGCTGTTTTGGTTACTGTAGCCTTGTAGTACAGTTTGAAGTTGGGTAGCGTAATGCCTACAGCTTTTTTTTTTTTTTTTTTTTTTTTTTTGCTTTGTATTGTTTTGGCTATACAAGCTCTTTTGTGGTTCCATATCAATTTTAAGGTAGTTTTTTTCTAATTCTGTGAAGCATGTCAATAGTAATTTAATGGGAATAGCATTGAATCTATAAATTACTTTGAGCAGTATGGCCATTTCATGATATTGATTCTTTCTATCCACGAGCATACAATGTTTTTCCATTTGTTTGTGTCATCTGTTATTTCCTTGAGCAGTGGTTTGTAGCTCTCCTTGGAGAGGTCCTTCACATCCTTTTTTAGCTGTATTCCTGGGTATTTTGTTCTCTTTGTAGCAATTGTGAATGGGAGTTCATTCATGATTTGGCTCTCTGTTTGTCTATTGTTGGTGTAAAGGAATGCTTATGATTTTTGCACATTGATTTTGTAGCCTAAGACTCTGCGAAAGTTGCTTATCAGCTTAAGGAGCTTTTGGGCTAAGAAAATGGGATTTTCTAGATATAAGATTGTATCTTCTGCAAGCAGAGGCAATTTGACTTCCTCTCTTCCTATTTGAATACACCTTATTTCTTTCTGTTGCCTGATCGCCCTGGCCAGAACTTCCAATGCTATGCTGAATAGGAGTGGTGAGAGAGGACATCCTTGTCTTGTGCCGATTTTCAAAGGGAATGCTTCCAGCTTTTGCCCATTCAGTATGATATTGGCTATGGGTTTATAAGTGTCTCTTATTATTTTGAGATATGTTCGATCAATAGCTAGTTTATTGAGAGTTTTTAAACATGAAGGGATGTTGAATTGATCGAAGGCCTTTTCTGCATCTATTGAGATAATCATGTGGTTTTTGTCATTAGTTCTGTTTATGTGATGAATTGCATTAATTGATTTGCGTATGTTGAACCAGCCTTTCCCTGGGAAAGGGATGTATCCCTTTCCCTGGGATACATCCCAGGGAAAAAGCTGACTTGATTATGGTGGATAAGCTTTTTCATGTGCTGCTGGAGTCAGTTTGCCAGTATTTTATTGAAGATTTTCACATTGATGTTCATCAGGGATATTGATCTTCAACAAACCTGACTAAAACAAGTAATGAGGAAAGCATTACCTATTTAATAAATGGTGCTGGGAAAACTGGCTAGCCATATTCAGAAAACTGAAATTGGACCCCTTCCTTATACCTCATACAAAAAGTTAACTCAAGATTGATAAAAGACTTAAATGTAAAACCCAAAACCATAAAAACCCTAAAAGAAAATCTGAGCACTACCATTCAGAACATAGGCATGGGCAAAGACTTCATGACAAAAATGCCAAAAGCAATTGCAATAAAAGCTTAAAATTGACAAATGAGATATAATTAAACTAAAGAGCTTCTGCACAGCAAAGTAAACTATCATCAGAGTGAACACACAACTTACAGAATGGAGGAATACTTTTGCAATCTACCCATCTGACAAAGGTCTAATATCCAGAATCTACAAGGAACTTAAACACATTTACAAGAAAAAAGCAAACAACCCCATCCAAAAGTGGACAAATGACAGGAACAGACATTCTCAAAAGAAGATATTCATATGACCAACAAACATATGAAAAAAAAGCTCAACATCACTGATCATTAGAGACATGCAAATCAAAACCACAGTGAGAAACCATCTCACACCAGTTAGAATGGCAATTATTAAAAAGTCAAGAAACAGCAGATGCTGGTGAGGCTGTGGAGAAATAGGAACGCTTTTACGCTGTTGGTGGGGATGTAAATTAGTTCAACCGTTGTAAAAGAAAGTGTGGCGATTCCTTGAGGATCTAGAACCAGAAATACCATTTGACCTAGCAATCCTATTACTTGGTATATACCCAAAAGAATATAAACCATTCTATTACAAAGATACATGCATGTATATATTCATTGCAGCACTATTCACAATAGCAAAGACATGGAATGAACCCAATTACCCATCAATGATAAACTGAATGTAGAGAATATGATACATATACACAATGGAATACTATGCAGCCACAAAAAGGAATGAGATCATTCCTTTGCGGGACATGGATGAAGCTGGAAGCCATCATCCTCAGCAAACTGTCACAGGAACAGAAAACCAAACACCACATGCTCTCAATCCTAAGTGGGAACTGAACAATGAGAACACGTGGACACAGGGAGGTGAACAACACACACTGGGGCCTGTTAAGGGAGTGCAGGGAGGCAGAGCATCAGGATAAAGAGCTAATGCGTGCAGGGCTTAATACCTAGGTGATGGGTTGATAGGTACAACAAACCACCATGGCACATGTTTTCCTATGTAAAGAACCTGCACATCCTGCACATATATCCTGGAACTTTAAAAAAAGGTGTATTGTTTAATTTCCAAATATTTGATGATTTTTCAGATATCTTTCTTTCTGTTATTGATCTCTAGTTTTAATTCCATTGTTGTCTGAGCTGATACTTTGTGTGATATCTATACTTTCAAATTTGGTAAGATGTGCTTTATGGCCCAGAATGTGATCTAACTTGTTGAACATTTTGTGTGATCCAAAGAGGAAAGTATATTCTAGTGTTGTTGAATAGCATATTCCACAAATGCCAGTTAGAAAAAATTGACTGATATTGCTGTTTAGGTCAACTAAATCTTTACTGATTTTCTGCCTGCTTGATCTATCAGTTGCCAAAAGATAGATGTTTAAGTCTCCAACTATAATAGTAAGTTTATCTATTTTGCCTTAAAATTCTATCAGTTTTTGCCTCACATGGTTTGATGCTCTATTGTTAGGATTGTTGTGACTTTTTGGATAATCAGTCCCTTTATCATTTAATCATTGCCTTGTTTATCCATGGCATTTTTCTTATTCTGAAGTCTGCATTGTCTCAAATTAATCGAGTTACTTCAGCTTTCTTTGGATCAGTGTTAGCATGGTATATCTTTTTCCATCCCTTTACATTTATCCTATCAGAGTCTATATGTAAAGTAAATTTCTTGTATGCAACATATAGTTCAGTTCTGTTTGTTAATTCACTCTGACAATGTGGGTCTTTTAATTAGTATATATGGATCATTTGTCTTTAAAGTGATTATTAATATGCTTGGATTAATAGCAACCATGTTTTTACTGTTTTTTATTTGTTGCCAAAAGCTGTCTTTTCTGCCTTCTTTCATTTTAATTGAGCATTTTATATAATTCCATTTTCTTTTCCCTCTTAGCATATTATCTTACTTTTACAAATATTGTTAGTGGTTGTCCTAGAGTTTACAATATAAAATTTCAACAAATCTAAGTTCACCTTCAAATGAAAGTATTCCATTTCACATGTAGTCCTGATTTGTCCCTTGCATCTCTTGTGACGTTGCTGTCATTCTTCTAGTTATCCAGAAGATAGAAATTGTTATTATTTAGTAACAATAAATACGCAATAGTTATCTTTTAATCAATTAAGAACATGAAAAATACAATATTTATTTTTTCTTTATTTATTATTCTCCCTTGCTCTTCCTTTTTAATGTAGACTAAAGTATCCGGCTTACATAGCTTTCATTCTATCTAAAGACAATCTTTACACATTTTTTACATGATAGATATGCTGGCAATGAAGTCCCTCAGTTTTTGTTTTATAAAATATTTTTCTTTCATTATGAAGGATAATGTATTTTGATATAGAATTCCAGGTTTTTTTTCTTTTAACACTTTAAATATTTTGCTTTTTGTTACTTTAAATATTTTAAATATTGCTTGCATAGTTTCTGGTGAGAAGTCCACTGTAATTATTATCCTTGTTCCTGTATAGGTAAAGCATTTTATTTCTTTCTGGTTACTTTCAAGATTTTCTCTTTGCATTTGGCTTTCTGCAGCTTGAATATGATATGCCAATAGATAGTTTTTGTTTTTGGAGGGAGAAGAGGGAGGTTATTTATTCTGCGGGTTATCTCTGAGCTTCCTTGATCTGTGGTTTGTTGTCTATAATTAATTTTGGAAATTTCTTGGCCATTATTACTTCAAATATTTCTTTTGTCTTTCTTTATATTCTGGCATTCTATAATATTACATCTTTTGAAATTGTCCCGTAACTATTGGCTATTCTGTTTTATTCTGTTTGTTTGTTTGTTTTTCTTTTTCATCTTGTCTTCTCCTTGCATTTTAGTTCAGGAAGTTCTGCTTATGTCTCTTTAAGGTCACTGATTATTTCCTTGGGTTGAGTCTACTGATGAGCCCATCAGATAATCTTCACCACTCTTGCTCTGTTTTACATTTCTAGCATTGCCATCAATTCACCAAAATTACCATCTAAGTCAGGAATGTCCAAGCTTTTGGCTTCCCTGGGCCACACTGAGAGAAAAAGAATTGTATTGGGCCACACATAAAATACACTAATGATAGCTGATGAGCTTAAAAAAAATTGCAAAAATATTTTAAGAAAGTTTACAAATTTGTGTTGGGGCTCATGCAAAGCCATCCTGGGCTGCATGTAGCCTGTTGGGCCATGGGTTGGACAAGCTTGATCTAAGTGTTGCTGCTAGTTAGTGGTTCCAATGGCTTTTGCTCCAGATGATCTTGGCTTTGGGTTCCAGTTTGCCCTGGGACCTACGTTCTCAGATGGGTTTTTAAAAAGTCACTGATTTTCATTTTATATGGCCCAATCTAAAATTCTCTGCCCTAGAAGTTTGCACTAAAATATACTGGAAAAAAAAAAAAGATTGATTCAGAACTTCAGGATCTCTGTACCAGGAATTTAGGATTTAAAAACTCAGGAGTTGTGTGATTTTGGGGGTGAAGGGTGCACATACATCTTTCTTTTTTTAACTGATTTAAAACTGAAATTTATCATGCCTTTCAATTATAAGCATAAGCAACAAAGCACGATAGTATTGGCAATATCTGTGACATTGTTACCAATGGAACTCACACATATTTTCATATTACATTTATAGTTTTTTCTAATAAATTAAAATATCATTTATGCTTAACCCTTTGAAAAATATACTAGTTAGTAGACTCACCACTTGATCTTATTATTTAAAGCGTTAGTGAAGATGCAGACATATAACTAAACCATGAATTTGCTTAAATATTTCTTTCACTAACTATATTTTTATTTTATAACCACATTTTTATTTTAGTCTGGCGTGACCTGTACTAGACTTCTGACCTACAGAACTATAATTACCTGTTGTTTTAAGCCACTAACTTTGTTCTACTTTGTTACAGCAGCAATACTAAACTGATACACAAAGGATCCCCGTACTTCATCAAAATATCAATGTTGTCCATGACACACAAAGAACCCAGCTGTAGTTTAATTCAGCATCACAGTCCCAACATGTTTTAAAACATGTTCCAGGTAAAGATCTTCTTCCTTAAGGCACTTTACTGCTTCAGGTCTCTGTGGTTTGCTTCTTTCCCTAAAAACCTTAAATGTTTGGCACCCATAAACATTTAACTTGAGTTTTCAGCATTCAATTCACTCATACATCCAACACTATTTGATTGTCTCCTGGGTGCCAGTCATGGGGCTAAGCTCTGCAGGTACAAGGATGAATAGGACTCTGACCACATTCTCAGTATAAGAGGGAAATAAACGTGATGGAAATAAATGTTATGGAATGAAATAATGGATGATCATTAAGACACCCCAAATTTTGGCACTGAAAATGATGATTCCATCTATGTTAATAAAGGCATAAAACAATTGTAATAAATTTCTACCTTATCTCTTCCAATTTGGTTCCTAAATTTTCCAACTCTATGTCCATAGCTGATTATGACAACTCAATTTTTTTTTTCTGAAAACTATGGTGCATATATAAACTCAGGCTCCTAACTCAAGAGTAGCTTTTAAGGAATTGATTGCCATAAGCAATCAATTGAATGTAAACTTATGTCATTGAAGAATGCATATGGGTGGAAAGGTTGTACTAGCAAAATCTAATGAGGAAAATGATGTATTAGAAATACAGAAGAGTGATGACTTTTTCTGAGTATGCCTGTTAGGTTGAAATAAATTATCTTCTGTTATAATCTCAATATCCTTCAGTAAGAGTAACTCTGAAAATGTATGTTGGTGCCAAAGCAACATCACTGTGTATTCTTTATGATAATATGTTTTTAAAGTAATAATCAGAAGACCATGAAACTCTTTAAACACATGTTAGAATTAGGGAGTGGTAGAAATCTAAATTAGGCTGTTGGAATATTGCAGTATTCCTACCGGATAATAGAAAGTCCATAGGCAATTATATGAAGAGACAATTCTTGAAAAACAGAGTCGTGATTTTTTTTCTTGGCATACACTTTCTAATTAGTTTTGCTTTAACACCTTTCTTTTTTATAGTTTGCCAAAATGTACTATCTTTTATTTACAGCTTTTGGTCCCAGGATTATTCAACCTAGCTCATAAAAGAAAACATTATTGCATTTCTAAGTATTTGCTCCTAGAATTGGCAAGTTTAGTCGAGAAAAGCTGGAATGCCTTTAAAACAACACACTGTCATCTTTCAATCAGTCCTTAGCTGAAGTTAAAATCCCACTCATTCTGCATGATCCAGGTAAAGATCTTCTTCCTTAAGGCACTTTACTGCTTCAGGCCTCTGTGGTTTGCTTCTTTCCCTAAAAATCCTTAAATGTTTGGCACCCATAAACATTAACTTGAGTTTTCAGCATTCAATTCACTCATTCATCCAACACTATTTGATTGTCTGCTGGGTGCCAGTCATGGGGCTAAGCTCTGCAGGTACAAGGATGAATAGGACTCTGACCACATTCTCAGTATAAGAGGGAAATAAACGTGAAAAGCAATAGTTATAGTACACTCTGATAAGCACTGTCATAAAACTTGGAAGATTATCACACATTGACAATTATAAAATTATGGAGATGTGTTCTCTCTTTAACTGTTATTTAAGTCATTTAAAATGCTTTATGCTTTGTCTCTCTGTATTACCATGCTGATCTGTTCATAATGCCTGTTCTTAAGTAAGTCTTCTTGAAAAAATGCTTTTCTCTTACTGTGCTCTTCTCTTATTTTTTCCCCATTCTTTCCATTTCTTACTGTGAAGAGTGAGAAGGCATTTCTTCTCAGTTAGCCCAGTACTACTACTTTGAGTTAGTAGAGGGTAGAGGTTAAAAAATCAGGCTCGGGGTAGAGATTACCTGCATTTGAATCTAGGTCCAGCCACTGGATAGCCTTTTAACATAGGCAAGTTATGCAAACTCACAGTGCCCAAATTTCCTCATCTGCAGAATGATGAGGAATAGCACCTATTCCATAGTGTTCTTGTTAGGATGAAATGAGATACTGTGTGTAAAGTGCTTGGCATATAATAAGCACTGTGCAAATAGTGGCATTATTATTTGACAGCAGAACAGAGGCCAGCCATTTCTTCAGTTTATAATTTAGGGCCAAATAGAATGCTATTAATAAGAAATTTATTGTTTTTATTTTTGATTGCACATGACTGCTGGGGAGCCTCTGTAGCATAGAGTGAGTAGCCCCTTAACAAGAACCAAAATGGAGGGTACGGATGAGGCTCAGATCATCACCACCTGGAGAATAGAGACAGTGCCTGAGTCGCCAGGAAATCTGTCCCCTGCTCATCCCAGAATCCCCGAGCTTTGACTTTTTAAGAGAACATGTGACAGATAATGCCGTCTGAGAAGGTAAGCAGCAGATCTTCTAAGTGGTAGAGTTGAGATTTGAATCTTTGGCTTTCTGACTTTAAAACATGGTTTTTTTCCCTCTATAATTAAACTGTGTTCCCAATGGGACAATGATCCAATGAACGAGTACGTAGGAAAGCGACTTGTACACGAGATGCTGTGATAAAGTGGTCTTAGCAAGAATTGGGAGCAGACATGGAAGTGTGGGATGTCATCTGTTGCCTAGGGCAATGACGATGTAGAACAGGGACGATATTTCTTAGTACTGTTGCCGTATGCTTAGATACACCCTAAGCTTTGTTGGTATGAAGTAGTCTGTAAGATGATTGGTTGTTGGTGAAAACACGATCAGTATTTGCCTTTAAATTATACCGTGCTGGTATTCAATATTTACTCTGCTGGAGCGTCATATAGATTTGCTTTTTCCTCTCAATGTTGTGGCACTACATTGCCTTAAATTCTAATACATTATTAGTGTTTTAAAAGAGTATGTCATTTTATATTCATATTAATGAAATTCTGATATTGTTAAGGATCACACAAGGGTGTCAAGACACGACAGAATTCATACAATGCGCTTCCTACAGTGCTCTTGGCCAAAGAGCTCTCTCCACTGGCAGGACCTTGTTACAACAGCCCCACCTTCCTGCATTCCCACAGCCTGGACCCTGAGGGCTGCGTGGAGCCAGGCTCCTGTATGGCATGGGTTTGGGGAAGAAGCCAGACAGAGTTCTTAGCAGGAATATAAATTGTGTGAGGAGTCATAAAAAGTAGAAAAGGAATGCGTTGTTCAGTAGTTAAAGATGTGCTGGGGCCTTGGTTTAACTATTTTAAACCCTTGGAAGGATTTGGAAAATGAATTGAGAGCTGGTTTGTTATTTTTGCCCTCATGGGTCTTTCTTCGTATGTCTTTTTAACAAGCACAACGGGTTTAGAAATCCTTTCTCTAGTGATGTTTACTTCTTTTCTACTTGGGAAACATTCTAAGGCTCACAGTGGTGCTTATGGCACCCCAGCACATCTCCCCACCTCTTATCCCCCATCCCTCCCTATCTAAAAAGAAAGAAAGGAAAAGCTACTGACCGCACCTGAAGCTTTGTCAAAACTCTTTGGCACAATTCAGTGCCTGCAAATGTTACAGGAGGGTGTGCAGATAGATGCAAAAGGGCGTTAGTCAAATCAAGAGAATGCCATTCACCCGAGACTCATTTCCAGCTCTCTGTTGTGTAGTTGCCTTGAGAATAATTATGTGCAAGCACTGCTTGGATCGTATGGTGACCTGGCTAGGGGAAGAAGATTCTGGGAATAAACAGCAGCTAAGCAGCAACAGCATTTGCCGTCTGTTTAAATAATGCTCTGCAAAATCTTCAGGTAGCCTGTCTAAACCCTGGGATTTTATTTTCTTCAGGGCTACTAACCACCTCTCTGTGCTACCAAACTGTACAGGAGAAGCCTTTGCATTTTATCTTTTAAAAACCTGCTTCTCACCCCTCCTTAAATACAACTACCGTCACGGTTTTTCATGATTATCTCTGACTCTTTTAACATTTGCATGTGATTAGTTTTCTTTCATTATTTACTAGCCTTGAATAAATCTGTAGTCTTTTACATTTTATAGATATTATATAAAATACATCATATTTGTTTCATAAAGATCTTGTTTTTCAACACTAATGACGGTAGATGCCTAGTTTTTGCAGCATGCTAAATCTTAATCTCAATTTTGTATTTTCTGATTAAAATCATCTCCTTAAAAAATCAATAAAAGAGAGAAAGAACACTTCTTTTTTCCAGGTGCTCTCAGGTTGATCTTGTACAGTAGGAAGGTACAAGTGTTCACATATATGTGTCCAATCTAGAAAAATTTATTACACATTCTGATTCTGAGTGAAAATACAGAATTACTATCTTTAACTTTCAGGAAGCAAGGACCATAGTAGCTTTTTTTCTTTTTGCTAATGGAAAATATCCATTATTCCATAATTTTTGAAGCCTCCTGCCGAATTTGGTGGAGTATGAATAGAGCTCTGCTTTTATCTTTCGTGGTGCTTGAATCTTTGCTCTCTTTCTTGGCTTTGGAGAAGTGTACAGTTGTTTTTTCCTTCTTCTTTTCTCAGTCCTTCTCTGAAATTCTTGGATGGCTTGTCTGCCTCTGTTCACTGTTTTATGACTTTAGAGATCAATTTTGTATCTCCTGCCCTGACATCTCTCATGAGCTCCAGGTCTACATTTTCACATACCTGGTTTAATTTCCACCTTAGACTTGGCCTGTCTAACATTGACTGAGCTTACATCTTCCTCACTCCATCTTTTAGCACATTTGTGCCAAAGTTTTTTGCTGCCTCCTTTAGTCAGGCTCCAGAGGGCTTTACTAAGATTTCTATCATTTATCTTGATTGTGCCTGATTTTAAAAATCATTTAAATAATAAACTAATCTTACTTTTAATTCTAAATCTTCCTGGGTGGGTTTGAATTCAAAACTTTATTTTGTTTATTCAAAATCCACTGTCTAAAAATTTTTGCTTGTGTTGAAGTTTTATGAAAAACTGCAAAGTATGAAAAAACTTAAAAATATATACTTTCTACATGCTTAAAAGGGTCTTAGAAGTCATTTGATAAAATTTCTCATTACATAGATGAAGAATTCATTGTAGACTGTAGTGAGTTGGGTTTCTAGGCCCTTGGTGAAGCTTTGCTTCTAGTGAATATAATGAGAAAAGTATGGTTGTTAATGAATTACAAATTCCACATCTCTGTGTACATTCATGTTTATTTCTTCATTCATAACATTTTGAATCTTCAGACCTATAAGAGGAGCATCTTATGGGAATTATATGCTTTATATTTGCAAAAGTCCATTTCTAAAAGTCTGACCTGAGTTTAACATAACTTGAGTATATTGCTTTCATTCAGAGAACATGTGTCTTTGGGCCTCATCACATGTTGTTTCTTGTGTAGAGTCACTGCCTCAGACCTGTCACACGGCCAGTCTCAAATCATTAGCCAAGTCCAAGTTTTGCAATAACCAACCCATGAATAATGACACAATAATGGGAATTTAGCAGCAACATAAATTATTTTAGATTTAGCAAATCACATGTTATGAACACATTAAAAAAAGAAATGCTGTTCCACTTTTAGAATGACTTTATTATGTGATGAAAAAGGACCTGAAGAGAATGTGGGCACTGCTAACTTCTAGAAGTAAGGAAAGTACACTTAGATATGGGCATAATTTTCGGTGAGCTGAAATTCCTGTCTGCAAACTAATAAAATTTGATTCATTTCTCTAAATGATCATCTCTAAATAGATCTATACAATACTAAGTACCTACTGGCGTATATGGCTGTAGTTCCTCATAGTTATTTGAAATGAGCCTGTGGTGATGGTTTGAGGCTAATATAATTATTTTCTTCCACTGTGGGCAAGGTATAAATCCTCCAGGACTTCTGAAATGCCCTTTCATACCCCTTTCAGGAAGGTAAAATTATTGCTTTATCAAATCCATGCCCGTAGGAATTGTATTTCTATGTATGCTATTTGATCTAATAAGATCAAATAGCACTTTCTATGGATCAACTTGTCTCAGTCTTGATTTCTTTTAAGAGGAAGGAGTTATAAAGACTACGGTGGGGATATTTCACTTGGTTTGCACACTACTGGTAAAGGATAAATGTTTTTTTTTTATTATACTTTAAGTTTTAGGGTACATGTGCACATTGTGCGGGTTATCATGCTGCTATAAATACACATGCACACGTATGTTTATTGCGGCATTA
Source organism: Gorilla gorilla gorilla (assembly GCF_029281585.2). NCBI lineage: Eukaryota > Metazoa > Chordata > Mammalia > Primates > Hominidae > Gorilla > Gorilla gorilla. The sequence goes on along the minus strand of NC_086017.1, from coordinate 187,735,446 downwards.
TTCACAATAGCAAAGACTTGGAACCAACCCAAATGTCCAACAATGATAGACTGGATTAAGAAAATGTGGCACATATACACCATGGAATACTATGCAGCCATAAAAAAGGATAAATGTTAAAAGAGGATGTAATCATGACTTATGCAAATATGAGATAGATACATGTCAAAAATTTTATTCCACTCAGTGATTAGTGAAGGAACTGGAAAAGTTGTTAAAACTGGTTGCTACAAAGGAGAATTTTGACAGCCAACTAATACACAAGCTCATCAGAAAGGCTGATTTAAATTTGCTTAGTAGATGCAAAACTAGCTTCTTCAACAGTGGGAGAGGGAAGTCGACTGAATTTCCACTGGACAGAGTTTATTTGCATGCCTCTAACCAAGAATTATTTGCATTGCTATCAGTTTTCTGCAGGTTAATGTCTACCTTTACAGAATTATAAAATAGCTGAAGACAATGAAAAGCACAAACTTCACAAAATTAGATAACCTTGGGTGTGCTCTAAACAATGCATTGTTTTGCATTAATGACACCCTTAGTCTTTTGGTCTACTTCATTAGCTTTCCCAGTTTTTCCCTACAGAGTGCCCTCTTCTTTTGGCTTTAATTTTTTCAGTGGTTTTGGGGAAGGTAACACCCAATTTATGTTTCAGAATAATTTTTATTATCTCTGCGTAAGCCTTTTGTTGTCTTTTCTTCAAGTCCAGCTTAGGCAACTCAGTCATCAATGTGTCCTCAAGAAGAGCATATCCCCAAATTGGAAAATAATCCTGCAGGGCATCTGAACATAACCACATTTGGCTTACTTGGTGAAGCAGTTGTCTGAATAGAATAAGACTGGCTTGGAACGAGGCGAGTGTTAGACATTTTAAAATGCATTTTAAGAAAAATTAATTTTGGGTCTTTCTGCTTACCATATTTATTTGCTATATATTTTTGTTGTTTTGTTTTTTGAGACAGGGTCTTGCTCTATCACTCAGGCTGGAGCGCAGTGGCACAATCATGGCTTACTGCAACCTCTACCTCCCGGGCTCAAACAATCCTCCCACTTCAGTTTCTTGAGTAGCTGGGACTAAAAGTGTGTGCCACCACGCCAAGCTAATTTTTTATTTTTTTGCAAAGATAGGGGTCTCACTATGTTGCCCAAGCTGGACTTGAACACCTAGGTTCAAGCAATCTTCCCACCTTGATCTCCCGAAGTGTTGGGATTATAGCATGAACCACCATAGCCACCATACACTGCTATGCATTTTAGAGTAGTTAATACAATTGTGACAAATTACAGTGGGAGGTAAATTAATTAATATTGTAAAACATTAGCAAAAATTTAAGGTCATATGGTCTAAGCATCTAAACAGTTCTATTGTTACTTCACTAATGAATTAATTCATTTATTCACTAGATCAGAAGCTCAGTAAAGGCAATACCTTCATCTCTTTTGTTCCCTATTGCCTCCCCAAAGCCTTGCACAGTGTTGGAGGAATAGTATATTTGTGATATACATTTATCCAGTGAAATTTTAAGAGTAATTTATTAACCACCTACTCTTTGTCTGACACTATGATAGGTGCTGGGGATTAAAAATAAATATATAATATGCATTATGATTAATATTTTAGAAAAGTTCATCATCTTTTATTGGATCTTTTTCCCAAAGGAATTTGTCCTTGATGAGAGAATTTTAGGCATTATGGCAGACTAACTGGAGAACAGTCTGAGTTTTCCCCAAATCACACCATATAGGCAAGTTTCTTTTGAATGTGTGGCTAATATTATCTCTAGGTGGGATCTCCTCAAGCAGTGTGCTTGGTGTCACCCACAGAGGGACATTGGAGGTTGCTGAGATATATACCACTGGCTTCAATAGCTGCAGTTCTTCAAGTTCTCCTAGCACCATGTTTCTGAGCCTGATCAGAGATTCTTCCTCTTATAGCAGCCTGGGAAGAATAGTCACCACTACCGATTAGTATGTGCCAGAATCTAGGCTAAGTACTTTGTAACTTTTATCTTATTTAATCCTTATACCTACCATATGGAGTAGGTGAGAAGTTAAGGATTATGATTTCAATAATGCAGCTAGTGAGTGGCAGGGATAGGACAGGATTTGAGGTCTGCCTGAAGTCAAAGACCATACACTTTGAACTGTGTAGCCTCAATATCTAGAACTGATGTGATGAGAATATGGCTGAGTCTATGTTGAGTGTTTTTGGGTCTGCATGAGTGGAAGTGGGAGAAGCAGGAATTTTTTTCCTTCATTCATGATGCAATAAAGAAAAAATGTGCGTTATCCATTTTTGCTCTGCTGTAGACTTCTCTCCGTCTAGGCTCCTGTACAATGAAAAATTGCATAGTGACTCTGACAATTGAATCAATACTTCTATTAGCTGCAACATGCAATTTGAAGGTTCAGAAGGTGATTGAATTATGTTTTGTGGAATTATTATCCTCCATTGGTAGAGCATGTGCTGCCATAGAGGGACTGAGTTTTTCAAATGTGTCTAGACCCCAGAGAGGTCAGCCTTTCATACAATGGCATTTCGACCCTCCCTTCCACCCTCAGCCTGAAGAGTTCTGAAATAGGTGCTGTCTGCCCATAAGTCATCCTTCAAACCTTTGTATTTACAGGACAGCTTGGCATTTTTCTTCTCTTCATCTTTCAAAATTTCTAATACCCTTAACATTTGATTTTTTCCCTCAGAATTTTCTTCTCCTAAAATGTCTACATTTTGGCTTCCTTTAGTTTCGTTTCCAATTTTGAACTCAGTGTGCTCCTCTGAAATCATTTTCCTCCTTCTAATTAACCTGACTCCATTACACACACATTCCCTATTCTTAGCTTCATTGTATCATCTACATAAATTACTAAAGTTATTTCAGCTTTATCTCAGACCTCCTTTAACACCTACTCTTCAGAATTCTTGGTTTCTTGCCATTATCCCTGATTAGCCTCAAATCTCTCTCCCTCCCTTCCTTTCTTTCTTTCTTTCTTTCTTTCTTTCTTTCTTTCTTTCTTTCTTTCTTTCTTTCTTTCTTTCTTTTCTTTCTTTCTTTCTTTTTCTTTCTTCCTTTCCTTCTTTCTTTCTTTCTTTTTTTTTCTTTCTTTCTTTCTTTCTTTCTTTCTTTCTTTCTTTCTTTCTTTCTTTCTTTCTTTCTCTTTCTTTCTCTCTTTCCTTCCTTCCTTCCTTCCTTTCTTCCTTCTTTCCTTCTTTCTTTTTCTTTCTTTTTGTTTTTTTGACGGACTCTCTCTCTGTCACTCAGGCTGGAGTGCAGTGGCATGATCTCGGCTCACTGCAACCTCTGCCTCCTGGGTTCAAGCAATTCTCCTTGCCTCGGCCTCCTGAGTAACTGGGATTACAGGCACATGCCACCATCCCAGGCTAATTTTTGTATTTTTTTAGTAGAGACAGGGTTTCACCATGTTGGCCAGGCTGGTCTCGAATTCCTGACCTTGTGATCCACCTGCCTCAGCCTCCCAAAGTGCTGGGATTACAGGCGTGAGCCACCGTGCCCCCAAATTCTTTTGATTGTCTCTTTCTAATGTCCCACTAATGTGAACTGAGAGAAAAAAAAAAGAATGTATGGAAAGCTAGAATAAATTCTATAAAGATTTATAAAGTCTATAAAGATTTATTTAGTTTTTAAAAACAGACTCTACCCAACTTCGTTGGTCTAAGTTCTAAAAGGTACCTTTGGGGTAAAAAATAACTACATAGCATATTATAGCAAAATAACTGTTTTAAGAGTTTAATTTTCAATTTTTATTTGATCTGTGACTATTTCAGTGCAATAGTTTATGTATGTTCCTTTTGTTTTAACTTTTTATTGTAGAAAATTTCAAAAATATACAAAAATAGGATAGTATTAACTGCCATGTAGCTGTCACTTAGTTTTAACTATTTATAACTCATCACCAATCTCATTCTATTTACTTCCTCCTTCCCCTTGAAGTGTTTGGAAACAAATTCCAGACATCATATCATTTTATATAAGTATTTCAGTATGTATTGCTAAGGAAAAGCAGCACTTTGGGAAAAATCGTAACTACTACTAAACATTTTCTTAAAGATCTTCAAGTAATAGCCAATGTTCTAATATCCTTGTCTCATTTATTTTACAATTTGTTTGCTTCAATCAAAATCAAGTTCATGAATTGGGTTGGTTGCTATATTTTGTATCTTTTTAATATGTAGACTCTCACTCATCTCTTTATTGCCATCAATTTATTTATTGTAGAAATCAAATTATTTGCTTTATGGTGTTTCCAACAGATTGGATTTTGTTGATTGTATTCCTGGGGTGTGTTAAATATATTGCTTTAGCATTTATATTTTCTCTGAATTGGTGATCTGATTCAGATTACCTTAACTAGATTCAGGTTTGTCTTCTTGGGAAGGTTACTTCATAGGCAGTATTGTGTACTTTCGTCAGGAGGTAGCAAAATGCCTGGTTGTCTCTCTTTTTATGATGTTAGTGACCATTGATTTTCACATCCTAGATTCACAGAGCTACCAAATAAAGATGATTGAGTGAATGGCTAAAGAAATAAATATGTTCGAATCTGTACTCATCTCATGTCTTTCCTGATGTAAGTATAGAAATTAAGATTATTTAAAGATCATAATAAATTTTACCTCCTCCAAATAAATATCATTTTATTCAATAAAGTTTCCAAGGACCTAGAGAATTTAGGATTGTTATCTTGTCCAATGAGACCTTGGAATATTTGTTTGGAGTCACTGTGGAAGGTATATGCACATACTTTAGAAAGCTGAGGAGCAAGCTGGCATTCTCTAGAAAAGATTAAAGAACATGGCTAGATATATACTTTTTTAGGTGAGGGAGGGAAGTGGTCTGGGCATGATTATCATTGGTGAGAATGAGTGGGGGAGGTGGGAAAGTTTGTCATTTTATTTTGTACCTATTGTTTGAACTTTCCCCATGATTATCTAGATGGGATCATATTCATTTCAATTTTCTTCCTTGTATTTATATAGTTAAAAACGTAGTAAATGCTAAAATGAATGAATGAGTAATTAAATTAAATTGAGAAGCTTTTTGAGACACTTGTCTGGATAGAGACGCTTCCCATTCTTTTATTTTTTGAGATGGAGTCTTGCTGTCGCCCAGGCTGGAGTGCAGTGGCACCATCTCGGCTCACTGCAAGCTCCACCTCCCAGGTTCACGCCATTCTCCTGCCTCAGCATCCCAGGTAGCTGGGACTACAGGCGCCCACCACCACGCCAGGCTAATTTTTTGTATTTTTAGTAGAGATGGAGTTTCACTGTGTTAGCCAGGATGATCTCGATCTCCTGACCTCGTGATCCGCCCGCCTCGGCCTCCCAAAGTGCTGGGATTACAGGCGTGAGCCACTGCGCCCGGCCGATGCTTCCCATTCTTAAGGCACTTACCTGGTTGGAGAGAAAAAACAAAACTAGGACATAGCATTTATGTTTATCAGCACACTTACTGCACGTATACTAGGCACTGGGGGGTTACAAGAGAAAACATCATATTTCTTTTTAAGATTTCCCATACAGCTTTCATCAACTCTACTGTGTAGGAGAAGCAATCTATCATCAGGCCTCTGCCCATGCCCCCGAGCACATCACCTACGGGCTCTCAAAGCCCCAGGGTCTCAACTGGCTTCCTGTAAGCCTCTGTACCAGCTGCCTTGCACCCTAACCTAACTTGAAGGCATCATGCCCCAGGCTGCTTCTCTCCCACTGCACTTCTCGTCTGCACTGCTCTCTTTGCTTTGTACAACTCCAGACTCCCTGGAACCTCTGAACATTGCTTTTTACCTCCTGTTTTAATTAAACCAGTTCCCCCAGTGACATGGCTCTCCTTTTTGGTCTTCTTAAGGGACAGGTTGTTTTTACTTCTTTGGCCAAATTCCCCTTAAGAGGCTTGAGGTGCCTTCAAACTATAAACTTATACGTGATAATTTTTCTTGTCTCTTAGAAAAAAGATAAATTTATAATGGCTCTGTTAACTAGGGTTTTTAATAAGCTACACCAGTATTTGTGTGTACCCTTTTCCTGGAAGATATATTTTACTTACAGAAAAGAATGAAGTATGTATTTTCAAATTTTTTGTAAGAATTTTCCAGCCCCACGTCATTCGGTTGGAGGTTTAATGTGGGACCTGACCGGTAAGCCCACTTCAAATAAAGTAGGGAGCTATGACTCCCCTTACTGCAGACAAGAATGTCCCAGGAGAAGAAATGGACAAGGACCAGTACAGCTCTTAAAGCTGGTGGAACCCATCCTCAGTACCACTCTCCACAGGGCACTGGGTTGGGAAAAAAAAGTCTAGATCTGCTCAGACAGCTGAAAAGAAAAAGGAGAAAAAGAAACCTAACAGTGCTAAAATCGATGTGCCCAATGTGAGAAAACAATAAAAAAGGTGCATCCCTCGTGAATGTATTTAGTTTCCAATAACAGAAAGTCCACCTAAAAGACTGACACAAGTAGGCATTTATTCTGCTCATAAAACAAAACATCCAGAGGTGAGATTTTTCTGGTATCAGTTCAGTTGCTCAAGTTATCATCAGAGATCAGATTGCTTTCTCCTCTTTTGTTCTGCTGCCTTACTTTGCTGATCATATATATATATATATGTTGAACATATATATATATGTTTGCTGCATCTTTATCACAAGATGTGCCAGATATTTTGTCCACCTCGACAGAAGAAAGAGGAAGCACATTCAATCATTCTCAACCTCTCTCTTCAGGAAGACAAAAGTCACCAACTTCCTATTCGTTTATGCCTCATTGGCTCACCCTGCATTCTCTCGGCACCCTCAAATGTAAGAGAAGCTAGGAGGCCAGGGATCAGCCATTGTCTCACCTGAGACTGGATGTGTGGCACATTAGGCAGCCATCTGTTAGCAAGGAACAAGCTGTGAAGCGGGGGTGGTAGGTGGAATTACAGGTAGGCAACCATGAAGGACAGCAGAATCAGTTTGTTTGACTGATCCCTAGGCCTTTTGGAATCCTAGAGTGTCTGTCCTCACTACTTGTTTTAAAAAATCTCAAATGAAGCTCAGACTGGAGTATGAAGTCACTGATTTTCACATGTGCCTAAGATTATTTGACACTGAGGATTTTGGGGATATGTGAAAAGCAAATCCTAGGTCCAAATAAACTCCCTTGTGCTGAGCTGGGAGGTGCCTTTTCCTGGGAACTGTGGAGAAAGATGATGTAATGACTTAGAGTTTACTTTTTTCTCTTTTTGGCACTGTCTATCCCAAATGCCTGTCTCTTCTTTTCATGGGAGTATGGTAGGAAAAGTAACTCACTCATTTCTTATCAATTATAACTATAAACTTTGTTTTTATATATGTGAGTTAATTTTTCTATTTTTGTCTGTGATTCTGAAGAAAAACTGTGATCTTGGAATCCTTTTCCTTATGCAAACATAAAAGAGGCTAATTTAGCTACAGTTGTGTTTATAGAGATCAAGGGTAAAAACGGTTTTGTGGAAAAGATGACTCATAACTTAATTGATAACATAAAGCACCTAAGTTTAAAACATAAAGTTATCTTTTAAAGATTCTAATTGAAAGACAAATGGGTGCTAGCTAGTCCAGAAAAAGATGAAGAAGCTCATGTGAAATATTAGGTGATTATAATCGTTCTTATTTCCAAGATGCATTTCCACTAGTGGGCTAAAATATCCTATTATGAGTTCCATCCTCTGTTATCAGAACATTTTAAAAGAAACCTGCCAAGATGAGGGGAAATTCCCTTTTATTTGCCAGGATCTAATTAATGAATTGGGGGTTTTGGAAAGCAGCAAGACATGCATTCAGAGCTCTAAGAGATAGAAGTTAGCTAAAAGATTTGTTTTCCATCCAAATTCTTCTGTAAGTTTGAAGCTAATATGATACAGTCTTTCAAAATCTAGATCATTGACAGCTAGGATGTCCAATCACAGCTGTTTTTATTTGAAATGTTGAAATGTGTAGGAGTTTTTTTATGAAATATTTGAAGCAGTAAGCGTACATATATTTTCTTGACTTAAATAGTAAAAAATTTTCAGAACATTATATAAGTTCATTTCTATTCCTTGTTTTGAGTCAAATAAGTTATGTCTTGGGATAAAACAGGGCCTTGGTTGGGAACTAGGCTTGCTTGTTTTTTGTTTTGTTTTGTTTTTTGAGATGGAGTCTCCCTCTGTTGCCCAGGCTGGAGTGCAGTGGCACGATCTTGGCTCACTGCAACCTCTGCTTCCTGGGTTCAAGCAATTCTCCTGCCTCAGCCTCCCTTAGTAGCTGGGACTACAGGTGCACGCCACCATGCCCAGCTAATTTTTTTTTTTTTTGGATTTTTAGTAGAGACGAGGTTTCATCATGTTGGCCAAGCTGGTCTCGAACTCTTGACCTCATGTGATCCTCCTGCCTCGGCCTCCCAAAGTGCTGGGATTATAGGTGTGAGCCACCATGCCTGGCCAGGCTTGCTCATCTTTATTGCACATTTCTCTGTATACCCATATGCCTCCACCCAAGTGAAAAACCCATGCCCTTGAGAGGCTTATGAGTCTGGCATACTCTGTACATCTCTGTATTGTTGTCATCCTTGAACACTCAGATGCCATTTGTTGAAGTCTTCACCAGTAAACTCACAGATGTCATGTCCATGTCCTGTCCTGTCATCATCCTGGCTCCAACTGTCTGGCCATTCAGTCCTAGAATATCAATGACTTTGACTACCTCTGCCTCATGTCTGTCAGTGTTCAGTCCACTTTCAGTCCACATATACTTTACAACTGTTTTAGACTTTTGGGCTCCCCTCATTCTGAAATCCTCTCTTCTTGGCACCTGTGGCACTTTCTAGCTTTTTTCCCTGTTCTCTGGATGGGTCTTCTTAGTCTTTTTTTAAAGCTCCTAATTCTCCATGCCTCCCTTGAATCTTGTTCCTCAGGCTTCAGTCTGTGTATTTTCCTTAGGCCAGCTCATCCTTCGCATGGCTTCAATTAGCACCTGATGAAAACAAAATCTACAGCTGCAGTTCAGTACTCATCCTTGAACTCAAGGTTCCTATCAAACTTCATCCTGGGTCTCTTAATTTGGAAGTCTATTCTCAAACTCCCCATGTACCTCCTGCACTCATTGCCTTGGCCGTCCACACCGCTGTTTCCCCATTGCCCATTCTACAGCTCTGGCTCCTGTTTTCCATGTCTCAGTGTTGGCATCTGGTTGCCCAAGCTATAAATCTGGATGTTTTCTTTCACCCTTTCCTTTCCTCCTCATTTCCTCTATATAAAATCAATCTGGTCCTATGAATTCTCCTTTCTAAATATATCCATAACAGCTCTCAAATGTGCTTATTACTTTCTGTTCTTCTTGCTATTATCCATTTACATGTGACTACTGCAATAGATCTTGCTGCTTTCATCCTCCCTTTTTCTACTCCAAAAAGTAATTATAACAATTAGTTTACTGCCTTTTGATAGTGCCCCAATTTTTTCTTAACCTAAATTCCTAACTCTATAATTCATTTACAACACCCTTCCTGACCTGGACCTTCACTTCCTTCCCTTCCTCTCCTTGCCAGCCTCCAAGACCTGGTCCATGTTATTCTGTCTTCTTGAAACAACTTTCTATTATTCCCTCTTCCATGAAGCTTTTTCCTGAGCCTTCAAGTACCGGACTTCTACAAACTTTTCACTTATTTGTTAGACATAATTTTCTCTGCAAAACCTCTCTTGTTCGCTCTCTGTCTGCATCTTCAGTCCCCTGCCTCTCATGCAGTCTCCTGGTTATAGCACTTGTTGCTCTGTGACTATTCGTTGTCTTTTATCTCCATTACATCTTAAGTCCAAGTTTTTTGTTTTTTTTATCTTGTTTACCACTGCTTTCTCTTTGCTAAGAAAAGTGGAACATAGTAAGTGCTCAATAAAAAGGTGAAAGAATGAACAAATGAGTAAGGAACATTGCTGAGGATTCAACTACTGAGATCTGGAGTCACGTATGTGTGTTAGAGTTCCCTCTTCATTCTTACTAGCCCTGTGATATTTGAAACATTTATTAATTCCTATAAAAATATGTTTAGTACATTTCTCGTTGTTATGCACCATTCTCATGGAATGACTATACTAATGAGCAAGATAGGTCATGAATAAATGAAAAATAAATGAATTAATTTAAAAGTGATGGTAATGTGTTGGTAAAGTGCTGTGAGAAAAGTGAGATGGAGTGTGACTCTGTGGGGCAAGGGTGATAAGCAAAGGCTGAGAGGAGGTGGAATTTAGGTAGGGACGTGATAGAGGAGAAGGGACCAGCCATGTTTAGAGCTAGGGGAAAAGATTCCAGGAGGAAAGCACAGCAGCTGTGAGCTCCTCTGAGCTTTGTGCTTGTCTTCCTTCATCTGTAAATTAGCATAGTAATAATAAATGCCACATAGAATTACTTTAAAGTTCGAATCAGATCAGTCACGGAAAGCACCTGTCCCACTGTCTAGTTGATAGTGAGCACAAAGCAAATGCCAGTTGGTTTTATTATGAAGAATAAAGTAGATCAAGTTGTCCTTTTTTAAACGGGGTCTTTAGTTATGGATATTTTACTTTATGTAGAGACTCAGTCTCTCTTTGCTTATACCCTAAAAAAATTATTATAGAGCACCTACTATGTGTAAGTCAGTATTCTGGCGGCTGTGGAAGGCTAAAGTATCTAGGAACTAAGGTCTACTTTTTAAACTCTACATTTCACTTCTGTTATTTATTACTGCTTTGTCTCACCATCCAATCTAGAAGTTACCTCCCCAAACACACACACGCACACACTCAAGCACACACACATCTCTCTTTATATTTTCCCTCTATTTGGCAGCTAGAAAATTCAGTGTACATGGCTTTTCTTGGGTGATGACCTTATAAATCATTTGAATCACAGTTGGTATTTCTGAACATTTGAAATGTTCACGGCAAGGAAGCCTTCACATTTCTGAAAGAAAGGCTGTCACAAATACTGAACTTTATTGAAAAAGGAGCCAGATGCTAATAGAAAATATAAATGTTGTCCAAGAAAAGGTTTGCATTTGTATATTAGGAATATTTTGTGTACATAATAGCTACATGTGGCTACATTTCTTTTCTTCAGGTGGGTGTCCACTTCCAAGGAAATGATGATTGAAATGTTAGAAATGCAAAATTAATTAACACCTTGTACAGTTCATTTGGCTCCCGCAGACTCAGTAATGGCTTTATTTGTATATAACTGTGTCTGATACCTATTTTTGACAAGTTTGGACAAAATATCTGCTCGACACTATTTCTGGATTTCTGATGCTGCTGAGAATAGCTGCAAGGATAAGAGGTAATGAAAAGAGAATGAAAGACTCTAAAATGTTTTTGAGAAGGATTATGCTTTTATTTGTATGATTATGGGTCAATCCTGGGTTTTTATTTAAAAAGAAAATATATTTTAAGGCTAATGGCTTGTTTTGAAAAACAAAGTAAATGACATTTAATCATAATTTTTAAAACATAAAAATTGCATCTTTAAAGATGTTTTCATAACTTGATACCAAAGACAACCTCCTTCAATAAAGCAAGACTGATTTAAATATGACATGTGGAAAAAGGGCCCTGAAAGCTTACCTTTACTCTCTTATCCACTATTTAATTGTTCTTTTTTCTTCATCATGCTTAGTTCTTTCTCTTTAGACAAAACAGTGCCTAAACTATCCCAAACAGGAGGGATCTTATCCTTTAAACTTACATTTTGCCTGATAAAACATGTTTGCAATGTGTATAAAATAAGAACATTTTTAGTATGTAGTTGTAGGGCTAATTGGAAAACAGATTTTATCAAGTTTATGGTTTGGTGACTCTATATTAGGATATATTTCTCTGATATGAGAATGACCATTTGTTATGTGTGTATATATACGTGTGTGTGCATAAATATTAATGTGTGTATATTTGTGGGCATAAATATAAATATATAAATTAATGTGGGTATATGTGTGTATGTTTAAACCTTGATGAGAATTTTTGATTACTTGTAAACTTTCTCAGTTATTTTTTACATGATGTTACCATTGCATTTCCAAAGTCATAGGTTGGAAATATTTGGGGAACAGTTGCTTTATAAAGTATCAGAATTTAATGCTGTGTCTGAGGTGAATTATTGTTGGTAATTGTCTTCAGAAATACAATATGCTGGTAAAGTTGTTTTTAGATCCTAAGAATGCTATAGAACCAAGAAGACCAACTACTGTTTGTTTATTAATTTAATATTTTTTGAGCACCCATCAAGTACCACATGTGCTAAGTTCCAGAGTAGCAAACTGTAGTTGCCCTGGTCTTTAGCTGCCTATCATATTGCCATCTTTCCTCTTTCTCTTGGTATCAGCACGCCCTTTCCTCACTTTTGATCCCGTTGGGGTAATAATTATGATGCCAATGTCTCCTGAGCCCATGGTGATATGCATTTGACTTAGGCTGGGCTAATCGTAGTACCTGACATAAATTCACAGAAGTGCCTATAACTTATAGGGGAATTAATCCGTGGGACATTTGGGAAAAAAAGATTTGCTTTCTTTTGGAGTTACTAATCTGAGTTTACATAATCTAGAATGTATCAGTTAGTAAACTAGTAATTTTCCTTTTATGCCTAAATTAGAATTTGATTTCTATCTCTTATAGCTAGAAGTCTTGATTAATGAAATTGTGGATGCAGAGATGTACAAAATAAGGTTTTAGTCCTTAAGTAATTCTGTTTGATTAGAATGGACTCATAAAACAATAGTTCCAATGTAATATGAAAAGCATTATTTTTGGTGTATGTATAGCAAAATGGAACCAGAGAGGAGAAAGAAACTTGGCTGGTGAAGGCTTCAGAGAATGATATTTGAGCTAGGTGTTAAATTATGTGTGGATAGTCATGAAAGCAAAATGAGAGAGAAGGGATAAGTAAGACCTAAGAAATAGTAGGTCAAAACATAGGAATCAGAAAATACGTGGTGTGTTGGGGAATTGCAAGAAGCTCTATATTTTCGCTGTTGTATGGACTGTGAACAGAAGTGGATGGTAGATGAAAGAGTGGTGGGTTGGGTTGCTTTTGGTACAATTTGAAAGATATGCACCTGTGGAAAAATCCCACTCCCAAAAGTAACAATAATACCAGGGGAATTTTTTGAAATCCTGTTAAAAATAGGATTTTAAAAAAGTTAAAGTGTGAGTGTTACAAACCTACTACCATTTCCCTGCCTTTTCTGTATGTACCAGCTGGTTTCCCAAATTTTCATACACTGGCCCGGGTAATGGGTGAAGCAGGGGACTAGAAAAGGCAAAGAGGACAAATTATAAATGCTAAAGACATAATTGGGGGAGCAAAGATTACTTCTGGAGAAGTGAAACAATGGAAAAACGAAAAAGGGTGGGGGAAAGCCAACGAAAGTTGAGTTTTGAGAGCTTTTGAGGCTTTTAAATACATGAGCCTAGAACCTAAAAACCAGACATTGTGGGTAGCTATTGTATTGTGGGAGATGAAAAAGGATTGAGAGATTATATTTAAAACCACTGTTATGTGTTTTGAATGTAACGTTTCCCTTTGCCAGTGATATTAGTAAATGTTTTCTCAGTGATTTTCTTTCATTGTTATTGAATACATGTTTCTGTGGAACAGGACGCCCATATTAAGGCTGTCCAATTTTTATCAGGTTATATAAAAACAAAGGACTTCTCTATGAATCTTCATTTTAGAAAAGGTCAACTGTGCATTTCAAATCTTTAGTTTAATGAAGCTAATATATAGAAGAGTGTGACGGTTAATTTTATATGACTACTTGGCTAGGCCATAGTACGCATATATTTGGTCAAAACAAGTCTAGATGTTGCTGTGAAGGTATTTTTTAGACAAGATTAACTTTTAAATTAGTAGACATTGAGTAAAGTACTTACCTTCTGTAATATGGGTTGACCTCATCTAATAAGTTGAAGATTTTAAGACGGGGAAAAAAGACTCAATTTTTCTTCTTCCAGAGGAAAAGGATATTCTGCCTGCAGACTGCCTTCTGACTTGAGTTGAAACATCACCTCTTCCCTTATTCTTTAGCCTGCCAGCCCACTCTGCAGATTTCACTTTTAACCAGCCCCCACAATCACTAGAGCCAGTTAAAGAATACACTTCTTCTTAAAGAAAAGTTTACTTGGCCAGGCACAATGGCTTACCCCTGTAATCCCAGAACATTGGGAGGCCAAGATGGAAGGACTGCTTGAGGCCAGGAGTTAAAGACCAGCCTGGTCAACAAAGCAAGATCCCCATCTCTATTAAAAAAAAAAAAAAGAGAGAGAGAAATTTACTGGATGTTCCAGTATATAGAAAAACAGAAGATGCAAGCTACATAAACCTCTTTTTGACTTTGGGTACATTACTGGTGACGTTGGTTCAATGAGCCTACATCAAACAAAAGAAAGATCCACAAACCTTATTTTTAGAAATCTGAAAACAATAAATACTGGTACTAAGATTATAACATATGATGATTCTTTTCCACTTTTACTTGATTCTGTTGTCTTCTAACTGAAGAATTGTTTTCCAGAAATCTCAGACTCTACTTTTATTAATCCACACTTGCCTCCTGAGTGGGATCAGATATTGTATGTTGCTACTGTATTTGAAAATCATACTAGAATTTACTTCAGACTAAGCCCTGTTATGTAGTTGGAACTATATACACTTGGACATGCTATATGACAACACTGAAAATGGGTGTTATATATAAACTTCCCTCCATCTGGATATGTTTTAAATTCCACAGCAAATAGAAACATTGCCAAGACAGGAAGAATACTAATGAATAAACATTTCAGCCCTCCAGAGGCTATAATTCATTTAGTCATTCATTCTAATACACTCATTCATTTAAAGTATGTATTCAGTATATGCTAGAAACCAGGCACTGACATAGGCACTAATGATACACTAGTGAACGAGAGTTCCCTACCTTGTGAAGCAGGTAACAAGATATATCTGCTAATAAGATATATCCTCAACATACCAAATTCTTGTTAACATACCCCTAGACCAGGGGCATGTTAACGTACCAAAATTTTTCTGTGAAGGGTCAGATAATAAATATTTTAGGCCTTGTGGGCTATGTAGTTTCTATTGTAACCACTCTGATCTGCCATTGTAATGTGAGAGCAGCCATAGATAATGTGTAAACAAATGTGTCTACATGTCAATAAAAACTTTACTTACAAAAACAAGTAGTGGACCTAGACTGTAGATCATCTAATCTGGGTCTCTGACTTAATAACTTAGAGCAGAGACAAAAAGCTGCACAATACGAAAAGTTAACTTTAGAAGTCAATCCAGAAATCTTCATTTTGCAGATGAATTAAATGAGGTCCTGAGAGGCTGAGTGATTAGCTCCAGGTAACAAAGTAAACTAATGGCAGAACCAGAACTAGAACCTATAACTCCTGACTCTTAGTGTAGTTTCTTTCTGTTTCACTAGATTGCCTCTCCTGTGCTGGAAGTCATAGGACTTAGTATAATGTTGTTGTGTATGTGAAAGAGAATATTTTTCTTTGGTTTCTTGGGGCCCAAATACTACTAGTTTTAAAAACACCTGTGTACTACCATCACTATCACCACTGTCATCACTATCATCTCTACCATCATCACCAGCCTCACTATCATCACAACCACCACCACTACTAACATCACCAATATCATTATCACCACCATCGTCATCACAAGAAACAACCAAAGACCACCACAAATACTCAGAGTCGCAAAGCTGGGTTTATTTTTCTTGGTACAGCAGGATCTGAGAGTTCATTTAAGTGTCACTGTGAAAGCACCTCAGTAAGGGGGTGTTGAGAGGAGCTTCTTACGGGGTTGGGTTTGTGCCAATGGTTCTAAGGATGGATTACAAAGCAGAAACTCATTCTGGATCGAATGCTATCAAGAAACAGAGACTTTGTTTTGAAGTCCTTGGGATTAAAAAAAAGAGAGAGAGAAAGAAACAGAGATGGGTGATGATTGAATTTCTTTATTTATTGTGTCTAGCTGGTGGGAGGATTATAGCAGGGGTAAAGTTGTGTTGATAAAGAAGTACCAATCACTCAGCTTAGCCAGAAGAGGGGCAAACTAGTCATTTTTGTGGTGGTGAGTGGCCATATTACTCTTTTGTTTCAAGCATCAGTGTTTTTACTTTCTTACTTGTATTTTCATACTTCAATAGCAATAAATAAAATCTAGTGTTTAAAAATTATAAAATTCAGATAGGAAAAAGAAGAAAATTAAAATCCTCCATCCATAGATAACAATAATTAACAACTTGGTACGTACCACTTTTCTATGTGTACATGCACATACATATATTTGCACAAGATATGAGATAACAGTATACATTCCAATTTAAACTACATTTTTACTTAATGTATAAAACAAACATGCTTCCATAAAAAGCATTATTTTTAATGAGTTCAAAGATATTTCACTATGTGAGTCTGCCATAATTTATTTAACCACTTATTATTATATATTTAGAAGAAGGTTTCCAGTCTTTGCTATTATTAAAAACATAGGCATTTTTTTTCTGCAAATTCCAAATACTTTCCTTGGGATAATTTCCTAGAATTAAGAATGTTAGATCACCGCATGTATATACATTTGAAGACTTTAAAAAAATCTTAGTAAATTTCCATCAGAAAATCTGTATAAATTTTTGCTCATGCATATAGTGTATGAGAATATTCCCAACCCTCCAAAAATAAAATATCCATTTTTCTTAAAACTGACTCTAGCATAATGTCCTAAGAGCATAATTTTATTCTTTTTACATAGAATTTATTCACATTTCGCATCAGTCCAATAAACTTCCATTGAGTGTTAGTGTGGACCAGTCACTCTGCTAGGTGCTGAATATAATCTGTGATTTTTCATAAAGTCAGTATCTTTACTTGTCACCGTCTAGATACATGACCATTAACCACTTTTATAGAAAAGGTAAAAGGAAATGTAAATCTTGTTAGATGAGGTTTTATAGGAGGAGAATTCCATCTGTATTGTGGCACCAATAACAATCAATCAATTACAAATAATTTATCATCATCATCTTGGATGTGTGACATGAGTTAACATTTTCTCAAAATATTTTATTTAGTTCTGTACTTTAGGTAAGTTAATGTAACTTTTGTCTGTTTTTTGTCCAAATATTTATTGAACTCCTAAGAAAATATTAGTAATCACCATAAAATACATTACTGACTCATAGGCAAACTCCGAACTAGTTGTTCTGGACAAAAAAAAAGTTGCTGGATATAAGTTCCATATCCTTGTTGTTCCACTGTTCAGTTAGGAATATTTGTCAAGTCTCTACCAAAAGAAATAACAACACAAGTATTAATATGTGAGGCTGCACTAGCTATCTTGAAAACAAAGCTTCATGTTGCAAGGAAAAATTAAAACTGGCAATTGAAATGTCTAAAATACACAATTGTAAAGTGAGATAATTTTTTTCTTTAGTTTTATTTTCTGCTGCACTTTCTTAAGATTAGGGAGGGGCTTCATTATTAACCAGATTCTTGCTTTCTATTAAAACTGGGCGAGCTTGGGCATATACACCGTCTTAAAATTCTATTGAATGTGTACACTTTTCATTTCCCTGTATCTTTTTTTCCCAATTCAGTGCATGTCAATAAACACTATTAGAGTTTTGTACTAACAGCTGTAGCTATTTTATAAATTAAAATAAATTCATAAAAGTTTATGCTTTCAAAAGATAATTTCATTTGGCATTGATCTATCTTCAGAAGTGAAATATATCTGCTAGTATCACACTTATGTTGTTTTCTCAATACTTTCTTTTGCTTTTTGAATTATTGTTGATTTCTTTCACATGAAAGTTATTTAAGCTGTAATGATCTGTTTTTAAAACAAATCATGATAATGACTGTAATTTGTATTCTTTACAAGCTACTTTAATTTTTAAAGTAGCATTGAATCATTCTACAAAAGTTTGGATTAAAAATAAAATATAAAATGCATTCAGCATATGAAATATTATTCCTTTGATATACTTTCATTGTGTCCACATCGTTCTAAAGTAATTTTATATATTTTATATTCATCAGTTATAACAAAGGTGAATTTTAATATGTGCAGAAGATCATAATCATACATAATATGTACGTCCTAGTCTTCTTTTTCATTATTATGATTTTTAAATTGCTACTTTGTAACTTAAAGTGACAACTAAAATTATCGTTGGCACCCTGAATTTTAAATATGCTAATAAATTAATTGAGTTGGCTTTGTTGCTTTTATGTAACTTTGCAAGTTTTGTGTGTTGAGAGTGATGTAAGTTCAAAGATCTCAATGTGAATCATTACTGAGACAGTTACAAATATCATTAATTGTTTAATTTTGGTATTTATATTTTGTAAGTGAAATTAATTTGAAGTAACTGGTATACTTTGTTATTCTCTTATTCATTTTGACTTAACAAATGCATATTGAATAGCTACTCTGCATAAAACATTGCATGAGGGGACAGTCCGTACTTCCCATACTTTCATAAAAGAACCATTGTTTTCGGCAAAATCTCTTTCTCTTTACTCTCTTTTTCTCTTTCTCTCTCACACACACATACACACACACAGAATTTATTCAGCTAAAGTAAAATACATATATATATAATCAGTTTTTAATGTTTACAATTTTTTATTCTTCAATTTACAGTAAACTTTTCTGGGGGGGTGTACAGTAGTATATATTTTGCTAGTAGATAGAGTCCTGTGTTCACCACCACAATCAAGCTACTAAAGGGTTTCATCACACACACATACCAATTTCTCGTGCTGCCCTTTTGTAATTGGCCCCTCCTCCACTTCAATCCCTGGGAACCACTGATCTGTTCTCCGCCTGACAGTTCTTGCCTTTTCCAGAATGTCGTATAAATGAAGTCATCCAGTGTGTAGTCTTTGAATGGGGTTTCTTGCACTTAGAGCATAATGCATTTGAGATCATTCACGTTGTCATACGTATCAGTAGTTCCTTTTTATTGCTGAGCAATGTTGCACTGAATGTATGTGCAACTGTTTCACTAATTGGGGGACATTTTGGTTGTTTTCAACTTTTAGCAATTATGAATAAAGCACTTGAAAACATTAGCTTACATACAGCTATTTTGGTAAACATGTTTTTATTTCTTTTGTATAAACAGGAGTGGGATTGCGGGTCATACGGTACGTGTATATTTAATTTTAGAAGAAACAGCCAAACTGTTTTCCAAAGTGGCTGTGCCATTTTACATTCCTACCAGCAATGTGTGAGAGTTCCAGTTGCTCTGCCTCATTGCCAGACTTATGACTGTTAGTTCTATCGATTTCAGCTATTTAAATAGTTGTATGTTGTATTGCATTGTGGTTTTAATTTTTTCATTGTCCTAATGACTAATGACACTAAGGTTATTTTCCATTTGTATATCTTCTCTGGTGAAGCATTTCTAAAAATTCTTTGACAATTTTAAAAATTGGGAGATTTTTTAAAATGCTGAATTCTGAGAGTCATATATATGTATATTCTGGATACAAGTCACTTGTCAGATATGTGATTTGAAAATAAATTACTTAAATATGCTTGCTGTTTTATTCTCTTAACACTATTAAGAGAATAAGCCTTATTTAACAATTTTTTATTTTGGGGCTCATGCTTTTGGTGTCATCCCTAAAATCCCTTTGCCTAATCCAAGGTCTTAAAAAATTTCTCCTGTGTATTCTTGTAGATGTTTTTTAAAGGATGGCTTAATGTTGAAGTCATCCTAGACAGAACCTTGCTGATTCTGTTAGGTCTTTGGACACTGAACCTGATTGTCTAGGTTTCTATCTTGGTTTTGAGACCACCCAAGTGAGAGTGCTACGTAAATTCTAGAATGCTGTAGACTTTTACTTATGTTTCCTTACGTTTAACATTATGAAAACAGGAACTGCTATGTACTTATACGTGGATCACAACCTTGTGCATCATTTCCCAAGTTCCCTGCACCTCTGCTCTTTCTAGCTCAGTAAAATACACCATGGTGCTTATGAGTTCTGGATCTAAGTAGATCTGCCTTTTGATAAATCTGGCTCTGGAACCCACTAGCTGAGAGAATTTGGGAAGGCTATGTAGTTCGAGTTTCAGTTTCCTCTATGAAGTACAAGACTCAATCCTTCCCAGTGTTTTAGCAAATCTATTATTGTTAGTAATTGTTGTCATTTGTATTGAAATGCTGCCTTGCTCCTTCCATTCTCCTTCAGTTATTAAATCACACAACAGTCCAGGAGCTGAGGTTCTTTCCCTGTTGCCAGTCTTCCCTGTTGTTGGCCAGCATCCCAGATACCCCATTGCATGCACCCTCTACCTACAGAGACTTCACCCCACCCAGTTGCCTCTCTGATGATGATAATCACCAGTTGTGCCAAAAGACACCATGTGTCTCTAGACATTAAATTCCACCTGCCCAATCTGTCCCTCTCCACCACCTACTCTTCCCTGACATTCACTACAAGTTACAGCAAATGCTGATTCCCAGGTCCGAGCTCCTCGTAAGGTTGCCTGTACTCCACTCTCCAACTCAGAAACTCTCTCCAATAGATCTATTTTGCCTCTTTTCACTTTCAAAAAAACTTTGTCACTCTTTTTTAAGTTCTTAATTAAAAGACAAAACTCATATCATAAATTCACCACTGGTTTCTCCTTGCATGGGATTGAAATATCTTGCTTAAGTTTAAGAAGTTCTTAACAGACTGTATAGGTAACTTCCTGCCCCTCTTGATTTAAAATGGCTGCTATGCATAAGACATTCCACTTCGGTGAAATGGGATTGAGGAAATTATGGGGTGGCAATAATTTGAACATGATGGGTATTGAAAAGTTTCATGTTCCAGAACTGTGGGTATGTCGAGGCAAAGCCTGACTATTTTAGCTATAAAACCAACTTCTGAACTGTACAGAGGTTTATTGTCTCAGGTCACATACGATTTCTTTTGTGAAAGGTTCTTTTATTTGTTTGGGAGTTGGAGATACTGCTTACGTTGCTCTGTAGTGTTTTGAACGCCATCATTTTTTCCCCTTTGTAAATACAGGAGTTTTCTGTGTGTTTTGAAGTCTGTTTTCATCTTCTTTCATCTCTTCTCACTCTCGAAACGAAAGTAAGGATGTGAGAAATGTAACATCTCCACTCACTTCCCCACCCAGGAGCTGTGATTTTTCAGAGGAAGAGAGAGAAGTGCCTTTTGATTATTGTTCAGGGGCAATTGCGACATCTTCCTGGAAAGTTAAGCACAAGGGGAGATCAAATGCTCTGGTTTGAAGTCTAGTTGTATTCGCAGCTCACGTGAGAAAAATGTGAAATCAAGGAAAAAAACACCTGAATAAAAGTAAACTAAAATCCAAATGATAGTGAAGTTCGAGCAAAATATTGTAGAAATGTGAAGAAATGACATGCTGTAAGCCAGTGGAAGATGGATACTAATAATTTATTATCAAGTGTATGGATATGTTAAAAAAAAAAAAAAACAGCATCAGGTAGAATCCGCTTCTTAGGCTCTTGGACCGCCATGCAGTTAGCTTCTGCCTGCTGTTCCACGGAAAGTCTCTCTGGAATCATCTACTACCTCACAGGTAGAGGCAGAATCAAAGCGGGTGCCAGCTGCCCATCTTAATGAATCAGTGCTGATGGGGTGCCAGGAAATAAATTTCTTATCCTGGGGATGGTTTAAAAAGTGAGATTTTTAACAAAATTGTGCCTGAACCATTGAAGTCTTTGGCTAGCCCATCAGGGTTTTGGTTGTCCTTCCATTTGTTCTCCTAGGAAGGGCTGTTATCACTTTTCAACATCTTATGTTCTCTTTTATTAATACTTTGGGCTCCTTTTGTGATTATGATATGATTTGAGCTGTGATTTTTATGATTCATGTCACTTTGGTGTTTATCAGAACTGCATGTTGCTGGGTACAGTTTATCAAAACTGCATGTCTCAGGCTCGGGCCTGTACTTACAGCATTTTGAGGGGCTGAGGTGGGAGGATCACTTGAGCCCAGGAGTTAAAGTCCAGCCTGGGCAGCATGGCAAAACTCCATCACTACAAAAAATATAAAAGCTAGCCCGGTGTGATGGCATGCGCCCATAGTCCCAGCTACTAGGGAGGCCCAGGTGGGAGGATCACTTGGGCCCAGGAGGTCAAGGCGGCAGTGAGCCATGATAGCACCACTGCACTCCAGGCTGGGAGACAGAGCAGGATCCTATTTCAAAGCAAAACAAAACAAGACAAAAAACAAAACAAAACAAAACAAAAACCCTGCGTGTTGTGGTGGTAAATCTTGATGTCAGAATGAGCGGAGCACCTAGCTCCATCTTGGGAATTTTCCCATTGCCAGTGACCTGGAACTGTTTCTTACATGAGGTCAACAGCCCTAAAGGAGGTAAGATACAGAGTGAGACCCACCACACCACTAGATAAACATCTTAAAACTGAGGTGAAGGTCACAGATGTTAGTTCCGGCATCTTGTAGTAATACCTTTACTCCCTAGGAGAGGTTGTCAGATACGAATGATTGGGGTCACACTTAACAGTATGGATGGTGTGAGTAAACTTGTATTCCTGGAGCAAGATGACTCTACTTATTCTTGCACAATGATTAAACAAGAGACTATATGCTGAAATGCATTAGATCTGCATATGCCTTATTCCTGGGCACAGCTGGACCCAGAGTAGAGCAATGCTCTTGGGAAGGGGCTCTAACTCTGCTGTTATTATCGTTTGCACTAAGTGGAGAGAGCAAATAATACGCAGTATAGATCTGCATACGAACTACTCAAGGAGTCACAGACAGATATATTGCAGCTGGCTACCTGCTATCATGGATATCAAATCCCTGGCGTGATAGAACCTGCACACCTTGTACGAAGCTGAAAATAATAGAAATCCCTCCCATTGGAGAATGAGGAGCCACTAATCTCAGGCAGCTTCTTGTCAGGCAATGTGGAGGTAGCCTCCAATATTATACAACAGAAACTCCTATTTACCTCTCCAAAATAATACATGAAAAAGAGAATAATACATTGTGAGGACATATGTTAATTTTTGCATTTATAGCAAGGGAAGGAGGATAGAATATGGGTATATAGTCAGAAACAGACGAGGTTATGGGTGTGGTGGAGGAATTGAGGTAATTCCACACAACAGGTTTTTTTTTTTTTTTTGAGACGGAGTCTCACTCTGTCGCCCAGGCTGGAGTGCAGTGGCACTATCTCGGCTCACTGCAAGCTCCTCCTCCCGGGTTCACGCCATTCTCCTGCCTCAGCCTCCCAAGTAGCTGGGACCACAGGCGCCCGCCACCATGCCTGGCTAATTTTTTGTATTTTTAGTAGAGACAGGGTTTCACCGTGTTAGCCAGGACGGTCTCGATCTCCTGACCTCGTGATCCGCCCGTCTCGGCCTCCCAAAGTGCTGGGATTACAGGCATGAGCCACCGCGCCCCGCAGCAGGTTTCTATTTTCTTTGTAAACAACAGGTTAGGTCTTTTGTTGAGAATGAAGTGAGCAGCATCTGGTTCAGAGGTTTGAGGAAGGTGGAGGAGTATAAAAATAGTCACTGTGGACAATAGGAAAGAGATTTGCCTGGAGAAGAACTGCAGGATTTCTGGACAGTTAGAGTTTGAGGCCATGAATTTTTAATGGTATCAGTCTCAGTGGTTGTGTGATTTTTCTCTAGCAGTGATGAATCAGCAGTCCAGGTATAAATATGGAGAAGGCAGACTTTGGGATGAAGCAGGGTTGAAAATTTATCTTATGGCATTGTGTCAGGGTGGTTACACTTAATATTACCATTTTTTGCCATTACTTTTAATGGCAAAAACCACTATTATTTTTCCACTAACCTAATATATTGGGTAGAGAAAAATTGTGATGATAAAAGTATTTAGGACATGGCCATAAGTTTGAAGTGGAATGGGAATAAAGATAATGAAATGAGGCAATGGAAAAGCTAAGAGTCTTAGAAGTGTGGCTTAGACCCCAAAAGCAGACCAAAATACCAAGGAAACAGTGAAACATTTCTTGCTGAAGAAAGAATCAATTATGTGTAAAATTAAGGACATATGAAGTAACTTCATGGCAATAACTATTTCATGGTTATTTTTGCGGTTTCCTCCTTTTACTTGTACCCCACAGGGACCTCTTATTTTCTCCAGCTGGAACTGTGTCAGAGCTACATGGGAGTCTGCAGTTGTTCACTGAGGAGCCATAATGGTTACAAATACTCAACCATCATACAGGTCGATGGTTTCTCAACTCACACGGATGAGTGAAAAAGTAACGAGAAGCTGAGAGAAGAAAAGTTGGGCTTCCAATGACAGGAGAGAGTGAAATGAAGAAATGAAAGTTCTTGCAAGAGAGACATAGCCTTTAGTGAGGCCAATACAGCACATGGTCAGGCCATAGACCAAAGTCAATTGCTTAGCTCACCTGTGTTTATGTCTCTGCCCAGGCCCGTCCCACCTGCAGATCCATCCCACAAAGGTTTCCACCTGAATGTGAAGTACATTCACTGATTTATCTAACTCACATCCTCATACATCTCTGTATGTTAGAACAGAAGGTGGAACACTTAGAAAGATAGTGGGATAAGAAAGCCCTGCTCTTGATCAGGATTGAATTATATAAAATTAGTTTTAAATCTGCTTCTGAGTTGTGGAACAGAAACTTACAAGACTCCTGCAATCAGAATTATTATTATTATTATTTATTATACTTTAAGTTCTGGGATACATGTGCAGAACATGCAGGTTTGTTACATAGGTATACACGTGCCACGGTGGTTTGCTGCACCATCAAATACCTACATTACGTATTTCTCCTAATGCTATCCCTCCCCTAGCCCCCAACCCCCCGACAGGCCCCGGTATATGATGTTCCCCTCCCTGTGTCCATGTGTTCTCATTGTTCGACTCCCACTTATGAATGAGGACATGCAGTGTTTTGTTTTCTGTTCCTGTGTTAGTTTGCTGAGAATGACGGTTTCCAGCTTTATCCATGTCCCTGCAAAGAACATGAACACATCCTTTTTTATGGCTGCATAGTATTCCATGGTGTAATAGTGCCATATTTTCTTTATCCAGTTTATCATTGATTGGCATTTGGATTGATTCCAAGTATTTGCTATTGTGAACAGTGCTGCAATAAACATATGTGTGCATGTGTCTTTATAGTAGAATGATTTATAATCCTTTGGGTATATACCCAGTAATGGGATTGCTGGGTCAAATGGTATTTCTGGTTCTAGATCCTTGAGGAATCACCACACTGTCTTCCACAATGGTTGAACTAATTTACATTCCCACCAACAGTCTAAAAGTCTTCCTATTTCTCCCCATTTTCTCCAGCATCTGTTGTTTCCTGACTTTTTAATGATTGCCATTCTAACTGGCATGAGATGGTATCTCATTGTGGTTTTGATTTGCGTTTCTCTAATGACCAGTGATGATGAGCTTATATGTATATGTTTGTCGGCTGCATAAATGTCTTCCCTTATCAGAATTATTTTTAAAGGTAGTTTTGAAAAAAGAGAATTTGGGACTATACTACAGAAAGTCTTAAATTTCAAGATAAGGAATTTAGACCTCATTCTAAGATTCTAAACTAAGGCTCTCCCTTTTGGGGACAGAAAGATAACATGGTGGAAGTAGCACTTTTAGAAGATTCATGAGATGCTGGTGGATGGATGAAGTGTGTGTTTGTTTCACCTTACATCAATGGGAAATTTATCTTTTGTTCACTATCAACAGATCTTGTAGTTTCTTCCTAAATAATGTCTTTAAATAGATTTCCCTTTTCTTCTATTATTCTCTCAATTTCATATACAGCCACTATCATTTTATGTTTTTTTCTCTTCATTTGCTCTCAGACATCCGACTTTCCTCCATTAGCTGAAATTGCCAGTTATTTTTGGCTTTTTAGTAACTTTTGTGGAAGAAGATCACCCATTGAACTAATCAAAACTCTCTCAGTGGTCTCATTTTAATTAAATAAAACTCTCTAATCATGAGTTCAAGGTACTTCTATCCATTCCTTTTCTAATTTAATTTCCTTTATTTCTTAGGATTGCCTCCTTTACTGTATGTTTTCCACTGAGATGAAGATTTTGGTCATTTCCTCATTCATGTTCCTGCTTTTCAAAACCCAAGCAAGAAAGGAAACTTCTACAGTGACTTTCTCATTATGAAATCTTAGCATTCACTAGTCGGCCATAATGGAAAACCAGCCAAATGGACACATATACACTGGTCTGTACCCGCAGAGAAAGAACTGCAAATCTCTGTGATCAGAAAACTATCCTATCTTGTACATTGTTAAAAGTCTGCCCCCAAAAAGTTTACTTCTGGAATACTGTAATTGAATAGAATCAGGGATCCTACCTGTGTCCTTCAACTTTCATATCTTGTCTACTGAAGTAAGGGTTGAATTTGCATGACTATATCTAAGGTTCAAGGGCTTACCTGTTGGGAGTAGACCCAGTAGTCTATGAATGGAAATGGGCAAACCTGTGACCTCCCAAAAATTAAATATGAAAGTTTTGTTTGTGTATACTCATGGCATTATTCTTTTAATAAAGAGATAATCTATATAGTTTTCTCTTTTAAAAGATACTTTTATTTCTTTATTGTTGGGAACTGACACAGCTAATTTCTTTCTGAAGAGGTTCTTTGGTTGAGAATGGTAGCAACTAGTTTGATGTGGCTGGTGAGAGTCAGCAGTCCCCCACAATCTTTCAGGTTTTAATGAAAGAAATCTCTGACAAAATTTTTACACACATAAAGACATTTACTAAACAACCAAACATTAGTAAGCAGGCAGAAAATAGCTTCTATAACTGGGTCTGTCAGCTTGAAGAAGGCACGGCTCTTTGTTCTTTTAAATTCTTCAACCTCCATACTAGATGAAAGCATCACTCAGGATAACATGACAGGATCTCTGGAAGCTGGCTTTTGATATTCTAATAGTCACATTGATTTGCAAAGGTTGGGCATAGGTCTGCTTATTGGTCAAGCTTTGATATCTTTCCTAGGAATTCAGAAGACACACCACTGTCTTCTATTTTGCTCATGCGAGGGATTGGAGGGAGGATGGGTCTCATAGTATTTTACCCAATAAACATTTCTTGAATATATTTAATTTTACCAATACAAGCCCAATTCTAACATTTTCCATGTTAATTAAACCATAATTTTACCAGTAAAATCATTTTTCTAACATTTTCTATGTTTAGGTGATAATCAAGATGTGGAAAACAGAAGCACTTGGAATGGTCACTTCTGATTTGTGGATTTCTGTTAAGACTTTTTAGAATCACTGGAATGTGAATTTATTATTAGGGAAACTGTCAGTCCCTACAGTGGGATCATAAACTAACTTGTATGTACATAATATTATACTGCCTCTACTTAAGTATTTTATTTATTTTTATTTTTAAAATAAAAAACAGAAATGTATTTCTTCACACTTCTGGACACTGGTAAGCCTAACATCAGGATGCCAGCAGATTCTGGGTTAGTGTATGGTGAAGGCTGCTCTCTGCTTCCAAGATGTCCTCTTCTCACTGCAGCCTCACATGGCAGAAGGGCAAAAAGGGACTAGTGCTGTGTCCTCACACGCAGAGAGATGGAAGGGCCAGGCAGCTCTTGGAAACCCCTTTTATAAAATCTTTAATCCCATTCACAAGGGTGGAGCCCTCGTGACTTAATCACTTCCCAAAGATGATTTAAAAATTTTTCATTTTTTCATTATTATGGGTACATAATTGTTATATATATTTATGGGGCACATGAGATGTTTTGATACAGGATACAATGTGTAATAATTATATCGGGGTAACTGGGTATCTATCACCTCAAGAATTTATCATTTCTTTGTGTTAGAAACATTCCAGTCCACTCTTTCAATATTTTAAAATATACAATAAATTACTGTTGACTGTAGTCACCCTGATGTGCTATCAAATACTAGACCTTATTCATTCTACCTAATTATACTTTTGTACCTATTAACCATCCTCACTTTTTCCCCTCCACCCTGATCCCCTTCCCCTTCCCAGCCTCTATTCTATTCTATTCCCAGCCAATATTCTACTCTCTGTCTCCATGAAATCAGTTGTTTTTCATTACCCCAATATGATCTCTGCTGGGATCAATAGTTAATCCCTGTTCTCATCCCCAGTCCTTGATGACCATTAATCTACTTATATTGGGTACTTTCACTGCACCCAATTTGTAGACTTTTATCCCTCACCCCCCCTTCCCACCCTTTCCCCCAAGTCTCTGTAGATTTGACTATCTTGCTTGTTAAAAATAATATGCAATGGAAATCCCTCCAACTCAAATAAGTAGTCTCTAATTCTTTGCTTTGAATGTCTGTACATTTTTCCAGGGTGTAGATACATAGTATTTTATTCGGTTATTTTGCTAATCAGTAAATGTGAGCATGTTTGCCCTGTTTTAAGACCTTGGATATCTTCTCTGTGCATGCTCATTCATATGCTTTGCCATTTTCTTCTGTTGGGATATTTTCTTCTCTATGTCAATTTATAATGGCTCATATATCATTGATATGAGCCTTCTGTCTATTTGTTGTATTACAATTTTTTCTAGGTCTATTAATTTTTAATTGTATTATGCTGAGAATGTGACTGTAAAATCTTTACTTAAAAAAAATCACTAGGATTGTCTTTGTGACCAAGATGACTAATTTTTGTAAATATTACAGGGACACACATTTACTGAAATCCTCTTGTTTATTTTTAGGCATGTACAGTTCTTAATATATGTTAGCTCACATTTAATGAATTCTATTATTCAATTTTTATCTGACTCAAACCTACTACATCTGTCCATTTCTGACAGAAACATATTGAATACTCTCATGGTAATTAACTGTTTATTCTTTGCTATCCTGGCACCTTAAAAAGGTTTGATTTTGTGAGCTACCAGCTATATTGGTTGTTATATACATGTTTATGGCAACTACACAGCCACTTTTTTCACTATCTTATACTAACTGATTCATAATTATATAATATCCACTTTATCTGACTAGTATATATAATGTTATATCCCATTCTGGTTGATACTGTATACCCCTCCCCAGTTCATCCCACTTTCTGTTTGGTTTTCTTTACATGATGCCTCTTTGCTTATACTTCATTAAGCTTTTAAAAAATTACTTATTTTGAAAGAGTCTATAGCTGGTCTTCCCCCCGACTCCTTGACTACTACTACTCTTTTAAAATTTATTTTGTCTCACTTTCTCTTCATTACTTAGATTCTGTTTAAATTTCTTTCCTTTTTTTTTTTATTTCCATAGGTTTCTGGGGAATAGGTGGTGTTTAGTCATGTAAATTCTTTAGTGGTGATTTGTGAGATTTTGGTGAACCCATCATCTGAGCAGTATACACTGTACCCAATTTGTAGTCTTTTATCCCTCCCTTTCCCCCAAGTCCCTAAAATGCATTGTATCATTATTATGTCTTTGCTTGCTCATAGTTTAGCTCCCACTTATGAGTGAGAACATACGATGTTCGGATTTCCATTCTTGAGTTACTTCACTTAGAATAATGATCTCCAGTTCCATTCACGTTGCTATAAATGCCATTATTTCATTCCTTTTTATGGCTGAAGAGTATTCCATGGTGATATCTATTTATCAATCTCAAAAATTCTGTTTTTATTTCTATATTTTATTTTTCTTTATTGTTTCTGCTTTGGTCAAGTTTCTGTTCCGTCTGCTAGCCCTCCCCTTTATTAATTTGAAAGTATTTTTTAAAATCCTATTTATTGTTACACTTGGATTACATTTACTACTCTTTCTTTTACCTAATTTCTTTATTTTTGGTAAGATCATTTAGTAACAATACTAGGAATAACTAACATTTATTGGTTTTTTTTCTTGATTAGGAAATTTTCTAAAGTGTTTTCCTCAGAGGTAGTACGTAGGTGATATATTCTCTGATGTCTTGTACTTCCTAAAATATTTTTCTTTCACCTCAACCTGTAATTAATTTATCATTTGCATGTAGGATTCTTGGACTATAATCATTTTTTTTCAGTGGTTCTGTGAATGCTATTCCACTGGCTATTATTCACTCTGGATTGAAGGTGAGATGTCTGGTACTAGTATGAATTTAATTGGATAATTTATTACATTTACATTGACAGGTAAGGACTTACTACTGCCATTTTATTGCTTCTGGAGTTTCCTCAAAATTACCATTTTGAATTCTTGATCTGAAAAATCACACATTACTATCTCTTTAGGTTTGGTTAGTGGGTCATTGTTTTTTCCATTTGCGAATGTCATGGCTCCCTGTTTTCTCTGTCTCTCTTTTTTTTTTTTTAAATAAACATATGTCATGTCTTCACATGGAAGTGTTAGTTATTCCAGTCTTTGTTGTCTAGCTTGGCTTGGTCTTTTACAAATATACCTGTCTAAAGGTTTTATGCAGATTGACTATTGGGTTCCTTTAGTTCAAGACTGCTGCCTCCTTTTAGGCACTTGATAGGACACTAAGTCCAGGTTTACTGTGGCCCTCACAAAAGTTTGGAGCACTGCCCATCCCCGATGTACCGATGGGGTACTCTGGCTGTGTGAGAAGACTGGCTAGGGGTTTGTGTCCAGAGGACCTATGGAGCATGCCTCTTACAGCATGGCGCTGCTGAACAGCATCTCTGATTCGGCATCTCCTTTGGCTGACATGAAGAGCAGCCACTGAGTTTCTCATGCCGGGGGTTGCTAGCCCCACCTCCACTCTTTGTTTCCAGCTGCCCTCAGAATTAGTCACCCTACAGGCACTCTTGATGCTTTCCATAGATTGAAGCAGGAACAGTTTTCCTGTGAAGGAACTCAAGGTCATGGGGAAGCTGGATGTCTGCCTCAAGCTCACTTTTTCCGGTGAGTCCAGGAGGACTTTTCCATGAAGTGCCTGGAAGTTTGGGCGACAGGTGTTACGGCTAGAGAGTTCCATTTATCTTACTTTCTGCTCATAGTTTTTCACTTCTCTGTGGCCCCTGGGATTATCACAGACTCAGTTTTGAGTCCTGGAATATTGCTGGTGATAATTTTGGCACTGGGTAGTTGGTGGTGGTTTTCTGTGGAGGAGAGTGAAGCCAGATTGCTTCTACTCCTCTATTTTCTAGTCATCCTCAGTTTGGCTTTAATTTGCCTTTATTAGCTAAGTGATTCTTTCAGCTGGAAAGTCTGTGAAATTTTTAAAAAATGTATCTTCCAAGTTCATGAAGTTACCAAGGCATGCTTAGTTGCACGTCTTTTCTCATCAATCCAGCCCTTAGTGAGTCCCTTGAATTTTTAGACTCAGGTCTCTTCCTTTCCTTGGGAAATTTTCCTTCTAATATTAGTTTATTTTCTTTTCTTCCATCTGCTCCTGTTTTTCCTCTGGAGCTAACAAAATATTCTTATGTTAGTTCTTCTGCATTTATTCTTTAATTGTCTAATTTTATTTTTACCTGGTGATTTTCATCTCCTTAATTTGCTCTGTATTTTAAGACAATGTGAGAGTTCTCACACTTAACCTTCCAAATCACTAATTTGGGCCTCAGTAGTGCTTTATCCTTCAACTCATCTGTTGAATTTTTTAAATTTGGAAATTGTAACTTTTAGCTCCAGGAGGTCTTTTATGTTTCACTTGAAAAATTCTCAAGTGAATATATTTTCATTCAGATCCTAAGTTATCTCCTCTAGCAGTTCTATATCACAGGATATGTATTCTGATTATTTTTCTGGATCAACTCTAGCTTTTCAGCCCCTTTAGCTTAGTTGACATTTTTTCTTGGACTTGCTGGGCTGAGGTTTATCAAATACAGTATTGTAAACAGCAAGAACCTTACTTGAGTGTCTGCATTACTGGTGCATAGTTGTGTAGGTTTTCAGGCCCTGTTAAGTGGCAGATAGTTATTCCCTGATCTCTGCTTTTACTGCTCTTTCCTCATTTCAGGGTTAGCCTTTCCATCTCCTGGCCTTCTGTAGTCAGAGAAACCTACCATACTTCTTGGAGGCATCTGATCTCTGAGAAGCAGTTTAATCCCAGGATCATAACCTTTTGTCTTTGGTTCTGAGCTCTGAAGCTATTTTTCAGGTGCTTTTCTAAGTACAGGGAATAAAGTTTCTTATTAACTATTTCTGCTATGGTGACAAAGGAGTTGAGATCTTATTTGAGCCAAGCTATGTTTAAGTCTCTGCAGGCCAGAGACACAGGTAGACATGATTTCAGACTGGGTCTGAAGAGATGTAAATATAGCATCATTATTTATGGAACATAAACCAATTGCTCCATGTGCTCTAAAAATACATCTCTAAATGATGTAGAATTGGGAAGAGACGGAAAGGAGCCACTGTCATGACGTCCTGCATTCCTTATCCCTTGTCTATTTGGATCCAAATGGACTACAACTGTTTCTCTGGATAATAACAACATACGTGCTAAAGTCATGTGTTCTCCATGTCTTTAATGCATTTGTCCGGGAATGACTTTGTATATGGATGACAATGCCTATTAAGATTCATGGGACTGTCCATCTATCTACCAGACAGTGGGCTGTAGTTTCCTCCTACTACAACAAAGTTTTTTTTCCCCTGTAGGGCAAAATATTATAAATCCAGCTTATTATACGGGCTCTGGCAGATACTTATCCCTTTTTAGGAAAAAAAAAAAACAAGTACATAACAAACCCTCTGTAAGTCTTTGATCTTTAAAAGTGTCTTTATCCTAAATGGCTGAGCAGTATGAAAAATTGATTTTTTAAAAAGGCTTTTCTATCTGCTAAAACATCTGATTGTTAGAAAAAGACATTTAAAAAAATAATAACTTCAGAAATCCTGACCGGGTCTTAAATCCCCTCACTACAGAATTTGAAGGAACATTAAAGATCCTTAGTCCAATTTCTCATTAATGCCAAGTGGTTAGTTGGTTTCTACCTGAATTCCCTGGAGAGGCTAATTTAATACCCCATGGGTAGTCAATCCATTTATTGGAAAACTCTGACTGTTAGAAAGGTCTTGATAGATTGAAGTTGAATCTATCTCTTTGCAAACTATAACCATCGATTCCAGTTCTACCTTTGGAACATCTATTTTGCAGAAGAACATTATTCTTATAAAAGCAAGATTTTATCATCTAAAGAAAAGCACATGTACTTGCAAAGTTTTCTAAGAAGGTATATGTGCTTACATGCTATTATTATTTGGAAGCTTAAATGCTATTTGGACCTTTCATGTAATTTTAATTTTGAGTATTCTGAATTAACTGGGCAAGATAGGCATATACAGTTGACCCTTGAACAAAGCAGCTTGAAAATCCATGTATAACTTTTAATTTCCCAAAAACTTAACCTCTAAGACATACTGTTGACTGAAAGCCTTACCAGTAACATAAACAGTTGACTAACACGTATTTTTATATGTGTTATATACTGTATTCTTACAGTAAAGTAAGCTAGAGAAAAGAAAGTGTTATTGAGAAAATTATAAGAAAGAGAAAATATATTTACTATTGTTAAGTGAAAATGGATTATCATAAAGACCTTCATCTTCGTTGTCCTCACACTGAGTAGACTGAAGAAGAGAAGGAAGAGGTGGGGTTGGTCTTGCTGTCTTAGGGGTGACAGAGGTGGAAGAAAATCCATGTATAACTGCATCTGTGCAATTCAAAACTGTGTTGTTCAATTGTCAACTGAATATTGATCTAACCTTACGAAATTTAATTATAAAACTTAGGATTTTAGCACTGGATGTAACTTTACATATATACAACCTAGCACATTAAACATTTTTTTTTTTTTTTTTTTTTGAGATGGAGTCTTGCTCTGTCACCCAGGCTGGAGTGCAGTGGCTGATCTCGGCTCACTGCAAGCTCTGCCTCCCAAGTTCATGCCATTCTCCTGCCTCAGCCTCCCGAGTAGCTGGGTACAGGCGCCCACCACCACGCCTGGCTAATTTTTTGTATTTTAGTAAGAGACGGGGTTTCACCGTGTTAGCCAGGACAGTCTCGATCTCCTGACGTCGTGATCCACCTGCCTCAGCCTTCCAAAGTGCTGGGATTACAGGCGCAAGCCACCGCATCCGGCCAACTTTTTTTTTTTTTTTTTAAACCTAGGGGGATACTGAAGTCCAAATAAATCAAGTTTCTTTAAAAAGTCAGTGCCATTCCTGCCTAAAATTCAGACCTCCTCACCTCTCATGTAACAGTTTTAAAACCTACTACAATAACTAGAGATTAAAGAAGGATTCAATGGATGCTAAAAGGTAGATAACAAAGGGTATTGACATGATTTATAAGTGTCAGAGACTAACATAGACAGATTTGAGATGCAGAAAAACAATAAATATCTTTTTTTTCTTTTTGAGATGGAGTTTCACTCTTGTTGCCCAGGCTGGAGTGTAATGGCACGATTTCAGCTCACCACAACCTCTGCCTCCTGGGTTCAAGTGATTCTCTTGCTTCAGCCTCCTGAGTAGCTGGGATTACAGGCATGCACCACCACATCTGGCTGATTTTTTTGTATTTTTAGTAGAGACGGGGTTTCTCCATGTTGGTCAGGCTAGCCTCGAACTCCCAACCTCAGGTGATCCACCTGCCTCGGCCTCCCAAAGTGTTGGGATTACAGGCATGAGCCACCGCACCCAGCCTAAGAAACAATAAATATCATTATGGAAGACAAACTAGTTACTGCCGTGTACTATAGCACTTTAAAAATAAGTCCATTAATAATAAACCCTGTCTCTAAGAAACTTGCAAACTTCTTATAGAGATAAAACCTAAGTAATTACCTAGTATTCAGTGCTGTCCAAATCTAGCCCAATATGAAAACTAATAAAGAAAATAATCTTGTAAAATTCACCATCGGTTGAAAACTAATAATAGTGTTAAAATTACTGAGCTGCTGAGTTATTAATTTTTTCACAAGAAAGAAAATCTAATGCTAAAAGTTAAAAATAACATAAAAATTCTGTTACTAAAGGATAGGTAAGATAAAGTTTTTAATGTAAATATATCTTAATTAATGATTCCAGATGGCATGTGACCATGTCATTAAAGGAATTTACCTGTTGAATTATTTATGGGTAAAAAAGCCAGGAAGGATGAGAAAAGACTCCAAAGGAGACTGGAGAGTATAAGGAAAGATAAAACTCTTCTTCTTTTGCTTGTTGAAGTGCTAAAGGAAGATGACTCAGAATCAGTGTTCCTTGGTGGAGATGTCATACTTTTTAAGATGCTTAAGAGATCACTTTCCTGCTGAGTGGTTGGATATGCATGCTAGGGAACCCTCAGCACTTCAACACCATTGTGCTTTATGAGGAACTGAGAAGTATTTCTCATCTACCTGCCACACATGGTGGCATGCAGTAATACAGACGCAAGACTATTAAAATGGAAACACACAGCAGACTTTGACTAAAACAATTCTTTATTTTTATTATTTAAGCCATTGTTGCAGGATACAACCATCTCTGAATTACTATTCCTTGGGGGCTGGAACCATGTTTTGTCTTTGTGTTATATACTACATCATTGAGATGAAACCATAGTTTATTTTCCCTCTCCGTCTTTCCTTAAAGCTTTTGAAGAACCTCTGGCCTGGCAGTTCAGCTTTTATTGAACAAAACTAAGAGAAATCAAAATTAACAAAATACATGTGTGTGATATCACCCCACATGGTACATAAACAACCTCCCTCCCTTAGTGAATGTAATATTTTAACTATCAAGAGGTAACCAATTCCAAGACTATTTCTCAGTTATACTAGTGGGTATAAAAATACCATGTGATTTCATTTCATCAATACACTGGGCAAAGAAGAATTATTGTTTCTTCTACTTTGTGGCTCTGGTGAGTCCTCAGGAAGTGTAGTTGAAAAGTCAATTTTCCAGACTGAAGTCTTTGCTGGTCACAGTTCAGGGATTAGAGAAATCCAATTTGAGGAAAATGTTGGCCTGCCTGGAGGCTCCTTTATAGCTTATCTTTTTGAAGTGCTAAGATGGCTTCCCTTCTGGGTGAATATACAAGCCAAGATTTTCATCTGTTAATGTAGAACTTCCTCCTTGCTCCTTATGTAATAGGTGTTCAAGACTTCTGGATTTTTACCTTCATTCAGAAACAAAAGGTATCTGTGCATCACCAGAGGGTATAAACGTGTACCAATTGCCACTTAGGTCCTGCTAAGGCCTACTAATATAGGTGTTATTTGAAGGACCTTGGTCTAAAGGACATGTTTTCTATCTACTTATATAGGAAGACTAATTTCCATCCTTTTAGTGTAATTTTGAATGTAGTGTACTTGATCATAAATAAGACTCAGTAACACTAAATTCTGTAATGGGTTCAAGAGTAAGGTCAAGTTGTTAGTTTTGATTACTGTATATCAAAATCTTTAATTTAATATTTAGGTGGGGTATACTTCACAGAGGTTTCTGTAGGCAACTGTGCCTGGAAGAAACCAATTGACCCCAACAGAACCTACACTCTGAATGTAAATTATAAGTAACTTACTCTTTATATAAGCTGTGCTGCCCTTGCTAAGTAACTAAAAATTGCTCAGTTTCTCTCCTGAATAAACAGAGCTCCTAACAGTGGCATACCCAGGCCTGTCTGTATAAAGGCTATACTGTTAGTACCTAATGGCTGATAAAAGAAGTTGCTCAATAATTATAAAAAAAAAGCCCAGCATTAGTACTATAAACACTTAGCACATAATTGATGAGCTTTTTAAAATTTTCTTTGCATATACTACATCTCCAAGGAACAACTGGTTTACAGTCTTATCATTGGACACTATGTTGCAAGAACAATATTAGGAATCAATGTGTGAGAAAGACAGTAGCATCTTAGTACAGGTTTTTCTCATAACTATGAGTTTGTTGAATGGATCTGTGTGTTGGAACATAACATTGATCTACTTTTAATTCAATATCTCTACTGCTTCAGGTGAAGGAAAAGTTATTAGCCACGCATAACCAAGACAGTATCAGGTCTTTCTCTTTTTGTCCAATCTGGATGCTACATTGTCCTGTCTTGCCTGACCTGCATTGTAACTTTTATGTGTTCTAGAACAAAACAAACACTTCTTGATTTTTACTCACTCTCTGCCAATTGCTGTGATTTTTTTTCTTCTTACCCCCCAAATGCTTGACTTAATCTTTAAATAATTTGATGTTTTCATCACACCATTCAATTTGAAGCCCCCTTTTTTGATACTGGAGGAATTTGGGTGAAGCAGGAATTATGGTTGTGGCTGTGTAGCGACTTCAGTAATGCACTTCTAGGAGCTGTCAACAAGACTGCATGGGAAAGAATTTCATAGTTTGCCATGGTTTTAGCAGGGAACGTGAATATTTTCTGGACTAGGTGCTCTCTAGAAGGCTTACTTCCATTGCTCAAGCAGTGAACCTCTTCTTTACATTGCTCATACCTGTCTCTTTACATTGCCCTTTACATTGCTCTTACCTGTCTCTCACCATTGCACCTCTAAAGAAGAAAGGGTTCTAAAGAAGAAATTGTTCCTGGGACTGTGGATTAAATAGATATGTAGCAGATTGTTTAATTTCTCCATATCTATATGCCCAGTTTGCATGTATGTATTCTTATATATGCATGTATGTTAGAAATAAGCATACTGCCTATAATCTAAAGTTAAAGACAAAATCAATAATCATCATGAATCTGCTATGGAACTGGACATGACACTGTGGTCCTCAGTGCCTCAGTGTTCCATAAAGTGTTTTGCTCAAGAATAGTGGCAATTTCTGAGATTTTCCATGTGGGAGCATTTTAGAGCTTTGTCTTCTGGACTGTAATATTCATTGCCTCCCGTGCCTTTGGTCTCTCACTGTTATGGGTTTTTCTCTGCTCCTGCCTCTGCTGTCCACTGCTGGAAAATCCTTAGAGCCCAGTCCTCATCTCATCAGCAATTATTTTTCCTGTAGCAATGCCTAGAGAAATTTTAGTCACTCCGAGGCCAGGGAATTTTTCTGGAATCTCATATTCAAAAGAGATCACCTGGGATCTTTGTAGCCCCTTATGGCTTTAGGAATCTCTCTTGACCTGACCAACATTTTGCTTCTCAAGAGTAGGTTGGGGCATTCCTTCTCCAAAGAAGCATCCTATATTCCTCAGAGTCTGACAAGGCACATCATGTTTTCTGGTCATGGGTCACTGGGTAGAAAATATCAAATCACCTGGATGTTCATTGACGAATACTGATATTTCTTCTGTTTCATGAAGCTGTGTTTATAGGAGCCCATACAGTTATTGTATTTACCCAGCTTCTAATTTTCTGGAATATTTTTTGTTCCATACCAGACTACTCAAGGACACACGGCTGGCTGTTAGAAAGTAAGAACTGGAACCCAGCTCTCTGTCAGTTCAGAGCAAATATGGACCTGGCTGCTGGCAACAAAATTTATTTAATATATAGACATAAACTATACTCTCAGGATATGTGAGTCATAAAACTGGAAAATGGCAGAAAGCATCTGGTTTATTATGTTTCCTTATTGTTCAGTTTCACTGAGGATTTTCAGTTTTTGAAAGAAAGAGGTGTTGTAGAGAATCCACAATGAAGAGATAATTTTGTTTTGCGTTTTGATTGAGCTGAAATATTCATCTACCTTGATTTTTAGCTCAAAAGCTCCTAAAATAATCAGCAGCCGTTCATTCAAGAGTGTATTACCTCTCTGAATACAGAACAAAATATATTTGAAATTTCACAAAGGTAATAGGAGAAATGATTGCTTCTTTGTGATGAAACAAACCTACACTGGCATGAGAAATCTGATCAGTACAGCTTGTTGAGTTTTCTTAATAATCAATACATTTCATTGCATGAATGATGTGGCTCCTGCAGTCCATTATGTAAATTGTTCTTATCTCTGGCCAATTTTACCATAATGCTTTGTAGGTACTGATATTGACTTTAAACTTGCTTTTAAAAATAGAGAAAATACTAGTATGATAAATGCAGTGTGATAGAAAGCAAATATAACTGAAGCCTTTTCTTCCTATGTCTCAGCCAGTAAGAAAAATATTGGCTGAGAGGAAAGTTAATTTTGTTTAAATACCTGATAAGTAGTACAAGAATTGTTTAATACTGCATTATCTCTTTTAAAAATGAGTACAGTGTTCTATGCAATCACAAATTTCTAAACTATTGAATGTTATAGATAGGAGTTGCCAAACTACAGCCAAAGGGTCAAATCTAATCCAATGCTTATTTTTGTAAATAAAGTTTTATTGTAATACAGCCACATTCATGCATTTATGTATTGTCTATGGCTGTTGTCACACTACAGGCGCAGAGTTAAGTAGCTGCAGCACAGACTGTGTGACACACAAAGTCTAACATATTTATTATCTGGCCCTTTATAGGAAAAGTTTGCTGATTCCTAGTATAGAATAGTAATTTTTATATTGTTATTTCATTGGCATTAATATTATTTTACTTACCCATTCTCTTAATCATCATCTTTTCTTTAAATGGTTAAATTATTCCCGAAATAGAACTGACTTTTTAAGTATGTGTGCCTATAAATGTAAATATTCAAAGGCTGAACATATGCCTATTAATTTCTTTGTGTTCTTTTGATTAAAAATATAGGTCTACATAATTACAATAAAGCACTTGCTTTTTTTACTAATTGGAATAAGTAAAAACATGGATAGTTAAGGACTGATTTTACTAGATTGTAGACAAAAATCTTATGACTAATTAAAAATATACCTTGTGTTATATTCTGTGTTTCTTGAGAACCAGTGAGATTAGTGGTTAGCCTAAAGTCATAGAGCAGTCAAAACTGACACAAGCATAGTGTTGCCTGAGTCACCGAACAACTGTGACTTCCTTCATTGTTCTCTGCAGAGCTAGACATGGCATCTTCCATTATGACTGTGAGGGTGCTGTATAAAATGCATCTCAGAAATCTTGGCAGGTTTATTTAGAATGTTAGGTTTTTGGAGGTTTTTGGAACAGGTTCAGTGTTCATTTTGCAGCACTCTCTGCTAGGCCAGCAAGATTTAGCGGACACAGTTGAAATAATTGTTTGCCAGGGATGTTTACATTAGTGATTGGATATTTATGGTACATGTTGAATATCTACTCACTTTCTCTTTGCCAATAAATTTTGAGTGTAACTAATGTATTGGGTCTGTAGGTGTTGCATTTCCCAGACTGCATTAAAATATGTCTGAAAATAAAATAACAGCAATGTTGTCCCAACTGGAATGCCTTTTTGTGACTAATATTTATTTATTAGTGGATGATAACTTGTATTACAATTTAAGACCCTGGGTAGTTATGCAATGATTATCTATGAACAGGAAGTACAGTTTAAAATCTGGAAGTTGAGTTTAAAGTTTACAATTCTGAAACTCTAGATCTCATATATTCGGTGTTGTATTTTGAGATGAGGATTAAATGTTTCAATCCTCTAAAATAATTTTACGCATTTAATCTTTGCTAAAAACAGTAACACTTTTTTTTTTGTAAATGTGTGTAAAAAATTAGAGAAACATACTGATTCAGGTATGATTTTTGAAGGCCCAATATATACACCTTTGTGATTGAGGACGGTTAAAATGAAAACAATGTTGGAGAAAGCAGCAGAAAATACTGGAAGGGAGGATA
Organism: Gorilla gorilla gorilla; assembly: GCF_029281585.2. Taxonomy (NCBI): domain Eukaryota; kingdom Metazoa; phylum Chordata; class Mammalia; order Primates; family Hominidae; genus Gorilla; species Gorilla gorilla. The sequence continues at coordinate 187,694,755 of NC_086017.1, read as the reverse complement.
TAAATAAAAGTTTATAGCAATAATATAAACTACAAACCCTGTTTTCTAATTTGGTTAATCTTGGTAATTCTTTGTGTCCTTTACAATCAGTGCATCTTACACCAGACTAGATACATTTCCAGTGTTCAATAGCCAAATGTGGCTAATAGCTGCCATATTGGGCAGCTTGTCTGTAGACTAATGATCCTAATTACTATGTGGCATTAATTCTATAAATATTTAATCTCTTTTGATTGGCAATTAGGATGTTTTCAATTATTTTGCCATGGTAAATGCTGCTTTGCTAAACTTTCTTATACATGTGTCATAAGCATGTGGAAGAATCTTCCACACTGTATATTAGTGGATTTACTGGGTCAAGGGGATACTTAATTTCCACTTTACTAGAGAGGCATCACAATGCTCTCCAATTTGGAGCAATTTCCATTTATTTGGGAGTTCCTATGGCTCAACATTTATGCCCAAGTGTATTCTTACACTTTAAAATACTCTGAGCCTGATGGATGTGAAACATTATCCCATTGTGATTTTAAAAGTTTATGTAGTCATGATTACCAGTGAAGCCAAGCATCTTTGCATTTGCTTTCTGGCTGCCCAGGTTTCTTCTTCTGTGAATTATCTGTTCTTACATTTTGGCTAATATTTATTGGCTTGTTTGTTTTCCACTTTTTGATTTACTTAAGTTTTTTAAATGTTCGGGATGTTAATATTTCATCTCAAGAATTGCAAATCTCTTCTTCCAGCCTGAGCCTTGTCATTTTTTGGTGTGTGTGTGTGTGTGTGTGTGTGTTTTGTTAAGTAGTTTTAAATGTAATAAAACTAAACGTATCAGTAGTTTCCCTTATGGGGTATGTTTATGCATCTTGTTTAATACTTTTCTGCCTCAGTTTCCTATGTTTTTGTCTAAGAATTAAGTTTTTCTTTTTTTACACTTGCATCTTTGATACATCTGGATTTAAAGTGTACATGTACACTGTATGATAGAGATCTGATGAATTATTTCTCAAAGGGTCATGTAATTATTTTCCAAAGTGATTGTTATTTTCCTAAGTGATAATGGTCTGTTTATTTTCCAAAGGAAAAATCAGTTGGTCTTCATGACTTATTGAAAATTACATCCTTTCTCTGCTGATCTATGATGTATCAAACTTCCATGTATATATAGTCTTTCTGGGCTCTTTATTCCTTTCTATTTCTGTCCAGTCATAACGAATGTGTTTGATTATAAATCTTCAGATCTGGTGGATTAAAGTCTTTCACCCTCTTCTTCGGTGGAGCCTTGACTAGTATTGGTCCTTTAGTTGCCCAGGTAAAATTTTAAATCAGCTTAGCAAGTTCTATGAAAACTTTATTAGAATTTTCATTGTAATTATGCTAAGTTGATATATTTATTTTGGTACAATTGATATTTTAATGATATAGTGATATTATAGTCTATGACTATGGTGTATATCACTTTAACATCAGTGAAAATGTGTTGCAAATAGATTTTATAGTTTCTCTTAATAAATGTCTTAGAAACATTTAACTAAATTTATTCTTACTACTTTTTTGTGATTATTATAAATAAGTATATTTATATATATTTAAAATTACATTTTCTTTTCTTTTTTTTTTTTGAGACTGAGTCTTGCTTTGTCGCCCAGGCTGGAGTGCAGTGGTGCCATCTCGGCTCACTGCAAGCTCCGCCTCCCGGGTTCACGCCATTCTTCTGCCTCAGCCTCCCAAGTAGCTGGGACTACAGGTGCCCGCCACCATGCCCAGACAATTTTTTGTGTTTTTGGTAGAGACTGGGTTTTACCGTGTTAGCCAGGATGGTCTTGATCTTCTAACCTCGTGATCCACCTGCCTCGGCCTCCCAAAGTGCTGAGATTACAGGCATGAGCCACCGTGCCCGTCCTAAAATTACATTTTCTAAATGGGTATAAAGAAGTGGTATTCTAATCTTTGCTTCCATAATAACATACTTTTCTCGGTAATTGATAAAGAAGCAGACATATCACTAACATGTATATATATGCTTTAACACAAAACAGATTCATCTGAATGTATGTTGAACCCTACTTCTAACAATTAGAGATTATATTCTTTTTGAGTAAATATAGGAAGTTCATAAAAATGATCTATTTTTTACTTCGCCAACTTTCTTTTTAATTTACATTCAATCTTTTAACTCATATGTTAGATTTTGTGATGATTTTATTTTTATTTATAGAAATCTATTTTTCTTTTTAAGATTTCCTAGTATTTTTGAATACTGTTTTGTATCATTCTAGTGTTTCTGATTTCATCATTTATTATTTTAAATGTTCTTATTTTATATTATCTATAAGTCTTTTGGTTATTGTTTCTGGCTATTCTTATTGGTGAATTTTACCTCATATATTTTACGTGTTTCATTATGATACCATGTCTGTCTGGTGGCTTTATCTGTGGAAATATTGTAGGGCTTGGTTTGATGATTTATCTTTGAGAGGAGGTTTGGATTTGTTTCTGCCAGACATGCAGAGGTATTACCAACTCAATCCTGCTTTAAGCCAATTTGGGGTTTCGAGCATCATCCAGATGGTGTAAATTTGTACCTAGTCTCTTGGGAGAGAACTATGGCTATGAATTTTCATGGGACACTTTCCCCCTCCCGTAAGTCAGGTTCAGTAAATATTTCCAGCTCATCTCCTTTGGGTGGCAGCAATTCATTTTTAAACCAAGGTTTTATTCTGTAGAATATCCAAAACTTATGTATTGGTTGCACTTTCAACTCTCGACTTGCATGGACCTTGTCCTTTGTGGTTTGTATGGTCAGAAACACCATCTTTGTTGCTGACATTGTCAGACATTCTTACAGCAGCTATAGTTTCAGCATCAGCTTATCACTCTAGTTTCCTGCTCCTCATTTGCTTTTGGTACTTGGGCATTTCTCTTATAGCTCTGCAAATATGTCTGTATGTTTAAAAGAATGTTTACCACACTTTTTCAGTCTTATTAAATGATCTAGCTCCCTGAAACCAAATTCCTGAAAATGAATACAAAGTTGCAACCCTGTCAGTAATATACATGAATTTTCATGGGAGATTTTTCCCTACCGAGAAGAATCTGATTCCTTTAGCACGACAGTCTGATTCAGCAATATATGATAAGAACCCGGTTTCTTGCACCCTTGATAAATTTTGCTGTGATTAATAAAGCAATCCAATCATTCACATTTGTTTTAATGTGTACTTCTTTTATTACTTTTATGAAGACATCTTTTTGTATGATGATGGGTCATTAGCTTTCATTTTCAACACATTTCCTGTTATTATATTTTTGCCAACTAGGAAAAAAAGCAAAAAAGGGAGAAGGAGGAGAGAAAACATTTTCAAAGCAATTCTCTTTTGGAGCTGGTATTTTTGTCCTAGTAATTCCTTGGATAGGCTTTAGAGAGTCACGTACTCCCTAAAACTGTGTGCAAAAATGTATCGATAACAACATGCGTTTTTGGATGAGCAGTCTCTATGATTCTCACTGGATTCTTGAAATGTGATCCAGAGGTCACTAAAAACCATCACTATATTTGATACAATTTTATCCTTTTAGGGAAGGACTAGATGTCAATTCAAAATTGCTTTCTTTTCTTAGGAAAGCATTTTGGAACAGTGGATTCGAAAGGGAAATAGTGAATACATAGTGAAGAATACAAAATGAAAGTTGCTGGGTCTTTTTTTAAATCTAACTTTTATTTATTTATTTTTAGAGATAGGGTCTTATTCTTTCACCCAGGCTGGAGTGCAGTGGTGTGATCATAGCTCACTGTAACCTCGAACTCCTGGGCTCAAGCGATTCTCCCACCTTAGCCTCGTAAGTAGCGAGGACTACAGGTGTGCACCACAACACTTAGCTAATTTTTAAATATTTTGTTGAGATAGGGTCTCACTACATTTCTCAGGCTAGTCTTCAACTCCTGGCCTCAAATGATCCTCTGCTTCAGCCTCCCAAAGGGCTAGGATTAAAGGCATGAGCCATGTTCTTGATGGGGTTTTTGAAGCTAAAAGGATATTAGAGGTTAAAAAACATCCCTCAGAGATGATGCAGTTTACTCTCTCATTTTATGGATTGATTAAAAACAAAAATTAAAAACTCCACATACTTAAATTGCTGATAGTTATCTTCATTTTTGGACATTAACTCTTGAATAGTCCTTACCTAATCAATACACAAGTAGGCTTATACATAGAAAGAAACTTATACACACATTTTAAAGGACAAAGTTAAATACGTAAAGGCCTATACTTTCATTTTTCTCCACAAGACAGTTTTTTATTGGAATTTTTCATTGACCTACTTTTAAGGAATGTGGAGAAGAAAATGGAGGTTGATTCTGTCTTGTGGATGAAATAGTGAAGATATAGGTGATGAAATTTTTTCACAATGCCAAGAAATTCATTCTAATTAAGATAGAAAGAGCAGATGGCAAATATGGGGCTTGAGATTTATAGCACAACTAGTTTAACTTTGAATTCTAATATCTACTCTATGCTAATAGATATAACACAGCGGGTAGTATGCTACAAGTTATTAACCAGGCTCTTGGGATTCTGATCTCTTCAAGGTTACAGAAAAAAATTATGTTGCTCTAGGTCAAATGGGAGTGTGCTCTGTCATTGACTTTCTAAATATAGCTCCTGTCACTGCCTTTTCCTCTAGGTAATAATCTTCTCAGATAGTAAGATGTCTGTTTCTTATACAAAATTCAGTCAGCAGAAGTTTAATCCAGGTAGACTTCTATAGTGTAACATTTAATCAACAAGACAAATGATGATAATTAACTAATCTGGTATCAAAACTTCAAAGTTTTATTACTATTAATATACACAGATAGTAATTTTGGATGAGGACAGGCAGGAAGGAAGAACACTTTTACTGAAATTGTCAGCTCCATAAAGACAAGGATCTTTGCATGTTTTATTCAATGATGTATCCCAACCACCCAGGATAATGCCTGGTGCATCATAGATTATTATTTGTTATTTTTTGTTTGTTTGTTTCAGAGAACAGTGTGTCATTTTTTTATCTTGAGTTCATAAGGGAAGAGTTTGATGATAAGAACAGTGATTCAATACATTGAGTCATGGAATTTCAGGGGCTATGTAGGATGTGATGACAAAGGGTCATACAGTCAAAAATCTTCATTTTGTGTTTAAGGGAAATAAAGCCCAGAGTGGTTAGTAGCTTGCTGCAGATAACTTAAGCAAGTTAGCTACAGAACTGGTACTAGAACAGAAGATGTCTAACTCCCCATCCAGTGCCCATTCCCATGTGTTATGTTGCCATTCTTCCTCTGTTGCTTCAGATAATAAAATTTAATCACAGATTCTAACTTGGTATTTATTTGTTTATTTTTATTGAGATAGTCATATATCATAAAATCATCCTTTTATAGTATATAATTTAGTAGTTTTTAATACTCAGAATGTTGTGCAATCATCTCCACTGTTTAGTTACAGAACATTTTCATCATCCCAAAATAAAATTCCATGTCCATTAGCAATCACTCTCAACTTCCTTCAACTGCTCACTCCTGACTACCACTAATCTATTTTCTATGTCTTTTTCTGTTCTGGACTTTTCTTATAAATGGAATCATACAGTATGTAGCATTTGGGGCCTGGCTTCTATTAATTAACACAGTGTTTTCACTATGTCTATCTATATTGTAGATATCTATAATCTATATCTACAGATATAGGTTTACCCATGGATCAGTACTTCATTTCTTTGTAGGGTGGATAATATTCTATTATATAGATATGCCACATTTGTTTATCTGTTAATCAGTTGATGGATATTTGGGTTATTTCCACTTTTTTGGCTATTTTAAACATTCATGCATAAGTTTTTGTTCTGGAGGTGTATTTTTAACTCTTTTTTCACATGTGCATGGGAATGGAATTTCTGGCTTATGGTAATTCTGTGTTTAAGTATTTGAAAAATTGCCAGACCATTTTCCAAAGTGGCTATACCATTTTACACTTCTACTAGCAGTGTATAAAGAAAGGTCCCAATTTTTCTGCATGCTTGCCACATTCTTTCCCAGCTTTTTCTTCTAAGTTTTTTGATTAGCTTGTTGTTTGCCTCAACTGTTACCACCATCTCAGCAGACATGACGTTAAATAATGCCACTGATTGTTTTTGACAAATACCTCTAAGAAAAAGACTGTTTTCATTAGGTGAGCTTCTGAGGTCAAATAAAGATATTCCTTGAGAGTAGGGTTTCTCAGGAAACTGCCAGACAGTTCAAATAATGACAATTCTTTGAGAATGAGGCTTTGAAAGAGCTCCAGCCCCTTTCTGACCCTTTCAGTGGCTTCTATGCTGCTAGTTTACAATTTTATTGCAGGCTGTCAGTTTTCATGGCTACCACAGAGCTAGGGAGAAGTGGATGGGAATAGGGCAAGTTACAATGCCAAAAAGCTCATTTTTTTTTTTTAAACCAAGATTCAGCAGTTTTTCTTGAATAAAAGCTTCCTGAATTGTTATATGCCTTTGGTTAATTTACAGTGTTCTGAAAAGTTGATTTTGACAATTTTTTTTGCTAGTGTTCTAGTTGCTTTTATTAGGAAGAGGATTTTTGGAAGTCCTTACTCCACCATTCTTGCTGATGTCATCACCTGGCTTGTTTTCTGATTACTAGAAAGAAGTTAAGTCCTGGGTGCAGGAAAATAGAGAAAAGAGGGGTAAAAAGCAATTAGAGAAGAACAGGAAGAAGGAAAGAGCTTATTTGGGAAACTTAAAAGAATAAAAGATGTGTGCATCTTTTGTTTACGGAGGATACTAAGTACATAATCTTTTATGGATCTATGTCTGAAGGAATGCTAAAAAATACAAATGGCACATTTTATGAATCTTTAGCAGATTCATGCTTGTAGGACAAATCTTTCTAAAACAGCATGTGCTGAGTGTGTTGAAAAAATGCAGCCAATCTTTTTCTTTCTATTTTTTTTCACAGTTTTGTTTTTAAGGAAGAATAAAAATCTAAATAAAAACATTGACTAAGTTTAAACTGTGTTTTATATTGTGAATTAAAATCTAAGCCAATGGAAAAATTGAATTTAAACCTATGGCATAAGGACAGTTAGTTTAGGGAAAGAAAATATCTTTAAAGCCGGGATTTTACTAGAATTTATAATTTCAACATTTTCCTTCCTATACTTGAATTAAAAAAGGGTAAGTCTCTCAATGACAACAATTTACAACTTAATTCCATCTTAGATCTAAGCTCACTTCCACCTTAAAAAGTGATCTAATAAGCTAATGCCTAGTAGGTTTTTAATTACTGATAATTGTCTGATGCAAAACCATTAAAGGCATAATCTTTATGTCAGTATACCCTTGTGCGAATGATACAGGAAATTAATTTCAAGGAGTATTGCCTTTGATGACATTATCTACCCTCACCCTACCCAGTCCTCCTGGGAGTATTTGAAATATGGCACAGGCAATGTTGATACTTGTTAGCACTTTTATCACAAACTTATCAGAGAAGAACAATTAACAGGATATAAAACATAGCACAAGTAGCATAGTCAATGGGAAGAGACTGCTTTGAATTCACATAAACCTGCATTTGAATCTCGAATCCAACATTTACCAGAAGTGTGACTTTTAGGAAATTTCCTAACTTCCCTGACTCTGTCTCCTTGCAGCTGAATTGGAGATAGCAATATCTACTTCATGTGCTTCTGGAGAAGACTAAATGGTATATCTTGTACAAAGTGCGAGAACAGTAGTACCTGAAGAAAGAGCATTCGAAACTGGAGTGGCCACAGTAATTGGCAACCCCAATACCGGTAGTCATGGTAGAACGGTAGTCATGGTCCTGGTTACCATTCAGGTGCACATGGAGGCTGAAATTCTCTGTGGACTAAGTGGCATTAGAATGTCCTTCACCTCACTCGAAGACTTGAGGAGGCAGGCCTGTCTCCAGGACTCCTCTGTTCTGGGGGTCTTGGCTGTCTATGTGCTCTCCACAGCCAGTGCTCTCTAGCAGCCAGCAGACTTGCAAGTGAGGGAAACTCCCGTTCCCTGAGGAGCCTTCAGTTAATCCACCAACTCTGGGACTTCTTGAGTTGAGTTCTTGGAATCCTGAGTCACATTAAAATCTGCCACCATTACCTCAGTCTTAATTAACAGGCAGAGGAATGAGGCCATAATTGGTTTTATTTTATGTGTATGTGTGTGCATTTCTTCTTTTTCCTCCCTCTGAAAGCCACTATTTTGATATATCAGACTAGGGAACGGAACTGGCCTGAAAGAGTCAGTTCCAGTTTCCATTTAATGTTTCTCTTCCCTCATGCCGTCATTGTGGTACTTATGAGATCACATCATGTCTGGACAGTGACAAGTTGAGGCCATCTATCAATGCTACAGTTGTAAGATGCAATTAGAATCTTGTGACAGAAAGATATTTTCACTTTGGCAAATAAATACTGAATATATGAAGCCTTAAATTAAAGATTTTCTTCAGTGGGGCACTTCATACTCTTTGATTAGGGGGATTTTCCCTGTTTCTCTGTCATGCATGTTCTATTTGGCCTTTTTGTTGGTTGAGGAAGGGATAAGTTTTAGGGATTTTCTCAGGATATGGGGTCTGAACCAAATATGTGGTGGTGGAAATATAAAGAAAGGTACAGATGTGAAGAGACAATTGTTAGTAGAAGATAAGGCAAGAAACAAATAGTGGAGGGATGGCATGAAGAATAGGACACATTTAAGACTCTCTGGTGTCTGTCTTGGGGTGGATTTTGCAAACCCACTGCATATGAGATTGGTACTAAAGAAAGAGAAGTAGGTATAGAGACAGAGAAGAGTGTGAATTTTGAACATGCTCATGAAATACTAGTTAGAACATCTTATTAGGTAGTTAAAAATGTAAGTTTGCTGTCTTGAGATATAAATTTGTGGGGCATCAGTATACATGTAGCACCTGAAGCTATGGGAGTGGATGACATATTAAGGAGACTCTTCATAGGAAGAGAATTGCAGACATGCAGACAGAACATGGAGGAACATTAATCATGAAAGGGATACTAGAAGAAGAGGACAAACATGAAAGACTCAGGAAAGCAGTCAGAGATGCGGCAGGAGAATCAAGAAGGAGTCTTCCTGTGGAAGCCAAGGAAGGAGGAAGGGCTCAGAAGAGAGAGGTTAATAGTGACTATTGTAATAGTTTTCTAACTGGTCTTTCTCCCTCTAATCTCTTTCCCCATGCTTCCTGGCCTCATTCTGCTGTCCATATGACCTCTCCAATGTGCACATCTATTCACATTCTCAGCCTCGCTGTTTTGAGATATTTACAACATTCAAACTTTCATATATATAAGAATTACCAAAGCCTAACTCATTGCATAAGCCTAACTGGCTTATTGAAAGGCCAGTTCTGGGCCTCATGCACAGAGATGCTAATTTAGTATGTCTAGACCCAAGAATATGCCTTTTAACAAAAGTCCTCATATAGTCAGATGCAGATGGTCTATGGATACTTTACGAAACAATGGTTTAGAGAATGAAGTTCAAGTTCCTTAGTAGAAGTTCATGACCTTTCACTTCTGGTTCCAATCTCCATTTCCCTCCTCACCATTCCCTTCCACCCTCCATCACCTCCACCTCCATCATGGACTCTATATGCTAGCCCTGCCAGAATCACAAAGATGGAATGGGAAGGAAGAAAGTCCTTCCTGGGAAAGGGATCAGCCTATGCAAAGGGACCATGGTGAGACAACATAGAATGTGAGAAAATCGTCTGGTTTGAATGATTACAGCATACCTACAGAAATGGGCCTGGAAAGCACAATAGGGCCAGACTGGAAAGCACTGAAGGTCAAGTTGGGGATTATCAATTGTTCAGCGGTAAACTGGAATGCTTGGCTCTTTCATGCTTTGTTTGTTCATTTTTTTCACTTTCAATCCTGGATCTAGGTATTGGCCTCTTCTTACTAGGATTGAAACTATATCTTTAGTGTTGAGTCATGAATACCTCATGAAGAGGTATTCAAAGATGAAGAATGAAGTTAAATTTTAAAAAATTCTATAATGATTAAAGGGTCCTGAATCATCTAGAGACAGTAGAAAGGCAATTAGTCAATTTTCAATTTTCCTAAGCCTGGTTGAGAGGCTGGTAAGCCACTGTGAGTATGCTCTTAACTTTTACAAAAGAAAAAAAGCAAGACATAGTTCAAGTAGCTGGAGTTCTGACTCATCACCATAAAACTGAACACCATGAATTTCTCTCTCAGGGAAGATTTCAGCCCAGCCAGGTCCCAGAGAACATACGAGCACCTTATGCTGAACACACACTTAGAGAACTGGATGGTTTTTGCCATCTGCGAAGCCTCACATAGCCTCCAGTTTGAAGTTGAAGTGATGTCAGAATCTGATTTAAGCAGCTTGCATATGTTGCACTGCAGAAAAAACATTGGACGTTGGGGACTCTGAAAAACAATGGTAGGCGTTTGGGATCCATAAGTGCTTAGTGTTTGTGACAAATACGCTCTGCAGCCACAGGGCAACACGTCCCCCCCCCCCCCCCCCCCTTAGATTTAAGCATAAGGTTTTCTCCTTTGCTTAGTAGAAGAATTTTCACATTATCATGTGTATAATTGGAACCACATGATCATCATTCACTGAAGCAGGTAAGGTTATTGTAGTTAATCGCAATCCTCTTTTGTTGCTTTAACTTCGACAGAAAATACCAGTACTATGGCATACTTTGGAAAATTATGTTATGAATTTGCCACTGTTGATAATATTTTGGGAAAATTTAGATGCATAATAAATAGATAAGTTTATAGTTACTGACCTTTACACTTCTTCAAGGGTCTCACATGCATACTGAGCATTGTACAAATCACTCAACTTGTCCTCTGCAGCCTTCTATGGTGTGACCCTACCTAGCTTTTGCTCCTTTCTCATACTTTCCTATCCAGTGCATACGTACAATTACAAGTCTAAAAACATGCTGAATTTAGAAAAAATCTCTCACTGCATTTTCTATGTTGTTTCTGTGTCTAACTTTTTTCTTTCCTTCTTTTTCTGCTTTTCCCATTATCTCTCCCTGTTGATAACTTACCTAACAGTAAGGATCTGTTTGAGTACCTTTCTCCCATGGGGGCTTTTCTGATTACCTCTTGTAATTTTGTTATATCACTTAGCATGGGCTGCCTTGTTTCACAGTTTTAATATGAATATTTTAAAAATCTATGTATAATGGATCATCCTCATCATTCAAATGACAATCCTTGTCCCCATCATGTGCATTTCAGATCCTTCTCATGTGCAAAATTCTCAAGACCTGAGTATCAGCAGTTGCTATAAGAAAAAGTATTAATTTTTCCATTATTTTGTAGCTTTTAAAAATGAACGATATTCCATTTAAACTCAAATTTTGGAATTCTGTTAGAAAAGTTGTAGCTCTCACCACTTTTGTAAGTAGAACAGCAATTGGCTAGTGATTAACATTGGCTGAATTTTTAGAGAGGCAGGATCCCTCCAGGTTTCCATTCATCCCTTTATATTTTACGTTTTCTGCCCTAGTGCCTCTAGCCACTGAGTTGTGCCTCCGGGGCTTACATGTTTCCCACATCCATTCTTCTTGTTCCTAGACACTCCAGATTTCCTTGGATTTCTATGCTGGTAAGCTTTTGTCACCTCATTCTTGCTATTCATTCTCCTGAAGGTTTTCACCTATCACTTCCATCCTCTATGCAGACAAGGATTCCCCGTGTAATTCTTCAAAGTACAACTAACATTGGGCTGCAATGTTTCAACAAAACCTTTCTGAAGAATGGAGTAGGAAATGTTAAAACCCGATATTTGATGCTACATCTCTTGGTGTCCATGATCTATATCCCTTACTAGCAATTTACCTTCTTAGGCCAAGACTTGCCAAGGGCTTATGCTCCTTTACTGGAAAACCTTCTTTCTCCCTATATTCCATCTGAAACGGAAGTGGTAAAAAACAGTTGACAGAATAATCTCCATAAAATTTCATACTTCTGATGAAGTTAGCTTTTACATTATGAAATGAAATAAATCAGTATTTCCTCCTCCATTGAGGGATTGTCTAAGAACAATGGGTAAGAATTTGCATAGTTAATGACTAAAATTGCTCACCAAAGTGGTGAACAAGGGTCTTAGGCAAGGCTCTCCTGGGTCAAATTTCCACCTTTGAAACACAGCAGTTTCTTAGAACTCGCAAAAATGTAGATTCACCTCAATGGGTGAGAATGAATATGTTACCACTGACATTGTTTAGAATTGCCAGTGCATAGTGATAATAAGGAGAAGACTGCCTTTCTTTAAAATTGGTTTTATTGTTGTTTTTAAATTCTCTACACGCAATATACCGTGTTACTGCCTGCACACGGGGAACAGAGGGAGTGTGAGGAGGACTGCTCCTATTACTTGTCCCCTCTCCTGCCACTGCTTGGAACTTCCCAAATTGGCAAATTTCCTAGATTCAATAACTTTAAGAGCAAGATGATTCCATCTTAGGAAACAGGGGGAAAAATACTGGCAGTACTTTTGACGTGAAAGAAAATGATTAAATATTTGTTTACTTGCTGTCACAATTTCTAGGAATACATGTTTTGTTCTTTCGAGACAGAAATTCTTATGCATCTAGAAAGCATCTAGGCAGCATGTGTGCACTGTTTGTTGTCTTGAATTGAGTTGAATATATATCCTCTTTGTTTGAAGTTTTGCCTAGCCAAGAGTCATGAAGTTTTCTCTCAAAATTTCTTGGGCAATTCTCCAATGCACATCTAGTGCACTAGTTTCCATTAAGAGAGTGTGGAGTGGAAGGGTTTGGAGTAGAGTTGTGGGTGAAAAAGAAGCTGTGATTTCAGCTACCCTGTTTGGCCAGGGCTAAGGAGGGCCAAGCTTATTTTATACTAAACTGTTATACTAAATACAGCAGTAAAAGAAGGCTTTGGAAACAGACCTCTTGGGTTTGACTGTCTCCACCATTACAAACTAAGTGACGTTGGGCAGGTTGTCCACTTCTTTATGCTCTAATTTTCTCCTTCATACATTGGAGAGAAGAATAGTGTGTTTTTCATTAGAGTTATTGTTCAGGTTAAGTAAGTCAAATAAATTTAGCAGGATGTGGGGAATAGGAACACTCGCATACTGTTTATGGGTATGGAGACTGGTGCAAACCAACCTGGAGAGTGAACTGGCCATACTTAGTCAGGTTAAATATTTTTTTAAACTCCACAATAACCTAGTAATTTCACTTCTAGGAATAGGCCCCAGAGAAATTTTTACATAGCACTGTAAGAAGACAAGTCAGGTTTCCCCAGTCATCAAGTGGGGATGAAAACCAACATTTATTAAATTCCTACTGTGTTCTACAGAGGTGGTAGTCTCACTTAACCATCAAATATTCTTTTTTTTTTTTTTTTTTTTGAGACAAACTCTCACTCTGTCGCCCAGGCTGGAGTGCAATGGTGTGATCTTGGCTCACTGCAACCTCTGCCACCTGGGTTCAAGTGATTCTCCTGCCTCAGCCTCCCGAGTATCTGGGATTACAGGCACCTGCCACCGTGCCCAGCTAATTTTTGTATTTTTAGTAGAGGTGGGGTTTCACCATTTTGGCCAGGCTGGTCTTGAACTCCTGACTTTGTGATCCACCTGCCTTGCCCTCCCAAAGTGCTAGGATTACAGGCGTGAGCCACTGAGCCCAGCCAAATATTCTTATAGAGTTATTGTTTTATCTGTTTAACAATTGAGAGAAATGATTTTCAGTGAGGTTTCATAAACTGCCGAAGGACACTTAGCTAATGATGGACAAAGCTGGGATTCAAACTCAGGTGTATGTTTTACTTCATTGCAATATCCTAAGCAGTAGCTAAAAATGATAATTATCTCTCTTCTGTTTCCCTCATTGATTCTTTGCATGGATGAGCTCATGTGTTATATCACATGATTTTTCAACTTTGTCTCCCTGTCAGCTTCATTTCTCAAGTTTTGCATATTATCTCTCTTTCATTTAGTCTTTTTCATCCTATTCTTTTTATTCTCTGCCTTTTTTCCCACTTAATTGAAGATAATCAAAATTTACTCTGGATTTTTAAAAATAGAAGATTGAAGGATAAGAAAAGTTCAGTTACCCTAATAGTTACAAATTAAACAAATTGGAAGTCAGCTATTATTTTAAAATGGAACGAATCAACTGCCTTTTCAGATGTCAGCCAGGTCATACTATTCATTTCCTTCTTTTTATAAGTTGACTCAGTTCAATAGAGTATTTTGGTTTTTAATGAGAGGTCTTTAGGATAAGGTCCAAGTTCATTGATTTCTGTTTTATCCATCCATTTTCTCACTTACTTTCTTAAAGGGTAAACTGTGTCTCCTTAACTTTGAAAATGGAATTTAATTTTTCACTCATGTGAATAATTTCCACCCTTTGGTAAAGGATATTTGCCATATAACTACATATTTCACTAATGGATTGGTTAGTCTGTATTAAGAGATCCCAAAGGACATTAACTCTTCAAACACTAATTTTTCATGTTTGATGTGATGATGACTAAGTTTTAAAGAGCCTTGTAGACTGCTTACAAGCAAGCAAGCAAGCAAACAAACAAACAAACACCCATTCCTAAGTGTGATTAGTTGCATAAAGATAAATTAGGTATTTTATAACTTGCCGGTAATGGCACAGGGGAGCTACACAAAGTGGTTCACAATGAGTTTCATTATGAAGGAACAATACCCTGGCCAACAAAAGAGGGATAGATTAATAACAAATGTTCTTCATTTGTATTTGGTGCTGGGCTCTGTGAATTATTTATGTTTCTGGGCAAGGCCTGGGAAGTATTTCAATGAAGCCTAATTTGTCAAGGTTACTTATACTTTACCATATTTTTCCTAACTATATCTTTCTGGATAGTACCACACATAAATATTTTCATTGTGTTATGCGTTTATTTGCAATATTGATGGCACTGTAAAATGTGGGATATTAGCACCTCTTTAACCAATGTCAGACTAAGAATTAAGATTGGAAACACCAGTGCCTTCCTTTTAGAAATATGGAGGTTAACTTTGATTATTATTCAGCTTTTGTGGCTGATGAGCCAGCTATAAGTCATACTGTGGAAAATTTATTGTCTAGAAATCATGCTACTGAATATTTTATCTTACTGGAAATGTGCTATAAAGGGCTGCATCTTTAATCAAATACATGATGATGTTGCAATCTCTTGGTTGTACTATCATATTAAAAAGTTGAGGTTAAGCAAAACCAAAGGCATAGCTCCTGGGGAGAGCAGTGATTGTGCATGTGGATGTGGATGTGGGTATTATTCCTCAAAGAACTTGTTTTACTTTGTCTTTTTATTTAAACCTATAAAAATGTTAAAAAGGGATGTAATGTTCAGATCCCAGTCACACCAGGTAGAGAAACATAAGGGATACTACAGTCAGGAAGGAAACAAAGAATAAAAATCAAATAATTGCTGCTCAAGTGTTTTCAGTTTCTATCCTTGATATGGGTTCCAAATTTCACAGAAAATTCGAGAACATTTTCTGCTCAAAGAAAACAGCCATTTTATAAGGGCAGAAATAAAATGCCTGCTTCATACTCGGAGGTGCCGTGAATGTGCACTGTGTGCCTGGCTGTCGGGGGGTCATACCTCTCCCTCTTTCTACCACTTCACACATGGATGCTTGGGGGGTTTGCTATGGTTGTTTTGTGTTTTGTTTAGGAATTGGAAAGAAGAAATAATTGCTCATTGTTGGATTTGATTTTCTGTTCAAGCCTCTTTATGACTATTGGACACACTCTCTCCTGATGCTTTTATTTCTTTTCAATGACAAAAACACAGAAAGGAATACCGAAGGGGGTTTCAGAACAACAGCCAAACTTGAAAAGACCCCAGCTGATAAGAGACCTAGAGGGAAGTTGAAAACACCACTGAAATATTATCAAAACAGCATCATTTATGTCTTGACATGGTTTAGCTATTTTTAGTGTCAATCTCATTGTTCTTTTACAACTTTTTCCCCATAGCTTTATTGTTTTCTAAAAATGTTTCTTCCTATACCTCTCATAACCTGGGTGAGCCTAATTGCTTATAGCTCAAGATAAAAACCACTTTGCTGAGCCTTACAGTTGGAGTGGATCACTCTAAATAATGAATGTGCTAGCCAATGCTGTTTAATAGAACATTTTTGATAATGGAAATATTCTATATATTAGCCAGTAGCCATATGTGGCAATTGGGCACTTGGAATATGGTTAGTGTACCTGAGAAACTAAATTTTTATTTAAATTTAAATAATCACATATGATTAGTGGCTACCATATAGAACCAGCGTAGCTATATACATATATTCAGTATACTGTTAACTCTTGTTTGTTGAGCAAGGTCAATATATTCCTTTAAAAATATTTTTCTAAGTAAAATGTCTTTTCTTATTTTATTAAAAATTAATCTAAATAAACTCTTTTTTTTGTGTTTGTGTTTGCTAGTGTTGGGAAAAGTGGGTAGTAGGAGAGATAGTGACAACTATATTTCTACTTTTATATATTATTATGTTTAAGAAATAATATGTGACAAGTTCTTGGCAAATATGTTTTACCATTAAGGATCCGGGGACTTATTTTAAGTGAAACCAGGTGGTGTGCTATTTCAGAACTAAGAGGAATTATAGCAAGACTCCACTTCATATCTAGCGGTCAGTGTTCTGTTAACTCTACTTGCAAGAAGGGACGCTAAGAAGCCAGAAGTAAATGAAAGAGACCTCTGAAGAGTTCTGGATGGCCCAGATGTCATTGACTACCTTACTTTCCTTTGCTCTCCTACATGTGTATACCTTGTTCGTTCACATTAGACTCCCTCTTCCTGTTACAGAATGTGGAGTGTTTTCTTCTGCCCTTTGCTTAGATGGTCCTTCTTTAAGGTCCTCTTTCTGTCTGCTGAAATCCCATCTATCCCTGAAGGTCAAGCCCATGCTCTTTGTACCTGGGCCCTTGAGCTTCTGTTTCTTCAGCACAGTGCCTGAGAATTCTTTTCCTGCAAGTAACAATCTAATGAAACATGATTGGACACAAAAGGAAGGAGGCTGGGTAGGCTTATAATGTCCTAGAAAGTTTACCCCGATCCTAAACTGATTTCCAGTCAGAAGCATTGTTTGCTTTGACAGATAAAAGTTACATAGGGTAAGGTACTTGGAGACACAGGCAGGATCAGGCTTCTTGTAATCTGGCTCTTTTCAGCTCTCTTTACTCCCATTTCTAGTATTCACAGTTGTAATTGGCCTCCACCTTAAGGGCATGATAAAGTGTTTTCTTCTATTATTCACAAAAATATGTTCTTATCTGTCTTTATTGATCTCAAAAATATACATAGAAAGCATTTCTCTTAACAAACTTATATTCCTCCTATTATTCTTTTTTTTTTTAGGACAAGGTCTCATTCTATTGTCCAGGGTGGAGTGCAATCGCACAAACACAGCTCACTGCAGGACAAGGTGGGAGTGACAAGGTGGCAATCCCCCCACCTCAGTCTGCTGAGTAGCTGGGACTACAGGCATGTGCCATCATGCCCAGCTAATTTTTTTTTTAATAGAGATGGGGTTTTGCTATGTTTCCCAGTCTGGTTTGAACTCCTGGGCTCAAGCTTTCCTGTTGCCCTGGCCTCTCAAAGTGTTGAGATTATACGCGTGAGCCACTGTGCCTGGCCTCAGCCTGCCTCCCATTATTCTTGATTGCTTTCAAGTGGACTAACTTACAGCGGCTTTCTTTCTTTCTTAGTACTACACATAAGTTTCTAAGAGTTAGCCAACATTCTCCTGTCTCCTTTAATTTGGATCTCTTGTCCTCATTTGCTCTAACTTTTATGAGCACGTAGTCTGCATCCAAAAGACAATCAATGATAGTTTAACCAACTGCTTTGCTGCTGTGTAACAAGGACTGCCATCTGCTCACTTTGGGATCTTGGGAGTCTCACCGTTCCTCAATTTTACCAGGACTCTAGTGGATCTGTCACTTGCAACATCTCGCGCCCGAGAGCGTATGTATGAGTTAGGATTGTTTGGATTTCAAGTGGCAAAATTTCAAACGATCTTGGCTTAAGCAAAAAATGATATTTATTCAAAATAGACTGAACAGAGAACAACAATACTGAGGGAAGAAACACAGAGCAGTTAGGCTACATAAATATGTGACTGCCTAGGCTTAACTAACTTCAAAACTCTGTCTCTTATTTTTGTTCTTCTCTCTGTGTGGGTATCATTCTTCATTCTAGCTCTAAATATACCCTTCACGATGGGAAATAGGGCCAACAACCACCCAACTTGGCTTTTGGGGTCACAAGTCCAAATATCCTGAAAGGGTCTGATTGATCTAACTTGGGTCAGCCTCTCCCTGGATCAATTTACTGCTACTTACTACCCTAGGACTTTGGTCTTATTCTCTTCGCCAGTGAATGTAAAGGGACAAAAGGTAAATTGCAAATAGATTGTAGAACTTTAAGACTCATCTAGCAAGGAAAGGTTCTATATAATTTTTTTTTTTTTAAGACAGAATCTCGCTCTGTCACCAGGCTGGAGTGCAGTGGCGTGATCTTGGCTCACTGCAAAGTCCACCTCCCAGGTTCAAGCAATTCACTTGCCTCAGCCTCCCGAGTGGCTGGGACTACAGGCGCCTGCCACCACGCCCAGCTAAGTTTTGTATTTTTAGTAGAGACAGGGTTTCACCATGTTGGCCAGGATGGTCTCAATCTCTTGACCTTGTGATCTGCCTGCCTTGGCCTTCCAAAGTGCTGGGATTACAGGTGTGAGCCACCGCACCTGGCCTTATGTAATTTTTTGAACAAAAAATTATAAGTGGCATTTTCAGAGTTGTAACCTGGAAGCTGGTGCAGATAAGGACCCTACAGACAAATTCAGTGGTTGTGGAGACAGTCCAGGCAACGTTTAGGATTGGACAATCTAATTAAGAAGATAGAAGCACTGAGAGGATGCAGGAAGTTATCAGATCTTAGTTCTCACAGCCTCCTTCTATATTCGTGCTGTGTATTTAATTTCTGCTTTTTGTTCACCAAACTGGCCATTTTCTACTTTTAACTCCAGAGCTTTGTACATGCTTTTCTATCTAGTTACTCCAATTTATTTTTAAAATCTTTACTAAACTAGGGTTTTTAGAGAGAAGATGAAGCAAATGAGGCAAAGCTGAGAAAATTGTGAATAGAAAAAATTGAAATATTTTAACAACAGATTATTATAAAACTAGAACAGATGACATAAATTCAATGCAATAAATCTTTTTTCAGTATCTACTATTTTCAGGGTGGTTTAATCAAAAGGACTATAAAGTTTCTGGGTTTGGAAACTAAAATCAAGAAGGGGTAGAAATTGAGGAATCAGGACAGTAGTTCTCACTTTGTTTAGGTGATGAAACATCTGAGATTTATGGTGCTCATTGGGTAATAAGCAAAATAAAATATTGATATACTAATATAAAGGAAAAAATATAAAATTTTGTGCTTAATCAAGTAGAATCTAGTAGTACATTTTAGCGCAGACGATCTCTAACATCTGTCAAAATTTTAGGAATATAATTCTAGGGGGAAAATTCCAAATTGAAAAAAAATCTATTCTACCGTCTTAACACTGTTCTCTGAATTGAGCAAAGAAATGAAGCGCCTGATTTTAGTGATGTGGCATTTAGGTGGAGCTCAGGGGCAGCATGGTCTGAGAACCAGTCCATCAGGAGTCAGAGTTTGAGTATGCTCTCCAAGGGCACAGGGTAAACTTTATCAGCATGTATGTTCATTGCTCTCTGCTGCCTATCTCCAGTTCCATGAAGTTAGGGCCCAGTACAACATATGATCCCACCATGACAAATAAGAAGCCCATCTCAACATACAAGAAGAAACAGTGGGTTCTCAATTCTGGCTATATATTAAGATCATTTGAGGAGCTTTAAAGCAAACGTAGATGACAGAGCCCACCCCAGACCAATTCAATTATAATCTCTAGGGTGACATGTGGCCATGGCTCTTTAAAACGTATTCCCCAGTTGATCGTAATGTGCAGCTAGTGTTGAGTGAGGATCACTAATGGAAGAGATGAAAAGGAATCACAAATGTCCTAGTCTAGCAATCCAGAGTCTTGGATTATTATTAACACTAGGGCAGTGCAATGTAACTATCGTATATCTCAATTTTCTGGGAAATGAAGGAAAGAGACTAGAAGACATCATGCATTTTTCTAGTTCTATGACTTTTTACATGAACTCCTGGAAATTTGTATATAAACAAAACCTTATATAAATAGACCCAATATAGTTAAACAAATCCTATGATGAACCTTTGAGTAATGCAAATAATATATGTATAATATTTATAATGTAATTTTTGTATATAATTCAATAGAAATCACATTCAGAAACTAAATCACTGAGTATTTCCCTGTTAGCGATACTTCAACAAATTTAAAAAAAAAAGGGTTTCACCAAGGAGACCAGACTCTGGTTGTCATAATCATTATCCAGAGAGGATTTTTATCAGTTCTCCATACTCTCCCTTTGTTAATGTTTCTAAGTACTATTAATTTCTCATTGCTTTTCTTGAGAATATTGAAGATGTCATCACACTCATGTGCTGGGCCATCTGAACAATGTTTTGCTTGCTAAATACCAGGACACTCTCAAAATCACTTACCTATTCTTTTTTTTTTTTTGAGACGGAGTCTCGCTCTGTCACCCAGGCTGGAGTGCAGTGGCATGATCTCGACTCACTGCAAGCTCCGCCTCCCAGGTTCACGCCATTCTCCTGCCTCAGCCTCCCGAGTAGCTGGGACTACAGGCACCTGCCACCACGCCCGGCTAATTTTTTGTATTTTTAGTGGAGACGGGGTTTCACTGTGTTAGCCAGGATGGTCTCGATCTCCTGACCTGATGATCTGCCTGTCTCGGCCTCCCAAAGTGCTGGGATTACCAACATGCATCAATGGGTTCTGCCTAGATTTTATACCATTGCCTGTGGACATAAGTTCAACAACTGTATTGCATGACTTGAAACTTATCTGTCTGTTATTCTTTTACTTTCTCTGTCATAGTTGATTTCTGCTTTAATCCAACTACACTGTATTGTTACCATTTTCTGGATGAAAAAACCGAGAGCCTGAGAGCTTTATTATTGGTCTAGGTTACACAACAAGTATAACAGGAAATTGATATCAGGGCTGTTTTACTCTATAAACTCTGCAGCTTTATGCCAGCACCCAAGTGTTAAACAGAATGTTCATTTAATAGATGTTTAAGAAAAACCTGTGTGCAGGAGTTGTGGGTGATAGAAAGTTAATAGATTATCCCTCATTAGGATTCCTTTTAAGAGGGAAGAACTCAGGAGTTTTTGGTAACATGATTTGATAATTGCTCGGGATAGGCGCTGAGACCTGAGAACTAAAGGTTTGGGTGGAACTAAACTGTTGGTTAAGACGGGGGATTTTGCTTGTTGCTCCCGAGGAGGAGAAAAAAATTAGAGATGATGGAAAATAGAGATAGGTAGAACCAGGAGGTAGCAGAGGACAATGAGCTACAAAACCCTAGTCAAGTCTAACCAGTTCTGAATAACTAAGGTGAGTGACTTTCTCATGGAAACTTGTAAAGAATCTTGGTTTTTCATCCAGAGCATCCCAGGACAATTAGAGATGTCTGTGGGAGGCTGTGAGGCATAGAGATGCTTAGGGAAGAAAGCATGCATTCATGGCTCAACCCATGGAATTGGGTTCAGAGTTCAGGACAAGTTTAAAGAGATGTTGCAGGGCAGCGAGTGGGTGGGGAGGGGGAGGAGGAGTCATTAGCTGACATGTAGCTGACATGTGTTATACCAAAATGAAGAGAATATGCCCTGCTAGCTTCAGCCAAAAATTTGAAACAGAATAATTTTAGAGACAACAGCAATGTGAAAATGATTTACTTATACGCTATTAAAAAGTCATTGCCAATGGCATAATAGCCCAGAATGTTTCAAGACATGTAAAAGATTAGCAAATAGAAAAGTCTAGAGGTATAATAATTAATAGTGATAGTCTACCGTATTTCTTTAGCTGAGTAACCCAGGTATGCAGAAGTAAAGGCATGATGAAGAAGGTCAACATTTGTGTAGTTGTAAGAGAATTACAATTTAGGGATTTAATTAAATCATTTATTTTTCCCCCTTAGACACAGTGTTTCATCATGGAAGGCTTATGAAATTAAAAAAAAGTCAAACCTACCTAACTTTCTAACTTGGAATTAATTTTCCTTGGTGTAGAATTGCTAAAATGGGCTTCATTATGTTCACAGTATTTGAAATAACTACTGTGGCCTGCTTTATTCATTTTCAGTGATGAAATATTGCTGAATTTCTCATAACGTACCAAGACAATGATGTGGACAAGTGAGTTGCATATTTACAATATGTTGTTCTTTCGTTTTACTGTGAAAAGTATTCTTAAATTATTTTAACAGAGCATATGCCTCTGTAATAAGTCAGTCTCCAAAATTTAATTGTTTACAATGAATATGCCAGGTTCTTTAGAAGATATATTGTTCTACTGGTTAAAAATATTAAGCAATTCCCAGAGCACTTACATTCAATTTGGTCTGGCTAGTTCATTACAGTTTTTTACTTAAAAAAGAGGAGGCATAGACAAGAGCCTTCAGAATAATGATACCAGTCCCCAAACTTTCATTCTAAATTGAGGTCAGGTAATTAGTGTGTGTTGCCCATAACAAACAGGTAATTATAATGGTAAATGCCCATCAGTTAAATCTACCTGGAAAAGTGGATTCCTTATTTGTGTGCTTTAACAACATTGGAATAACTCCTGAAACCAAGATTTTAACCACAACTTGTATACTTTCAAAATCTAGCATTTACTGCTTGTATAAATTTGTCATGCCTCTTTCATACCTTCCTATACAAATGGCACTTGAGCTAAATGGTGCTTGTGTTCACCATGGAAGAAAATCAAATGGGTCTGTAGTCTAGAATGAAAGTACAATACCATATTAAATTACATTTTTTGACTAAGGAAGACCAGCAAAGATATTTTAGGCATCAGTCAATGAAAACCCCACTTGAGGTATTTGCGTTCTGCTGTGTCTGCAGTTGTGTAATCACTGGGGATCTGATTAGCTCCATGTGTGTCTTTTCTCATTTATCATCTAACTTAGAGATCCATATGCAAATGAGAGTTAATGGGGGCATGATAGGGAAGTTGTCACACTCCCTTAGAGAAGTTACCTCCCTGACACAGAAATGCAGTAATAGATTATTTTTCTCCATGATGAGGAAAATTTTCTCTATTTAACTTTCTGGGTATATTTTTCAACACAAAATTTATATATTATCTTCTTTTATGGGTCATGAAAATGAATTGGTTAAATACAGTGATCATTAGCAGCAAAACAAAGAAAAAAAAAACCCAAACAGTCTCCTGGTTTGACACATAAGTCTCCAACAACTTTCTTGTACAGTAAGCATGAATGAGTTTCCAAATTTACAGTGCTGTGGGCCAGGCCCTGGCCCTTGGTAAAATCCCAGAGTAAATACTACCCAAGCTCTTTTAAAATAACCAGTTGGTCTATGTTGGTGATCTCTCTGCTTCATTACACACCACTGCCCCTTTTTCTTTTGAAATCTCTGTATCATTCATTCTAGCCTACCTTGGTAAGAGTTATTTATATATTAACAAATATGAATTATATACACCTATTGTCATAGATCCTCAACATCATTTCCCTCTTACGTAGAGTTACTACATTGAATTTTTACCTTCAGCTAATTCAATTTGGTTAAACAATATGCATGATATCTATTATCACAGGAATGTCTATATTGGTTACAGCTAGATCCAAAGTGGAAAACAAAGATATTAGGTGCAAACTAATTTATTGTTGAAATGTTCTATCCTTTTTTTAAATCCTAAAATAAAATCTGTAATTGTGTTTATGTTGCCAAAACCAGAGGTACCAATTTCTCACAAAGGAACGAAGTATGCTGGAATTTGTTCAAAAGTAGTGCTGTAAAATCCAAGTTATTGATTTAGTTAAGGAT
This sequence comes from Gorilla gorilla gorilla, assembly GCF_029281585.2. Taxonomy (NCBI): domain Eukaryota; kingdom Metazoa; phylum Chordata; class Mammalia; order Primates; family Hominidae; genus Gorilla; species Gorilla gorilla. The sequence goes on along the minus strand of NC_086017.1, from coordinate 187,670,663 downwards.
TTCCTCCAAAGATCATGTACAATATGACCCTTCTTTCTCTCTTTTACATCTGAACTATCTTCAGAAGATGTTTTTTCCCAGGGTTCTACTTGTGATAGATCCTTGATGAGGCACATAAAGAACTGATGTAGGTAGACTGATAAGACAGATGCCATCAATAAATGCCTTCCCCAAAATACTTGCCTGTCACAAGTTAATTTGAAGCAGTATTTTCTGTCATGAGGGTGGATTAATTTTGTCTATTTTCTCCTCTTGTCGTAATTCTTGTCATGTGAATAAGAATGTATTATAAAGAAGAACACACTAGACATTATAATTCTGTGATAACTCATTTTTGTGACAAAGAATATAATGAGACCAGACAATAGTGCAAATTCATCATATTCTTCCAGTGAACTTAATATTGACTTCCTGGCTTCTTTTCATGATTTCGAGGGCATGTCACTTATGGTTTTATACCAACCAAATGATTAAAGGAACCGCCATTCAAAGACTTGTACTGATTACAAAAGCCTTTTCAACAGGGAAATAAGAGAATCATTTTGATTTTCTTTCCTTTCCAGCTTAAACAGATATTTAATGTATATCTGTGATTTCATTTTGATGAAGAAAGACTCCTTGATTTGATAAAGTTACTCAGAAAATGTTATAAACTGGAAGATTGGACTGCATCTATCATTGGAAAAGGGTGAATTTTCTCAATAAATCACTATTATAAGTCATAGAGGAAAAACAAAGTTTTACTATAAAGAACCTTTTTGAAATGCTCTCCATATTTTGTGCCAGTAGCTAAGGCAAATCAATCACTTTTAACATGGTCTGTAGCTGCAGTTAGGAAGTTCTATTCAGGAAATACCTCCCTAGTGAACAATTTTTAAAAAACTTTCCTCTATTTGTGCTGCTTTCACCTTAACTCCATGGATGATTCTTCCATTTCTTCTCTCTATGTTGGAAGAAAAGGAGAAGCAATTACACAGAAACAGTCTCTCCTTTTGTACAACTTCAGGCAAACATTTAAACAGAAACAGAGAAGACAGACTCTGTAGGGAATATTGGAGCTAGAAGAACAGTCTACTACATAGAAATGCCATGTAACTAACACAGTGTTACCATTCCTATACTCAATATGGTCAGTGAAAATCATACATAATCATTTTTTTTATTCTGAGTTCAAATAGCTCCTCAGAACCCTCCTTAACACAAGCACTAGAAATGAGTTGGTAATAATTGGTTTTGTCTCAGGAGTTGAGGTCTACTTATTATTCTTGCCATGAGATTCACTATCTATGTGATTAGTACATGGACATTGTTAAATAAATGCTTATTGAATGGGTGATGAAATGTTTCAAATTTACAAAGAAAAAAATTCTACAGCCACATAATTGGGGTCTCATTTACCTTGTGGCCTAAAATAAGAATGCTCCCATCAACAACATCCTTTGCTATTGGACTCTGTGTTGCAGGAAGTCAGGGACCCCAAACGGAGGGACCAGCTGAAGCCATGGCAGAAGAACATGGATTGTGAAGATTTCATGGACATTTATTAGTTCCCCAAATTAATACTTTTATAACTTCTTATGCCTGCCTTTACTGTGATCTCTAAACATAAATGGGGGCCAGATATCGGGGAATCTGCCCCAATATTCATGTAGGTTCTTTTCTATTTTCCTTAAGTGTCAGCCAGCTTGAGAAATAAAGGGACAGAGTACAAAAGAGAGAAATTTTAAAGCTGGGCATCCGGGGGAGACATCACATGTCGGTAGGTTCCGTGATGCCCCACAAGCCTCAAAAACCAGCAAGATTTTATTAGGGATTTTCAAAAGGGGAGGGAGTGTGCAAATAGGTATGGGTCAAAGACATCAAGTACTTTACAAGGTAATAGAATATCACAAGGCAAGTGGAGGTGGGGTGAGATCACAGGACCACAGGACCAGGGTGAAATTAAAATTGCTAATGAAGTTTCAGGCACCATCGTTATTGATAACATCTTATCAGGAGACAGGGTTTTGAGAGCAACCGGTCTGACCAAAATTATTAGGCAGGAATTTCCTCTTCCTAATAAGCCTGGGAGTGCTGTGGGAGACTGGGGTCTATTTCAGCCCTGCAGTCTTAACCATAAGAGACAGGCACACCTGGGGGGCCATTTATAGGCCTATACCTCCAGGCGTGTATTCTCTTTCCCAGGGATGTTCCTTGCTGAGAAAAAGAATTCAGCGATATTTCTCCCATTTGTTTTTGAAAGAAGAGAAATATGGCTCTGTTCCACCTGGCTCATCGGCGGTCAGAGTTTAAGGTTATCTCTCTTATTCCCTGAACAATTGCTGTTATCCTGTTCTTTTTTCAAGGTGCCCAGATTTCATATTGCTCAAACACACATGCTGTACAATTTGTGCAGTTAACCCAATTATCACATGGTCCTGAGGTGACATACATCCTCCTCAGCTGACAGGATTAAGAGACTAGAGTAAAGACAGGCGTAGGAAATCACAAGGGTATTGACTGGGGAAGTGATAAGTGTCCATGAAATCTTTACAGTTTATGTTTAGAGATTGCAGTAAAGACAGGCATAAGAAATTATAAAAGTGTTAATTTGAGGAACTAATAAATGTCCATGAAATCTTCACAATCCATGTTCTTCTGCCACGGCTTCAGCCGGTCCCTCCGTTTGGGGTCCCTGACTTCCAGGAACAACTCTGTTTACAGAAGATGATGATCTCACCTAAAAACTCATGTGGAAAACTATTTGGACACCTGTGTTTATATACATGAAATCTATACATATTATAAGTATTTGCATAAACATAAATTCACTCACAGTATAGTGTAATGGAAAGAACTGTGAGGCTTTGCTTCTGCTTCTCCCTCTCTCAACCTTGGGTCTCAATTTTTTCAGCTGTAAAATTCAAGCACTGGATTTTCCTTTTTAATTCTATTCTTCTTTATTTCTACACACGTGTACAAAACCAATTGTAAGACAAACCAATACATTTCACTTGTCCTGATTTCATGGACTTATTTTTATCTGAGAGAAAAAAGTAGACATTTTACTTGAATTTTTTTTTTTGCCAAGAGGCTTTGATGGAAATGTCAAAACCCAGTGTGTGATTTTTTCCTTTTTCTAATTACAATTACCTGTAGCAAAAATATGCAATAATATTATTTCCTTGTTAGAACCTAGAGATTCCATTCCGATGTTGAGATTGGAATATCTCCAGCCTCTTGTGAAGTGAAGTACAAAGAATACATGTTCTGGCTGAGGCAGAATTTTTCCAGATAGAGACCCACTCTCAAGTCTCCTGGAAGATCTGCTGCCTTCTGAGAACAAAAGGCCTAATCTAATGTGGAGCCTCACAAATGGTGCTCACACAGAAAGCCCAAGTTACCCAATGGGGGAGCGGCTAATTGGCCAGACATTCTTGGAATGAATTTAGCTGCTGGTTGGCAGGTGGGATACATTGTAAAGCACCACATCCAGGCTGTACTGTAATTTGTTTTTAATTACTGTGTTTGCTTGGGAAAGGCTGTAAGGTCTACTCATTGCTCACATTGGTATGCTAATTGACTGTTTGGAGATTTACAAACTGGGTTTTACACAGTGTCCTTTTCTACTGCCTGTGGTGATCTGAATAGCATGTTATTTATTTAGATCTCCTGAAACTTTAAGTTTGAATATTTCAAATAAAGATAAAAGAGCAAACTTATCTCTTATTTCAACTGATAAAGACTGTAAGAATATATTACCCTCTAAGCATATATTTGATTTCATTTTGTGTCCTGGCTTAAAAAGTGGAATATTTTTGTGTGAAATGCTCGTGGATGTCCACAAGTAAATACTGATTTAAGTGCACACTCTTATGGCCCAGGGAGGTGGGAGGTGAGGTGGGGGTGAGAAGAGCAGCCAGGCTGCAAGAGAAACCAAGCAAATGGCAAGCCAGGTGCCTGCCCAGCAGGAAGCATGCCCAGGAGCAAAGTATGGGAGCTCAAAGTGGGTCAGATGGGGTTCAGGGGAGCACAGGTGCTGGGCAAATCCATGCCCACAACCTGGAAGCAGTCGTGGATCAAGCTGGGATGAAAGAGAAGAGACACAGAAATGACCTATGAGAATTACAAGGAGCTATTCAGAACTGGGTCAATCAGAGGATGCGCTGAAGGCAGGTGAGGGAGAAGGTGTGCATACAAGTCATAAGGGCTGTGTAAAAATCTCCAGATGTTGAACCTGAGAGCAGAGGATGTGTTGTTTATAATTGTGTCTCCAGGGCCTCCAAGATGTTGGGGTAGTGGTGAGGAACAGACACAAATTGCCAGAAATCTAAGGAGTCCTGTTGAGTTTGTTGCATTTGTAGTGATATAAAATTCCTGGTATGAAATGTTTAATATCAAAATCCCATGTTAAATATTTAGCCTCTCTGTACTTCCTGGGGTGGGGGCACATTTTTTGGTTTAACCAGGTGCACTCTAGTTCAGCCTTTGTTGGTCTACAATAGTCCTGGCATATAGGTGGTGCCTAATGAGTTTCATCTAATATTTATTTTAAAAAAGACAAGTTTTTCTTTCTGCAGCGTTTTGGTCCTAAATCTTGAAGATGTAAATGGTGCCTCTGTACCCATACAAACTCTACAGAAGCAGTACAAGGTTGAGTTTAGAACCTTTCTGTGAAATGTGGGTACCATCTCATGTTGACTTGGCAAATCTAAATATTTTTGCTTTATCCTATTTGAGTGATGGGTATGGGTTATGTTTTCTGCATAATTATACGAACTTTTATTTAGTCATTGTCAATACTGTTAAGAAGTTATTGCTGCATTGGGGTACTAGCTGAAACACAATATTATAAGGCCAAGGGGTCAGGAATTCTGACCTTAGCCAAAAGTACCCACTTTAAAGAGAAAGATAAATGTCTACACCCGTGTGCTTAATAATATTTATCTCTTTTGAAAATGTCACCCCTAAAAACGTGACTAAATCACTGCTACTGAAGCCACACTTCCTCCTAGGTAGGGATGGGATGGTGGGGTGGGGTTGATGTTGCATAGGGTTAAGAGCAGCAAGTAAGATTTCCCTGTGTTTAGTTTACAGCTCTACCACTTACTAGTGTTATGACATGAGTCAAGTTATCTCATCTGTAAATGGGGTTAGTAACAGCACTTACCTCATAGTGCTGGTGTGAAGATTGATGTGTGTATGTTATTATGCATAATGCTCTTAGAACAGTACTAGATCCACAGTAAATACTACCTAAGTGTTTGTTATCCTCAACAAAATTCTGTTTGTAATAGTAATTATTAACTATGACTCATACTTGAGAGGAGGAAGGTGAATGAAGGATAAAATGAGAGAAACTTTGTTCCCAAAGATCAACTAACATAATAGTGGATGGCATGAAAATGGAAACATTCATTCCAAGCAATTTTCTTTCTTCTCAGACATTTAACAAATATTTTATTTTCTGTCCAAGTGTTTGATAATATGGTGAATATAATTTACACATTTTTATGAATGAGATGATATAGTCATTAGACCATGCTGGAAAATGATTACTTATATACAGATCTATTAATTCCCTGTGATTTTCTTAAACAGTGGGCATAATAATCAGACTGTGCTTTCATAAGTGTAATTATAAAACAATATTGACGAAGAAGTCAAGACTGGTGCAATTAACACAAAATGGTAGAAACTAAGAATATTGTAATCTACTGACAACTGTAAAGCAAATTTATTCCACTGAAACAAGAAAAGAGATCCAAAATGAAAGTGTACATGGAGGATCCTCAATGCCGAAGCAAAATTTGGATTGCCAAGTAGCCAAAGTGGATCATCTAAGTGTAACGACGACTCTGATAAAGCCATTATCAGATCTTTGCTGAGGTATATTAACCCAAAGCCAAACTGTGACATCATAATCAACATACCCATCTTTATGATTTCTTCGTGGGATTGCCTTCTATTGTTTGAAATCACACTTAATCTTTCCACAATAGGGGGTCGATATGCAATTGTGAATTCCTAAATAACACTGGTTTACTCTCTAATTTCATCTAAGAGAAACATTTTATAAAATAATATTCAGATTCCATGCAGAAAAAAATGGAATACACAATAAACTGTCCACAGGGGGTTTCAGCATTCCATTTGGGGTGTCATACTGAATATTAAAATGCAATGTAATAATAAGATGTGTGGAAGAGACGAAATGATGGCGTTGTGCTAAATAACTTAGAGAAAAAAAAGACTACTTCACCTTAGACTGCTACTTTTTATTTATAGCTTCAACTGATATCTTGGCTTCAATCACAGAATCTCTAGTTAGTTTGCAGAGATGGTTCTATAAACCTCCTGGGGGAAGGGAAACGGCCTACTCTGATTGGTCCACCAATAGGAGACTAACTCAAGGAAAAAAAGGAGGGAAGATGAAGAAAATTTGTCAGCAATGTGTAAGGTGGAACAAAAATTTTCTGAGGGAAATGTGTGTAAGGGCAAGATCAGTTTAAAGACTAAGAATTTGGAGGACAATGGAGAGGCAAGACGATAAGCTAAGCCTACAGAAGAAAAATAGGAGACTGCTGCATTCTGAGCAGAGCTGGCTTAGAGAAGAAAAGTTCAAACTGGATATATAGTATTTTAATGTCATAGACCAAAGAGGGGGGACATGGCAATACAATACCTGTATAGCTATTTGTTCACAGCTACATTAACAGAATACATGGCATTTGCAGAATATCATGACTTAGAATAAAACAAAGCAAAACATTATTTAGTTAAATAAACTTGAGACTAGACACACCTAGTCATAATATGCTTGCACTAAGAATATGTGTAGATTATATATTTTGTTGCATATGTGAATAGATTTTTAATATATACAGCTATACTATATTTTATATTATATAATACATGGTATATTACATTATTCTATCCATCATTTTTAAGATTATTTCCATGAAAATAAAAAACTGTTAAAAAGGGTTATTAAAAAATGTCTGTAGAGCAGTCATTTCTGCATGGACGGAGCATGCTTAGTTAAATTGAATTTGAGGATCAAATCCTCTCAACTTTACCTTTAAAGTATATCCGGAGGCTGATTGCTTTTCACCCCTCCCATGCTGGTACCTTGATTATGGCGACAACCTTCTAACTGGTCTCCCTGTTTCTACCTCATTCCTCACATCACAGCCAAAGAGGTGTCTTGAAAACGGAAGTCCTGTTATGCTGCTCCTCTGCTCATAGGCTAATGGCTCTTCATCTCATTCAGAGTCCAAGTCCCTGCATGAACAGCACCTGCAGAAACAGAGCCCCACAGTAAGACCCAGCAGCTCCACAGAAGCTCGCTTACATGATATAGCCTTTGCATCTATATGATACAAAAAGCACTTTGTTTCACTGGATAATTCACTTCAAAGAGGTTGGAAATCAACCATTTTGCTTCCCAAGTTTCACAAACCTGGACCTAATTTCTGGCATTATGTTCACCATAACACAATTCTATTAGAATATAGCCATATGGTAGTTTCATGAAATTTGTCATAATTGAATTTTATCTGTTATTATACTTTGTGCTGTAGTTTAATGATTTTTTATTTTACCTGCACCTATTGCTACCTTGCAGTTAAGAGTTCCAAACTGACTTTTTAAAAAGATGAAATAAAATATTAAAAATATTTTGAGAGTGGAAAGTTCAAGATGGACATGTTTTGCTGTAGGAATTTTAAAGTTTTTTAAATTGTAAGAAGATGTACTTTTAACTTACAGTGACCCAAGTAGCTTAAAATAGAGAGAGATACTTTGAACTGATTCTTTGAAGATGCTTTCACATAAAGGGGACAAGTAACATTTATAATTGATGAGAATGCAGCATTGTGTAAGTACTAAAAAACTTTTGGACCAGATACAGTGTTTCCCAAATGTAATGTTCATTGTTAAAATGAAGATTCAAGGTCGTGCCTTAGAAATTCTTATTTAGAGTTGGAGTGGGGCTCAAAAATATGTTTATTTAAAAGTATTCCCTGGACCTTAGCTGGGCGTGCTCACAACGGTAATCCCAGCACTTAGGGAGGCAGAGGCAAGAGGATTACTGGAGCCCAGGAGTTCAAGACCAGCCTGGGCAACATAGCAAGAACTTGCTCTATTAAGAAAAATTTTTTGAAAATTAAATAAATAAATACAGTAGAAGTAATCCCTGGACCTCGTTTTGAGGAACTCTGGAATAAGCTTAAAGACAAGAAAATGGGGTCTTGTCTTGATAAGGAACTACATTGCTATGTGACCTTGGACATGTCATGTTCTGCCTCTTTTCAGTTTTTTCATCTATGATATTTGCAATTTACATTTGTATATAAATTTTATGGAATTTAAACATTGTTCCCAGTATTGTCTAATTTAATCTTTCTAGCATTTTGTAAGCAGTTTTTGTTGCCATTTTCTAGAAAAAAATTCAAGTTTCAGAAAGGTTAACCCAGATCAGTGATAGACAGCAGATCAGTGACAGAGCCAGGGTGAGAAATCGGGCTACTTTTTTCCTTGTTCTATGCCTGTCATTGTACTTCAGATGCAAAAGAAAGAGTAGATTCAGATTATATGTAAGTTTCCTTCTAGTTAAATTCAGCCAGTTTAGATAGATACAGGATTATTTTCAGCCTATATTTCCACTATAGCAGTGTTCAAATCCAAACAGTTATGATTCTAGTTAAATTGATAGCTGAAATACATTAAAGATGGAGCTAACCCATTTTTTAGTTTACACTATTCTGTTTTATTAATCACTGGGCTATACAGATGGCTTTACTTGATGATCAGTTCCATGGGTTGGCATGGGACTTTTGTGGAATGAGAGGCAATGAAAAGAGAAGGAATCAACAGAAGTAAATTAACTCTCACACTATGAAATCCCTGAGGAAGTTGTAGCAGATTTCTCCTTAGAATACACATTAATATTAGTTTCATGACTGGAGAGAAGCAACAGTAGCTTCACCGTGCTCACCTGTGTTTTGACAAAATGTGACACAGGGCAAAAGAGTAGGGATGATGAGAGATCAAGTAGTACTTGTATTAATTGCACATCTAACTGTGGGGAATGTGGTGTCTATGCACCCACAAGCAGGCTTCCTAATCCTGACCTACAGTGTTGGACACAGCCTCCTCTCAGGGCAGGATCCTTTCAGCAGAAGCAGATGTTCCATCTCTGCGGGAATGGTGCTCCCAAGGGAACAGGAGGTGGGAGAAGATGAGCTATGCAGGTCACTTCACTAAATAGGTAAGTTGCTCCTTCTCCTTGGAGACAAGTAAGAATAGGGCAAGAGGCAAGGAGGTTTGGAGGGAAAATTCCCCCTTATACAAACTGTAGGAGTGGGGCATCAACATTTCCCCTCTAATGATTGCATTCATCTAATAGCTGTCTTGGTGACTTGCAATGGAAATGAAAATCTTGAGTAGACTTTGAAGAGTAAGTTTTTGGTGAAGGAAACCTTTCTGTGTCCTCGTTCTCAGATATGAACTTTGGTATCTGGTTTATTTTACCTACTCTGAGGTGAAAGACTCTGCTGTTTTCACACACTGTATTTCTCTCTTTTTAGAGGCTCCCTCGAGGAAACCTGCCTGCACTCTAACTTGAGATTCCAGGCCATTACATCCAGCACGTTCTCTCCCCGGCCCACCCTTGCACGCATTGTTCCATAATCAGAAAAAATCCTCATGTCCTCAGCAGACAGAAATAGAAGGGCTGTATTTTTGAGAGTTTACTAAGTTGAAGACTTGTCTGGTGGCATTGTTGATATTTTATTTTCAGAAATAGAAGAGCATCTAATTTGAAGGGATAGAGAGTAAACAGCATTGCACAAAACTGGCATCATATTAAGTCTGCACAGTAAGAACCCACTGAGTGACAGTGGCTAGAGAGAGCACTATGGTAACCTAGGAAATAAGAAGTTAGAGTGTTAGGTAACAGAGAAAATCAAATTACTGTCAACTTGCTATAGGAACTCTGTTCAAGCAAATATGTCATGCCGCCAGTGGCAGACGTTTAAAAAGCCATGCCTCTAAGCAAATATATTGCTTGGCTACTCCCCTATTTTCACTTTTAATCTCAACTCCAAGATTTTCTACCCCTGTTTCTGCTCCTGTTCTTTGTTACCACAGATCCCCCTTCTACCACTGCTAGAATAGATTCCATGTTCAAGGTTCATAGGACAGCAGAGCTGAAAGCAATCTGAACATTTCTATTCCAACAGCCTCATTTTACAAAAGGAAACGGACTCTCAATGACATTAATTAATTTGTCCACATTCTCCCCGCAAAGCAGCAGCATTGGTGGTGGTAGAACCCAGCATTCCCAATCAGCCACTGACAATAAAAGAAGGTCACAGAATTACCTTATAGCAACTGTTTTCTATTTTTCCCTTCTATCATTTTAACATTTGAAAAGCTATCTAGTTTGAAAGAAACCGTAATCGTTTATAGCAGCTTCTAGGATTGATATTTCTGGAGATGCTTTGAGCTGTCCTTATAGGAACTACTAGTTATCATACCATTGTGGTTGTCGTTAATCACTATGTGCTTGACACTGCTAAGTGCTTCACAGATCTAATTTCATTTAACCTTCACAACTATGTTCCAAGAATCTTACAGAGGTTAAGTTCTTCAGGAGATACAATGTCAGATCTCATCAAATTCAGTTACAGTTTTTACCTTAGTATCTTAGTGAAGACAACAAAGGAATCATAATTTCCCTTAAAGCAGGGACTCTGACTAATCATAACTGAATCCATCAGATAGCGTCAGATAGAGTTCTACTTATTCTGTGAGTGCCAAGTGATATTTATGAGTTGTTCATGAGGAAGGGGTGGGGGATGGAGGAGTAGTGTACGTCGTTAAATACATTTGCTTTAGAAATTACCTTGAATGCGGCAGACCTGTGCTCAAGTGAATTGTTAACTGAGTCTATGACCCTGGGCAAGACATTTAATGAGCTGTGGGGTTACGAGTGTTTGTTGAGGCTGTGATACCGATGGCTTACATTCTGAACCTGGATGTTGGAAACTTCACAGAACAGGCCTGAAGGCACATTTTCAAATATCATTTCGAGCTACCACGCATACTGTTCATCACCCGAGTTCCACACAGGGCCCTGTAGTAGATGCTTTAGACACTTTTATTTCTCACGACTGCATTATTGCCACCTTACACAGAAGAACATTGAGACTTAAAGAAGGCTTGTTGCCAAGAGGCTAGTAAATGATAGAGTTGCTGTTTTCCCCTAGTGCGACTTGCTCCAAAGCCTGTTTACGCAGAAAGAACACCACCTCTACTTGTTAGCTCTGCCCCTTCCCACCCTGCCCCCATAAGTGATCTGTCAAAAACAGTTTGTTTGGAATTTCCTAAACGTGACTTATATATTAAAAGATAAAAATTCAGGAATTCCACAGCTGCTGGCAAAATTGATTTCCTAAAATTTCCCACTTGACTGATCTGTGACTGACATCCCTAGTCATACCAGTTATTTGAGTACTTCATTGAAAGAACACTTATCAGCAATTGCTATCTGCAAAAGGTATTAAGTGAGTGTCACTGCTATGACAGCTCATAAGTTCTAAACTGCTTTTATAAACCCATGGCTTGATGTAGCAAAGATGAGTGTTACCAGTTTAAATTTTTCTTCATCAGTAATTTCTGCAGTGACTCATATTGTAACTCAGAGGCATCTAATGGGTACAAACAAGGATGGATGAAGTAAATGCAGTGAAGATGGATCATTTTATATTTTTACAGAAACTGGCTTGGTTCTATTCATCTAGTTAGTGTTTATTCAGTGTTTACTATTTGCTAAGCACTGGCAGTAGGTGCTTTGCTAGCACTAGGTGCTAAGGGGAATATAAACAATTATTAGACATTGTTCCTTCTGTACGTTTATATTCTAGATGGTGTGAAAATACACACACATACACACACACAGCCATAGCTTATATGTGATTTACTCAGAAAAATTTTCAAGAATTTCAGGCCACACATAAATATACAAAATCATTCAATCCTCACAACAGCCCTATGAAACAGGTATCATCAACCCTGTTACAGTGAAAAAAACTGAGACTGAGAGAAGTTAGGGAATACAGCAAGGATGTGGACTTGAACTTAAGACTTCTAACTATAGGTCTTTGCCCGTTCTATTATTCTACCTCATCACACAATACTATGGCTTTCAATGAGTGAATAGAATTAAGTGCTTTGGAAATTTAGAACAGGGAAAAATTCTTGCAGGTCAAGATACTTGGTCTTGGGTGAAGTGCAAGACTCAGACAGATGAAGAGGAGGGAGAAGGGTGCATTCCAAAAAGAAGATTCAAGAACAATGTCTAATAGAAATATGAACAAGATGTGTTCAGGGCAATACATAAGCCAAAGTGAAGGGAATAGAGAATTGATGTCAAACAGGGTCAAAGATTATTTAGAGAGACAGCGGGGTCAGACTATGGTGACCCATAGAAGGCAGTTAATCAAACTCTGAGCTTCACTATGCCTTGGAAGTCCCTGAGGGTCAAAGTAATGTCTTCTCTCTGCCTCTCCTCTATTTCCCTCAGCTGAAACAAATGATTTTCTTGTTTTAAAGGTCAGTTTTAGTCTTCAGGACGCTCTCACTGTTATGATTTGGATATTATTTTTTCAAAGAACTCCTAGAGCATAAATCTTCATCCTGCAAAATTGATTACTTAATAAGGTTCTGAATTTTGTTTTTACCTAATTGTTTTAATTGAACTTGTTTTATGACTTCAGCCAGACAATAAACATCTGGAAAGCTGGGACTACGTCTTATTAGAAGCTATAGAGACTACCTTTAAAAATGCATGTCATAAAATAGTGATAAAATATATTTAGGAACAAAGAATCAAGAGCAGGAAAATTATAAATTGGGGTGGGTGGTAAAAAAAACAAGCACGCTTCAAGATGATAATATGATTTGTTATAAATGCTAAATTGAAAGGGAGCAAGGGGGGTATCACGATTTTTTAGCATCTGCTGTATTTTGGCTCTGTGTCCCCACCCAAATCACGTCTCAAATTGCAATCCTCACATGTAGAGGGAGGGACCTGGTGGGAGGTGATTGGATTATGGGGGTGGTTTCCCCATGCTGTTCCTGTGATAGTGAGAGAATTCTTACAAGGTCTGATGGTTTAAAAGTGGCACTTTTCCTTGTGTTCTCTCTCTCTCTTGCCATCTTGTGAAGATGTTTCTTCCCCTTTGCCTTCTGCCATGACTGTAAGTCTCCTGAGGCCTCCCAAGCCATGTGGAACTGAGAGTCAACTAAGCCCTTTTTGTTTATAAATTACCCAGTCTCAGGTAGTATCTTTTTAGCAGTGTGAAAACTAATACACCATCACAGAGGAATAAATCTTTAAAAATAGGAAGAAACGTATCTTCAAACAGCACTTTTTTTTAGCAACTGCTTTTAAAGGATTAATTTTGATGTATATCAATGTACATTATTTAACACATTCAAAAAGTACTGTTCCAGTTATCAATCTGTTGTTTCTCAGCTCCAAATTCACCCTTCATTGTCTGCAATGCAAAACCAGAAATGGACTGTGTAAACACTTCTCCTTTGCCAGCAAGTGTGGTGGTAAATGTTAAATGTCGTCTGGAGAGTGCTATGGAGAGCCACTGGAGAAGGCAGAGGTTTCTCTTCCTGGCTCTTCCCTGCTCCTCTCAGTAAGCTCCTGCAGAACGTGTCACGTTGCTTTCTAAAAGCAGCTTCTCATAACATTTCAGAGAGCAGCTTCCCAGAAAGTCCCATTGGTGTGGCTTCTCCCTGTGGATGGCTTCCTCTGGCACCTCTTTGGGCAACTTGACAGTGAATTCCAAGGAGCATAGACAGCTTCCCTGGTACCCCTCATGTGGCTTCACAGTGAGTCATGAAGCATGGCACCTCCCTGTGGATGGCTTTTCCCAGCACCACCCCTTCCAAGTAATTTCTGAGGTACCTTCTCATGGGTACAACTTCTGGAACCCCAGAGAGCAGTTCCTGGTGAGTGCCACTTTTGTGGCATCACCCTGAAGATGCCTTCCCAGAGGGTGTCTTCAGAGTGAGTCTCACTGATGCAAACTTTTATGCCACACAGTAGGCCACAGCTGTACCTTCTAACAGAAGGTCTGGGGTTCAGCCCTGAGGCGGATGCATCTTCCAGATTTCTTCCTACCTTGGGTTCTCTACCTCAGCCTTAGGGGTAATGGCTGCTTGAGTGTCCTTTTCACACTTTAGTAGCTAATTCCCTATTACAATTTTTTTATATTGAAATTTCCCTGTTCAACTCACTGCTTATTTTCTTTCTCCTAATTGGACTTTGACTGCAACAAGTGCTGAAAGCTTCAGAAAAACAATAGCAGGCCGTACTCCAACCATCTTTTACCACTCATCCCTACTCCCCAGAGATAATACTTTAAAACATTTATATACTTAGCTCCACATTTCTACATAAGATACTTATACTGTTATTTCTTGATTTATCAACTTTAGACATTATCCATTTTTATATTTATCCAATCATCCCAATGATTATAGTAATATCTTTTTTTGTTAAATTAATAATCATTACTTTATTATAACTATATAATTATTATTTACCATTCAGCCAACTTAAGTTCCATGATTATATTTTCTTTCTAGTCTGATTCTTTAAAAAATATTTAGTTTTGGAGCTACCAATTGCCTTGGCTATTATCTTTTTAGAATTTGTAACACTTATTTTCATTTTTAAAATGCTTTGAGAGATCTGCCAAATATCTATTAGGGGTTGTTTTCCACAGTCACATATGGATGAGTTCATCTTTTAAATTCATTTTTCTACAGAGTCACTACAGTATTACACATATAGAAACCATTAAGGAATATCTAACTTTGCCGTCTGATTTCTAATTCTGATATTGACCCACACCAGGAACGTGACTACAGATATATATTTTTAAGTATGTTGTGCTTAATTTTTTTTTTCTACAAAATGAAGAGAATGAAGTTTTAACTCTATGAGGTACTCTATGAGTTAGCTCTTGGATTCACGGATCCCTAATTTGTCTATTGAGTTATAACCTCTGCTCTAGGACTAAGTTAACTTCTTAGTATTAGCTGATTTTAAGTCAGTTTAACCCAGGAGTTTTGGCTACCTCTCAGAAACTTTGTAAAGATATTACATGTTGTGTTCCCTAGAGCCACCTACCCTAGGTGGGAGAACTGGTATTTTTTGTCTCTGCTCTTAGCCTATTCACACTGATAAAAACTAACCATTGTCAACATTTCTCTGAGCTATATGTCAGTATAATTCTGCCTATATGACTTTAACTGTATTTCTTAAACTTACATTAAGCACTTGGTTATTGAAAGTATTATGCTACATGATAGAGTAGTTTCTTTACTTAATGGAGGACAGTGCTATAAACACTGTGTAGAAGTTATATGATCAAGAATCCCTGAAAATGTTCTTACCTCATCTGTTTGTATATTCAGCAAATACTGTACATTTTAAGTGTCTGTGTCTTCTGGTACTTTTCTCAGTTCTGGGGAGGCAATAGTAAGCAAAAATACACAGCCACGGAGCTTACTGTTAGCAGCAGAGATAAACAATATCAAATAATCACATGAAGGAGTCTGTTGGCAACCATAATAAGTAATACAAGCTGGTGCATGGGGTGCGAACTTTACTTCGGGAGGGCTGCACTTAGGGAGGTCACAAGAGGCTTCACTGAGGAAATCATCCTGGAGCTGAGACCTGAAGGATGAGTAGGAGTTAATGAGGCAATAGGGGAGGGAAGAGTCCTCCATTCAGAGAAAACTGTGTTTAAAGACCAATGGCAGGGACACTACAGCCGGAACAAGGGACACAAAGGACTGTGTGACTGGGAGCAGGGAGCAAGGAAGGGTGGTGTATGATGGTGCTGAACAAGCAAGTGATGGCAGGGCATTGCAGAGCCTCACAGGCCTGCCAAGTATTGTGTTTACCCCAAGGAGAAGGGGAGCCATTGAAAGATTTTAGGCTGAAGCAAGGGAGCAGCAGCCCATTGTTGAGATTTCCACCTTGGAGCCAATTTCTAGGCAGTCCTGGTGAGAATAAACTGGACGGGGTCAGAGTGGACTCAGTCGGGCCAGTTAGGAGGCTTTTAACACAGAATTAAATATTTTAAATGTAAGATATTTTGCCTCAATTTTAATTGATGCCTGCTGTGTCTTTAAAAATTATTATTTCCCACACTGAACTTTTGTTGCCCTCTGGCCTTGACATCTCCCAAATATTTGTCCTTCTTTGTTGGTTGGGTCTATTGCCAGCTTCTGAACTGTCTTGCTGTAAACAATGGACGCATCCTATGCAGGATAGTAATTGCAATGTAAAACCCAAATCCTTCCCTCTAGTCACAAACTGGACATGAATTCCTAACAGCCAGGCAACTGCAGAAAGTGTACTGAGGCACAGTTGAACCAGGATTTTATATCTCCTTGATGAACAAATTGGCTTACCACACTGTCAGTCTGATTGTTTGCCTCTCAGCCAATTACTAAGACAACAGAAAATTGCAAATCCACTTAGCCAGTGAATTTGGCCATGTCATAGAGACTTGGTAATAAACTCTATTTCCAACTGTCTTCATAAAAAATAAATATATAACATTTGAAAATCACTCTGAAGGATGTAGCAAACATTTTTCAAATTTGTTCTGATGACACTGATATTGCTATCATAAAAACTTTAATTATCAGGCTGATATGAATTTATCTTAAGTTGCCTTGATATGGTTTGGCTGTGTCCCCACCCAAATCTCAACTAATTGTATCTCCCAGAATTCCCACATGTTGTGAGAGGGACCCAGGGGGAGGTAACTGAATCATGGGGGACAGTCTTTCCCTTGCTATTCTCGTGATAGTGAATAAGTCTCACGAGATCTGAAGGGTTTATCAGGGGTTTCTGCTTTTGCTTCTTCCTAATTTTTCTCTTGCCACCACCATGTAAGGTCTTTTGCTTCCCACCATGATTCTGAGGCCTCCCCAGCTGTATGGAACTGTAAGTCCAATTAAACCTCTTTTCGTCCCAGTCTCAGGTATGTCTTTATCAGCAGCATGAAAATGGACTAATACAGTAAATTGGTACTGGGAGTGGGACATTGCTAAAAAGACACCCGAAAATCTGGAAGTGACTTTGGAACTGGGTAACAGGAAGATGTTGGAACAGTTTGGAGGGCTCACAAGAAGATAGGAAAATGTGGGAAAGTTTGGAACCTCCTAGAGACTTGTTGAATGGCTTTGACAAAAATGCTGTTAGTGATATGAACAATAAGGTCCAGGCTGAGGTGGTCTCAGATGGAGATGAGGAACTTATTGAGAACTGGAGCAAAGGTGACTCTTGCTATGTTTAGCAAATAGACTGGAGGCATTTTGCCCCTGCCCTAGAGATTTATGGAACTTTGAACTTGAGAGAGATGATTTAGGGTATCTGATGGAAGAAATTTCTAAGCAGCAAAGCATTCCAAAGGTGTCTTGGGTGCTGTTAAAAGCATTCTGTTTTAGAAGAGAAACAGAGCAAAAAAGTTCAGAAAATTTGCAGCCTGATGATTCAGTAGAAAAGAAAAATCCTTTTTTTTTTTGAGGAGAAATTCAAGCCGGCTGCAGAAATTTGCAGAAGTAGCAAGGAGCCTAATGTTAATCCCCAAATCATGGGGAAAACGATTCCAGGCCATGTCAGAGACCGTCTCGGCAGCCCCTCCCATCAAAGGTCCAGAGGTCCAGGAGGAAAAAGTGGTTTCATGGGTCAGGCCCAGGGTTCTTGCACTGTATGTAGCCTAGGGACTTGGTGCCCTGTGTCCCAGCTGCTCCAGCTGTGGCTGAAAGGGGCCAACATAGAGCTCGGGCTGTGGCTTCAGAGGATGCAAGCCTCAAGCCTTGGCAGCTTCCATGTGATGTTCTGCAGGTGAACAGAAGTCAAGAATTGAGGTTTGGGAGCCTCTGCCTGGATTTCAGAAGATGTATGGAAACACCTGGATACCCAGGCAAAAGTTTGCTGCAGGGGCAGGGCCCTCATGGAGAACCTTTGCTAGGCCAATGTGGAAGGAAAATGTGGGGTTGGAGCCCTCACACAGAGTCCCTACTGGGGCACTGCCTAATGAAGCTGTGAAAAGGCCACCATCCTCCAGACCCCAGAATGGTAGATCCACTGACAGCTTGCACCGTGCACCTGGATAAGCTGCAGACACTCAATGACGGCCCATGGAAGCAGCCAGGAGGGAGGCTGCACCCTGCAAAGCCACAGAGGCAGTGCTGCCCAAGCTCATGGGAACCCATCTCTTGCATCATTGTGACCTGGATGTGAGACTTGGAGTCAAAGGGGAGATAATTTTGGAGCTTTAAAATTTGACTGCCCTGCATGGGCCCTGCAACCCCTTTGTTTTTGCAAATTTCTCCCATTTGGAATGACTGTATTTATCAAATACCTGTACCCCCATTGTATCTAAGAAATAACTAGCTTGCTTTTGATTGTTCAAGCTCATAGGTGGAAGGGAGTTGCCTTGTCTCAGATGAGGCTTTGGACTATGGACTTTTGAGTTAATGCTGAAATGAGTTAAGACTTTGGGGGACTGTTGGGAAGGCGTGACTGATTTTGAAATGTGAGGTAATGAAATTTGGGAGGAGCAGAATGGTATGGTTTGGCTGTGTTCCCACCCAAATCTCAACTTGAATTGTATCTCCCAGAATTCCAACGTGTTGTGGGAGGGACCCAGGGGGAGGTAATTTAATCATGGAGGCCAGTCTTTCCATGCTATTCTCCTGATAGCAAATAAGTCTCACAAGATCTGATGGGTTTATCAAGGGTTTCTGCTTTTGCTTCTTCTTCTTTTTCCTCTTGCCGTCACCATGTAAGAAGTGCCTTTCACCTCCCACCATGATTCTGAGGCCTCCCCAGCCATACGGAACTGCAAGTTCAATTAAACCTCTTTTTCTTTCCAGTCTCAGGTATGTCTTCATCAGCAGCATAAAAAGGGACTAATACATGCCTTGTTCTTTGCTTTGCCTCAATTAGAAGACTTTTCCCTTTACGTCTTCAGTGTTGTATGGCAGGGAGAGTGTTTCTACTCACTGGTTAAAGAATATATTCTTTCTATTTAAGTCATCATAAAGAGGCTCCCTTTAAAATTACAAACTTGCATTGGTCTATAAGCCTTAATAAGAACTAGTTCCTGAGGTGTGCCTGAGATAGGTAAACAAAGATTTTCACAGTAGCTAAAACGCAAAAATAAGTTACTATGTGCACTGCTTTATTTCAACCAGAAAACTCAAATAGCAAGAAAATCTTTTAATTCAGTGATTACATAGCTTTTTTTTATGGAAGCATGGATTATCACACTACAAATCCTGAACACTAATTCACAAAAATAATTTGTCCTTTTTCCTGAAGATGCCCCGTACTAGATGTTTACCAGTAAAGAGACTGACTAAACAGCACTCTCCTTAATAAGTTAACAGTGTCAACCACAGGTTCCTCATTTTAAGTTCCAGAAATTGCAGGACTTGGGAAATTGTTATTTGGGAAAGGGTTATGTAGAAAAAGTTCTACCTACTTTCTCTCCTATGGCTTCAGCTACCACCTAGATTCCCATGCTGCCAAAGCACTAGCATAGATCTGAGTCTCTCCTAAGTTCCAGTCCAGTGTTTTTGGAAGTTGATAGAATATGCTACCAGTGACCTAAACTCAACATGTTGAATTCTGAATTTAATCAAAATAATCTGTTCCACTTGAAGGGACATGGATGAAGCTGGACATAATCAGCAAACTATCAGAAGATCAGAAAACCAAACACCACATGTTCTCACTCATAAGTGGGAGTTGAACAATGAGAATACATGGACACAGGGAGGGGAACATCACACACCAGGGCCTGTCGGGGATTGGGGGGGGCTAGGGGAAGGATAACATTAAGAGAAATACCTAATGTAGGTGACAGATTGATGGGTGCAGCAAACCACCAGGGCACGTGTATACCTATGTAACAAAACTGCATGATCTGCACATGTAACCCAGAACTTAAAGTATAATAATAATAATAGTAAAAAATCTGTTCATTTTCCTGTGCTCGCTATATATATTAACATCGTTGTTCACCTTCATCCACTTTTTTTTTTTTGAAACAGGGTCTCACTCTGTCACCCTGGCTGGAGTGCAGTGGTGTAATCATGACTTACTGAAGCCTTGACTTCTTAGGCTCAAGCAATCTGTTTGCCTCAGCCCCCCATGTAGCTGGGACTACAGGCATGTATCACCAAACCTGGCTAATTTTTAAATTTTTTGTAGAGACAGGGCCTCACTGTGTTTTCCAGGTGGCTCTTGGACTCCTGGGTTCAAGCAATCTTCCTGTCTCGGCCTCCCAAAGTGCTGGGGTTACAGGTGTGAGCCATCACACCAGCCTTCATCCATGTTTTAAGGACATTTTCTTTTACTCTTTCCTCTTTCATACTAAAATCCTTCTGCTATTGCCTTTGGAGAAAACCTTCTGAACAGGTTTTTCCATTCACTACAACAGTTATAGTTCTATGTGGTCTTTTTCGCCAGTAGTTTTGAGTTTCTAGGGACTTACTGGTTTCCCTAGGCCAGTCTCTTCTTTCTCTAAATGTATATATTATCATTAGTAAAATTGAACTTAATTTTCGATGCGCAATTGTATGAATTTTCACATTTAGACTCCCATACATCACCACATCAGGATACACAGTAGTTCCCACATGCTCTCGCTTTAAGGCGATATGCGTCCCTACCCCTATCTCTAAACCCTGGCAACCACCCATTCTTCGTCCCTGTGGTTTTGTCTTTTTGAGAATGCTATATAAATGGCAATATACTAGCTCCTGATACTCACCATAATCCCTCTGAGATTAATTCAAGTTGTTGCAGGTGTCTACGGTTTGTTTCTTTTTGATGCTGCATTGTACTCCATTGTATGGATATGCCACAATTGGTTTGTCCATTCATCAGCTGAAAGACATTTGGCTTGTTTCCAATTTCTTGTGCTTATAGATAGAGCTTCTATGAAAATTGATCCTGTTAATTTTGGAAAGTAAATTTTCATTTTACTAGTGTAAATCCCCAGCTGAAATTTCTTGATGGTTTCTTGTTACTTACAGACCCAAGATTCTTAACATCCAAGACATCCAAATATTCGAGATGTTTCTTAAGCCTTTGTTATGATATATATTTTGTTTAATGTGGCCATTAACATATAACTCTATATTAGTCTTCTATTGCTGCCTTAACAAATTACTGCAAACATAGTGGTTTAAAACGGCATAACCTTTTCATCTTATAGTTACATAGATAACAAGTCTCACTGGGCTAAAATTAAGGTGCTGGTTGTCTCCATCCCTTTCTAGAAGCTCTGGGGAAGAATCCTCATCCAGACTCATTCAGATTGTTGGCAGAATTTAGAACCTTGCAGTTGTAGGACTAAGGTTCCTGTTTTCTTGCTGGCTGTAGGCTGAGAGATGTTCTCATCTAGAGACTGCCACATCTTTGGTTCTTGGCCCTTTTCCTCCACTGTTGCAGACATGGAAGTCAAGTCCTTCTCATGTCTTGGATCTCTGACATCCCCTCTGTCTCTTCCTCTGTATTTAAGGACTCATGTTATTAGACTGGACCCACCTGAATAATCCATAACCATCTCCATATCTCCAAGCCAGCTGAGTAGTGACAATAATTCCATCTGCTGCCTTGATTCTCTTTTGCTGTGAAACATACCATGTTCGCAAGATTAAGATGTGAACGTTTTTGGGTAGGAGCATTTTTCTACCTACCACATACTATAACTAATTTTGTTTTATGGTTTTTCTCCTTCCTGAGAAAGAAAACTATGAACAGTTTATTTATTTATCCATAGTGTTTAGTAGTATAGTATCTGGCCACCAGCTGTCATTCAAACATGTTTAAAGAATGAATGAACAATTAAGTTTTTAAATAATTAGCCTGAAATATAGAAGAACCTCAATTATCATTCAGTAAGGAAATGTGTATTTCTGTTAATTAATATGGTAGATGTCAAGATGCCTTGGAATATAATTTTTGCATAATGATTGTAAAGTATTCTTTATGTTTGCTTTGGTAGCAAATATAATAATGTTTGTATTCCCTTCTTCTCTGTTTGCTTCCATTAGGGGTTTTAGGACAGGTTCTCAGTTTCTCTGCTTCCCAGCTATGGGGGGAAGAAAAACACATTTCTAGCCAATGTACTTAAGCAAGCATTTGCTAGAGAAGATTCTGGAAGGGCTTTTGCTTTTTCTGATGAAAAGGACAAATGTAGCCAGCACATAGGGCTACCATGTATGAAGGGCAGCAGAACAGAACCTGAATCTTTTGTGACATTCTTAATCAGTTAAATCAACACTAGTGACCCTCCATATCCAAACTTCTTCTCATATAAGAAAATAAATATGATTCATGTTTGTTTGTAGCCGACAGTATCCCATGGCCCCTCAAATATACACACACATTCAGACTTTCTGCACATGCTTCCTCGTCATCAGTTTCTCAGAAACAAATGGACAAATGGACAAATTAAGTGAAATGTGAATTAATATACTTGAATTTGTGAAGGCAAAAGGGCTTGAAACTCAGTTGCCCTAATCAAGTGAAAACAAAGCTCACCAAAATCCAATGGCCTCTGAAGAAAATCCTTAGAAGGAAATATTAAAGGTGAGAATAGAATCAATTATTTCTTTTCCAATATAAAAAGTCAAGAAAGCCTTTTTTATTGCAAGACTTTCTTCCTTACTCTCTAGAATCCAAACTGGAAAAAAACAGTTATCTGTCTTTGATCAAGAAGCCAAAGCAATTCATTCAATAACTTTCTTCTATTCTATACTGCTTTAATTGTCTTGAAGAAATCAATCTACTTGGGAAATTCTAGTCCACATATATATCAAGTGTTTTGATACTTAGGTCAGCTAGATTAAAAGTA
This sequence comes from Gorilla gorilla gorilla, assembly GCF_029281585.2. Lineage (NCBI taxonomy): Eukaryota > Metazoa > Chordata > Mammalia > Primates > Hominidae > Gorilla > Gorilla gorilla. Next base: position 187,647,702 of record NC_086017.1, on the reverse strand, counting down.
AAGCCACTTAGGTCAGCTAGATTAAAATGGAAGGATATAATTTTTTGGTTTACTTTCACAAATCAAAGTATCTAGAGATCAAAAGATCAAATTTGATATTTATTAAGTTAATTTCAAGAACAATAAAAATCTAAGACTTCTGTGACATATATAGCACAATTTTGTAAAATCGTTTTCAGATAGAATGAAATGATAAAAGAATTTCATACTTTGATGTATCTCTTATTCTGAAGCTTAAGCTTGGTGTCTGCCAATAGAACAAACTCTGCATAGAATATCAACGATGTTATACTACCAGCGTCATCCGGAAAGGAAGCCTCTGTAGAAATTACCATGCATAATAAATGGGAATAATCATGTACTTGAAGTCCGCAAATGCTCTTAATTTTTAGTGACTATTAATGCCTACTTGGTAAGTGTTAAGTCACTGTGTTGAATGTTTCACATGCTTTACATCATGCTTTTTTTTAAAAAAATATTTCCGTTGGTTTTTGGGGAACAGGTGGTATTTGGTTACATAAGTAAGTTATTTAGTGGTGATTTGTGAGATGTTGGTACACCCATCACCTGAGAAATATACATAGTCTTTTAATGGCTCAACCCCTTCTCACCCTTTCCCCTCGAGTCCCCAAAGTCCATTGTGTCATTACTATGCCTTCACATCCTCATAGCTCTGCTCCCACTTATGAGTGACAATATATGATGTTTGGTTTTCCATTCTTGAGTTACTTCACTTAGAACACTAGCCTCCAATTCTGTCCACGTTGCTGTGAATGCCATTAATTCATTCCTTTTTATGGCTGAGTAGTATTCCATCACACATGTATATATATCACAGTTTCTTTATCCACTTGTTGATTGATGGGCATTTGGGTTGATTCCACATTTTTGCAATTTTGAATTGTGCTGCTGTAAACATGCATGTGCAAATATCTTTTTTATATAATGACTTCTTTTTCTCTGGGTAGACACCCAGTGGTGGGATTACTGGATCAAATGGTAGTTCTACTGTTAGCTCTTTAAGGGATCTCCACACCATTTTCCATAGTGGTTGCACTAGTTTACAGTCCCACCAGCAGTGTAGAAGTGTTCCCTTTTCACTGCATCCACACCAACATCTGTTATTTTTTATTTTTTGATTATGGCCATTCTTGCGGGAATAAGGTGGTATTGCATAGTGGTTTTAATTTGCATTTCCCTGATAATTAATGATGTTGGGCATTTTTTCATATGTTTGCTGACGATTTGTATGTCTTCTTGTGAGAATTGTCTATTCATGTCCTTAGCATTCTTTTTGATAGAATTGTTTATTTCTTGCTAATTTGTTTGCATTCCTTGTAGATTCTGGATATTAGTCTTTTGTTAGATGTGTAGAATGTGAAGATTTTCTCTTACTCTGTAAGTTGTCCGTTTACTCTGCTACTGTTCCTTTTGTTGTGCAAAAGCTCTTTAGTTTAATTAAGTCCCACCTATTTGTCTTTTATTGCATTTGCTTTTGGGTTATTGGTCATGAAATCTTTGCCTAAGCCAATGTCTAGAAGGGTTTTTTAAATGTTATCTTCTAGAATTTTTATAGTTTCAGGTCTTAGATTTAAGTCCTTCATCCATCTTGAGTTGATTTTTGTAAAAGATGAGACAGGAGGATCCAATTTTATTCTCCTACATGTGGCTTGTCAATTATCCCAGCACCATTTGTTGAATAGGGTGTCATTCCAACTTTATGTTTTTGTTTGCTTTATCGAAGATCAGTTGGCTGTAAGTATTTGGGTTTATTTCTGGGTTCTCTATTCTGTTCCATTGGTCTGTGTGCTTATTTTTATACCAGTACCATGCTGTTTTAGTAACTATGTCCTTATAGTATACTTTGAAATCAAGTAATGTGATGCCTCCAGATTTATTCTTTTTGCTAACTTTTGCTTTAGGTATGCAGGCTCTTTTTTGGTTCCATATGAATTTTAGGATTGTTTTTTCTAGTTCTGTGAAGAATGCTGGTGGTATTTTGATGGGAATTGCATTGAGTTTGTAGATTGCTTTTGGCATAATGTCATTTTCACAATATTGAGTCTACCCATCCATGATCATAGGATATGTTCCCATTTGTGTCATCCATGATTTCTTTCAGCAGTGTTTTGTAGTTTTACTTGTAGAGGTCATTCACATCCTTGGTTAAGTATATTCCTAAGTTTTTTGTTTTTTGGTTTTTTTTTTTTGCAGCTATTGTAAAAGGGTTTGAGTTCTTGATTTGATTCTCTGCTTGGTCATTGTTGGTGTATAGCAGAGCTACTAATTTGTGTACACTAATTTTGTATCCTGAAACTTTGCCGAATTCATTTATCAGTTCCAGGAGTTTTTGGAGGAATCTTTAGGGTTTTGTAGGTATACAATATCATCATCAGCAAACAGTGACAGTTTGACTTCCTCGTTATCAATTTAGATGGGCTTTCTTTCTTTCTCTTGTCTGGTTGCTATGGCTAAGGCTTCCAGTACCATGTTGAATAGAAGTGGTAAGAGTGGGCATCCTTGTCTTGCTCCAGTTCCCAGAGTGAATGCTTTTAACTTTTCCGTGTTCAGTATTATGTGGGCTGTGGGGTTACCATAGGTGGTTTCTATTATCTTAAAGTATGTCCCTTCTATGCTGATTTTGCTGAGGGCTTTAATCATAAAGGGATACTGGATTTTGTCAAATGCTTTTGCTGCATCTATTGAGATGATCATATAATTTTTGTTTTTAATTCTGTTTATGTGGCATATCACATTTATTGAGTTGTGGATGTTAAAACATCCCTGCATCCCTGGTATAAAATCCACTTGATTATGTTGGATTTTATTTTGATATGCTGTTGGATTCAGTTAGCTAGTATTTTGTTAAGGATTTTTGCATATATGTTCATCAGGAACATTGGTATGTAGTTTTCTTTTGTTATTATGATTTTTCCTTGTTTTGGTATTAGGGTTATACGGGCTTCATAGAACAATTTAGGGAGGATTCTCTCTTTCTCTATGTTGTAAAACAGTGTCAATAGAATTGGTACCAATTCTTCTTTGAATGTCTGATAGAATTCAACTGTGAATCTGTCTGGTTCTGAACTTTTTTTTGTTGGTAATTGTTTTATTACCATTTCAATCTCTCTGCTTGTTATTGGTTGGTTCAGGTTTTTAATATTTCCTGATTTAAGTTGAGAGGGTTATATGTTTCCAGGAATGTTTCCATCTCCTCTAGGTTTCCTAGTTTATGCATGTAAAGGTGTTCATAGTAGCTTTGAATGATCTTTTGTATTTCTGTGGTGTCGGTTGTAATATCTCCCATTCTGTTTCTAATTGAGCTTATTTGGATCCTCTCCTTTTCTTGGTTAATCTTGCTAATGGTCTATCAATTGTATGTATCTGTTCAAATACATTTTTGTTTCATTTATCTTTTGTGGGTTTTTGTTTGTTTGTTTCAATTTAATTTAGTTCTGCTCCGATCTTGGTTATATCCTTTCTTCTGCTGGATTTGGGTTTGGTTTGTTCTTGTTTCTCTAGTTCCTTGTGGTGTGACATTATGTTGTCTATTTGTGCTCGTTTAGACTTTTTGATGTAGACACTTAAGGCTATGAAATTTCCTCTTAGCACTGTCTCGGCTGTGTCCCACAGGTTTTGATAGATTGTGCCACTATATTGTTCAGTTCAAAGAATTTTTAAATTTCCATCTTGATTGATTGTCATCTGAAAGAGTACTAGATATAATGTCAATTTTCTTAAATTTATTGTGACTTTTTTTGTGGCCTAGTATGTGGTCTATCTTGGAGAAAGTTCCATGTGCTGATGAACAGAATGTGTATTCTGCAGTTGTTGAGTAGAATGTTCTATAAATATCTGTTAAGTTCATTTATTGTAAGGTATAGTTTAAATCCATTGTTTCTTTATTGACTTTGTCTTAACAACCTGTCTAGTGCTGTCAGTGGAGTGTTGAAGACCCCACTATTTTTGTGTTGCTGTATATCTCATTTCTTAGGTCTAGTAGTAATTGTTTTATAAATTTGGAAGCTCCAGTGTTAGGTGCATATATATTTAGGATTGTGATATTTTATCATTATATAATGTCTCTTTTTGTCTTTTTTAAGTGCTGTTGCTTCAAAGTTTGTTTTTTTCTGATATAAGAATAGCTACTCCTGATTGCTTTTGGTGGCCATTTGTATGGAACGTCTTTTTCCACCCCTTTAACTTAGGTTAAGTCCTTATGTGTTGGGTGAGTCTCTTGAAGGCAGCAGATAGTTAGCTGGTGAATTCTTAACCATTCTGCAATTCTACATCTTTTAAGTGGAGCATTTAGGCCATTTATATTCAATGTTAGTATTGAGATGTGAGGTACATTCACCACGCTGTTACCTGTATACCTATATTTTTTGGTATTTTTCTTTTAAAGGTCCTGTGAGATTTATGCTTTAAAGAGGTTCTCTTTTGATGTGTTTCCAGAATTTGTTTCAAGATTTAGAACTCCTTGTAGCAGTTCTTGTAGTGCCAGCATGTTAGTAGCGAATTCTCTCAGCATTTGTTTATCTGAAAAATACTGTATCTTTCCTTCATTTATGAAGCTTAGGACAGAAAATTCTTGGCTGATAATTGTTTTATTTAAGAAGGCTAAAGATAGGACCCCAATCCCTTCTAGTTTGTAGGATTTCTGCTAAGAAATCTGCTGTTAATCTGATAGTTTTTCCTTTATAAGTTACCTGGTGCTTTTGCCTCAAAGTTCTTAAGATTCTTTCCTTCATCTTGACTTCAGATATTCTGATGACAACGTGCCTAGGTGAAGATCTCTTTGTGATGAATTTCCCAGGTTTTTTTTTTTTTTTTGAGCTTCTTGTATTTGGATGTCTAGGTCTCTAGCAAGGCCTTGGAAGTATTCCTTGATTATTTCCCTAAATATGTTTCCCAAACTTTTAGATTTCTCTTTTTCCTCAGGAATGCCAATTATTCTTAGGTTAGGTCATTTAACATACTCCCAAATTTCTTGGGGGCTTTGTTCATTTTTTTAAATTCTCTTTTCTTTGTCTTCGTTGGATTGGGTTAATTTGAAAACCTTGTATTTGAGCTCTGAAGTTCTTTCTTCTGCTTGTTTGATGCTATTGCTGAGACTTTCCAGTACATTTTCATTTCTCTGACTGTGTCCTTTATTTCCTGAAGTTGTGATTATTTTTTATTTATGCTGTCTATTTTGCTGAAGATTTCTCCCCTCATACTTTGTGTCTTTTTTTTTTTTAATTTCCTTAAATTGGACTTTACCTTTCTCTGGTGCCTCCTTGATTAGCTTAATAATTGACCTTCTGAATTCCTTTTCAGGTAAATCAGGGATTTCCTCTTGGTTTGGATCCTTTGCTGGTAAGCTAGTGTGATTTTGGGGGGGTTGTTAAAGAACCTTTTTTGTCATATTACCAGAATTATTTTTCTGTTTTTCTCTCATTTGGGTAGGCTATGTCAGAGGGAAGATCTGGGGTTCAAGGCTGCTGTTCAGATTCTTTTGTCCCACAGGGTGTTCCCTTGATGTAGTACTATCCCCCCTTTTTTAGGGATGTGGCTTCCTGAGAGCAGAACTGAGGTGATTGTTATTTCTCTTCTAAATCTAGCCACCCAGCAGGGCTGCCAGACTCCAGGCTGGTACTGGAGGTTGTCTGTACAGAGTCCTGTGATGTGAACCATCTTCAGGCCTCTCAGCCATGGATACCAGTACTGTACTCTGATGGAGGTGGCAGGAAGTGAAATGGACTCTGTGAGGGTCCTTAGTTGCAGTTGTTTAGTGCACTAGTTTTGCACTGACTGGCCTCCTGCCAGGAGGTGGTGCTTCCAAGAGAGCATCAGCTGAGGTAGTATAGGGAAGGATCCGGCTGTGAGCGGGGCCCTAGAACTCCCAAGAGAATATGCCCTTTGTCTTCAGCTACCAGAGTGGGTAGGGAAGGACCATCAGGTGGGGACAGGGTTAGGTGTCTCTGAGCTCAGACCCTCCTTAGGCTGGGCTTGGGATGTGGTTCCCAGGTCAATGGAGTTATATTCCCAGGAGGATTACGGCTGCCTCTGCTGTGTAATGCAGGTTTTCAGGGAAGTTGGGGAAAGTTGGCAGTTACAGGCCTCATCCAGCTTCCATGCAACCGAAAAGGCCGGTCTCACTCCCACCATACCCCCACCAACAACACCGAGTTTGTTTCCAGGCAGTGGGTGAGCATGGCTGTCAACTTGCCCAAGGCTATAAGCCTCCCAGCTGAGAAAGCAAGCAAGGCTTTTGCATCGCCCTGCCTGTTGAGTCTGCACACTAGATTCATGCCCTCCTGCAAGTTCTGGCCAGGAGACTTCACATTCGGTTGGAATTGTTAGGAAGTTCAGCTGGAGGTTTCCTTTTTTCTGTGGTCTTTTCCCAGTACCTCTGGCAGCCCACCCCAAACACCCCTGTGAGCCAAGTCAGAAATGGCTTTCCTGGGGACCTAGAGAACCCACAGGGATTTTCCCACTGCGTCCTCTACCCCTGTATTTCACCTGGCTGTCTAATATGACTCAGCTCCAGGGTAAGGTCAAACCCTCCCGTAATCTAGATCTTCAGGTTCCCCAGTGATGGTGTGTGTTTGGGAGCACATGATGCCCCTTTCCCACTTTCAAAATTTGCGCACTCACTATTTGGGCTGTCTTCTGGGTCCTGCAGGAGGAATCCACTTCCTTCGGAGGGTCTGTGGATTCTCTTGGCTTTCCTGGTGTATTCCTGCAGTAGTTCTGGAGCAAAATTTCACCATGTGAGTCTCCACACATGGCTCTGTCCATCCAAGTGGGAGCTGCAATTTAGTCCTGCCTTCTATCCACCATTTTGCACATCATGGTTTAATTCTCCAACAATCCTATGAAACTGGCATTCTTATTGTTGTTATTTTACAGATGAGCAAGCAGCCTGAGCAGTAGTTAGGTAATTTGCTCATGGTCACACAAGAAGGGTAGAGTAAGGATTCAAATCCCAGAAATTTGACTGCAGAGACAGAGCTTTAAGCTATTATTGCTTGAAAGAATATTGAAGACAGCTGCATATCCTAAATTGAACTAGCCTAGCCTATCCAACCAGTAGACAGAGTATCTTATAATCTTCAAAGGTTAAGTTGTCTAGGAAGACTTAGCGAACCTCTGTATGGTCTAAAACCAAACATATTGCAGTAAACATTGTATATCTTGGTCACAGGGTATCGCAATGAAGCTGAGGATGTTTATGCTTCAGGTCCTCTCACTCATTTTGAAATATTTCAAGACTTTGTACACAATTTTGTATTAATATTTGTGTTATTTACTACAAAGGGATCCCTCAAATTATAGAAACTTTGGGACCCTACAACTTGGGTCCACATCTGGTTACTGTAAATATACTGTTTAAATTCAGGTAATTATTACATAGTTCGATCAAAGTCAGGCCAATAAATACTGTTTTCCAGTAAATATTAAATATTCTGTAGTTTCTGTGGTTTCTCCTTGTTTGTAGCAGGTAATGTAACTCAACTCCGTGTTATTAAACTGGAAAAATAATGTCAGTTCTAATATTAATTAGGCTTGATGACCGCTTGATTGACAATTGCTTGAAATCATTTTTATCTCCAATTGGCATTGGTGCTACTTGGTGATGTTATTCTTACCTCTCCACATTTATTTAAATCCTTTATTTTCAATTTGAGGGGTAAAAGGAGTATTTTAGTGGGTTTTATGTCATATTTATCCCTCAAATAATTCCATCCCTTAAAAATCTGTTTAACTCTACAAAATGCCCTAGATACCTAGGAAAATAATTTGTACAATTTATCCTCCAAACATACCATGAAGATTGAAACCTTAAAATTGTGATGGAAAAGCAAAGCTACACAAGGAAATTATTTGCCTCTAAATGCTACAAAGTATGTTGCAAATTTAGGAATAAAAGAAGGTTTTCAGATGGCATCATCTAATATTAAGGGATCAGATAACAAATAATAGGAACAATATGGGTTTCAGGCACATACTATAAAAGAGTACTCAGTACCATACTGAAATTATCAAGATCATATCTTACACTTGAATACAAGTTGTTGCTTAAATCCAAATTGTTATATTAGGAATCTTGGTAGGTGGACAGGTGAGTATAAAATTAAGGTCTTACAATTTCAAAAAAAGAAATGTGTTTGGATTCTAGGATTTGGGCATGAACATTTAATTATATACTTATGTATTATAATTAAATAGTAAAGATTTATGAATAAAATGTGAATCAACTAACACTAATGTTAAGGGGATTTTTTGCTCACAAAGAACAGATGAAATAGAACTATTGAAATTGTCTTTTTTTTTTTTTTTAGGCATTTCTTTGAGTCTTTAGGCAAACCTATGTAAGGAAAATTATGGCAGATTTAATTTCTTCTAACATTTTACCTGCACTTTTTCCATAGCATTTATTAACAGTTTGTTTGTTAGTTAGTTATGTATCAGCTTTTTCTCTCTCATTAGATTTTAAGATCTTCCAGGTAGGGCTTGAGACTGAATGCTCTTTTGTCTTTCATTGCACCTTTAATTGTTGGTGTTCAAGGGATTGTAGTTAGATAAATAGACCTGTTCAGTTTAGTAGGAGTAAAATTCAAGAGACCTGCATTTGTGTATAGAGAAGCATTGAGCTGAATTCTTTCAGCAGGCAAGACATTCAGTGGTAATGAGATAAGTAGGTATGTTAGGAATCTCTGTTAAGATTTCCTAATTACTAAATAATATTTATCATATTAAAAGCACAGGAAGGTCAAAAGCTTATAAAGAAAACAGCACATAACAATTTGTTAAATGATACTAACTAAGCTAAGAGAAAAGACATTTATTTACATTTATGTGTCCTTTCCAGTTTGGATGACTTTTATATCTTTCTCCTGTCTGACTGTTCTAATGAGGACTTCCAGTACTATGTCGAATAACAATGGAGACAGTGTGCATCCTTGTCATGTTCCAGATCTTAGAGGAAAGGCTTTCAGTTTTCCCTATTCAGTATGATGTGGGTCATACTAGCTGTGTGTCTATCACACATGGCTTTTATTATGTTGAAGTATGTTCCTTCTATACCCAGTTTTTTGAGGGATTTTTTTTTTTATCAAGAAATGATGTTGAATTTTATCAAATGGTTTTGCGGCATTAGTTGAAATGATCATATAATTTTTATCCTTCATTCTGTTGATACGATGTATCATGTTGATTGATTTGTGTATATTCAACTATCTCTGCATCCCAGGGATAAATCCCACTTGGTCATGATGGATGACCACTCTAATGTATTGTTGAATTTGGTTGCTGGTATTTTGTTGAGGATTTTTACATCAATATTCATCAGAAATACTGGCTTGTAGGTTTCTTTTTTTAAATCATTTTTTTTATGCGTCTTTGTCTGGTTTTGGTATCAGGATAATACTGGCCTCATACAATGGGTTTAAAAGTATTTCCTCCTTCTCTGTTTTTCAGAATGGTTTGAGTAGGATTGATATTAGTTCTTTAAATATGTGGTAGAATTCAGCAGGGAAGCCATCAGGTCCTGGGCTTTTCTTTATGGGAAGACTTTTGATTACCACTTCAATCTTGTTGCTTGTTATTGGTCTGTTCTGATTTTAGATTTCTTCTTGGTTCAATCTTGGTAGGCTGTATGTATCTAGGAATTTATCCATTTCTTCTAGATTTTCCAAGTTGTTGGCATGTAATTGCTCATAGTAGTCTCTAATGATCCTTTGAATTTCTGCAGTATCAGTTGTAATGTCTTTTTTTAAATTTCATTTGTTTAAATCCTCTATTTATTTCTTAGTGTGGATAAAGGTTTGTCAATTTTGTTTAACTTTTCAAAAAAATCTTTTTGTTTCACTAATCTTTCATATTATATTTTTTATTTCAATTTTATTTATTTCTGCTCTGAACTTTATTCTTTTCTACTAATTTGGGGTTTTGTTTGCTCTTGCTTTCTAGTTCTTAAGATGCACCATTAGATTGTTTAATTCAAGTGTTGTAGGCACTTATAGCTATAAACTTTCTTCTGAGTACTGCTTTTCCTGTATCTCATAGGTTTTTGTATGTTGTATTTCCATTATCATTTGTTTCAATAAATTTTTCAATTGCCTTCTTAATTTCTTCATTGACCCACTGGTCATTCAGGAGCATATTGTTTAATTTCCATGTATTTGTATAGTTTCCAAGATTCCTTTTGTTATTAGTTTTTAGTTTTATTCAATATTGGTCAGAAAAGTTGTGTGATATTATTTCAATTTATTTGAATGTTTTAAGAACTGCTTTGTGACCTAACTTATGGTCTATCCTTGAGAATGATTTATATGCTGAGGAAAAGAATGTATATTCTGCAGCTCTTAGATGAAATGGTCTGTAAATATCTATTAGATTCATTGGTCTATAGTGCAGGTTGAGTCTGATGTTTGTTGATTTTCTTTCTGGAACATCTGTCCAATGCTGAAAGTGGGGTGAAGTCTCCAGCTATTATTATTATTATTATTATTATTAATTATTATTTTGAGATAGGGTCTTACTCTGCCACTCAGGCCAGAGTGCCATGGTGTGATTTTGGGAGGCTCACTGCGACCTCCGCCTCCTGGGTTCAAGTTATGGTGGTGCCTCAGCCTCCTGAGTAGCTGGGACTACAGGTATGTGCCACCATGCCCGGCTAATTTTTGTATATTTAGTATAGACAGGGTTTTGCCATGTTGGCCAGGCTGCTCTTGAACTTCTGACCTCAGGTGATCTGTCCTCCTTGGCTTCCCAAAGTGCTAGGATTATAGGCATGAGCCACCATGCCAGGCTTCCAGCTATTATTATATTGGGAACTATCTCTCTCTTAGCTTTAATAATATTACTTTTATATATCTGTGTACTCCCTCGTTGGGTGCATATATATTCAAAATTCTTATATCCATTTGCTGAATTGACCCCTTTGTCATTATATCGTGACTTTTTTTGTCTCTTCTTATAGTTTTTGTCCTGAAATCTGTTTTGTCTGACATAAGTATAGCAACTCTTGCTCTTTCTTGGTTTCCACTGGCATGGAATATTTTTTTCACCCCTTTATTTTTTATTTATGTGTGTCTTTACAGGTGAAATGTGTTGTCTGTAGGCAACAGATCAATGGGCCTTGTTTCTTCACCCACTCAGCCTATGTCTTTTGGTGGGAGAGTTTAGTCCATTACATTCAATGTTTTTTTTATATGTAAGGACTTATTCCTATCATTTCTTTCTTTGTTTTCTGATTGTTTTGCGGTCTTTTCTTCCTCCTTTCTTTCCTTCATGTCTTCCTCTAGTGAAGATGATTTTCTCTGGTAATAAGATTTGGTTTCTTGCTTTTTATTTTTTTGTGTATCCATTTTATGTTTTTTTGGCTTGAGGTTACAATGAGGTTTGCAAATACCATCTTATAACCCATTATTTTAACCTGAAAACAACTTCACAATATTTGCATGAAGAAACAAACAAACAAGCAAAAAGAAAACTAATAAAAACTGACTTGAACTTAATCCCCCCACTTTTTAACTTTTTGTTGTTTCTTTTTATATCTTATTGCACTCACTAGGTCTTGAAAAATTGTTGTAGTTATTATTTTTGATTAGTTTATTGTTTAGTCTTTTTACTTAGGATAGAGTAGCTTGCATGCCACAGTTACGGCGTTATAATATTCTGAGTTTTTCTGTGTATTTACTATTACCAGTAAGTTGTGTAACTTCAGGTAATTATTTATTGCTCATTAATGTTTTTTCTTTCTGATTAGAGTACTCTCTTTAGCATTTCTTGTAGAATGGGTCTGGTGTTGCTGAAATCCCTCAGCTTTTGTTTGTCTCAGAAAATCTTTATTTTTTCTTCATGTTTGAAGGTTCTTTTCACTGGATATACTATTCTAGAATAAAAGCTCTTTTTTCCTTCAGCACTTTAAATATGTCATACCACTCTCTCTTGGCCCGAAAGGTTTCCATTGAAGGATCTGCTGCCAGATGTATTGAAGCTCCATTTTATGTTATTTGTTTCTTCTCTCTTGCACTTTTAGAATCCTGTCTTTATCCTGGACTTTTGGGAGTTTGATTATTAAATATCTTGAGGTAGTCTTTGGAATAAATATGCTTGGTATTCTAGAATCATCTTGTGCTTAGATATTGATATCTTTCTCTAGGTTTGCAAAGTTCTCTGTTATCACTTTGTATAAATTTTCTAGCCCTATTTCTTTTTCTACCTTCTGTTTAAGGTCAGTAACTCTTATATGTCCATTTGAGGCTATTTTCTAGATCCTGTAGGTGTGCTTACAGTTTTTATTCTTTTTTCTTTGGTCTCCTCTGTGTATTTTCAAATAGCCTGTCTTCAAGCTCACTAATTTTTTTCTTCTGCTTGATCCATTCTGCTATTAAAGGACTCTAGTGCATTCTTTAGCATGCCAACTGCATTTTTCAGCTCCAGAATTTCTGATTGTTTCTTTAATTTTAATATTTTAGTTAAGTTTATCTGATAGAATTCTGAATTTTTTTCTGTACTATCTTGAATTTCTTTGCATTTCCTCGACTCAGCTATTTTGAATTTTCTGTCTGAAAGGTTACATATCTCTGTTTCTCCAGCATTGGTCCCTGGTGTTGTACATAGTTCATTTGGTGAGGTAATGTTTTCCTGGATGGTGCTGATGTTTGTAGGCATTCTTCAGAGTCTGGGCATTGAAGAGTTAGACACTTATTGCAGTCTTCACTGTCTTGGCTTATTTGAAGCTGTTCTTCTTGGGAAAGCTTTCCAGATATTTGAAATGACTTTGGTGTTGTGATCTAAGCTGTTTCTGTTTTAGGGGGAATCCCAAGTTCAGGAACACTGTGGTTCTTGCAGAGCCATAGAGGTACTACCTTGATGGTCTTGGATAAGATCCGGGAGAATTCTCTGGATTATCAGGGGAAGACTCTTCTTCTCTTCCTTTACTTTCTCCCAAACATAGAGTCTCTATCTCTGTTCTGAGCCACCTAAAACTGTGGGTGGAGTGACACAAGCACCCCTGTAGCCACCACCACAGTGTCTGTGCTGGGTCAGACCTGAAACCAGCACAGTGCTGGGTTTTGACCAAAATCTGCTATAACCACTCCCTGGTTACTGGCCCAGAGTATGTCTAGAAATGTTGTCTGGGAGCTAGAGCCAGGAATGGGGGCCTCTTGACTCTGACTGATGCCCTATCCTGCTGTAGCTGAGCTGGTATCCAGGATGCAAGACAAAGTCCTCTTCACTCTTGCTTTTCCTCTCCTCAAGGGGAGGGAAGGAGTCTCTTTTGGAGCTGTGAGCTGTGCATCTTAGGGGAGAGATGCCAGCACTCTCTTGCTATCCCAAGTGGTGTCTCAGTATGCAGTGTCCCCGCCTCTGCTCCCTGCAACTGTCTCTGGGATTACTTCAGCCCTAGGGCTTGCTGTCCTTATGGCCTAGATTGCCTTTCAAGTTTACTTAGAGACCAAGAGCATTTTGGCCCTCAGTGGAAAGGTCTGTGGGTGCTCAAGTTCAGACCATTGGGATCATTGATGCCGCTCTAGCTAGGGCTGGTTTTAAATGCTCCCTCTGTGGGTAGCGTTAGCTGAGTTTGCTCTGGGTTTCCTTTCCGCTGTAACAGAACAGAACAGCACAGAGTTCAGTGTCTCACAATTGCTCTGTTCTTTCTCCCCCCAGTGCCCAGAGATGCTCTCTGTACCACACTGCTGCCGGAGGTTGGCGGGAGGTGGTGTGGGAGTGCCGAGGGGGGAGTGCTGGCTTTGGTGATTCAAGACTGTTTTTTTCTATCTCTTCAGTGCCTCTTTTAGCAATGTGAAGTTAAAGCCAGGTACTGTGAGTGCTCACCTGATTTTTGGTTCTTATGAAGGTGTTTTTTCTGTAGAGATAGTTGTTAACCTGTTCTCCTTGAGTGGGGGTTGGGGGATAATTGAGGGAACTTCCTATTCTGCCATCTTGCTCCACTTGCTGGTCCTTAGCATTTCTTAGCAATAAAGTGTCTATAAATTAAGGTATGTATATTGTTTTTTAAAGATATAATGCTATTGCACACCTAACAGACTATAGCATTGTATAAATTTTATATGCACCAAGAAACCAAAAATATTTTTGTGACACACTTTATTGCCATATTTGTTTTATTGTGGTGGTCTAGCAGAGAATCCACAGTATCTCTGAGATATGCCTATATTCTGAAAGGATCCTTATGCTTGGATCAAGCTATGGAAACTGCAAGGTTATGCTGAGACTGTGGATGAAGTTTCACTTTACTTAAAGGTCATTCTCAGAGAGACAATAACCAGAAATATCTGGAAAATTATAGCATACCTGTGTCCTACTGAGTCAAACTTTCTGGAAGTAGGGTCTTCAGATTATCATTTTTACTAATCCCACCGTGATTCTTGTGGGCACTAAAGTTTAAGGACCATTGTGCTGGTAGATGGGAAAAAAGGGCTAAACTCATTCTCTCAGCTTAGACCATAAGGCATCTGATGATCAGTGAAAGATAGCATCTTTTTATATTTTCACCATTTTATATGGTTTGATTGTTTGTCACCTCCAAATCTCATGTTGAAATGTGATTTCCAGTGTTGGAGGTGGGGCCTGGTGAGAGGTGATTTGATAATGGGGGCAGATCTCTTATGAATGGTTTAGCACTGCCCCCTTAGTGATAAGTTAGTTCTCACTCAGCTCACACAAGGTCTGCTTGTTTAAAAGTGCACGGCACCTCTCTTTTCTCCCTCTTGCTCCGTCTCTTACCATGAAGTGCCTGCTCCTGCTTCACCTTCTGCCATAAGTCAAAAAAGCTCCTTGAGACCCTCACCAGAAGCAGAACAGATGCTGGTGCCATGCTTCCTATACAGCCTGCTGAACCATAAGCCAATTAAATCTGTTTTCTCTATAGTGATGCAAAAATGGCCTAATATATCATTCTACTAGGAAGAGAGGAATTTAGATAAGACCCTCCACTTTTTATTGAGGTCATACAAGCACACGTGTGGCCTGGGAACAGAGATAGTAAGTGATGCCTTACAAGTCACATTATGTATAGTCAATATTCTTCACATTGTTTTTCCTTTTGTTATTCTCCAACACTTATTTAAGTGTTCCAGACAGCCTCAGCAGGGCAGGTGGAGCAGGATGTGTAGGGCACTGTTAAGGGGAAGTATCCTCCTCCCTGAGGATGACTGTAGTGGCAATTAATGAGACCCCAAGGGAAAAGGGAATCTTGGGGACAGAGCAGAGTCATGCAGTCCAGGTGCTTCCTACACTAATTTTTCTTCCTTGTGCTGACCATGAAGGATATTTATTTGTTTACTTTCATTAAGGAGAATAGAATTATTTTAAGAGACAAGCCTAGAACAAAATATTCCCCAAAATATTCCCTGGTATTCAAGACATGAAATCTCTCAGCCACCCACTAGGAAGCCGTTATCTTTTTATTATGTAAAGCGAGAAGAGTTGCTTTTCCTCTGTCTATTCATGTAAACATTTTGAGATGTTACAATACTACAAGAAATGGGAGGTAGTTTCTTTGTGAGCTATTACTCATGTTTATTTCTTAAGGATCAACAAGAAATTTAGCTGAAATGGAATATAATAGGAAGCAGTAGTCTCAAAATGGAACCAAATATGCCATACTGATTTGCATTAAATTGACTAAAATTGCTATTAAAGAAACAAGTCTTAATTGTAATTCTTCATCAAATTATTCATTTTTATAAACTAAAGCTTTTAGACAGTGCATTAATGAGATCCAAATCAATCTAACAGGGAGCACAGGAAGCAATTAAGTTTAGTATGGAGAGAATGCAGGAAAATTACTGATAGTATAAAAGTTTTCTCTGACTTAAAGAGAAATGCTTTTAAATAATAGTAAGGCCTTTCAAGATAATAATCACCATCTTACACAAATATAGCTGCTATAAAATTAACTTTCAAACCATTTAGATCTATCATTGTCCTTTTATTCACGTCTTCAAAGCACTAGTCTGACAAAACACCAGAAATAAATCATGTTTTTTTTTTTTTTTTGATGTTTATGTGGCGTAAGCTAAGATTATGACTGGAAAAAAGTAGTGGATACAGCATTGTCCTGGATCCACTGGCTGTTTTTATTTTATGTAGTCAGTAAAGACCAGAGCATGAGAAATTATCAACAATGAGGTCAAGTTCCACATGGCACAGAGTGGGTACAAATAAAATGATAACACAAATGAAAACATCCAATAGTTTATCAGTCCTCTTAATGCTGAAACTCTTCTGCCTTATTATAAATCATAAACATTCTGCAAAGCTTTGTTCAACTGTAGCTTCTTAATAAAATATTTTTCTATTCTTTTAATCGTATATCACATCTGCCTCCTACCATCTTTTTATACTTGTCTTATTACAGTTAGAGTTAATGTAATATTATATGCATTTTTATACATTCTTATCCCCAACTATTCTCCAGGTTCTTTATGGTAAATGCTATGCCCTATCCACCTCTGTACTTCATGTTCTTCCTGGCACATACTGCTCAATAAATGGTGAACTAATGAATAAGGACACTGAAAAATGCATCTGGCTTGAGTCCCAGTTTAAATATGAATTCGAGTCTAAGCAGGATTAAGACATATCTGGTGATCTGGAGGGACAGACTTGCCAAAGGCCCATTTACATGAGGAATGAGGAAAAGAGACCTTATCACAAAAGAGAAAAGTATCTGGCATCATGAACTTGATCCAAGAAAGAGGCCTTAGTGGTTGGTGGAGTGGGCTAATTGTGAAGAAAGCATGGGATTAGACATTGTCCAAGCCCCACTTCTCAATGGACTCAAGTGTGAGTCTTCTCCCTTGAATAAACATAAATGGGCTCTTTCCCTGAAAACTCTTCAAGCACTGAGGCATCAGTGTTACTGCTCAGATGCTTTTTAAAGTGTTGAGGATCAGAAGAGGGAGAGCCATTTTTCTTCCTTACCACACAATAGAGCAGAACTACACAATGTGGTCCACGGATCAGTGCCAGTCTATATGAGTTGGTCCATCATGAGATAAGGAATTTGAATCAGAACATAACTTGACCATGTCAATGAGGACATTGTTTAGTTCAACTAATATTTTTCTTTTAATACTAACAAGATAGGCTTGACGAAGGAGGAAGAGTGTTCATTTACATTCTGGCAGAATCTTTTTACTCTTCTTAACTGAGAGTTGGTGCACTGGTTATTTTGAGAAACACTGTAATAGAGAACCATGTTGCTTTGACATCTTCTGGGTTCCAGAGCATTCCTTATGGTAGCAGGAGATAATAGTACTAGTAGATGTACTACTCAGAGCATTTACATTAGTGGAAGGAGCATGGCAATTTGTAGTGAGAACTGTGGTATCCATTACAAGACCAGAGATGTCAAATGAGTTTGGACTGGTTTGTGATGATGAAATATCTCCTGGGGACATTCTAATGTATTTAAGGAACAATTTTAGTGATATGAAGTTACATCTGAGGTGATACAAGCAAGAATCAGTAGTCTGTGTGTCAGTATTTCTTGAAAATAGATGACAGAGCTTCTAAGACTGACATCTTCTCCAAATTTGGGCATCTCATCTTATTATGGCCTTATAGCACAAAGATACCCAGGGGATGTAGTTGCAAAAATGGAGGGTATTCCTTATAAAAGGGTGAGGATGGCAACTCTGGATGAAAAGAGATGCAGTAAAAGTAGATAATAGATCAAACGAATAGAGGGGAATCAAGTTAAGAAAAATATTAAAAGATTTAGAAAACAAAGAGATGGATATCGTATATACAGATCTTGTAAAGTCTATGTATTTTTTGAAGGAGGCAAGCCCACATGTTCTGTATGTATATATGTTTGCTATTTTCATATGCATGTAATCATTAAAAAATAACAGAGCCTGAAGGTTTCTTGATAATCAATAATTGATGAATGGTAAGATTTTTATAAACCCACATAATACATCAAAATCAATTCATTACTGGAAAATTATCATTTGAAATTTGCAAACATATTTTCTGTCTCTAGGTTCAAGATAGCTACCAAAAGATTAACTGAATTTTACTCTAAAGACAAATCTTTAGTTGTCACCAAACAGAATGCATATTCCAGTGCCTACAAGACAAAAAATTTCTTCTAATTAAATTCTTCTTTATCATCTCCACCAATAACAAAGGGTATTCATCAAGTGACAACAAAAATAATTGTTTATATGCACTGTCTGTCTTCTATAAGTACCTACAACCTAACACGAAGGTAAAAATGTAAGTGAAATCTTTCTTACATATTTACATGGAAAAAATGGAATTAAATCTGTAATTACCAATCATTAGTCTGTGTATACCTTTGCATCTATGGAGTATTTGGTACATAGTAAATATTCAACAATACTCAATGTAATTAAATGAAAAAACATAAATTTGAATAGTTGAGCTGATTGGGCAGAGGGATTAAGAGTTCTGAGGCTAAGCAGGTCAGCCTCAGAAAGCCCTCACTTCCTACTCCTGGATCACCTGGTTTGACCCTAATTTTATGTTTGTTTGCTAAGATTTGGCATCCTTGCAGATGAGCATTTAGTTAGAACTTGACATTTTTGGTGTATCTAAATAAGAGCACACTGTTCCTGCCTTTTTAGCAATCCCAGAGATAGTCAAATACCAGACAGCATGATGGGACCTCAAAGACCTATTTAGTTTAATCACCTCATTTTACAGAGAAAGAAACTAGGGTCCAGAGTAGCAGACTGACTCATCCTAAATCATACTATCGATTTTTTCCCCCTTAGGTTACTTGTCTTTTCTGAACAGTTGCTGGTAAAAGATAATCCAGTAACCCCTTGTCAAATAAAACTTACAGGAAGCCCCTGGTCTGGACGGAGCTCCTGCACTATGTCCAACAAATCAAACCAAAATGGAGTCACTCATGCTGAAGTTCCACACCAACATGCCAAAACTAAGTTGTTATCAGACTTCCCAAGAAGTCAGGAGAGAGAATAGCCACATCCCCACAGACACGTTTTAGCTGACATGATAAAGAAGTCCCCTCTGCTGAAACCTTTGCAAGGAAAGTAACTTTGAAATTACCAGTCTGCTTTTTGTTCTGTTTCTGCCTTCCTCAGCCTTTTTCTGTCTACAAAGCCAACCTCCTCTGCTGGGCTTATTGGAACACTCATTCTACTTTATAGAATGAGATGTTGCCTGATTCTAGAGTTGCGAATAAAAGCCAAGTAAGAAGATCTTTATGCTAAATGTGCTGTGATTTTATCTTTTGACACCTCCCAAACACACTGCTGAATCACCATGCACAAAATGATCATCTACACAACATTCAAATTGTCTGGCTTCAGTAAAATCATCTGCTTGGTTCCAAATGCACTCTTCCTTTACTTAGTGTATTTCAAACAACTGACAACAGACTACCTCTGTCCTGGCTCAGCACTGTCTCACAGTTTGGAAATTTTACAGTTGACTCCTTCCAGCCTCTTTTCACAGTCTGAATTTGCAATGACTTTCTCACCATTAGGCCTTTTGCAAACTCTTACCATTTGGGAAACAACAACTGTCCTACAAATATCCATCACTATTTCATATCCATGCTGGTATTGGTTTTTGGTCCTAGGCACATTCAGTTCTAGGACTAAGTCCATCCTCCTTTTCACTAGGATGCCTGTAACCTATCTTACTTTGCATCTCTCTCTGCAGTGGAACTTAAATTACCTGACTTGGTATGGGTTTATGAGCAAGGCACTGAGAGTAATTAACATTTGAATAAGAGCTACCTGTGGATTCCTCTATTTAACAGCTGTTAAATGAATTATTTGTCTGCTACAAACTCCAGGTTGGCAGATTGAGTATACCCAGGTGGAAATTACAGTGCACACATACAAGTGGGGATTAAATGGATTGTATAGCATAAATCAAATCAGGTTGCAGTTTTGAAATCTAGACAGTAATCCCAATTACTTCTGAGGGATAGCCCATAGAGATAGATCAATATATAACATATGAATATTCAAAGATACTTCAGTATTTAATGGTCCCAGCTCTACCTGCCAAACTAGGAATTGACTGAGATCTTTTGACTCATCTAAACCCAAAAGAACAGAATCACCAGCACTATCTGTTCTTGTTAGACAATATTAATTCCCACATTTCAAATATGCCTTTCAATTAAATGCCTTCATAGATGGGTTACAGAATGTTAATAATTTTGGCCAAAACAGGGGTTTTATCATAGCATGCAAGATGTTGTGTTTTGGTGTTATTATTTACAGCTCCCATGGAGAACAGACTGTTCCACCATGTTGTAAAAAGCCAAAGTGGAGAATAAATTGTTATGTTAAAGAGACTGTGCTGACTAAACCAAAAATAAAAGATGTGGCAATTACTCATTGAATGCAAGCAATTTAGAAACCAAGTCACTCATATCTAAAAGTGAAAATCTGTACTTATAAAATCCTGTCTATGTTAATCCAAAACATGCAGACATTGTTGAAACATACATATAACCAGTGTGCCCATATGACACTAGAATTTGAATTATTTGAAGATAATGATGCTCAAAGAAGTCAAATATTCAAACTAAAATATTTAGTGTCATATTTTGGCCCTTTACTAATTGCTGTAATATATTCTATCTTTTAATCCTTGCAATCACCCACTGAGTACTGCCATTTACTTGTAGAGAGTGAAGCACAGAGATGTCCCATAACTGGTACAAGGTCACAGAACTTGGTTGGAAGAGCTAGCATTGAAATCATCCCCAACAAAATTTTATAAAATCAATTAAGAAAAAATATAAAATAACATCCTATTAGGCTTCCAGCAGCAATCGCTAAGCCAGCTTGCCCTTTAGCTCACTTCCTTGTAGCTCGTTGCCACTTACTAGCTAGCCCAGGAAAACGTATCCCTTGTCACAAGACTCTTTGTTCTTTTTCAGTTCTAGACATAAAATCAAAGACATAGTGAAATGACAGGCATTCTGTTTGAGCTTCTTCTTTAGGTTCTGCATACTAATGGATGCCAGCTGGTCTGGAAGGCCTAGTAAGAAGCTGATTCATGGAGGAATGCAGTTACCATATCCTGATAGTTTCATCTCCCTTAACCCTGACGAATTGATGACCCCAAATTTTCCAGCTTCTCACCTTCCACAAATCCCCTTAAAAGCCTTTGCTCAGGACCCCTCAATGAAATGGATTTGAGCACTTGAGAGAATTCTTCCCATTTCCTTGTTTGGCACCTTGCAGTTATTAAACTCTTTCTCTGCTGCATCCCCACTGTCAGTGAATTGGCCTGCTGCTATGCAGCAGACATACAAACCTGGCAGCCGTTAAATAGAATTTATGCAGGAAGCCTTAGTCCTCAACCTCTCTAGGCATATTGCAGTTAAATCTCCTCTTAGACACATTTTTGTGAAGTGAGCAACTGGAAAGGAAATGGAAATATGTAGATAGATTCCAGTAATAGCTTAGTGGTAATATTTTGAGGTGTAATGTCAGCAGCCTATTGTAACACAGGCAAGAGTTGTGAAAAGCCTGTCTTCATCTGAGGTCTCCATGGTCTCACTGGGCTTTGCCTCCTCCTCCTTTCAGGCCTTTTGTTCTGCCTTGGCTTATATCTCTGATAATCTCTTCAATTGCTGTGCTTTGGTTAATGGAGGTTGTTATTTTTAAGATTTCAACAACTGAAAATTAATACTCTTTAAGAAAATCTTTTTTGTCTTTTTTATTTTGCGTGAAAGTATCAAATATTCTTACCCTTCATCTGCACTGTTCTTGTAAATGGCACATGTTCTATTTAGTACAATGTACATTGTTTGATGTTCTGTTTGCCATTAATATTTTTTTCACTGTTTTGGAGTGTTTTTTAAAAAACTCAAGAAGCATTCATCATAATCTGGGCCTTGAAAAATACTAACGCCTTCTTATTACGGTTACCAATATGTAAATTATGTGAAGGAAATAAGAATATTTCACACCAAATTATGGCTCCCTGCTATAATGAAAGTTTTAAATTAAAAATTATTAGAGATCAACAAGTGTTTTAAGACTTTTCCCCTATCTACATAAAGATGGGACTGACTCACCAAGAACAACTGGTCTTGTTCCCCACCCTGTTATCTCATTATCTATTGCAGGAAAGAGGACCCAGGGTATAACCCACACCTGTACAGACTCTTTTTCAAGAAAATGACTGTTTCCAAGGATCATTTAAATACTATAAGTAACTATTTACAAGTCAGTTTCTGTTCCCTGATGCAGTTTTTCTCCCTGGTAATCATTTACTGCCCCTCAATATAATTCATCTTCTCCCATTCCTCTAACCTGTTTGCCAGGATCTGAGCCCCCATTCTTTCCGTAACCTCAACGTGGTATCTAAGCTTCCGCATCTCACTGGGAAGTTGAGTCTTCATTCTGAAGGCTGCTGTGCATACAGGTTAAATAAATTTGTAGTCTTTTCTCCTATTAATCAATCTGCTTTGTGTCAGTGATTTTTCAGTCAGCCTTTACAGGTCCAAGGGCCTTCACCCTCATGGATGAAATAAATGTATTTTAAAAATACATTTTATTAGCACTAAAACTTATTTTTGTTTCATTCTGGTCTGAAAAATCCATAAACACAGCATGAGTAGCAACTTCTTTCATTTAATTAAAGCTATAATTTTGTATGTAAAAAAATCCATAGTATAGCCACATATCTAGATTGTAACAAATATCCAAATTGTGGAGTTTCGAGAAGGTTTAATGCACTGGTATTAATGGAATGTTTCCCCGACACTATTATTATTTAGAAAATTTCATTCCTATCACATCTTACCTTTGCTTTAACTAGCAGTTAATGAATAATGAATAATGGATGTGAAAGACATTCCTTTACTTAAAATGAGAAAAGCCTATTAATAAATAAAAACATAAAATTAGGTGTGAAGCAATAACACATTCAATAATTAGCAACATACTGTTATATATTAATTTCTACAGCAACTAACCGGAAGCTGAATAATTGAGCTTAGGAATGATATCACCTACTTTCTTTGGGCAAAACCTAAAAATTTGTTCTTATAGGATGTCTTCCAATGGCACTAGCTGTCAGAAATAGGCAAGATTGATGAGACAGAATTCTGGAGTTCAATACGTTTGACAAGAGAAAAAAAAAGAAAACTACCTCCCTTTAAAATTGGGGTCAGGCCATCAAATTTTTGTAAATAGTCTCAGAATATACAGACTGGCATAATTTTTAATTAAATATTAAGATGTTCTACTGTAGAACAATTTAGAGATTTTAAAGTGTTTACAGGTGAATTAACTGATCCATTCTCAACATAATCATTTGCGGAAGGAAGACATGTGTTAATTGTTCCATTTTATGGAACAGGAAATAAAGACTTAGAGATGCTCAATAGTAGTTTTCTTACAGTGGAATGGTTCAGAAGTGAGGTGGATTTTTATTAGTCTATAATCACTTACAGATTTGAATTATTATCATGAGATGAAAATCCTAGTCAAACACTTTTGGAAAAGTGAAAAAAGAGTTATGTTTGGAAAAAGAAGGGAAAAAAATTATAAGGGACTTTGGAGAGAGAGCTACAGTTATTTGAAAATCAAAGATACTTTTTAATGGGAAGATCCATGGTGGAGCAGTGTCAGTATTGTGTCTGTTGTTCATTAGGCTCTGTTATAAGGGGAGGGGTGGGAGATTCTGAATGCTCATCATCACGCCCAAAGGAAAGGATGGGGTGAAGCTGCTCCGGAAGTGGGCTAATGCTTTCGGGAGTGCTGAAAACTCAGGTTCCTACCCTTCATCCCATGAGGAGCAGAACTGATTGCTTTCCCTATTTTGTATGAAAATATAGATAGGAAATGTTGCTTTCCTCTCAGTTGATTATACTGCTAAGGTAGATTAAATCATTGCATTTAATCATCAATGGACTTTTTGTATTATAATTATGCATCCATGTCGTTTTGATATGCAACTTTGCAGTGCTACCCACTGAAGAAGGTATATTTTCCCACCTGCTAAATGTTGAGCTTGACCATGTGATTTACTGCAGCCACTGGAATGTTGGTAAAGTGAAAAGTGGCCTGTTAGGGGCCAGGTTGAGTGGTATCATGTGTTTCTTCTCATCGTCTGTGGTCTTACCAACTGCTATGAGAAAAAGTAGTAGGTAGATACTGGTCTAAGGTGAATGTGTATTTACTTGAACCTAACCCACTGCCTGGTGCTCAGCCTACCCATTCAGAGCCAACTCATTAAACTACAGAAAACCAATACTCAATGTAAGCCATTGAGTTTTGAGTGGTTTGTTATGTAGTGCCCGGGCAGTAATAGCTAGCTAATATAATCACCATCCATTTAGTATTCCAAGCCAGAAACCCGGGCATCATAGCTGTTGAGTTTTGTTTATAAGAAAAATCATGCTATGATTTTAAAAAACACATTATTATTATAAAGAATGTATGTAATAAAGAGAATTTGAAAAAGAAAAACAAGCATAAGATGCCAATTTCCTACTGCCCAAGAAACAACTATCTTCAACATTAGGTGAGCATCATTGTAGACATACGTTTTCTATAAGCTTTTTAATTTTATAATAGTATTAAATATACAGAAAAATTACAAAAATAATACTGAGAATTCCTTTATACCCCTCATCCTGTCTCCTCTATGTTAATATCTTAGATTATCATGGTACATTTATCAAAACGAAGAAACCAATATTGACACATTACTAGTAATGACACTGAACAACTTATTCAACTTATCACTATTTTCCTCTAAGATTCCAGAATCCCATGCTGGATACCATATTGCATTTAGTCATCACGTATCCTTAGCCTACTCTGGTCTGTGACAATTTCTCAGACTTTCCTGATTTTTTTTTTAATTTAACCATTTTGAGGATTACTGATCAAGTATTTTGTAGACTGTTCTTCAATTGGGATTGGCTGATCTTTTCCTCAAGGGTAGACTAGGGTAATGGGTTTTGCAGAGGAAGAATACATGAGCAAAGTGTGTCAACAAAGTAGATCAAGGTGCAAGCTATCAACATGACTGACCATTGATGATGTTAACCTTCACCATCAAACCAAGTTTGTGTTTGCCACAATTCTCCACTGTGAAGTTATTCCTTCAATTTCCATACTCTACTTTTTAAAACAGATATCTATGTTTACATACTTTTTGTCAAAATAATACATGCATATCAATTTGAAAGAAATAGAATTTCAAAGCTTTAGAAAACATTCAGTGGTTAAGCTCTATCATTCTCATCACTAGAAGCAACTACTTCTGATGATTCTCCATTCCCATCCCAAGAGCTAGTTAATCACAAACCTATTTTCTGTCTCTACAGATTTTTCTTTTCTGAAAATTTCATATAAATGGGATCTAATAATATGTGATCATTTGATCTGGCTTCTTTTGCTCAGTATAATGCTTTTATAATTTTATCCATATTATGACATATGTTTTTTTTATTGTTGACTAATATTTCACTCAATGGATATACCAATTTTTGTTTATTCATTTATAAGTTAATGAACATTTGAATGGTTTCTATATTTAGGCTCCTGTGAATGCTTCTATGAACTTTGAGATGTAAGTCTTTCTGTGGAAATATCTTTCACTTCTCTTGGGTAGGTATTTAGGAGAGAAACTATTAGGTCACATAGTAAGTTCATGTTTAAGTTTTTAAGAAGCTGCCAAACTATTTTCTAAGTGCCTGTATCATTTTACATTTCCATCAGCAATATATGAAGTTTCTCCATTTCCCTACCAACTTTTGTTATTTTTGTCTGTCTTTTATGTTTATAGTTATTCAAATGCGAATGAACTGGTATCTTACTATAGTTTTAAAGGGTACTTACCTAATAATTAATGATATTGAACATCTTTACATGTGCTGATGAGTCTTTTTATTCTTTTTTGTAAATTGTCTATTTAATTTTTTTGTTTAAGTTTTATTGAGCTTGTTGTCATCTATTTAGTTCTTTACATATTCTGGATGTAAGTGCCTTATCAGAAACATATTGCAAATATTTTCCTCCAGTCTGTGGATTATCTTTTCATTCTGTCAGCTATTTCTTTAGAAGTACCCAAGATTCTAATTTTGATGACCAATTTGACTATAGTTTATTTATTTTAATGGATTGTGGTCTCAATGTTATATTTAAGAAATTATTGACTAGCCAAGGTCAAAAAGATTTTCTCCTGCATTTTCTTCTAAAAGTTTTACAGTTTTAGCTCTTACATTTAGATCTTTGATCCATATTGAGTCAATTTGTGTGCATAGTTTGAGATAAAGGCCTAAATTTATGCTTTCTGTATGTTGGATATTCAATAGTCCTAAAATGAGTTGTGGAAAAGACTGTCCTTTCTCATTGAATTGGCCTGGCAAAGTTTTTGAAGAAAAAGTTGACACAATTAGAAGGCTTTACTTCTGGACTCTCAGTTCCATTACCTTATTTATAGGCCTATCTTTATGTCAGTACCACACTATTTTGATTTCTATAGCTCCATAGTAATTTTATTTGTTTGTTTGTTTATTTATTTATTGAGACAGGGTTTGGCTCTGTCCCTGGGCTGGAGTGCAGTGATGTGATCTAGGCTCACTGCAACCTCTGTCTGCCAGGCTCAAGCCATCCTCCCACCTCAGCCTCCTGAGTGGCTGAGACCACAGTCATGTGCCACCATACTTGGCTAATTTTTGTATTTTTTGTAGAGATGGGGTTTTGCCATATTGCGCAGCTTGGTCTTGAACTCCTGAGCTTAAGTAATTCATCTGCCTAGGCCTCCCAAATTTCTGGGATTACAGGTGCGAACTGCTATGCCTGGCCTACAGTAATTTTAAAATCAGAAAGCTCTTTTTGTTTAATTAATGAAACTTCTTTTAAGACAATGATAAGCTTTAAACATTTTCTTTTTTATATTATCTCTCTCCTCCAGTTTTTGTTTTGTTTTGTTTTGTTTTCCCAGTACTTTTCTTTCACAAAAGAAGCCTTCTTCAACTGTTAATTCTTGCTTATCTTCTCACGTTTAAAGATGGAGATTTTAAAAACTGTTTGAAGCTCTGAACGCATAGGTAAGACTGGTATACTTTGAGCTTCATTGCAGGATGATGTTTCAACCATAGTCACTGTTTGAGCATAAGTCAGGGAATAATATATAAAATATTTGGCAACATTAAAATAATATGTCTTCTTTACTTGGAGAAATCTGCCACTGATTTTCTAAGCGAAGAAGCAGAAAGCACATGGGAAAAAATGATGTCACTGCCATCTTGACACGTTTGAAATCACAAATTATAGAAAAGTTGTATTCCTGATTGAAGAATCACTAGTATTACAGGAGTTATTAAGAAATTATTTTAGGCAGCAAGAGAGGGGAAAAGAGTCCTTGGTAAGGCTTTTTCTTTTAATAAAAAAGCAAGCCCCAAAACATTTCTTTTCTAACAGAAAGTGGCCTGAAAAACCAGACCTGCAAGCATTGATATGCAAATGCTGGTGGCTAGAAGCCAGGTCCAACCAATATGGTGGTTCCCGTGACTTTTTCTTTGTTGCCGCGTGTGCAGAACATCATGGTGACCAGCCAGGTAGCCATATTTGCATATTAAAAGGCTAGGGTGGGAGAGCTGGCTTTTTTGCAGGCTATGTGAATGACACACCTGGTCAAACCAATCCCCTGGGTCCTATGCAAACCAAACACCACGTCGTCCAGCCTCCCAATATAACCGACTGCTTTCTGCTACATGTGGGGTTTTCCATTTGGAGCCCTCCTCCCTCTGTTTGAGGGAGCTATTTTCTTCTTTCTTGCCTATTAAACATTCCACTCCTTAAACCACTCCACGTGTATCCGTGTCGCTAATTTTCTCCGTGCGAGACCAAGGACCTTGGGTGTTTCTCCAGACAACAGAGCCATATCATTTTTGGTGCGTTGGCTGGGAAACCAAGGTACAATATCCATTGGGGTTGGTGAGCAGAAGAGCAAACTCAAAACCTGTCCTTTCATTCCGAGGCTCTTGGCCTCCATTTTAAAATCAAATCAAATCAATAACAGCATCTGTCAACCATCTAGATATGCTTAGTGTGGCTGCCATTCTTAAAGACTCGCATGTCAGCCTTGCTGGGGAGAACATGAAGACCCCCCTGCCTCCAATACCCTGGGTCATTGGGAATGTTGGCCGTGCTTCAAACCAGCTTTTCTGTTCATGGGGAAAATGAGCCATTGCATAAGGCGGGGAAAAGTTCTGAAGCAACTGAGAATTTCTGGCCAGGGCATTTCCTAGTGTTATTCAAAAGCTTCTGGACCGGACTCAGCCTCCAGCAGCCTGCCCAGGTGTTGGTAAAAGATCCCCAGTTATCCTGTCGCAAAACTTTTTTTCTGTTTCTATCCGCGGTCGCTATGCCTCTTATTCTCTTTGTGTGTGGAATGTGTGGGAATTTTTACAGCCTAGGGAAGTAATCCTGTTAGGCAAGATCAGGAAATGCTGTAATAACCGGGGCTATAGCTCAGGAAAATGCTGTTGCAATCTTCTAGGAACAGAGGTCTCTGAAACCCCGGTTGTGAGATGAGTCCCTACTATGCTGCTGGTGGCACATAGTATTCCTAAGCCAACAGCGCCACCTAGTGGAAATAGACACCCCCTTCATAAGACACATTGCTTGTCCGCTGCAGTCCACCGCAGCTTCCTAATTTTTCCTTTTTGCCCCTTCCTACTGGAAACCAGGATTTATGCTGCTTCTGTGAACAGGAAAATTCTGCCTTCAACAATTAGGAGTAAATTGTCCTCTGCAGCCAAATTTGAGTCCTGATACTGTCCCATCAATAGGAAAGTCACGATTAGGCCCCCACATCCCTTTAAGGAAACTATTCTGTCTCCAATAAGACAGTCCTTAATTAGTAAGGGGATTTTAAGTCTGAAAGTTAACCAGAACCATTTTTCTGAGGGTTAAGGCTTTAACACGGGCCATAATAGCAGGCAATCTAGCACGTTCCCTCCATTAAAGGACACTTGCCTTTTATATAATCTTTCCCAAGGTCAGTTTTTTTTAAGGGAGGCACACAGGTCACACAAGTCTAGGAAGTCAAAGGGAAATCACAGGCAGAGGACTAGAGCTACTTGAATGAGCATGACTAGCCCCAGTCGCTTGGTTTCTTTGGTGCCATGGCTTGGAGGGTCACACATACAACCATGGGCAGCACATATAACAGGGTGCTGGGACCCAGGAACCAAGGAAGGAAAACAATTGGGGGACGCTCCCACTGTCTTCTTCTCCACTCTGGGTTATACAGAGAGAGGAAGGAGACAAAAGAGACACCTTTTTCTCACTTCTCTTTCTAGATGGGTAAAAGATCATGTTCAGCATGTACTCCCCTGGAGTATATTCTAAAGCACTGGGACTGCTTCAACCCTGAGACTTTGTAGAAAGAGCACCTCATATTCTATGGCATAAGGGCATGGCCTTCTTACCGTCTTTGAGACAGACAAACCTGGCCTGCTGGGGGGAGCCTTGATTTTAATACTATCCAACAATTAGATATTTTCTGCAGATGGAAGGACAAATGGTCTGAGATACCCAATATACAAGCTTTCTTTGCCCTGCAAGACAACCCAGACCTTTACAAGCTTTGTACAATTGACCCAGTTCTTTTAGCAGCATGACAGGCAAGCCCACAGGGAATAGTCCCCCAGAGCTAAAGCAGATTCCAGAGGAGCAATCTGAGCCAGCTATTGAATGTCTCAACTCAGTTCCCCTCATCCAGAACCCCCTCCAATCATACCATCAGGTCCTCCAGGTCCACCATCTCCAGTATTACCCACTTTCCCCACTTCATTCTTATCTCTGCAGGAAGTGCCTGATGAAAATTGTGCCATGAGGGTTCACGTTCCCTTCTCATTACGGGACCTTAAGCAATTAAAGGGAGACTTAAGCAGATTTTCTGATGACCCCAATAAGTATATAGAAATTTTCCAAAATTTAACTCAGGTGTTTGACCTCACATGGAGGGATGTTATGTTGCTCCTAAGTCAGGCCTCACTGAAGCTGAAAAGCAAGCAGTTCTGTAGGCAGCAGAAAAATATGAAGATGAACAACATGTCTCCTATAGCAGACCAAAGAGAAAAAAAGGAGATAGGGAAGGTGAAGAAGTAATGGAAACTCCATTCCCACTAGGAAGAGAAGCAGTTCAAGTAGACAACCCTGATTGGAACCCCAATAACTCAGCAGATAAATGGAAAAGAAAGCACTTTTAAATGTGCATATTAGAGGGCCTACGATAAACCAGGGCTAAACCTCTTAATTACTCTAAACTGTCCATGATAGACCAAAAACCAGATGAGAAACCCACAGCCTTTATGGAAAGGTGGAGAGAGGTACTAATAAAACATGCCTCTTTATCCTCTGATTCAGTCAAGGGACAGCTCATCCTGAAGGAGAAGTTTATTACACAGGCAGCTCCCAACATTAGAAGGAAACTGCAGAAGTAAGCTATAGGACCAGATAGCACCCTAAAGAACCTCCTGAGAATAGCCACTTCAGCCTTTTACAATAGGGATCAGGAGGAGGCCCAAGAAAAGGAGAGGAAACACAACAGAAGGACAGAGGCTCTATTAGCAGCCTTGCAAGCTTGCAAAGTCCAGGATCTCCAAGGTGCATCTACTAGCTGTCATTAATGTGGAAAGTCAGGGCATTTTAAGAAGGAATGCCCAGGCAGAAAGAACAAGCCACCTCAACCCTGTCCAGCCCATGGCAGAGACCACTGAAGATCAAACTGCCCCTGGAAACGGAGCTCAATGGGTTCAGGACCTGTCTCGCAGATGGTCCAGCAGGACTGATGGGTCCCGGGGCTCAATCCCCCAGCTTCAGCTGGGGCTCAGACTGCCATTACCACACAGGAGCCCTGGCTGATTCTGGAAATTGAAGGAAGGAAGGTAGATCCCTTAGGGATACTGGAATCAGCCTCTCTCTTCTCCTCTGTAATCCAGGCCTCCCCTCTTCCCATAGCAAGACTGTAAGGGGTGTCTCAGGAAAAACTCTAACCTGATATTTTTCTCAATCTGTTAGCTGAAGATGGGGGCCTATTATTTACAAATGCCTTTTTAATCACGCCTGAAAGTCTCACTCTTTTATTGGGTAGAGATATTCTTGTTCACACAGGGGCAAGCATCCTTATAGCCCCAGGACAAACTCTTTGTCCCCTCCTGATGGAAGCTAATATTAATCCAGAAATGTGGGCAACTCAAGGAAGAATAGGTCAAGCTATAACTGCTAGGCCAGTCCAGATCCATCTTAAGAATCCTACTTCTTTTCCTAATCAGAGGCAGTATCCCCTAAGGCCAAAGGCTAGGAAAGGGTTAGAAGTTATTATTAATAACCTAAAGATGCAGGGCCTCCTCAAACCCTATAGTAGCCCCTGCAACACCCCAGTATTAGGAGTGCAGAAACCCAATAGGGAATGGAGACTAGTTCAGGACCTCCGCCTCATTAAAGAAGCTGTAGTTCCAAACCACCCGGTGGTATTTAATCCCTATACCCTGTTAATTCACATATCTGAGGGAACTAAATGGTTTACAGTTCTAGATTCAAAGGATGCCTTCTTCTGCATACTGTTACATTCTGACTCTCAATACCTCTTTGCCTTTGAAGATCCCTCTGGCCAAACTGCCCAATTAACATGGACAGTGCTTCCTCAGGAATGTGTTTGAACAGGCACTGTCAAAAGACCTCTCTGAGTTTTCGCATCCTCAAGTTAGGGTCTTGCAGGATGTTGTTGTTACTCTGCTCTGTGCCCCAACTGAGGAAGCTTCTCAGGAAGGCACTGAAGCTCTCCTTAACTTCTTAGTAATAGAAGATATAAGGTTTCAAAACCCAGGGCCCAGCTTTGTCAAGCCTCAGCGAAGCACCTAGGTTTAGTGCTGTCTGAGGGGATCAGAACATTAGGGGAAGAAAGGATTAAGCCTATTTCCTCCTTCCTCCTCCCCCAAACCCTCAAGCAACTAAGAGGATTTTTGGGCATTACAGGATTTTGCAGACTATGGATACCTGGGTATGGTGAAATAGCCCGTTTATTATATAATCTCATAAAAGTAACTAAGGGAACTAAGACTCATCTTTTAACCTGGGAACCTGAAGCTCAAAAGGCCTTTGACCAGCTAAAGCAAGCCTTGCTTAAGGCATCAGCTCTCAGCCTTCCTGTAGGGAAGGCCTTCAATCTGTATGTATCACAAAGGGAATGGCCCTGGGAGTTTTAACACAGACCCAAGGACCAGCTCAACAACCAGCGGGCTACCTAAATAAGGAACTTGATTTGGTGGCTAAACAATGGCCAGCATGTCTCTGAGCCATTGCCTCAGTGGCAATGGTCCCAGAAGCCTCCAAATTAACCCTGGGAAATGATTGAACTGTTTACACCCCACACAACATGGCAGGACTACTGTACTCTAGAGGGAGCCTCTGGCTAACAGACAGCTGACTGTTCAACTAGGAGGCCCTGCTGTTAGAGGGTTCCAACATCAAATGAAAAACTTGTTCTTACCTACATCCAGACACTTTCCTCTGCAAGGAAACTCGGGAACCTGAATATGATTGTGAACAAGTCATAATACGGACCTATGCAGCCAAGGAAGATCGCAGAGAAACTCCCCTGGAGAACCCAGACTGGACCCTCTTCACAGATGGGAGCTCTTTTGTAGAACAAGGAATCCATAAGGCAGGATATGCAGTTCTCTAAATGACGTCATTGAAAGCACATCTCTCCCTCCAAGCACAAGCACTCAATTAGTTGAGCTAATAGCTCTGACAACAACACTTAAATTAAACAATGGAAAGGTAGCTAACATTTACACTGACTCCAAGTATGCTTTCCTGGTTTTCCACGCTCATGCTGTCATCTGGAAGGGAAGACATTTTCTTACCACTAACGGATCTCCTGTAAAATATCACCAGGAAATTATCAGGTTATTATCTTCAGTTTTCCTTCCATGAGAAATAGAAGTTATGCATTTCAGGGGACATCAAAAGGGAACAGATGAGGTAGCCTAAGGAAATAGACTAGATGATCAGGCCGCTAAGTCAGCAGCAAGGAAGCCTCAAGACATCAACACACTTCAAAACCCTCTAATCTGGGAAGGCTCCATAAAAGATTCCAAAAAAATAACTAAGTACTCCCCTACAGAAACAGAATGGGCCACTTGTCGAGGTTATACTTTTCAGCCCATAGGATGGCTACAGTCAAAGGATGGCAAACTCCACTTGCCAGTCTCAGCCAATGGAAAGTTCTTAAAATCCTTCACCAAGCTTTTCAACTGGGAAAGGATAAAACTTATCAATGTGATCAGAGATTGTTTTCAGGATTGAACTTACTAAAAACAGTCAAGCACGTTTTTAATGCTACAATCTGTCTTAAAAAAATATTCCCCTGAACAGGCAACTCCTTCCTCCTCAAACCCAAAGAATAGGAAGTTATCCAGGGGAGGACTGGCAGATAGACTTCACCCACATGCCAAAGATGAAGGGCATTCAATACCTCCTGGTATGGGTAGATACCCTCACTAGCTGGGTAGAAGTATTTCCATGCCACACAGAAAAAGCCTCTGAGGTAATAAAAGTGTTAGTTAATGAAATAGCTCCCTGCTTTGGTCTACCTAAGTCCTTTCAAAGTGACAATGGCCCTCATTTAAGGCAGCTGTCACACAAGGGGTCTCAAAAGCACTAGGCATAGAATATCATCTCCATTGTGCTTGGAGACCCCAGTCCTCAGGAAAGGTGGAGAAAACTAATGATATTATCAAGAGACACCTCAGAAAATTATCCCAAGAAACTCAGCTTCCTTGGGTCACTCTTCTTCCCATGGCCTTACTGTGAATAAGAAATACCCCTTCTAAATTAGGTCTTAGCCCTTTTGAGATGCTGTATGGATGACCTTTCCTCACCAGTGATTTTCCGTTAGATAGGGAAACCTCTGAGTTAGTTAAGCATGTAACCTCTCTGGCACACTTCCAACAGGAATTAGCACAATTAGCAAAAGCTCAATCCCAGAAAATAGGACCACTTCTGTTTAACCCAGGAGATTTGGTACTGGTAAAGGCTCTCTCCTCTTTCTCTCCTTCTCTAGGCCCAAGCTGGGAAGGGCCTTACACTGTTCTTTCTCCCAACTCCCTTGGCAATAAAAGCTACAGGAATCGACTCCTGGATACATCACACTCAGATTGAAGCCTGGAAGGCTGAGGGAACAACCCCTGACAGCCCAGAGGAAGGTCCTGAATATCAATGTGAAGAAATAAGAGATCTTAAGCTGAAAATCCCAAAAGATAAGTAACTGAGGGAGAACTACTTATCTTAGTCACACCCCTACCTCACCAAATACTTTGTTTCTACCTCTCCTTTTGAGATTCGTCACCAAATATTAGACCTTCTTTTTGATGCATATTTGCAAGGGAATTTTTAATTATCCATAGAGTTACATTGTAACTTCATAGAGCTCCAAAGAGAAATTGTATATCTTGGCAAATAACAATTTTAGATGGAAATTACTTACTACGCCACCCTTGCAGGAACTGTTATACTCACTCTACTATTTGCAGTAGGACTATATACTGTAGCACCCTCTGGGTGAAATATCAGACAGAGAATCTCAATTACTGTAGCATTTTACCTAATTACCATCCTCATAACAGGAATAGCCATTACTGACAGGAAGTAAACCTGAATGTTTTACTATCACTAAGTCTGCTAGAACTTTTTATCAAACTTAGTAACTAACACATCACATCCATTAGCTCCTACAATATCAGCCATGGCCCATTTGTATGACAAGACTAATTACTGGATCTGTCCTAAGCCGTGTGCTCAGTTCAATAACACTAAGAAACCTCTTAATGACCCGGAACTTACCTTCTTAGGATTCCCTTTGTTAGTTTTACCTTTAATCCTTAAAGACTTATCAGGCGTAAATGGGGCATGGTATGGGAGCAATTTTAACTGGGTAACTAACTCTTCTCAGGAAAACACTCGGAAGAACGCTCTCCCCACAGATAAGCAGCACACCTTCAGGCTGGGAAAAGTTGACTGGGTAATAGCAAATGCCTCCCTCTCCTTTAAAAGCAGCAAGGAAGGACCATACTTGGGAGATCTTAAATGTTGTAATATCACACTTGTAATTGCTGATAGTTCAAAGATGTGGGGAGGAAAGTGCCGTAAGGGTGATCTAAAAGGATCAGAAGGCTTAGTGGGGGAGTGGGGGGCTTTTGGAGTCTAGCCTCTCCTTGTGGTTGGAAGTCCTGAAGGGAATGGCATGCTCTAAGTAACCACTTTGACTATAATGGAAAGAATAACACACAGGCCTTTCCAAACATGCCCCCTCATGGAATTCTAGTCCCTTGTATGATGTTTGCTAATAGTAGCAGCCTACAAATCTGTGGGCAAACTGGAGATATCTGGACCGGCAGCCCTTGCCACAGGGATCATTTGAGATACTGGCCAGGAAATATTATGTCCCTAATTTTTCAAAACTCCATTTTTCAGGTGGACCCTTCTCACTTGGCATTTCAAATTCCAAATCTCATCATAAATGACTATCCTGAATATGGATATCCTTATCCCAAGGATGCCCCTGTTATATGTAAAGAGGGGAGACTTCTAAGATATGAGAAAAACCTGCTGGTGTCTCTCACAAGCCACAGCTTAGAACCATCCTTTCAAGGAACAGGGTTATATTTTCTTTGTGGCTCCTGGCTACATTTAATCTTTCCAAGGCATTGGAAGGGAACCTGTACTGTAGTAGCAGTAGTTCCTGACTTATTATTTTTAAATTGTACTAAGATGGCAGCATCATCTGAGGACATTCCTAACTTAGGCTCTTTTCTAGAAACCACTATCTCAAATACACTGGACAAAGAGCTCTATCATTTCTATGCCCTCATATGGAGACTTAACTGAAAGGGGAGACTGAGGAGGGCATGCACGTGACAATCCCAGCTTGGAAAAACCATGGATGGGAAATTCTATAGCCAGAGGTCTATTCTGGTTTGTTGGCATCCCTCTCCTTGAAAGATTGGTACTTAATATTCCTGTTATAATACAATGAAGATGGAAGGCAACTGTAGGGGCCATAGAGGCACAACAGCAATCTATGACTCTTTAGCCTGAGTAGTAGCACAAAATAGACGGGCCTTAGATGTCCTTATGGCTGAAATAGGAGGTACCTGTGCACTTTTAAATGAAACATGTTCCTTCTGGATTAACACGTATAGTCAAGTAGAGGAAAACCTACAGGTACTTAAAGATGAAATCAAAGTCATTGACAGGCTAAGAGAAAATGCAGGCTTCAGCCCCAGGTGGCTACAATCCCTCTTTAATGAATTCCAGTCTTCTTTATGAAATGGGTTAGTTCCTTTATTAAGCCCCCTCTTGCTTATATGTCTCGTATTAATATTTGGACCTTTAATACTCAATACTATAACCAGAATTGTTTCCTCTCACCTAGAAGCAATCAAACTCCAAATGGTGCTACAAACAGAACCACTCACGGACATGCCATTCTTCTGAGGACCCTTAGATTGACCCCAGGAGGAACCCTAGCTGCTGCTCCCCACTTCCCCTTTTCATCAGAAGTGGCCAGAAACAGTCGCTGTCCAAAACCCCCAACAGCAGTCAGGGTGGCATCTCCTGAGTGGGGGAAATATTACAGGAATTACTAAGAAATTATTTTAGTCACCTAGAGAGGGTAAAAGAGTCCTCAGCAAGGCTTTTTCTTTTAATAAAAAAGCAGCTCCCCCCAACAAACATTTCTTTTCTAACAGAAAGTGGCCTGAAAAACCAGACCTGCAAGCATTGATATGCAAATACCGGTGGCTAGAAGCCAGGTCCACCCAGTATGGCAGTTCCCGGCACTTGTTCATTGTTGCCACGTGTGCAGGACATCATGGTAGCATTTGCATATTAAAAGACTAGGGTGGGAAGGCAAGTCCCCCTCCCCCCGCCCCGCCGCAGGCTACATGAATGAAAAACCTGGTCAAACCAATCCCCTGGGCCCAAACAAATCAGACACTGCCTCCTCCAGCCTCTCAATAGAACCGATTGCTTTCTGCCACATGTGGGGTTTTCCATTCAGAGCCCTCCTCCCTCTGTACAAGGGAGCTGTTTTCTTCTTTCTTGAAAGTTTAATATAAACTTTCTGTTCCTTAAACCACTCCATGTATGTCCATGTTGCTAATTTTCTCAACCAAGACCAAGGATCCAGGGAGTTTCTCCAGACAATGGATCTTTATCACTACTATAATTTAAATGAGAATAATAATTGAATTTCTTTTTTTTGGCTCAAGTATTCAACTAATGATTCACTGTTTTCAAATTTCCTAGAATTTGTGTTCTTTTGCTCTCTAAAGTTAGACTACCTAAGTTTAAATTCTGGCTCTGCCACTTGCTTTGTGACCTGGGGTAAGTTACTTACCCCTGTCTGCCTCCGTTTCAGCATCTGAACATGGGGATAATAAAAGTATGTGCTCCATACTGAGTTAGCATATTTCAGGTACCTAGAACAAAGGCTGAGATAGTTCTGCCTAATTTATTTTTGTCTCTTTCTTCTTATCCTCCTACTACTTTTCTTATCCTCCTGTCTCCCTCCTCTTTTCTTCCTTCCTGTGCAACTTTCTTATGTCATATTTTAATACGTCTCTTCTGTAACATTTGTGGAGTTTTCTATTCAGTGCTACCAAAAATATCCATGTTGGATAATCTGTATTCTTCCTGTTTTATTACTTAGCTTTAGTATTCCTTTAAATGCTGTCTTTCAATCTGCATTTGCAGTGTTTACATCAAGCCATTTTTCTAAGTTGGTTAATTGACTTTCCATTCTTTGATGTTTCTAATTTTTTTTTTCTATAGGTAGTTTTATTTCCTATGGACTACAATCCCCCTATGCATGCCATTCTGTTGCTATAATGTTTTTACCTTGAGTGGATTAAGTTATTAAATTATCCTATTACCTAATTAAATCTACATGAATGTTTAAATGCTAATTTAATCAATACTTTAATTGTCAAATAAAATTTAAAATACTTAATATAATTAAATTCTTTTTTTATTTAGTTAGGTTTGGTATTCACTTTTTTGATTTTTTCATAGATACATAATATTTGCACACATTTATGGGTTACATGTAATATTTTGTTACATGCATAGAATGCAGAGTATTCAGGGCATCTATCACCTTGGGTGTTTATCATTTTTATGTGTTGATAACATTTCAAATCTTCTCTTCTAGCTATTTTGAAATATACAATACATTGTTGTTAATTATAGCCACCTTTCTGTGCTATTGAAAATTGGAACTTATTTCTTCTATCCACCTGTATTCTATAGCTCCAAATCCTTTCAGGGAATGTCTTTTGTTTTGAAGATTATGTTTTCTAAAATTAAAAAAACCTTTTGAGGCCAGGCGCAGTGGCTCACGCCTGTAATCCTAGCACTCTGGGAGGCCGAGGCAGGCGGATTGCCTGAGCTCAGGAGTTTGAAACCAGCCTGGGCAACACGGTGAAACCCCGTCTCTACTAAAAATACAAAAAAAATTAGTCGGGTGTGGTGGCGTGCGCCTGTAGTCCCAGCTACTCAGGAGGCTGAGGCAGGAGAATTGCTTGAACCCAGGAGGCGGAGGTTGCAGCGAGCCGAGATTGCGTTACTGCACTCCAGCCTGGAGACAGAGTGAGACTCCATCTCCAAAAGAAAAAAAAAAATCTTTTGAATGATATATTTTTGTTTAATAATTTACCTCGGTCTATTTGTAAGTGTGTTGTACAATTTTTTTTGTATACAGTGGCAGCTCTTTACAAGTCTTTCCTTTGCTGTGCTGTAGTGTAGGGAGCTTCCTGATTAACTTCTCACTATATATAAAGCATGCACCCAGTGCCACCTCCCAAAGAGTTACAGTTTGAGTGCTGGGCACATTGTATTCTATCTATGCTCTAGGGCATGATGATATGGGTAGGCCCTGGGGAATATTGCAGAATTGTGCTTAGATAAAATAACCAGGATCTATGATTATGCCTGAGAGTTTATTAATTATACTCTTTCAGAGCCCCTGGTACTTTATTGAGGGATGCATTCCAAACCTGTTTGCTTGACCAAATTTTTAGTCAGGCTTCTGAACCCACTCCTTCGCCCATGTGTGTACTTTGTAAATCTAGTTTGGGTGATCCCTGCTAAGAACCCCCAAGACTCTTGATATCTGCTCACCCTCGATATCTGATCAGGTTCCTAACCCTCTACCATCTCCCAGGTGATGACTGATCACTGCAGCCTGTGTTCAGCAGAAATTCTGTTAAGTTGTTCAGCCAGAAATCTTGCTTACCCCTGATGTTTCCTGTTAGTAACTTTCTATCCTATAACCCCTACCTTGCTCCTTGGCTATAAATAATTCCCACTTGTCAATGCCATATTCAGAACTGAGCCCAATCTCTCTTCTCCAGTGCAAGACCCCCTTACAGTGGTTCCTATACCTATTATAATGGTCTTGAAAAAGTCTTTAATAAGTATCTAAATGATGCTTTAACAAGTATCACTGAATACCTTTTTTCTTTAATACTCTCAAGCTAAGAGATTGATATTCTTCAGAAGGACAGAAAAATACCTCTTAGTGGTACAATAAAAACTTCCCAAAAGTGATTTGTGATTTCTGTTTCTTTATTATCATTTCATATTCTTTTCTGCTTTGGTTGAGCTAAATTGAGCTCTCTGAAATTTAAAATAACTTAAAGCTTTATGTTTCTACATTGCTATTTTTGTATCTCCATGGTTTCATTAGTCTTTTTTGCCAACCCTATAACTCTTATCAAAATGCTTTTTCACGTTTTAATATATAACCACTAAATTTGGCTGTAATGATTAGCTTTGAGAAAGGGCTTTGATGCAAGGGGTAAGTTGAAGGGACCTTTAAAGGCGTACTAGTTCCGGATGTGTGCCACAAATGAACATAAATGTATAAACATAAATGGCTACTTCTTTATTATTCCTGTTAGCAAAGTGTGTGTAAGGGAAATTCAAGAATATGTTTCAGAGGTAGTCTTAGGGGCAAGAAGCCCAGGATTCGTGATAGTAAACTCAGAATAACTGAGGTTACCTTACCCGGCAATCATGTGCAGGATGACCACTTCAGCCAGCTGAGCCAAGAGTCACTTTCCTCTGTCACTGTCTAGGGGCAAGATAAGGAATGCCTCATAAAATCATATAAATTATTATTATTATTTTTCTTTTCACATGAAAAAATCTTAGCATTTGCTATATTTGGGGTTAGCATGTACATTTTTATACTTTATAGATCAGGCCTTCTTAGCCAGAAAAATTTATCTTTTCTCGAGGATTTTAGTTAAAATTGCAGAAATTTTAATTTCAAATGAGAAATACACTAAAACACTTGAATAATAAGTAGTTTCTTAACTGACAAGGAATGTTAAGTGTCAAAAATATAGCAGTAATAGACTTGTTATGGAGTGAATGTTTGCGTTCCTCCCAATTTACATGTTGAAATCCTAACCGCCACCGGGTGCAGTGGCTCACGCCTGTAATCCCAGCACTTTGGGAGGCCGAGGAGGGTGGATCACCTGAGGTTGGGAGTTCAAGACCAGCCTGGCCAACATGGAGAAACCCTGTCTCTACTAAAAATACAAAATGAGCCGGCTATGGTGGCACATGCCTGTAATCCCAGCTACTTGGGAGGCTGAGGCAGGAGAATCACTTGAACCCAGGAGATGGAGGTTGTGGTGAGCCGAGATCAAGACATTGCACTCCAGCCTGGGCAACAGGAGTGAAACTCCGTCTCAAAAAAGAAAAAAAGAAAAAAAAGAAATCCTAACCCCCAATGTGATGATATTAGGAGGTGAGGCCTTTGGGAAGTTATTAGATAATAAAGATAAACTCTTCATGAATGTGATTGTTGCCCTTTTAAAAAGACATGAGATAACTTACTTCCCCTCTCTCTCTGCTCTCTGCACCTGAGGCTACACTGAGGTAGATATCTGCAAATCAGGAAGAGAGCCCTCAACAGACACTGGATTTGCTGGTGCCCTGCTCTGGGGCTTTCCAGCCTCTTAGAACAGTGAGAAAAAGAATTCTGCTGTTCAAGCCACCCAGTTAATGATATTATATTATAGCAACCCAAATAGACTAACACAAGACTTTGGCGATAAACAACTAAATAAAATTAAACTTTTAAGTTTAAATTCTAAGGGATAATTTATCCCATTCTTGACTGAAGACAGAGAGTTAAATATATACTAGGATCCCCAATTTTTATGTGTGGGGTAAAATGATTTGGAATTAGTCAAAAGACAACCTAAGTTTATCTTCAAATATCCAACTCTGAGAGATGCATTTTTAAAAAGCCTGATAATTTTTTGTTTTACCTCTAAAAGGAATTTAACATGGGGAAAGAAGTATTTTCTCATTGGCAAATAGTAATGGGGAAATAAAATAGATATATATTAAATAATTACATAAATATTTATTAAAGGTGCAGTCCAACTTATGAAGATAGGTTCATGAGTCTTTGATGTTTCAAGTTACCGTGCTGAGCTGCATAGAAGATATGAAGGTGAATAAGACATATTCCCTTCCCAGTAAGAATTTCTGACTAAATAAAGAAGACATTTAAACATAATAGTACACTAAGTAATTGTAAATGGGATAAAATAGGTTGTTTTTACTTGAATTGCCTGTAGAAGCAATAAGCTACAATTGTTAAGTTAAAGTCACTGAACATCAATGATGTTTACTTTGTGAGAGCACAAAAGTCTCCCCGGCCTTAGTTTTCATGATTTCAAATTTAAATAAACATGCATTTGCAAATAACCTACAGAATATTAGAAAGAGCCAAAGAAAATAATATAGGTGAAACAGTTTATAAACTTCTGAGGACCATAGATGTAAGTGATCTTTGTACTATGAAGAGCTAAACTGCTAACCAAGAGAAACTTGGAATTTTTTTCTGCCCCTGTCTTTAAATGTGTCTCTTATC
The DNA here is from genome assembly GCF_029281585.2 of Gorilla gorilla gorilla. Lineage (NCBI taxonomy): Eukaryota > Metazoa > Chordata > Mammalia > Primates > Hominidae > Gorilla > Gorilla gorilla. The sequence continues at coordinate 187,605,714 of NC_086017.1, read as the reverse complement.
GGTAAATTGAAAATGCTCTATCTTCCAAAATTACTCAATTCTAATGTATGTATTGCATTTCTTGATGCATTCCTTGACAATATAAAATGTGCAATTTAGTAAAATAGAGTTCAGTTGGTATGGGTTCAGAATTTACCTTCTGAATAACCTGCTTCAATCAGCTAAATAAAGGCCAAAAGAAAAATGTCATGTTTCAAGATTTGCAAATACTGTGTTAGACTTAGCCTCATTCTAAGTCAAGTAAAGACAATCAAATTACTGATTTGCATATTTGCTAACTTAATTAATTCTCCCAAGTGAATCCCTCAGATTAAGTAAAATGACCTGTGTATAAACAATTACCTATAAAAAGACTCATCATTGTCTCTGCATGAAAGATGGGGTGAGGTCAGATCATGATTGTCCTGACTTCTGCTTCTGAAGGGCAGAGGCCATGACCAAGGAGAACCAGGCAGCCTCCCAGGCCTGGAGGAGTAGAGATCAATTTATCTTTTAGTCCTTCTTGGAACTGGGATACCCTCTTGCCCTGCAAAAATTCTGAACACCCAGATAGCCCCATTGTTAGTTAGGGGAAGGCTTGGGCATTGAGTCTGCAGAGATTACACACTTTAGCTTGTTACTGCTAAATCTTTCCTTTTAGGCAGCTTAGGTTTCCTCCATTTGTGATCCTGATGCTTAAGATGTCATTTCCTTGGTTAGTCACAGAGGACAAGACTTATTTATTGTAAAAGACAATGATCATGTTTTATTTTGAGTCTGAAGAAAACCTGCCAAGACTGAAATGCTGTGAATTTATGTGAAGAAAAAATCTTAACCCAAGAGGAAAGTTATTCTTGGTTGTGAATGTCTCTATTCTCTCTGTTGACTGGAGAACCAATTGTGCCATCATATTTTATACCACACTACTGAACTACTGGAACTTTTACTGCATTTTCTCATTTTTTCTCTTTATTGAGATCTATATCTATATCCAGATATATTCTCACACCTCTTTGAGGTATGATGCTTGAAAATTAGCATATGCATAAAACTCATTAAGCTGAATAAAATGTGGATTCAGACAAAGAATCCTTTGAATTCCTGGAAGCCTATCCCTTAGAAGCAGGTGCACAGCCCAGGATGAAGATAAAATGTAATTGTGAAGAGCAGGATTTTAGCAGCAGCACACTAGCTTTTTGACTCATCTGAAGTTTGCACCTGTGTCTTTGTAACTTAACTAGGAACTACTTCTTTTTGTAGGAACTGGATGTATTTTTAGGAGGAACTGATTATGAAGGAAAAGGTTAATGTGAGACTGTGATAATAATATATGTAAAATGAAATGCTCTTCAAGAGTTATTTTAGGATATAGTTTACATGAAGTTTTCAACAATAACAACACAGTAAATGACATAATCGTAATAGAAAGCATTGGCTTGAGTTTTGGAAGACAGTTATCTGTATCATCTTGAAAACTGCCTAATTTCTCTGGACCTACTTCAATTTTTTGAGGTTCACCGGCTAGCATTAAGATTTCTTCAGTTTTAAAATGCTATGAGCTTGAGCTGACCACAAAGTTTGTAAGAATAGGCCCTGTTCAGTAGTTAGTGGACTTATTAACAACTTGAAAACAACTAGAGGAATCACAATGGGTGGAATACCAGCCATACTGCAGAAACAAAATTTTATCTTTTGGTAAAAAAAAAACAAAAAAGTGAAATAAATGTAGAAATGAGAGCCTAAAAAAAATCAGAGATCTACTTGCAATTCCGATTTACATTTTAAGGCAAATTTTTTCAAAGGGCAACAACTTGAAATAAAGTCTGGGAGAGCAGCAAATAAGATTCTTTAATCCAAAGCATTTTCCCCATTATCTATCATTAAACTTTTATCCCTTTGGATCTTAGAATGCTATTATTTTTCTTTAATTTCTCTTAAAATATTTAAACAAAAGAAACCAGCATAAGTGGTTATCAACTAATATGCTGATTATCATCTAACACATAGTGAGATTAATTCTCAGCCAGTTGTGAATAAAACTGGGTTATAGTAGATATTTGGAATAGAAGGTACCTTTGAGAAGCAGAGGCTTCCAGAAAAAAGAAAAGGGTGTGATGTGGTTTGGCTCTGTGTCCCTACCCAAATCTCATCTCAGATTGTAATTCCCATAATCCCCACATGTCCAGGGAGAGACCTGGTGGGAGACTGGATCATGATTGGATCATGGGGGTGGTTTCCCCTATGCTGTTCTTGTGATAGTGAGTTGTCCTGAAATCTGATGGTTTTAAAAGTGCCTGACAGTTCCTCCTTCACATGCTCTCTCTCCTGTCACCTTGTGAAGAAGGTGCCTGCTTCCCCTTCCGCCATGACTGTAAGTTTCCTGAGGCCTCCCCAGCTATGCGGAACTGTGAGTAAATTAAACCTCTTTCCTTTATAAATTGCCCAGTCTCAGGGAAGTTCTTTACAGCACTGTGAAAACAGATCAATACAGGGTGCTAATGGAAAGAGGCCTAAGGAGAAGCTGAGTTTGTATTTGAGAAAGAAGAAAGTACTAATTATTCAAATCAAAACATAGAAACTTGAAGGTTTACAGGTGGAAGGAAGTATAACGAAAAGTATAAAAATACTAAAAGTAGTACAAATGAAAAGATATACAGAATATTACAAAAAGTAGGAAACCTGCAACAACTGAAAACTACAATAAGGAGCAAATGTTAAGAAATTTCTGCTGTGTATGCTTTAGATATAATCAGATTGATAAATGTCACTGAGCATTGACATGTACCTCTCCTAAGAAGTGCTGAGATACCAGGCAATGAGAATAGGAGCTCTGGAAATAATCCCTCTGATGAGTCCTAGATGGGATACGGTAGGGCAGGCTATGGGGCTAGGTGTGTCCCAGGACTTAGATTCTTTTTCTATGGTAGGAGAGTGGCATTTAGAAGAGATAGAGAGAAAGAGAAAGAGGGAGAGAGAGAGATGAAGCAAGAGAGGGAGAGAGCAAGAGAGAGATGAAGCAAGAGAGGGAGAGAGCAAGAGAGAGAGGAGAAAAAGATTAATTTCACTAGTAAAATACAAAATCACAATTTTTTCAGACATCCTTTTGAAATATTTTTTTCTGTTGACACAGTACAGCAAGACAAATCTTAGCCACAGCTTGTGAGAGAGCACTAACTTTCTAGAAGTCAATATGGCAAAATCTATCGGGATTCTAAAAATATTCATTGATCTTTGTCATAGTAATTATCTAGAATAAAATCAAGGCAGCAATCAAAGATGCACACAATGTTATATGAACAAAGGTAGTATCTAAAATATTCTATTCAAGATTAGAAAAATTAAAGTACATTAATTTAGAATTGATTAATAATGAGACTTCCTCATGATAGCTTAACATTTTAACACACTATTAAATGATATGGAAAATATATAAGGAAGAGGACATATATACAGTAGCACATAGAATAAGATGCTAAGTTTGTAAAACAAACCATAGATAGAAGACAAGGAAATATAACATGACAATAGTGTCCTGTGATCAAGAATAATTGTCATTTTCTTTCTGCTTTTTATTTTAAATTTTTTATAATGAACATTGAATAATTTTCTAATCAGAAACATAAAATAAACATACATTTTAAGTGCACTCTATACTTTCTAAAATTCCAGAGGAGGCTACAGCCTTCTGAAGCATTTCACATTCCAAGCTTTTAGGTTTCAGCCAGATGCCAGACACTCTGACTGACATTTGGTGAAACGGTTTCTTGGTTAAAAGTTCCCTTGGCCCAACTCTTAGAAGTTCATGGAACAGATGACTTTGATTTGAAAGACGTGACTGGTAAGAGACAATGGCAAAGCTGGTCCTTTGTGCTAAAGGATATAGGGCATTGACCAGGAGACATTTTGAGTTCTGGAATTTTTTTCAACTCTTTCATGCAAAGGTTTTTGTTGCTGAACTCTGGCTCACAAAAAGGGTAAAATCAATGTCACAGAAGATTCTGTAGATGATTTAAACAACTCTGTGGTGGTTCTCCTATGGAGTATGGACCAATGAACAGAAACAGAAGTGGCCTGGAAAGGCACCTGGCATGCATGTTTATACAGAGTAGCAGTAGTGCTCCTTTTGAGATATCCTTGTCAACTCTCTCCTTTCTAACTTCCTTAACCCTTGGACTGTGTTTGTGGGCAACAGATCTAAGGAAATGCATTCAGGTAGCTTCTGTCACACATCTGCAACCCATGATAAACTTATCAAGCTATCCAATGGTTCCTCCCATTGACCATCACATAGAAGAAATAGGCAGGGCAATGTGGGTGCCTAAAACAATGAACTTCTTTACATTAACTGACAGGTACAATAGGAACTCCAGCTGACTAGTGGTCAAACATTTCAATAAAGGTACTGGCACAGAAATCTTTTTTACTTACAATTTCTGTGATGTTATCCTTATCCTTTGCACCAATTTCTACTTAATCCTTCCTCAAGGTGGAACTAGCAAGGCAAGTGTTGCTGTACTCTATTTACTATTTATTTTATAAGTGTATTAGTCCATTCTAACATTGCTATAAAGAAATACCATAGACTGGGTAATTTATAAAGAAAAGATGTTTAATGGGCTCATGGTTCTGCAGGCCATACAGAAAGCATGATGCTGGCTATCTGCTTCACTTTTGAGGAGGCTTCAGAAAGCTTACAATCACAGCAGAAGGTGAAGGGGAAGCAGGCACGTCTTACATGGCCGAACTAGGAGGAAGAGGTAGGAGTAGGTGCCACGTGCTTTTAAACAAGAACTCTATCAGGAGAACAGTGCTAGGGGGATGGTGCTAAACCATTAGAAACCACCCCCATGATCCATTCACCTCCCACAAAGTCCCAGGTCCCTCACTGGGGATTACACTTCAACATGAGATTTGGGTGGGGATATAAATCCAAACCATATCAATAAGCATATTATTAGAATATATTTAAAATGGGGACGGGGTCTTTAATCATGGTGACTCTGAGAGAAGCCTGTGTATTCCAGTTTCCTGTCAAGCAAATCCTTGATCTCACTTAGCCTAGCTCCACCAATTTTCTCACTTTACTTTACTCTTGTAATCATTTTGTAGCCTCTTCCCCCTTGCAATACTGATGAGAATAATTTCAGCACAAGCTTAAACACCTCCCAGTATTTATGTTCAAATTACTAACTTCTTCTAAATAAGGCTTTTTATCCAATGTAAAACATTTTCCTAAATATTTTTCTCCTTCAATTTATCATTGTCTATCTGTCCAATATTACCCCATCTTTCTACTTATCTCAAAGTGATTAGGAAAATTGAGACTAGAAAAAGCTAACACATTGGAAATGGGTTTGTGCATACATGGTTGTTTTCTGCATTAATCTAATTCTTGATTCTATAGAATATTTAACATTAAACAAAGATTTTCAAAGAATTTGATATGCAACAAGAAAAAGTAAAAACAACATTAGATCAATAATTTGAAATAGTTGGTTTAACGTCTGATTTCTACAGTCTAATTGTATGACTTCAAAGAAGTTGCTTCATTTATCTGGCTGTCTCTCAAATGCTTCACCTACTATCTCATGCCTGCTGTGAGATCAAATGGGGCATTGTATATGGAAAGGAACTGTAAATCTCCACACAAACATAACATATCATTGATGGGAAACACTGGCCTTGGTATCAGCATGATTCTGGAAAATTGACAAATGGTTTTATGAGTTGGGCTACTTCTAAAAGACAAGACAAAACAAAACAAGAAAAATTCCCTCAGAAGAATTGTCTTCCTATGCTTAGGACTCTTTCATTTCTGACCAATAGATTTTTGAGATTCTTGAGGGTAAGAACCATGTGTCATTCATTACTCATATCTCATTACTGAATGGATTATTTCAATTTCAGTAAGTGTTCAGTTAAGAAAAAACACAAGAATATATGTGTGGAAATGCACTGTTTTTCCATTATCATAGATTGCCAAAAAATAATCTAATACTTGAAGGATGAAAGAGTATATTAAATCACTTTCTTCAAGATCCCTTTGAATTTTCATTAGATCTGTTGCTTGACTGCACTATTAGACCAATTCTTACTCCTTCAGACTATCAGAAAGTGCTGGTTTCCATGGATTGACTACTCACATGAATAATTTTCAACTGATTCACCCCATCTTCATTGCCTGGACAGTGATCCTCATTTCATCAATAGTTCCAATAGACTGCTTTGCACACCTTTCAAACATGAGAGAAGTCTCAAGAAGTCTCATGTCTAGCAATGTGTGTCTGTGTGCACATGTGGCTTGCGCATACACACATTTAACACTTAGAAAAAGAGAGTTTAAAAGAGTTATATCATGTACATTTCATAAGTATCCAATTTATTAAAACAAAAAAAGTCTGTAACATATCAAACTAGGAAAAGAAGGTAACTCCTGGGATGATGGCAAGTGAACCAGTGACTGAAGAGCAAATAACAACAGGAAAAGAACAAGAAGGGAAAATGCTTAGGAGTCGCAAAGACCAAGGTGCTTCTCAAGCCACTTTTTGCTCATAGTGCTAAAGCTCACATTTCTAATAGGAGCTCAGGAGGTAATTTTTATTCTATTTTATTTTATTTTTTTTTGGAAAAATCCGTCTGAGGTGAAACAATAGGAAAGGGATTAGTATTTGTTTCAATCTAGAAAAACATTTTGCTGCCCATAGTATCTCAAGGAGGACATTTCAAGGGAAATCTGGGCCAACAAGTTGCATCATTTACATGGAAATATCTGATTAGTAACTAACATAACTATAGTGTTTTAGGACTAGTTTCAATTGTTTTAGGCACGGCTGCTCAAATACTCAAAATATTCCACCAAAACATCTAATAACACAGAAATCATTATATATCTTAGGGAGTTGGAGTTCAATATTTTGAAATTTTCTGTTTTAAAGAGTAAAATTTATGAAAATATTGTGTTTTATTTCATAATACATTAGTACCTGTCAAAATAACATTTCAACTAAATTTGAATAAATTAGACTTGTCAAAAAGGAAAACCTGCCACTTTGATCCAATATGTGAATTTATAACATTCCCCTCTAGCCCCCCAGCCATTGCCTATATCTTTGTATACACAATAAATACTCTAGTTTGAGCATCAGATTTAGAATAATTTACATAGTATTCCTGGAGTCATAGAACCTAAAATGTGTGAAAAGGGTTATCTACTCTAGTTCTTTAATCTTGCAGATAAAAATCAATACCAGAAAGGTTAAATGCCTTTTTAAAATGTTTCAGAACTAGCAAATAACAAACCTAGAATTCATTATTCTATATTTCCAGTGCCAAGTTGTTTTCATTGTATCACAATGCCTTCTTATTTGAAACAACAGGGCTATTCAACAAGGAGACCAAATTGAATTATGATGTCTTTATAATATGGAATAATGTGTAGCCATAAAACTTATGTTTCAGAGTGTATTTACTAACATGGAAAATAGTCACGATACTTTAAGTGCAAACACTAGTTATAAAAGATACATGCATTATGAACCTAAATTTGTAAAAGTTAAACATATAATCCATCCAATATCATCCATTATTATCCATGTATGGTAGGATTACCGATAATGTGTATGAATTTTGCAGTGTTCTCTGTTTTCCAAGTTTTCTAACAGAGAGTAATATTACTTTTATAATTAGATAAATGAATAGATGTAAACCAAGAAAATAAACTGCTAGTGTAGTTCAATTATACTTTATTTTCATTAACTTATGTATGCTAGAGTATAATTAAAATATGTATTGGAATCACATGAATATGGCTTCATATTTTAAGTCCTTTGGTAACTAGTTGTGTGACCAGAGACAAATTTGCACCTTAGAGGCTCCGTTTTCTTATCAGGAAAGTGGAATTAATAACTACCCTATAGAGTTTTGGTGGATATTTAATGAGATTATGCATATAATGTGTATAAGTGCCGAACCAAGTGAAGACACATAACGACCATTCAGTACATGTTAGTTGACTTCCTTTTTATGAGTTCATAAATTTTTGTTAATGAAAACTGCTATAAAAGGCTATTTTTATTAAATAGCCACAAAACCCTGATTTTTGAAATCAATTATACTGTTGCTGACATGTTACTGCAGAGGAAAGTAGGGAAACCAGGCAGGGAAGAGTGTAGTAGGGCTGTGATACTCATGTGGGAAGGTAGGACAGGGAGGGTTAAAAAGTTACCTATGAAGTTAAACTGTTTTAAACTACCCACTTCACAACATCAGACCTTCTTCCATATATTGAATGCAAATCAACTTTCTGATTCTGCTCAGTGACACTAGGAACTTAAATACCCTGAAAACCCTCTCCAGATCTTCGAGGCAATTTACCTAATGCGTGAGCCCATATATAAAAGGTGTCAAGCAACCCTAACTCATTAGGCTAATGATTTTCCTGTTTGAGAAACAGCATGATCCAGATGTTAGCTAATACCTTTGTGAGCCAGTAACTCACTTGACTTTAGCAATCTAGCAACTGGGTACAATTATTGTCTTGGCACTCAGTAAAAATGTCTTGTTGCATTTAATCCATTAGACGGAACTATTAACCAGTATTTTCACACATCTGTCAAGTAACATTAAGAGTCTTTTGGATTATCAAAGAAGTGTTTTGTTGTACATGGTCTAGATTTAGTGGTGTGCCTATTTAAATGTATGACAATCATATATGTGAAAATTCTCTAATTAAAACATCTGATTTTCTATACTGGTTCTTTCTCTCACAGTATTAGAAAACAGAGAGATGTCTCTAGAGAAAAACTTTCTGCTTTTTTGCTCCTTTTAAAAGTGTCAAGTGTCAAAACACCTACCAAAGCAGCTGAGGAAATGAGAAAGTCGAGATGATGTTAAAAGAAAAGAGCAGAAGTGAGTGCTTTCACTGGATAGAATTCATAATGTGAAATGAGTGAAAGCACCTTTCAACTCCCTTGTTTCACACTCGCATGATATTTTCTGTCACAAAATGGTTTAAAATACCAAGACATCCAAAGAATGGGTAATGCATTTGATGAAACGGCAAATCTTCTAACCTGGACTGCTACTTCCAATCATGTGGCTGACTGTTTAGATGTCTGGATAAATCAGAACACACTTTTTTTTTTTTTCTCATAAAGGTTGCAGCTGCCTCTTGTCATTTGTGGTGAAATATTTTTGTGTTTTATTAATCTGGTGTCTGTTACCCAGGGTAAATATGTGGTAGCATTTACTGCTTACACAGGTGCTTCTGTCAAGCCAAGACAAGTTATTGCAAAATTTTAACCTAAAATTAAATGGAAAATGAAAATTGGCATTTTCTTTTCTATGATCTCTAATACATGTATTGCAGAGCACATTTAGATTGTCACAAATGAAGGCTTTTCTTTTCAAAATTGGCCAAATGACATTTTAATATATGGCATAATTTGTCTTATCGATAGGCTTGATACCATGAATAAGTAACTTAGAAATGCACGTTTCTCTGTTCTGGTGAGATAGGCAAGCAAGCTCAGGGACTTGTCAAGAGAATGCATTGATATGGGGAGGTTCTGAGAAAGCAAAGGTTTGCAGCCTAGACTTAGTTCCACTTAGCGGACAGAGTTCGGCCTGCAACAGTTTATATAGCCAGAAAATAATACTTGGAACAGTGGATTGTTTCTGCCCAAGGCTAAATGCTTTTGTTTTTATCCTTTTCTAGTTTTCTTCTTCATGCACAGACAGGCACCAATTTGAAGCTTAATGACAGCAGAAAGAGAGAACAACTACTGTGAGTGACATTCATTTTCCTCGCAGATGACTCCCTGATTTATACTTTAACTATAGCTTTTCCTTGATGTAGGAAGAGGCCTCGGACTGAATATGATGCAGCAGAGGCTGCTAGGCTCAGAGGAATCTCCAGTCACTTTACTTTGAAGTAAAGAGGTGACCTGTAAATTTTTGCTGCTCAAAGTGCGATGCATGGATCAACAGCATGGCACTGGCATCTTGTCAGAGTTCCAGACTCACCCCCCTACCTACCTTCTGAATCAGAATCTGCATTTTAACAATATGTCCAGGAATATGTATACACAGTAACTTCCGAGAAGTGCTGGTGTACATAGTGCATAGGTTTTATTTCATCAGTGTATTAAATAATCCAACCACTGGAAACATTAGTTGATTAGGAGACAATTAACTGTACTGGTCAATGTTCTCCAGAGAAACAGAACCAACAGAATGTATAGATGATAGATAGACAGATGATAGATAGATAGATAGATAGATAGATAGATAGATAGATAGATAGATAGGTAGGTAGATCAGCTAGCTAGATATATAAAGAGATTTATTGTAAGAAATTGACTTACATAATAACCCAGGCTGAGAGGTCACAATATCTGCAGGTGGCAACGTACAGATCCAGGAGAGTCAATGGTGTAAGTCCAGTTTAAGCATGAAGGCTGGAGACCCAGGAAGGCTGTTGGTGTAAGTTCTAGTTGGAAGGCAGCAAGCCCAAGACCTCAGAAGACTTGAGGTTTCAGTTTCAAAATCTGAAGGCAAGAAAAGACTGGTGTCCCAGCTCATTTAGTCAGGCAGGCGTTCACCTCACCTGAAACATGGGTCAGGCTTTTTGTTCTAGTCAGGCCTCCCGCTGAGTGGATTTAGCCTTGCAAGTCTAAATTTGTACAGAGGAGAGGCCCAACACAGTTTCTAACATTTAATAGATGTTCAATAAATGATTACCGTTATTGTAGTTATTATTTTTATTTTGTTTTGTAAAATAGTTGTCCAACTCACAACACACATTTATTAATTGCAGAATCTGGTCAGGTGTGATGGTTCACACCTGTAATCTCAACACTTTGAGAGGCTAAGGAGTGTGAATTGCTTGAGCCAGGAGCCCAGGAATTAAAGACCAGCCTGGGCAACATGGTGAGACCTTACCTCTGCAAAAAAAATACAAAAATTTAGTTAAGCATGGTGGTACACGCCTGTACTCCCAGCTACTTGAGAGGCTGAGGTGGGAAGATTGCTTGAGTGTGGGAGGCAGAGGTGGCAGTGAGCTGAGATTTCCCCACGGCACTCCAGCATGGGTGACAGAGCAAGGCCTTGTCTCAAACAAAACAAAAAATAAACAAACAAAAAAGATTGTTAATATAACCCTGCACCTATATTTATGACAGGCAGAAATCAATGATTTTGATTGTACCAATCACTTTCTCCATAAGAATAAGCCAAGTTGCCAAAATAGAGGCCCAACAGATGTCAAGTTATGGTCTATGAGGGTCAGTATTTTAATTTTCTTTGGCCAGCTACAACAAACTTGAGAGTGAACACCTGGACAATGAAAGTATCTTGCTGTATGTCTTGGAGAGGAAATGAAATATGGACAATTTATATCAATTTCTTCATGTTTTTTATTTATCTACAAAACCCAGTAAATGGGCCCTACTTCCTTTTTTGAATTCTTGGAAGCAAGGGAGGGTTATGGGGTATGTAGATGTACTCAATCTTTACATTTTTACATTAATTTGGAAGCAATTCCAGAAACATTCTAATATTATTTTGGAGGAATTCCTGGCTGGAATATTTACTAGTTTCATGCTCATGGATATCTTACTTAATCTCCATAAACTCACTTTCTTTTTATGTATTCTTTTTCATTTAAATATCTCATACGATTTTTGTAATTAGTATATGGGCAACCTGTAAAGGGTCTAATAAAGTTTTTGCTTATCTTGTCCTCCTATTTCCTTTTCTTCTCTTTCTTTTCCCTCTCCCCTTATCTTCCTCTTTTCTTCCCCCTTCTTGTCTCTTCTTCCCTCCTATCTCCCCTGTCCCTTCTGCCCATTCTTGCCTTCCTAGGTTTCCTCTCCTCTTCCTCCTCTTCCTTTCTCACACTTGTTCAAAACACAGGGCTGTTGCTCCAGGTAAATCTATTCATTTCCTTATTGGACATATTTTGGGCTTTCCCTGATTTTTCTTTTACAGATTCCTTTTACTTCTGTCTATTAATCTTTGCTAATTTCTTTCTTCAGAAACTGTTGGTATTTATCTCCAAAAATTATCTTCTGATCAACATTATCTCATTTGGGCCACTTTTAAAAAATATCATATTCCTTCTTTTCAAATTCATTTGGGTACTGAGATGTAAGTGTTAAGACTTTTTAAAAGCATTTGATCTAAAATTTCTTAGTTGTAGGACTGTAGTTGTTGGATTGTATTTCATCTAAAAAATTTACAAAAAAAACCTATGTTTTTTGTAAACATTATGTGAGTTCATTATGAGCATGAGGAAATAGATAAATAAAAATCCTCATGTTCCAGACAAAATCTTTTTTTTTTTTTTTTTTTTCAGACAGAGTTTCACTGTTGTTGCCCAGGCTGGAGTGCAATGACACGATCTCTGCTCACCGCAACCTCTGCCTCCTGGGTTCAAGCGATTCTCGTGCCTCAGCCTCCCAAGTAGCTGAGATTACAGACATGCACCACCATGCCCAGCTAATTTTGTATTTTTAGCAGAGACAGGGTTTCTCCATGTTGGTCAGGCTGGTCTCGAACTCCCGACCTCAGGTGATCGGCCCGCCTCGGCCTCCCAAAGTGCTGGGGTTACAGGCGTGAGCCACCACACCCGGCCAAAATCTTTATATTAATTTGTTTTATATTGTTCCAACAATCTTTTAATGCATATATACCATGAGAATGACTAATATAAAGGCATATTTGTATTATATATGACTGTGCAATTTTTAATTAAAACACTTGATTTAATTGCACCAGAATGTTTCAGAAGAAAAACCCCAGTGTAGTTGAAATCATTTTAGAAATTCATATATTTTTCTTCACGAGACATATTACTGCCTAGAAGGCTTTTCTAAAATGAAAAAATATAGGTGTAGAAACTATTCAGAAGTTGTAATCAATTTTTTAAAACTATGTTTTAAATCTGTATCAATTGACTCCTTGTTATGAAAGATAGAACCTTACAAGTCTCCAATTTTATTTGTCATTATTTTTACATGATTCAGGTATCCAAAGTAATATTACGACCTATAACCATAATCCCCACAGTAGTTTCTTATTATTTCTACATTTAATTGTACTTGGTGCTCATGAGTATCTCCTGTTCTTTATTTTTGCTAGATTTCATTTTCACATAGTTATTCAAGGAAAGACTCATGGGTACTCTGTTCTCTAGGATTTTTACTAGTTCCTTTATATTTGTACAATAGCTTTGCTCAGAATGATATCACTGGATAATACTTTTTTTTTACTTACATTATTGCAGACATACCCTGTTATTATATGTTACAGTAGATAAGTCTGAGGCCAACATGTCATTTTCTCCCCTTGCATTTAACTTGCTTTTTTTCCTCCCTGAATACATGTAAGATTCTTATTTATTCTTAAAATTCTTTAAGAAAGATATATCTTGATTTTGAGCATTCTATACTTAATTTCCCTAAAAGCTCATTTATTATTTTAGTTTCCAGATTCATGTTTTGTTATTATTGTTCATTGCAAGGAAACATTTTTAAAACTATTACATATTTCAGTTTTCCCACTCCCACTCCATTTGTTGAATTCTTGATTTCATGGATACCAGTCATCATCATGTTAGGTTGCCTTTGTCTATCCTTTGTCCCTATTTGTATTTTTTATTAACTAAATCTTATCTGTTTTCACTAAAATTTTCTCAAGCCATTCCTCTGATATTGATCCCCAGCTATGACTATTTTATCCAATAATTTTTCTAATATATTTATTAATTCTTCAATAACTATGATTCTTAATATGTATCTTTTTTAATTTTTTTTTATTTTGAGACAGGGTCTCACTCTGTCACCCAGGCTAGAGGGCAATGGCATGGCTGTGACTCACTACAGCCTCGACCTCCTGGGCTCAAGTGATTCTCTCACCTCAGCCCCCCAAGTAGCTGGGACTACAGGTGTATGACACTATGTTCGGTTAATTTTTTACTTTTTGTAGAGACAGGTCTCCCTATGTTTCCCAGGCTGGTCTTCTACTCCTGGGATCAAGTGATGCTCCCATCTCTGCCTCCTGAAGTGCTGGGATTACAGGCGTGAGCCACTGCACCTGGCCAGTATGTATCTATATGTCAGTAATCCTTCATCCCCTTAAAAAAAAATCTCATTTTGTTGTTTGATCATTTCACCTTTGCATGCCTGTTGGTTAAATTCACAGTGACAAAAAGTTTTTCTATAGCATGGCATCTTTTCTTCATTTTTGTGGGAGGTAAGGATTTTTGTTTTCTTCTACAGTAGGTTTTTTTTTTTCCTATGAAAAAAGATTTTCTTTTTCTTTTTACTGTAATACCATTGCTTAGTTGGCATGTGAATTATATCATCTTGTTTATGCTTGGGTGGCTATGTCCAAGTCTTTTACTCAATCTGATATAGTGTCTCACTGTATTTGAGAATTGTTTCTTTTCTTCTTCAGCAATAGTTTGAAGACTGAGTCTTTCATATGCTCCCTATTTTTTTGTAGCCTAGGGAATTGTTAGCCGGGAGGGAGAGAACTCAACTGAGGAGGCACACAGTATTTACTTGGGCTATGCTGTTCTGAAAGTCTATGAAATGTATTGTAGGATGTTTTACTCTTTTTGGTTGGGAAGGAAGGTAGTATTTCAATTTCCATGGGGGAACACTTTAAGATTTCAGCTGGAAGTCATCATCCTCAGCAAACTAACACAGGAACAGAAAACCAAATACCACATGTTCTCACTCATAAGTGTGAGTTGAACATTGAGAACACATGAATACAGAGAGGGGAACAACACATACCAGGGCCTGTTGGGGGTGGGGGGTGAGGGTAGGGAACTTAGAGGACAGGTCAATAGGTTCAGCAAACCACCATGGCACACATATATCTATGTGACAAACCATGCACATTTTGTACATGTGTCCTGTTTTTTTTTTTTTAAGAAGGAATAAAGAAAAAAAATTTCAGCTAATTGTTCCAACTCAGTGTGTAGTGCTACATGTTTTATTCTCCTCATTCAGTCCTTTTGTCACTTTCTTCACTTATCTGTTTTTCCAAACCAGTATTTCTGTCACTCCTCAGTCAGAATAGGAGCAACTGCTCATTCAGTTTGCCTTTCTTTGAATCTAAGATTATGGTGAGAGGATTCAGGGGATCATGGCAGACAGGAGGCAGGACTAGACTGCAGCTCTGGACAGAGCAGCATGTAGAGGCTTGCATTGTAAATTTTAGCTCCAGACTGACTGTAAGAACAAACCAGCAATCCCAAGAGGACTCACAGACCCTCTGAAGGACATGGACTGCTCCTACAGGATCTGGGAGACACCCCAAATACTGTGAGTGCCATAACTGCAGAATTGGGAAAGGGAGACCCTCCTCTTCTGAACACACACTCCCACTGGAGAAGCTGAAGGTCTGTTTGTGGGAGAAGTTTCTGACTTTACCTGGAGCTGAGTCAAGTTAGAGAGCTGAGTGAAATACAAGGGTAGAGGAAACAGCAGAAAGGCCCTGAGAGCTCGCTGGGTCCCCAAGCAACCCATTCCTGCCTGGCACCACAGGGATCCATCAGGAAGGTGGCCAGATGAGCAGGGGTTAAAACTCCACAGGAAGAAGGAATTCTCTAGCCTCCTGGCCAGAACTCAGGGGAGGGAACAAATGAGGTGTGCAGACTTCACAGGTGGAGGAAGAACTAAAGCCCTGAGAGGCGGAAAGCCTCAGGCAAGTTTTCAGGCCAGTCTTGCCCTCTTCCTGAAAACAGACCCTAGGTGCTATTGGGGGGAATGCATGGTGAGAGTGAGACGGCTCTTCAGTTTGTGTGGGAGCTGGGTGAAGCCCGTGATGGCTGGCTTTCCCTCAACTTTCCTGACAACCTGCATGGCTCAGCAGATGCATCCATAATCCTCCTAGGTATACAACTACAGTGATCTGGGAATCTCATCCCCATCCTCTACAGCAGCCACAGCAAGACCCATTGAAGGAGAGTCTGAGCTCAGACATGCCTAGCCTTGCCCCGACCAGATGGTCCATTCCTATCCAACCTGTTAGTGAAAGACAAAGGTCATATAATCTTGGGAGTTCTAGGGCCCTGCCCACTACTTGTCCCTCTCCACACTACTGTAGTTGGTGCTTTCTGGAAAGCGTCACCTCCTGGCATGAGGCCAGCCAGCACAAAAATAGAGCATTAAACCACCAAAGCTAAGAGCCCTCCTGGAGTCCATTGCACCCTCTGCCACCTCCGCTTGGACAGGCAATTGTATCCATGGCTGAGAGACCCATAGATGGTTCATGTCACAGGAATCTGTGCAGACAACCTACAGTATCAGCCCAGAGCTGGGTAGACTTGCTGGGTGGCTAGACCCAGAAGAGAGTCAACAATCACTTCAGTTCAGCTCACAGGAAGCCACACCCATAGGAAAAGGCGGAGAGTACTACATCAAGGGAACACCTGTGGGACAAAAGAATCTGAACAACAGCCTTCAGCCCTAGACCTTCCCTCTGACAGAGCCTACCCAAATGAGAAGGAACCAGAAAACCAACCCTGATAATACAACAAAACAAGGCTCTTCAGCACCCCCCAAAAATCACACTAGTTCACCAGCAATGGATCCAAACCAAGAAGAAATCCCTGATTTACCTGAAAAGGAATTCAGGAGGTTAGTTATTAAGCTAATCAGGGAGGGACCAGAGAAAAGTGAAGCCCAGTGCAAGGAATTCCAAAAAATGATAAAAGAAGTGAAGAGAGAAATATTCATGGAAATAGACAGCTTAAAGAAAAAAGAATCAGAAATTCAGGAAACCTTGGACACACTTTTAGAAATGCAAAATGCTCTGGAAAGTCTCAGCAATGGAATTGAAGAAGTAGAAGGAAGAAATTCAGAGCTCGAAGACAAGGTCTTCAAATTAACCCAATCCAACAAAGACAAAGAAAACAGAATAGGAAAATATGAACAAAGACTCCAAGAAGTCTGGGATTACATTAAATAACCAAACCTAAGAATAATCGGTGTACCTAAAGGAGAAGAGAAGTGTAAAAGCCTGGAAAACATATTTGGGGGAGTAATTGAGGAAAACTTCCCCAGCCTTGTGAGAGACCTAGACATGCAAATAGAATAAACACAAAGAACGCCTGGGAAATTCATTGCAAAAAGATCTTCACCTAGGCACACTGTTATCAGGTTATCCAAAGTTAAGATGAAGGAAAGAATCTTAAGAACTATGAGACAGAAGCACCAGGTAACCTGTAAAGGAAAACCCATCAGAATAACAGCAGATTTCTCAGCAGAAACCGTACAAGCTAGAAGGGATTGGGACCATATCTTCAGCCTCCTCAAACAAAACAATTATCATCCAAGAATTTTGTATCCAGTGAAACTAAGCATTATATATGAAGGAAAGATACAGTCATATTCAGACAAACAAATGTTGAGAGAATTCACCATTACCAAACCACCAGTACAAGAACTGCTAAAAGGAGCTCTAAATCTTGAAACAAATCCTAGGAACATATCAAAACATAACTTCTTTAAAGCATAAATCACAGAGGACCTATAAAACAAAAATACAAGTTAAAAAGCAAAAACAAAAAACAAAACCAAAGTACACAGGCAAAAAAAGAGAGCATGATGAAAGCAACGGTACCTCACATTTCAACACTAACATTGAATGTAAACGGTCTAAATGCTCCTCTTAAAAGATATGGAACTGCAGAATGGAGAAGAATTCACCAACCAACTATCTGCTGCCCTCAGGGGACTCACCTAACACATAAGGACTCACATAAACTTAAAAGAGTAGAAAAAGGCATTTCATGCAAATGGACACCAAAAGCAAGCAGGGGTAGCTATTCTTATATCAGACAAAACAAACTTTAAAGCAAAAGCAGTTAAAAGAGATAAACAGGGACAGTATATAATGGTAAAAGACCTTTTCCAACAGGAAAATATCACAATCCTAAACATATATGCACCTAACACTGGAGCTCCCAAATTTATAAAACAATTTCTAATAGACCTAAGAAATTAGATAGACAGCAACACCATAATAGTGGGCACTGCAATACTCCGCTAACAGCACTAGACAGGTCATCAAGACAGAGAGTCAACAAAGAAACAATGGATTTAAACTATACCTTGGAACAAATGGACTTGACACATATGTACAGAACATTTCATCCTACAACTGCAGAACACAGATTCTCTTCAACAGTGCATGGAACTTTCTCCAAGATAGAACATATGATAGGCCATAAATGAGCCTCAAAAAATTTAAGAAAATTGAAATTATATCAAGCACTCTCTCAGACCGCAGTGGAATAAAACTGGAAATCAACTCCAAAAGGAACCTTCAAAAACCATGCAAATACAAGGAAATTAAATAACCTGCTCCTAAAGGAGCATTGGGTCAAAAATGAAATCAAGATGGAAATTAAAAAATTTTTCAAACTGAATGACAATCATGATATAACCTATCAAAATGTCTGGGATACAGCAAAGGCAGTGCTAAGAGGAAAGTTCATAGCCCTACATGCCTACATCAAAAAGCCTGAAAGAGCACAGACAGACAATTTAAGGTCACATCTGAAGGAACTAGAGAAACAAGAACAAACCAAACCCAAACCCAACAGAAGAAACAAAATAGCCAAGATCAGAGCAAAACTAAATGAAGTTGAAACAAACAAACAAACAAAAACTACAAATGATAAATGAAACAAAAAGCTGGTTCTTTGAAAAGATAAATAAAATGGATAGACCATAGCAAGATTAACCAAGAAAAGTAGAAAGAAAATCCAAATAACCTCACTAAGAAATAAAACTGGAAGATATTACAACTGACACCACTGAAATACAAAAGGTCATTAAAGGCTACTATGAACACCTCTACGCACATAAACTAGAAAACCTAGAAGAGATGGATAAATTCCTGGAAATATACAACCCTCCTAGCTTAAATCAGGAAGAATTAGATACCCTGAACAGACCAGTAACAAGTAGCAAGATTGAAATGGTAATTACAAAATTACCAACAACAACAACAAAAATCCAGGACTAGAAAGATTCACAGCAGAATTCTACCAGACATTCAAAGAAGAATTGGTACCAATCCTTTTGACACTATTCCACAAGACAGAGAAAGAAGAAACCCTCTAACTCATTCTATGAAGCCAGCATCAGCCTAATACCACAACCGGGAAAGGACATAACCAAAAAAGAAAACTACAGACCGATATCCTTGATCAACATAGATGCTAAAATCCTTAATAAAATACTAGCTAACTGAATCCAACAACACATCAAAAAGATAATCCACAATGATCAAGTGGGTTTCATACCAGAGATGCAGGGATGGTTTAACATACATGAGTCAATAAATGTGATACACCACATAAATAGAATTAAAAACAAAAATTATCTCAATAGATGCAGAAAAAGCATTCAACATTATCCAGCATCACTGTATGATTAAAACTCTCAGCAATATCGGTATACAAAGGACATACCTTAATGTAAAAAAAACCATCTGTGACAGATCCACGGCCAATGTAATACTGAATGGGGAAAAGCTGAAAGCGTTCCCTCTGAGAACTGGAACAAGACAAGAATGCTCACTCTCCTCACTCCTCTTCAACATAGTACTGGAAGTCCTAGCCAGAGCAATCAGACGAGAGAGAAATAAAAGGCATCCAAATCAGTAAAGAGGAACTCAGACTGTCACTGCTGATTATATGGTTTACCTTTAAAACGCTAAGGACTCCTCCAGAAAGCTCCTAGAACTGATAAAAGAGTTCAGTAAAGTTTCTGGCTACAAGATTAGTGTACACAAATCAGTAGCTCTTCTTTACAGCAAGAGTGACCAAGCAGAGAATCCAATCAGGAACTAAACCCCTTTACAATAGCTGCAAACAAATAAATAAATAAAATACTTAGGAATATACCTGACAAAGGAGTCAAAAGATCTCTACAAGGAAAACTGCAAAACACTGCTGAAAGAAATCATAGATGGCACAAACAAATGGAAACACATCCCATGCTCATGGATGGGTAGAATCAATATTGTGAAAATGACAATACTGCCAAAAGCAATCAACAAATTCAATGCAGTCCCCCTCAGAACACCAGCATCATTCTTCACAGAATTTAAAAAAAATTCTAAAACTCATATGGAACCAAAAAAGAGCCCATATAGCCAAAGTAAGACTAAGCAAAAATAACAAATCTGGAGGCATCACACTACCTGATTGCAAACTGTGCTATAATGCCATAGTCACCAAAACAGCATGGTACTGGTATAAAAATGGCACACAGACCAATAGAACAGAATAGATAACCCAGAAATAAACCCAAATACTGAATAGCCAACTGATCTTTGACAAAGCAAACAAAAACATAAAGTGGGGAAAGGACACCCTTTTCAACAAATGGTGCTGGGATAATTGGCTAGCCACGTGTAGGAGAATGAAACTGGATCCTCATTTCTCACCTTATACAAAAATCAACACAAAATGGATTAAGGACTTAAACATGAGACCTGAAACTTTAACAATTCTAGAAGATAACATTGGAAAAAGCCTTTTAGACATTGGCTTAGGCAAGGATTTCATGACCAAGAACCCAAAAGCAAATGGCATAAAAACAAAGATAAACAGCTGGGACCTAATTAAACTAAAGAGGTTTTACATGGAAAAAGGAACAGTCAGCAGAGTAAACAGACAACCCACAGAGTGGGAGAAAATATTCACAATCTATACATCTGACAAAGAGCTAACATCCAGAATGTACAATGAACTCAAACAAATCAGTAAGAAAAAACAATCCCATCAAAAAGCAGGCTAAGAACATGAATAGACAATTCTCAAAAGAAGATATACAAATGGCCAACAAACATGAAAAAATGCTCAGCATCACAAATGGTCAGAGAAATGCAAATCAAAACCACAATGTGATGCCACCTTACTCCTCCAAGAATGGCCATAAGCAAAAAATCAAAAAACAGTGGATGTTGGCATGGGTGTGGTGAACAGGGAACACTTCTACACTGCTGGTGGGAATGTAAACTAGTAGAGCCACTACGGAAAACAGCGTGGAGATTCCTTAAAGAACTAAAAGTAGAACTACCATTTGATCCAGCAATCCCACTACTGGGTATCTACCCAGAGGAAAAGAAGTCATTATTCAAAAAAGATACTTGCACATGCATGTTTATAGCAGCACAATTCACAATTGTGAAATCATGGAACCAAACCAAATGCCCATCAATCAGTGAGTGGATAAAGAAACTGTGAGATATATCTATATATTTATATCTCCATATATATCTCTATATCTATCTATCTATCTATCTATCTATCTATCTATCTATCTATCTATCTATCTATCTATCTGATGGAATGCTATGCAGCCATAAAGAGGAATGAATTAACAGCATTTGCAGTGACCTGGATGAGATTGGAGACTATTATACTAAGTGAAATAACTCAGGAATGGAAAACCGAACGTCGTATGTTCTCACTGACATGTGGAAGCTAAGCTATAAGGACCAAAAGGAATAAGAATGATACAATGGACTTTGGGGACTGGGGGGAAGAGTGGGAGGGAGGCATGGGATAAAAGACTACAAATATGGTGCAGTGTTTACTGCTCGGGTGAGTCACGCACCAAAATCTCACAAATCACCACTAAAGAACTTACTCATGTAACCCAATACCACCTGTACCCCAATAGCTTATGAAAAAATAAAATAAAATAAAAGACTACAGTGAGAGTTCTTAGGAATTTCACCGTATTGCGTTGTGCTGACCTTTTTCCCTCTGTTCAAAATCTTATCTTTCCTACATTGACTACGAGTTTTGAAGCTTTTTGGTATACACAATGTCCCTTTCTTTTGTTAGTTATGGGAAAGGGAGATTATTTATTTAGGTTTATTATGCTATTTTTAACGTAGATTTTTCATCATGTTTATATTTTATACTTCCATATATTGAGATATAGTGCTCAAGTTATGTGAAATCTCAAAAAGTACTCTAGCAATTACAGTGGCAAAATTGCACAAATTAGAAGATTTTGAGTTAGAGTCTCGTCTCAGTTACTTTTTAGCTGTGGGAAATTAAATAAGTCTCTTTTCCTTTTTGGGTCTGATTCCCCATTAACAAAACACGAGTGATTGTAATGACAACAATAACTTCTTCATTGCATGGCTATGTGGGAGCATGAAAACATACATGAAAATGGCAGGTATACAAGAAACATTCAATATTTATAGGTGAATACTTTTCAACATATCCCTAGAACTGTACTAAAATATTTACATGTATGTTTAGAAGTGGTTAAAATTAAGTTTTAAATAATTTATTAAAAGGTGATTAAAAATGTTTATTATAAAAGAAGATGAACCTATTGAATAAAATAAGATATAAAAATCAAAATCTCAGGCTTCACTATTACAGAATATTGAAAGCTGTGTCATATTTCATTAGTAATGGCTTTGTTTTCTGTAGCATGTAGGCCCTCTGAATTTAGAAGCTACTTTTTGTTCTTTGCGGCAAATTTCTTCTTCTAGATTTACCTTCTTTTTGTTTGCCTTACCTTCTTAAATAAATAACGCAAGGCAGCAGAATTAGCATCAGTGTGGAGGTCTCTGCTGACCTGGAAAGAAAGTCTGTTAGGTATATTTTCTGTAAGAAATATGAAGTTTGCAGTAGAGGGAAGTGAAAATCAACAAGGTTTTGTCCAGTGTCACAGTCCTTGGCTGAAATATTCAAGAAAAGACTTTTTATGCTTCTGTATATGCAGGCGTGAGTAGGAGTACCAAGAGCCGGTGGGCAGGACTTAGAATGGCCCAGGGCCGACCTACCAGCTCTGACCTGATCAAAAACTGACTTGCTCAGGGTTTCTGGTTTACAGCCCCCAAACCATGAAAATTTATCATACTGCATTGCATTAGTCTTAATATATAAAAACATTATAGTTTTACAAATAACAATAAAAAATTACAATAATAGCTGCCATTTACTGAGTAGCTACCATGGAACTCTGCTGGGAAATTCACATATATTTCCTCATTCAATCCTAGCAACACCACTGCAAGGGGGGATATTAGCCCTCATAGTAGTGATGAGGCAAATGATTACAGAATGATCAAATATCTTGTCACTATCAAGTTTCTCAGCTCCTAAGTGTCACTTGGCTGTAACTGGCTAGCATGACCATGTGTCTTAGTTTCTCAGAATATAAAGTTCTTGTTTTAAACTCTTTATTGCTTCCCAGAAATCTTAATTAACAAAAAGTTATTGTCTTCACTTTATTTTTCAAGAGCTTTATTGAGCTATAACTTTCATATCAAAAGTTTACCCATTTAAAGGGTACAATTCAAAGTTTTTTAAAACATTTACAAAGTTGGACAACCATCACCATCACCTAATTTCAGAATATTTTCATCACACAAGAAAGAAGCACTGGAATTCATGTATTTGATCCCAAAATAGTTACGTAGTCTTAACCTAAAAGCAATGAATTCTGCCAGACTAGTTGGCTAGAATAAAGTTCCTCCTGTGCAAATCTGAATTGCCTATTAAGTTATGGAACAAAGCAGAAAATTTAGAACAGGTGTTCCAAGCTGGAATCATTTGTAAAGGAGCAACTAGGGGGCTTGGTACTACCTGTGGCTCCTCTCCTCACTAACCCACACGTATTCTTCACCTTGGATTTCAGTCTGTCTTGTCCAGGCTTCTCCAGGTTTCTGCCTAAGAGCTGCATAAGCCTTCTGCTGCCCTAAGACTCTTAGAAGGAAACAGCTGTCATGTTTACTTGCCAATCCTGTAGCAGAGCTCTGAGCTAGCTGGGTGCCTGCTGCCAGCTCAGTCCTACAGGCTTGGGCACCAGATCCTGCCCTCTGAATGTGCTAAGTAACACAAATCTGAGGATACATAAGGTCCTTTTATTAACACAGAAAAGAAATGTGACCTGGATATACCTGTGAAGACAAGTACAGTTGTCAAGTCCAGGCACATAGACAAGACTGTATGCTCAACATTTGGCAGAATTTATCTCATTCAATCCTCACAACAGCCCAATTGTTTAAATTCCTTTGTTATATTTAATAGATGAGAAAACTGAGACGTGGTGACAGAACTGGTATGAATTCCCAGGTCTGATACTACCAGCAGTACTCGTAATCAGTTCAATGTGGTGCAAAAATTAAGTCTTCCCTGTATATATTTTTTATTCTCTTTTTATTCTATTGTCTAATATAGAGAAAGTGGCTACATTTTGAGTATTACATACAATATTGACACAAAGTATGAAGACATTAATTTTAGAATACCTTATATTAATTTAAGAAAAATAAATGTTTTAACACACTTTGTAATACAGTGATTCCATGAGGTAGATATACAATTGACAACAAAGGACCAGGTAAAGCTATGACTTTCCTTGGATATTTAAACCGAATTTATTATCTATATTAGTCAAATTAAGCATCTACGTATTTCAATACAATGTATGTAATGTTCTTTGTGGAGATCATAAAACATTTAGCAACTGCTTTTAAGCATTTAATTTTTATTTAATTGAAATCACTATGCAACTAAATGTCTTTTCTATGATGTTAAATACCTTTTCCTAGTTGTAGAATATGATGCTCTTTCATAAAAATTTATACAGAGTTTCTAAATCTCTCTGCTGTGTGCAGACACCAATGTGCATTTATATATGTGTATATATATGAAGTTTGACATTTAAAAAGCTTATAAATACTTGTGGCTGATCGTCTCTTATCATTTTAGTTATGCTATTTTTCTCCCAAGTGTTTACATGGAGAATTTTAGGTATTCCACTAATTGCTTTTTCATCAAAATTAATAATAAGCAGTACTTCAGTCATTTTGATTGCATAAGTGTCCAAACTGCTGTTCTTAGGTAGTTTTATTTTGTGGAAGGAGATGATCTTTGTGGAATGTCTTGCTCATGTCCCTACCTTCAATCTTAAAATTTGAGATTGTGTATAATAAAAGAATTATCATTTAAAAATGTAACTTTCACAGAATGAATAAAAAAATCACAAACCAAATGTCTTCTGTCTTTAGGAGACACACCTAACATGTTAGAATTCTTATAGACTCAGAGTAAAATGGTGGAAAAAGATATTTCATGAAAATTGAACCAAAAGCAAGCAGGAGTAGCTATTCCTATGTCAGATAAAATAGACTTTAAAGCAACAACAACAGTAAAAAAAGACATAGAAGTTTATTATATAACGATAAAGGGATCAGTTCAACAAGAAGATGTAACAATCTTAAATATACATATGCGCCTAGCTCTGGAGCTTCCAGATTTATAAAGCAATAACACTAGACCTAAAAAAGACAGACAATAACACAATAAGAATGGGGACTTAAACACTGCACTGACAACAGTAGACAGATGACAAAGGCAGGAAGTCAACTAATACTGGACTTAAACTGCACTCTAAACAAATAGATCTAACAGATATTTACAGAACATTCTACCCAAGAACTGCAGAATATACATTTCTCTCATTATCACATGGAACATTCTTTGAAATAGAATATGAGAGGTCACAAAACAAGTTTCAGTAAATTAAAAAAAAAATCAAAATTATATCAAGTATCTTCTCAGGTTACAGCAGAATAAAACTAGATATCAATTCCGAAAGGAACCCTCAAAACTACACAAATACATGGAAATTAAACAATCTGCCCCTGAACAATTTTTGGATTACCAATGATATCAAGATGGAAATTAAATCATTTTTCAAAATCGATGATAATAGTAACAAAAGTTATCAAAACCTCTGGGATACAGCAAAAACAGTGCTAAGAGGAAAGTTTATAGCACTAAATGCCAACATCAAAAAGTCTGAAAGATCACAAATTGACAACCTAATGTCACAACTCAAGGAACTAGGGAAACAAGAACAAGTGAAACCCAAAGTGAACAGAAAAAAAAAAATAACAAAGATCAGATGAGAATTAAATGAAATTGAAAGCAAAAAAAAATTTACAAAATATCAATTTAACAAAAAGCTGGGTCTTTGAAAAGATAAATAAAATTGATAGAACATTAGCTAGATTAACCCAGAAAGTTTCAAATAAGCTTATTAGAAATGAAAATGGAGACATTACAACTGACACTATAGAAATACAAAAGACCATTCAGGACTCCTATAAATACCTCTGTGCACACAAACTAGAAAATCTATAGGAAATGGGTAAATTCCTGGAAACCCAACCCTGCCAATGGCCCAGCTTGAATCCGGAAGAAACCAAGGTCCTGAACAGACCAATAACAAGCAATGAGATTAAATCAGTAATAAAAACCTGCCAAAAACAACAACAACAAAAAGCCCAGGACCAGACAGATTCACAGACAAAACCTACTAGACATTAAAAGAAGAATTGGTATCAATTCCACTGAAACAATCCCAAAAGATTGAGAAGGACAGAATCCTCCATAGCTCATTCTACAAAGCCAATATCACCCTGATACCAAATTCAGGAAAGTATATAACAACAACAACAACAAAAACCTACAAGTCAATACCTCTCATGAATACAGATGCAAAAATCCTCAACAAAATACTAGCAAACCATATCTAACAGCACATAAAAAAATTTCACCATGATCAAGTAGGTTTCAGTCCAGGGATGCAAGGATGGCTCAATATACACAACAAACATGATTTATCACATAAACAAAATTAAAAACAAAAACCATACGATTATCTCAATAGATGGAGGAAAACCATTTGATAAAATCTAGCATTCCTTTATTAAAGAAAACCCTCAACAAACCAAGCATAGAAGGAACATACCTTGAAACGGTAAGAGCCATCTAAGACAAATCAACAGCCAACATCGTACTGAACAGGGAAGTTGAAAGCATTCCCCCTAAGAAATGGAACAAGACAAGGATGCCCACTTCCATCATTTCTATTCAATATATTACTAGAAGTCTTAGCCAGAGCAATCAGGCATGAGAAAGAAATAAATGACATCCAAATTGGAAGAGTCAAATTATCTCTGCTGATATGATCTTATACCTAGAAAACCCTAAAGACTCCTTCAAAAGATTTCTAGATCTGACAAATGAATTCAGTAAAGTTTCAGGTTACAAAATGAAATGTACACAAGTCAGTAGCACTGCTATACACCAACAATGACCAAGCTGAGAATCAAATCAAGAACATAATCCCTTTTACAATAACTATAAAAATAAATCCACCTAGGAATATACTTAAACAAGGAGGCGAAAGATCTCTATAAGGAGGACTAAAAAACACTGCTGAAAGAAATCATAGATGACACAAAAAATAGAAATACATCCCATACTCATGAATAGGAACAATCAATATTGTGAAAATGACCATACTGCCCAAAGCAATCTGTAGATTCAATTCAATTATTATCAAGATACCAATATCATTTTTTACAGAATTAGAAAAAAAATTCCTAAATTCATATGGAACCAAAAAAAAAAAAAGCTGGATAGCCAAAGCAATTCTAAGCAAAAATAAATAAATAAATAAAAATAAAAAAATTAAAAAAAATCTGATTTCAAGTTATACTTCAAGGCTATAGTAACAAAAACAGCATGGTACTGGTATAAACTTAGATATCAATGGAATAGAATAGAGAATCCAGAAATAAAGACACTTGCAACCAATTGATCTTTGACAAAGCTTCCTATTCAATAAATCATTCTGGGAAAACTGGTTAGCCACATGTAGAAGAATGAAACTGGATCCATATCTCTCACTATATAAAAAAATTAACTCATCTGGGCACAGTGGCTCACGCCTGTAATCCCAGCACTTTGGAAGGCCAAGGTGGGGGGATCACCTGACGTCAGGAGTTCAAGACCAGCCTGACCAACATGGAGAAATCCCATCTCTACTAAAAATACAAAATTAGCCGGGCGTGGTGGTGCATGCCTGTAGTCCCAGCTACTCGGGAAGCTAAGGCAGGAGAATCATTTGAGGCGTGTGTGTGTGTTTAAGCACCAAGATTGGAGGGAAATATACCATAAGGAAAGTGAAGAGAAATTTTAAAATAAATACAGGCTAAATTTATAACTTTGCTTAAAACAGGTTCTTCTGCATAGAAATCTCAGTAATTGTATCCAGGCATCCAGGCTCATTAACAAGACTGGGACATACCTGTTGGAGATCAACATTCAGGGAAAGGCATGAGGATAAGGTGTTTTAAACTATTTCCATTAAGGGTATGGTTACTCCTCTTTTTCAATTATACTTAAGTACTGGTATACATGTGCAGATGACGGGTTGATGAGTGCAGCAAACCACCATGGCACATCTATACCTATATAACAAACCTGCATGTTCTGGACATGTATCCCAAACAAACCTTGTTATATTATTTGCACCATATAGACTTAATTTTGAAACATACAATTATTAAACATGTAGAGGAAAACACAGGCTAGATATTTGTGACTTTTATTAGGCAAAGTTTTCTTAGGTATAACACCGAAGGCATGATCAATAAAAGTAAAGTTTTATAAGTTGGACTTAATTAAAATTAAGAACTTTTTACTTCAAAAGAGACTTTTAAGCGAATAAAAAGAGAAGCTATAGCCTCGGGGAAAATAATGGCAAATCACATATTTGAAGAAGGGTTTGTATCTATAATATATAAAGAATTCTCAAAACACAGAAATAATGGGAACAGAAACCCCAATCAGAATGGGTACGCCTTTTATACTACAAACACTTCACCAAAGAACATACACAGATGGCAGATAAGCATATGAATACATAGTATATATAGTCATCATTAGTCATTAGTGAATTACAAACCAAAAACACAATGAAATGCCACTACACACCTATTAGAATGTTTTAAAAGTATGATTATGCCAAGTGTTTTCAAGGACATGAAACAACTAGAACACTCATGTACTGCTAGTGGGAGTATAAAATGGTACAACCAGTGTGGAAAACATTTTGGCAATTTTTAAAAACTTTTAGACATAGACCTCAGTGTTTTCATCCTAGTACTTGGCCAAAATGAACACAGACACGTGTTCATTGAAAGCCATAGTCGTAGCATCCTCAAATTGGAACCAACCTAGTGTACATTAACATGTGAGCACTTAAACATATTGTGATATATTCATAAAATGGAATACCACTCAGCAATAAAAAGAAGTAAATTATTGTTATATTAAACACCATGCACAAATTTTAAGATAATTATGCTGGAACCAGACAGAAAAAGCAAACATATTTTACGATTCCATTTGTATAACATCCTACACAATGCAAACTCATGTATAGACAGAAAGAAGATCAGAGGTTCTTGGGAATGGGGAGGTATTAGGGGAGAAAGTACAAGCGGGCAAGAGGAAACTTTTGGAAGTGAGGTATATGGTCACCATTTTTGTCATGATGATGGTTTTTTGGGTGTATACTCATGTCAGAATTAATCAAACTGTATATTTTCAGTATGTGCATGTTAATTGTATTTCAATTACACCCAAATAAAGATGTCTTTGAAAAGCTTAGCACCTAGTTCATGTTCTATGAATAGTAGTAATCTATCAATATAAATCATTTATAATTTCATTTAATTTTATATAAGTAACATTTCAAATGCATTTTTGTGCGGTACAAAAATAAACTTCAAAATGTGTACTTGTATAAAGAACCTCAAAGTTACTAAAGTAAGTTAATAGGTGAAGTACACTGTATAATAAAAATGAACACTATTATCACTAATATCTACTTTGAAAAATTTTAATAACCAATCTGTTAAAGTAAGCTTCACAATTATACATAACGTAATATTTCTGTTAATTTTTATTTGATAAAATATAGTATAAAATGTATACATCTTATACAGTTCAATGAGTTTTTACAAACTGAATACACCTGTGAAATCAGTACCCACATAAAGATATTACCATGCTTCTTCCCTGTTGTTACCTCCTAGATAACCACTATTATGACTTCTGTTGGGTAGATTCATTTTGTATTTTCCAAATCTTATATAAATGTGATCCTATAGTAAGGCTCATAGATTGATTTTGTGTCTATCTTCTTTCTACTCTACATTATGTTACTAAAATTCAACCATGTATCCGAAGCTATTTTCTGTTTATGCATAATATTACACTGAAAATTTATTTATCTATTGTTATGGGTGGCATTGTGAACCTCAAACAGATATGTTGAAGTCCTAACCTCCATTACCTCAAAATGTCACCTTATTTGGAAATAGAATTATTGCAAATTTAATTAGTTTAGATTAGGTCATTAGAGTAGATCCTAATCTAATATAACTCATATACTTATAAGAAGAGGAAGAAAAGATTCAGACAGAAATAGAAACAAGGAGAAGATTGCCCTGTAATGACAGAGGTAGAGCTTGGAGCGATGCATTTTACAAGTCAAGGAACAATAGAGATTGCTGGAAAAATACCAGAATGGAGAATGGGCAAGAAAGGATTCTCTCCTAAAGGATTCAGTGGGGGTGTGGCCTTGCTGACACCTTGATTTCAAATTTAGGCCTCCAGAACAGTGAGACAATACAGTTGTTTTAAATCACTTGAGATACTTTGTTATGAAAGCACTTGGGAACTAACACATCCATTTAATGAAAGTGATGGGCAAACATATAGGTTCCAGTTTGGGGCTCACAAACAATTTTTCTGTAAAATTTTCACATTGCCATACATATATATGAGATAATGTGGGTTTGGTTTCAGACCATCACAATAAATATCTCAATAAAGTGAGTCACACAATTTTTTGGTTTTCCAGTATACAAGAATTATGTTTACTCCTTACTGTAGTCTATTAAGTATGCAATAGGATAATATAGGAGTTCAGTCAGGGTGGCTGGAGAAATTGTAAAATTATAGGAAAAATGCAAACTTTCTTGGAAGGCCAGAAGGGTTTGCAAAAGCCTCAGGATAGGGTTATGGCTGAAAGCAGCCTAATCCTCTTACCTTGAGTTCATAGCTTAGAGTAGGTACAAAGGAATGTAAGGGAGTTTATCTAAAGAGTTTGTTTACTCATGTGGTCCTAAGACTGACCTTTGATCATTCCTAGGACTGCTCTTTCCTGGGGAGGGTGACCAGATTAATTACCCACAGGTGTGTTGACTCAAAGCCTTTGTCATTAACTCTGTGCTGAATAAATGCCAGCAGGGCTAGCTAGTCAGGGCGAGGCTGCCACAACTCTTTCTGTGAGTAGCCTGGCTCCCTGGCCTGCTCTTTCACTGAATATTGGTGTCTGAGTATGTTATTCATCTGTCACGCAGCCTGGGTCTGCAGGTCAGACCCCGGCAGGATTATGTGTAAAAAAATGTACATACCTTAAATTGCTAAAAAGGTCCACGATTATCCGAGTCTTCAGTGAGTCATAATCTCTTCGGCATCCAGGGTTTTTCCTTAATGTTGCTAGCTGCTGACTGATTGGTGTGGTTGTTGATAAAGGTTGGGGTGTCTGGGGCAATTTCTTAAAAAAGACAACAGTATAGTTTGCTGCATCAATTGACTCTTCCTTTTATGAAATATTTTCTGTAGCATGCAGTGCTGTTTTATAGCATTTTACCCACAGTAGAACTTCTTTCAAAATTGAAATCAGTCCTCTCAAACCTTCCTGGTGCTTTATTAACTACATTTACATAATATTCTAAATTCTTTGTTGCCATTTTAACAAACTTCACAGCATCTTCACCAGGAGTAGATTCTGTCTCAAGAAATCACTTTCTTTGCTCATCCATATGAGCAAAATCCTCTTCTATTGAAGTGTGATCATGAGATTGCAACAATATAACCACATTTTCAGACTCCACTTCTAATTCTAGTTCTCTTTCTAATTCTACCACATCTGCAGTTACTCCACTGAAATCTCGAACCCCTCAAAGTCATCCATAAGGGCTGGAATCAACTTCTTTCAAACTCCTGTTCATGTGATATTTTGGCCTCCTCCCATGAGTCATGACTATTCTAAATGGCTTCTAGAATGGTGAATCCTTTCCAAAAGGTTTTCAATTTACTTTGGCAAGCTCTATCAGAGGAATCATTACTTTTTGTCAGCTATAGACTTATGAAATGTATTTATTAAATAATGACTTGAAAATTGAAATTACTTATTGATCTATAGGCTGAAGAATGGATGTTTTGTTAGCATCTTTCAAAACATCGATCCCCTTGTATATCATCATCAAAACTTTTAGGTGAACAGGTGCATTATCAATGAGCAGTTATATTTTGAAAGAAATCTTTTTTTTCTGAGCAACAGGTTTCAACAGTGGGCTTAAAATATTCAGTAAACCATGTTGAAAACAGATGTGCTGTTACCCAGGCTTTGTTTTTTCACTTATAGAGCAAAGGCAGAATTGATTTAGCATAATTCTAAAGGGTCTTAAGATATATCTCGTGTGTGTGTGTGTGTGTGTGTGTGTGTGTGTGTGTGTGTGTGTGTGTGTGTGTGTATGTTCTATGGAGTTTATTAGGGAGAATTGGCTCACACAATTCAATTACAATGCAAAGTCCCACAACAGGCTGTCTGTAAGAAGCTGGAGAAAGAGAGAAGTTGGTAGCATGGCTCAGTGCAAGTCCCAAAACCTCAAAATCAGGAAAGTTAACAGTACAGCTCTCGTCAGAGGCTGAAAACCTGAGAGCCCCCAGGAGGCCACTGGTGCAAGTCCCAGAATCTAAAGGCCAAAGAACCTGGAGTCTGATGTCCAAGGGCAGGAGGAGAGGAGAAAAGTGTCTGGCACAGGAAGGGGGGTGGGGTGGGGGGAGAGAGAGAGAGAGAGAGAGAGCAAGAGGACTCAGCAAACTGCTTATCTGCCTTCTCCCACCTTCTTTGTTCTAGCCACATTGGCAGCACGTTGGATGGTGCCCATGCACATGGAGGGTGAGTCTTCCTCTCCCAGTCTACTGACTCAAACGTCAATCTCCTCTGGCAACACCCTCACAGACAAAGCCAGAAACAATACTTCACCAGCTACCTAGGCATCCCTCAATCCAGTCAAGTTGACACCCAGTATTAACCATCACAGCCCTTAACAACAGAGTTAGCTTGTCTTTGAAACTTTGAAGCCCAGCGTTGATGTCTCCTCTCTAGCTATGAAAGTCCTAGATTGGATCTTTTTCAATAGATGGATATTTTGTTTACACTGAAAGTCTGTTTTTGTAGTCTCCTTGATCAATTTTCTTAGCTAGATCTTCTTAATCACTTGCTGAAGCTTCTCCAACAGAACTTTCTGCTTCTCCTTGCATTTTTATGTTATGGAGATGGCTTCTTTCATTAAACCTCATGAACCAATGTCTGCCAGTTTCCAACTTTTCTTCTCCAGCTTCCTATCCTCTCAGCCTTCATCATATTGCAGAGTTACAGCCTTGCTCTGGATGAGGCTTTGGCTTAAGGGAATGTTGTGGCTGACTTCGTCTTCTACTCAGACGACTAATCCTTTCTCTATCTCAGCAGTGAGGCTGTTTTGCTTTATCATTCCTGTGTTCACTGGAGTAGCACTTTTAATTTCCTTCAAGAATTTTTCGTTTGCATTCACAACTTGGCTGTTTAGCACAAGAGGCCTAACTTCTTTTGGCCTATCTCACTAGGCCAAAACATGGCGTTTTGACATGCCTTTCTCACTAAGCTTAATCATTTCTAGGTTTTGATTTAAAGTGAGGTTGTGATTTAAAGTCATCCATGTGACTCCTTTTTTTCCCTTTAACACTTAGAAGCAATTGTAGGGTTGTTATTTGGCCTAATTTCAATATTGTTGTGTCTCAGGAAATGGAGAGGCCTGAAGAGAGAAAGAGAGAGGGAGAAATGGCCAATTGGTAAAGCAGTCAGAACACATACAACATTTGTTGATTAGTTTACTGTCTTGTATGGGTGTGGTCCATGGCACCCCAAATCAGTTACAATATTGACATCAAAGATCAGTGATCACAGATCACTATAACAGCTATAATAATAATTAAAAGTGTTTCAAATATTCTGAGAATTACCAAAATGTGACACAGAGAAAAGAAGTGAGAATATCCTGTTGGGAAAATGGCACCAAAAGATACTTGATGCAAGGTTGCTATAAACTTTCAATTTGTAAAAAATGCGGTATCTGAAAGTGCAATAAGTAAAGAATGATAAACACGGTAAGCCTGTATTTTTTTAATATATACATATATATGGATATACATTTGTGTTGTGCATATACCTACGATATGAGTCAAGTTACAGATATGTTAAGTTTTAGAAGACAATGTATAAGAATTTTCCAAAATGCTTTATAATTTTTATTCTAACTTATAGTTTATAAAACTTTCAATCACCCCATATTTTTGTTATCTCTTGCAACTTTCACATATTTTTAAAAATGCATTTTGTTGGGTGTATGGTTGTATCTTATGATGATTTTTAAATTTGTATTTTCTTGATGACTAATATTAAACATATCAACATGATTATTGGTCCTTTCAATATATTTTTGTGAAGTGGTTGTTAAAGTCATTGCTCATTGTTCTTATTGATTTGTAGTTGTTCTCTCTATGCTCTAAATATGTGGTCTTTGTCAGATACATGTACTGCAAACATTTGTGATCCCTATATGTGTTGCCTTTTCACTGTCTTGATGGTATGTTTTGATTAATAAATGTTCTTAATTTTAATGAAGCCTAATTTATATAAATGTTTTCTAGATGCCTTTGTGTCATTTAAATCTGTTTGCTTACATTAACATCATTAATGTCATCTCTTATGTTATTAAGAATATCATTAAGATATTCTCCTCTAGAATTTTTATTTTATATTTAGGACTACAATCACTCTGGAATTGATTTTTGTATATAGTGTGAGATGGGGATAAAGATAGTTTTTTCACATCCTTTCTTCCACTAAATTGTTGTAATTCACATGACTGTATATATATGGACCTGTGTCTCTCAGTCTATTTATCTATCCTTTCACTAATATTATTAATTACTACATAATGTCTTGCTAGCTGTTAGAAAAAGTCTATTTCTGTTTGATCTCAAAATTCTTCTTGCTCATTAAGGTCCTTTGTATTTCTTTAAAAATTTTGTAATCAATTTGTAAATTTTCTCAATAATTTGCACTGAAACTTTTAATGAGACTGGATTGAGCATCAAGAGTGCTTGGGGAAACTTGACATCTTTGTAGCATTAAGCTTCCTAATTCATAACATTCTAAAGCTTTCCATCTATTTATATTCTCTTTAATTGCTCTCTGAGGTATTTTTGTACCAAAAAATAATTCAATTTAATTCAGTTTCAACCTCCCATATATTTTAATTAACTTTTCTTTTCTTTTATATTCTTGACATCTTTATGTATTAATATA
Source organism: Gorilla gorilla gorilla (assembly GCF_029281585.2). Classification (NCBI taxonomy): domain Eukaryota; kingdom Metazoa; phylum Chordata; class Mammalia; order Primates; family Hominidae; genus Gorilla; species Gorilla gorilla. The sequence goes on along the minus strand of NC_086017.1, from coordinate 187,570,381 downwards.
GCCTCCTTGAATACTTGGAAATGCTTTCTGTTTCTAATTTCCAGAGTATTTTATACAACATTGGTCTTTGTTTTAAACACTAGTGAAATGAATCAGTAATGTTATATAGACCTATAGTTACGTTTGTGTAAAATTTCTAGAGTACAGATTAAATTTCATTGCATGATATAGGGCTAATTAGATTTTCTATTTCTTCTTGTGTCAGATTTGATAAGTTACATGTTTTAAGAAATTTGTTTGATCCCAAGTATCATACTTTTTGACATGAAGTTATTCATAATATATTTGTATTATCATTTAATGTCTGTAGAATCTGTAGTAATGTGTCTTCATTGCTAATATTGGTAATTTTTATTTTGTCTCTTTGCATTCATCAGTTTGCTAAGAATTTATTACTTTTATTCATTTTCAGCAGCCAACCTTTGCATTTGTTAATTTTCTCCATCGTATGTGTTTTTGGTTTTATTAATTTCTGCTTTTTTAAACAATGTTTTCTTGCTTCTTCAGATAAAATTAGATAATACTTTTCAGTCTTGATTTTTTAAAAGATTTAATATTATAATTTCTTTCTAAGCACTATATTCTATGAGCTAAAATATGTCATATTTTCAAAATATTGTCCAGTTAAATTTCTTTTTTGACCCGTGATATTTATCTTTTATTCACTTCAAGCTGTTTCATTATTCTCTTGATATTTATTTCTTGATCAATCCTATTGTGGTCAGAAAACATACTTTGTATGATTTCAATCCTTTTACATTTGGTGATTACTGCTTTATGGACCAGGATATGGTCAATTTTGGTAAATTTTCTATATGAACTTTAAAATAACATGAACTCTACATGTTTAGATACAATACTTTGCATATTTTGCTTATGTAAATTTGGTTATTTTATGGTTCATAGCTTCTCTGTCTTAACTACACACGTACACACATATATATACAAATATGCATACACACATCACACACATACAGAAATACACACTAATGTGTGTGTAAACTTTTCTGCTTTTTCTGTCAATTAACATGGAGGACTGTTGAAACACTCAACATTCAACCAAGATTGTACATTTTTTATTTCACCTTTTAATCTTCGTTTTTGTGAGGTGTACATTTTCAATTTGTCCTCATTCCTATGGAAGAGCATTTTGGAGGTCTTAACAGACAACTCAAGTTGTAGTCAATTCCCCTTGTCAGTGAATTTTGAATTATAATCTTTGTCTTCTAAGAATGGTGAAATTATAGAAATTTCTGCTTATTTTTATAGTCTTTTAGCAGCTGCATTCTGCTTCGTCTTGGCATTTCATACTGCATATACACCGTTTAGGAACTGACAAATATATTGAGTGATAATTGCATGAAGAATGTTGGGCTCATTTCTCTGAGGCTGTCATTTTTTAAGGAACTTGGGATTTCAGTTCTCCAAATCCTTGATGCCTTGATTCCTGTACAATTTGTTCAAACTGCAGTTTTTTAGTTAAGCTGGCTTTTGGAGTTGTTTTCAATCAAAGGGTAAATCTGATAGCACTACTGTGCCATAGTCACTGTACCTTATTTATTTCAATATGACTTTAAGCCTTCTTGAGGGTGGATGGAATCCTGTCTGAAAAAAATCTTCATAAACCTATGAAGCTGTTAAAAATATTAGGTATTTCATCAATGAATAGAAGGGAATATAATTATTTTGCTTTTCTTCTCAATCACTAAAAGCCTAGTGCAGCAAGCAGGATAACACAGTGGATTAAATTCTGTTTTATAGTGGGAAATATTTGGACACTTAATCTAAGTTTTATGTTACAAAGCAACTAAGTCAAATTATATAACATAACTTTACAAAAAGGATAACATTTTGCAATGTTTGCATGAGCATTAAATGAGATAACACATACTGTGTGCTCTAAAATATTCAGTTGATTTCTTTGCATCTTCACCCAGCTTAGTAACAAATATTTTAATTACAATTGCTAGGTCAGCATTTATTTTTTCCAAATGAGAACACAAAGAATAACATTTTTAGGTACTTGTACAAAGTTTCAGTTTTATAGATTTAGTGATAGCAGTGACTCAAATGACAGGGAAGCTGGTACTTACACAGAACTTTTCAATGCTTCTTCAATTTTACTGGTGTGCTCCAGGGAATCGGGCATCAACCTGAAAGCACAACCCAGCAGAAAAGAAGTCTTTTTGCCTCAGAGTTAGCAAAGAATTTAGCCTTGTGAGGAACAGAACTAAAGTTCAAAGACTAACTTAGGCCTGTGCACAGTATCATTTTCTCTCCTTGAATCAAACCACTTTATGTCAAAAAGGAGAAATGCTCAGGAGAGCTGCCCCCACATAGCTGAGTTCAGCTTCTTTTGATCCAGCAAGAAGATACTACAACCTCCAAAGGACTAAGACTGGATGGAGAGTCCCAAAGACCTGAGTACAGGTCACGGCTGTCATCTAAATAGACACAGTTTCTGCCATCAGCCTATGCACCATATAGGTTTTGTATCTGGAAGGTGAAGGCTTGCTATTCACCTTATCTCTGGAATCACAATTTTGTTCCCTTCGTATAATTTATCATTAACTTCTCTATATTTATACTTTTGAAAATATGCTTCCCCTTGAGCTAGTAAAGCAGAATCACCAGAGCTTTAAAAATGGTTTTGCTATTGGGAAAATAATCTTAGGAATTATGTAAATATAGTGCTCGAAAAGAGTTAAAATCATGTATGTGAGAAGTGAAGTATTATAGAGGCATTTATATCTCTCCCGTTGTGGATTATAGTTAAAATTGAATCAGGAATAGAGAAAATGTAAATAAGCCTATTTTATACTAAGTATGGAGACAAAATGTTCAATAGCACAGTCAAGATCCTCTCAATTTAGTTTAGTGCAGGGAGTATTAGAGTTTAATTGAAATGTTGATATTAAAATTTTCCCAAATAAAAAAGAAATGGTATTAGAGAAAATGATGAGAAAAACATCTATTGCCTGGGAAATATCATTTACTCTTCATGATCCTCGATAGCAGATTAATGTCTCTCTAAGTTGAATTTAATTTTCTTCTAGTCATAAATCTAAATGATCCAAACAACCTGAGATATTCACAGCAGACTTTAAAATAATGTGGTCAATTTTGTTGGTGTCTCATCTGTGCTTCTCAAAGAAGCATTGGGGGTAGGGTTGTAGCCTGGTTTTATTCTTGTCACCTTTTGTAGCTTCTAAAATGGAAATTTTATTTTCTAGTGTTCGTGGCACTATGTACCTTGTGACAAGGGGAGCCATGAATAGAAGGCTTCCATTTATTATTTGTCTCTGTACAAGAAAAACTACATTTTTTCACTAACTCTGGAATATCTTCAATTTATCAAAAGATTCAACAAGCAGTCAATCTTGAAAGTAAACACCTGATAAGGATTAAAATGCCACATTAAAAAAAATTAAAATGCATCATCAAAGAAAGGATTCCAGTTGGACCTTACTTCCTGGAGTAGAATCCACATGAGCTATGGGGTACTTAATGCAATAGCTTTCGGCTACAAAGTATTTTATCTCTACAGAAAGATAAAGAAATAATTTAGTGGAAATACCAGAACTCATTATAAACTTTTGCTAAATCATACCGCCTTGACAATTTACCTTAGTATTTCTTTTACATTTTAAAGCAGATAACATTACAGATACAGTTTAAAAGCTTTATGTACTAATTCCTGAACCCTTTTCCCATTTCTCTCCTTCTTCTGAAATAATTGTCCTAAATGTGCTTTTAAAAATTTCTGTGTAAGTGTATATGTATTTACAAAGATACATATATGTGCGCATATACTTATACGTAATATAAATGCAAGTGCACATGTATGTATATGTGTGTAAACAACACATATATGATGCGTATTTTCAAACTTCATAAAAGTGATTCATATTGTACATTTTTTAACTTCTAGATCAGTCATTTAGCTGCTACATAGGGTCCCCTAGTGTAAATAGATCACAGTTTATTTATCCATTCTTTTGATGTCAATTTTTTAAGTTCATTTCAATCTTTTTACTAATGCTGCAGTAAACATTCCTTGTGGACGACTCCTGGAATATACAGGAATGTTCTAGAATAGAGAAACATGTGAAAGTTTCTCTAGGACATGAACATGTGCCTAGGAGTCTGGGAATGAAGGAAATATATACCTTCAACTTTACTTTTTATTAGTAGCTGTACCAATTTACATTCCCATCAGCGGCAAATTAAAGTTTCAGTTTCTCTACATTTTTGCTGACACTCGATATTGTATAGATTACATATTGTAGTATATAAATTGAAGAGGTCATAAAATTAAATAAAAACAACTCCAGAAATGTTACAAATTGCTACATTGATCTCATAGTCCCTAAGAATAAACTTTATGAAATTAAAAAAAGTTAACAAAATTAGTAAATATATTTTGCTTACATAAATATTAGTCCTATCTAGAAAACCCAAAACAAACATAATTAAAAACTTCCTTTCTTTCTCTCTCTCTATTTTGGTGAAACATACAAGGGATTACATATCTTTCTAAATCCTGCATAGATTACTTTTAAGGTAAAAATAATCATAAGGATATTCTCCAAGATGTCCTGCAAAGGCTACCCTGTGGCAATGAGCCAGTGAATACTGTACAGTGCTAGTTTAAAGGGGATAGCTCCTTAGAGTCTCACTTTAACTGTTCACTGAGCAAAAATTCTCCACAAGGCTCTCACACACTTGCTCTTACGTACTGATTCCCGAAGCAGGTGGAATGATTGTTCTTTCCTGAATGCATGTTGTTTGGATCCATAACACACAATTCCAATTAAGACTAATCCCAAAACACATTGCAACTACAAGAACCACATTGCTGACAGATTGTTGTTTCTCAGTACATATATTTGGGCAGATAAATTGTATAATAACTATATTCGAGGTTAAAAAATGGTTTATTACCAAATTGGATTAATTTTATCTCTTTTTGTCTTCATAAAGAGGCAAAGTCCTCTGATTTCTTTTTCTTCCAATACTTTTCTGTTGGTGGCAGAAATAGAATAAAAGCTATTAGGACTGATATTAGAATAAAAGCTATTAGGACTGATATCTAGTTGGATAATCAAAAAACCTGGCTAAAGCCAAGAATCATGAAATGTAGGTACAGTGTCTCTTTAAATATCTTATTTTGGTTTAAGACATATAACTGCACATTTATTTACAATATTTTTAAGTAAAGATCTTTTCTTAGAGGACAAATTTGTAGACTTCTGTTTATTCTTTGTAGCACAAACCATACACAGAATTTAATCTATGATTTCCAGTTTAGTACTCTAGAGTGGAACATGATTAAAAAAATAGCAGATAAATCTTTTAGGTTTTTGTTACTTTTCTTTTGTCACTCATATTTTATCAATGTGCATACTATTTAATTAAAGATCACAATTGTCATAAGACGTATGTTTGCTAACATAGTAAGTTTGCGAATTATCACAACTAACTCACGTAGAATGCTGAATTATATCTGTGGACCAGAGGTGCCAACCATACCAGTGGGGAGCTGACAAGCGGAGAACATTTCACATGTAGCAAAATGGACAATATTAATTACTATTCATGTTGGTAAAGTACACATTTTTAAGAGAAAATATTTTTCTATCATTACAGTCACAGCAAGTAAGGCAATGTGGGAATCAGTTTCTTTGATTTTAATTAACCATTTCTGAGGAAAATAGAGGATAGTCTAAGGTAGCAGAAAAACTTCTAAAAAGTCAAAATCAATATTAGCTCAAGGTGGTTTTGTGATTCACAGAACAGAAACACAACTCAGTATCTAGAGGCTCTAGTCACAGACCTACTGGGCTCCGGGACCAGGAAGCAAGCAGAGGAGGCTGGGAATCAACGTTGTGTGGTAGCAGTGACTAGGCTGGCTCACACAGCACCAGGAGTTAGATTAAAGACATCAAACCGAGGCAAGATACAGTCATGATCAGTAATTAGAAAAGTTTTGAAGGCTACCTTTGCAGCTAGTATTGAGTGGTTGACTAGAGAAAAGGAGATAATCAGAACCCAGGCCAAGGTGCTCTTTGACAGAGACTGTGTTTGTGGTGATCTCAAGAGACAAAGGCCCTAAGCATTCATTGTAATACTTGTGTCTGAAGTACATACCTGTGAGCTGTTTAGAGACAACTATAAAACCACAGACTCAGAAGTTAAGACTCAGAAGAGAGAAACAAATACACATATAAAAAAAACCCAAATCACAACAACAATAGCAACATAAAATGTCCCAAGAAATTCCCTATACATGTGGGCTTAAAATTAAGATTCCAAAGTACAAGAGGAAATCAATTCCATGAAAGATAGTCACAAATTCAACAAGTAGGTTTCCTTCTTAAATTCAGAATGGTCAGCCACTGTTACCTTGTATTAGTTTGTTTTCAGACTGCTGATAAAGACTTACCCAAGACTGGGCAATTTACAAAAGAAAGAGGTTTATTGGACTTACAGTTCCACAGGGCTGGGGAGGCCTCACAATCATGGTGGAAGGCAAGGAGAAACAAATTACGTCTTACATGGATGGCAGCAGGCAAAAAGAGAGCTTGTACAGGGACACTTCTGTTTTTAAAACCATTAGATCTTGTGAGATTTATTCACTATCACGAGAATAGCACGGGAAAGACCTGTCCACATGATTCAATTACCTTCCACCAGGTCCCTCCCAAAACACGTGGGAATTCAAGATGAGATGTGGATGGGGACACAGCCAAACCATATCGTTCCTCCCCTGGCCCCTCCCAAATCTCATTTCCTCAAATTTCAAAACCAATTATGCCTTCCCTACATTGCCCCAAAGTCTTAACTCATTTCAGTATTAACTCAAAAATCCACAGTCAAAAGTCTCATCAGAGACAAGGCAAGTCCCTTTTGCCTATGAGCCTGTAAAATCAAAATCAAGTTAGTCACTTCCTAGATACAATGGGGGTATAGGTACAGCCATTCCAAAGGGAGAAATTGGCCAAAACAAAGGGGCTACAGGCCGCATGCAAGTGCAAAATCTAGCAGGGCAGTCATATCTTAAAGCTCCAAAATGATCTCCTTTGACTCTATGTCTCACATCCAGGTCACACTGATGTAACATGTGGCTTCCTATGGTCCTGGGCAGCTCCACCCCTGTGGCTTTGCAGGGTACAGCCTCCCTCCCCATGGCTTTCATGTGCTGTTGTTGAGTGTCTGTGGCTTTTCCAGCCACACGGTGCAAGCTGTCGGTGGAGCTACCATTCTGGGGTCTGGAGGACAGGGGCCTTATCCCAAGAGCTCCACTAGGCAGTGCCCCAGTAGGGACTCTGTGTAGGGGATCTGACTCCACATTTTTCCTTCCACACTGGCCTACCAGAGGTTCTTCATGAGGACCCCGCCCCTACAGCAAACTTCTGCCTGGGTATTCAGACTTTTCCATACATATTCTGAAATCTAGGGGGAGGTCCCCAAACCTCAATTCTTGACTTCTGTGTATTTGCAGGCTCAACACCATGTGGAAGCTGCCAAGGCTTGGGGCTTGCACCCTCTGAAGCCATGGACCCAGTTCTACATTGGCCACTTTCAGCCACAGCTGGAGTGGCTGGGACACAGGGCACCATGTCCCTAGGCTGCACACAGCACCCTGGCCCACGAAACCACTTTTTACTTCTAGGCCTCTGGGCATGTGATGGGAGGAGCTGCCATGAAGACCACTGACATGGGCTGGAGACATTTCCCCCATTGTCTTGGAGATTAATATTCAGTTCCTCGTTACTTATGCAAATTTCTGCAGCTGGCTTGAATTTCTCCTCAGAAAATGAGATTTCTTTTCTATTGCATTGTCAGGCTGCAATTTTTCTGAACTTTTATGCCATTTCCCTTATAAAACTGAATGCGTTTAACAGCACCCAAGTCACCTCTTGAAAGCTTTGCTGCTTATAAATTTCCTCTGCCTTATACCCTAAATCATCTCTCTCAAGTGCAAAGTTCCACAAATATCTAAGGCAAGAGCAAAATGCTACCAATCTCTTTGCTAAAACATAGCAAGACTTACCTTTGCTCCAGTTCCCAACAAGTTCTTCATTTCCATCTGAGACCACCTCAGCCTGGACCTTATTGTACATATTACTATCAGCATTTTGGGCAAAGCCATCCAACAAGTCTCTAGGAAGTTCCAAACTTTCCCACATTTTCCTGTCTTCTTCTGAGCCCTACAAACTGTTCCAACCACCCCTACCTGTTACCCAGTTCCAAAGTCATTTCCACATTTTTGAGTATCTTTTCAGCAGCGCCCCACTCTACTGGTACTAATTTACTGTGTTAGTTTGTTTTCATGCTGCTGATAAAGACATACCTGAGACTGGGCAATTTACAAAAGAAAGAGGTTTAGTGGACTTACAGTTCCACATGGTTTGGGAGGCCTCACAATCATGGTGGAAGGCAAGGAAGAGCAAGTCACATCTTAGGTGGATGTCAGCAGGCAAAAAGAGAGCTTGTGCAGGGAAACTCCCGTTTTTAAAACCATCAGATCTCATGAGACTTATTCACTATCACGAGAACAGCACAGGAAAGACCTGCCCTGTGATTCAATTACCTCCCACTGGGTCCCTCCCACAACATGTGGGAATTCAAGATGAGATCAGGGTGGGGACTCAGCCAAACTGCATCATACGTCAAATACTACCTTTCTGTCATTACCTATATCTTCTACTTCATAAACTTTCCATTATATGTCAGTCTGTCCCTTATGTTTCTTCTCTTATCTTTCACATTTTTTTTTTTTTACCTATTTATATTTCTTCATAGTGGTCTGGGTTAATTTCTCAGTATAGTCTTTCAATTCTCTTATTTTCTCTGTGTCTTTGCCTAAACTGGCATGCATCTCATAATTTAATTTTAATGTAGATATTTTCATTTCCAAAATTAATAATCAATACTTTAAACAATCTTTATCTGATTTTGATTTATATTTGTATTTGTATGCTTTTTAAAAAATAAATTTTGTTCTTACTTTGTGGATATTTTTTCTCCTTTTATCACTTTGAGGACTTCCAAAATGATTTAAAAATGTTTTTCCAGCGTAAATTTTAACTTTTTGGCCTGTATTCGGGGGAAATTATCCTAGCTAGCTATGCATCATTCAAGAGTGAGAAATAAATGAGACACTCTGAGAAATACAAACCTGAAACTTTATAATTAAGCGATTCTTGCTAAAACATTACTAAAAGATATTCTGTAGCAAGAAGGAAATTAATGCAAAAAGAGAAATGTCATGCAATAAGTAACCATGAGCAAAAACAGCAGTAAATGCTATTGGAAAGGCTTCTAAGTTAAGAAAAAGTACAATTAACTTTAAGTCTTAGAAGATGATTGCAAAGGGGTTGGAAGGTTGCTAAAGGATGTCAATTTCCTGTTATTTGAGTAGAGAAAAGATGTATTGAATAATTTAAGACTTTGTTGGGACTATATAAAGTCAATGTTAATATTAAACATTGAAGAGTAAACACTAAAAAATGTTTTTTAGAGAATATGTGTGGCAAAGTTACATGTATGTGAAATAGAGCAATCTAAGGAAGACTTAACCATCCAACAGAGAGTAGGATATAGAAAGAGAAAAAGAATAAAAAGAATGGTAAACAAAAATATAAAAAGATTGGACAAATAAGGGTTCACAATTATCTGTAATCATAAGATATGTTAATGTACTAAACGATTACATATAAACTACTAGTTATTGTATAAATAATATATCTATTTAAGAATTACATAAGTAAAATTCAGACAAGCATAGCTTATAAAAATGCTTAGGCTGGGCACAGTGTCTCACACCTGAAATCCCAGCATTTTGGGAGGCCAAGGCAGGCAGATCACCAGAAGTCAGGAGTTCCAGACCAGCCTGGCCAACATGGTGAAACCCCGTCACTACTAAAAATACAAAAGTTAGCTGGGCATGCTGGTGTGTAACTGTAATCCCAGCTACTTGGAATGCTGAGGCATGAGAATCACTTGAACCCAGGTTGCAGTGAGTTGAGATTGCACCACTGCACTCCAGCCTGGGTGAAAGAGTGAGACTCTGTCTCAAAAAAAAAAAAATGCTTAAAGTAGTACAGAAAAGTTGAAAATAAATAAATAAATATACTATAATACACCAACCAACATGCTGTTGGTATAGCAATATTAACATCAAACAAAAATTTTCAGGAAAAAACCTTAGGGTTGGAGAGAAATTTTGCAAAATGAGAAAAGGAAAAACAAAAGATATTACAGTACTGAACTTGCATGAACACATTTTTCTTTTGAAATTTATATAGCAAAACTAAAAAGATTTACAAGTATAATCTCAATGACATTTTAAAATATCTGTCCGAGAAACTAAATGTATTAAACATATAATATTAGTGAGCATTTAGACTACTTGAATGAAACAGATACAATTGGTTAATTTGATGTCATAGATCTAAAAAATAAAGATCATGTATTCTTTTTAAGCAAAAACAGAAAACTTAACAAAAATTGACCATATCACAATGTGAGAGATCATATAAGTGCAAATTACTATATTTACAGATGCAACAATATGGTCGTATTTTAGATAAAAGTAAAGTATTTGATCGAATTCAAAACATGTTAAACATAAATTCCTTTAGCACTCGCTGTGTGATGGGCACTTTTCTAGGCACTGAGGACGCTAAATAAGTGAAGCAAAATCTCTGCCCTTATATACACTACTGTATAATGTATTTTTCTTCTACATAGAAAAATAAAGGAGTAAAGAACTGAGGATGTGTGCCTTTGCATAAATGTGTGCACTATTTTAGATATTTTAGATGGTCAAGGACTGTCTTTTTGAAGAGATAACAATTGTGCTGATACCTGAATGGGGGGAGAAATAATTCATGAGAAAATCTGGGGGAAGAGTGTTTCAGGCAGAGAGAACACCAATAACAAAGGCTAACTGAAAACTATTTGACTTGATCAAGGAACAACAAAGAAAGCATCGTATATGGGGCAGATTGAGAGAAGCAGAGAGAGGTAGATGATGAGGTCAGATCACGTAGAGCCTCAAAGGTCATGACAAACATTTAGATTAAAATTTGCATCTGGTGGAAAGCTGTTGGATAAATTTGAGAGGAATGACATCAAATATAATGCATTTTTAAAACATTACTCTGCTTGCTGTCGAAACGGATTCTCATGCAAAGACAGCAGGAAAGAGGTTATCGTAGTTGAATTGAGAGACGGTAGTGGCTGTCTAAGTCAGTTGGGGTGAAAGTGACTATGTTATGGTTTTAAAGGTAGGGCTCATTGAATTTGCCAGTAAGTTGGATGTGACAAATATAGGAAAGAGAAGAGTCTGGAATAACTCCTAGGTTTGGACCTGAGTCTCTGTGTAAATGCTGATGTCATTTATTGGGACAAGGAAGTTTAGGAGAGGAGCAGAGTTGGGGAAGGAGAGCAAGGCTCTGTTTTAGGCATATTAAGTTTGAGATGACTGGGCTAAATAGGAACAGCTCCAGTCTACAGCTCCCAGCATTAGCGACACAGAAGATGGGTGATTTCTGCATTTCTAACTGAGGTACTGGGTTCTCACTGGGGAGTGTCGGACAGTGGGTGCAAGACAGTGGGTGCAGTGCACCATGTGTGAGCTGAAGCAGGGTGAGGCATCACCTCACCTGGGAAGTGCAAGGGATCACGGAATTCCCTTTCCTAGTCAAAGAAAGGGGTAACAGATGGTACCTGGAAAATTGGGTCACTTCCACCCTAATACTGCGCTTTTCCAATGGGCTTATCAAATGGCACACCAGGAGATTATATCCTGCACCTGGCTTGGAGGGTCCTATGCCCACGGAGCCTTGCTCATTGCTAGCACAGCAGTCTGAGATCAAACTGCAAGGCGGCAGCGAGGCTGGGGGAGGGGCGCCCGCCATAGCCCAGGCTTGAGTAGGTAAACAAAGCGGCTGGGAAGCTTGAACTGGGTGGAGCCCACCAGAGCTCAAGGAGGCCTGCCTGCCTGCCTCAGTAGGCTCCACCTCTGGGGGCAGGGCACAGACAAACAAAAGACAGCAATAACCTCTGCAGACTTAAATGTCCCTGTCTGACAGCTTTGAAGAGAGTAGTGGTTCTCCCAGCATGCAGCTTGAAATCTGAGAACGGGCAGACTGCCTCCTCAAGTGGGTCCCTGACCCCCGAGTAGCATAACTGGGAGGCACCCCCAAGTAGGGGCGGACTGACACCTCACACGGCCGGGTACTCCTCTGAGACAAAACTTCCAGAGGAATAATCAGGCAGCAGCACTTGCGGTTCACACTATCCGCTGTTCTGCAGCCACCGCTGCTGATACCCAGGCAAACAGAGCCTGGAGTGGACCTCCAGTAAACTCCAACAGACCTGCAGCTGAGGGTCCTGACTGTTAGAAGGAAAACTAACAAACAGAAAGAACACCCACACCAAAAACCCATCTGTACGTCACCATCATCAAAGACCAAAGGTAGATAAAATCACAAAGATGGGGAAAAAACAGAGCAGAAAAACTGGAAACTCTAAAAATCAGAGCACCTCTCCTCCTCCAAAGGAACGCAGCTCCTCACCAGCAATGGAACAAAGCTGGATGGAGAATGACTTTGACTAGTTGAGAGAGGAAGGCTTCAGAAGATCAAACTAAGCCAAGCTAAAGGAGGACGTTCAAACCAATGGCAAAGAAGTTAAAAACCTAGAAAAAAGATTAGACGAATGGCTAACTAGAATAACCAATGCAGAGAAGTCCTTAAAGGACCTGATGGAGCTGAAAACCATGGCATGAGAACTACATGACGAATGCGCAAGCTTCAGTAGCCGATTCGATCAACTGGAAGAAAGGGTATCAGTGATGGAAGATCAAATGAATGAAATGAAGCAAGAAGAGAAGTTTAGAGAAAAAAGAATAAAAAGAAATGAACAAAGCCTCCAAGAAATATGGGACTATGTGAAAATACCAAATCTACGTCTGATTGGTGTACCAGAAAGTGACGGGGAGAATGGAACCAAGTTGGAAAACACTCTGCAGGATAATATCCAGGAGAACTTCCCCAACCTAGCAAGGCAAGCCAACATTCAAATTTAGGGAATACAGAGAACACCACAAAGATACTCCTTGAGAAGAGCAACTCCAAGACACATAATTGTCAGATTTGCCAAAGTTGAAATGAAGGAAAAAATGTTAAGGGCAGCCAGAGAGAAAGGTCAGGTTACCCACAAAGGGAAGCCCATCAGACTAACAGCTGATCACTCGGCAGAAACTCTACAAGCCAGAAGAGAGTGGAGGCCAATATTCAACATTCTTAAAGAAAAGAATTTTCAACCCAGAATTTCATATCCAGCCAAACTAAGCTTCATAAGTGAAGGAGAAATAAAACCCTTTACAGTAAAGCAAATGCTGAGAGATTTTGTCACCACCAGGCCTGCCCTGAAAGAGCTCCTGAAGGAAGCACTAAACATGGAAAGGAACAACCAGTACCAGCCACTGCAAAAACATGCCAAATTGTAAAGACCATCGAGGCTAGGAAGAAACTGCATCAACTAATGAGCAAAATAACCAGCTAACATCAGAATGACAGGATCAAATTCACACATAACAATATCAACCTTAAATGTAAATGGGCTAAATGCTCCAATTAAAAGACACAGACTGGCAAAGTGGATAAAGAGTCAAGTCCCATCAGTGTGCTGTATTCAGGAAACCCATCTCACGTGCAGAGACACACATAGGCTCAAAATAAAGGGATGGAGGAAGATCTACCAAGCAAATGGAAAACAAAAAAAGGCAGGGGTTGCAATCCTAGTCTCTGATAAAACAGACTTTAAGCCAACAAAGATCAAAAGAGACAAAGAAGGCCATTACATAACGGTAAAGGGATCAATTCAACAAGAAGAGCTAACTATCCTAAATATATATGCACCCAATACAGGAGCACCCAGATTCATAAAGCAAGTCCTTAGAGACCTACAAAGAGACTTAGACTCCCACACAATAATAATGGGAGACTTTAACACCCCCTGTCAACATTAGACAGATCAATGAGACAGAAAGTTAACGAGGATATCCAGGAATTGAATTCAGCTCTGCACCAAGCGGATCTAATAGACATCTACAGAACTCTCTACCCCAAATTAACAGAATATACATTCTTCTCAGCACCACACCACACCTATTCCAAAATTGACCACATAGTTGGAAGTAAAGCACTCCTCAGCAAATGTAAAAGAACAGAAATTATAACAAACTGTCTCTCAGACCACAGTGCAATCAAACTAGAACTCAGGATTAAGAAACTCACTCAAAACCATTCAACTACATGGAAACTGAACAAACTGTTCCTGAATGACTACTGGGTACATAACAAAATGAAGGCAGAAATGAAGATGTTCTTTGAAACCAATGAGAACAAAGACACAACATACCAGAATCTCTGGGACACATTCAAAGCAGTGTGTAGAGGGAAATTTATAGCACTAAATGCCCACAAGAGAAAGCAGGAAAGATCTAAAATTAACACCCTAACATTACAATCAAAAGAACTAGAGAAGCAAGAGCAAACACATTCAAAAGCTAGCAGAAGGCAAGAAATAACTAAGATCAGAGCAGAACTGAAGGAAATAGAGACACAAAAAGCCCTTCAAAAAATCAATGAATCCAGGAGCTGGTTTTTTGAAAAGATCAACAAAATTGATAGACCACTAGCAAGACTAATAAACAAGAAAAGAGAGAAGAATCAAATAGATGCAAAAAAAATGATAAAGGGGATATCACCACTGATCCCACAAAAACACAAACTACCATCAGAGAATACTATCAACACCTCTACACAAATAAACTAGAAAAATCTAGAAGAGATGGATAAATTCCTCGACACATACACTCTCCCAACACTAAACCAGGAAGAAATTGAGTTTCTTAACAGACCAATAACAGGCTCTGAAATTGAGGCAATAATTAATAGCCTACGAACCAAGAAAAGTCCAGGACCAGATGGATTCACAGCCAAATGCTACCAGAGGTACAAGGAGGAACTGGTACCATTCCTTCTGAAACTATTCCAATCAATAGAAAAACAGGGAATCCTCCCTAACTCATTTTATGAGGTATCATCCTGATACCAAAGCCTGGCAGAGACACAACAAAAAAAGAGAATTTTAGGCCAATATCCCTGATGAACATAGATGCAAAAATCCTCAATAAAATACTGGCAAACCGAATCCAGCAGCACATCAAAAAGCTTATCCACCATGATCAAGTGGACTTCATCCCTGGGATGCAAGTCTGGTTCAACATATGCAAGTCAATAAATGTAATCCAGCATATAAACAGAACCAAAGACAAAAACCACATGATTATCTCAATAGGTGCAGAAAAGGCCTTCGACAAAATTCAACAGCCCTTCATGCTAAAAACTCTCAATAAATTAGGTATTGATGGGACGTATCTCAAAATAATAAGAGCTATCTATGACAAACCCACAGCCAATATCATACTGAATGGGCAAAAACTGGAAGCATTCCCTTTGAAAACTGGCACAAGACAGGGATGCCCTCTCTCACCACTCCTGTTCAACAAAGTATTGGAAGTTCTGGCCAGGGCAATCAGGCAGGAGAAAGAAATAAAGGGTATTCAATTAAGAAAACAGGAAGTCAAATTGTCCCTGTTTGCAGATGACATGACTGTATATCTAGAAAACCCCATCATCTTAGCCCAAAATCTCAAGCTGATAAGCAACTTCAGCAAAGTCTCAGGATACAAAATCAATGTACAAAAATCACAAGCATTCTTATACACCAACAACAGACAAACAGAGAGCCAAATCATGAGTGAACTCCCATTCACAATTGCTTCAAAGAGAATAAAATACCTAGGAATCCAACTTACAAGGGATGTGAAGGACCTCTTCAAGGAGAACTACAAACCACTGCTCAAGGAAATAAAAGAGGACACAAACAAATGGAAGAACATTCCATGCTCATGGATAGGAAGAATCAATATCGTGAAAATGGCCATACTGCCCAAGGTAATTTATAGATTCAATGCCATCCCCATCAAGCTACCAATGACTTTCTTCACAGAATTGGAAAAAAACTACTTTAAAGTTCATATGGAACCAAAAAAGAGCCTGCATCGCCAAGTCAATCCTAAGCCAAAAGAACAAAGCTGGAGGCATCACGCTGCCTGACTTCAAACTATACTACATGGCTACAGTAATCAAAACAGAATGGTACTGGTACCAAAACAGAGATATAGACCAATGGAACAGAACAGAGCCCTCAGAAATAATCAGAACAGAGCCCTCAGAAATAATACCACACATCTACAACTATCTGATCTTTGACAAACCTGACAAAAACAAGAAATGGGGAAAGGATTCCCTATTTAACAAATGGTGCTGGGAAAACTGGCTAGCCATATGTAGAAAGCTGAAACTGGATCCCTTCCTTACACCTTATACAAAAATTAATTCAAGATGGATTAAAGATTTAAATGTTAGACCTAAAACCATAAAAACCCTAGAAGAAAACCTAGGCAATACCATTCAGGACATAGGCATGGGCAAGGACTTCATGTTTAAAACACCAAAAGCAATGGCAACAAAAGCCAAAATTGACAAATGGGATCCGATTAAACTAAAGAGCTTCTGCACAGCAAAAGAAACTACCATCAGAGTGAACAGGCAACCTACAGAATGGGAGAAAATTTTTGCAATCTACTCATCTGACAAAGGGCTAATATCCAGAATCTACAAAAAACTCAAACAAATTTACAAGAAAAAAAAACCCCATCAACAAGTGGGCGAAGGATATGAACAGACACTTCTCAAAAGAAGGCATTTGTGCAGCCAACAGACACATGAAAAAATGCTCATCATCACTGGCCATCAGAGAAATGCAAATCAAAACCACAATGAGATATCATCTCACACCAGTTAGAATGGTGATCATTAAAATGTCAGGAAACAACAGGTGTTGGAGAGGATGTGGAGAAATAGGAACACTTTTACACTGTTGGTGAGACTGTAAACTAGTTCAACCATTGTGGTAGACAGTGTGGTGATTCCTCAGGGATCTAGAACTAGAAATACCATTTGACGCAGCCATCCCATTACTGGGTATATACTCAAAGGACTATAAATCATGCTGCTATAAAGACACATGCACACGTAATGTTTATTGCGGCACTACTCACAATAGCAAAGACTTGGAACCAACCCAAATGTCCAACAATGATAGACTGGATTAACAAAATGTGGCATATATACACCATGGAATACTATGCAGCCATAAAAAATGATGAGTTCATGTCTTTTGTAGGGACATGGATGAAGCTGGAAACCATCATTCTCAGCAAACTATCACAGGGACAAAAAACCAAACACCGCATGTTCTCACTCATAGCTGGGAATTGAACAATGAGAGCACTTGGACACAGGAAGGGGAACATTACACACTGGGGCCTGTTGTGGGGTGGGGGGAGAGGGAAGGGACAGCATTAGGAGATATACGTAATGTAAATGACGAGTTAATGGGTGTAGCACACCAACATGGCACATGTATACATATGTAACAAACCTGCACGTTGTGCATACGTACCCTAGAACTTAAAGTAGTATATATATATATATAAGTTTGAGATGACTATTAAATATCCAAGGGGAGGTGCTGAGTAGGAAATTTGTTATAAATCCTAGAAAATAAAGACTAGGTAGGGACTTCCCCTACCTTACAAATGGCCCCTGCCAATCAGCAAATATCATATACCCAGTCAAACAGCATCATTTCTATCTAAGTAGCAACAGTTAAAAGGCCTCATGTTACTATTTCTCTTTAGCATATTTATAAAGACAATTTCTAACCAATGCTACTGCTAACCAATACTACTGCATATAAAATTTTAGATATGAGGTATAAGTATTAGAAAGAAACAGATTAAATTATAGTCTTTTCTTTTTTTTTTTTTGAGATGAGGGCTCACTCTGTCACCCAGATTTGAGTGCTATGATGTGATCTTGGCTCACTCCAACACCCGCCTCTTAGGTTCAAGCAATTCTCCCACCTCAGCCTCCCAAGTAGCTGGGATCACAGATGTGTGCCACCATGCCCAGCTAATTTTTTGTATTTTTGGTAGAGAGGGTGTTTCACCATGTTCCTCTGGCTGGTCTTATCTTAGACTCCTGGGCTCAGGCAGTCCACCCTCCTCGGCCTCCGGCATAATCCACCACACCCAGCAAGTCGTTTACACATGATATGTTTTTATACATGTAAAAATCCAAGGAAACTCTTAGAAAAACTATTACTATTAATAATAATTTAGTACATTTTACTCAATAGCAATTCTATTGCTTTCCTATTGCTGCTATAGCAAATTACCACAAATTTAGGGCCTCAAAACAACACAAATATATTATTTTATAGTTCTGTAGGTCAGAACTCTGAAATGGATCTCCATATTCAAATCCAGCAGCGTAACACCTTCCAATGTCTCTCTAACTTTCACTCTTCTATTATTCTCTTCCACTAAGAAAGACCCTTTTATTGTGTTGGTCTACTGGGATATTTCAGGATAATCTCATCATATCCAGGCCAGCTAATTAGTAGCTTAATTTGATGCACAGCCTTAATTCTCCTTTGCCTTAGAATCTAATATATTCAGAGATTCTGGAGAATTAAGATGTTGATATTTTTGAGGGAGTGTTATTTCACTGGTCACACCAATCATCAAAACTAAAATGATTATTATTTCTCTTATCAATAATCATAATTAAAAATGTAACAGTAATAGACACTTTATAAGAAGAGTATGGCTTGTTTGATATCGAGGAAGAAATCTAATAAATATTGTGCAGATAGTTACAAACCATTATTGAAGGACATGAAGGAAGGCCTGAATAAATAAAAAAATACCATATTCATGGTGGATAAGACATCATAAATACGTCGGTCTTCCTCAAATAAACCTATACATTTATTAAATTCTAAATAAGAAAATTGATTTCAAATACAATAAAAAGATTCAAGGATGGCCACGAAAATCATAAAAGAGGTGAGGCTTACCATACATCAACACTTGTTGTATCAGAATTAAAACAATACGGTTTTGGTACAGAAGAAAAAAGTACATTAATGGAACAAAGCAGGTAATAATAAAAATGACCTAAGAACATACAAGAACTTGGTGTATAGTAGAATTGGCAGTATGGATCAGGGGAAATCTTTAGGCATAAACTGAATATATCTCAAAACATATGACATTGAGTTAAAAAACAGAATGCTGACTAATACTTAAAATAAGAGGCCAACCATGTGATTTTGAAGACATTTATTTGTAGGTGCCAATATAGAGTGAGTCAAGATATATGAAATAGAATGAAACACACCAAATTGTTGCCGTTGGGAAATGGTAGAGGGGAGAAGGGTGGGGTTGGGAAGTGCATGGGAGGAAAAACACCAGAAAATTTAATTTTAAATGTTAATTTTTAAATTGTTCAATAAACAAAATATTTGAAGCAAAAATGGAAAATATGAAAATGTGTTTACTGTAGTTGAGTGGTAGTAAGAAGCCCCTATAGTTTTCTGTATTTTAAACTATTTAATAGAGAAAGAGCAAAAAATGCTTCTTAAGCCTCAGAAATATATAATTTACTCGGCCAAAGGCCTTGGCAATGTAGGTTTTGAAAGCAAACTGTTCACTAAACTTTAAAAAAATAACCATGGTAACCACTGCACCATGCTACAAAGTGCTCAATGGACCTATTGTATTTGTAAGAAAACATAGGGATTTGGAATTATAAATGGGGTGTGGTAACATGAGTATCTTTCAGAAAAAATTAGCCTTCTCCTACTATAGTTAATTTTTAAATATTTTCTATTTTCAGGCCTAAAACTAATGGTATAAAGCAAAATGAGGTAGTAGTTGAAGGAATATCTGGAAACACTGTTGAAGCTTGTAGCCTATACCCCCTTATCAAGTGTTGAAAAGCAGTAGGATATAATCTCTGGATTTTCAGTATATTGCTCTATCACAGAAACTACTGCTGGATAATTCATGGAGACTGAGAAATAATGTATGCGTCCAAGAGAGGGAAAAGTAAAAAAGATGCTGGTGAGTTTTCTTACTTTTGAAGGCTTTTCTCAGCTTTTTTTGGTTGTTGTTCTTGAAATTCTATCCCTTCTTTCATTTCTTTCTCTAACAGATAGACTCTTTTGCTTATTTATTTGTTCTTTAATAAATATTTTTGTGTACCAGCCTGCCCCAAGTTCTGTGCTAGGGATTAAAGTAAACAAAAACCAAAACCACTAAACCTATCCTAAGTTATTTACTGTTTTCTCTTGTTCGGGAACACATCGAAGTAGTTACCATTTAATATCCACATAAAGATTTTAAATCACTAGGAAGCCTTCCTCTCAAGAAAAAGCAATCAACTAACTGAACGAACAAAATTCTGTACCATGTTAAAATGTATTTGCCATATAGTGCCCAGCTCCTTTTGGGGTAGGTGCTATATAAAATCTTGCATTTCCTTAACACACTTTATTTACTGTTCACATGTAATTACATATTCAGGGTCACTTTGCCTACCAGACGCTGAGATACTCAAATACAGGGTCATGGCCTAGGTCTGATTATTCATTGCTATATTAACCCAGCACCTTACATAATTCTTGATGCATATTAGGTACCCAGTAAACATTTGCAGAGTAAATGAATGAATATTAGTGTGGTGATATATGTCTGAGGTGCCTGCATTACTCTGTTTCATACCTCCCCCGACAGTGCCAAGTAACTTATTTTTAGAGAAAGGTTCAAAGTGAATCATTACGAAAGAGCATCCCTAAATTGAGAATGTATAAAAAGAGATGCTCACACTTTAAATTTCCTTTTTATTAGTGCTTTTGGGGTTAATAACATTTTTGAATACATGATATTTTTACTTGCTCTTTTTTTTTTTTTTTTTTTTTTTTTGAGACAGTCTCGCTCTGTCGCCCAGGCTGGAGTGCAGTGGCGCGATCTCGGCTCACTGCAAGCTCCGCCTCCCAGGTTCACGCCATTCTCCTGCCTCAGCCTCCTGAGTAGCTGGGACTACAGGCGCCCGCCACCGCACCCGGCTAATTTTTTGTATTTTTAGTAGAGACGGGGTTTCACCGTGTTAGCCAAGATGGTCTCGATCTCCTGACCTCGTGATCCGCCCGCCTCGGCCTCCCAAAGTGCTGGGATTACAGGCGTGAGCCACGGCGCCCGGCCTACTTGCTCTTTAAAGTGAAGGGAATGTTAGTCTTAAAAAAATAGGCATGATGTATTTGCTAACAAATCTGTGCAATTATTTTATATATATTTACAATTTTATATCTAGGTTAGCATGTGGCAAGGACAGTTTTACCACGAAGGAGGTTTGGGTGATCCAGTACCCCTTGGCTTCAAAGGCCAGGTAAACACACGATGGCCAGGATGTAGCAAAGAATGCTCTCGGATGGAATTACTTTGCCATTCTTCATGGCATGGGCACTATTGCTTTGCGTCAGCTGTGGATTTTCTAAATTTACTGCTGTATCTTTTTTTTTCTTCTTCTTCTCATCCTGTCTTTGCAGATTATCAGTACATCCTACTGGCTTTAGAGGAAATTTTGAATATTTCAGCTATTTTACTCTTTCCACTAACACTCTGGCCAAGGGCATCATCTTCCCTCTATTGGGACTTGCCCAGTAGACTTCCATTTGTTTTCCCAGTTTCCACTCTTGCTGCTACTGTCTGTTATTTATTAAGAAGCCACGACTTCTCCATGTGCTACAAGGTTGTATTAGGCCATTCTTGCATTGTTATAAAGAAATACCCAAGACTGGGTAATTTATAAGAAAAGAGTTTTTATTGGCTTATAGTTAGGCAGGCTGTATTGGAAGTGTAGTGTCCACATCTGCTTCTAAGAGGTCTTAGGAAGCTTTTACTGGTGGCAAAAGGTGAAGTGGGAGCTTGGTGAGGGAAGGTGCCACACATTTAAACAACCAGATCTCAAGAGAACTCACTCACTATGGCCAGGACAGCACCAAGCCATGAGGGATCCCTCCAGCATGGCCCAGTGTTTTAACCTGCTGCCATTTGAAGCATCCAGGTTGTTTTAGAATTTTGCTAATGCCTAATGACACTATTTTTGCCTATTGGAAAAATAGTTCCTATGTTAGATAGCTTCTTAGGTCTTCAACCCTGATCTTTTATGTTTTTAACAAAGTCTCTGCTAATGCTTTTGATATTAGTAGACATTTCCAAGTTTTTTTGTAATTATTTGTCATTAGGAGAACTTTAGAGAGCTAAAACCTAACATAAAGGACTAGGAAACACAAAGTGTACAAAGGGACTGTTTGTAAAAGGAGTGAACAATGAAAACACATGAACACAGGAAGGGGAACAACAGACACTGAAGCCTGTCAGCAGGGGATAGGGGGAGTGCAGGGGACAAGGAGAAGGAGAGCATTAGGAAAAATAGTTAATACATGCTAGGCTTAATACTTAGGTGATGGGTTGATAGGTGCAGCGAACCACCATGGCACATGTTTACCTATGTAACAAACCTGCACATCTTTCACATGTACCCTGTAACTTAAAATAAAATAAAAAAACTCTATATATACTATGGAATACTATGCAGCCATCAAAAAGAACCAGATCATATCCTCTCCAGGGACATGGATGGAACCGAAGGCCATTATCCTTAGCAAACTAATGCAGGAACAGAAAACTAAATACTGCATGTTCACACTTATATGTGGGTACTAAATGATGAGAACACATGAACACATAGAAAGGAACAACAATGGGGTTTATCATAGGGTGGAGGTTGGGAGGAGGGAGATCAGGAAAAATAACTAATGGCTACTAGGCTTAATATGTGGGTGTTTAAATAATCTCTACAAGAAACCCTCATGACAAAAGTTAACCTATGTAGCAAACCTGTACATGTACCCCTGAACTTAAAATAAAAGTTAAAAAAAAAAAAAAGAATGATGTCTCTGGAGCTAGATCTACATGGTTCAGATTCAGTCTGTCATACAGCCATTCTGTCAGATTGTTTGCATTCATTGTATCTTAAGTTTCCTCATCTGCAAATTAGAGATAACAGTTTCTACTTCTGTAGAATCATTGTAAAGATAAAATGAGTTGATCAGTGCAAGACATTTTTAACAGTGCCAGAAACATCATATTGCTGAGCAATTGTTAGCTGTTATTTTTATTATAATAGCATGGTTATTATTAAAGGCCAGCATTTGTGAGAAAAAGGTCTTATTAACATTTACACTTGGCTTATTGTTCAAAGTCATGCAGCATATTTTGGAAAGAAAAGCTCAACTTTGATATATCATATTTGCTAATATTGGTCAATTTGTTTGCAAATTTCTCTTGAACAGAGAGAAAGAGAGAGAGAGAAGTAGTCAATGATTCATTTTAAGTAGTAATTTCACTTTGTTTTTCATCTTTAGGAGATAATCACCCACTCTGCTCCTGCAAGAAAACAACAACAAAACAACAACACTGGAAAACCACAAAATATAACTTGCTTTGCATAGAATTTGAATTTATTTTTCCATTCTATATTTTAAATTTATTGCAACAGCTTGTAATGCCTAACAAGGACATCTTTTGTAAAATTTCAATGAGTTAGGAAGTTTTTCTTTGTTGCTTTTAGTATGCAAATTGCCGAATTTAATGTCAGAAAATTAAAAACCTGCATCAAAACCAGAAAATAAAACCAACTGCAAGAAGAAAGTTGAATTGATAAGTAAACTTTTTAGAAGTTAAGTGTATGGTAAAAACATTACATTAAAAATGAAACATTTGCTTTAAATTACATTGTTTTTGCATTTCTATGATGCCTCTCTAAAAGACTATTGGTACTTATTTAAAAATTTATTTCAATCTAACTTCCTGTATTTAACACTTAACAACAGTGAATGCTTTTTATAAGCAGTTTTTTAGCAGATATACTTCGCAAATTTCAAGGTAATTTATTTTTTCTAATTTACCTTAAATTTAATTTTCTTTTGCAATTGAGTCTCTCCTTCTGAATTATGGAAATCTTTCATATTTTAGCAAAGCAACCTGCTTACTAAGATTTAAATCAAAGCAACATTTGCATAGGAGTTTTAATTCAATAGATATATCAGTTTTTAATGGAAACATCAGTGCAATATTAACATCAGTGGATGTGTGGACATTGCTGATTTTATTAATGCTATAAACATTTTTTCCCTAAATGAAGATCTTTCCATTTTCCATCTATTCATGCTACTTGAAATAAACATTTTTAAACATTTCTTCTGAAAGAAATATCATTCAACATATGTGTGACTATAAGTCAAATGTCAATGCATTGGCAAAGACTTGTTTTGTTCATTGTCCCATTATCTTCAGGGCACAGAGATGTACTATAAATAGTGATGCTGTGGTTGTGAATTGACTTCAAACAGTATCACTATCTAACACTTTTTATTAAAAATGCTAATTGTACAGCCTGGCCAATATGATGAAACCCTGTCTGTGCTAAAAATACAAAAATTAGCCAGACATGGTGGTGCATGCCTGGGGTCCCAGCTACTTTGGAGGCTGAGGCTAGAGACTCGCTTGAACCTGGGAAGTGGAGGTTGCAGTGAGCCAAGATCGTGCCACTGCACTCCAGCCTGGGTGACAGAACAAGACCCCATCTCAAGAAAAAAAAATGCTAATTGTAAATCTGTGTATTGAAACTATTGTACTACTCAACTATATAAGCGTTATTAATATTTTTCTTTTTTTATTATTTTTAATTTTTTAAAAAAGCTGTCTCATGTGGCTTTACTCCACAGATGCTATTTCTTTTTTAAAAAATGTCTTACAAGTAAGTGATCTGAATAGTTACCTTTTAAAAATATTGCACAATACTCAGTCTATTCAATAGTTTGAACTACTACATTGAAAAGTTATTCAATCTACATCAGTCATAGTACTTGGCCACTGAGAAAGGAGCTTAGCCACAAATCACACAACCTCTATCAGATTGCATGCCCTGTATCCCAACTCATCAAGCTGTTTAGTGTCTGGTCTTTCTGATTAAGATCTAGTAGAAACTCAGGAACAGAATAGGCAAGATTTAACCCAAGCAGAGCATCCTAAATCAACCTAGTCAAGATCCAGGTCTCATTTACTTAACTTTCTTCTGTAATTTGGGCAGAGGAGGGTGGAACTGATGAAAGAGACTTGATTCATGTCTGGACTGAACTTACACTACTTATTGTTTTCTACTCCTTGACTACTTATACAGCAGAGGCAGCCCTAAAGTCTAATGTTCCCAGAGGCAGTTGACATATTTGATGGCATTTGGCCTAAGACACAGCATAAATAAAACCATGTTGACTTGTACTGTATTAAAACCATAGAGAGAGAGAAAAAAATCAATGTTTCTCCAAATAGTAAAGGTTGAAACCCGTGAAGGAAAAAACTAATATTATCCAACATTGAGTAAAGGCAACACAAACACTGTAAGTGTTTTAAAGTACTTTTATAGCTATAGATGCAAATAAATAGTTTTTAAAATATGTAGCAAGAGATTAGACTGCTAATTCTATAAGCTACCTAGTTACCTCGATTTCAGAAGACAGCAGTTAGGTAATGTAGTGCTAAAGTTGATTTGGTGAGTGCATGATACAGTAGTCAGTAGTGTCAGCAAAAAAAGATCAATGTCAAAGTCATTGTAGAATCTCTGAGGAGTACACATGGATCAATATTTGTGTAAACCATAGACTTTCATCTTCTTGTAGGAGTCTTGTAAGAAAGTGAAGCCGGTTCTTCTGAGATGTTTTACCACTTTCCCAATGAATTGTAAATTATCACAGTCAAACAAAATACTAAAATGCTCCTTTTTTTTTTTTCAACCTAAAGACCCTTGGAACATTAACTACCCTGGAAAATCATTAAATGAATAAAGCCCTCTTTGACTCTTAACAAAGTGGGCTTGAGTCAAGATCTGTGTGCCTCAGGGCATGTTGACTATGCTGATATTGTGTGTACAAAGTGGGGCCATCCAAGAGCCATGAAACTAGTCAGTGCCAGTCCCATCTCCAAGTGGTGATTGAGGACGTGGAACAAATTACCAAGTTCTTCTTCAGCCCAGGTAACCCCTACATGAGATAGCTCCTATGGAGTCTTCACAAGTGTAAAGCTCCCAGTCTCCTTAGATGTAATCAGTAAATAGATCAGTAAATGAACTCAAATCGGTGTTTGGTTTTCTGACTTGGGTGCCCTCCCCCAATTTGCTGTGTTTCTGCCATGTGATAATGAATATGAGGGGGTGCCTGATGAAAGCTCCCTTACATTATAGACACCTGAATTTGGAATGAAGGCATTTATATAAGCAGGGGCTCATTCTTTGCTTCATGCTGTACTGCAGTTTTTCATACTCATTGAATATCTACTGTGTCCATGCTTGATCCCCTGTGCAAGCATTAAAGTAAGTTTAACTTCAAGGGGAAACATATATCTCAGGAGACTCATTTCAAATACAGTGTTTGGATAACATTAAATGAGCCAAGCAAAAATAAGATGCTAATGAAATTAGTGTAGTCAGATTTTAAACCCAATGAGTGTAAACAAATCCCCTGATAAAGTATTACTGAAACACCTAATATGGTTCTCATTATAGCATTTGGGAAAAATACAATTGTGTCTTGAAATAATCCTACTTTTTAAGAACATTTTTAAAAATTCTCTTTTTGCTACAGTCTTCTAAAACAAAAAGCTCATTGAGAGCACATTTTATTGTCCCATATAACTTAATTACTAAGATTAAGCTGATTCCTTTATTCTCACTCATTCTTGCAGTTCAAAGAAACTGTAACATCCAGCATCATTTTATTAAGCACCTCTAGTTTTATATTAATAATATTAATAGTTCCCATAATACACTTTAAAGAAATCCCCAAGGTGTTCTACACAAAACATTTAATTTAATATTTACAGCAATCATATGAAATAAAGCATTTTTCCCTCCTTTTTGCAGGTGAGGAAACTGAAGTTCAGAGGGGTTAAGTGACTTCTCTAATTGCATACAATTGTAAAAGGCAGAGTAAGTTCTAACTTGAAAATAATTGCTCTGTAATTTTATTCAAATGCATTTTTTTGACCATTTTCCAGGCTTTGTGCAAAGTAAAGAAACTGCAGAACAAAATACTATATAATATTTACCTTGGTAGCACTTACAACCAAGTGTGTGTGTTTGCAAGACAGTGTGTGCCCATGTGGGAGACATGGAAATATACAAGCAATTATAATAAAATGTGATAAAAGCTAAAAGTGATAAAGCCTCATTCAAAATGTATTAAAAACGGCAGTACATACTATTTTGGGCAGGTGTCAGGAGAGCTCTCAGAGGTAAGGTAATTTTTTATTTAAGTTAGGAAGGAAAAGTGGATTAGGTATTAATCAAGCAGAGAAAAACAAAATGGGCATTTTAGGCAAAAATAAAAGATGTGAAGTGAAAGCAACTAAGAAGTATTATTGAGTACCCCTAATGTAATTGAAAAGTGAGTGAGACTATAAAACTAAAAACCACCAAGAGCCTCAGATGCTTTCCATGTCATGGTAAGGAGTTTGGATTTTACTTTTGGTCAACAGGGAACCATTTAAAGTTGTGAAACTCATTCTAAACCTAAATTTCTTTCTCCCCAACGAAGTGCAGCAAGCATTAGTCTTGATGCAAACATTGCATATTGAGCCAGAAAAAGACACTGAAAATATGCAAGTAAGTGAACTACAGGGGAGCGGATGGAGAGATTAAAAAGACACAACTCCTGCTCTTTTGGAGATTCCACCCCAATAGGAGACAGAAATGATAACCCATAACCTCAATATATGACATGTAATCAGAACAAGGTTGATGTAAGTTTGCAAAGAGTGATGGTTAGATAATATTATTAGAGACATAATACATCTACCCACCCTCATACTACATGTCTGTTATTGAGACCCACTTGTATAAGAACAATGTAATATGGTATTTTTAGTGTCGTCATCACACAAACCTACAGAAGCACTGTTAAGAACAGTTGTGGGTATGACATGTTTTTAAAATTTAGCACCCAGCTCTTGAAATCCTGTCCCCTAAGGCCATAGGAATTCTTCCGTCTCCAACCTCCTTCTTGTGACTGATAATACTTCTGGCCATCTTTTAAGAAGTTGTTAGAACCACGTAGAAAAAATATCAATAAGGCAGGTGCTCCTTTTATTTTGATTTTCATAAACAAGAAAGAATTTCGATAGCCTTGATGAAGATGATAGGATGATAGGAGACAATAGAGAAAAAAAGAAAAACAGGCATAATAAAGACATATATATATATGTCTTTATATTATATATATATATAATTTCCCCATATATATATGTGTGTGTATATATATGTGTGTGTGTGTGTGTGTGTATATATATATAAATTTCCCCTTAGGTCTCTCCTATTGGTGATCTATATCTATCTATATGTATATCTATCCATATCTATATCTATATTTATCTATCTATGAGGAAAGGCTGTTTTTCTGGCAGAAGAACTGTTTCTGTTTATCTTGACTAAAATGTATAGAGAGAGGAAAGAATATATCTGTCTATATCTGTATCTATGGATATGGATATAGAT
Source organism: Gorilla gorilla gorilla (assembly GCF_029281585.2). Classification (NCBI taxonomy): domain Eukaryota; kingdom Metazoa; phylum Chordata; class Mammalia; order Primates; family Hominidae; genus Gorilla; species Gorilla gorilla. Next base: position 187,541,714 of record NC_086017.1, on the reverse strand, counting down.
ATATATAGAGAGAGATGAAAAGAATATATGATATATAAATATACGGGAAAAATATATCTGATATGTGTGTGTGTATATATATAGAGGAAAATAATATATGATCTATATAGAGGAAAAATATATCATATATGTGTATACATATCACCAGTAGGAGGGACCTAAAGGGAAAAGCATCTGAGACAGTGGAAGCTTTCTATGCTTTTGTAAAACTAGTCTTTTGAAAAAGTTCAGCTCTAATCATACAGCGGGTGTTGGTCCATGAAGGAAAGTATAAAAGCCAAAACAGAAAAATTGAGAATAGGGTTGGTATGTAGCTTGAAAGCTGTATATACTCACATCAGCAGGGTCATAGGAATGATTTTTATAGAATTTTTAAGGACTTCAAGAAGGATATACATTTATAGCTCTGTGTCCATTATTTTTGAGAACTATTTAAAAAAAAGGCTCAGATTACTATAAAGAGTAGAGGTGGAAAACAAAGCAGAGGGAAGATTACTATGATAATTATAAACTCTTCAGCTTCACTTCAACATTAAGACACTGTATATAATTTTCAGTTACCTATTTTGATTCACCTGCAATTATGCGAGTTGTGTAACTCCTCACTTAAAAAACTGCATGCAAACAGAACAGTCAGGCTTACTCTTGACATTTGTTGATTTTTTTAAAAGTTGTACTTTAATTAAATTTAAGGTTTTTCTAATAGTAAGTTTGATTATAAGTGAAATCTTCAGTGAGCCATTAAGTCAACATTTGTGACAATCCTATAGGTTTTTGTTTTACTTTGATTTTTTTAATTTTTCTAATTGACTAAATTTATACATTCATGGTGTACAGTATGATGTTTTGATATATGTATACATTGTGGAATGGCTAAATCAAGCTAATTAACATATTTATTAGCTCACATACTTATCCTTTTTTGGTGGGCAAAACATTTAAAATCTACTTTTAGCAATTTTTAGCTTTATAGTACATTGTTATTAACTACAATCACTATGCTGTACAATAGATCTCCTGAACTTATTCCTCCTGTTTAACCAAAATATTGTATGATTTGACTGCATCCTCCTAATCTCCCTTACCCTACTGCTCCTGGTAATCACCATTCTACTCCCTGCTTTTATAAGTTTAACTTTTCTAGATTTGACACATAAATGAGATTATGTGGCATTTGTTTTTCTGTGACTGGTTTATCTCACTGGGCATAATGTTTTCCAAATTCATCTATATTGTCTCCAAGGACAGGACTTCCCTCTTTTTTAAAGCAAATTAGTATTCTATTGTCTCTCTATATATTACATTAATAATCTGTTTGTTGATGGATAATTAGATTGGTGCTGTATCTTAGCTATTGTGAATATGTCTGCAATTAACATGGGAGTGTAGAGGTTGCTTTGACATATTAATTTCATTTTCTTCGGTTATATAACCAGAAGTGGAATTGCTGGATTATGTTGTAGTTTTCTTTTTAAGTTTTTGAGGAATCTGCATACCGTTTTCCATATTAATATATTAGTATTTATATTCCATATATTAATTCATATAATTCCACATATTACTACCTACAGTTGACTGAACTTCGACAAAGGTGCCAAGAACCCAAGTACCTTAAGTGTACTGCCTTTTTTTTTACAAAATCACACCATATCATGACCATATCTTATTATTCTAAACTATATTGCCAGGGTCTACAGTGTCATTACACAAGTATGAGATGGATTCTTTAGCAGTCTGAATTACATAGGATCATTTTTCAACAAAATAAGATTTTGTTTATATTCTTATGTTTGTCTTTTTCCTGAGTTACATGTGATTTGGACTTTCAATTACTTAGCCAATCAATACTTTATTGCCGCCATATCACTAGAACAGAGTACAGATGTATTAGAGCATTCTTTCCCATTGTCACAGAGGCCCAATTCCTAACTAATACTAATCGGCTCCATTGCTATAATGCTGTAACTGATCTTTATGATAATTCAGCCAAAGTTGAATCCTATTCGAGTATAATTGTATCGATTGACAAAGATGTCATGCCGATTTGAAATGATTTGAATATTCAATGGTCATAATCAGTACCACTGAAGGCCCACAAGAGCCTCTTACACCTCATGATTCCCAATGTGATTCATCAGACAATGTTGGTGCTGAGTGAATGTTGGCATTTCCTCTATGTGTTAAATATCTGGGTGTTGGGAGTTAAGATGGCCACTAAGGTCCCAGGGTCATGTAGTACTGAAGGAAAATTCAAGATAAGCCCTCTGGCAAAGAAGAGAATAGATCATCAAAAAGAGAATAAGTTTTGAGATCTATACATAAGAAAAGCTAAATGCCTCAGGGTCATCATAAATCATAGAATATCATGGAAATAATATATTACTAGCTATTATCTAAATTATAGGACATGGAGATGTATAAGGTCAGATAACTATAAATTTTTCTTCTCTGTGAAAGGATTTCAGTATATTTTTGCTGTCTCATTGTCATGTAAATGTCTGCAAGAATGTGCAAAGTGCTCCTGGAGACTCTTGAACAATACCATTTTGTGAATCTGGTTGTTATTGGTTGTGAGCCCTCATATTTTAGCCTCTTGCTAATTTTTATTCCAGAGAAGCTTTAGCATGTATCCTTTAGATCTACAATAGGTCAAGGCATAATTATTGTAGTTGCTTTGTTCTTGTGTTTGTTCCATGTATTAGTCCATTTTCATACTGTTATAGAGGAGATACTACCTGATACTTGGTAGTTTATGGATGAAAGAGGTTTAATTGACTTATAGTTCTGCATGGCTGTGGAGGTCTCAGAAAACTTACAATCATGGCAGGTGAAGGAAAAGTAAGCACCTTCTTCACAAAGTGGCAGGAGAGAGAGAGTGAGCAAAGGGGAACTGCCACACTTTAAAACCATCGGATCTCATGAGAACTCACTGACTGTCACGAGAACAGCATGGGGGAAATCGCTTCATGATCCGATCACCTCCAATCAGGTCCCTTCCTCCACACGTAGGGATTACAGTTCAAGATGATATTTGAGTGAGGACACAAGGCCTAACCATATCATTCCATTCTATCATTACATTTTCTATATGTGATTTATTGAACCCATCATATCTAAAACAGTTAAATAAAAATAACATGTCTAAAATAATAGATATCTGTATTCTTATATATCTACTGAAATGAATTTCTGAAGATATTAGGCTGGTCTGTGTGTTAATTTGATTTCTGTCAGAAGCAAAGCTCAAATTGGGATGAGGTATGCAAATGATATATTAGGAAAAAATGCTTACAAAAGATAAAGGGAGGAGGAGGTGGACTAAGTTAAAGAGATTTATCATATAACATGGTGACTATAGCTAATAATAATGTATTGCATTCTTAAAACTGCTGAGAGTGTAGATTTTAAGTGTTCTCACCACACAAAAAGATAAGCATGTGAGGTAATGCATGTCAGTTAGCTTCATTTAGCCATTCCACAATGTATACATGTTTCAAAATATCATGTTGTATGTACATGACAAATATACAGAATTTTTATTTGAAAGAAGTCACATTATACACCTTACACATAAATACGATAGCTAATTTGAGGCTAAAAAAAGTAAAGGGGGGTGGATAGAGTGGGAGCACGAAGAGAGAAACCCACACCTTGATGCTGATCTGACACATGTGAACGTGGAGAAGTAAGAGAAGAAGATTGGGTAGGAAGGCTGGTAAGGCTCTTCTAAGAAAGTTTCAAGCAAGATCACGAGGAGCACTTGAGCCCAAGTCTCCCAGCTGGGTAGTCCTGTTCTATGGCAGGAATATGCCCACATAAATACCCCTGATGTGCTCAGTCACTAGTTGAGAGCAGCCCAGGAGAAGTGTAACCTCAGTGCAAATGTGGTGGTAGATACAGAGGGGCCATAGTTGAGGCTCTCAGAAAACTGACCTTGCAGCTTGAGATCTGAGCAGTCAATTTTCATGGCCTTGCATGGGATTTGGATTTATATCATAGCTCTGCCACTTAGGGGCTCCTGGACCTCAGCTTTGGTTAATCTATCCACAGAAGGGAGAAGCTAGCCCATATCCTATTCATTTTAGTAGTTGAACACAGCACAGAGAAAGGGAGGGGGAAAGAAGAGAGAGAGAGAGAGAGACTGAGTTTCCAAAATATAGACATAGATAGACACAGATATCGATACATTTAGGAGAATTAGAAGAGCTTAATGGTAGTGATTGATGGCTAATTTTAGGTGTCAACTTGACTAGATTAAGGAATACCTTGGAACTGGTAAAACGTCACTTCTGGGTGTACCTATGAGGGTGTTTCCAGAGGAGACTGGTGTGTGAGTTAGTGGACTGACTGAGGAAGATTTACCCTCAGCATAGGCAGGTACCATCCAGTTGGCGAAAAAGGCAGAGGGAAGGCAATTACTTCTTTCTCTCTCTGTCTTGCATCTGGGCCACATTTCTCCTGCCTTTGGACATCAGAACCCCAGGCTTTCTGGCCTTTGGACTCCACGACTCACACTAATGGCTCCCTAGGTTCCCAGGCCTTCAACCTCGGGCTGAGAATTATATCATCAGCATCCTTGGTTCTGAGGCTTTCAAACTTGGACTGAACCATGCTACCAGCATCCCAGGATCTCCAGCTTGCAGATTGCCTGGGACGCCTCATCTTCTGTAATGAGCCAACTTCCCTAGCAAATTCCCTCTCATCTATCTATATATCCTATTGGTTGTGTGTCTCTGGAGAACCCTGACTAATTCAGTAGTTAAGAGTCAGACCACGTGGGTTGGAATCGTGAATCTACCATGTGTGTTACCAAGTCTCTTTGTGCTCTGTTTCCTTATGTCTTAACATGGAGATAATAGGATTGTTGTGAGAATCGAATGAGTTTATACATGTGAAATGATGACAGGCATGGATAGCACATAGTAAGCGCTATATATGTGCACTTTAATGCTATTATTGCTTTGAAAGATTATTGCTATAACCTTTAATTATTTTGACCTCTCTTCCTCCTTTCAAGATCTTTTTCTTATTTCTGTGAGGATTTTCTTTTCATCCATTTATCTGAATTTCTCTCTATAAGGGGAAGGTTCCCTGAGTGAGTGGTCTGTTGTAATTCAGAAATTGGGCGTATTTTATAGGAGTCATTCCCTTTGATCTGCCCTCTGTACTTTGGCTTCATCAGTTTTCTAACTCCAGGTATAGAAGATGATTTTCTCCTATTGTTTTCCCAAGGTTGGCTCTTCGGGAAATTGCCTTAACTAGGGATGGAACAGGCAGGCAATATGAAACTTCAACAGAGGACCACGAAGACACTGAACTGGAGTGATTTTATACATCAAAGCTAAAGTCCAGGCTTTTTTCTCAAATGTTCATTCCTGTTTCACCTTAGTGTAAGCTAAATGTGACCTTGAGCTAGTTGGTGGGTTGGTGGGGAATGGAATTTAGATTAGGAAGAATTTATGATCAATGTGATAAGTAAAACAACAACAAAAACAATGCATTTTCTTTCTTCCTCCAAAGAATGACTTCAGAAGATTTTTTTTTTATGTCAATTGTCTTGGTGTTTTCAACCCATCTTGTGGAAGTTCGCTATTATGCTCATCCTTGACGAAATGATTAGTTTGATAAGATGACATGTCAAGCCTCAGAACTATATGGAACGTGGCATTCTGATCTGGAGGGTAATAGCTTGAAGCCACATCTCATTCTCCTTTTTTACTCAGCAGCTGCAAGAACTTGGAGTCTCTAAGACAGGATGATACCCTGGAGCACAGCTTGCAGACTTGAGTGACACCTAGTTCATAAATGGCTCAGCTGACATCTCAGGCAGGGAGTGCATGAACCAGGCTTGGAGGCAGCTGACGATCTGATGTCCAGATGTGAGGAGGAGAGGGAAGGGGGTTCAATGCAACAGCAGCAACAGATTGCAAAGGAGAACATAGTAAGAAAGAGAAATTAAACAGAAACACAGCAAGATGAGAAGGCAAGTTGGAGGGAGTGTATGATTAATCTCTGGTGGAAGCCCCCACAGCAGAAAGATGAATTAATGCTGTTCAAGCTGTTAGCCATTCCATCAGCTTTATTATGTGGTAGAAAGCTACCTGTCACTTTCTGGGCTGTATGCAGTGGTAGGGACAGTGCTGGCTGCTTTCTACCAATGCATTGCAAACACTTTCTAAGTTTTCTTTTTGCAGCATCTCTAATATTTGTTTCAATCGCAGGTAGATCCATCACATGCATTTAATTTAAAGAGTCATATCAAGCAGAATTCCTGTTCGATATAAAGAGCTCATAAAACAAACATTACTATTTATCAACTCTAATGGGTTTTTGTAAAGGTCTTATAGAAATAAAGAATAAAAATCCAATGATGGTCTTACAATAAATATCCTATACTTTATTGCCTATTTATGGGGTAATCTTGCTTTCTCACAATATATGGCTCTCCAAAAAGATTTAAACTGTGGTCATGTGGTTTACTTGCCAGGAGATGGCAATAGTGATCTATTTCCATGTTATGCCTATAAACAAGCTCATTACACCAAAATTAAACTTTGTGCCAAAATGATTGGGATTTCCAAATCTCTTTTCCAATGCAAAATTATTCATTTTAAGTTCTTGAATTATTAAGTTGTTTCTACTCATTCACAGCTTGATTTTTACCAAAATCTTTGTCATGACAGTTCTTTCAATATCCAAAAATAATCATTTTGCTCTCCTGGAATCAGTAACATAATTTTGAAAAAAAAATTATGCATACAATCATACATTTTACTGAAGACATAGACAATGAATTAAAGTGGGAATTTTATAAGATTATGATGGTTACCACTCAGACAAATATCACTGAATCTCTAAGGAATCATATCAATGTCCCTGGAATTTTTTGCCTTTAGCATGACTGAGATCAAGAGATCAAGCCAATTTTTTTTTTTCTGTCAGAGTTCAGTGTGATGCTGTCACTGTTCAACCTGACTAAGGCTGAAAATGTGATTGAAACTTCACCGTCCTTTTCATTGAGGGCACATACATTCCCTTTAATTTGACCCCGAGTGCTGCAAAACCCAACACTTTCCCTGTTTCTGCTTCTAGGATGCTCAGGCATAATTTTTTTTTTTTTTTTTTAGCAAGAGTTTCATGACCTACTTTTTAAACTTTAATTATTACTGTACCTTTAATTCTGGGTTAATAGCTTAGTTTTATTATATTGCACTTTTGTTTTAATCCATGTTGAATCTCTTTTGGAAATAACATATGATTTAAGTCCATGAATGCAATGAAACAGTCGACTTACTCTCGTAATAATTAAATCCATTTGTTACTTGTGATGGCTTGTGGCTCTATCCATAAATTCCCTAACAATTTTCTTAAGAATAAAATCATAATATGAAAGCCACCTTCATCTTTTATTGGTATATGCAAGATAACTCTGGTTGCTATTTCTCAGCGAGGGTATTTTTAAATACAATATCCACATCTAGGGTATTTTAAAATAAAATGGTTTTCAGTTTGTTGCCCATAACATTTTTTTCCAATTGCTATATTTTAATTATTTTATTCTAGCTTATGGTCTATTATTAATAAAGTTCTTGGTCTATTGCATGGTCTACTGCAGATGGCTTCCATATTGTTCTTCTTGAGGATTTCATGTAAGGCACTTTTAGCCAGTTTGAGTAAAAAGAAACATTATTTAATAAATTATGTTGCTACAATGATTAAAGGTAATAGTATGTTATAGAAAAAACTTAGAATTTATTAAAGTGATATCTACTATGACAGTGTTGGATCCCAACTTAAAAAAATGTGGATTATTAAAATAAAAAGAACAGGTATGGAATATTAAAATTAAATTTCAATGTAGGATATTAGTTCTGTTGTCGTACATAATTAAAAGCTTTATCAATATTGTTTTCACACATACTTAATGTAATTGATACTTTATATCCATTTGATTGCAAGGGTATGCTAACAAGTTTGTCACAACTGAGCATTAAAATTAATAATACGACTTTTGGGAGGGAGCTGGATTTAACATGCTCTTCTTTTTGTTTTTAATCTTTGGTTAGACTTATGTCATAACCGAAAGCTCAGGCAAATGTTCATGTGTGGTTTACATTAAATGAAATATGTAGCTGAGCCAGTACTGGGACTGCTTACCTCTCCTTACTCTTCCGGTTTTAGTCTGCATCACAGAGAAACTGACTCCTGCAGCCTGCATTTCCCAGGATCCCATGTCAACGGATTCAGCTAAAGGGAGGCACTTGTGTGAGTTCAAAGCTTAGGAAGAGGGAAGAGGCTAGAACATTCCCTCGTCTCTTTGGGCAGTGTCTCTGGCATTGGCTGAGTTTCCTTCTGCCAGGCATCCCTGGCTGTTGGGCTCTGGGGGCTTCTCAGGACCCCCAGCTCTCAGTGTCTCAGGGGCTTTTTGCTGTTGCTTATATCTGGGCTGCCTCACTCTCCCTGGTTTGGCTTCTTAGTCTATCACCCCTGTAACCAATTTCTTGCATTAAAAATTCTCTGTTGTAAAAACTTGAAATGGTTTCTGTTTTTCTGGCAGAAGAACTGTTTCTGTTTATCTTGACTAAAATGTAAAATTCAGTGCAAAATATCCTTAGCACAGAACTCTTCTGCATTAGTGTAACTACTGTAAATTTATTATTTTACATATTTTTCAAATCAGTTCAAATTTGTTTTCAATTTATACCTTGTGCCCTGAATGTGATTCCATGACTTCTATGTCTTTAAATAATACAGTGTTGTACTAGAACCAGAGAGGCATAGGTAAGAGAGAACATAGCAAGAGAGAGGAGGAAGAAAAAGAGTAAGACGGACTGAAAGGGTGCCATATTTTAAAATAATTAATTGTAGAATTTAATAGATTTTTAGAGTATCTCCTCTTTTCGAAAATGTTTTATACAGAATACTAGTTGAACTGTATTTTAATGTTATACGAGAAAAAATAATGTGCCATAGTCAACCAATTTTGGAGAACAAAAGTTTACCAAAATAAAGTAGCTTTTTTTTTTTTTTTTTTTTGAGGAGAAATTTCATTCTTGTCGCCCAGGCTGGAGTGCAATGGCGTGATCTCGGCTCACTGGAAACTCTGCCTGCCGGGTTCAAGCAATTCTCCTGTCTCAGCCTCCCGAGTAGCTGGGATTACAGGTATGTGCCTCCATGCCTGGCTAATTTTGTATTTTTAGTAGAGACAGGGTTTCTCCATGTTGGTCAGGCTGGCTTTGAACTCCCAACCTCAGGTGATCCACCTGCCTTGGCCTCCCAAAGTGTTGGGATTACAGGTGTGAGCCACCGCACCAGGCCAAAGTAGCTTCTTAAAAGCAGCATTGCCTGTTAAAGAATTTAATTTGCTGATGAGCCTACTGTATCTCCAGAATGATTTTAGCCTCTCAATTCATATAGATCATTGATTTTAAGATTCATTTATTTATTCATTCATTCAAGAAATATTTATTGACTACCTAGTATATGTTAGGCACTGTTAAATGGATTAGGGATGCAGGAATAAAGAGAGTAAAAAAAAAATCTCTGCCTAATTTCTAGTGGGAAAGAATAGACAACAAGCAAATATGTAAACTATAGAGTAAGTCAAATAATGATAAGTGCTACAAAAATAATAAAGCAGGGAAGGGGGATAGGGAGTGCTGGGGTCAAGGTTGAGCCTCGCTTTTATATAAGGTGGTCCGTGAAGGCTCTTTTGAGCAAAAGGATCAGGTCAGGTGGCTATGAGGTTGGAGTGTGTGTGGGATTTTCGAGGAACAGAGGCAGCGCCAGTGTTCAGGAGGTCTCTTAACTGATGATGTTAAGAGACATCATCAGTTTAAAAACAGCTCTGGGAGCAAACCTACAAAAGAAAAACAAAGCCAAAAAGGCCTCTGCTATATTCAATGTATACACAAGTTTTTAAACTGACAATAGTGTACATGTATCATTGGATGCCACATTTTTTTGTTGTTGTTGGTTTGAGGCTACGTTTCTTTCTTTGTTCCACACACAGCACCTAAAGTTCTGAATCACTTACAGCTGGTAGTTGTAATGTAAGACATCATGACAACATGCTGTTTTTTTTTAGTATTTTTGCTAGTGCTTGAGCCCTCCTTAGAAGTGGCAATTAGATTCACATTGAGGAATTCTTGGATTTTGCTCTGCATTTGATATTTAGGTACATGTTTAGTTTCATTTTCCTCTTTAATTTAATTACATATTGCTGGAAGTTAAATAGCTTCCCTTCAAAGGCAGCTAGAAACTTTTGATATCTAACCTGACAGATAACCTTCAGAACTCATGAAATCAGTCACACCAGTTCTTCCTAGCTTTGAAATGTCTATGATCAGCTCAGAAATGTTTGGTTACCTTTGACAAGTCAATGACTCTTATTTCACAACCTACTCTTACTTGGCAGCTGAAAAATTTATTTTGATATTGATTGGGAAATGCATTCCCTTTAGAGAAACACGACAATATGAAGAAAAAATGTGTTTGATCTCAGAACCCATTTTGCATGAAGCAGCTCAGAGGACCAGGACCAGTGTTTTATGGAACATGCTGGGAGAAACACTCATCAAGTGAAGACTTCTGAATTGAACAAAAAAAATTTCCATAAATATTATGTTGGTTCAAAAGCAATCGCGGTTTTGCTGTTTTAACACCTGAATATGTCGTTTAAGACGTAAACAGTGTAGATGTGCATAAGACAAGGCATAAAAGTCCCCCATTGCTGCTAGTCCAACTCTGACTTCTCTTCCCAGGCAGCCTCTGTGGACAGTGTATGTTCCTTGGAACCTCCTTTCTCTGTATTTATATGTATATATGTGTATGTATATGTATATGCTATACATACAGATCTGTATGTATATAGATAAGCAGCATATGTTTAAAAATATAAATGTAAAACATTAATATAAATGATGTAAAATATAAATTAACAACATAAATACATTGCTTTTGATTAGTTTTATTTATGATACATATGTTTCGGAAATCTTTCCATGTTATTGCATATGCGTGTATCTGAATTTCTGGTCTGCCATTATATGGATATATGGCAAATTATTTAATCTTTCCTCCACTAAACAGTACATTTGGGGAGGGGGTTTGCTATTACAAGCAATGTTCCAGAGAACATCTTGTAATTATAAATATTTTCATAAATGTAGAAGTAAGTTGCATTTAAAAATAATAGATACCTAGAAGCAGAAGTGTTGCTTAAAGTACATGAATTTTTTTTTTTTTTTTTTTTTTTTTTTTGAGATGGAGTCTTGCTCTGTCTCCCAGGCTAGGGTGTAATGGTGCAATCTCAGCTCACTGCAACCTCCGACTCCCAGGTTCAAGTGACTCTCCTGCCTTAGCCTCCCAAGTAGCTCGGATCACACGCACCCACCACCACACCCGGCTAATTTTTGTATTTTTAGTAGAGACAGGGTTTCACCATGTTGGTCGGGCTGGTCTTTAACTCCTGACCTCAAGCAATCCACCCGCCTTGGCGTCCCAAAATGCTGGGATTACAGGTGTGAGCGACCACTCCTGGCGATGCATTTTTGAATGTAGTAAAAACTGCTAGACTGTCTCCATGTAGACCCCATGGACCACATTCACTCTAACAATGCATGTCAAGGCCAGTTCTTCTGAATCCTTCCCTGCATTCATTCTTTAGTCTTTAATTTCTTTTTTTTTAATCAGGGGGAAAAATCTCTCTTTTTTGACATTTCTCGTAATTGCTTGATACATTTAGTAGCTTTTCATTTCTTATTCTGTGAGTGTCCTGTTTATATTTCTTTACCCTTTTTCCTACTAGGAGTTTTTTTTTTTCTTTTCAAGTTAATTTATATAAGTTCTTTCTCATAGAAATCAACCTTTTGAGTAAGATACATATATTTTCACCCAAGCTGTCATTTGTTTTTAACTTCATTAATTCTTTCTTTCTAAAGGAAGATTTTAATTTTATAAGATAAATTATCATTTTCCTTTCCTGTTTTACAGTTTTGTGTCTGACTTATCTCTTTAATCCACAATGAGATTAATTTTTATTCATTATGTGTAATAGATTGTGTTAGGGAACACAGCTGCTGAGGCAATTAGATTATATATATATATATATAAAACGAGTCCAACAGAATAGAAGTGCTTCACTCAAGAAATATCCCGGGCGGTTCAGGCCAATGGTGGCTAGGGGTGGAAGGTGGGCTGCTTGGCTTCAGAGTGCTTTGGGGGTCCAGGCAACTCTAGCTCTGCCATTTGCCATTTTAGGTCTGCAAAGCTTGCCAGAGGGTCGTTTTTTATTGCAGTTCACGTGAGAGAAAAGATGAGGGGGAAGCATGTGTGTGAGTTTTTCTGGGTTGTGTCTGGAAGTGGTACGCATTACCTCTCATGCAGAACTCCCTAAAATCAGCCACAGGTCACATGGCATTCCCCAGAAGAAATGGGTTTAGAAACAGCTGGCACCCTCCGCCTCAGACTATGGATTTATTTTGCTTCTGTAAATGGCTATCTCATCTTCCTGTGATCACGTATTAAGCGGGCCAGCTTTTGACTGGGAATATCACCTTTACCATAAGTTACACTGACATATACAAGATCTGTTAGGAACTCTCCTTCTGTCAACCGATTTGTTTATTCTGGCATGAATTCCATGGGGTGTTACTTCATGTACTTTGTGAGAGTGACATACCTTATTGTCTTTTTCTAAATGTTTTTGACTATTTAAAAGCATTCTCTTTTCTATATAATGTTTTGAATTGTCAGGATTCATTAAAACTCCTCATGTTTTGATTGAGAAGGCTTTGAATTCATAGATTAATTTGGGGAAAATAAACTTACTAAAACTCACCATCTAGGAACATGGAATGCCTCCCATTATTTAGATTTTTATTTTGTGTCTTTCACTAAAGTTTTATGACTTTTTGTTTATAGGGCTTTCTTGTTGGGTTTATTACTAGATATTGTGTGGCTTTTTATGCTATTGTATATGAAATTCTTTATTCCATTTTTATTATTTCTGAGTAAACCATTGATTTATGTTTATTTAATATCCAGCAACTTATGAAACAGCTACATTCATTCTAACAATTTTTCAGTGGATTCTTTTTTATTATTTATGTAGACAGTTAAATCATTAATAAATGCTGAACAGTTTTGTATTTTCTACTTTTTGCCATTTTATTTAATTGAATAGGTCTTGCATCAGATGTATTTCGTGGTTGTGGTGTGCCTCCTCATCTTGCCTTGTATTTAGTTGACTGGCTCTATTGACTGTCCATGGAGAATTAATTCTTCCAAAGTGTTTCTGAAAGAGATCCTTTCTTAGGTTGAGAAATTCCTATGTAGTACTTTTTTTTTTGGTTTGTTTTTCATCAGGAAAAAGTGTTGAATTTTAAACAAAATTTTTTCAGCATCTGTTGAGATAATAGATACCCCATAATAGGTACTTCTTTCTTTATTTGAAGTAAAACTCACATGCTAATATATTGGTAGGTATAATTCAAAAATATTTCTTTTAGAGTTCTAAACACTTTTTTTTCTGTGTTCTCTTTTTCTGGTTTTAGTATCAAGGTGAGTCTTTAGTATCAAGGTGAGTCAAAGTACGATATTGGAAGTTTTTCTGTTGTTTTCTATGCCCCAGAAAAATTTATATAAGTTGAAACTTTAAGGTTTAGTAGAACTTCCCCATAAAGCTGTCTGGGCCAGGAGCCTTTTTATAGCAAGGTAAATATTTAATTAATTTACAATTCAATTTCTATGTATATTGATCTATTTAGTTTTTCTGCCAGTTTTTGAGTCAATACCTTTCTAGGAAATCAAACTTAATATTTACATATTTCAGTATGATGTTTACTAAGTATTCTTTTGAAACATGTTGAAACTTCTTCATGTCTATAGTCCCTTTCTCACTTGTAATGTTACCTGTGTGTCATCCTTTTGGGGAAGGATATTATTTAGAATTTCCCTAAGTTTTTCAGTTTCATTGATATTTTTAAGAATCAGCATTTTGTTTTATTAATCAATCTACTACTTTTCTCTCTTTTTCCTCTCATATATATATATCTATATCTTTTTTAAAAAGATCTTTAAAATATATTAACTTTTGTAAAAAAAAGTTTGAAATGTATTATTTTTTAAATTGGTAGATATTGGATACAAAGTTCTCCACACATCAATTGTGATTAAATTTAAATTATTCTACTCACCTATATTCTTATTTTGAGCAACTTGATTTTCTAATTTCTGATAGATCTTTGTTTAAATAGTTGACTATGATTGTAGAATTTCTTTTCTCCTTGCCCCTCCATGAGATTCCTTTTTTATATATTTACAAGCTGGTTCATTAGATGCTTGATGATTAATGACTATTGAATTTTCTTGGTTGACTGTATATTTTACCAGTATGAAATATAATTTTAATACTATTTTGAATATATTACTTGTTAATAATTAATATTAATTAATAGAGTTAAATGTTTTACTTCTGCTATTTTTAAAATATGTATTTATATATAGTTGCATATTTTGGTTCCAATCATTCTGTGTCCATTTATTTTATCATATCCCTGATTGACAGCTTAGGAATGGAAATTTTATGAACATTTTCTGAAAACCGAAAACGTTTTTTAACTCAAAATTACCCTATCTTTTTAAGGGGTAATTTAGTCAATTATATTTACTTTTACTGTGTTTGGTCTTATTCCATGTCTGTCTTATGTTTACTGTGCTTTTTTGTTGTTGGTGTTTCATCCCTGTCTTGTCTTTTGTTGGACTTACCTTGTTTTCTTTTCTTTTTTTTTTTATTCCTTACAGTGGAAATTTATTACTCAGATAATAGATGTGGGTCCAAAACTTTAACCTCCTTAGGTTCAGAACTGTTTTCTTTCCTAGGCCTGATCTTTTTCAAAATATTTGCCCCAGAGCATTGCACTTTTTAAAATTATGTTTTATCTTTCTGTGGTATGTTAGCAAATACATTGGTTAGATAGTGGTCTTATTCCTCCCCTATGATTTTTACCAAGCTACAGACTTCATCAGAATTGGTACATTTCTTGTTAGAGCAATAGCATTCTTTGGTCAAAGGAAAGTAATAATGAAAAAGGAGAAGGAATGATCATTTTTTCAGCCATTTCTTATTGCACAGCTGAATAAGATATTATTCTGAATTAAAGGACCTCACATATATCCTAGTGGAGTAGACCAACAATTGAATAGAAAATAGTAGCCCAGAGGTGTTAAATATGTTTAAAGCAATGGGTTGCTATTCAAAGATGGGAAGAATATCAACATGGTATCCTTGAGAAGCTTGCTAAAAATAGAGAATGCCAGGTCCGACCCAGACTCCATGAATTAGAATCTTCCTAGGTGATTCTCATGCACACTAAAGTTAGAGAAGCACAGCTATAACGAATCATGTTTTACCATCTTCCTAACACTGAAGAAGATCGGAAAACAATTGCAGCCATCTCTCAGAGTGTATGGTACTTTAGAATATAGTGTTAGTCATTCCTGGCTTAACTATTTTATTACATTTTAATATTTTCTCTATTTTTATCATCTTCTGTAACTATATAAACCTTAATTACCTAGCTACCTTTGGTACAAGATAGAGAGTAAATTTCTCAAAGAAATAGTTCTTGGTGATCAAATACTATCCAGTCACAGTGGATCCATAACCAGTTTTTCTCTAGATATTACTTATTTTTTAACTTTTGGGGGTGGGAGTGAAGGGATTAATTGAAGTGCCACCTTTCCAATGTCTTGCAAACTACATGATTTTACATATAAAATCTAGGGCACTTAGAGTCCTCTCAGGAAAGATACCAACTTCGGAATCTACCACAGTTACTCTTCAAAAACTGTTTTCTGAAAGTGTTTTTTTTTTTTTTCCAGAACTAAGAGTATTTTTAATACAGTGCTGAAGAGCCAGCTGAACTGGCTTTGTAGATCATCCTCAGGTGAGAGTACATTTTCAAAATTATCAAAATAACATAAACATATTATTAAACATACTTTGTTTTGCAGCTCTCAATCACAGATGCGCAGTTTTAAAATATTGAGTGAAACTGTACGTGGTTTACTCAGAATGATATGAAATGAATTTTCACATGCATTCTGAATCTGTTCCACCCTTCTAGATCCACTAAAGACCATATCTCATCATGATGCTTTCCCTGATCATTATAACATTTCTGAATGTCCATAGGGAAAAAAATCTGGTTAATTTATTATCTTTAATGAATAATTATTTAACTCTACATTTCCTTTTTGTGCCTTGTTTACAGAATTTCATTATAAACTCTTTGAGTATAGGGGTATATTATTTTGCATTCTTGTGCCTTATACCTAAAATATTTTAAGAGTATCTGTTATAACATTTTATTTTCACTAATTAAATACGGCTATTCATAGCCAGTGTAATGGTGACTGCCGGTAGTCCAGCTACTTGTTAGGCTGAACAAGGACAATCACTTGAGCCCAGGATGTCAAGGCTGCAGTGAGCCTTGTTCACACCATGGCACTCCCATCTGGGCGAAAGAGCGAGACCCTGTCTCAAAAAAAACAAACAAATGAACAAACAAAAACTGCTATTCAAACTTTTCCATCAAAGTACTTCTAATAAAAAAAGGGATATGAAAGATTATTTCTGAGGATTTGGGGACATAAACTGAAGCAGGGGCTAAACTTTGAAATTTATTTCAAGAGGTTTGTAGTTGTATTCTGTCCTGAAAATGTGTGAACATTTCGCATTTACATCACAATATGTCCTTTTGTGTTAAAATAAAATAAATGTTCTAAGAAAATAAAATATGTTAGAGCCACGGCTTAGCCTTTTTCATAGTCTTGCAATAAATACCAGAAGTTAAGTATATTTTTAGAATATGCAAAAAACAGGTAGCCACTATTCCTGAGGATTCCAGGCCTCCTATCACGTTGCCTCAGCTCACAAAATTCCTACCTTTTACCAAAACACCTTTGGCTATAGTTAACTCTATTAATTTCCTAAGTCTGCCAAAACAAAGTACCACAAACTAGGTGGCTTAGAAATTTATTGTCTCACAGTTTTGGAGATTAGACATCCCAAATCAAGTTGCTGGCAGGGCCAAACTCCCTCCCAAACCTGTAGGAAAAGGATGCTAATTTGCCCCTTCCAGCAGTGGCCTCAGAAATTCTTTGACTTATGAGAACATAACTCCAATTTCTGTTTCCATCTTCACATTGTCTTCGCTAGATGCTTTTTTGTCTTTGTGTTCATACTTCCCCCGTTTTTTTTTTTTTTTTTTTTTTTTTTTGAGAGGAGTCTCGCTTTGTCCCCCAGGGTGGAGTGCAGTGGCCTGAACTCAGCTCACTGCAAGCTCCGCCTCCCGGTTCAAGGGATTCTCCTGCCTCGGTCTCCTGAGTAGCTGGGACTACAGGCACCCGCCACCACGCCCGGCTAATTTTTTGTATTTTTAGTACAGACGGGGTTTCATCGTGTTAGTCAGGATGGTCTCGATCTCCTGACCTCGTGATCCACCCGCCTCGGCCTCCCAAAGTGCTGGGATTTCAGGCGTGAGCCACCACGCCCGGCCCATATTTCCCCTTTTTATAAGAACATCAGTTGTATTGGGTTTGAGCTCAACTTAGTGACTCCATTTTAACTTCATCACCCCTTTAAAGACTCTATTTCCAAATAAGGCAACATTCAGAGGAACTAGGGGCTGGATATCAACATATCTTTTTTAGGGGAAATAAACTGTAACACCAACTGAATCACTCTCTTTTCCTAGTATATCTCATGTTTTTGTTCCTTTAAGTAGAGCTGCCAAATTTAATAAATAGAAATATAGTAGCCTCAGATAAATTCGAATTTCACATAAAGAACAAATAATTTTTAGTATAGGTATGTCCTAAATAATTTATGGTACGTTCTTATACCACATGTTTGTGCGGTTGTTTATTTGAAGTTCAAATTTATCTAGAATTTTATTTTGTAAACTTACTTTCAGGCCTTTGCCTTCCTTGTGAAATCAGCCTAATTTTAAACTTACATCTTTTCTCAGGAAACTGACGGTCAGGCCTCCTGTATGACACCAGGGAGCTGAGGCTTTATGGATCGGATCACTGCACCCAATGAGACACACCTGCTGCCTGTCGAACCAACCCTCTTTCTAGCTCCTCCATAATTCCTTTTTTTCCTGCACGTGATTACAGTGAGATGCTAGATCCCTCATTCAGCTACCTGCTGCCTGTTGACCAGCTCCTCTTCCTCTCCCCCCGCCCTGGTTCTTCTTCCAAGCTATTAGGTGAAAGCAAAAGTAATTGCGGTTTTTGCATTGTTGAAATTTGCCATTTGATATTGGGATACATTTTTAAATAAATGTGGTTATGTTATACATAATTTTAATGGGTATTTCTCACTTTATGTTTTTTTTACTAATGACTTATTACTTGCTATTTATTTTATATTTATTTTAGACTATGGAAATTATGTTAGACAAAAAGCAAATTCTAGTAATTTTCTTATTCGAGTTTAAAAGCAGCGGAGACAACTCGCAACATCAACAATGCATTTGGCCCAGGAATTGCTAACGAATGCACCGAGCAGTGTTGGTTCAAAAAGTTTTACGAAGGAGACAAGAGCCTTGAAGATGAGGAGCGTAGTGGCCGGCCATTGGAAGTTGACAATGAGCAATTGAGAGCAATCATTGAAGCTGATCATCTTACAACTAAACAAGAAGTTGGGGAAGAACTCAATGTCGACTGTTCTATGATCGTTCGGCATTTGAAGCAAATTGGAAAGGTGAAAAAGCTCAGTAAGTGGGTGCCTCATGAGCTGAGTGAAAATTTTAAAAAAATTGTCACTTTGAAGTGTTGTCTTCTCTTATTCTATACAACAACAAACCATTTGTTGACTGCATTGTGATGTGCGATGAAACGTGGATTTTATACAACAACTGGCAATGGTCAGCTCAGTAGTTGAATCAAAAAGAGGCTCCAAAGCATTTCCCAAAGCCAAACTTGCACCAAAGAAAGGTCATGGTCACTGTTTGGTGGTCTGCTGCCAGTCTGATCCATTAAAGCTTTCAGAATCCCAGCAAAACCATTACATCTGAGAAGTATGCTCAGCATATTGATGAAATGCACCAAAAACTGCAATGCCTGCAGCCGGCATTGGTCAACAGAAGGGTCCAGTTTTTCTCTATGACAAGGTCTGACTGCACATCACATAACCAATGCTTCAAAAATTGAACAAATTGGGCTACGAAGTTTTGCTTAATCCACTATATTCACCTGACCTCTTGACAACCGACTACCACTTCTTCAAGCATTTTCACAACGTTTTGCAGGGAAAATGTTTCCACAACCAGTAGGATGCAAAAAATGCTTTCCAAGAGTTTATCAAATGAAGAGCCAAATAAAAAGGGCCCCCTGGCAGAACCTCTGACTGGCCTGTGCACTGGGAGGAGTGCACACTGGGGTGGAGCTCAGGAAGTTTGCGTTATTTGCAGGGGGGAGGAGCCTGGCCGCTCCTGTTCCAGGTGGTACCTGGGATTCAATCTGTGAGATGGGAAACCATCTAGCAGGGCTCTCGCTTTGCTGAGAGTTCCTGTTTTCCTTTTTTTCTCCTTTTTGCCCAATATATTCTATTTTTCTCACCCTTCAAAGTGTCTGTTAGCCTAGTATTTCATGGCCATGTGACAAGAACATGGCTTTTAGCTGAACTAAGGAGAAAGTCCTATAACAACATCCTGAAGCACAGATTTTTATGCTACAGAAATAAACAAACTTATTTCTCATTGGCAAAAAGGTGCTGATTGTAATGGTTCCTATTTTGATTAATAAAGATGTGTTTGAGCCTAGTTATAATGATTTAAAATTCACAATCTGAAACTGCAATCACTGTGCACCAACCTAATACATAAACCCCTGACTTTAGTCAGGAGTCGGGGGAGGACTTGAGGTTTGGCTAATGTCTCTCTGGCTCACATTACCCATAATATAATAAAGCCTTCTTCACCAGCAATATTCAGTGTCTCAGTGATTGGCTTTCTGTGAGGGGGGGGGGACAATGGGATCTAGACTGAACTCCTGGTGTTTGGTAGCACTTAGTTTGGTTAAATTATTTTTGTAAAACCCCCAGTCTGATTTTTTCTTCAAGGATTGACTTAAATACCACCTACTCCAAGAAGCTTTCCCTGACCTCCCCATCTAAAATTGAATTTTCTTTCTTCCTAAATTCAGCAGAAGTTAAACTTCACATGTGACACTGAAAAGGTTCAACCTTGTATTAAAATTATCGATATATGTGTCTCATCTACCCTATTAAGTAGAAATTATTTGAGGGCAGAAGGTTTTTATGATTGTTTTCTATCCTACTTAGCATCTAGCTTAGCTCCTTGGAACAGTAGTAGGCATTCAGAAAAGCTTGTTCTTATTTGATTTGGCTTGCTGAAGAAAAACAATAGCACCACTTAATAATCAGAAGAGATAGAAATGCATGCAAAAAATTCCTACCCTACAGTGGAACGCAGCGTCTTTAACAAAATACTTCCTGATTCTTAAAGTGCTCCCTCCTCAGCAAACTGCTGGTTTGACCTACACTAAAACTCCATCATCAGGCATAGGCTCCCCATTTCGCTGATTTATTATAAAGGATTAAAGTGCTCACTGGTATTTACTTTTGATGATTTATGCCTAGACCGTATGTATAGTCAGCGTGGAAGAAATATTGAAGGGTGTATTTACACCAGCATTTTTCAGAAACAGCCTGGCTGAGTGTGGATTGGCAGTGCATAATAAAAAGAAGCAGGAGAGCCAGTCTCATTTTCAATTGCAATAATCCCACTCTGTACTGGTTGCAAGAAAGAGATGCTCTTTATCCATTTTTTTATTTATTTAGCCAAGAAATAAGTCATTATTCTCTGAGTTAGTCAAAAAACATGTTTCTGTGGGCACAAACTGGGTAGTGCCTTCAAGGCCTTTCTGATAATTGGTATCATTACAACTAAAATCCAGTGGAATTCCTTTATAATATTCATGCCAATGGACAGACCTAGTATCCTTCTTAAATAGTAGTCAAAAATCTCAATATTAACATGCTATCTTTTCTAATTATTAACTGTGGGTATGTCCAATATTAATAGGCATACGCCATCCTTCACAACTGAAAAAAAGAAAAAAAAAGGAAAGCAGTTTCTGTGCCAGAACAAGTTTGGAAAATACCAGGTTAAAGAGCTTCTTAGATCTTTTAATATATGAATGTGTTTCTGTAATCACAGGTTTGATCTTTGTGTGCTTTACTTATCAATACTCTTTGGAAACAAATAATACATATTAGGTTTTTATTGTGCAGACATATTTTGAGAATGAAGCCTGTATCTTTATATGCAAGTCTATATGATAATTTATGCTATGAGTTTGTCTCCTTGTAATCAATATCTTCTGTCAGCTTAGCAAACATTTTTTTCTTTGAAAAAATGATGTGTAAGATGTGATAATTCATGTGTTAATTGGGTGTGTGAGTCAGTTCTGTGATGGAAGCAGAACTGCTATCAGCATTGCAGAATAAGGAATTTATTGTAGGAATACCAGTTCCCACAATTGTAGGAGTCACTGAGGAATGGGGATCTGAAAGGAGTTAGAGGAATATAGAAAAGTCAGTAACAGGCCTTTTTTTTTTTTTTTGACAGAGTCTTACTCTGTCACCCAGGCTGGAGTGCAGTGGCGTGATCCTGGCTCACTGTAACCTCTGCCTCCCGGGGTCAAGCGATTCTCCTGCCTCAGTTTCCCTAGTAGCTGGGACTACAGGCGCCCACCACCACGCTGGGCTAATTTTTGTATTTTTAGTACAGACGAGTTTCTCTATGTTGGTCAGGGTGGTATTGAACCCCTGACCTCGTGTGATCACGAGGCCTTGGCCTCCCAAAGTGCTAGCAGGCCTTCTAAACCCAGAAACAGCCAGTTGCTGGAGTAGGACAGGAAGTGCTCATAAAGAGGTCTCTGGAAAGCTATTCTGTTTGTGTGTCTGGGGTCACGGTTGGTCAGCAAAACTAGCAGATGGGAAGGAGAAATAGATCTGGAGTGAAAGAGAATGAGGAAAGGCTGGAATCTGCTGGCCCCTTTGCACCTGTCATCCACGTAAGTGATTGCAGTGACTTTCAAAGTGTAACGGTGACTGCTTTGCTTCTGACATCCAAATCTCACACGTACTTCTCTTTTGGCCAACTCTAACAAGAAAATACATAGGAAAGGGGATTGTGGGAAATTTAGTTCCAATGTAGGTAAATTGACAGAATAAAACTGACACAATGAGATTTGGAATATATTCCTAAATTTCTATCAGAAAAATACACTTTGTACCTGATGTCTTAGTTCTAGTCTCAGCTCTGCCATTGCTGTTATGTGACCTTGGGCTAGTGACTTAACACCTTTGGATTCAGTTTCCTTTTTTGCTAAATAAGAGAGGCTGCAGAGTCTCCTGGTTTTAAGATTTAAAGAGAATTGTGACATTGTCAGCCCACTCTTGTGAATACAATACATTAACATAGATTTTGTAAAAGCATAATAAAGATCATATCGGAGTGTAATAAAAACAAGATACAAGTCTGGAAAAAGTTATTAGTTCCTGCCAGTACTAGAATAAGAACTAAGGAGACATTGATTAAGTTCTGTAACTATGTAAGCAAATTTAAAACAGAAAAATAATTTCCATTTCATTCCAATCTGGGGTTGTTGGTTTTTTAAAAAAATTACCTCCCAATGTCATTTCTCCCAAAATTATATGTTGTACTTTTTTTCTAAGAGGTTTTAAATGATTGGTTTTTTGCATTGCAATTTCTTCAGTGTGTTACAAGAGATACAATTTGCTTCATTGGCTAAGTTAATTTTTATGTGAATTTAAGAAATTAATAAAGAAAATAGTTCTGATAACATTGAAAGGAAATTGCTTTTTCTGTAATTAAAGAGCATGTATATATAACATAATTACTTTTGTCAAACATTTATGGGGCACCTACTATTTGCCAATCACTCTGCTAACACTGACAATACAGGTCAAGGAAATACAAGCAGCTGGCAAGCCCAATGCACAAAAATCCACACAGATAATTTCAGTATGAGAAGCTGGCTTCTATGATAGATTTAGTCATGCAATATTATGAGAGGAGAGAAGAAGGCCAGGAAAGATGTCTTTGAAGAAATGGCATCTGAAGTGAGGTGACCATTTCCTCTTAGTTGTTTGTTACAGTTTAATGAAAGTATTTTCCCTGATGAAGGGAAAATAATACAAAAGAGGACTGTAGCGACAGAAATATCAAATAAGAAGAGGCTAGAGAAATATGGCTTATTGTTGGATTGTGTGCCAGGCCTTGGGATGAGCACTTCACTTAATCCCAGTAAAAATCCCATGAATTAAAACTACTATTAAGTTATTTTGTTAACATCAGATACAAAAGAGGAGTAGGTAAGAATCCAAGCCGGGGTGATAGGAAGAGGCTGAGGCAGAGAGTGCCTTTCTCTAGTGGATGCTCTTGGGCTTGATTTCTAAAGGAGGAGATTAAAAAAAAAAAGGATTTGGCACAAGTTTGGCATAATCAGATTTGTGCTTTCAAACTTTCTGACAGATGCTTGGAGAATGAGTTGGAATGGGTTTGCGCTGGCAAGGTGGGAAACAATTAAATAGTAATAGTAATAAGCCAAGCCTACCTTAGGAGAGTGATGGAAGAAATGGAGATGAGGGATACATTAAAAAATTATTTAGAAAGCATTTTACTATATGGCATGATTAAAAACATACAGCTGTGGGAAAATCCAATTTAGTAATCCATTTCATCATTAAAGTAATTATGACTGGGCACGGTGGCTCATGCCTGTAATCCCAGCACTTTGTGAGGCTGAGGCAGGAAGATCCCTTGAGGCTAGGAGTTCAGGGCTGCAGTGAGCTATGATTTCACCATTGTACTCCAGTCTGGGCAAAGCAAGACCCTGTCTCTAAAATAAATAAGTAGATGAATAATTATGAATCTGTATACCTTGTAACATATAAATTATGACTAAAATCAAAATGTAGTTTCAGTCTATTTTTAGAGCTTGATTGCTCAATTTCTGTGCCATCAAACTTCAACGTAGTTGAGCAGACACAGTTCACGTCACAGACACTCTCAACTAGCAGACCTTATATCTTCGTTCCTTCTTCATTATTAAAAGAACTATCATGGGGTAGCAATCCACACAGCTGAAAATATAACACTTGATTCTCCAGCATTTCTTGTGGTTAAAGGTAGCTCTGTGACATCATTTTGTCTAATGAAATGTAAGTAGGAGTCTACTGGAATTTCTGGGAAGATTTTCTTTTAATCATGACAAATACACCACATTTATTTTGCTTCCTGCAATCCAGCTGCAATGACCATACATGCAGTTGCCATTTGTGATCACATACCAAGAATGGTAAAGTAGGAAGATTGAGGGAGCATGGTTGTTTGAACATCTGCACCAGATCTCAATTGCCAAACTTAGGCCTCTTGTTATTTGAGAAAATAAATCTCATTCTTGGTTAACCACTGGTTTATGGTTTTTATTACATATAGCTCAATGTATCCTGACTATTGGTTGCAATTGTATTACCTTCCCCAAAAGACAATCTCAAAAGTAGCAGATTTAGGAGGAGATAGTACAATAACTTATCTTCTATGTTTATCCAGCCAACCCATGCCGACATTCTCCAAGCAACTGAATATTCTGAGGGAGAGAGTAGTACTGTGTAAACAATACAAACATTTGTTCCTTTCAGTAGGTGAAATATTTCAGTAACTTTTCTCACTGACACATTATAAGAAGAAGATACAAAAAGCTTTTGGTGCACTTCGTGAAATTATGTTTAATGGGAAGAAAAAAACAAAGTAAGGTGGAAGTCTTAAAGAAAAGTTCAAGAAGGGCCTAAAACATACATTAGGCAAGACTGAATTCTACCGCCTAGTTAGAATGATGTCAACAGAAGTGCCAATAGGAAGGGTAGAGAATAAGATCAAGCTAGCTCATTCTTTTCTTGAGCTAGAAAGAATACACTTGAAGACAGTGGTTGAAAAGCAATTATCTTACACAATTTTCTTAAAAGACCTTGAGGCACGGACTTTCCTTGGAGATCATTTTCAATTTCTTACTCCATTTTTTTAAGCTGCGTTTTAAAGTAGACCCCAAAGGTCACAGAACAAGAAAACGTTACCAATGGCTTACATACAAAGTGGAACACACTTTTTGTTATAGATTAAAATTTGCTGTCTCTCAGTAGTAAAAATATGTGCAAATCTGTTAAAGAAAACATGATCACGATAGACTTGATTTGAACTAAAACAAATAAAAACAAACAAAGATGTTTAAATAATACAGATAGATGGACTTTTTCAACAAACGATGAAGGAACAATTGGACACCGACATGTAAAAAAGAAGATTCTAGACATAGACTTAATACTTTTCATAAAAATTAATTTAAAATGGATCATAGATCTAAATGTAAAATATGAAATTATAAAACTTCTAGAAGATAACAGAGAATTATATCTTGGTGACCATTGGTTTGGTGATGAGTTTTTAGGTATAACACCAGAGGCATGATCCATGAAATGAAATAATGATAAGGTGAACTTTATTATAATTAAAAACTTCTGCTCTGCAAAAGACACTGTGAATAGAATGAATAGATAAGCCACATAGTGGGAAAAATATTTGAGAAACACCTGTCTAATAAAGGATTGTATCTAAAACATACAAAACACTCAAAACTCAACACTAAGAAAGCAAACAATGCAATTAAAACATGGACAAAAAAATCTGGACACCTCACCAAAGAATACATACAGATGGCAAATAAGTATATAAAAAGATATTCAGCATCATATGTCATAAGAGAATTGCAAATTAAAAAAATGAGATACCAGTGCATACACATTAGAGTTGATAAAATTCATACAACTCACAATCCCAAATGCTGACGAGGATGTGAAACATTAGACACTCCCAATCATTGTAAGGAATGTAAAATGACACAGCCACGTTGAATGACAATTTGACGGTTTCTTGCAAAGCTAAACGTAGTCTTACCATAGAATGATACAACCATTCCCCTAAGTATTTATCCATTTCATCTGAAAATTCACGCCCACACAAAAATTTTCACATGAATGTTTATAGTAGCTTTATTCATTACTGCCCAAACTGGAAGCAAGCAAGATGTCCTTCGGTAGTTGAACAGAAAAACAAATTGTGTTATACTCATATCATGGAGTATTACTCAGTGTTAGAAAAGGAGTTATCAAGCCACAGAATTACAGGAAGGAAATAAAAATGTACACTATTAATTGAAAGAAGTCAATCTGAAAGCCTACGTGCCATATGACTCCAGTGATATGACATTCTGCAAAAGGCAAAACTTTCGATACAGTAAAAACATCTGCAGTTGGCAGGAGTTTACAGGGGTTGGGAGGAAGACAGGTAGAGCACAGATTTGCAGAGTGGCAAAACTATTCTGTATATTATAATGGTAGATACATGACATTATGCATTTGTCAAAACCCATAGAACTGTATAATACAGAGTGAACCTTAATATATGCATTTTACTTGATAATAATGTGTCAATATTGGTTCTTTAATTGTAACATGTACCATATTAATGCAAGATGTTAATAATAGGGGGAAGGGTGTATGGGCTAGGAGAGTATATGACAACTCCATACCAGCAGCTTATTATTTTTTTTTAAACACAAAACCATTTTTAAAATAAGGAATCCATTACCTTAGAAATCTTAATTTTAAAAGATTAGAGCAGTAATTTAATGTAAGTAGCACCAGCAATTGCCAACAGGAAAGAAACTAATACTGATCACCTTAAGGCCACATTCTTTCACTATGCTTACAAATTCTTAGAAAAAACCTTGAGAGTAAAAATGTATTATTCTAATTTTTACAAATAAAGGCACTAAGTCTTAGAATTTCTGCTAGTCACCTAAGGTCATATAACTAGGAACTCTCAGAGCTTGCTCCAAATCCAATTCCTTTTGATGGTAAATTCCAAAGCTGTTCAAGTACACCACAGTTTGGTAGTTACAAGTGTGGGTTCTTCAGTGAGCAAAACTTACTTCACATCCCAGCTCTGCCATTTTCCAGCTAGGTAACTCTAGGCAATTTACTGATCTTTGTAAACCTCGATCTTCCTAGTCCCAAAATAACTTAATAGTTCCACTTCATGGGATTATTATTGCAAATAAATAAAGCTACTAGCCCAAAGCCTGTAACACATTTAATGGTCACTAAAAAGTTATCTGCTATCATCATTATCAACATCATCACCTGTAACACTGGCAGTGGATGAATTAATGAACCTTGAGAGGAAAAATGTATTACTATAAGGAGCTGTCAAGTAGCTGCCATGTGGAAGAGTCCACAGTTACCAAAAGCAGATAATAAATTTTTACAAAAAGTACAGGTACACAGCTAGCCATAGCTGGAGCAAGTCTAGGCTCACCCTACTCTTCATCTTTCTTCTTTCCCTCAGTATCATTATGTAGATGAAGTCAGAGAGAAAAAAATAACTTATGGATCTGTAACTTTAAAGGAAAAGTCATAAAAGGACAGCAGCAACCAGCCTGAACCGCATCCCTCCAATGCAGGGGAGAAGGCAGGGACCTAGACAGCCATCTGCAGGCCTGGGCAACCATCCCTGGAACAGGGGCTGCCAGGCCAGACCCCCCCATAGCCAGCATCTCAGCCATCCCCACTATGATCCCCAAACCACTTCCCAGCTTGGGGTAGAGGGGTGAATGTGGAACAAGAAAAGACTTTTTCCTGCTTGACCCTCGTGATAAGCAGGGTGGGAAGGATTCATTAAAATCATGTAAGAATTTTATCTTCTGGGCTTTTAAATCAGAAACCACCAGAGATGACTTCCCATCATGATGCTTCCCCAAATTACAGGTATGACTTGCAGTTTGAAGTTCTTAGAATACTTATGAAATAGACTTACATTCCAAATAAGTAGGAAAAGGACTTGAATGAATAAATGAATGAATGATAACTCCCTCACTCTCACTTCAGTAAGGTTGCTTTTCCTGGTGTGCCCCTAGAAACAACTCACATTTACCCACCTCTCTGGGAGAGTCTGGGTATAAGTGAACTGAGCTTTGGAAGGATCAATGACCCACTGAATTTCTCCATGTCTGTGTGTGTTGTATAAGATCCTGTGAAATTGAATGCCTTCAAAAATTTAGTACAAGGAAAGGTTCTCTCATGTGAGGAATTATTACATTTCCTTTAATCAATTAGTGAGAATATGTGATCCATTATTTCTCTTTTTCTTTTGGCTACCAGGAAGGTCAGAGATAAAGACAATGCTCATTGCCTTCCGACCCTAGATTTTGGGTAAAATTATTTCTACCCCTTTTGCTTCCTTCTGATCTTTTTTTTTTTTTTGCTTTTATCTTTTATTTTCTCATGAGTTTATTAAAAGCAATTTCAAATATATTTTGGAAGCATGGGAAGTATAAATTATAAATGAATAAAAATAAAAAGATAACCATCATTATGTATTTTAGAATTCACTTGATTTTTCTACTGAAATAAGGCCTTGGGCATGAGTTAGTAGTTAATATTAATGTGTAGAAATGAAGGCTTGCATTGTTGGTCTCCCTTTGTGTGATCTGTGAACAGCAGCTCTTTATTCAAACTATTTTAAGAGTTGAGCTCATATCACTAATGATTCAGGTGCACTAATCAAATCCTAAACCCCAAATCCACATTGATTTCAATCTCTATTCAGGACACTAGGGAAAATAATCAGTGTTTGCTGAAGGAATGAGGAAGACTGAAGAGGAAATAAATGTTATTTTAAAAACCCCTTTGAAATATATTACACGGCAAGGAATATTTGACAGCTATTTTAAAGGTAATTGATAGCTTTTCTTTAAAAAATCTCATATTCCTTATTACTGATGACAATTATGCCATAATATATTTAGAAATTTTGGTATAAAATTGTTTTAATTTAATTTAATTGTTTTAAGAATATTACTTAAGTTTATCTTAGTGGTGATTAGCACGAATTAGAATAGTCTTAATTTCTTACAGAGCTCTTATGGAGTATGCCCCAGGTGTTTTGTGACCAGATTTCAATGGCACTGCTAATTAATTTAACAAAACTTATAGGAACAGAGGATGACTTAATAATGGTAAAAGTCATAGTCACATTTTTAAAGAACTTACAAGGTGTCAGGCACTGTGCAAACAATGTTATATGCATCGTTATATTAAATGCTCACACAAGAATGATTATTATCTCTGTTTTTCAGATGAGTAAAGGCTTAGAAATGCCACTCAGCCCAAAGTGACAGAGTTAACATTTAAATCTACAATTTTAATTATTATGTTCTACTGATTTGGAATTTATCCTAACGTCTTCATTTCCACCACTTCTGAAATGTAATTATTCTTGAAGTTTTTTCCATTTTACCTTTTAAATATTTATTAAATCCATTTTATAATCTTCATTGATATTCATCCTGGTTCAGATTATTTTTGTTTTATTCCAGAACTAATGCAAAAACCTTATGCAGGGATTTCTAGCATAGTGGAGTGAGGAGGCCACTGTATAATATTCTCAAAAAGTAGCTATAAAACTGCAGAAACTTTTCGAAAACAACCATTTCAGAGACCTGGAAATCGGCCAATGATTTAAGATAAATGAGAAGCTCTTAGAGAAAATCGACTAACCTTTAAATAAGGAGAGTGGAAATCCAAGGCATTCTTTCCTGTGGCTGTATCCATTTAGATAATAAACAGCAAAATGGCAAATGTAAATCTAACGTATCAATAATTATGTAAAATGTGAATGGGCTAAGCACCTAACTCAAATGCAGACATTGAGAGACTGAAAACAAAAAGAATAAGGTCCAACTACATGGTGTCCACAAGAGACACACTATAGATTCAAAGACCTAAGCTGAAATTAAAAGCATGTGAAAAAACATACCATACAAACAATAATCATAGTTGATCTAGAATTACTATTTTAATGTCAGAAATAATTGACTTTAAGACAAGAAATATTACTAGAAAAAAAGACATTTTATGATAATAAAGGTGTCAATTTTTTAGGAAGATATGGCAACTATACATATATACACATACCTAACAGCAGAACTTCTAAATATAAAAGGCAAAAACTAAGAGAGTTAAAGAAGAAATAGAGACCTGAATAATAATAATTTGAGATTTTCCAACCCTACTCTCAAAAATTGATACACAAACTAGGCAGAAAATTAGCAGGCATATAGAAGATGAACAATACTATCCACCACCTTGATCTTGCTGACATTTATAGAACATTAACCAACACATAGATAAATAAATATTCTTTTCAATTGCACATAGTAAATTCTCCAGGTTAGAAAATATGTTACAAGTCTTACCACAGAAAAAAGCCTGGAAATAATACCAATCCAGTAGCAACGTACACCCCTAAAGTCTCCATTGTACCTTCCAAATACAACTTGTCACTAAAAGGTACCAGGCTACCTACAAGAAATGACTGATTTCAGCTTGGGCAGAAAATGTTCATGATCAGACAAGGGGCATTATGTTTTATCAGAAACCAAGAAATCTATCAAAGACAACTGGAGTAAAACCAAACAGATATAGGAGCCAGTATGATGGGACTCACATTGGCTGGCATCAAGAGAATATGGCATAAGAAAAATAATACTCAAAATGAATTAAAACACATTAATTATATAAAAGTTCATGAATTCAAAATTAATGAACTCAACAAAAAATTCAGTGGGACTATTGAGGGTTTTTGGAGCACTAATTCATCATTCTGAAAACGAATACCCGTTTGGTACCACAGAGTGCACAGAATTAGTAAGACGTTCTTTACAAAATAATTTCAACTATTAAATGCAGAAAGCACCATATAAAATCACCATCATCACATGGGTTTAGGCACTGATTATTAAAAGCTGCTAAAACTGACAGTGGCTCACGCCTATAATCCCAGCAGTTTTGGAGGCCAAGGTGGGTGGACGTCTTGAGAACAGGAGTTCAAGACCAGCTGGGCTACATGGCAAAACCCCCTCTCTACAAAAAATACAAAGATTAGCCAGGTTTGGTGGTGTGCACCTGTAATCCCAGCTACTTGGGAGGCTGAGCCAAGAGAATCACTGGAACCCAGGAGGTGGAGGTTGCAGTGAGTCGAGATTGCACCACTGCACTCCAGCCTGGGCAACAGAGTGAGACTCTGTTTCAAAAAAATAAAAAAAGCTACTAAAACCTTAAAATAACAGTTCGATGAGAGACTTAAAGGAAGACTGGGCTCACATCAACTGAACCCACTAATTAATTTCAACTTCACAAAGAGATCAATGAGACATTATGTACCTGCTGAAGTGATCTATTAGGAAGGACACAGCACAACCTGTGAAGTATTCTGGCTAAAAGAATTGGTCTTAAATCTAATCAAACTTCTGGAATATATCTACTGGTTTACGTGAAATACAGGAAATACACTCCCATATTAAATGATATCACACGGATATGATCAGCCAAGTCATGGGAATTTCTACGGAACAAACGTCCCACTTTCTTCAAAAAATAAATTACATTTTAAAAAATGGATGAGAAGAGAAACTGTTTTCTATTGAAAAAAAACTCATTGGAATCGTAACACCCAAATGACACATGGGGAACTTGCTTAAAGTTAGATTCTAATTTAAAAACTCTAAAAGAATGTTTTTGACATGATCAGGGAAATAAGTATATGATCTGGAGATTAGATGTTGTTAAGGAATTAATATAAATTTAGCTTGGTCTATAACATTATTTATCAGTGATAATACTGAAGCATGTACAGGTGAAATGCTACCATAACTGAGACTTGCTTTAAAAGAAACATGGAAGGCATAAATGAAAATGTTGATAATTGTTGAAGCTAGTTAGTTGGTACCTGAGAGTAATTATGCTCTTCTCTGTACTGTTGACATGATGAGAAATATTAATAACAAAACGTTTAAGAGAGTGGTTTTGTTTTGATAATCAATTTTCTTCAAAGGAAATCAAATTTTTCTTCAAGGGAAAATATATATACATATATATACTTTTTTTTTTTTGAGTGGAGTTTTGCTCTTGTTGCCAAGGCTGGAGTGCAATGGCACCATCTCAGCTCACTGCAACCTCTACCTCCTGAGTGCAAGCGATTCTCCTGCCTCACCCTCCCGAGTAGCTGGGATTACAGGTGCACACCACCACACCAAGCTAATTTTTTGTATTTGTAGTAGAGATGGGGTTTCACCATGTTGGTCAGGCTGGTCTTGAACTCTTGACGGCTGGTGATCTACCTGCCTTGGTCTCCCAAAGTGCTGGGATTACAGGCATGAGCCACTGTGCCAGGCCGGGTGAATAGATTTTAAGCAGGAATTATGTCTTGTAGTCCTAAAAGTTTCTGGTCTTTCAATGCTACCAAAACTGACTATGGCTGTTTGCCACTTAAGGAACCAGTAAATTAGGTTAGTCGACATTGTTACTACATCCTAAGCACTTTACATTTAGTACTTTATTTACTATTTAAAACAATCCTGGGAACTAGTGTGGCAGAGATGACTATTTTACAAGATCATTCACACTCCCCTTTCATAGAGTTGATTTGCGTTTGGAAGCTTCAGGGTCTATGTTTTCGGCCACTTTTGGATTTAGGTGTGGTCATATGACTAGTTTTTGACATTAGTCATATGTATTTCAATAAGAGTGATGAGTATCTCTCTGTGCTAAGTGCAGTGCTCCATATTTTCTCTTCCTTCCACCTACATTCTCACCTGATGTTGGGATGACATCAGGACAGCCTTGAAGCCATGGAATGTGAAATCATGAGACACAATCAGCTTGAGTCTGAGTCACTGCTGGAATGAAGTTACCTTAAAGATCATACCAACCAGGAATGTTTACATAAATTGAAATATATGAAGCAAGAAATCAACTTACTGTGTCAAGCCAGTGAAATTTCGGGGTGAGTTGTTACAGCAGACTGCCTATCCTGATTAATGAGGTCGTGCCTTATCAATCCTATTTTAAAACAAGGAAATCAAGATGGAAAAATGCTGGATAATTTGCATACAGAAAAACAATTGTAAATGAGAGCCAGAAGCTGAACCTTGGTCACCTAATCCTTAAGAATATGCTGTTAACCACCACGCTATGCCGAAATGTCTGTTACTAAGACTTTCTGGCCTATAGCCCAACGTCCTTATTACCTTACTACTTCTTACATTTTATCTTAAATCCTGGCTTCAAATTCTAGATCGCTTTTCAAAATCCTTAGCTTTGAAACTAAGCCTAAGGCTTTCTCGAATCATATCCTTTTAAACTGACTTAAACAAACAAACAAACAAACAAAATGTCCTAACCTTTCCCCTCAAAATAAGTTGGCCATAAAAATTTCCTACTTCAAGAACTTGAGCTACTGGTCCAAGCAAAAATTATTTTCTCTGGAAAAGCTTGCCCAAGGAAAACACACTTCAATCAGTACTTATTCTACAAATACCTTCTTAAACTAGTTATTCTTACATTGTTGAGATCAGTAATTCCCAAAGATTGGTCCGCGGTCAGCAGCATAAGCATCAACTGGGGACTTGTGAGAAAGGCAGAGTCTCAGAGCACAACACAGACCTTCTGAATTAGAAACTCTGGGAGTTGAGCCCAACACAATCTCCGCTTTAACAAGCCCTGCAGGTGTTTGTGACACCTGTTAACTTGAAAACCATTAATTTATCTACCCACTTTAAAGCCCTGCTTGTAATGAACACAACCAAATGAAACAAAAAACACTGCTCTGCTTCTCTGTAATCATGTTGTGTTTTTACACTGATCTTACAAAACCACTAAATGCCTTTATCCATATATGAACATTAGAGCTTGCCCAGCCTGTGAATCTTAGAATAACTATTTCAACTTTCTCCTGCTTTCTTATCTAAACACCTTTTCATTTTCACAGTTTTCTTCCCATCAACCTTCTCCCTCCAGTGCTTTTTATGTTGTTGCAGTTGCTTCTCCCTAAATTCTCTTTGGCTTTGCTCTTTCTTTAGGCATGAAATTCAACCTCCACTTTGCTGTGTTGATTTCACTCTCACTCTCTGCCGTTGCACTCTTACTTTCATTTACTTCTCCATAAAGGCTTCACATTATAGGGTTACCTGCTTCCTAAGGACACATCTCAAAATATGGACATCATGAAGTCATTACCAGTTTTACCTACTGGCCATCTAGCTCACTGATATTCTTTGTTATATCTTCATAACGCCTACTTTTTTTTTTGAAAAAATGGTACCATATATGCGTAGAAGAGTGTACCTAATCCTAATCCTTACTTCAGAGCACACTGTTGTCATTGGTCTATACAAAGTCCCTCTCATTTAATTACACATATGTTTGATTTTCTCCTTATTACTTACCCTATTTTTCTCCCTTTCAAAAGCAACCACATCTGCTCAGTTTGTTACCATTGAATTATCCTCTTTGTAAAATATGTAATTTTTATGTGTATTTATATTCGTTTTATATAAATGGTATTGTTTAAAAAAAACCCTCTGTAATCCCAGCACTTTAGGAGGCCAAGGTGGGCAGATCACGGGGTCAGGAGTTCAAGACCAGCCTGGCCAAGATGGTGAAACCCCATCTCTACTAAAAATACAAAAATTAGCCAGGCATGGTGGCGGGTACCTGTCATCCCAGCTACTTGGGAGGCTGAGGCAGGAAAATTGCTTGAACCCAGGAGGTGGAGGTTGCAGTGAGCCGAACCTCGTCATTGCACTCCAGCCTGGGCGACAGAGCAAGACTCCCTCTCAAAACAAAACAAACAAAAACAAAAAGCAAAAAACAAAACCCTCACACTGTTTATTTTCACTTCACACTATTTTTCCTTGCTTCGTATGTTGCTGGGTAGAGATCTAGTTTGTGGTTTTTAGATATTGAATAGCGCTCCATGGTACACACCAGCATATTTTACTTACTTTTCCTCCACTCACTGCCAATAGCAGGGCTACTTATCTTACTATGGAAATGTCGTTTGCTTGCACAGAAAATAATGGCTCTTGGCAGAGTGCAGCAGGAGGCCCATCATGCTCATGGGCTAAACAAGACCTGGCTCTGTGGTACTTCTTGGTTTCCGCCTGAGACTATGTCACAGCTCCAAACTGGAAAGATTTATTTCCTTTCTATTTTTATCTCTGTTTCCCACTAAACATGAGGTACTTCAATGTACTTTTTCCCTCTCTATCCTCAAATGAAGAGTGCAGTGGATCATTACTCATTGTACTTATTTTAACAGGGTTCTCCAAATCTGTTTTCTCCTCCCAGTGGTGAATTGGCACTTTTTTTGTTTGTTCAGTTAAATGTTGGCTTTCATTAAAAAAGTGACTCCAACACAATTTCTAACAGTAAATTCTTGGAAAATTAGAGACATTCTTGTGTATTTCCCAGGAAAGAGTTAAGAAATGGAATTTCATCCAAAAATAGATGTTGCACTTCATCAAAATAAAAAAAACTTTTGTGTATCAAAGGACACTATCAACAGTGAGCAAAGGCAACCCACAGAGTGGGAGAAAATATTTGAAAATCATATATCTGATTTTAAAAATTGCTAAAAAAAACTCAAACTAAACAAAGAGATAATCAGTGATTTTAAAAATTGCATAAATAAATATATAACTAGACATTGATTCTAGGTTTTCTGACACTAAAGGAATAAATCTTAATTTCAATTATATGGACACCCCAGATGATTTTTTCAGACATTTTCTTTCTGATTATTGTTCTACCACCCTACCTCAATGAATCTATTGAGTATTAAAATATTTGATGAAAAATAAAATTTGGGGTTGTATGGTTAAATGATAGTCATCTTTATACAACAGTAAATTTAGGATGATGGAGAAGCTTTTTCATTTTATCCTTTAGTAGTTTCTAGCTACAGTAGTTAATTATTGCTCTTTTCTCCTCTTTTTTCTTATCTTGCTATATTGGCAAATGTAACTTGGTTAACAGGGATACATGTGCCTGTTGTTTGCCAACTTTTCAAAAGATCACCAAAAAATCAGCTGGTTAAGCAAAGCTGAGTTGTACTGCAATGAGAGATGTTTGCCCCCCCAACAGAGTCTTAGTAGTGCCTTAAAGAGGAATGCCAAAAAAAAATATTTATTAAGTTATGGGGTCTGATATTTATTAAGTTAGGGTCTTTCTAGGTGGAAAATTGATCAGGAATAAGCAAGTTTTATGGCATAATAATTTAAAGTTGGTAAATACAGTGAGGTTAAATAAACCTCAAAATAAAGTGAGTCTTGATAAATCGTTGTTTGACATGCAAACTGTTTGCCAGGTGAACGATACATTGTCTTGAAAGAAGAGCTGTTTGCCCAGATAAGAAAACGATTTTTTTTTCAGACAAAATGTGTTACAGGAATTTTCTAAATCAGGTGTATGATTTGTTGGTCAACAGGCTTATATTCCTGGGCCAGAATGTGATAGAAAAAATAGTTAAGTCATAGGTGACACTGGCAGCCTCATTTCTCTGTCCTGTTACTCTAAGTGGATGTAGGTGGTCTCAATCCCCTGCTTTGCAGGAACATTCATAAGCTTGAGTTAAAGAAGAGATCTATTAATATCTCATTGGTTAAGGCATTGTGATCATGTACCAACTTTCCAGCAGGTATGATTGCAGTCTCTAAAATAAGCATCGCATTTTCCTGTTCTTTTTGTTGGGTGACTATTTTTAGAATAATTTAATGGATCAGCAGTGGGACAATGGCATTTAAACTTCCAGAAATCACCAATGAGGACTACATACACACGAATACATAATGTTTATTATCAGCGTTTGTAGTCACCTTCTAATCCAGAAGCCAAAAGTGTCTACATTAAGTCAAGAGACCAAAATTGGTCCCCAATATGAAGAGTTCACAGAAATAGCTATGTGAGTATATTAATCAATGTTCTCCAAAGAAACAGAACCAATAGGTTGGATACATTATATAAAGAGATTTATTATCAAAAACTGGCTCATGCAATTAGGGAAGATGACAAGTCCCCAAATCCACAGGGTGTGTCTGCAAGCTGGAGACCCAAGAGAACAGATGACGTAGCTCCAATCCCAGTCTGAAGGCCTGAGAACTGGGAGAGCTCCTGATATAGTTCCAGCTAAAGGCTAGCAGACTCAAAATCCAGGAAGAGCCAATGTTTCAGTTTGAGTCTGAAGTCAAAAACAAAAGCTGATGTCCCCAGTTTGAAGGCAGTCAGGAAAGAGGAATTACCTCTTACGTGGGGCAGGGTCCGCCTTTTTGTTCTATTCCGACCTTCAATTGCTTGAATGAGGCCCACCCACATAAAGAAGGACAATATGCTTTACTCAGTCTGCCAGATTTAATAATCTCATCCAAAAATATCTTCACAGAAACACTCAGAATAATGGCTGGCAAATAACTGGGTACCCTGTAGCCTACTTAATTGACATATAAAATCAATCACCACAGGAAATATAAATCAAATTACCTAATTTTATCACATCCTCTCCCTTTTTTTTGGTCAGATATTTTTTCATAACAGTTAAGATACCATAGAAGACTTTAAGGATATAAGTACAGAACTATTCTCCCAAGATTGCACACATTCCTGTTTGAAAAACTAGTATTATATCTAAAGAGGTCGGTTTTGATTTACTTCCCATATAATTTTATGAAAATTGCAGCAGAGGAATTACATACATTTTTTGACATTGCTTCCTTTTTCTGCTATGCTTGGAATTACAGCATAGGGACTGGGTACATAATTTGAAGATCCAGTGCAAAATGAAAATGTGAGGCTCTTTGTTCAAAGATCTGGGGGAAAAGTGAAGTTAAAGATACTGACATATAAAGTTTATAGGTATTTTATTACTTATGAAATGTAATAGGAGTAGCAATAACACATGAATGACAGCTCATGTTGATGCTCAACATGAGTGCTAATGCCAGAATGTTGTGTTTCATTTATTTTATTTTATTATTTTATTTTTTGAGACAGAATCTTACTCTCTCATCCAGGCTGGAGTGTGGTGGCATCATCACAGCTCACCGCAGCCTTGACCTCTTGAGCTTAAGTGATCCTCCTGCTTCAGCCTCCCAAGTAGCTACAGGTGTGCACCACCATGCCTGGATAATTTTTTTTTTTTTACTTTTTGTGGAGACGTGGTTCCACTATGTTACCCAGGCTCCTCTTAAACTCCTGGGCTCAAGTGATCCTCACACCTCAGCCTCCCAAAATATTGTAAACTTTTGGGGGATAAATAAGCTGTTTACCCAGGTGAACAGTCTGTTGTTCTGATAGGAGAGATTTTGTCCAGGTGAGCAAACTTTTGTCTAGACAAATCTGTTTTCAAGAATTTCTTGAAACAAAGAGAATAGGTATTTATTTTTTGTCTAATAATCTCATTTTTCTCCCTTCTCTGCCCAAACAGGAGTTTGAATATAGAACTGAGACACACAGTATCTGTGAACTTGAGCAAGTATTTCAGAAGAAGCAAGAGAATATCAACAAATCATAGTTTAATAAATGACTATTCCTCATCAGTATTTACCATAATTGCATGTCCTCTTTAGTTTCTATGCATAAGTCAAGGGTATCTTAAATATATTTAACAAAATTACTAATTCTATAAAAGTTAACTTTGTGATTGATCAGAAGTAAATGGAATAAAAATAGAAAACAGGTGGGACAAAGAAATTGCCTGAATAGAGGAGTTGTAAAAATTTTAAAACATTGATTTGGATTGGAGCCAGAACAATGAGCAAGACATCAGACTGTAACTTATATTTCTTCAGGCCCAGAGCTCCAGGGAAAACTAATCAATAGTACTGTTCTAGGTGTCAGTCTGGCTTGCTCTTATGGAATCTCCAGGGCTCCTAACATCTAACCGAGTAAGCTTTTTCTGTTTGTCTGGAAGCCAAGTTCTCTTGGATATTATGCAATGTAATACTCTGCTCTTATAGATCCTGTTGGTGATGGCTGCTAATGATGCTTTCTATTGTTTCTACCATTGATGTTCAACACAAGGACTAGCACAAGTGGTATGTTCTGTGTCCTCTCTCAAAGCTATCAGGAGTGTCTTCTTATTGTCAGTGCCACTGTGGGTTGCAGTACTAATGTGCAAAGGTCTTTCATGTCTCTGCTTTTATGTTCGTCTTAGTCTCATGGTACCTGAGCAGCGTATTTATCAGTTAAAAACAGTTATTTTAGCTTTTTTCTCTGTAGGTTTCAAACATGCCTATGGAGATCCTGGCTAGAGCAAATCTAAGTGTAAACATAATTTTCTCTTTTCTTTGGTAACTGCAGGCTTATTGTTGGTCCACATGTTACTGAAATGCCAGGGGTTTGGTCAAAGTCCTGCTGCTTGCTGCACAGAAAACCAATCACTGAGACAATGAGTATTGCCAGGGAAGAAGGCTTTAATCAGGTGCTGCAGCCACAGAGATGGGAAATCAGTCTCAAACCCATCTCCCTGACCAACTAAAATCAAGGATTTATATAGCAGGAAAGAAATGTAACTACATGCAGGAAAATAGGAATTAGGGAGGTGTAAGGAAGAGGAGTTGGTAATTAGGGAGTAGGTGATAGGTTAGGGAATCATCATGGGTGAGGGGTCTGGTGTCTTCATTTTCCAGATGCAGTGGTATAATTGTTTAATTCTATCTGGGAGGCCTGATGCTTGGTTTCTTGAGAAAGGAACTCAGATAAGAAAACTGTCACTTTCTCAAGTTTTAAGACTGAGAGGATCAACTGCTATGTTTATTCAAAATAAATCATAAACATCAGTTCTTTGGGACAATTCGGCTGGTTTCATATATTTGCTACTTCAATTTCCTATTTAAGAAGTGTTTTCCAGAATCATCTTCAACCCATCAAGCAGACAGACACTTGACACATGCTCCCACTTGTCTTCAACCATGCTATGAAATATCTAAATTCTGAAGAAGAAACA
Organism: Gorilla gorilla gorilla; assembly: GCF_029281585.2. Taxonomy (NCBI): domain Eukaryota; kingdom Metazoa; phylum Chordata; class Mammalia; order Primates; family Hominidae; genus Gorilla; species Gorilla gorilla. The sequence continues at coordinate 187,501,695 of NC_086017.1, read as the reverse complement.
ATAGCTTAAGTAGGGGTATAAGCGCTCAGTTAAAATTGGAGGATGCCTACCTGAAAGCAGGATGCCTGGAAAGGGGTTCGGTCATGAGATTTCAGGAGATGGACCTTGTGGGGAGAGATATGAAGCATAGTGTCATCAGGGGTTGCTGGTAAGAACACAAGGGGATATGGTGTCAGCAAGCAGAGACATTCTGTCCTTGGAGACCAAGGTCTGTGGGAGAGAAAGAAAAACTGAGGCAGAGTGAGAGCATGTGGTAAGAAAAATGCACTCTCAGATATTAAAGTCTCCTAAAATATGGCATCTAAAAGAACTGATTAGCTGTATGACCTTGGACAGAAAATACTGTTACCTCATATTTATTTGTTTTCTAATTTAAAATGAAAAAGTTTGAAGTAAGTATTCTCCAACTCCCTTTAGTTACATATTTGAATTCATGGGAAAGAAAACCAAATTAATCTGCTAAACTGGGTAAAGACAGAGCCTAACTACACCATGAATCTGATCTTCTTATAATTTATAATAGAAAGATTCTCTACTGCAATAAACTAGTTTTCTCTTTCTGGTACTCTATTTGGTAGACTAGGTATATAATCATTTGGATGATTCATAAATAAGTGGTATGCTAAGAATTAAGGGCTATGTTTTATTTTCAATAACTTAAATCTTTTAAAGATTTAAATCCCTTTAATATCTTAAGTGATACAGAAAGAAGAACACTGAATAAGGAGATGAGCTGCTATTTAGAGGTAGAGAAGGCATTTCATTAAAGTAGTAGAAAGGTCGGGGGTATTTACGGTAAAAGTAGTTCAGATTTCTACTAGAGGCATTTTGTAGAAATGAGGCATATACATTTTAAGTACTGAAAATTGCAGCCAAGCATAATTTGTATCTATATGCTAGAATCTCTGGCAACAAACACACTTTCTAGTTTCTGTGTAAAATAATGCTGGGGACAGGAAAAAAAAAATACCTTAAGTATTTGTTCCAGAATATAATTTCTCGTAGACGGTAAGACTGTGAACCAACCTGAAAAAGCGTACACTTTGATCGTCAAGCCTAGTTTTAAGACTCTAGCTTTGCTATATACATTTCAATACCTTTTTTTTTTTGCCCAATTCCAACCACTCTCTGTCTTGAAATATCTGCCTTCACCGGGGACTGTTGTGGGGTGGGGAGAGGCGGGAGGGATAGCATTACGAGATATACCTAATGCTAAATGACCAGTTAATGGGTGCAGCACACCAACATGGCGCATGTATACATATGTAACAAACCTGCACGTTGTGCACATGTACCCTAAAACTTAAAGTATAATAATAAAAAAAAAAAAGAAAAAAGAACAAAGGTGACTGTAACACAGCTTCAGGCAGGTCCTTCAGGAGGTATTTCAGAAGAAGGCATTGTTATTCCAGGAGATGACAGCTACTTGCGTGTTATTGCCCCTGAAGACCTCCCAGTGGGACAAGATATGTTCTGTGTCTTAGTTTTTAACAAAAAATTTTAAAAAGTAAAAAATAAAAATAAAAAATTTTTAAAATAGAAAAAACTTGTAGAATAGGGATACAAATAAAAAATTTTTGTACAGCAAAAAAAAAAAAAAAAAAAAAAAAAAGAAATATCTGCCTTAAAATCTCCTATCCCAGGCCCATTGGATGTATGCTCTGATTTCCATATTTTGAGACACTACTAAGATTGGCACAGTGATGGTCTCTCTTTCTGTAGTAAGGTGCTATTTTGGGAGATCTAAGTTCACATCATAAACTTTATGTAATTTATAAACTAAATGGTTAGTCTACATCATAAACTTTATTATAGTTAGTGTTTCTGTATCTACAGGCATACTTTTTCTAAAGTTTCTTTGGTGTGAAATGCTTAAATTCCTGACCTTGAAAATATCATTTTCATATGTAAAGCTAATTTTATTTTTAAAATGCTTCCAGCTGGGTTTATTGCTCAAAAATAAGATTCTGTTATCTGCCCTTAAGTTAAAAAAAAAATTACCCTGTCAAATCTTCCTGCTATGATTTAAATATTCCCTCCATGTTGAGGTATGAGTAAAAAAAAATTAAAAAGTCATTCTGGGAAATTAACCAAAGGCTATAAATTTGGAAAGATTTTTGTTTGGCTGCAGGAAGCTCTGTACTAGTGATAGTGAAGTTAGCACAAGATTTGTTTTCTAACAACCTTAATACTTCTTTTCTAAAAGAAAGCCCTGAAATTTAGGGGGTCAGTCTAGTCCTAAACCTGGATATAAAGTGAACAGGATAGCAAAGGAATAACAACAAAAACAAAGTTTCCCCAGAATCCTATTTTGTTTTTCACAGAGCTTAGGAATATGGATTTGTTGTTGTTAATTCTGCTAACGTTAGACTCCTTACTCCTAAACCTCTAAGAAGGGGATGGAGAGAGCTTGGGGTTCCTCCCTCATGATAGGCCTGCCTCTACACTCTGTGCTCTCAAGTGCAAAGAAATGGTTGAGCCAACTTCCTTGAAACGATAGACCAAGTTCTGGGGATGATAGAGGGAGTTAGTGCCTGAGACTGGTATATATAACTGCTTCTCTAAAAGTGTGTTTTATTTTGGAAGCCACAGAATGAGATACTAGAGAACGATTAAAGGCAAGTCTTCATCATGGAGAAAATAATTTTACCTCCTTGATTTTTGTGTTACATTTATATTCTTTGGAGATATTTAATATTTCTTTTTCTTTATCCTAACTATATATTTTCCCTTCTAAATATTCTAGCTATCATTTACGTTCTTGCCATGTATGTATACAGAAAAGGCATATCAAGTCATGCCTTCACTGACTAACTTGATCAATGACTCCGCACTGAGTTCTAAAATTATTTTAATTAGTACCTAATATTTTAAAATTAAAAATTTTTATTAAAAAATTTTGAGTTCTGGGCTCTGTTAAAAAATCACATGGGCCAGTCATGGTAGCTCATGCCTATAATCCCAGCACTTTGGGAGGCCAAGGCAGGAGGATCAGTTGAGCCCAGGAGATTGAGATCAGCCTGGATAACATAGTGAGATAGTGATACAAAACAAAACAACACCAACAACACCAACAAACAAACCAAAACTAGCCAGGCATGGTGGTGCATGCCTGTTGTCGCAGCTACTCAGGAGGCTGAGGTGGGAGGATGGCTTGTAGTGAGCCTTTATCACACCACTGCACTCAAACGCAAGTTAACACAGTGAGACCCTGTCTCAAAAAAAAAAAGAAGCTGAAAGTACTGGGCCTATGTTCTTACCCGGCAATGATTGCCTGGGCTGAGTAAGAGGTGATTTCTTCAGACAGGGACTATATTGTCTAGTCCACCAATATTGCCACCACTTCCTATTCTCCTTTACATACTGTCAGACATATTCTTTGCATTTTCTGTCTGTCTATTGCAGTTATTTGAATGTATGTCCCTTTATATGGAGGAAGAAAAGGGCAGCATTCAATGAGGCCAATGAGTTCAGCAGTACCAAGATCCTACAAAGTCTAGGATTTTGGATTTTGGATTTATAGTTTTAAGCAGAAGGCAATTTCATGTAATCAACATAATAGTCTCATGAAGTAGACAGTGTATCCTAATTTTATAGTTAAGAAAACTGACATTGAAAGGGTTGCAGAATTTTTTTCCAAGTTTAGTAAGCTGCTATGACTACAGCAGAAATATTGGTTCCAAATTCCAAAACAAATATGCTTTTACTGTGTTATCCTGACTAATATAATTCTCTGGAATAACATCAAACTAGTGATTAAATTATTAAAGTTGATAGTGAAAGGAAGTAAATCCTTATGTATGGTGTTATAGCTGATTACATTTCTTTTGGGTTGAATTAGGATGAGAGTAGGAAAGCAGAGACCAGGAAGAACTTGCCTCTGTTTTCCTGGTATGCTGATGAGGGGGAAATGGAAATGACTGGGAATCAGGCTGGACTTTATAACAAAATGATCAAATCCTATAAAATCTAATGATAAAAACTGAATCTACAAGTCAATGTCCCATTTCTTCATTTGCAATGATGAGCAGATCTGTAAGAATGACTGAACATTGTGTTATGGTTTAAGATTAAGTGCATTGGTCCAAAGAGCATAAATGTGTTCAGGAAGTTGAACTATAGAACTGAAGGTTGCATAAGCAGCACAGACTTAGAATAAAGGGAAGCTTTACATAGACTTACTCTCTCCCTTTCTTTCTTTTTTCTGCCTTTTATAAACACATATTGAAGCTCTACTATTTTCCTGGCTTTCTGCTAGCACTCGGCATATAGTGGTAAACCAAATACATAGGCCAATATAAACTATGATGGGGAAATCAGAAAACAAAATAAGGAAATAAGGTGTTATGAGAATTTAATGATGTAATTTTACTTGGATTGGCATATGAGATGTCTCCCGTACAATGTAGAATTTAAGATGAATCTGGAAAAAAGAGTTGTAGCTTGTCAGGTAAAACTTGGGTGGAGGAGCATTTCTGCTCATAGAAATAGTAGGCATCGCAGCAAGAAAGGATGTAGTTCAGATGGAAATTTTAAAATGGCTATTGTGGCTGATATGTCATGAGTAGATCAGAAAGTGTCATAATGAAGATTGTCAGGTAAACTATAGGCATTCAGTTAAATTTGAACTTCAGATAAACAATGGATTTTTTTTGGAAATAAGTGTGGTACATATTGTTTATCTGAAATCCTAGCCATGACAGGAGACTGGAGAGAAAGAGAGCAAACAGATGAGGCAGGAGCTTGGAGACTGCTTTAAGAACTTTTATTTCATTCTCAGTACAAAGAAGATGAGTTTGAGCAAGTGAGGGATATGATCCAATTTATTCTTTAAAAACTTTATTCTGGGCCAGGTGCAGTGGCTCACGCCTGCAATCCCAGCGCTTTGGGAGGCCAAGGTGGGCAGATCACCTGAGGTCAGGAGTTTGAGACCAGCCTGGCCAACATGGTGAAACCCCATCTCTCCTAAAAAAACATACAAAAATTAGCCAGATGTGGTGGCGTGCCTGTAATCCTAGCTACCCTGGAGGCTAAGACAAGAGAATCACTTGAACCCAGGAGGCGGAGGTTGCAGTGAGCCGAGATCTCCAGCCTGGGCAAGAGAGCAAGAATCCATTTCAAAAAACAAACAAAAAAACACAAAACTTTATTCTGCTCTACAATGCAGAGTATTTTAAGGGGGGCAAGAATGGAAACAGAGAGATAGTAATGAGGTTGCTACAAGAGTTCAGTTTAGAACTGGTTGTGTCTTGTCCATCAGTGATGCAGAAATTGTGACAGAAGTGATGCAGAAAAGTGGTCTGAATCTAGATATTTTGGGGAAATCCAAGAGGACTTGGATGAGTGCCGTTTGGGAGATAAAACTATTAAAGATAATTCAGGTAGAAAGATAGAGGAGGCATATACTAAAATGTAGATAAGCCAATTTCTGGAGAATGTTTAAGAGGGTAATTTAAAAAGTTTACATTCATTCATGTTAAATTTGGGATGCTTGAGAGATGTTCAAGTATAGATGTCAAGCTGGCAGATGGATATGTAGGTTGGGGATTGAGGAAAGGACTATGAGCTAAAAATACAAATATGTTTTCAGTCAGGTTTTAAGAAAAGAAGTAACAGAATTGATTACTTTTCCGTTGGGCATGCTTTAAATAACTCTATTCTGGTTATTTTGTTCTAAAAATATAACTTTTATTTTGATGGACATTTGGAAAATAATGTTTTAATATGCAAAATATTTAAATAAATATTTATTAGGGGGAGTTACTATTAAAGCCATCTGCTATCTTTTTATTTCCCTTCCTTTGCATTTCGAAGGGTGATCTTCTAAGCTTGCCTGCCTCTCTGGGAGTGTTGCCACCCCCTTTGCCCTGCAGAATGGGCACTGACCCTGATGCCTGATAATTCTTTGAAGTAATGTGCAAGGCTCCTTGAAGAAGGCACAATGGTTGGGAAATTTTAGATTTTTAGAAGTCTTTTTCAACATTTCAGGTCTGAGATAATTAGATTGTAAATGAGGGGAAAGAATTTGAGAGCAATTTCAGGTGTGGGATTGATAGAGTTTCAAAGCTGATTGAAGATGAGCTGTAAGAACAAAGGATGATATAACAATTTTTATTCCAGTGTTCTTTCTTTCACTCATTCTAGAGCTAAAATACAGAAGCATTTCCTAAACATTTCTACCACTAACTCAAGCAAAGAGCCTGGATTGCAGCAATGGAATTTAGCACAGGTCAAATTTAACTATTTCTGAAAGTGCTACCTACAGCTGCTTGACCCAAAGTTATAAGAGAGGCAACAAGCCCAAATGTCTCTTCCTCTGTCATATGAAGGTAAGCAGCTGCCTCTGTTCATGGTTTTTTCGAAGGGTAGGAGATGTCCTATCCATAAAGATCCTTTAGTCTAGAAATAATCATGATCATGAGAATAAGAAATTAAGGAAGATTGCACATTAGTGCAAAATGGAGTATTTTGTCCTCTTTTCTCTCCTTTTGTCTTTAAAGTGCTGGATTCTCACAAAGTTGTATTTATCTATACTATTAATAGTGGGAAAAGTTATAAAATGATTTACTTTATTACATCTTAAAATAATCAACTTTCTTGAGTACCTATTATCTTTATTAAATAAAAATGTTTGGAGTGTGTACATTATGAGTTATACGTAATATCAGTCCAAATTTGAAGGAATTCCAGCATTATTTTATTCATTTTTATTGAGCATATGTGAAGCACATTGTGTTAAAATCTCTTTAAATAATTTATTTGTTATGTTTCAAAATCACTCTTTGAGATAAGTGGGTGGCAAATTACATATGACACAATTTTTTCATGGTCATATTATGAATGAGATTTTTGTCCTTTCACACGGAAATAGTGCATCTTTTTGCAATAGGTTTAATAACAGAATTCCAAGTTACGCTAAAGAAAGCAAATTACTAAAAATGCAGATAGTCAACAAAATAATACTGTGTGCATCATGCATCAAAAAGATGAGTAAATGAAAATTCAACTATATATAAAAATTTAGCAATCAATTTCTTATGTGAATAACGTATATATTTTGGATAATGTAGGACTACGACAACAAGAATAAATTTTATTGGCTCTTTATTTTTTTCTACTTTTATTTTGGGTTCAGGGGTACATGTGCAGGTTTGTTACGTGGTTAAATTGCATGTCACTGAGGCTTGGTATACAAAAGATCCTGTCACCAAGGTGAGCATAGTGAGCATAGTACTCAACAGGTAGCCTTCCAAGACAGGGCCATTCAAGAGGAAAGAGGAAAATAATTTGACCTTCAGTGCCTTAAATCAAGATTAATAAAACCTATATGGCAGCTGTCTATTTTTGGAATATTGAGCAGTACTTAAAATATTCTGTTAAATTGTGTACTATAATGTCCATAAAACGAGCTAACATTTGAGGAATATATGCAATAATTTCTTTTTTATCATTGCCTTAGTCAAGATTTTACTTCAGTTAATGAAGTTTTTACAAAGCATCTTGAATTTTCCATGTATTTCATGTTGTACATGACATTTGGATAGAATGTATTATTTGATAAATACATTATTAGATGTGTTTAATATATATGTTAAATATATTGATGTATATTACTTATTAAATAGATTAAATATATTTGATATACTATTAGATGAATATATTATTAAAATAAACATGAATCTCTTAATCACAAGGTTTTAGAGTCAGTTTAAAGTTTATACCTATTACCATTATACCATCGACCACTTGATTCACCTTACATATTTGACATACATCATTCATTTAAGGTCTTTTAAAGCCTCAAGAATGAAGTACCCAGATCAACGTTCCAGATTGTGCCGCATTTTGCTTTAGATAAAACAGGTGCCACACTTTCTCTTATTTTGAGATTAAATAACTTGGCTAAATGTTTCTAGAATTCTCATGAATAATTGCCTTGTGTCTCAAATGCTTAGTTGGTTGATGGTGAAGTTAAGAGGCTACTGAGTGAAGTAACAAATGAAAAGATTCATTTTTTGATGCTTTGAAAGGCACCCATATGCACACATACTTATTATAACAACGATAATAGTAAGAATACTATTAATAATGACACAATGTAAAAGTTTTAAAAGTTTGTTATTATAATACAACTTTTCTTTAACCTCTACAATGTCCAAAACAATTTTACGTATTTCCTTATAGATCCTCATTGTAATATGGGGATCTTGCCTTACCTTTAAATTTAGAATGATTAAACCTTTAAAGAACCCTTTTCAGATATTATTAAACTTAGAAATAGCCAGAACTTTCTCAGTTCCCACCAATTTTGATGACTGGTAGGTGGATAATTGGTATATCTGTTATGGGGCTTGGGATTCAGCATTTTATAAAATCCTACACGTTTTTGATGTATAGAAGGGTTAAGCACATACATGTAGATTAAAAGCAACATAAAACCAGAGTTGATTTCTTTTTATCAATTGTTGCCCAATTACTGAGTGTTAATTGAATTGACCATTTATGCTTGTATTTCAATTTAAAGAGAACAAATATGGCATGAAGGCTTGTAATCCACAAACTTCTCGTGCTGTTTTAGATTGCATTTGCAGTGTTCTGCAGCATATCTCTTTTTGGATATTGGCATCTATAATAATAATTATAATAATACCTTATATCTCAAGGATAATGATAAATCTGCCATTTACTGATAGCTTTCCAGACTCTGTGAGCTACCAATCCTCACAGCATCCCACTAGATATGTATTATTATTACAATGTTATAGATTATGATGGGGTTGTGAGTGGATCCTGCTACTAAGTGGCAGAAGCCCTGAGAAAATCCATGTCTGTTTGTCTCTGTAGCCTGAGTTATTTTCTCTAGAGGATTAAGACTCTGCTTCTATATAAGATCTATTTTTTATAGTTTTGAAAAATCAGTTCATAGACGTTTCCTAATTTGTCTTCAGAACAATGACATGGGCTACATTGGCTAGCAAACCAGCACGAAAATTCTGTTTTGACGTCCAAAGAGTTTAAATGCCTCTCTCAATTTTAAATATTCAGATCTCAGTTTAAATTCCAAGACTCTATCATCTTTATTTCCTTCTCATGTAGACAAAGCACCTACTTTGTACAAGAGACTGGGGAAATACAAAGACATAAGATACTGTCCAGACCTAATAAAGAGGCTCCAGTATGCTACAGTTAGACCTACGCACTTCTAAGCATAACTAACAGCGCATGGAAATATTCAATATGCATAAAGACAAAAAAAGCAACAAAGTTTAGATAAAAGACCTGTGTGTGTGTTGTGTGTGCATGTTTGCTTGTGCATAATCAGAGAGGTGGAACTTGAGTTGAATCTTGAGGAAGAATAACATTTAGATGGATAAAAATGACTGGAGATTGCATATTAGGTATGGAAAAAGAAATGAGTGGTGTGTGGTTTCCAGAGCCACTGAATGGCAGGAGTGACTTTATCTTTGGTAATTCTCCTTGGTAATCAAAAAATATCTTTTTGATTACCTCCTATGAGTCATTCTTTCCATGTGTAGAAAAATATTGGAGGTTTCAACAGTGATTTCAAAGCACCTGCCAAAATATACAAAATAATTGTTTACCTTTGTTTTTAATTATTTACTATGCAAATGTGATAAACTGCTTTCTATATCACCCCAGGTCAAAGCACTCAACATTTCAAAATGGTAAGCATTTCATCAGCATTGCAAATTTCCTTATGTTATACAAGTATTCTTTTCCTCCTGGTGATTATATTCTGCTTTTGAAAATTTAAGCCCTTTTATTCATAATCCATCAGTAATCACTGCATGACGTTTCTTATTTTCTGGTGATGTAATTTTTTCTTTTAAAAAATATATGGAGTTAGGCTATTCTTGTCATAAATTATATTTTAACAAAGGTTAAAACTTATTTTGCTTTGTTCTTTTCACTCTTCCTCAGGCTTTTGATAACTATAAGCACACAAAAATAATGTTATTTATAGATAATTATCTGAACCATCAATACATCTCCTTATGTAGACTCACCCCCTACCCCCAAAAAGATTTAAGAACTATTTTTGAAGAAGTGTTAATTTTATTTAGTATATATTATAGTAATAACATACAACATTTTAAAATTGAATAAGTTCACCTCTAATTATTATATCTTCATTTTGTTTTGGCTTGTTTCATTTACTTCTGGTCAGCTATATCTGTGCAGGTATATATGTACATATGCATATATACATATATATATATATATATATATGTATGTATGCATATATCTACCTATCCAACCATCCATCCACACACACAGTGAGAACACTTATGTCCATGCTGTTTAGATTACTGCTTTTGACCATTTCTATGTTTATCAGAAAAATGTGTTTTCCAGAGAATATCTGCACTTTCTTCATAGCTGTCATTTTATTGTTTTTCTTTGCTAAATCATTCACCTGTTATTGGACAAGACATAAACATACATAGGGTTTCTTAAATTATTTTTCCCGTTTTTCTTTCTCTTTTCCTTGTAACTTTCTCCTTGTCTTTCTTGATCTCTGGTGGATTTAGATATGGCAAAGAAAGGCTAGAGCTTACTGAAAAAGGAATAATTAAGCAAGATACTTCAATTATGCCCAAGACCACAACTTTCTGAGTTCTAATACAGCATTCAATAGCCCCAGTAGTGAAAGTTTTTTAGTTCTCATTCCTTTAATTTCTGATCATGTAGCAGCAGAGAACACACGGCTCTTGGAAACAGTAGACTTGGGTCAATATTCTGTCTCTGCTATATACCAGTTTTATTTGGTTTGTACTCATACCACTTCTCTGGGCCTCAATTTCCTCATCTGTAAATTGAAAGGGTTGGGTTTCAAAAAGCCATGAATGTACAATAGAGGCAAAGGAGAGAAGCAGAGAATTTCGAGTGTCACATTTCTCTAAAAGAAGCGAAGAATGAGGTTGATTTTATGGCCTTTTAAAATATGTGATACTGGCTGCATACTTAAGGGAAAACAAAAACTCGGCTTGTGAGGATTTGGAGATCTTAGCAGATGATTGCTACAGATTAAGAATCCGTAGAGAAGTCACATATAACCATACAATCCATTAAAGCCTTAAATGGTGCGAGGAAGTCTGACTGAATAGATATCAACTAAGTGAGGATGAATGCAGTAGAGCACGTCTATGGTTCTACACAATCGTATTCTATATTGCATCTTGATAACTGGCTAAAGGGAATGCTTCTGATTTCTTTTCAATACTATTACCTCTTCATTATGCTATTGTGAATTGAGAATCACATTTTTTCAAACACACGTCTCCAATCCGTTGTGGTAGTCTTAAAAAATAACTGAAAATGTGGCACTGAGGTTGACCAAAGAATAAATTAAACTGGTTTGCCATAGGCTGACAGAAGATGTCTTGGTGAATACCCTCCTAACTCTTTCTTACCCATTAGAAAATTCTGTTTAAAGTGAATTATGTTAAAAATTAATGAACATGATGGGATTGTGGGAGCTTAAAAGAAACCTGGCTGATTATTTTGTTGTGGTTATTTGTTGCTATACAACTCATGTCAGGTTTTACATCCAGCACTATCAAAAATTCAGAAAATGAGAAACATGCTGGCAACTGATTTGGTGTAGAGATTGGGTAAAAGAATTTGAGCCTATTACTTTACCTCTTCTAAATTCAGTCTGCTCAATTTAAGTATGGAAATGATGATGATGATCATGATGATAAAAAGTAAACTAAATTCACAGAACTTTTCAGTGGCTCAAATGAAAAATGGAAATAAATGTTTTATAAAGGATTATACATATGGGAAGACTTTTCACCACTACTGGTCAGCTTTCACAATACATGAGATGGTATAATCTTTAATAGGAATAATAATACATAAATCTTCTTTCCTTGAACAGATAATAAATAGCTCTCTTTGTTATAAACTCTAAATACAATAAGTGGACTTTTTTGTGTGTAAAAGCATCGATTATCATTTAATTAACTGAAAATTTACTCTGTGTTATGCTTGTGCTAAGCACTTGTATTACATTACCTCATTTAATACTGATGCTTCAAGAAAATAAGTTATTGACTATCACACGACGAGTAAATGGCAGGTTTAGAATCTGAACACCTACAGGTCTGTTTCCTCTGTTGCTCTCACGTTCTGCACACGTGCTGCTCTTTTTGACTTGACCTCATCTTTACCCATCTGATGCTGAAAACTACCTATCCTGCTTTTCAAAAATATTAACTCTGGTTCAGTGAACTGACAGCCTAAAACAGAAAACAGATGAGTAAAGACTGAAATAAACTCACACACTAGGTACATATTAGGATGGCTTCATTTTAGGGGGTATACAAAAATAATTTTATATATGTCATACAGGTGAAGCTTTTAGCATATGTGTAAGGTAAGAAATATATATAAAGGAGGATACACTTGTGGCAAGAGGCTAAGTTATTGGTGTCATGAGCATAAGAGGCAAAAGCTCTTATTTTAGTCCCAGATAGCTGTGTGCCTTTGCGTAAGTAATTAAAGTTTTCTGTACTGCTCATTTTCTTCATTTGGAAAGTGGGAACATTGAAATATTTCCTATATTATAGTGATACTTTGAGATTTAAATAAATTATCTGAGTATGATAGGTTGTAATACAAGTGTGAGAGATTTTAACATAATAGGGAATTGTAATTTTCGTGTTAAAAAATTCTTGAAAACATTTTTTCATTCATTTTTAGGACTTGATTTTAGATACTATGCTTTTGTTTTGTGTTGGTAGTAAGTACCCCAATTAAACTGTCATTTTTGTTTTTACATGTGCAAAGCATCTCCTATGGAAATAAAATTAAAATAATTGTTCAGTTCCATCCAGAACTGTCATGTTGCAGCCATTAGCAAGCTATAGTAAAATGTTTGTAAGATATCAATAATGGATTACGATATAAATATTTATGGAGTGCTGTGAGGTAGTTAGTTTCCATCAAGCTGGGACATGCAAAATTGAATAGATACTGACACTAAACAAGACTTTGGTTAAGTGGTTGTGGCATAATCCTTTTCCAATATTAAACAAATACCATCTTTAACATTGTTTGAGGTAAAGAGGGTTTTGGAATGTTGGTAGCAGCAAAAGTCTCTCTCATAAAATATATATTATTTTAATGGATCATGAATATAGCATAGCTTTGTAAATCTCTCTATTATTTTCTAAGCTTACACAGTGGGAAGAAAACATTTTAAAAATATGCTTATCTAGTAGTGCCTAGATATTTTGGAAAAAAAATGTATTTGTGGTGGCTAATTTGAGATGTCAGCTTGACTGGATTAAGGTATACCTAGACAACTGGTAAAGTATTGTTTCTGGATGTTTCTGTGAGGATGTTTTCCAGAGGAGATTGATGTGTGAGTCGGTAGACTGAATGGGGAAGATCTGACCTCAGTGTAGGTGGACAATTCACTAGGAGCCTGGATAGAACAAAAAGCAAGAGGAAAGCATTAGGTTGGTGCAAAAGTAATTGCAGTTTTTGCTATTAATTTCAATGGCAAGAACCACAATTACTTTTGCACCACCTAAGAAAATTTACTCTCTCTCTCCTGGAGCTACAGCACCCTTCCTCTCCTGTGCTTGGACATCAGCACGCAAGGTTCTCTGGCTTTTGGACTCTGATACTTATACCAGTATCTCCTTGGGTTTTTGGGCCTTTAGCCTCAGATTGAGAGTTATGTCATTGGCTTCCCTGGTTCTGATGCTTTTGAACTTAGACTGAGCCATGCAACCAGCATCCCAAGTCTCCAGCTTACAGATGTCCTATTGTGGGGTTCTCAGCCTCCATAATCAATCACATGAGTCAACTCCCCAGATAAATCCCCTCTCATCTGTCTGTCTATCTATCTACCCATCCATCCATCATCTATCATTTATCTATGCATCATCTGTCTATCTATCTATCTATCTATCTATCTCTCTATCTATCTATCTATCTATCTATCTCTCTATCTATCTAATCTATCATCTATCCTACTGGTTCTATCTCTCTGGAATATTCTAATATAACTCTTAGCATTTTTGTCTCCAAATATAAATGATTATCCTATTAAGGCATTCAAATTCGTTTTGAGTAGTTCTTTTCTCTATTTCTGTCTTCTATTCTGCTGCTTAATTTTTTCCCTCAGGGAAACTTGATTTACGGAGTGGGGTCTACAACCAAACCATTCCTGTGGCATCCTTAAAAATTATTTCAGACAAATGACGTAAGCTCTTTGAAAATAGTACAGATTCTATAGGCCATATCTTTTTACTACTGCCTAATTACTGAGTATTTTACTTAACCTTGTGCCAGACACTTTTCAAAGTGCTTTACAAATATAAATTGGCATGAAAATCATGGCAAGGCTACTAAAAATATTTATCCTAAATTTAGAGATGAGATAAATGATTATTGCTTGATTTTTAAAATGTCACGCTAGGTCATTTTCCAATAAGCCCATCTGAGCATCACACATGCTGAGAATGTAACTTTGCTTGGCTAATAATCAACAACTGAAAAGTGTGTGGATGGTTTATGGTTCTTTGAGGTCAAGAGATTGACGTGCAGAAATTAAAGAGTTTTTATAATTTGAAAGCCATGGAGATATATTAACTCTAAGGTGATATGGTTTTATAGCTCTGTTGAAAGTTAACCTAGTGAACACTACATGCAATTTGCAATTCGACTTAAATCTTCCTTTCCAGCTACTTTATCTTTCTGCTGATTTCTTCATAAATGTGTTAGATAACACTTTAACAAGTGCTAGCTAGTTTTTAACTTCTACAAATATTATCCCCATTTTACAGGTGGATGGAAATGTGGCACAGCAACCTTAAATAACTTGCCTGAAGTCACATAGCTAATAATGGGGTATAGCAGGGATTCAAATCCATGTATTTTGGCTCAAAATTTGTGTTCTTAACCATAAACAGTTTGACCCTTCTCATTTGCCAAGGTATTTATTATTATACCCCTGCCCCATTAACAAGAAAATTTCTAGTCTCCTCATGCCATATGTAAGGCATTAATTGGGGTTCTTCATGTATGACTACTCACCATGGCTTATAGTCTCTTGTCTTTACAAAACAGCTTCGGAGAGCCAGAGCCAGTTCACTCAAACATATTGGCGTACTCTGTGGTGCAAATTGAGCTTCAAGAATTTTGGTATAGGCCTTAAATCAGGAGAGCAATCAGCTTATTAACAGCTTGTTAATCAACAAAGGATCTCTAACAGGTTGAGGTCTTGTATTCTGCTTTACAGAAATGAGTTAGTGATAACCCAGTATACCTTGAAACAGTTAAGCAATTGTTTCCAACCAAGATCTCATTTGAAATGACAATTATGAAATGTAAGAAGAAAGCTGCACTTTGCATGGAAACGTGTCCTGAATTTTGATTTGGTGACTCAGATGTGATGACGACCACCGTATTGTTAATTAATTTTTGGTAATCATGACATTGGTAGCTAAATGAAATGTCCTGGGGTTGTTTGTATGTAAACCTCAGGTGATTAGGAGCAGTTCCCACAACAGTTCGGGAACCTTGGAAGACAGGAGCTCTGTAGTTGTGGGGTAAAGAGCTCCCTGGTGCAGGAGAGCATTGCCTTCTTCATAATGACGGTTCCACACATTTTGCTGCCTCCATCACACTGCTGGAGAAAGAAGAGAATTTAAATAAGAGAAATGAATAATGTTACAAAATGCTGACCTTGGTGGTGACACTAAAGGATCTTCAGAGTTGAGATATGGTCAGACTCAACTCAAAGGGTTTAGGTTTAACACGTTGATGTAAGCTCTCCTCTTGCACTGAAGCAGAGTGGGAGAAAAGACAATCTGTAGAAGAGATTTTCACAATTCTCTGAAGGACAAGGATTATAAGTCTTGCCAAGATTATAGAAAACTCTTGTTGCTAATGAAAGGAGTTTAGTGTGGGCTTTGTCAAAAGTCAGGGACTGGAAAACAGTGTGTTTGGAGAGCAGTTATGACCAGGATTATTGTTACCATTAAGGTGATGTATGTAAATTAAACAAACCACTGGTAGACATAGTAGAGAAAAGCAACTACTCCGAGTCTGCTTTTCTTGCTATCATATAACTCAGTTTGCAGATTGTATAAAATAAACTTCATTTTGGTTGCTTCCTTTTGATTATCATTTATCTCAAATATCTAATGCTTCTCATTTAAATTTTAAAAATTTGACTTGCCTGCCCTAAATGTCAAATTCAAAAGTTGTGTGACTTTCTGTTAAAATAAACATTAAGACTTTTGGGGGAAATAAACATTTTGATTTTGAAAACATTCATGACTATACAAGATAATTTGATGAACACTAAGTTTGTGTTGTTTGTATACTGTTTTTTATTTTGTGGTAAATTGTTGACAAAGTAATGCATCCTTTCTTCATGTTACAGATGTATAACCACTCTAACACATCAAAAGCCCAGGGATTGCACTGTAGAAAGTCTCATTATCAGCACTAGCTTTCTGAGTGTACTTTTGGACAAGAAAAAGTATTTATGTTTCATTAACTACTAAGATTGTCATGTTTTAGACATTTCAAAGAGACAATGCTACTGCTTTTTGTTCCCAGTGACTGAAACGTGGAAAGCTTTCGTATTTGTTATTGTGTAATGTGCCATTATCTCCCATGAAAGCTTCAGGCCTGTGTGACACACAGCTAAAACTGGGCATTTGTTTCTACTCTGCTTATTCTTTTACAACACGTGTAGAGAGTTAAAAGAGAAAGTGGTATCTGTTGAAAGTATACCCTGAAGAATTCTTAGTTTTTTCAATTTAAAAAAAAGAAAAAAGAAAAACCAAACAGAATACCAAACCTCCAAGATGAAATTAAAACATTTTCATTTTTAAATAGCCCCAGATATCACTTAGCATGAATCAGAGAACAAATAGAGTTTCTTTGCATCACAGTTAGGCCAATATGCTTCAGTGAACTGTCTCTCCAAAGCTCTTTTGTAGGGACAAGCGACTATAAGCTATGGCGAGTATTTACACAAGAAGAACCTCTTTACTTTGTTTATACATCTTTTTTCTTCCGTTTTTAACCAACTGTACAAATATAAGCAGAAAAAAATGGGCGTAACCAGGAGACACTGAAGAAGATTTTAATTTGGTACATTATACACCTGATATGAGTACATAATGTAAGGTAATTACTCTTCAACTTTTACTAATAATTTGCCCACAATAAGGACAGAAAGAACTGCTTTCCCTGGCACTTATCAAACTGTCTAGTTTTTGTGCTTGGACCCTCATGTTAAGTGGGATAGAAACACATTCAGAGGATAAGGATAAGGGAACATGTAACTCTCATATTCAGAGTCATTGAGAGAACTGCAGATAGATTAGAGAAGATATGATTGCTATCTTCAAATATTTTAAGAGTTGTCATGGAGAAGAGGGATTAAACTCATTATGTATAGCCTTCCAAAGTATTAGAGCCAGGAGAAATGAGTAGAAGCCATAGGGAGCTAAGCTTCAGCTAAATATAAGAAAAATGTTGAGTCCAAATAGTCTGAGGAAGGAACAGATTGCCTTTAGAGGGTATGCATTATGGATCAATGGAAGTCTATAACTTACTATTTGCATTCACTGGCAGGGGTGTTCTACAATGACATCAAGTAATGAATGAGTAATTAAATAATTTTCTGATTCAGTAAAACACTGGTTTAGCCAATATGTGCATTTTAAATTTAATTAAAAATTATGCTGGAGTTTATTTTAAATAAAAACTATTCTATAAATTTCTTGAATACCTGAGTTCGTTTAGGTAATATAGAAGACACATATGCTTCTTTATGCTAAGTGTGGAATCACTGAATGTAACAGGTGGATGAGATTTTTTAAATCATTGAGTCTGACACCTTAATTTTATAAATGAGGAAGTTGAGACAAAGAAGTGATGTGACTTGCAAACATTCATAGAATTAGGGTCAAGGTTAAAGGTGAAAGGCAGGATTCCTGATTAACAGATCTCTTTACTGAAAGAATTGAAAAGGATGTGTGCTTTTTGCTGAATGCCACCAGTAACTACAAGTATTAAGCCACACTAAAAGACAGCTATCTTTATTCATTGTGTGCGTATAAACTTGCACACTTACAAGCTTAAGCTAATAGATCCCAGGATTCTTTCCTAATTGCTGTGTCTGATACTTGCATCTTTGCCTCTTCATCATGTTTGGTTGATCCTTAATTCTTTAGAAGTTCCAAATAAGGCTTTACAGGATCTCAATGTATAACACTGAAGATAGCCTTTTAGAGCGTTCTTGCACTCAGGTGTTGTAAAAAAATGAGGGCATTGCTTAAAATATGTCAGGAAGTAAGATTTTTTGGTCTAGTTATACTCCACATTTGAATATGACTATCTGCCCCATCCAAATTCCCAAACACATACATACATGTACACACACACACACACACACACACACACACCCTTTTATTGGAATAGATATTCAATTACTGCTGATAGCAAGAAAAATGTTTGAATATTATTATCACTAAGGAGGGAAGGGGTTAAAGTTGTATTCTCTCAAAAGGCATAATGAGCTATGACTCCAACTTACCAAACTTCTAACACTATCAAATGGATTCTTTGGTACTGAGGAGACTAAGTGTTAGTTTATTTCCCTGTTTTTTTTCCCCGTTTTTTTCCCCCTCACTGTTTGTGATTTTATTCGTAAATCATATACATAACCAGAAGAGGTGGTCACACTTATCAATAACATTAAAATAAAATTGTTCTGAAAACCATAGTTTTATGCAAAGACATCTGTGAGTGAGAAAACTGTTCATTTTATTTTCTCTCTTGCTAGTTATAAGAGACCAAACCAATTTCAAGGTGTCCTCTCCTGTTTACTTCTTTGTGCATGTCACGGTTTTCTGAGTAGGTTAGAGCCAATTTTTTACATCTGCAAGTTAATGCCTGCCAAAAATTGACCATTCAATGGGCTCATTCCCAGTTTAATTGGCCACTTGCTTCTTTTTTCTGAGAACACAAGAGGCCAATTGCACCTGCATTGAGCCTGATGGAGATTCAGAAAAAGAACATTTTAACAATTCTATTTTAGTGTGTGACTCATTCTTTTTCATACGAAGAAAAAAGTGACATTGTCACATTGCAATGTGTAGCAATATACTTATGATTATTTTACTGGTATTTGTAATGTAAATTTTGTTGCAAAATACAAGGTGATTTGACTCTTCAGTAACTCCATGAATTTGTTCTTTGTATTTAAAAGGCATAATCAAAAGACTTTTCTCTAGGTTGATAATGCAAACTTATTGTTGTGCAAGTTTATCCTTGAATACTTAAAATAATGAAACAAGCATAAAACAATTTGTATTCATACACATATAAGAAAGGAGGAACTGATGGAATAAAGAGCATGACATTGATACTAAGGTAAATATTACATATAAAATTGTACAATAATTTAAGTAAGATTATATAATTTTTACATATAAAATATAAAATTTATAATTTTACAATTATATATTCTTATTTGAATTATGTATATTTTTTATGACTACTCAGGATAGAGTAATTATATGGTATCTCTTGGTCAGAATTGTGAAAGATCCCCATCTGATGCATTCATTAATTAAAATGAGAGTGTGGTGAGGATAACGCAACTCTGAGGAGCATACTTTTTTTTATGTAGAGATGAAGGGAAGTAGGCCACTTTTAGATTTGTGGGGACTGAAATCTGTTAAGTAGATCATATTATGTCACATTCTTTGCTTATGATTGTTCTGTAACCCTCCAATATTCAAAAGAGAAAGTCCATACTGCTAATGTGGCATTCAAGTCCCTCTATTCTCTAGCTATTGCTCAATTCTCCAGTATCATCTCTCTTCAGCCCCTCCTATGGGCTTTATGATCCAGAAATGCTAAATTGCACACAACCAGTTGTTCATCAACTCAGTACCTTGGAGAGAGGTTACCACAAATCAAAGAATGCCAAGGTTTAACAAGAGTCACCACAAGCTAGGGAGAGTCAGGAGAGGATTCTTCCCTGGAGCCTTTCGAGGCGCCATGCTCCTGCCAACACCTAGATTTTAGATTTTTAGCATCCAGAACTGTGAGAATACATTTCTGCTGTTTGAAGCCACCAGCTTGTGGTAATTTGTTATGACAGCCCTAGGAAACGAATATAGCTGCTATGTCTTTTGTGAAAGTTAATGGCAAACTTTCAGCCCGGTAAAGACAAGATCACTAATGATACAGAAATTTCATGAATAAAGTTTAGAGGCACCTCAGCAAGTTGAGAATCACAACAAGCTTGAGTTTGTGAATAGCAAAGGGTCTTATAGCCTCACCCTTGAATTTTTACCCTGAAGTCTTATTTTACTGCCAAAGCCCTGGCTTTGGTCCTTTACATAGAGCCAAAGCATAATGGTCACACCTTCGATTTGGTAGAAAATAACTTCATCTTTCAAGCTGAAATTAATTGGCTTCTTATATACTCATTAAATTTTGCTTACAAACTGGGTTATTTCCTTACCGTATCTCTTCCTTGCAATTTCTTATCAAACGCAGCTGGTAAAAAAATGGAATAAAATAAATCAAGCAACCTAACAAAAACCAAACAGAGCATGCTTTTTACATCTTGTCTAAGATTCCACTCCTCAACTACAAACTTGTCATATCCATACTTTATCTTTAATATAATCTCACACATTTTTATCAAATGTTTTTCTACTCCATAACATAGGTTGTCACTTTTTCAGCTTCTCACCACAGTTCTCATCATTTCTCCAGGCTTCTATAATGACTTCCTTGTGGAGTAATACCTGGTCCTAAATCCACTGTTAGGTTTTTGTTAAAGAAGCAACCCACTTCCAGTCCATGTCTACCTTGGTTATCTTTTGCCTCAACAAAATTGTATAATAAACCACTACAAGTGTAGTGTCTAAAAAGCAATCACACTTTCTTGTGGAATTGTCAGGAGGTGGGAAAGAGTGGGTCTGTTGATAAAGTCTGTGATCTGCTGAGTTTGGTTCCCAGGCAGGTCAAGTGCAAGTTCTGTGATCTGCTGAGTTTGGTTCCCAGGCAGGTCAAGTGCAAGTCTGCTGTTCCTCATTCTTCTTGAATAAGTAGACTATCCAGGATGTGTTCTTTTCATAGGGAAAGGAAAAAGTGTGAGAAGCCATGCCTGACTTTTCAATTACATTTTCTCTGTATTTGGAGACACTCCTGTTAATGACTACTGGAAAAACAAATCGTAAGGTTGAGTCCAAAATAATGGTTGATGAGTTATGTTCAGTCTATCATGAGACAAAAAGAAGACACACAGAGAATACTAACATTAACAGAGCAGGGAAGTACACTGCTTCCATGAAAGTGAGCATGAATACCTGATAAATGATCTATTTTATTCCATCTGTCTTTTTTCTCCATCTGTCCTTAGGTATCTTTTAATTTTTGAGTTCAGAAATTTCTGTATTATGTGTTTTGGTATTGGTTTCCCTTTATTTTTATTTAAAATTATTTTATTTTTTAATTGTACATATTGATGGGGTACACAGTGAAGTTTCAGTAAGTATAATGTACGGTAAACAGGTTAGAGTAATTAGCATATTCATCATCTCAAGCATTTGTCATTTATTTGTGTTGGAAACATTCAATATTACCCTTCTAGCTATTTGAAACTATACATTATTGTTAACTATTGTCATCTTACAGTAGTATAGAACAGTAAAACTTATCCCTCCTAGCTAGCTGTAATTATGTATCCTTTAACAAGTCTCATCTTATCCCTCCTTTCCCCTTATCAGTCCCAGATTCTAGCACCCTCTGTTCTACTTTTCACTTCTATTAGGTCAACATTTTTAGCTTTCACATGAGTGAGAACATTCAGTGTTTAACTTTCTGTTTCTGGCTTATTCAACTTAGCATAATGTCCTCTAGTTCCATCCATGTTGCTGTGAACGACAGGACTTCATTCTTTTTATAGCTGAGTAGTATTCTTTTGTGTATATATAACACATTTTCTTTATCCATTCATCTGTTTTTGGACACCTAGGTTAATTCCATATTTTGGCTATTGTGAATACTGCTGCAATAAACATGGGGGTCCAAATGTCTGTCTGATACAATGAATTCCTTTTTTCAGATACATTTCCAGTAGTGGGATTGCTGGATCATATGGTAATTCTATTGGTAGTTTTTAAAGGGACCTCTATACTGTTCTCCATAGTGGCTGTACTAGTTTGCATTCCCACCAACGGTGGTAAGGGTTCCCTTTTCTCTGCATCCTCACCAGCGTTTGATATTGCTTTTCTGATAATAGCCATCCTAACTGGAGTGAGATGATACCTCATTGTGGTTTTGATTTGCATTTCCCTGATGATTAGTGATGTTGAACTTCTCTTTCAGATATTTGGCTGGCCACTTATATGTCTTCTTTTGAGAAATGTCTGCTCAGATCATTTACCCATCTTTTAATCAGATTGTTGGCTTTTTTTCTCTGTTAAGATGCTTGAGTTCTTTGTGTATTCTGAATATTCGTCCCTTGTTGGATGAGTAGTTTGCATATACTTTCTTCCATTTCTGTAGATTGTCTTTTCACTATGTTGATTGTTTCTTTTGCTGTGCAGAAGCTTTTAGTTTGATATAATTTAATTTTATTTTTGCTTTTGATGCCCCTGCTTTTGAGGTCTTATTCATGAAACCTTTTTCCAGTCCAGTGTTGTGAAGCATTTCCCCTGTGTCATCTTCTAACAGTTTTATCATTTCAGGTCTTGCAAAATGAATTCTGAGTTGATTTTTGTATAGAGTAAGAGGTGGGGATCTAGTATTCTTCTGTACACAAACATCCAGTTTTCCCAGAATCATTTATCAAATAGACTGTCTTTTTCCCAATGAGTGTTCTTGGAAGCTTTCTCAAGTCAGTTGGCTGTAGATACGCAGATTAATTTCTGGGTCCTCTATTCTATGCCATTGTTCTATGTGCCTCTTTTTATGCCAGTGCCGTGATGTTTTGGTTACCACAACTTTGTTGTATATTTTGAAGTCTGGTATATAATACTTCCAGCTTTGTTCTTTCTGCTCTAGATTGCTTTGGCTATTCAGAGTCTTTTGTAATTTCATACACATTTTCAATTTTTGAAAAATGTTTATGTGAAGAATATCATTGGTATTTTGATAGGGATTGTATTGAATCTGTAAATCACATTGAGTAATATGGTCATTTCAACAATATGAATTCTTTCAATCCATGAGCATGGGATGTCTTTCCATTTGCTTATATCCTCTTCAATTTCTTTCATCAGTGTTTTGTAGTTTTTCTTGTAGAGGTTTTTTCACCTCCTTGGTTAAATTTATTCCTAGGTATTTTATTTTGTAGTTATTGTAAATGGAATTGCTTTCTTGATTTTTCGGCCAGTTTGTTGTTCATTTGTATAAATACTAGTAATTTTTGTATATTATTTTTATATTCTGCAACTTTACTGAATTCATTGATTAATTTCACGTTTTCTGGTAGAGTCTTCAGGTTTTTCTATATAGAATATCATGTTATCTGCAAACAGGGACAATTTGACTTTTTCCTTTACAATTCGGTTGTCCTTTACTTCTTTCTTTTGACTCATTGCTCTGCTAGGACTTCCACCACTATGTTAAATATGAGTGGTTAGAGTGGGCATCCTTGTCTTATTCCAGTTCTTAGAGAAAATACTTTTAGATTTTCTCCCACTCAGTAAGATGTTAGCTGTGAGTTTGTCCTATATGGCTTTTATTATGTTGAGGTATTTTCTTTCTATACATAATTAAGAGTTTTCCTCATGAAGGATGTTGAATTTTATCAAGAGCTTTTTCTGCATCTATGGAGATGAGCATATGGTTTTTGTCCTTTATTCTATGGATATATATGACATTTATTGATTTCTGTATGCTGAATTATCCTTGCATTCCTGAAGTAAAACCCACTTGATCATGGTGTATTATTTTTTTGATGTGCTGCTGGATTCAGCTTACTAGGATTTTGTTGAGGATTTATTCTTATGTCTATGTTCATCAGAGATATTGGCCTGTGGTTTTCTTTGTTTGCTGTGCCATTGTCTGGTTTTGTTATCGGGAATTCTTGCATAAAACTTTTAAGTGATCTCTCCCTCTCCCTGTACAGATTTTAATGTTTTTACCTCACACTTCCAGGACCAGTAATACAGCTCTACTATTACTTTTTTTTAGCTAACTAATTAATTATAATTTCTGAAAAATTCATTTAGTTGATATGAATAACAATACCCCCACACAGTGTTTTATATTGGATTTATCATCTTCAATTCAGTTATTGAAGTATTCAAAATAACTCTGTAGTCTTACTGTTTCTAAAGTTGAGAAGGTTTAGGTATAATTTTGGGAACCAAACGTCTGGGTTTGTCCTATAACAGCAATTCCCAAGAAGCTGCTATTTCAAAGGAAGTTGCAGAAATTAGGTTAAAATTAACTTTATTACTAAGGGTTGCCTCTTCCCTTTCTGTGGAAGGTCAGTTACATTATTCTGAAAAAGGTTTAGAGTCTGAACATCCTTATCTATGACTCTTTACAAATATCTCTATAATAGACTTTTAAATAGTATTTCAGAAGATAAGTAATTCCTGAATTTGGAAAAACAAAAACAAAAAACACAACTCATTTTAGGTGACAAATAACTTGACTATCTTCTCTGCATTTAATAGAACTTTTTTAATTTGTTTCATACCATTTCCTCAGGAAAAAAAATATTCAAGGCTTCTATATTCCTAACAAAGCAAGATGAATCTGCATTTTAAACACATCTTCTTTTCCTAATGTAAACTTCATTTTGGTTAATGGAAATATACTTACAGAGGAATATGAATGAGTATTAGGAAGTATTCTATGATCTATATTTGGAAATATTTTATATAAGTCAGCTCCAGTTGAGCTTTGGTAAGTTTTTCTTGTTTTCTTTTTGAATTTTTATAATTTCTGAAAGTAAACATAAATACTCCAGGGTCTTAATTAAGTGACATATTGGGCTTGTGCAAAATGTGTAGAAAAATTAGATTTCTTACAAGATATTCTAATTATCTTGTCCCTAAAGTCTGACCAGGAGCTGCACTGGTGTAGCAGAAAAAAAATCATATTTCTTATATTATACAACACATCTGTGGCTTATACTTAATCATTATCCTACTCTAAAATGAGAATGGGACTTTTTACATTATTCCAATGAGCTAACTTTGATCTTCAGATGTTTGAGGTCAATCTCCCTATCATACTCCCTAGACTACCTCTTTGATTAAACTTATTTGATTAAGGTTATTTTTATTAAATTAGATTATTTGTACTAACCTAAACTATATTAGTCTTTGGCAATGGGTTCAAGGAGAAGAATTAGTGAAAGAAGAAGGGAATATATTGAGCTGGATTATACCTACCTGAACTTTTGCATGAGCAAATTTTGTAAAAGAGAACATTTGAGGATAATGTGTAAATGATATCTGAATCAATAACAAAAATTAGTGGCAATTTTCCTGACAATTATTTGGGGGTCATATTCACAAAACTGGTATACATGGTCATTTAAAGGTAGGCCTATCTTAATCTAAGTTAATGAGAGACCTAAATAATATTTCCAATGTATATGCTTTCTTGTAATTAGAAATATATGCGGAAAGAATGAAAGAAATCAGGAGTTAGTCTTACAGAATTAAATCAAGATGATTTTTTCTTATTCACAAGACTGAATAAGAAAAATATCATTCTTTATTATGAGAATTAGATTTAGGCTTAGGTGTAGCTTGATGGCTTGTCTACATAAGAACTCTATAAATTTTAAAAGATACATAGTATTAGGATATTGACAGTTTGTGCCTCAGTTCTTCATGAATGTTTGCACTTATTTTAACAAATGGTTGCCAACTGGCACAAAAAACACCCACAAAACCAACCAGCAGAATGACTGAAATTATATCATTGGTGGTGAATTCATGTGTATTAAAGTTTCTTCCAACTCAGTGATTCTCTTTCAAAATGCAAATGCTTCTGGAAGAAGGGATAAAATAAACTCTACATTTCAGTGTGAATAGGCAAAAGGCAATGCCATTTGGTCATCATAGAATATCTGTTGCTTTGGGTGAGGGAGAGGACACTTAAAGCTGGGGAAAATGCAAACTGAAAAGATTTCGGGAATTAAGACAAACTTTGCCCAAATGTGAAGATGATGAACAGGAAAATATAACTACCATTTTGAAACTTTTACTGATTTAAACATTTATCATTGTTTTGCTAATTTTAAAAAATCTGTTGGCATTTATAGAGGAGGAAACTGAGTACCTTGATACCAAGTTATTGATTCTACTTGTGATAGGTGGTCTTTATCATTAAGTAGAACTACTTTTTGGTGGGAAGATTTGCCAATCTGATTTTCAATTGCACTTATTTGACAACCTCAAAGAAATAATTCAATGGTCATTTGTCAGTCCTCACTTTGGTAGAACTATCAGCATCATATGACATAGTTGGTAATTCCTTTTACCTTTTAAACACTTTCCTCTACTAGTTACTGGGATAAACATAATTTCCTGAGGTTTCTCCTACCTTAATGGCTGCTCCTATTTGTTTTGCTTTACTGTATGAAAAGGAACAAGCCAAAAAGTGTCACAGTGTCCCACAGCTATGTTTTTATACTATTCCTCCTCTTTACATTTATTTCAAATACTCAACAGTTTCAAATAACACATACGCTGATGACTTCCAAATATATATTTACAGAACTCAAAAACCTCCCTCCTAAACTTTAGATTGTTGTATCTAACTACCAGCTCAACCTATCTACTAAGAAATCTGGTAAGAATCTCCAAATTAATGTTCAAAACTGAATATGCAATTTTTGTTTCTATTCTTGCAACCTCATCTTCCCAGTATTTTCATCTTGGTAATATGCAATTCCTGTTACTCAGATGCTCAGTCAAGTAACAAGAACAAGAAGATCTGGAAGTTTTCAGAACTCGTCTTACGATCATATACTATTATATATATCAGAAATGCCTACTGACTACATTCAAAGTATATTTAAAATGTGATTACTTCTGTACACCTATACAGTGACACCATCACTGGCCTGCACTATTGAAATAGGAAATTAATTGGGGTCTCTTCCTCCATTCTTGTTTCTACTGGCCCATTTATCTCATAGTAGCAACAATATTTTAATTCTATGACTTCACTACTTAAAATCTTTGTCAATTCTAGTCAGGGCAACAAGGTGTGAAAACATATAAGGGATACATTTTTGAAAGAAGCTAAACTTTCATTATTTGCAAATGACAATATTGTATAAATGAAAAATCCAAGGACTCTACAAAAAGCCATGAGAATTATTAAGTAAATTAGCAAGATCAATATGAAAGAATTTGAGGTAGTATGTTCATAGATACAAGGTCAATATACAAAAGATACAAAGTCTATACATAAAAGTCAATAATATTTTAATACACAAGCAACAGATTACAAAATGGAATTAAAATATATTATGTACAATAACATAAAACCATCTCATTAAAGATATGCAAGACTTCTACACTAAAAACTGCAAAATATTGTTGAGAGAAATTAGTGACTCCCTAAATAATGCAGAGGTTTACCATGCTTATGGATTGAAAGACTCAATATTATAGAGATGTCAGTGGCACTCAAATTAAGTTGTTGAATTAGTATAATTTTGGTAAAAATTATAGCAGGTTTCTTTTTCCTTTGAGAAAGTTTGTGTTAATATGTGTGTGTGTAAAAGTTTGTAAGTAGATTCCAAAATTTATATAGAAATGCAAAGGACATAGAATAGACAAGACAATCTTAGAGAAGAACAAACCACAAGATTTACATTGATAAATTTTCAAAGCTTATCATAAAAAATGAAATTAAGATGCTGTGATATTACAAAGATGAACAAATAAGGAAACAGAACAGAAATTCCATATACATATTCACTTAATGTACAACAAAGTGGTACAGGATGCTTTTTCAATAAATAATTCTGGATCAACTGGATATCCATATGAAACAAATGAACTTTGGCTGCGACCAATCCATACACAAGACTCACACAAATGGATTACATATATGAATATGTAAAGTAAATAATAAAGCTTGTATTAAAGAAACAGTATCTTTGAAGCTCTAGAGTAGGCATAACTTTTAAGAATAAGACACAAAAAGCACAAACTATAAGAGAAAAAAATTGATCTTAATTAAAGTAAAAACTTCTGTCTATTAAAAGACATCATTAAAAATGTGAAAAAGCAAGACACATGCTCAGAACAGATTTTGGCAATATATACCTCACAAATGATTTGCATACAAAATATAAAAAGAACTTCTATAAATGAATTTTAAAAGACAAAACAGAAAAAATCCTAATAAACAAAAGTCAGCAAAAATCCATGAACAGATGATTCAAAAAATAAGACATTTGACACTTTGCACATGAAAAGGTGCCCAACAATCAGTCATCAAAAAAAAAAAAAAAAGAAGGAAAAAGAAAACTAAAACCAGAAAGCAGTACTAATAAACATTCAAAATAATGGCCAAAATTAAAGAGCCTAATAATATCAAGTGTTAGCAAAAACAGGGAGCAACTGAAATGGACACATTTCTGGGTGGAATATAAATTAGTAAAATCATTTTTGAAAATCTTTTGGTAGTTTTTTTTTTCCAAGTTGAAACATACCCAACAATCAAGCAATCCCTGTTACAGACCTATTAAAAATGAGTGCATGTGTGCATGTGTGCATGTGTACACCAACGGACATGTGCAAGCATATTCCTGACAGCTTTATTCATCATAAAGCTCAAACCAGGAGCCACCCGAATGCCAAAAGTTGAAGATATATATAATTATATCACATTTTATAATTATATATATCACATTTTATATAAGGAATACCTTTTGGCAATATAAAAAATACATGCAAAACATAAAAAATATCAAAGATGCTATGTTGCCGAAAAGTGAAAACAAAAATTACCTACTTCATCTTCCCTGTGAAGATCAGGAACAAGAGAAACTAATCTTTTTAATAGAAATCAAAATAGTAATTGCCTTTGAAAAAAAATGAACTATTAAATAGGAAGAGAATCTTTTGGACTGCTACAAATGTTGTGTACTTGCTTAATGTGGTAGTTACACAGTATATGTGCAAAATTCACCAAGCTACAGGCATATTTTCCTCACTTTTTGTCTGTTATAACCAAATTTAAAAAACTCCAATGGCTTTTTATTTTACTCAGAATAATAAAAAAAAAATTACAAGACTCCTCAAAGTCCTACATAATCTAGTTTTTGGCCACCTCTATGACTTCTCACCGCTCTCTAATTTGCAGAGTGCTGCAGCCAAACTTACTTTGTTTAGATGCCTCAGAATATTATCTTCTTTCAGGTCACTTGTACTTTCTGTACTTTCTACTTGAAACTTCCCCCTGGATATTTATTTGGCTCCGTAACTCCATTCAGTTCTTGAAGGAAAGGTATCACCTTACCCATACCTCCCTAACTATGCAGCACCTAAACTAACACCCCCTCCCCACACACTCTATATTTCTGCTTAACTTTGAAATGCTTATTTTTTCCTCCAAAATATTGATCTGAACTGACATACATTTATTTGTTTATTGTCTGCTTTGCACACTAGATTGTGGGCTTCACGACAAAGGTGACCTCGTAGTTACTGCCACATCTCTAGCTCCTAGAATAAAGCTCAGCACATAAGTGGGCATACAGTAAACACCTGTTTTGAATGAATCATGCACTATCAATTATACTTTTTATCTCTTGTACATCTAAGCTTTGTGTTGTGTCAGTCCTCAAACACAAAAGCCATAAAAACTCATGTATTCTCCAATCCCACTCTACCTCCTCTCCATATCTAAAAATGATATAAAATTTGTCTAAACTTACTTCAATATTTTAAACTTTTTTCTTTTTTTATTAACAAATAATAGTTGTAAATATTTATGGGGTGCATAGTGATAGTTTGATACATACAATGTACAGTGATCACACCAGGGTAATTAACATATCTGTCATCTCAAACATTTATTATCTCTTTGTTTTGGGAACATTCAATTTCCTCCTTTGGCTATTTGAAACTATATAATATAATATTGTTAACTATAGTCATGCTACAGTGCTATAGAACAGCAGAGCTCATTTAAACCTCTTATTCACTATAGAATTCACTTTGTTATCTGGCCCCAGGATTCCACTAAAATAATTCTTGATAACATTACCAATCGCCTCCAAGTTATTAATATTGATATTGCCCAGAGATTCTACAACAAAGCTTTTGTCTCAGTTGACTAAATCACTTGGTAGCTTCAGTTGAGTTGATTTTGTGTTCTCATTGTTATTACTACTTTTATTACTTTCCCTGCTTAGTCTGGTTCAGCAATCATTGCATTTGATAGATGTTGGCTATGTGTATATTGCACTAATTTCTTGATCAGCAATACTTTGATTATAAGGAAATACTTTGATTATAAGGAACAAATCTCATTTGAAACACCTATAGCACAAAAAAGAATCATTGTATTGGAAAGATAAAAGGACATCACATTAAAGCCAAGGACAGGAAGTGAGGTTGGGACTCGAACAACCCTGAAAATTTGGGCAGCACTTCTACAATTTCTTCACGGAAAGACTTATTGGTCTTTCTGCTCTTCCCCTCCCTTTTTTTCCTCTTTTCTCTGGTCAGTTTTCTTAGCTTCTATATCTATATTCACTGGTCCAGTGTCTACACTTCTCTTATCCTTGTTCTGAATTCCTGGAAGACAGAATTTAATTGGCCTAGCCAAATCTCTAGAGATACTCTCTATTAGGTGTTCATTTTCTGCCAAATAACCTATGGCCCTGGAGAGCCATATAGTGCATATAGTAGTCTCAGGGTCTTACCGCTAAGGGAAAGGCAGTTCTCATAGAAGAGGATAAGGAGGAGAACGCAAATATATATATATAACCTATAGATTAAAAAATTGATTGCTATGTTATTCTAAATTTTCTGCTTCACTTTGTGTCAATATATAGATTTTCTCATCCACTCCTGCATTTATACCTGCTTCAGGTGTGGTCATGAGCCCTGAGAATATCTTCCATTGGCACAGCTCATTCATTTCAGGTGGCAATGATCATTCCCATGCTCATCAGGCTGTTAACAAAAGTTCATGAAAATAGCAACAGTTTAATAAATGGTTTCTTTTTTTTTTAGCAGATGTTATAAGCCCCAGCTGTGCAAAGCTGAGTAAGACAAGGATTCTGCCCTTCAGGTACTCACAATATGGTGGACAGACAAGGAAACTCATAATTACAATGTGGTGTGTGAAGGGAATTGAAATAGCTATGTTCTTATTTCTAAGTGCAAAGCACAGGAGAAAAATTGAAAAATTGAACCAAGTCCCGTATGCATCTTACAATCTGATACAATTACTTGACACAATTAAGTTGTTTCTGTATTTTTATTTTAAAGTGGTTGATTTGCCTTTTACCTAAAAAGATGATATTTGATTTCTATCTAGAATCATAATACTTAACTAGGTAGATAAACTGTACATGAAATAAATAGTAATTGTATTATAATTTTATTTGCGTGTATTGTGACAGTGATATACTTCAGGATATTTTACATTTCATAATGCTAGTAAATAGTATTCTTATTAACTTTGTAACAATTTTAAACATAAACAAGTTGGATGTACTGGACAAGGAACATTTTTTTTCTGACTAATTTGAGATGAAATTGACAACCTAATACCATTTAACACTCCAATACTTTAGTCCTAGAAATAAGAACATAGGTTTTTTTTTTTAATTGTTGTCATTCAAAGTCACCTGCATTTTATTCATTTTTAAAACATAGCCTATATCAGGGTTTGTTGACATTCTGGATTTGTTTGCTATTTTATTACACTTATTGTACTATACTCTGTCTTTTTATGTTGACAAACTTTTCA
This sequence comes from Gorilla gorilla gorilla, assembly GCF_029281585.2. Taxonomy (NCBI): domain Eukaryota; kingdom Metazoa; phylum Chordata; class Mammalia; order Primates; family Hominidae; genus Gorilla; species Gorilla gorilla. The sequence continues at coordinate 187,469,691 of NC_086017.1, read as the reverse complement.
ATTTTCCTTTTTTTAAAATTTATTTTTAATTTTAATAGGTTTTTAGGGATCAAGTGGTGTTTGATTACATGAATAAGTTCTTTAGTTGTGATTTCTGAGATTTTGTTGCACCCATCACCTGAGCAGTGTACACAGTACCCAATGTGTAGTCTTTTATCCCTCACCTACACCCACCCTTTCCCCGAATCCCCAATGCCCACTGTATCATTCTTATGCCTTTGCATCCTCACAGCTTAGCTCCCACTTATGCCTACATACGATGTTTGTTTTTCTATTCCTGAGATACCTCACTTAGAATGATACTCTTCAATTCCATTCAGGTTGCTGTGAATGCCATTATTTCATTCCTTTTTATGGCTGTAGTACTCATATATATATATATATATACATATATATATATACACACACACATATATATATATCAACTAGTGGATAAAGAAAATGCGGTATATATATATATATATTTTTTTCTTTATCCACTAGTTGATTGATGGTCATTTGAGCTGGTTCGATATTTTGCAACTGCAAATTGTGCTGCTATAAACATGCATGTGCAAGTATCTTTTTCATGTAATGACATCTTTTCCACTGGGTAGATAGATACCTAGTAGTAGAATTGCTGGATCAAATGGCAGATCTACTTTTAGTTCTTTAAGGAACCTTCACACTGTTTTCCATAGTGGTTGTGTTTTTAATAGCTCTTAGTAGCATTTAGTAGTAGTAGGATATAGTTTTTAGCACAAAAAACAAGTTGTATCCTCCTTAATAACCATAACTATCGAAACCAGAAACTTAACAATGATACATATGACTACCTAATCCTTAGTTCCCATTCTAATTTTTCCAATTTCCCTAAAAATTTTGTCATGTAAGTTACACATGACAGAGGGTTTCAGTTTAGAATCCCTCATTGCATTTAGTCGTTAGTCTTCTTCAATTTGTAACAGTTCCTCAATCTCACCTTTGAGAGGTGACAGCTTGCTGGCAGCCCTCAGCCCTCGCTTGCTCTCGGCGCCTCCTCGGCCTTTGCCCCCACTCTGGCAGCGCTTGAGGAGCCCTTCAGCCCCCCGCTGCACTGTGGGAGCCCCTCACTGGGCTGGCTGAGGCCGGAGCCAGCTCCATCTGCTTGCGGGGAGGTGTGGAGGGAGGGGCGTGGGCGGCAACCGGGGCTGCGAGCAGCACTCTTGGGCCAGCGCAAGTTCCGGGTGGGCGTGGGTTCAGAGGGCCCCGCACTCTGAGCCGCCCGCCGGCGCCGCAGGCTCCGGGCAGTGAGGGGCTTACCACCCGGGCCAGCAGCTGCGGAGGGTGCGCCGAGTCCCCCAGCAGTGCCGGCCCACCAGCGCTGCACTCGAATTCTTGCTGGGCCTCAGCTGCCTCTCCACAGGGCAGGGCTCAGGACCTGCAGCCCGCCATGCCCAAGCCTCGCCCCCGCCGTGGGCTCCTGCGCTGCCCAAACCTCTCCGACCACCGCCGCCCCCTGCTCCGCGGCCCCGGTCCCATTGACTGCCCAATGGCTGAGAAGTGCGGGCGCAGGGTGCCGACTAGCGGGCAGCTCCGCCTGCGACCCCAGTGCAGGATCCACTACATGAAGCCAGCTGGGCTCCTGAGTCTAGTGGGGACTCGGAGAACCTTTATGTCTAGCTAAGCGATTGTAAATACACCAATCAGCACTCTGTCTAGCTCAAGGTGTGTAAATGCACCAATCAGTGCTCTGTATCTAGCTAATCTAGTGGGGACATGGAGAACTTTTGTGTCTAGCTCAGGGATTGTAAATGCACCAATCAGCACCCTGTCAAAAAGGAACAATCAGCGCTCTGTAAAACAGACCAATCAGCTCTCTGTAAAATGGACCAAACAGCAGGATGTGGGTAGGGCCAGATAAGGGAATAAAAGCAGGCTAGCCCAGCCAGCAGTGGCAACCCAGGCTGGTCCCCTTCCACACAGTGGAAGATTTGTTTTTTCGCTCTTTGCAATAAATCTTGCTGCTGCTTACTCTTTGGGTCTGCACTACCTTTATGAGCTGTAACACTCACTGAAGGTTTGCAGCTTCACTTCCTGAGGCCAGCGAGACCACGAACTTAAGGGGAGGAAGGAACAACTCCAGACGCGCCGCCTTAAGAGCTGTGACACTCATCGCGAAGGTCTGCAGCTTCACTCCTAAAGCCAGTGAGACCACGAACTCACCAGAAGGAAGAAACTCCAAACACGTGCAAACATCAGAAGGAACAAACTCTGGACATGCCGCCTTTAAGAACTGTAACACTCACCGCGAGGGTCCGCGGCTTCATTCTAGAAGTCAGTGAGACCAAGAACCCACCAATTCTGAACACACCTTGATTTCATTACCTTCGTGTTTTTGAAGATTACTGTCTCGTTATTTTATGGAATACTTCTTAATTTGGGATTGTCTGATGTTTCCTCATGTTTAGATTCATCTATGGCAAGAGTTTTATATAATGTTGTTTCTTGTGTGTACTATCAGGTGATGCATGGTTTCAATTTGTTTCATCACTGATGTTGTCTACTTGGATCACTTGTTTAAGGTGATGATTGTCAGGTTCCTCAATTTTAAAAGTACACTTTTTCACTTTGACATTAGTATTACATAGAGTTACTCTGAATCTATGAAAATAATCCTCCCTTTTAACATTTCCATTTATTCATTAATTTTTTCATACCATATGCACTCATGGTTACTTTTGTGTTCAGTTGATTACGATCCATTGCTATCATTATTTATTTTGATGCTCAAATTGTCCCTGGATTTGGCCAGTTTTATTTCATTCAAGCTATCTACTCTGTGCTTCTGAGATGTTCGCATTTTTCTCTGGGCACTTCCTTACTTTCTGAAAGAAAAATATGGCCCAGGCTTATCTTGTACTTTCCCTGACTCAAACGAGAAATAATCCATTTCTCCAAGGAGCTCTGGCTTTTTTTTTTTTAATCCAATCAATCACCTTGTATATATCCAATCTCCTTCCCCTGCTTCGACTTCCTCTTCTGCATGGAGGCTGTCCTCTCCCTGCTCAGACGCCGATGCTCCCTTCCTGGACGTTTTCCTTCACAATTGCATGGGCTGTCTCCTCAGCCTTCGTGCACTCCAACGCCCCTTGCCACACTGTTTGAACTCCCCAAACCGTGATGTTTCTTCTGCAGTGTTGTTATTCTCACTCTGCTTAGGCTCTGTTCATTGAGGCAACCCCTCTTCACTTTTGCTCTGGACATCTACCTCGCTTTATCCAACTAAAACCTCTAGGATTGAAATGCTCAGAAAGGAAGACACTTGTAGTATAGTTTTAATTGGTTGAAAACAATTTTGTGAACCTGGTGAGCCTTGGTGGCACAGTGTACAGAAGAAAGAAGCAGAAGAAAGGATTCTTATTCTCAAGGAGCTTTTCAGGATAATTGGAGAGACAAAGACAACTCATTTTATCTTTAGAATAACTCTGTAAGGCATAGGTTAGTATCCTTATCTGAGCATAGCTGTTAAGAATATGATCTTATTTTCTTTGAGGGGATAATTTCTTGGCAGTTTTGGAATACTATAAATGGAACGGAAGAGAAAAAGCGAATGTAAAAAATTGGGATGCTAAGCAAATTCTAGAAAGACACGGTGACAAATTATGCTTCTTTTTCTGTGACTTTTTTTGGTTTAGAATGAATGAATAGCATAGATGATATCCTTTATAGAAATAGAATCATATTAATTAACATTTTATAATGCTACTAGGAACCTAACAAACCAAGAAGATAACCACACCCTTATAGCATAATAATTCTTTTAGAAGGCCAATTGTTTTCAATTTACAAATAGTATGTCAGACCATGCATGTTGGTGCTTTTCTTTGAGTATTGTAGAATGTTTTCTGATTATGAAATTTAAAAACTAGATATAGTGTCTAAGATAATTCTCAAGTATTTATAATTCAAATGAATAACAGTGTAGGTAGAAAGGGAAATGAGCAGAAAGCTGTCTGTCACATGAGGAAGGCAAAAAGCTGTGACTATAGTTGTCAGGTCTGTTCTTGGTGCTGGTGACAAAAACCTAACCCGAAATCCGCTAGGCAAACTGAGGGATACACTGGCTCATGTAATCAGAAATTACAGAAATACTAAAGGAAATGGCTAAAAAATAACCATTACATCACTGGGGCTTGCTTTCTTTTCCTCCCTTTCCTGGGCTTCTGTGTATTATCTTAATATTCTTCTACCACCGACCACTTTTCACCGTATGATGGCAGATGGGCCACTAGAAGCACTAGGCTCAGTTTCTGGCAGCTTCATTGCTGGAGGAAAAGAGACTTTTACCCTCCACAATATTTTGTAGAAAATCAGAGCAGGACTCTGATTGGCAGGCCATTTATCACAGCTCACACTTTGCTTAGTTCATTTTGCAGCAGAGGGTTTGGGTAAATGTATTATGTTTGTCTAAGTTTGAAACATGTTCTCATATTTAGGGTGTGAAATAATTCAAAGTATCATTATTGAAAGCCCCCTTTAGAACAAATTATAATTATGTAGGTTAAGTAGTTCCCCCTAAAGCCAGAAGAAAGAAGACACCTGTTTGCTGGGGAATTACTGTAATCCAGGAAGCCATGCCAATTAATGTTAATTATAATTTCTAATGAGTTTCAGTAAACTCAGTCTGAAGAAAAATAATCTAAACTTGAGGCTCTAGGTAACAGAATGACCCACTTATATATGAAGCAGATTCATAGTACTTGGTGAATAATGTTTGGAATAGTTATCCAACTAGCAGTTTGTCAGCCCACTGTATGGTCCTTTTAAATATATATGTGTGTAATGATGAAAAAGTGCCAAATAGAAAAAAATGTAAAATATATAGGAAATCTATCAGCTCAAATTAGATGATAAAGCTAAAATAAGTAGGAAAAATAAGTATAAGGGTATACAGTATCTAAGCTTACGTGCCTTTAGCACGAGACAAAAAAATTAAAATATAATAATAACAAATATATATGGGAAAATTGGAAAGTCAAACTCAACATTGAACGAAGTTAGCCACAGCCTGAGTGGGGCACCAGATTGAAATCAATTAGAAGAATTAATTAATGGCATATCTTGAATCCAAGAAAGACCAATCACCTATAAGGGATTCAACCTGTTTTGCAGTGAGAAAAGTCGCTCTTGATAGTCACAGCTTTGAGTTTTATACCGTTGCCCAAATATTCAGTCGATATGTAAATTTAGCTGTTGATGTGGTAATTCTAATATGCTTGGGATGATACAATTGTTTTTTTTTAGTGAGTTTTCGTTGAAATCTTTTTTTTTTTTTAACCCTGGAAAGATTCAGACTTTTGTACAGAGATAATAAAGCTCACTTTACTACAAATCTTTTATGTTCAGAAAAATATGGGTATAGTGGTTTAAAAATATTTTAACTATTTAAGATATTTTGACATATTATTCAAAGTAGTCTTGGGATTCCAGTAAAAGTATATAATTAAGTGATTTTATTGTTACAAGTTTTAATTAGAAATATAAAATATAATTTGGATACGTTTGTAAGCAATAGAAAAAATTAAATTAGAATAGTTTAAACATTGGCAAACATTTTGCTGACTAAAGGTTTTTAAAATTAGTAAAAAGGGAAAAAACCTGCATATATTAATATTAACTTTATAAATGCAATTGCAAGATTCAAAAAATTGATTTTATCAAGCTATAAAAATTTCCCTAAAAGTGATTTTTAGAATTTGTTAGAATGGAAAAGAGTAACACAATTTTTAAGTTAATCTTAAAAACTTAAGGAAAGACTTCTGATTCTGGGAAGATAAAGTAGACAGAAAACGAAAGAACTCATCTGAATTTATTTTATGAAGCTAGAATAAGCCCGTCAGCAAAAGCAAAGACAGTACCAAAAAAGGAGTACCACCAATGAATATTCCTCATAAAATGGACTCAAAATTTCTTTAAAAAATACGTGCAAATAGAATTCAACAATGTAACAATGTAAAAAAAGAATGTTATGCTGAGTAGGGTTTATTCCAAAATTGCAAGACTAGTTTAATATTTAAAAAATCAATGTGATCCACCTTGTTTACAAACTGAAGAAGAAAAATCACATAATTATATCAATTCACACAGAAAAATCAAAATTTAACATCTATTCATAATAAAAAATTATCAATGCACAAGTATAAATGGAAAAGTTGATAAATTAGAATTTAACAAAATTTAAAATATTTGCTCTGTGAGTTTGTTAAGAGGATGAAATGGGAACCTACAGATGGGGAGAAAATATTTGTAGACTACATATCTGACAAAGGATGATTGTCCTAGTTCAGTTGTGCTGCTAAAACAAAATATCAGGGGCTGAGTAATTTATGAAAAAGAGAAATTTATTTTCTCTCAGCTCTGGAGGTGGCAAAGCCCATGATCAAGGAACTGGGATCTCGTGAGGGCCTTCTTGCTGCATCCTCACGTGTCAAGAGGGGAAGAGCACGCTGGCTGAATGCTGCACGAAGCCTCTTTTGCAAAGGCATTGATCTGATTCATGAGGGAGAAGCTCTCATGGCCTAATAACTATTTTTTTTTTTTTTGATGGAGTCTCCCTCTGTCACCTAGACTGCAATCTTGGCTCACTGCAACCTCTGCCCACTGGGTTCAAGAGATTCTCCCACCTCAGCCTCCTGAGTAGCTGGGATTACAGGCGTGCACCCCCACATGCAGCTAATTTTTGTATTTTTAGTAGAAATGGGGTTTCACCATGTTGGCCAGGCTGGTCTCGATCTCATATATGGTCATATATCTCAGGTGATCCGCCCGCCTCGGCCTCCCAAAGTGCTGGGCTTAACGGCATGAGCCACCGCTCCTAGCCCTAATAACCTTTCAAAGGCCCCATCTTTTAATAGTATCACATTGGAAATAACTGACTTTTGGAGAGGATACATTATCTAAAATATATAATACAACTTTATATGGGCTGAAATGTGTCACCTCAATATTCACGTATTGAGGTTTTAACCCTCAGTACCTCAGAATGTGACTATATTTGAAGATAGTGTCTTTCAGGAGTTAATTAAGTTAAAATTAGGTCACAAGGGTGGGTCTTGATCCAGTATGATTCCTCTTCTTATAAAAAGAGAAATTTAGGGTAGAGAAACATATGGAGGAAAGGCCATATGAAGACACAGGCTGGCTTCCTTTGCCATGCACGAGCCAAGGAGAGAAGCCTCAGAAGAAACCAGGCCAGCTGACATTTTGATTTTGTACTTCTAGCTTCCATACTTGTGAGAAAATAAATTTCTGCTGTTTAAGCCACCCAGTCTGTGGTAGTCTGTTAAGGCAGCCCTAGAAAACCAATACAATTCTCAAAATACAATAGTTAAAAAATAATAATAATCCAAAGATAACATGGGCAAAATACATGAACAGATATTTCACCAAAGAGGGTATATAGATTGCAAATAAGTATATGGGAAGGAGTTCAGCATGGTTTACCATTAGGAGAATGCTAATCGAAACCTCAATGAGATGTTGCTACATATCTACCAGAATGGCTAAAATAAAAAGTACTGGTAATGTCAAATGCTGACATGAATATGACACAACCTGATGGCTTACGCTCCCATTGCTGCTGGGAGCATAATGTGATAAACTGATATGACTATAATGGGAAACTATTTTCAGCTTCTTAATAATAAACTAAGCACATAATTACCATACAACCCAGCAATGCACTGTTGGGCACTTGTTCCAGGGAAATGAAGAGTTATTTCACACAAAAAGTGTGTACACAAATTTTTATAGGAGGTGTATTTATAATAGCCAACATTAGGAAACAGCTCAGTGTTCTTTCAATTGATCAATGAAAAGACAATGGTACATTCATGCAATGGAATACCACTCAACAGTAAAGAAACAACATATCAATACTTATACCATCCTCAATGAATCTACCCAAATTATGCTGAGTGAAATAAAAAGCTATCTCAAAGGGTTAAACACTCTATGATTCCATTATATAATATTCTTGGAATGACAAAATTATAGGGATGAAGAATATATCAGTGGTTGCCAAGGTTAAGTAGCTGAAAAATGGGTAAGTAAAAGAGAGTTCTAAGTAGAAGAGAAATGGATGTGGCCATAGAACAGCAACATGAGGATTCTTCTCGTGATGGAAATGTCCTATATCTTGATGCATCAATGGCAATATCATGGCAGTGATACTCTGTTGTGGAAGATGTTACCATAGAAGAAAACAACCTTTTTTGTCGTACAGATCTTTTTCTGTTTTATTCCGAGACACTTGCTGATTTTTGAGATTGAGACATTCTCCCTCGATTACAATAACTATCACAATAGATCACAAAAACTATTACAATAGTTTATTTTACAAAGTTTCTCTTTATCTAAGTCCAGACTTGTTCTTTTTGTTTGTTTGTTTGTTTTTAACAACTATCTGGACAGCTGAAGAATCTCACTTTCAAAAAGACAGAAGAAGCACTTTATATAATATCTTGATGTTACATTTGATTAGGAATTTCAATTAGGAAAATAATTTGACCAGTCTCTACCCTTTGTTTACTTAAAATGATCATCTAGTCCCAAGCACTTAAAATTATCATCTGGTCCCAATTAAAGTAATAAAGTTATGGAAGGCCAAGAGAGAAAAACCATTTCAAATTTTGGCAGGTTCTGACAAAATAACAAACTGGAAACAGAACCATAAGCCAAGATTTATATATTACAATTTAGCGGGTATATCATCAAACCGACTGCATGCTAATTCTTCATTTCAGCTGCTATTCCAAATTAATTTCCAAATATTTTTCTTGCTTTGATCAGGATTGGCTGTGAATCAAAATGGGCTTCACCTTTAGGGGAAAATCTGCAATACTTCTAGTTAGGCCAGCTGGGAAATTAGGAAATAGACACAACTAAAAAACAGCTAAATTTTATTATAAACAATTTATATGAAAATACAGACACTAGTTATCTCAAAAATACACAATCTTTTATCTAATATCAGCAATTATAAGAAGCACACTAATTCATCACCTCCAGGGACATTGTGATTGCTTCCCAGTTTTGATGATCATGAGAAATACCATAAGACCACTGAAAGTTGGCAAAAATTTCTACTGACACACACAGACTATGAAAAGTATCTCTTGGCTGGGCGTGGTGGCTCACCCCTGTAATCCCAGCACTTTGGAGGCTGAGGTGGGTGGATCATGAGGTCAGAAGTCAAGACCAGCCTGGCCAACATGGTGAAACCCCGTCTTTACTCAAAATACACACACAAAAAATTAGGCGGGCATGGTGGCTCATGCCTTGTAGTCTCAGCTACTTGGGAGGCTGAGGCAAGAGAATCTCTTGAACCCGTGAGACGGAGGTAGCAGTGAGCTGAGATTGCGCCACTGCACTCCAGCCTGGGCGACAGAGCAAGACTTCGTCTCAAACAAACAAACAAACAAAAAAGAAAGAAAGAAAGAAAGTATCTCTTTATGCTACTGAGTCTGTGGTTCTCATGGTACTTCTGGAGTTGCCACTTGAAGGAAACTTCTGTTTGCTGAGCAGAGATCAGCTTCCATCTCAATCGACTCCAATTTCAAGGATTTTCTAGAGGTTACATTCTATTCAGTGAGGTGATCTGATTTAGGTCAATATCTTTAACATCCAAATTAAAGTAATGTCTCTAAATCCCTCTGCACTTTACTGCACCTTCCTCCAAGAATTTTTTTTCTGTATTATCTCCTTACTGCATAGGGCAAAAATAATGTGTTATTATTGTATGTAGGACTACAGAGTACGGACTGCCAAGAAGCTCATATCATATTGTAATTTAATTGCCTGTCTTCCCCCAAAGTCAGGAGCCATCAAAGACCCAACAGCTGTATGTTCCCTGGTACATTGTGGGTAAATTAGTATCTGTTGAGTGAGTGACAAGGCAAGGGATGTAGAGTCATAGCAAGTGCACTCTGGGATCTGGAGACTGAAACTCTTTCTGTGTACACTGCACTTTCCTCTTGCCACTTACTTCTAACTTATTTAGGGTCCATGGCTTCTCATTTCTGCTCTGATGGCTGAATTCATTATTCATTTTATTGACATTTAAAAATTTTAGTTATTGTAATTAGTTATTGTAATACACGATTACTTCCTCCCTCTAAAAATTGATGAATAATAATAATTTATCTCTAAATCTAAAGTAGTTGTTTGACACCTCCCCTCTCTTTCAAAATCATCTTATTCTTTCTCTGGAAGTCTGTAACAGTAACACTTTATATGAATCTTTCAGATGAAGGAGAGATGTTTAAAAATATTTATTTAGGGATAGATGGAGGAGAGAGTAAAATAAGAAGGGAAGCATAAAAACATATAGCAGATAACCTTATACATAGTAATGCTACGAGTATTTTTGCTGCCATTATTTCATATATTTCATACATTTTGCTACAACTTGACATTTTCACTCAACAATATTCTTGGAATTCTCTCCTTGGTGGCTCCATTAGTTCCATGGTACCTGACTTTCCCACTCTGTGTTTCCAAGTGGCTGATTCCTGTAACCTCTCCAAGTTTCCATACAAAGCTTTCATTTAAGACTTTATTCAGGGCCACAACCTTAGCACCCAGTGACCTTGACTTACTTACTATCAACATTACCCCACCCGTAGTCATTCCCTGCCTTATTCAATAATACAACATGTTTTTCGCTGTGTATATTGTACTTTCTTCTTTCTTACTATAAATAAATAATGAGAAAGTGAATACTCTTCTAAGAAAATAAATGTCAAGACCTTTGGAGCATTCACACATTAAAACAACTGCTGAGTCATAATGAGTATTTCATTTTTCTCCCTTTGATTATGTCTGACTGAAAATTCCCACAAAATCTTAAGTAACTTTGTAAAATAGATGAGGTTCTCAAAAAAAAAACTGGTTTTCATATGTATAGCATTCACTTGGGTGCTGAGAAAATGTCATAACCGAATAGAGATCTTTTTTTAGCCTAAAGGGATAGTTTTGCCTTTCTACAGGAAGATCTTAACATAGACTTAAAAGAAATTTTTTGATTATGTTTTTAAATAAGAAAGGTTAAGAATGATATTTTCCAACCCTAATATTCTGAATAGATCTTATTCATTCTTTTATATAGTAAACAATTCTGATCAATTATTTAAAACAGTTATTAATTTCAAAGGTCAGAACATACCAATAAGCTAGGCATTTCTAGACCATATTAGAAAAATAAAACAAAAAATATAATCGAATAGAATAAATTTTCAAGTAATTAGCTTCACAAAAGATAGAGTCTATAAAATTAGGCAAATATAGGTAAATTTTTGTGCTTTGGGAAATTAAACGAGGGTGGCTAACATTTCACTATTTGATTCTGGACAATTGTTCTTCAAATTTGCTTATTTGTTTTTAATATACAAGTATTTCAGCATTGTCTATTTTTGATATTTATTTTGACTGTCTTTTAAAAGAAGATGGCAAATACTGAAGTATTATCATTGAAGAATGGATTGCACAAGATCTGCCATAGGCTAGATACTTGTATAAAAATGCGAGACGGGCACTGAGAGTTTCTTGCTACCCCAAAAATCTCTTGTGAATGTTCTGTGGAGTCTAACAAGTTCATCATAAACATTGTACATTGCAGTTAAAGCCTAGTCTCAAGAGGACTGTTGTGGGAGATGCATTTCCCTGGGAGGAGAAGCAAGGGCTATTGCATTTTACACATATGATTGTAGGACATATTAATTTTGGCTGCACCTTTGGAAAGTACACCTAGTCCAAAGAGAATGAAATTACAAATTAGTATGTTTTATTGACAATAAGGGCAGGAGAAATTTGACATGACGCTCAGCTCCTGGAGGACTGGCAGAGTGTGATTCCTCCATGGGCACCGGACTGGAGGACACAGACACCTATAATAGCAGTGGATAAGAATGTATGTGTGCATGTGTGTGTATGTGGGGGCACCAAGAAGGCACGGTGAAAATAGGAGGCTTGGAGGCACTGAAGACTCATTTTATCGTGTAACAGTTTGCCCTTGGACGGACTCTAGATTTTACTGAATGTTTTCCAAGAAAAATGAGGTATTACTTCAGTCTAGTGCTTAAACATGGAAATATGAGTAGAAGTGGAAAAATTTCACAAATGAATCTGAAAGTATTGCCTAAGATATGGGGTGAAAAAGGCTATGATAGTTATCCAAAAATGCACTGTGGTTTTAATTAAGTGTTTGGAATTTAAATTTTCCATATGGCCACAAAATGCCTAGCATAGTAATATTTGATTTTTTTTTGTAGTAAAAATCACCTATAATTGTTGGTTGATTTTGTTTCACACCTTCCCACTCCTGCAAAATTAATACCAGGTGGCAAACATGTGTTACAACCTGTTTACGAATTCATCACTGGAATTGCAAAATGTGGAAAAGTTTAATTAAAAATGATTTTTTTAATAAAACTGGTCATTATATTAAGATGTAGAAAGTAAAACTAGGCTCATAAAAGACAACTATGTTTTAAATAAAAATATGTTAATTACCTTTCTACAAATCACTCTCTGTGAATTCAAACTTATGATTTTTAATTGTTTTAGAACCCAGTGATTTTTAAGTACTATGCAGGTGGCGGCTTTTCTTTTAAAATTATTTTTAGAATTTCTTTATTGAAGTATACATATATACATACAAATGCACACACCAAACTCTATGTGATGGTTAATATTGAATATTAACTTGACTAGATTGAAGGATGCAAAGTATTGTTCCTGGGTATGCCTGTGAGGGTGTTGCCAAAGAAGATTAACATTTGAGTCAGTGGACTGGGAAAGGCAGATCCACCCACAATCCAGGTGGGCACCATCTAATCAGCTGCCAGAATGGCTAAAATAAAAGCAGGCAGAGGAATGTGGAAGGACTAGACTGGCCTGAGTCTTCTAGCCGCCATCTTTCTCCTGTGCTGGATGCTTCCTGCTCTCAAACATCGGACTCCAACTTCTTCAGCTTTTGGACTCTTGGACCTATACCAGTAATTTGCCAGGGGATCTCAGGCCTTCGGCCACAGACTGGAGGCTGCACTGTCAGCTTCTCTACGTTTGAGGTTTGGGGACTCGTACTGACTTCCTTGCTCCTCAGCTTGTAGATGTTCTATTGTGGGACTTTACCTTGTGATCATGTGAGTCAATACTCCTTAAGAAACTCCGTTTTACATATATATACCTATCTTATTAGTACTGCCCCTCTAGAGAACTCTGACTAGTACACTCTATATGGCTGGTAGAATTATCACAAACTCATCACACCTGTGTAACCGGGGCCCAGATTTAAAAAAATTAATATCATTGTCATTCCAAAGCCACCTCTTTCCCCACCATCCATGCCCCTTCAGTCATTGCAATTCACTCCTGCCTACCTTAAGCATAATCACTTAGCTTCTAACATCACAGATTAGGATTGCTTATTTCTATGTTTTATATAAACAAAACCATGCAGTATGTACTTTTTTGTGCCTGGCCTCTTTATCTCAATGTTATGGTGGTGAGATTCTTTTTTATTGTTGCGTGTAGTTGGAGATCCTACACTCTCATTGCTTTCAGGTATTCCAATGTGTGAATATCCAACAGTTTGTTTTATCTGTTGTACTGCTGTTGGATATTTGAGTAGGTTCGAGTTCTGGGCTAATTTAATTTGTACTTTTGGTTATATACCAACAAGTAGAATTGTTGAGTCATAGCTTATTCCTATGTTCAGCTTTAGTAGATGCTGCCAGAAGTTTCCCTGAAGATATTGTACCAATGTACAATGTACAGTCCCATGGGTATTATATGAGAATTGTGGTTGCTCCAAATTTTTCCATAGAATTTTGAAACTTTCTGTCCTTTTCATTTTGGCCATCTTGTCATGCATGTGGTGGTTGCTGAAGTTTAAATTTGCCTGATGACTGTTGAAGTTGAGCATGTTTTCCTATATTTATGGACTATTTGAATATTCTCTTCTATGGAATGTCTGTACACGTATTTTTCACTTCTGATTTGTACCTTGTGTGTATTTTTAAAATAAATATTCTGCTTGAACCCAGGAGGTGGAGGTTGCAGTGAGCTGTGATTGCACCACCGAACTCCAGCCTGGCGACAGAGTGAGACTCTGTCTCAAAAATAAATAAATAAATAAATAAATAAATAAATAAATAAATATTCTGGATAAACAGCTTTTTGCATAGACAAATATTTTTTCACATGTTGTGCCTTGCCTCTCTACTCTCTTGATGGTCTCAGTTTAAAAGAAGTTCTTAATTACTATATAGTTCAGTTGATCATTTTTTTCTTTTATAATCAGCACATTTCACATTCTGTTAAAGAAATAGTTGCCTACTTTAAGTTCATAAAGATGTCCTCCTGGGTATTCTTTTATTTTTAATGAAAGCTTTACTTTTTGCCAGGGTGCAGAGGGGGCAAGGTGTAATGTGAGATGAAGACACACCATTTTCCAGGTAGCTATCCAATTGATCCAGTACCAGTTATTTAAAAGGCCACATTTTCCTCCTTTGCATTTGATTTTCCTGTTGCATTTCTACACTCTTTGTTCTATTCCTTAACCAGTTTCTCTATTCATACAAAAATATCACAGTCTTAATTACTTTAGCTTTATAATTGATTTTGGTATAGATAGTTTCAACAATGAAGCTTTTCTTCCCCAAATGATTTTTCAGCTCTTCTTGATCCTGCATATTCATATACATTTATAAATTGTCTACCAAATTTCTGCAAAAAATCCTGATGGAAATTTAAAAAATTGAGATGCATTGATTTTACAGATTAATTTGAAAATATCTATATATTTATATTATTGAATTTTACAAATTATGAACATGGTGTATCTCAATTTCTTTTTGTTTCTTTTTATTGTACTCTTGTGTTTAGTTGCTCATTTTAAATAACTTTATTATTGGGTATTTGTTTTTAAAAATACTGTAAATGGTGTTTTTTGAAATAAACTTCTCTGTTGCTAGGTTATAAAATTACAATATATAGTCTTTATATAAAACTTCCTTGCTAAATTGACACATATTTCAAGTTTTTCTGGGTACTAAAAGAATTTTTAAATCAAACTTTCTGAAAACAATTCTAAAGACTTCCTTCTTTTGTCCCATTGAACTGACAAGTTCCTTTAGTACAGTTTTGAATAGAAGTGGTGATGACAGGTATTCTCTTCTTGTTCCTGATCTCCAGAGAAAGTATTTGTCATGTGTCTTTAGCACTATTCACAATAGCAAAGACTTGGGACTAACCCAAATGCCCATCAATGATGGACTGGTTAAAGAAAATGTGGCACATATACACCATGAAATACTATGCAGCCATAAAGAAGGATGAGTTCATGTCCTTTGCAGGGACACAGATAAAGTTGGAAACCATCATTCTCAGCAAACTAACACAGGAACAGAAAACCAAACACTGCATATTCTCACTCATAAGTGGGAGTTGGACAATGAGAACACATGGACACAGGGAGGGGAACATCACACACCGGGGCCTGTCATGGGGTGGGGGCTAGGTGAAGGATAGCATTAGGAGAAATACCTAATGTAGATGATGGGTTGATGGGTGCAGCAAACCACCATGGCATGTGTATACCTATGTAACAAACCTGCATGTTCTGCACATGTATCCCAGAACTTAAAATATAATTTTTAAAAAAAGAAGAAGAAGAAAGTATTTGTCAGAGGTGTTTGAACCAGAGTGATTCCATCTTGGATAGGGGTTGGGTAAAATAAGGCTGAGACCTACTGGGCTGCATTCTCAGGAGGTTATGTGACAGGATGAGATAGGAGGTTCACACAAGATACAGGTCACAAAGATCTTGCTGATAAAACAGGATGTCATAAAGAAGCCAGCCAAAACTGACCAAAACCAAGATGGTGAGAAAAGTGGTGACCGCTGGTCCTCCTCACTGCTCATTGTATGCTACTTATAATGCATTAACATGCTAAGATACACTCTCACCAGTGCCATGACAATTTACAAATGCCGTGGCGACGCTGAGAAGTTACGCTACATGCTCTAAAATGGGGAGGAAACCTCATTTCCAGGAATTGCCCATCCCTTTCCTGAAAAACTCATGAGTAATCCACCATGTGAGCAGCATATAATCAAGAAATAACTGTAAGTATATTCAGTTGAGCAGCCCATGCCTATGGAGTAGTCATCCTTTATTTCTTTACTTTCTTAATACACTTGTTTTCACTTTACTCCATGGACTCTCCCTGAATTCTTCCTTGTGTGAGGTCCAAGAACCCTCTGTTGGGGTCTGGATTGAAACCCCTTTCTGCTAACATACTCAGTCAACGTTTTACTGTTGATTATGATGTTTGCTGTTGGGGTTTTTTTGTAGATATTGTTATCACATTAAGAAAAAATTTCTTCTATTCCAGTTTCCTAAAGTGATTTTTAAAAAACCATAAATGGGTATTGAATTTTGTCTCTTTTGTATTGAATAGGATAATCCAATGATTTTTTTTCATATTTTTGTTAAATTGGTAAAATACATTAATTGATTTTAAAATGTTAAGACATTTTATACCTGTAATAAGTTCTACTTAGTTAAAATATGTTATCTTTGTGGTATGCCACTGGATTCAATTTGCTAATATTGGAATAATTTTTGAAACTATGTTTATGAGTTATTGGTTTATAGTTTTTTTCTCTAATAATACTGTCAGGTTTCTAAGTATGTTAAGAATTCTTTCCATTTTTTTCCTGTTCTCTAGAAGGGTTTGTATAGTATTGATAATGTTTATCCCTTATCTAAGAAAATTGAATCAAAGTCTTTGGCACTAGAAGTCTATAAGAACATCCGAAATCCTGGGATGAATATACTGTTTGAATAGGCAAGTTTCTACTTAGAGAGAAACACTAATGGAGAAAAGATGTGGGGAAAACAAAAAATGCTATGAGTTAGCACTTCTATTTAAATTCCCAGGCAAATCTTTAACAGTAGATAGTCACAGGGCTGTACAAGAAGGCACTAGGACCTATATTTTGGTTTTAAGATAAAGGGAAAAAAAAAACCTTGCTAACTACAACTTTGGAATGTACACCTACTGACTGCTAAACTTTATAATAAAGTTTTACTAAATATTTGTACTTTTGTAAGTTACTTAACTTCCTCGTCCTTCAGTTTCTGTCATGGGAAAAATTGAGATAACAGTACATTTCTCACAGTATTTTCTCATGGTAATGATTGAATGAAGTAACAGACAGACAGACACACACACACACACACACACACACACACACATATGCATCTGCATCTGGCTTTTAGACAGTGCTCAATAAATGGTGCAGTCATTGTTTTTATTAGTTATTATTATGAAGTCATAAACAAATCAAGGCAAGAATTTATGTTTTATAATTTTTGCTTCTGTCCGTGTCTATTTAAATATTTTGTTCATAATCAATGCCATGCTAAACAATACTGAAAATGAATAAATAAAAATGTTGGGGGGATTCTGCAGTACAAAATGTTCTCATCAGCATTGATCACAGAAAACAAATAAATTTAAAAAAACAGTAAATTCTTTTCACCTGTGTGAAACCATCATAGACCATCCTATCTGATGCAGGTTAAATAAGAATTTCATAAAGCTCTATGATGCAAGTCACTTTAAAGCTTCTGATCCTCATGGGGACATCAAGATGGCTGACTAGAGAGGCATTTGCCACTTGCTTCCTCCACAAAATAGTAAGTAGATAATCATACTTCACATAGAGCATCCAAGGGAGAACACTGGACTTCAGCAGAAAAGTGATGGGAAACCCTATAGGCACAGAAGCAAAGGGATGAGAGGATGGTCTGGGCCAGGATTGGCTGAGAGCCAAGAGACACTTCCCAGTGTGGGGAAAGACTAAGTGAGAGATCCCCAGTGGTCCACATTCCCATGGTGGACTCCTGCAATTCTAGTCGTGAGAGAGCCCCTGGACCCTTGTGAGCCCTGAGGCTGGTATAGGGTGTGGCTACGAGTTCACATGACAATATTGCTCCAGACAGAGAGCTCACATTAGGTCCCACACATCCCCTGACCCCCAAGTGGCTGCAGCATGGTGCCGTTTTGAGAGCCCAGCCTCAAACAAACTGCACCTGCCCTGGGGCCCAACAGTGACTGCATCATTCCTAGAGCTCTACTGACATCTCTTTATGTCCACCCAGAGGGCTTCAGTGGCACAATGCTGGTTGGACCAAGTGGAGTGGCAGGCTATGCAGCACTCTAGTACACACAGTGTCCTGCACCCCGGGGAATGAGTAGTGCATCTGAGTGTGTGTAATAGTGTAGTCTCTGTATGATTTCTTTGGCTGTAAACAGCAACAGTAGTGTCTGTAATTTCACTAGTGCCTTAGGCCATAGCTGTTGGTGTGGACTGTGATGAACACAGATATATAATACAAAGAAATCAGAAAAACAATTCAGGATATGAATGAAAAATGCACCAAAGAGATACACAAAAGAACCACACAGAAATCCTGGAGCGGAAGAATTCAATGAGTGAAATTAAAACATTCAATTAAGAGGTTATAAATAGACTGGATTAAGTAGAAGAAAGAAATTCAGAACTAGAAGAGAGGTCTTTTGAAATAACCCAGTCAGACACATACACGCACACACACACACTCACACACAAACGGCTGCAGAATACACATTCTTTTCATCAGCACGTGGAACATTCTCCAGGAGAGACCATATGTTAAGACACAAAACAACTCTCAGCAAATTTTAAAAATCAAAACCATATCAATATATCCTCAGACCACAATAAAATAAAACTAGAAATAAACAACAGGAATTTTGGAAACTGTATAAATACATGGAAATTAAACAATGTGCTAATGAACGACCATTGGGTCAAGGAAGAAATTTTAAAAAATTAAAAATTCTTGAAACAAATGTATATAGAATTGCAACACCTATGAAATATAGCACAAACAGTAATGAAAGTTTATAACAATAAATACCTACATCAAAAAAGTAGAAAGATTTTGACTAAACAATCTAATGATGCACCTCAAGGAACTAAATGCGAGAACAAACCAAACCCCAGATTAGTAGAAGAAAAGAAATAAGATTATAGCAGAACTAAATAAAATACACACTAAAATAATACAAGGAATCAACAAAACAAAAAGCTATTTTTTGAAAACATAAACAAAATCAGTAAACTACTAGCTAGACTAACCAATAAAAAAAGAGAGAGGAGCCAAATAAACAAAATCAGAAAGAAAAAGGATACATTACAACTGGTACCACAGAAGTACCAAGGATCATCACAGAATTATGAAAAACTATTTGCTAACAAACTGGAAAACTTAAAGAACAAATTCCTGGACACATAGAACCTGCCAAGATTGAGTCAGGAGGAACTAGAACACCAGGCTGGGTGTAGAGGCTCATGCCTGTAATCTCAGCAATTTGGGAGGCTGAGGCAGGAGGATTGCTTGAGGCCAGAAGTTCAAGACCAGCCTGGGCAACCTAGTGAGACACTGTCTCTAAAACAAGTTAAAAAAAAAAAAATTAGGCAGACATGGTGGCATGTGCCTGTAGTCTTTATTACTTAGGAGGCTGAAGCAAAAGGATTACCTGAGCCCAAGATTTTGAGGTTGCAATGAACTATGATTATGTCACTTTCCAGGCTGGGGAACAGAGCAAGGCCCTCCCTCAAAACAAACAAAACCACTGAGCAACCCATAAAAATAGCACAAAAGGGCTGGGCATGGTTGCTCACGCCTGTAATCCCAGCACTTTGGGAGGCTGAGGCAGGCAGATCACGAGGTCAGGAGTTCGAGACCAGTCTGGCCAACATAGTGAAACCCCGTCTCTACTAAAAATACAAAAATTAGCTGGATGTGGTGGTGTGTGCCTGTAAACCCAGCTACTTGGGAGGCTGAGGCAGGAGAATCGCGTGAACCCGGGACACTGAAGTGGCAGTGAGCCGAGATCGTGCCTTTGCACTCCAGTCTGAGCGACAGGGCAAGGCTCCATCTCAAAAAAAAAAAAAAAAAAAAAAAAAAAAAAAAAAAAAAAAATTGATCAGTAATAAGAGTCTCCCAACAAAGAAAAGCCCAGCACCTGATTGCTTCACTGCTTAATTCTACCAAACTGATAAAGAAGAACTAAACACTAATTATCTTTAATTAATTTCAAAACAAAAATTGAAAACATGGGAATTCTCCCTAACTCGTTCTACAAGACCAACATTATCCTTACACCAAAACCAGACAAAGATACCAACAAAAAAGAAAACTATATGCCAATATCTCTGATGAACATAGACACAAATATTCTCAATAAAATACTAGCAAACTGAATCCAATAGCACTTCAAACAGATAATACACTGTGATCAAGTGGGATTTATACCCCGAATGCAAGAATAGTTCAACATAGGCAAATCAATAAATGTGATATATCACACCAAGGAGAATGAGGTATAAAAACCATATGATTATCTCAATAGATGCAGAAAATGCTTTTTATAAAACTTTATATCCCTTCATGGTAAAAACTCTTAACAAACTATGTATAGAAGTAACATCTCTCAACATAATAAAGGTCATATATTGCAAACCCACAATTAACATTATACGAAATGGGGAAAGCAGAAAGCCTTTTTCTCTAAGAACTGGTACAAGACAAGGATGCCCACTTTCACTACTCCTATTTAACATAGTACTGGAAGTCCTAACAGGAGCAATCATGTGAGGGAAAAAAATAAAAGGCATCCAAATTGGAAAAGAGGAAATCAAATTGTCCTTGTTTGCATATGACATGTTTTATATATAGAAAAACTAAAGACTTCACTAAAAACCTTTAGATCTGGTAAATAAATTTAATAATCAGCATACAAAATCATTAGCATTTCTAGACACCAATAATGAACTAGCTGAAAAAGAAATCAAGAAGGCAATCCTATTTACAATAGCTACAAAAAAAGGACTATATAGGAATAAATTTACCAAAGAGGTAAGAGATCCCTACAAGAAAAACTATGAGACACTGATGAAAGAAATTGAAGAGGACACAAATAGATGGAAAGACATCCAATGATAAGGGATTAGAAGAATTAATGTAGTTAAAATGACTGAACTACTTAAAAGAATCTACAGATTCAACGCAATCCCTATCAAAATACCAAAGGCAATTTTCAGAGAAATAGATAAACACCCTAAAATTTCTATGGAACCACTAAAGATGCCAAATAGCTAAAGCAATCCTGAGCAATAGGCTATAGTAACCCAAACCGCATAGTATTGGTATAAAAACAAACACATAGACCAATGGAACAGAATAGAGAACTTAACATAAATTCATGTATTTACAACCAATTTATTGACAGAGGCACCAAGAGCACACACTGGGGAAAAGACAACTGATATGGTTTGGCTCTGTGTTCTCACTCAAATCTCATCTGGAATTGTAATTCCCACGCTTCGAGGGAGGCACCTGTAATTCCGACGTGTGGAGGGAGAAAGGTGATTGGATCATGGGGGGTGGCTTCCCCCACGCTGTTCTCGTGAAAGTGAGTGAGTTCTCACGAGATCTGTTAGTTTTATAAGACTCTTCCCCCTTCATGGTTCTCTCTCTCTTGTTCTTTCTCACCTACTGCTATGTAAGACATGCCTGCTTCCCTTTCCACCATGACTGTAAATTTACTAAGGCCTCCCTACTCATGCCAAATTGTGAGTATGTGAGTAAATTACACCTCTTTCTACATAAATTGCCCAGTCTCAGGGAAGTTTATTTATTTATTTATTTATTTATTTATTTATTTATTTAAGGCAGAGTTTCACTCTTGTCGTCCAGGCCGGAGTGCAACTGTGCAATCTCGGCTCACTGCAACCTCTGCCTCTCAGGTTCAAACGATTCTCCTGCCTCAGCCTCCTGAGTAGCTGGGATTACAGGCATGCACCACCACGCCCAGCTAATTTTTGTATTTTTATTAGAGACGAGCTTTCGCCATGTTGGCCAGGATGGGAAGTTTTTAATAGCAGTGTGAAAACAGACTAATACAAGAACCTCTTCAATAAATGATTCTGGGAAAACTGGATATCCATATTTAACAAAATGGAAGTAGACATATGTCAATTACAACGTACACAAATCAAATCAAAATGAATTAAAGACTTAAATTTAAGGCCCAGAGCTATAAAACTACTAGTAGAAAACAGAAGGAAAATACTTCAGGACCTTGGTTTAGGCAAAGATTTTATGTGCAAGACCTCAGAAGTATAGGCAACAAAAACAAAAATAGACAAATGGGGTTAAGCTAAATAAAAAGGTTTCTCCATAGCAAAGGAAACCATCAACAGAGAGATGAAATAACCTGTAGAATGAAAGAAAATATTTGCAAACTATTTATTTAACAAGGTGCTAATATCCAGAATATACAAGTAAGTCAATCAAACATCTCAATGGAAAAAAAAAATCTCTTTAAAACGTGGGCAAAAATATGAAGATCTGAACAGACATTTCTCAAAAGAAGATATACAGGTGTCCAATAAGTATACGAAAAAAATGCATCAAAGTCAGGGAAATGCAAATCAAAACCACAATGAGATATCATCCCACCCCAGTTAGAATGACTCTTATCAAAGAAACTAAAACAACACATACTGGTAAACATGTATTGAAGAAGGAATTCTTATACACTGTTGGTTGAAATGTAAGTTAGTATAGCCACTATGAAAAACAGCATGACAGTTTCTCAAAAAACTAAAAATAAAAATACTCTATGATCCAGCAATCCCACTACCGGATGTTTATCCAAAGAAAGAATTGCAGTATATCAAAGGGATACCCACACATGTTTACTGAAACGCTATTTAAAATGGTAAAGATGTGGGATCAACCTAGGTAGCTGCCAACAAACGAATGAATAAAGAAAAAGTGGTATATATACACAATGGAATACTATTTGGCCATACTAATGAAACCTTATTATTTCAGCAACATGATGGAATTGGAGGCCTTTATGGGTTTTTACTTGGAGACAGGTTCTTACACTGTTACTCAAGCAGGAGTGCAGTAGCACAATCAGCTTACTGTAGCCTTGAACTCCTGGCCTCAAGCAACCCTCCCACTCCAACCTCCTGAGTAGCTAGGACTAAAGGTGCATGCCATCACACATGGCTAATATTTTTTAATTTTTTTTTTGAGAGACAGGGTCTCTGTATATTGACCTGGCTTATCTTGAACCCCTGGCCTCACATGATCGTCCCACCTCAGCCTCCCGAAGCACTGGGATTACAAGCATGAGCCACCCTACCTAGTCTGAAGGTCATTAGGTGAAGTGAAATAAGCCAGGCACAGAAAGACAGTGTTCTTATTCGTATTCACATGTTCTTACCTGTGTATGGGAGCTTAAAAAATTAATCTCATGGAGATAGAGTTGGATGATAGTTACCAAAGGCTGAGAAGAGTATGTGTGTAGACGGAGGGTAATGAAGAGTGATTGGTTAATGGGTATAAACATACAGATAGATGAAATAAGATCTAATGTTCAATAACAGAGTAGGGTGACTATAGTTAACAACAATGAATTGTATATTTCAAAACAGCTAGAAGAGAGGTCTTGAACACAGAAATGATAAATGCTTTAGGTGAGGGATATTCTAAATACTCTGACTTGATTATTACATATTCTATGCATGTAACAAAATATTACATATATCCCATCAACATGTACAAATATTATGTATCAATTTTAAAAAGCCCCTTCTGATCCTTATTTTCCCTTCAGAAGCATGGGACAATGATTGGAGGAATCAGAAATACTTATTATAAAAGATTAGATGTAGTGGATTTGAAATTGATATTTAAACTAGCATGTACTATGTGATCGTGGCTTACTTAATTTTCCATAATGGATCCCATGATGTAAAAAGGGAGAAATAAACTATTTGTATGCAAAGAAACTTCTGTCTGTATTATTTATTCTAATTCATCTTTTTATGCACTGTTTGAACAAATTGGCAAATAACTTGGCATGATCAGAAATCCTTGTCCCATAAAGACATGTTATTGACCGGGTGATATAAATGGCAAAGGTGTTGAGATTTCTAAAAATAAATGGTCTCTTTTTAAAAGGCACTTTTTTTTTCTGTTTCATAAGTGTAATTTGTCCTTGACAGCTTTAATCCAAATCTTACATTGGTTTTTAGGCAGAGTTCAATAATAAAGGAACAGATGTTTAAATCTCGTTGCTCACAGTAGAAATTAATTATGCTAAGTTACTGCTACCTTTTGGTTCCAGAAAAACATTCAATAGTGAAGCTTAAAGGACAACTAAAATATTATAAAATAGTATGTGCTCTCCTTATAAAATATTTTGTGATTATGTCATCCAAACAATGATACCCACAGAAAATCGATGTTAAGGTTTATAACAACAAGAGTTATCCAGGAAATTACAGGGAGCACTTGAAGAGCTAGACAAGGTAAGAATATAATTTTGTCATCAAAATAGTAAATGAGAGATTTATGTTTTGCTGGGCTTTAGATTCTAGTCATCCAAACAAATTCTATAAAAATATGATATCTGCAATTCAAGGACAAATTATTGTGTGACTAGGGAAAAGAAGGCAAGCAAAAATTATATGAGTTACATAAATCCCAGTTATCCATGAAATAGCTATGGTGTTTCCTATTTGCCTTATTATTTTATGGACATTACTGGCTTATGGAACTGAATACTATTTTATTTTTCAGCAAATCTTTAATTATTTTCACTTCAAAACCTTTTAAAGAACAACCAAATTTAATAAGATGGAGATTTCATTTAATGGAATTAATACTGACAACATGGAAAAAGTATTTAGTAATTTTCCTTAAAAGTATGCTCCTCTTAGTGACTGTAGATGCTGCTGTTTGCTGAATGAAAAGGAGCAGGCAAACTCCATTGTGATATTTACTAAATTCTTTTTTTAAAAATACAAAAATCTACAAAATTTGATTTTCCAAAAAACTTAACCTAAAACTGCCTATGCATTGTATAGAAATTAAGTTTAATTTTTTTTTCATTTTGAAAGTCATTAGCTTGAACTATATTTTCAGTGCAGATAGAACTTTTAACACATGGAAATTCACATGAAGTCTTGCTAAGTGTCAGTCTGTGTGGCTGTAAGGAATACTTGAAGCTAGATAATTCATAATGAAGAGGTTTGTTTGGCTCATGGTTCTGAATATTATATATTCTTGTCACATTCTATTGGGCATGTCATTTTTGCACATCAATTTTTCTATACCTAGGACAGTTCCTGTTGTATAATAGGTGCTAAATAAATAACTATTTAATTAAGAAATTTTAAGCAATCTTATTGAAAAAACAGTTAAGTAAAATGGAAGTCCCTAAACCTAGTTTCCCATGAGGGAAAACAATACACAGTGCAACTAACTTGTAACAGATTTGGCTCCTTAAGTGCTTTTTCACTTTTCTTTAAGAATCTCACTTGTCTAAGTCCAAATTACACATCAGCTTTTGAAAGCATGAACCAGCCATCTGCTTTCATGTTTAAAACAGATCTAAGAAAGAAAATATTTCATAAGTTTGTATTTTATTTTGAAACTTTTATTTTGAGATAAATGTATATTCACATGCAGTTGTAAAAAATATACAGAGATTCCATGTACTCTTTACTCAGTTTCCCCCAGCAATAACATCTTGTAACACTATAGTATAATATCACAACCAAGATATTGCTATCAGTACAGTCAACACACAAAGCATTTCCATCACAAGGATCTTTCATGTTCTCCTTGTATCACCAAACCCACTTTACTCTCACCATCACCACCTTCTTATCCCCTTGCAAACATGAATTTGTTATTTATTTGTATAACTTTGTCATGTCAAAAAGTGTTTTATTAATGAAATTATGTAGTATGTAACCTTCTGCTATATATATTTTTTACTTAGCATGATTATCTGGAGGTTTGTCAGGTGGTTCTTTGTATTGATAGTCCATTACTTTTTATTGCTGAGTAATTTTTCCTGGTATGGATGTACCGTGGTTTGTTTAACCATTCACCCACTGAAGGAATCCGAGTTTTTTTCTAGTTTTCAGCTATTATAATAAAGTTGCTATAAAAATTCACGTACAGGCTTTTTGTGCCAACATTAGTTTTCATTCCTCTGAAATAAACACTTAGGGGGTGCAACTGTTGTATGGTATGGTAATGACAAGCTTATTTTTTTCTTATGTAATTGCCAAACTGTTTTCCAAAGTGACTGTATCATTTTATATTCCCAATGACAATGCATGATTGACCAAGCTGCTCTGCATTTACGTCAGCATTTGTCACTGTCAGTATTTTTTATTTTAGCCATGTGGTAGGTATGTAGCAGTATCTCATTAGGCTTTTCATTATTATATTCCTAATGACTAATGATGTTAAACATTTTCATGTACTTAGTTGCCATCTGTATATCCTTTGGTGAAAATATTTTAAGTTTATTTTGCCTATATTCTAACTGGATTGTGTTTTTACTGTTGATTTTGGAGAGTTCATTATATATTTTCAGTCCTATTCTTTTGCCAGATATGTGGTTTGCAAATATTCTCTCTCAATCTGTATTTTTTCTTTTCTTTCTCTTAACAGAATTTTTCACAGGACAGAATTTTTCATTTTTTTGAATTCTAATTTATCATTTTTTTCTTTTATAGATAACACTTTTGGTGTCATGTCTAAGAATTCTTTGCCTATCCCTAAATCCCAAATATTTTCTTCCATTTTTTTCTAAAAGTTTATGAATTTTATGTTCTGTATGTATGTCTGTAGTTCATTTTGAGTTAATTTTTGTTTAGGTTTGAGACGGGTCTAGTTTCACTTTTTTGGTGGGGGATGGCATTTGATGTGGAGTACTTGAGAACAATTTGTTGAAAATTCTCTGTTTCCTCCATTGAATTTCTTTTGCTCCTTTATAAAAAATTGGCTAGCCTTATTTGTGGCCTATTTCTGAGTTCTCCCTTTTGTTGCACTAATAGATCACTCTGTAAATACTATATGGTACTGATTATTATAGCTAACCAACAAGTCTTGAATTGGGTATACTGATTTCTCCCACTCTATTCTTTTTTCAATATTGTTTTAGCTATTTTTCTTCCTTTGCTCCTCATATAAATTTTGAATAATCTTTTCTATATGTACAAAAATTTAGACAGTAAATACTTTAAATCAGTATAGAAATTTGGTGGGGATTGACATCTTAACTATTTGCACATAATGTTTCTATTCATTTTTTAAAATTTTCTTTCTTTCTGCAGCATTTTGTAATTTTCAGCATATAGATCCTTGTTTAATGTAGCCACCTTCATCAGTTATCTTAGCTAGGTCTTCTGGATAACTTGCTGCAGCTTCTCCGTCAGTACCTGCTGCTTCACCTTGCACTTTTATGTTATGCAGACAATTCTCTTAAACTTCATGAACTGACCTCTGCTAGCTTCCAGATTTTCTTCTGCAGCTTCTTCACCTCTCTCAGCCTTCATAGAGTTGAGGAGAGTTAGAGCCTTGCTCTGGACTCAGCTTTGACTTAAGGGATATTGTGGCTGGTTTGATTTTCTATCTAGACCATTAAAACTTTCTCTGTATCAGCAGTAAGTCTTTCTTATCATTTGTATGTTCACTGGAGTAGCACTTTTAATTGCTTAGTGAAGTTTTTTCTTGGCATCCGGAATCTGTTTGGCACAAAAGGGATTGTTTTTGGCCTATTTTGGCTTTCAACATACCTTCCTCACTAAGCTTAATCATTTCTACCTTTTGATATAAAGTGAGCGATATGTGGCTTTTTCTTTCACTTCAACACGTAGAGACTACTGTAGAATTATTAATTGATCTAATTTCAATACTGCTGTGTCTCGGGGAATAGAGAGGCCAGAGGAGAGCAACTGGGGAATGGCTCTGGCCTCTGTGGTTTCTGATGAGAAATCTCCCATCCCTTGAATTGCTTTTTCTCTATAAAAATGGTGCTACAGTAACCAAAACAGCATGGTACTGGTACCAAAACAGAGATATAGATCAATGGAACAGAACAGAGCCCTCAGAAATAACACCGCATATCTACAACTATCCGATCTTTGACAAACCTGAGAAAAGCAATGGGGAAAGGATTCCCTATTTAATAAATGGTGCTGGGAAAACTGGCTAGCCATATGTAGAAAGCTGAAACTGGATCCCTTCCTTACACCTTATATAAAAATTAATTCAAGATGGATTAAAGACTTAAACGTTAGACCTAAAACCATAAAAACCCTAGAAGAAAACCTAGGCATTACCATTCAGGACATAGGCATGGGCAAGGACTTCATGTCTAAAACACCAAAAGCAATGGCAATAAAAGCCAAAATTGACAAATGGGATCTGATTAAACTAAAGAGCTTCTGCACAGCAAAAGAAACTACCATCAGAGTGAACAGGCAACCTACAAAATGGGAGAAAATTTTCGCAACCTACTCATCTGACAAAGGGCTAATATCCAGAATCTACAATGAACTCAAACAAATTTACAAGAAAAAAACAAACAACCCCATCAGAAAGTGGGCGAAGTATATGAACAGACACTTCTCAAAAGAAGACATTTATGCAGCCAAAAAACACATGAAAAAATGCTCACCATCACTGGCCATCAGAGAAATGCAAATGAAAACCACAATGAGATACCATCTCACACCAGTTAGAATGGCGATCATTAAAAAGTCAGGAAACAACAGGTGCTGGAGAGGATGTGGAGAAATAGGAAGACTTTTGCACTGTTGGTGCTACTGTAAACTAGTTCAACCATTGTGGAAGTCAGTGTGGTGATTCCTCAGGGATCTAGAACTAGAAATACCATTTGACCCAGCCATCCCATTACTGGGTATATACCCAAAGGACTATAAATCATGCTGCTATAAAGACACATGCACACGTATGTTTATTGCAGCACTATTCACAATAGCAAAGACTTGGAACCAACCCAAATGTCCAACAATGATAGACTGGATTAAGGAAATGTGGCACATATACACCATGGAATACTATGCAGCCATAAAAAAGGATGAGTTCATGTCCTTTGTAGGGACATGGATGAAATTGGAAATCATCATTCTCAGTAAACTATCGCAAGGACAAAAAATCAAACACCGCATGTTCTCACTCATAGGTGGAAATTGAACAATGAGAACACATGGACACAGGAAGGGGAACATCACACTCTGGGGACTGTTGTGGGGTGGGGGGAGGGGGGAGGGATAGCATTAGGAGATATACCTAATGCTAAATGACGAGTTAATGGGTGCAGCACACCAGCATGGCACATGTATACATATGTAACTAACCTGCACATTGTGCACATGTACCCTAAAACTTAAAGTATAAAAAAAGAACAAAAAAAAAAAGAATGGTGTCATTTCACCCTAGCTGCTTTCAATAATTTTTTCTTTGTCTTCAGTTTTCAGGAATTTCACTATTATGTATGTTGCTTTGCATTTCTTTGGGTTATACTGTTTGGGGTTTGCTCAGTGTCTTGAATCTGTGGATTTTTATTCTGCTGCCAACTTTGGGAAGTTTTCAGTCATAATTTCTTTGAATACTTTTTTTCGCCCCACCCTCCTTCTCCTCTTTTTCTGGAACACTGATGACACAATTGTTAGATATATTTATTATGTATACATTGGTCTGTGAGGCTTTCTTCATTTCTTCTTCTTTTTTTGGTCCACTTTCTGTTTTTCCGAAAGTGTAATTTGTATCTTTCTATCTTTGAGTTCACTGATTTTTTTCTTTTTCTCTCTGTTCTGTTTTTGAACCCATCTATTGAGAGTTTCTTTTGTTATTTTATTTTTCAGTTATATATTTCCATTTTAATATAAGTTCTTGACTTATGATGACTTATGATATTTCAACTTTCAGATGAGTTCACTGTGGATGCTAAATGCAGTTTTGACTTATGATATTTTTGACTTGCAATGGGCTATTAGGAATGTAATCCCACTATGAGTAGAGGAGTATCTGTATTCTATCACTTTGCTGAAAGTTCCTCTTTTCAAAATTTATTTCAAGCTTGTTTATAATGTTTGTTGAAATATTTCCTTTATTGTTGTCTTAAAATCTTCTTCAGAGAATTCTAACATCTCTATTTTCTCAGTATTCACTTCCTTTCCCACTCAGTATACTCTTTTTGTTATGACAAATGATTTTTGATTAAAAGCTAAATATTTGGGGTATTATCTTATAAGATTTCGAGTCTTATTTAAACTTCTTTTCATTGGCTTTTTCTGACAAGACTTCACCAGGGGAAGAGAAGGCACTCTGCCTCAATACTGCAAGATGTGGGAGGCAGTTACGTACAAGTCCAGGCTCCTTACTGAATCTTCAGTGACAGCTGACATGTGTGGGAATACTCCTCATTACTGCTCGCTGCACGGCCTCCACTAGCATCTGACTCTAGGTGGGTAGGGCGGACAGAAAAAGTGCTTGTTATTTATGGGTGTTGATGGAAGTCCTGACTCTGTGAGGCTTCCTCTGGCACCACTCCAGCAGTGAGGAGTAGGGTCTCCTCATTACTGCTGGGTAGGGATGAAAGTGCTAGCTTTCTACTTAGTCTTTCTGATACCACCTTCAGGGAGGAAGGCTTTGGGCTGCCTCATCAAGCCAGTTGAAAATGGAAGTCTAGGCTTCCCACTCAACCTTTGCTACTGTGAGTAGGGTCGGGCCACAGTTTTTTTTTTTTTTCTATGTGTTTGTCTGGAGTAAAACCATTATTGTTTAAAGTTTTATATCTTTCTAGACTATTTCTTTCACAGTCCTTGGGCTAGACAAAGAAGGATTTTGATTGGATATGTATAATATATCCAATCTCCATATATATATTGGAAATATATATATATATTTGTATATATGTATATACATATATATATGTATTTTTTGTCTATGCCCATTGGCATTTTTGGGTTACCAGTTTTTATTTTCAGCTCTAAGTCTACGATATATGAGCCAAAAACAAAACTGGGACTTACTACTATGTTGTTTCTTGGGTCCCAGGGTCCTTAATTGGCCGCCTTCTTCTCTCTACCTTTGAGGATCTTCTTGCGTTTGTTTATATATAATGTGTATGGTTTTTAACTGTACATAGTAAGAGATATTTTTTAAAAATGCATTCACAACTCCATCTTCCGGGAAGTGAACATTTTCTATAATGTTTTTAAAGTAGTACTCTTGAATATCCATGTGACTCCATAAACCAATTATAGAACCGTCTCAAAATAGATTGTGCTTAAAGATCCATGTTTAATCATTAGAATAACTGAAATAATTAGTCTATATGTGACCACTTTACCAATTTAATGTTCAAGGCATGTGAATGAAAAAAACAAGCAAACAAAAATAAATGTAATCCCCCAATACTAAGAATTAAGCTGTATAATAGTATAAAGCTCCTGCTGCTTATTTTTTGACATAACTACCCTGATATATTTTACGTACATTTCCATCCTACATATTATGTGTCTTCTGTTTGTTTGGATATTTCATATCTTCTTTGTGATTCAGTCTCATTTTATTAACTAGTATTTCTTTTCACAATTTTTAATACATAGTTATTTAAATGAACCAATTTATGGGTTAATGTTTTCTCTGGCTTCTATGCATCAGTAGCCATCTTCTTGCCATGAATCTCTTTTACCTGTAGGGAATGAATATTATAAGCTTCAGATCCAAAATGGGAGTGGAAATCCTGCTCATAATCTTTATTAGATATGCAAACTTGAGCAAACCCTTTAGTGTTCCTGAACCTATTTCCTTGTATATAAAATGGGGATAATAATGACCACATCATGATGTTGCATAGAGTAAGAAAAATGTGAAATCATTAAGCCAGTGCCCAGAATACGCCAGATGCCAAATAAATGTTAGTTCTCTTCCTTTCTCTCCTTAGTAATTAAATAAATACATGTAAATGAAAAAAGCTTTCTTGTGTGGACAATCTTTACGTTAACAAATCTCCTATCTCTGCTCCATTACTTTATTACTATCAAAACACACTGGGGGAGGGGTGGGATCCCTACATTTGTATTTTATTTTCTTTTATTAGTTTCTGCATTTTACTCTCAGTTTTTGCTCCTCTTATAATAGCTTAATATCCAAGTTATCTGAAGTTTCTATTTTCTTCTTTTACGGAGGGAAGAAGATATGATTTGGTATTAATTAAATCCCACAATGTTATTATATCTATACTTTTCATACAAAGACAGTAATATGTAATATGGTAGAAAGAGCAAAGCATTTTAAGGATTAAAAATTCTCTCTACATTTAGATAATAACTATGTCACATAAAGAAAACACCAAAAAGACTAAAAAGTTGTCAGTGGTTTTTCTCTCTTCTCTAAACTCTCTACTGCCATAGATGGGAAAAAGGAAGGAAGACTGTTAACATTTAAACATGAGAACATCAGAATTGATCCAAATAATTCTTTGTAACAATCGATATTTGTGCAAAGGTATTTTTACGAAAGTTAATAAAATTATTCATTTTTCACACTTTATGTGCACCTGTGCATAAGGAAAAAATAAAATGAATTGACTTTACACATGAGTGAATTTCTTTTGTTTATGACAGTTAGTCATGAGGACTCTAGTGCCCTAGGATTATTTTATAAAATAGAAAGTTTTTTTCTTGTTTGTTTGTTTTTGTTTTTTTCTGATGGCATAACACAACACAGTAACACTTGGATAGATGAAAAGCAGAACTGTTTGCTACTTACTGCTTCAAATAAGAGAAGGCTATGAGGCAGGGCCACTCTGGGAGTTGTGCTAAGGACAAGGTCACAGCAAACTGGAGCCAAAAGTGGGCAGCTTATGAATGGCAAGTGGGGTGGGTTTAGCTAGGTCTACCCCATCCATGTAAGTTGGTGAATTTAATTAATTTTGTGGGCTGTAGGGATAGGAGGTGTTTTTACTTCTTTACCATCTCTCCCTGGGATGAATAGGGAAGGTTTATACTAACCTGGAAGTGTGAGAGCTGGATAATGGGAAGTTGTTCCTGTGTGAACTTATCAGCTGCTTAAAAAGGAGAAATGATCCACTTTTCACCAAGACCTAAAAACTGGCTCAAGAAAGTATTTTTGAAACTACATTACGAGGGCCCACCTAGTTCAGTAGCAGGGCATGATGTACAATGATTAGTTGTGGTTTCTTGTTGAAAAATATCATTGTGTACATGATAGCATTTGGTAGAGATAACCATTTTAACATGACTATTCTAAATATAAAATAAGACTTTTAGGGTATATTTATCTATTGGTACTTATAGTTGTTTGGGCTTTGTATGATAATAGATAATACATTTTTTGTTTATTTGCTTGTTTGTTTGTTTTGAGACAGAGTCTCACCCTGTCACCCAGGCTGGAATGCAGTAGTGTGATCTCGGCTCACTGCAACATCCACCTTCCGGGTGCAAGAAACTCCCCTGCCTCAGCCTCCTGAGTAGCTGGGACCATAGGCGTGTGCCACCATGCCCAGCTAATTTTTGCATTTTTAGTAGAGACGGGGCTTTACCACGTTGGCCAGGCTGGTCTTGCCTCAGGCAATCCGCCTGCCTCGATCTCCCAAAGGGATTACTGGCGTGAGCCAATGTGCCTGGCCTGATAAAACATTTTTATATACTGATTAAAACACTAGTTTAATTTCTCCTCCTGCCCCAAAGATTAGCAGAAATATAATATGTAGTCATACCTTCTATAGAAAACTTAGTATAAGGAAAGCTTGTGAAGAAGTCAAGTGGGCTTTGCAGGACATTAGAAATGAAATTAAAAGTAAAATTAAAGTATTTTATTATTTGAATGCTTTCAATTGCTACAATTCTCCTTGACTCTCACTGAATAATGTTAGTTCTCCATTGAATAGTTTCCACTTGTGAAAAACCTCTTGATATGCTAAGTTTGAATATTGCCAAGACTTGCTTGTTTTTCTTGGTTTATTTGACAATTTGAAAAATAAATTTAAACAAAAGGTCCTTAGAGTGCTATGTTTCTATTTGCGTGGCTAAAATGGTTGTATTTTGGAAAAGGTGGTTTGGTCATTTCAATCGTCTTTGTGCATGAATCTGTTGACTGCATCATAACTCCAAGAGAATGATATACAATTGATTGAGAAGTTGGCCGGAGAAAACAGTTTGATTGCACAGGTGCCCTTGTCATTGGTGGGTGCAGGTGTGACTTTTAATTATGTCTGTATAAATTGCTGGATTGACCTTGCATTTCTGCTATTTTTTCAACTGTTAAATTTATAAAGCCTTGTATTGGCTATTGTTCGTTCAATTGCCTCAGACATAGTTTTTATTAAGGCCAAACTTGATGTGGGCCAAAATTGTTGATAGCTTCCAGAATGAAGACTCTTTTGTGTAGTTGAGAATTAGATGGCATGTAAAAGGGGTGAAGGAAAGTGATTTTACAAAAAGATGCTAAGGAA
Source organism: Gorilla gorilla gorilla (assembly GCF_029281585.2). Lineage (NCBI taxonomy): Eukaryota > Metazoa > Chordata > Mammalia > Primates > Hominidae > Gorilla > Gorilla gorilla. The sequence continues at coordinate 187,435,219 of NC_086017.1, read as the reverse complement.
ATGTTGAGAATAGATGCAGATGCTAGTACTACTTTCTTTCTGTCTACATTGTTCCTTATTACTCTTTGCCTTCTTTCATAGTATTTTCTAATAAATGCTAATGATAATAGCAACAGTGGCAAATGCATTAGCATAAACTACTGTGTAATCTTATATAACTACATGTTATTTATCAGGTGGATTAAACATAGAATTTATAAAGATATATTTTCTATTGATTTTGGGAGGTGGAGATAAAATGGATTTCTTTAAAAAGCAAGAGAAATCTGATATACTGGGGGAAAAAAGTCTACTATACTAAAGCAAATGTTCTCTTTCCTTTGTCCAGGGAACTAAATTTTTCTGATGTAAAGCCAACTGCTGGAGAGAGATTCACTGGGGATCACTTCTGTTGAAGGAATAAGACGAGTTTGTGAAAAATTTTGAAACTCTATTAGAGGATTTGGATGCAGTGTGCAGTGTCAGCTATTGTAACACTTTATAGTTGAAATGCACATAATATATATTACTGTTATAAAATGCCTTGCTGTGAATATTAAATAAAAACAGCCTAGATAAAGTGGAGAGGTTACTAAACAAGATATGTGGATTTACAGAACATCATTCTTGTTCCAAATATAATAAAGATATACAAACCAATATTTATTCCTTTAAATGTAATAAATACTTTCTAAGCACCTACATCTTTTACTTTCTATTTTAAAGACTATATTAACTTCCAGTGAGAACTGATACTGATTCCTTTTCTTTTGTGTAGGCCATGGATATTACCATATGATTAAGTGACTTTCTCTGTAAGATTGTAATGTTAATGAATAGGACTCTTTCTCTTTGAGTTATAAATGTCTCTGGTTGCCTTAACATGCATCATTCCTCCATATATTTACATACTGATTCAGTTAAGACTTTGAATGGTATAAACTTTATCCAGTTTGCTATCCAGTTATAGATCTTGAAGGGGAAACAAATCCCTGAACATTTTCATCATTCTTCTAAGACTGAGTTTAAGAACAAATTTCTCCTGGTGTTTGTCTCCAAATTCCTGAAGCCTGATTTGCAATTTTTTTTTTTTTTTTTTGCATTACATTCACCACCTAATATATATTTCTTCCAACAGAGAATTGCCCAATAATCATTTGTTGGCTGTTTTTTAATGAAGATGGGTCGCACCCATCTTTGGTGATAAGTGTCATAAGTTGCAAATAACTGGCACTTGGATCTTCCAACCTAACTTTTGCAATATGTCAATGTTTTCAAGAGCCATGAAATGAACATCCTGAAATAGGAATCAAATTCCTGAAATCTATTAAGAAACTGATTTTGCTGTTTTCATAGATTTTCAGTGAAGACAGAATGCTTTTAACTTAAGAGGCAATATAGTTTGGAGACAGAACATGACCAAAGAATTTATTTTTTAAAATTGATACATAATATTTTACATATTTATGGGGGTATCTTTCGTTGCATGCATAGAACAGGTAATGTTCAAATCAAGGTATTTGGAGTACCCATCATCTTAAACATTGATCATTTCTATGTGTTGGGAACATTTCAAATTTGTGACTGAGGAATTCCTTGCAATATGAAATTCAGAAGCCTATTAAAACCACAGTCACAGTAGGCTTTTATGTTTTAAACAAAATAACTAGAGCAGTCTGTGTGTTAGATTCACAATCCTGAGTGAAATTTACTCTGACAAGAAAATCACTGAGCAGGGTTAAATGATTTGCCATTATTTTAGAAGTGGAAAGAGATATTAAATACTTATGTAATACAAGTATAAAGAAATGTCCAAAAAATTTGACATGCACTTCTGTATATATAAGAAATGGAGTGATAAGGGATTATAGAGACACACTGTCAGGCCTCTGAGCCCAAGCCAAGCCATCGCATCTCCTGTGACTTGCACGTATATGCCCAGATGGCCTGAAGTAACTGAAGAATCACAAAAGAAGTGAAAATGCCCTGCCCCACCTTAACTGATGACATTCCACCACAAAAGAAGTGTAAATGGCCGGTCCTTGCCTTAAGTGATGACATTACCTTGTGAAAGTCCTTTTCCTGGCTCATCCTGGCTCAAAAAGCACCCCCACTGAGCACCTTGCCACCCCCACTCCTGCTCGCCAGAGAACAAACCCCCTCTGACTGTAATTTTCCTTTATCTACCCAAATCCTATAAAACGGCCCTACCCTTATCTCCCTTCGCTGACTCTCTTTTCGGACTCAGCCCGCCTGCACCCAGGTGAAATAAACAGCCATGTTACTCACACAAAGCCTGTTTGGTGGTCTCTTCACACGGACGTGCATGAAATTTGGTGCCATGACTCAGATTGGGGGACCTCCCTTCGGAGATCAATCCCCTGTCCTCCTGCTCTTTGCTCCGTGAGAAAGATCCACCTACGACCTCAGGTCCTCAGACTGACCAGCCCAAGAAACATCTCACCAATTTCGAATTCAGTAAGCGGCCTCTTTTCACTCTCTTCTCCAGCTTCCCTCACTATCCCTCAACCTCTTTCTCCTTTCAATCTTGGTGCCACACTTCAATCTCTCCCATCTCTTAATTGAAATTCCTTTCATTTTCTGGTAGAGACAAAGGAGACATGTTTTATCCGTGGACCCAAAACTCCTGCGCCAGTTATGGAATGGGAAGGCAGCCTTCCCTTGGTGTTTAATCATTGCAGGGATGCCTCTCTAATTATTCACCCACGTTTCAAAGGTGTCAGACCACGCAGGGACGCCTGCTTTGGTCCTTCACCCTTAGTGGCAAGTCCCGCTTTTCTGGGGAAGGGGCAAGTACCCCAACCCCTTCTCTCCTTGTCTCTACCCCTTCTCTGCTTTTCTGGAGGAGGGGAAGTACCCCTCAACCCCTTCTCCTTCACCCTTAGCGGCAAGTCCTGCTTTTCTGGGGGAGGGGCAAGTACCCCTCAACCCCTTCTCCTTCACCCTTAGCAGCAAGTCCCGCTTTTCTAGGGGGCAAGAACCCCCCATCCCTTATTTCTGCACCCCAACCTCTTATCTCTGTGCCCCAATTCCTTATTTCCATGCCCCAACCCTTTCTCTGCTTTTCGGGAGGGCAAGAAACCCCTACCCCTTCTCTGTGTCTCTACTCTTTTCTCTGGGCTTGCCTCCTTCACTATGGGCAAGCTTCCACCTTCCATTCCTCCTTCTTCTCCCTTAGCCTATATTCTTAAGAACTTAAAACCTCTTCAACTCTCACCTGACCTAAAATCTAAGAGTCTTATTTTCTTCTGTAATGCCACTTGACCCCAATACAAACTCGACAGTAGTTCTGAATAGCCGGAAAATGGCACTTTCAATTTTTCCATCCTGCAAGATCTAAATAATTCTTGTCGTAAAAGGGGCAAATGGTCTGAGGTGCCTGACGCCCAGGCATTCTTTTACACATCAGTCCCTTCCTAGTCTCTGTGCCCAATGCAACTCATCCCAAATCTTCCTTCTTTCCCTCCTGCCTGTCCCCTCAGTTCCAACCCCAAGCGTTGCTAAGTCTTTCTAATCTTCTTTTTCTACAGACCCATCTGACCTCTCCCCTCCTCGCCAGGCCAAGCTAGGTCCCAATTCTTCCTCTGCCTCTACTCCTCCACCCTGTAATCTTTTTATCGCCTCCCCTCCTCATACCTGGTCCGGCTTACAGTTTCATTCTGTGACTAGCCCTCCCCCACCTGCCCAGCAATTTACTCTTAAAAAGGTGGCTGGAGCCAAAGGCATAGTCAAGGTTAATGCTCCTTTTTCTTTATCCCAAATCAGAAGCATTTAGGCTCTTTTTTATCAAATATAAAAACCCAGCCTAGTTCATGGCTCCTTCAGCAGCAACCCTGAGACGCTTTATAGCCCTAGACCCTAAAAGGTCAAAAGGCCATCTTATTCTCAATATACATTTTATTACCCAATCTGCTTCCGACATTAATTAAAACTCCAAAAATTAGAATCTGGCCCTCAAACCCCACAACAGGACTTAATTAACCTCATCTTCAAGGTGTAAAATAATAAAAAAAAAAAAGTTGCAATTCCTTGCCTCCACTGTGAGACAAACCCCAGCCACATCTCCAGCACACAAGAACTTCCAAATGCCTGAACCGCAGCGGCCAGGCGTTCCTCCAGAACCTCCTCTCCCAGGAGCTTGCTACAAGTGCTAGAAATCTGGTCACCAGGCCAAGGAATGCCTGCAGCCCAGGATTCCTCCTAAGCCGCGTCCCATCTGTGTAGGACCGCACTGGAAATCGGACTGTTCAACTCACCTGGCAGCCACTCCCGGAGCCCCTGGAACTCTGGCCCAAGGCTCTCTGACTGACTCCTTCTTGGCTTAGCAGCTGAAGACTGATGCTCCCTGATTGCCTCGGAAGCCCTGTAGACCATCACGGATGCCGAGCTTTAGGTAACTCTCACAGTGGAAGGTAAGCCCATCCCCTTCTTAATCAATACGGAGGTTACCCACTCCACATTACCTTCTTTTCAAGGGCCTGTTTCCCTTGCCTCCATAACTGTTGTGCGTATTGACAGCCAGGCTTCTAAACCTCTTAAAACTCCCCAACTCTGGTGCCAACTTAGACAATATTCTTTTATGCACTCTTTTTTAGTTATCCCCACCTGCCCAGTTCCCTTATTAGGCTGAGATATTTTAACCAAATTATCTGCTTTCCTGACTATTCCTGGACTATAGCTGCATCTCATTGCTGCCCTTCTTCCCAATCCAAAGCCTCCTTTGCATCCTCCTCTTGTATCCCCCCACCTTAACCCACAAGTATAAGACACCTCTACTCCCTCCTTGGCGACCGATCACGCACCCCTTACCATCTCATTAAAACCTAATAACCCTTACCCTGCTCAACGCCAATATCCCATCCCGCAGCACGCTTTAAAAAGATTAAAGCCTGTTATCACTCGCCTGCTACAGCATGGCCTTTTAAAGCCTATAGACTGTTCTTACAATTCCCCCATTTTACCTGTCCTAAAACCAGACAAGCCTTACAAGTTAGTTCAGGATCTGCGCCTTATCAACCAAATTGTTTTGCCTATCCACCCCGTGGTGCCAAACCCATATACTCTCCTATCCTCAATACCTGTCTCTACAACCCATTATTCTCAAACATGCTTTCTTTACTATTCCTTTGCACCCTTAATCCCAGCCTCTCTTGGCTTTCACTTGGACTGACCCTGACACCCATCAAGCTCAGCAAATTACCTAGGCTGTACTGCTGCAAAGCTTCACAGACAGCCCCCGTTACTTCAGTCAAGCCCAAATTTCTTCCTCATCTGTTACCTATCTCGGCATAATTCTCCTAAAAACACATGTGCTTTCCCTGCCAATCGTGTCCGACTGATCTCTCAAACCCCAGCACCTTCTACAAAACAACAACTCCTTTCCTTCCTAGGGATGGTTAGCATGGTCAGAATTCTTACACAAGAGCCAGGACCACACCATGTAGCCTTTCTGTCCAAACAACTTGACCTTACTGTTTTAGCCTAGCCCTCATGTCTGCATGCAGCAGCTGCCGCTGCTTTAATACTTTTAGAGGCCCTCAAAATCACAAACTATGCTCAACTCACTCTCTACAGTTCTCATAACTTCCAAAATCTATTTTCTTCCTCATACCTGATGCATATACTTTCTGCTTCCCGGCTCCTTCAGCTATATGCACTCTTTGTTGAGTCTCCCACAATCACCGTTGTTCCTGGTCCAGACTTCAATCCGGCCTCCCACATTATTCCTGATACCACACCTGACCCCCATGACTGTATCTCTCTGATCCACCTGACATTCACCCATTTCCCCAAATTTCCTTCTTTCCTGTTCCTCACCCTGATCACGCTTGGTTTATTGATGGCAGTTCCACCAGGCCTAATCGCCACACACCAGCAAAGGCAGGCTATGCTATAGTACAAGCCCCTAGCCTGACTCTTAGAACCTCTCATTTCCTTTCCATCGTGGAAATCTATCCTCAAGGAAATAACTTCTCAGTGTTCCATCTGCTATTCTACTACTCCTCAGGGATTATTCACGCCCCCTCCCTTCCCTACACATCAAGCTCGAGGATTTGCCCCACCCAGGTCTGGCAAATTAGCTTTACTCAACATGCCCTGAGTCAGATAACTAAAATACCTCTTAGTATAGGTAGATACTTTCACTGGATAGGTAGAGGCCTTTCCTACAGGGTCTGAGAAGGCCACCGCAGTCATTTCTTCCCTTCTGTCAGACATAATTCCTCAGTTTAGCCTTCCCGCCTCTATACAGTCTGATAACAGACCAGCCTTTATTAGTCAAATCAGCCAAGCAGTTTTTCAGGCTCTTAGTATTCAGTGAAACCTTTATATCCCTTACGGTCCTCCATCTTCAAGAAAAGTAGAATGGACTAAAGGTCTTTTAAAAACACACCTCACCAAACTCAGCCACCAACTTAAAAAGGACAGACAATACTTTTACCACTTTCCCTTCTCAGAATTCAGGCCTGTCCTCAGAATGCTACAAGGTACAGCCCATTTAAGCTCCTGTATAGACGCTCCTTTCTATTAGGCCCCAGTCTCATTCCGGACACCAGACCCACTTAGACTGTGCCCCCCAAAAAACTTGTCATCCCTACTATCTTCTGTCTAGTCATACTCCTATTCACCGTTCTCAACTACTCATACATGCCCTGCTCTTGTTTACACTGTCGGTTTACACTGTTTCTCCAAGCCATCACAGCTGATATCTCCTGGTGCTATCCCCAAACTGCCACTCTTAACTCTTGAAGTAAATAAATAATCTTTGCTGGCAGGACTATGCTGACTCTCCTTAGGCACTCTCTAATCAGATATCCTGAGTCGTCCCAATTCTTAGACCTTTTATACCTGTTTTTCTCCTTCTGTTATTCCATTCAGTTTCTCAGTTCATCCAAAACCGTATCCAGGCCATCACCAATCATTCTATACGACAAATGTTTCTTCTAACATCCCCACAATATCACGCCTTACCACAAGACCTCCCCTCAGCTTAATCTCTCCCACTCTAGGTTCCCACGCCGCCCCTAATCCCGCTCGAAGCAGCCCTGAAAAACATCGCCCATTCTCTCTCCATACCACCCCCCAAAAATTTTCGCTGCCCCAACACTTCAACACTATTTTGTTTTATTTTTCTTATTAATATAAGAAGGCAGGAATGTCAGGCCTCTGAGCCCAAGCAAAGCCATCGCATCCCCTGTGACTTGCACGTATACGCCCAGATGGCCTGAAGTAACTGAAGAATCACAAAAGAAGTGAAAATGCCCTGCCCCACCTTAACTGATGACATTCCACCACAAAAGAAGTGTAAATGGCCGGTCCTTGCCTTAAGTGATGACATTACCTTGTAAAAGTCCTTTTCCTGGCTCATCCTGGCTCAAAAAGCACCCCCACTGAGCACCTTGCCACCCCCACTCCTGCTCGCCAGAGAACAAACCCCCTTTGACTGTAATTTTCCTTTACCTACCCAAATCCTATAAAACGGCCTTACCCTTATCTCCCTTCGCTGACTCTCTTTTCGGACTCAGCCGGCCTGCACCCAAGTGAAATAAACAGCCATGTTGCTCACACAAAGCCTGTTTGGTGGTCTCCTCACACGGACATGCATGAAACACACTTTGTGTGTTTGGTGGAATTCTTGAAATATTACATTACATATGTGCTAATGAATACATTATTAAAATCTACATTTGCCCAAATATTTACCATTAATACATAGTAGAAAGAAAAGGAGTTACCCCTGTGAATTGCCTACCTTCTTTGTGAAATGCAGTTTTTTTGTGTGTGTTGAGATATTTGACTTTATCTGATATCAAAGGAGCATGTATATTTCTTCCAATTTTTACTTTAGATTCAGGGGTACATGTGCTGGTTTCTTATCTGGGTATACTATGTGATGCTGAGGTTTGGGGTGTGTATTATCCCATCACCATGGTACTGAACATGGTACCCAGTAGTTTTTCAGCCCTTCACCCCTGGCCCCAGAGGTCCCCAGGTTCTGTTGTCGCTATCTTTATATTCCTGAGTACCCAATGTTCAGCTCCCATTTATAAGTGAGAACATGTGGTATTTGGTTTTCTGTTGCTGTTTTAATTTGCTTAAGATAATGGCCTCCAGCTGGATCCATGTTGCTGCAAAAGACATGATTTCATTCTTGTTTATGGCTCTGTAGTATTCAATGATGTATATATACCACATTTTCAACCCAACGTGCCATTGATGACCACCTACCTTGATTCCATATCTTTGCTACTGTGAATGGTGCTGCATTAAACATGCAAGTGCATGCGTCTTTCTGGTAGAATGATTTGTTTTTTTGGGTATATACTCAGTAATGGAGTTGCTGGATTAAATGGTAGTTCTAAGTTCCTTGTGAAATCTCCAAACTGCTTTCCATAGTGGATGAACTAATTTACATTCTTGCTAGCAGTGTATAAGCATTCCCTTTTCTCTGCAACCTTGCCAGTATCTGTTATTTTTGACTTTTTAATAATAGCTGTTCTGACTGATGTGAGGTGGTATCTCACTGTGGTTTCAATTTGCATTTCTCTGATGATTAGTGATGTGGAGGATTTTTTTATGTTTCTTGACCAATTGTATATATCTTCTTTGGTGAAGTGTCTCTTCTTGTGTCTTTCATTCATTTTTTAATGGGATTATTTGTTTTTACTTGTTCAATTGTTTAAGTATCTTATGGATTTTGGATATTAGATCTTTGTCAGATGCATAGTTCGCAAATATTTTCTCTCATTCTATATGTTGTCTGTTTATTCTGTTGATAGTTTATTTTGCTATGCAGAAGCTCTTTAATTAGGCCCCAAAGGGACTTATTTTGATGGAAGACTCTAAAGATGTGAAAATATTGCAAAATTAAATTTAAGTCAAGTAGTTTGTTTTTATTTGCAGAACAAACACATAAATGGTGATTCAATGTTTGAAGTCCAATGCAATGATAAAATAATATAAAGCTTCTTCAAAATAGGCTGTAGTTGTAAAGGTATTCATTTTTACGTCTTCGATATTAGTTTATTATCAAGAAGCTATATGGCTAAATTAGAGCTGCATTTGTCTCCTGAGACTTGCCTGTTGAGTCACTCTGGAATCCGTGTTCTATCCAATTTTCAGAGTCATAAGTGTTGCCGTATTAGTAATTTTGAGGGGGGTACAAGGCAGTTGTAATATAATGATTGAGATTAATGATCTGAAAAGGTAGGAATTACTAAAAAATTTCCCTTGTACACCATGCATGAACAACATATTGATTTGGTTTTAATGTTATTCTGCGTTTAAAATTCCATACCATCTTTTCAAATGTTAAAAGAATAAAATACAATATCAATTCTAAACACGAAACTCACTATTTCAAGTATAACTAATTATATTGGAACTGTGAAAGTAGTGTATTACAATAGTGTATTTCCAAAACTATCCAGGAACTATTTTGTTGACTCAATTAGAAATTACTTTTGTAGTTGAAAGAAACATATAAATATAAAAATGTATTTTGAAAGACGTTTGTCCTTTTATAATGTAGAGCCAGATGTTTCCACGGTTGAAGTTATTAGAAAGTGAATAGATGCTTGCTTATACTAGTTTCCACTACCCATGGGAATCATTTAATGTGGTTTCTTTTCTTTTCTTTTCTCCTCCTTTTCTTTTCTTTTCTCCTCCCTCCTCTCCTCCTCCTCCTTCTTCTTCTTCCTTTCTTCTTCTTCTTCCTCTTCTTCTTCTTCTTTTAAATAGGGTCTCACTCTGTCATCCAGACTGTAATGCAACTTTTAGTAATTCCCTACTTGCTGAGGTTTTACCTCAGTCTTGGCCTTTGATGAGTGACCAAAATCTTTGCTTAGGGCACTGAGAGAAGGAATAGTTTTACTCCCATGAGGTTGGCGATTTAAATTCATACTATATTTGGCTTAGACTGATTCTCAGTTATTGTCATAATAAGTTTCTTGTTTATATGATGCACAGTGAAATGAAAATGGTGAGTCGTTACGGTGGAATCAGATAGCTACTGAAAATTCAGGCATGCCAATAGGTTCCTTTCTTGGACCTTCTCTTTTGCTCAATTGATAAATCTCAGAGTGTCTTTTCAGTGCCTCCACATTTTCAGCTCGAACATAAATAAGTTTCCAGTATAATGTCCTATTACGCTTCATCCCAACTTGCTTCCTCTTCTTCTTATAATTATGCTTTCTCCTATCTCCATGATTATTGATGACATCTCACTCTCCTGGATTATTTTCTTAACTGTTCTAACCAAATCTTGTAAGACTGAGATCAATTTTCACCTCTTTCCTAAAGCCATGCATGTCCTTCCCCAAACTTCAGCCTGAAATAGTATTTCCAGTTTATGAACAGTACTTCTAGCATTTATTCAGGAGTTAATTATGTCTATATCTTATATGATTTAAAATCTCTTAAAAACTTTTACACCTACTTACACTTCTAGTCTAACACTTATCTAACTTTATTAGAGGGTGCAACTTGAAGGCATACTTACTGTTATGGGCTGAATCGTGTTACCCAAAACTCATATTGAGGTCCTAACTCCTAGTATCTCCTAATGTGACTGTATTTGAAGATAAGCGTTTTCAAGAGGTGATTAAGTTAAAATAGTGTTGTTACACTGGGCCTTAACCAATATGACTAGTGTCTTTATGAGAAAGGGAAATTAGAATGTAGACACACACAGAGAAAAGACCATGTGAAGACACAGGGAGAAGACCGCCATGCACTACCCAAGGAAAGAGACCTCAGAAGATACCAACCTTGATGATCTTGAACTTCTAGATCACACTCTGCAGCAAGAAGGTACTCAGTAGAATTTAACTATATTTAAATTGGTAATTGCTGAAAAATTTTCAACATCCACTCCTAACCCTAAAGTACACTTGTACTCTTGTGCTTTTTATTATGATTTTTAAGTTTTAAAATAATTGCAGAAGAGTAACCTAATTGGGTTTCTTTTAAAATTTATTTTATAAAATTTCAGCATTAATTTAACCAGTCTTTAAAAAAAAGTTTCTCCTTAATGATCCAGTTGCTAGTGAAACCCAGTCTTTATGGTATCCATAAATAGAAAATGTCTCAGAAATGTTATTAATGGCGAAGTGAGCAGTCTTCTCAGGAGTCCCTTAAATGATGAACACCTGTCTCATCATTAACTTAACAGGTTCTCATTATGATAGGTATCAATGAAATGATAATTGGTGGCGTTCTTATCGTACCATTGAACTAATGGGAATAGTAAAGTAACGAATAATTGACATTTACCATGTCCTAAGAGTCTCTCTCTTAATAGAACCGAGACACAGAATACGTGAGAGTAACATTTATTTCTGATGCTGAAATTACTTGTCAACAATGAGTTAGGCAACTAGAAAAAAACTATATGCAAATTATTAACACTTATACTAATAACTTATAACACTTATACTAATAACTAATAGCTACAAAATCAAAAGCAGAATGGAGAATATATCTGAAAACATTAATCCAGTTTGCCAGAGTAGTGTACACAAATGTGAGCACAGCTACTTGCAGAGACATAAAAGAATTTTTTATCTTGGTTGTGCTCTTCATTAATTTAAATTATATATCTTATCATTTCTAAAGAAGGTTTATATATGGATTGTGAATTTTTCCACTCTTACTTATATCAATTACATTTTTTCCAGTGGTATATTCTTTTAGGTATCACTGGAAAAAAAATTAAATGTTCTAACTTCAAATATTCCCTCAACAAGTATTTACCAAGATTAGAATGGGTATTTGGGAAAATAAAATAAAATAAAATAAAATAACAACCTTGGTAACTCTTCCAGTCTATTACCCCCCACTAAGACCACCTCCGAAGATGAGAAAGTCCAGACACAACTGTAAAGTTAGGGAAACTTGTTTTTGACATCTTCCCATTCCCAGGTTAAACATTTATTCTGCAATATTAACTCGAGATACCCAGTGGTCCTAGCTGTCACATGGCTGCTGAGCATCTCCCAATACCAATTCTCCATCTGTACCTCTTCTGTGTATGCTATACTCCATACTTGCACTGCCCAGTGGGGGAGCCACTTATCACATGTGGCTATTTAAAGTTAAATTGGTTCACAGTAAATAAAATTTAAAATTAATTTTCTCGTTAACATTAGCCATACTTTAAAGTGTTTAATAGCTATATGTGGCAAATGGTTCTTATATTGGACAATACAGATGTGGGACATTTTCATTACCCCAAAAAATTCTGTTGGAAAGCACTGATCTAGAACTGTCTCTATTCTTCTATCTTCAGTCAAATTCAGCAGACTTCAATATTTGCCTCTTGATACCCTACTTCTGTGCTTTCCATGTCATCTGATGGAAATTTTGTGCTTTCAAAATTATTAACTACTTAAAAGATCTAATGTTAAACTTTCTGAAGAGTTTTGACATCACCCTGGTACATAAAAATTAAGTAGTAAAATTGATTAAGTTTTATTATAGAAAATTATTCATAAGCAATATAAAAGTGTCAGGTAATACACGTTAATTTCTACCTTATTTACATACAAAGAAGAAAGTCTGAGTAAGTCACATGTCAAATTTCCCAAAATGATAAAAGGAAAATCAGAATATGTAATTTGTTTTAAGAAATTAATCAGAAAGTAAGCAGCAAACTCATGAAAATGCAGGATTCCCTAAAACCATCGTGTTTCTGAGTTTGTGGGAGTAAAAAGCAATAAAAAATATAAATTGAATGTTTAACAATGTTGATATTGGTCATTGAATCTTGAACATACAAAAACATGGAACTCTTTATTAATATATTACATACTCTAGGTTCTATTTTTATCTGTTATACAGGTATTATTTTTATAAAAGGTACTTGTGATAATGGAATTTCTCATAAGGTTTTATAATTCTTCCCTTGACTTAAGATCTAGATATTTAAAAGAACTGGATAAAATATATGATTTTTAGCATTTCTATTTGTCATTTTCTTAATCTCATTAATAAAACTATTAGTTACATTTTTGAGCTCTGAGTTGGTATGGAAGGTTATATACAATTAAGTAAGCTATGGTCTTGGCAGCCCAGAAACCTAAATTTCATCAAGGAATGCCATACATTCAATAATGGTCAAAAAGTTTCCTGTTAAAAAGTATTTAAGAAAGTAAAGATCTTCAGAACTTCTGAAAAAAATCCCCATATTATATTCAGCTCATAGAATTAAGAAAATTCTAGGAGTTGGAATTTGTCTGGAAGAGGTATAAAACATCATTGAAAAGGGTCTATTTACTGGAAGGTGAGACTGAAATCTAAGGTGTGCGATTGAGAATGATGAGAGCTAACGTTAAAAGTGTAGATTGGGGGCAAATTGTGGAGATTTTAAATGCCAGAGTAGTGAATTTACACTTCATTCTGTGGGTAAAGCAGCAAAACTGAATTCTAATGTGAGATTTCCAGAAGAGAAACTACACAACATTATTAGCATAGAGAACATTTTCAATCATGCAAAAAGTTTATTTCAAATATTTGGCTGATATTAGGAAGTGACAATTTGGCCATAGGATATGATAAATGAAATACAAGGCCAGACTTTTTTTTTAATCAAGAGTAACTTTTATTCAATTATTTTACTAGTTTCACAACAGATAACTTGGCATAGATGTCAACAATAGTCCTGTGGTGTTGAAATGTGTGGGCTCAATTTCCAGCTCTTTCACCTTCTGGCTGGGTATTCGTGGGCTGGTTACTGAACATCTCTGTGCTTGTGGATAATAAATGTAGATAATTTAGATGATAAAATGTAGATGTTATATATATATATGAAGAAATGTAGATAATCTATATATATAAACACATACTAGGTAGCTAATAACACCTGGTAGCTAATAATTACCAATAACTTGTAGTTAATGTTATTATAATAATTATTAATGTGATTGATAATGGCACAAAGATCCTCATAGTAATACTTTATGGGTTGTTACCTTACCAAAGTTCTATTAATCCTGAAAGCTTCCCCAAATCTATTTTTCTACACCATTAAACATACTCATATTAATTTAATGATTAACTGATTTATTAGTTCATTCATTTATTCTCTTAATAAAACTTTCATCCGTTTATTCTCATTCAGGAACAAATAAGATATTACGGAGGAAAATTAATTTTGCCCAGAGTTTTAGGGTTGAATTCACAAAGAAATTATAATGTATGCATCATTTATTACTGCCTAGTTTCCATTTCACTCATCGTCTATTGAATGGCAGACATGCATTTTGAGTGAAATTGACTTACTTCAAGCCTCAGGATTAGGCCAGATTGTCCTGAGCCTCTCATTGTAATCTCATCGCTTTTATTACAGTGATGAGCTCAAGATTGGGCACCTGTCTTCAGCTGTTTTTATTTGGATGAGGTCCTATTTTTCTTTAAATGAATGGATGATAAAAGCTATTTCTTTTCCCATGTAGTATAAGAACAAGAGAGAATGCAGGAGCCTCTGGCTGCCTTTTAGGGCCAAGAGTTTACAGCTGACATAAGAATCATAAGCAAAACCAAGAAAGAAAAGTTGAGAAGGATAAACCAGGGTGTGATCACATTGCTTTAACAAAAATAAAGCCACAATGAAAACGGGTTTATCTTTAGCCTCTTCAGTAACATAAACCAATATATTCCCCTACCAGAGAGTCCCATTCTTTGATATCCTGGCTTCTGTCAGGTGGTCTCTACAGAGGTGTGATTCTGAATCCTGCTATACAGTTATAGTAACTACCTCCTCCTGCATCCTTCCCATTCCAGATGGTTGTGGCTGTTTTGTGTTGTTTCTAATCCCCAGAATATCTCCCTGTGTTCTTTTTAACTTCTCAGCTCTTCTTTCACATATGGTGCAGATCCATATATTAAATTCTCCTTTCTTGAAATACCTAGAGTCGTTTCTGTTTTCCTAACTGTACTATGACTGCTTTAGCACTCTTAAAATGAAAATATTGTGTTTTACTTTTTGAACAATAAGAAAGCAATAACTTTGTATGTGTGTCTGTATGCTTGTGGCTTCCATGTTATTAAATGCTGTTATAGACTGGGTTGTGTCCGCTCCAAATTTATATATTGAAGCCCAACTCTCAATGTGACCATATCTGGAGACAGGATCTTTAAGGAGGTTATTAAGGTTAAATAAGGTTATAAGGGTAGGGCTCTAATTCAATATAACTTGTGTCCTTAAAAGAAGAGAAAGAGAGAGACACTCAGAGTGTGCATGCACAGAGGAAAGACAATGTGAAGACACAGTGAGAAGGTGGCCGTCTGCAAGCCTAGGGGCAAGGCCTCAGGAGAAACCAAACCTGACAACACTTGGATATTGGATTTCCAGCCTCTGGAACTATGAAAAATAAAGAACTGTTTTTCAAGCCTTCATTTTTTATGGCAGCCCTAGAAGACTATTACAGATGTCATTTAACTATGAGTCTATGATGATGTCTACATAATCACCACACCATTAATAAATTGACTATATAAAATTGGGTTCCTGGATAAGATTTGCTTTATAAGTCAAATGTAAAGGAAGCTCTTCCTAGGGGAAATCAAGTAATAATCACTGGTGGTCATGAGGGTTAAGGCAACAATGGTGCCAAAGAGAACACAAATGTAGCGGCTTCCTAAGTGTGCCTCCCTTCAGGGGATGGTGAATATACACCACTCATTAAGATTGTTTCTCTATTATTCATTCAGAAAGCCAGCTCTACTTGTTTATTTCTGAGTTTTCACTTTCAAATGCTCTTTCAAGAGTAAAGTTTGTAAAGAGGAGCTCACCTATATTTTGTGATCATCCTCAGAACATATTTTCATATCCAAAGCAACAAAAAATAGAAAACAGGCCCCAACCATAAAGTATGCCATAAAAAAGGAAAAGCATGAAGGATATAAAAGGAGTTTTATGCCTCTTGTGTTTGATTCATTTGGATGAAGTAATGCTTTATCCAAAGGGAGAAATAATCTCTGACTCTTCTCTAGGCAGGGATGAGATTTATGTATTGAACCAGCTCAATAGATGTCATTGGTTGTATTTTGACTTGAAGCTTGTGGTAATATTAATTTGGCCTTGTAAGTAATTTCAGCTGGATGGGAAGGCTGCTATGGAGGTGACTTGGAAATGTGAAGACAAACTTTTGTTCATCTGACTTGATAATGAACTCCTCAGTATTCTATACCTCTGAGCTTTGGTTCAAGTTAAGCTGAATTTTATAGATGCTGACATAGATTGATTTGCATTTAGTCTTGTTGTTTGAAGGCTCTTATTACTCTTGTCATTAAAGATGAGTGAGAAGTTATATAGTCTTGTTTATATTTAATTTAATATAATGTGACATTTTACATTCAACTGTAAGGAGGACATCAAAAGAAAAGAAAAACAGTTGAAAGTCAATAAATATTCTAGACACATGTCTTATAATGAAGTATAGAAGACTGGGTATGTTTAGCCTGGAGAACTAGAAGTGAGAGAGAATGATAATAGATGCTTTTAGACATTTTCTATACTCTCATACAGAAGAGATACAAGTTAGTCTGCTTAATTTTAGAAACAAGGGCCAGAATCAAAAGGCATAGGTTTCAGGGAGATAGATTTCCAATTAAAATAAAGACAAACTTTCTGATATATTGAAGTACCAGTATTCATTAAAGAAATGGCATGTGTTGTAAGAAACTGAGTTTCTGAACACTATACAATTTCAAGGGAGAAACATAAATTTCAGGACCATTTTTATTTTTTAAAGTTGGGATGTATTAAATCATAATATACACGAAATATAATTTTTGATATTTTTATCTCCTTTCCTCCATTCTATTCTACTATTTACAATTCTCCCTCATGTTGGTAAATGACTCCTCTATCTCTATGAACCTAGTGAAGTTATCTTCTCTTATCTAGACAAAGGGTTGGCAAATTACAGTCTACAGGACACATTTAGCACACTGGCTGCTGTTTTATGTCCCTCTAGATAAGAATAGTTTTTACATTTTTTAATGGCTGATAAAAGAATAATGTTTTATGATGCGAAAATGATATAAAATTCAAATTTCCATATCCATAAATAAAACTTTATGGGAAAACAACTAACCACATTTATTTGTTTATTTACTGTGAATGTATTTCTGCTACAATGGCAGAATTAAGTTATTCTGGCAAACATTTGTATAGCCACAAAGCCTAAAATATTTATCTTCCGTCTCTCTATAAGAAAATTTTCTGATCCCTTATCTGGCTCATTCGAGCAGGCTCCTTACTGGTTTTCTGGCTTCTACTGTTAAACAGAATAATCCGTTTTCCATGGGAGCAAGGTAATCTTTCACAAATAGAAATCATACTATTTGGCCGGGCGCGGTGGCTCACTCCTGTAATCCCAGCACTTTGGGAGGCCGAGGCAGGTGGATTACGAGGTCAGGAGATTGACAACATCCTGGTTATCACGGTGAAACCCCATCTCTACTAAAAATACAAAAGCAAAATTAACCGGGCGTGGTGGCGGGTGCCTGTAGTCCCAGCTACTCGGGAGGCTGAGGCAGGAGAATCGCGTGAACCCGGGAGGCGGAGCTTGCAGTGAGTCGAGGTCACGCCACTGCACTCCAACCTGGGAGACAGGGCGAGGTTCCGTCTTAAAAAAAAAAAAAAAAAAAAAAAAAAAGGAAATCATATTCTTTTGTTCTTCTGTTTAAAATTCTTCAATTGCTTTTTATTGAACTTAAAATAAATTTAATACTCCTTTTCATGGCTTATAAGGCCTTAAACAATCTCATCTTGTCTATTTGGAGCTTTTGCCTCTTATTGTATCACTCTCTTCCTCATTCACCAAAGTCTAGCCACATTGATCATCTATATTTCTCAGGCACGTTAAAATGTCTTATTTATTCCCCGTCTAGTACCTTTATTATTTCTCCCCTCTGACTAGAAAGTACTTATCTTGGGATCATCTCTCTGTTATTCAGTTCACAGCACGAATGTGACCTTGTCCTACTTATTTAAATTCTACCGCCCTCCTCATTTCTAGCCTAATGTCATCTTTTACTGTAATTTTTACATTCCTTTTTATTATTGGTCCATCCACACACTGGGTAAGTTTTCTTAAGCAGAAGTGTTCTGCTTTCTTCAAAAGAATAGGTGTCTCTAGGGTCTAAATCAGCTCTGATGTTCCATAAATAAATAATTGTTAAAATAAATTATCTTAGATTATTATTTGAAAGGCTCTGTGTATTAGATACTGTGATATTGCAAGATGGAGAAGATGTAAAGATGGATACCTTAATGGATCTAAAATCTATCCGAGAAGAAATACATGCTTGCCAACCTCTTAAATCAATAAGACAAGTGATGGAGAGGCGGCCCGCCTGAGGGCTAAGAGCATGGGCTCCGGAGCTAGACTGCAGAGGTTTGATTGACGCCCAGAGGCACTAGCTACTAGCTTTGTGCCATAGGACAATTGACCTGACTTCCTTGTGCTCAATTCTTTACTTGGTAAAATGGAGGAAAAAAGCATTTCCATCATGGATTGTTTGAGGATTAATTGTGTAATATCGGTAAAGGATTAGGGTCTGGCGCACACACACACACACACACACACACACAAACACATACAAAAAACTTTTTCAATATTTTTTGAATAAGTAAAGAAATTGAGTTACCAGGAAAATGTTTTGGCTACCCATCCCAGGAAGTCTTACCTACACTCAAAGCTTGTCATTTATTTTAGGGCTTGAAGAAGATTTCTGATGAAAAACAAATTGTTTTAACCCGCTTTTATGAAGATAGATGTATTGCAACAGTTAAAGGGAAGGGCCACAGTTAGAGGCAGGGAGGCTCTGGCATTAGTTCAGAGAAGACATGATGAAGGACAAACTGAGTCACTAGCAGTGGGAATGGAAAGGATGCAGCTGCAGAGCAGAGGGTTTCATGACCAGATAGTTACACCTTATTTTGAATAGTGTATCTGCCTTTTCCCAATTTTATGATCAAGGGCAAGTGTTCTTTGAGTCTCTTCAGTTTCCTTACCTCAATTGTTTTCACTGTAATGGCATTGTGGGGATTAAATGATATCCTATGAGGAAAATGCTTAGCGCAGTTTTAATTCAAAATAAACACTCAATAATTGTGGTATTGATGTGGGTAGTTGATAGTGTCTTTATCACTATTATATTTTTCTTATCGTGAAAGATATTGGAGAGTTCAAACTGAAAGGATTTAGCAACTTACTAGATGGAAAATGTCATGGAGAAAGGCACATAGACATTGGCTTTAAAATAATTGAGAGGAAATTGATGCTATTAAGATAGGAACCCAGGAGAAGGCAACAGGTTAGAGTAATACACCCAAGAAGCTACATCTTGAAATCTAGAACAGACATTTGGCTAGTAGATAAAATTTGGAGATATATTTCTTGGGATAGAATGTATTGAAGTAAATGGGCTCTTACAGCATGAAAAGAGTGTAGTGGGCTGTTACAGCATGAAAAGAGAGTAGAAAAGGAAAAGATGAATAGGAAGGATTATATCAGAGTAGTTGTTAGGTAAGGATTTAGGAGTTGAGAACACTAAGAATGAAAAGATAAAGAGGTGAAGAGAAAGAAGGGGTAGTGCTATGAAATCCAAGGAGACATGACAAGAAGGAGGGTGTGGTCAGCAGAGAAGTCAAAGAAGATGAGCTATGAGAAGAGTCTGTGGGATTGCAGAATTTAGCAGGTCATTATAGACATTTGAGAGTACATTTAGTAAACTGTAGATGTGAAAAGTCGTGTCTTGAAAGAAGACAGCATTTGGAAATAGTTGCCTAGCCAAAAAAAAAAAAAACATGTAGACATTTATTGATATTTAAGATAATTATTATTAAAGAATTATAGTTTAACAATGAGCCAATAAGTTTCTATTTTTGAAGTAGTGCCCTTTAAAGATTCTTTTGAAAATTCAGTGTGATTGAAGATTCAGTTAGCAGATTATTAAACTATCTGGATCCGAATATTCTGAAAAGGAATTGGACTCTGGCAAGAAGGTGAGGCAGAATAGAATTTTGTCTTTATCAGTCACTAGCTAAATAACTTTGGGTAAGCTGTCTAGCATCAAAAAGTCCTTGTCTTCATCTGTAAATGGAAATTATGTCACTTCCTCTTGGCAGGCATGAAAATGAACTATAATCATATTTTCTGTGCTCCCCTACCAGCAGTCAGCCCATGTGAGGGCCTTTCCCTCTGCCTGTCAATGCTCTCAGCAGGTCCACTGCTTGGGTATATTTCTTAGATAGAAGGTCAAATCAGTTAGTTTGAAAGTAGGCCTGCACAGGCCAAAGCTTCCTGAAAAGAAACACTTTCATCCATGTTCCAATATCTATTAATGGCACAGCTCTTTTTCCAGTCACCCCGCCTCAGATCTCTGTTATCCTTGATTTTTCCTTCTTTTATTTCTTAGAACAATTTGTGATTGTTAATAACATGGGTTTGGAGTCGGAAAGCTTAGACTCGAATCTTGGCTCCTTTTATTACTGGATATGAGAACTTGGTCAAGTTATTTAACCTCTAAGAACCTGCATTTCCCCATCTGTATGATGTACATAACATTACCACCTATAGGTAGTAATCACAGTTTAGTGATGATTAAATAAAATAATCCATGTGGTGTACTTAACCCAGGGCCTATGCATAATAAAGGTTTAATAAATGTTAGTTATTGTATTAATATTGGTGTCAGCACATTATGATTTTACTTAATATCTTGCTCTATGATCCTCCTCTGTACTCAACAATAGCTTACATAGACTCATAACTTGCTAAGGTTATGTCCTTTCCTAATGTCACCCTTTCCAATTGATCTTATAATTTGCTGATACATTACAGTCTCTGAAATATAATTCTATTGATACCGTTACATTATCTAACCACCTTTACTTCCCTACAGAATACATACAAGATTTTAGAGTAACATTATTACCCTCCTTCACAGTTCTTTGTCTTTGTAGTTTTACTTTCTTATTTCTTTTTCTGCATCTGTTGCTGAAAGTCATTGAACTAATCATTCCTCCATGATTTGCCACGTCTGTACTACATTGTTAAATGAAGTTTTCTTTACTTGCGATTCACCACATCATGGCTTATATTACTTACAGCAAACATCATCACCCCAATAAAACTCCCTTGGATGCCTACTGGAAGCAGACATTTCCTCCTCTTCATGAACTCATCTAATGCTTTTCCTGAATTTCAACTGGCACTTTCTGTTTCATGTTGTTATTTTTTGCCCAAATCCCCTCTGTGTTACATAATTATCTCCTCCAGAACATATCTTTAATGTTCTTTGTTCCCTTGCTAACACGTCTACCACTGAAGCCTCTGGGCAGCAATTAGATAAAAATATAGATATTTGGTTATGGAACCATCTTTAAGCTGTATTGATAAAATGGGTCCCCTCAGTATTAAAAAATAATGTAGTTGGGAAAACATATCAGCTAATAAATTAACGTTAGACAAGGGAAAAATTTCTACACAAAATTTCAATTTTTGACAAGACATTTCAACACCATAAAATCATTTTACTGGTTTTAGAGACTAAATTCACAAGATACGTGAGTTTTCTGTATCAGTGTAAGGTAAACAAGCATATATGCCCTGCATGTTGATACCACTCTCTAGTATAACGGGCTGTTAAAGTATCTATTAAGCCATTGAAATACAGAGCTACACCAATAAATTAGTTTGCCCCCTTACTGATACTTCTGGTATGATTCTATGTGAGCTGACCTCAATGGCTATTTTATAAAAAACATAGAGTATTATGGTATTTTTACCCTAATTACACTTAAAATTCAGTAAGCTTTGATTTTATTTGTTATGGTGATATGCATGATCTTGGCATTCTGATTAAGACACAAGTTTTAGCAAGTATAAGGGCAGAAAGTTAAAGAAGCGAAGAGAAAAGTAAATAAAAGTCAGTGTCAAAATTTTATAATTCACGAAAATGTGACTGTGATTTTTAGAAATACATATGTGGTGTGATGGGTGCACACTGCTACTCTTGCTGGTTTCAACCTTATTTGGGAAGACAAGATTGAAACAATGAAATAGTTTAAGAAATGCTATTTGAAATATAATCAAATCCTATTTATGACTGCTAACACTAAAAGTGATCAGAGAAAGGAAGGAAAACTATGTGGGTGTTGTTAGAAGGCTACATAACATACTGTCAAGGACTACATCTGTACACTTTTCAAGATTCTTCTTGACTCTTATTTTCTACTATTATTAAGCAATGTCTTTGCAGTGTATTACTTTACTCCATACTGCTGAATTAGGCCTGAATCAGCACTGCACATTCTCACCTCGATCCACTTTCTCATAATAACAGTAGATCAAAGTAAAAATGAACCTGTTCTCCTATGGAGTTATTTTAGAAGGATATATGTTGCGTAGTTTTATTTTATGATTCTTTCTATCAAAGCTTGTGTTTCTGGGAACAATAGTTACCTTCACATACATATCTTGTCCTTGTGGCTGCAACTATATTGGGAAAACACTGGAAAAGTAATACAATCACTTCAAGATAATTCACATTTTAATGGCTCTATTAAATATTACATTAATAGCTCATTTGAATTGATTTGCACACATGAAAACATTCTTACAGTGAGAAAGATGTGTGTTTGATTGCTTTGTGATGTTGAGGGGAATGTTCTACATAAGGAGCAAATGGTTCTTTATGTTGATACCCTTGTATTTATTTCTAAAAATAATAAATTTTTACCCATTTAGAGGAGTTATTTATAAAAAGTTTTAAGATATTAAATGCATTTTTAAAATTTTGAGATAAATGTGTTTACATTTTAAAGAATCTTATTTTATGTGGATTCAATTGATCAACTACTGAAGAATTTAGAACATATAAAATATAGTATATGGGTATTTTTTTGTTGGCCAATAAGAGAATCGGTTTTTTAAAGTAGACAAAAATGTGGAAACATATTTTATTTTCTAAAGTTTAATCTTGCAAGGCTTTTTTAATGGAAACATATTTTTTTCTAAAGTTTAATCTTGCAAGGCTTTTTTAATGGAAACATATTTTTTTCTAAAGTTTAATCTTGTAAGGCTTTTTGCTAAAAATAGTTTATTCTTGTGTTTTCATGAAAAGAGAGAAACTTTCTCTGATATGAGGTTTACACTTGCATTTTCTATTTAATCAGGCAAACAATTTTAATTAATTCAGATAGTCGCCTCTATGGTGTCTGTGCCCTTTAGGGACTTTTTCATTACAAATGCAAATGTGTTCCTAAAATAATGAGAATGTCATTATCCTGCTTTATTCATTCAGGTGGTCAGGAAGAGAACAAAAAAATCATTTGATGGTGAGGTAATTCTTTTAATATACAGTAATAGCATTAACTTTGGTATTTCTGGGCCTCATTTTCTTGATCGTGCTCAAACGATGCTGCCCTGTGCATGTCAGTGAAGATGATGAGGGTAGGGATGTCAAAAAAAGATTAACTAAAAATCTTTATATTTCATGTTGTCAAAACATAGATGGAGCCTTCTTTTTTATTACATTTCATACAGAATATGTACCTGTTAGTCTAAAAATGTGAGTTGCATAAAATGTAAAAGAATAGTCTAAAAATTAAGAGGCATTTTAATAAAACATTGTGATTTTAAAATTTTTGTACAGGTTTATAATTATGAAATTTGGATTACCCCCTTGCCATTATGCTTGGAAAAAAGGCTCACACTGTAAATCAGTAGTGTTCTAGCATACTGACTCCACTCAGAACCCTATCCTACTAACTTGGAGATTGTTGGGACAAATATTTGCCAAAAGACAGAACTTCTTTGAACAAGTTTGTTCCATTGCAATGCTTTACACCTTGTTTATTTGTTATTCACTAAAATGTTCTTGTGTGCCGGTCATGTGCCAGAGTTGGGAAACAGGTTTAGACACAGTCAAATAGAGTTTACATTATCACAATAGTCTCAATAGTGAGGGTATGAAGGAGAAACTCATGCATTTAGGCATAGGAAGCGGAGCATGCAAAGGTATAGAGGCTAGAAAGAGCATCAGCCATTTGGGGAATTACTTCTAGATTATTGAAACCTAGATATGAACTAAAGATGATACTGCAGAAACAGAGGTAATGGAAGTCTTTGTATACAGAGCTTTGATTTCATTCTATAGCAAAAGATACTTGTTAATTAAATGTTGAAAATTAATGTTGAAAAATTTTACTGTAAAATGTTTCAATGGAGCAAGCCACTATTTCCCCAAGCACTCATTCCTTAACCTACCTAATATAATCATTGAAATTAAATGTGTCCCAAGCCAAATACATCATTCAGTTACAAACACTGGCCTCTGTCCTTTATTTCTGACCTCATCGACACATACGTGAATTGCTGCAGTGGCTACTATTTGCTATCCATGACTCTAGCCTTGAGAACAGCAGATGATTCTTCATGTTACAGCTAGACTAGTTTTTCTAAAGCATTTCTTTCATGAAGAGCCATAGCTCGTTAGTATCCTTCTTGTCAAATCTAGAAGTCTTTATGTTTCATGACCCTTTACAATCTGTTCCTGGTGAAGCTTTTAAGCCTCATCAGCTACCATTCTCCCACCAACTCTATGTTCCATCCACACAAGACTCTCAAGTTTTCCTTAACACTGCTTGCTCTGTTACCCCTCCGTCCTCCTACATATACATGTGGTGTTTATTCCACTGTGAATCCTTGCTCTGCCAGCAAACTTTTTCCTTTCAAGACCCAAATATTGCCTTTAAATGAAATTTCCTCTGACATCCAAAGACAGAGCTTGTCTCTCTCTACTGAGAGGTCTCCCAGCATTTAGATTTTTCTTCAGTTACAACATAAACTCCTTACATTGAGGTTTATACATCTGTCTCTCCCAGAATACAGACTTCAAGCATATAGACTTCAGCCCCTCCACTCCCCGCAGTTCCTGCTATAGTACCTGACTCTTCTAGATGCTGAGTTAACATGTAAAAAATACAAATAAACCTTTATCTGTATTTTCAATGCTTTTTTAAACAACTCTGTGACATGTTATTACAGATGTGAAAATTGAGGCTCAGAGATCATATTTTATTTGCCCTCTGCTACATCGCTTATAATTGGCTGGCTGGGAATTGAAATCAGGTCTTTTGATAAAAAATCCTAAGTTTTCAAAGCTTAACACAGTTTTCTTTGTAAACTAACAATATTAAGGAGGATGTTCACTGTACATAAGCACTTATATTTCAAACAGAATTTTTTTTTTGTATAACCTAAGCTATGTTTTCATGATCTGAGACCGTGCCCATAGTCTCATTGAAGAGTAAAGATAAAACTTCAGATAATGCCCATAAAGAATGAAGATCTCTTAGTAAATTTATGTATTGGGGACTTATTTTCAGTAAGTCAAATTTTACCTGATATAAAACCCTTCTTGTGATTATCAATTTTAATTAAATGTATGATTGCTTCAAATTGCAAATAGTTCATACCTTCTCATCAAACATATTGAGGTACTGACGGTAAGAAAGTACTACAAAATTTAGAAATTGCTGCTTTTCTAAATGTGCTCATTAGATCATTGCAGTATATGTAAAAGAAACACACAGTTGGATATCATTACTGCCATTCTTTTATATATCTAAAGGGTTAAAAAAAAGGGCCAGAACCCATCTTTTCTTTGAAATAATCACCCACTCAGGCCCATTGAGGCTGACTTTGGGCATGGGACAACATTCTTTTGGTTTGTTTCTTTAACTTCTTGGGTATGAAATTATAAAAAAATCAATAAATTTTAGCAACACAAACAGAAGATTGGCATTGAAAATGTGTCTCTGTTGCTTAATGTTGCCCTCTTTGCAAGGGTAAAAGGAACAACAACAACAACAATAAAAAACAAATTTTAGCCTTCGATCGCTGTCTCTTGGTATCCTGACACATTCCGGTTCATTGCTTTCATGGACAGTCAATTAAGTCTGACAAATACAAGGAAAAATTCCCCAATTTTGGCCACGTCATAAAGGATACCAGTGACGTTTTCCAGTGGGCTAAGTTGGTAGTTTCTAAGACATCAATCTATAAAATTTAAGATGCAGCTCAGTTGCTGTCTTTTTGTGCATTAAAGATTTAAACAGAGATTTTAAAAAGTTTTTGCAAAGCAAGTTGAATTTTTAATCTATAAATAAAAGGAAAAGAGGAACAAAAACAAAGTGAATGAGAAGCCAGCAGAAGACACACCAGAGAAGATTATTTGTCACAGCAGACAATTAGGAAAGACAAATTGTTATATCAAAAGTAATGAGAATATATATTTTTAAAAATTACCATATGTACATGTACAAGCAATTCCACTTCTGGGTATGTACCCAAAAGATTTGAAAGCAGAGTCTTGAAGAAATATTTGTAACATCCATGTTCATAGTAGCATTATTCACACTAGGTAAAACATGGAAACAACTGAAGTATCCATGGACAAATGAATGGATAAGCAAAATATGATATAAACATACAATGTAATATTATTCAGCCTTAAAAAGGAAGAAAATTCAGATATATGGTACAGTATCAATGAAATTTGAAGACATTAAGCTAAGTGAAATAAACCAATCACAAAAAGAAAATACTGTGTGATTGCACTTATATGAGTCACCTAGCATAGTAGTCAAAATCATGGGGACAGAAAGTGGAATGGTGCTTGCCAGGAGCTGGAGGGAGGGGACAGTGGGGAGTTATGGTTTATGAGTATAGAGTTGCCATTTTACAAGCTGAAAAGTGTGAAGGAGATGGATGGCGGTGATGATTGCACAACATCATGATTCTACTTAATAACACTGAACTGTATACTTAGAAATGGTTAGGGCGATAAATTTTGTTAAGCATATTTAACCAAAATTTTTTTAAAAAGGGAACCTAAGTGAATGCTCTAACATCATGAGACTTTTGAAGATGACTTTGCACATCCTTGTTCAACCCCCTATTCAGCTTATGCCATTATTATTGGTGTTTGACTTTTACGGTCACAAAATATTATATTGAAGTTTGCAAGCACAAATTTCCCCAATAGCAATAAATTATTGTGGAAAGTATTTGATCTTTCAGAAGCATTTTTAAAATTGTGCTTAGGATTTACAGGCAAGGAAATAAAATCAAGGTAAAGTTGACTTAATCCAATGTACTGCTTAAAAGTATTGTAATGATGAAACAAGGTGGCCATGGGATATAATATGTCATAGAAAAAATTCACAAATTGAAACAAACAATTCAATAATTATGAGCATAACACACAAAATAGCTACATTTCTTTTTGTGATAGTAAGCTTTTTAAAGATATCTATTAAAGCCAGGCTAATAGAACAACACAGGCTTACAAAACCACACATTTGAAAAAAAACTTTTAATCAAACTTCATAAGAATATGATGAACTAAAAAGCACACATTTGCATTTTTATGCTCAAAAAGATGTCCATAGTGATTTCCAATAACTGAAGAAAAATATGTAATGACAGAAAAAGGTAACTTAAACAAAGAACCACTTCAGTTTCACTTGCTGCTTTCCAACTTCTCTGTGATTTAAAAGCCTATTGATCTGGCATTCATCTGCATCAAATTCCAGTTGTTTCAGGAATCTGACTCTGTTACTGAACTTGTCCACTTAGTAAATGTCTAAAATACAGCTTTCCTAATGCAATTTCATTGACGAACCATTTTTGTTCCATCTATTTTGGCTGTGGTATATTAGGATTCTGCTGGAATGAAATATGAAGGAAAAATGCAAACACAAAGAGCCATATGGTGTCGAATACCGGTAATGTCTGTGTGAATATTGGATTGACCTTTTTTTTGGGTCAATACTTTTTTCTTTTCTTTGACAAACTGAAATAGCTGATACAATTGGTAGAACTGATAGTATAGTACTTAAAAGGAAGCAGACCAAAACAGCAAGTGGGATTATTTTATCTACTATTTTTAGTTATATTGAAAATAAAGACTTAAAATTAATTATTGAGTTTTCTGGCACATTTTGAATAAATGAAATGTAAAACAAATTATAATAGTCAATATCATGGAAAACATCAGGGTTCCTTGAAGAGCTATGGTATGATCTGTCAAAATGTAAAACTAGGCTAAGTTATCTGTGCAGAACTTACAGGAGATACTTCTTACATCTCTAGCTAGTTGGGAGAAAAGAGGAGAGCGAAACAAAAAGAAAATTATGAGACAGGATCCAATGTGCCCCCTTTAAACACATCACAACAGGCAGTTGCAAGAGCTTTCAACCTATTTTTAAATAACATCTCCAAATACTCAGACCCTTGTCACCTCAGTCACCTATGTTATTGGACCTGATCCATCAGCACTTTTCCCCTTTTGGAGTGGAGTGTGAAAAGAGGGTAACACTGAACAATCCCTAACAGTCAGAGGGAGCCATAGCATTGACCTCTGTTGGCATAACTTGTCTTTCATTTGCTTCTAACTAAGCTCTAAATCCTTTGTTCTTAATTTACAGATTTGAAATTCATGAGCTTTGCAACATCTTCACATCAGGACAAATAACCCCCCTGCTGTTGAAATCACTTGCATAATTTATAACGTTCAAAATTGGAATTGCATCATTGCCTCCTTTGCAATTACCCTGTAGTCAAGCCTTTCACCTTACTGAAAGGTCTTTAATTTTTCTTGATTTTTAAGCATTTCTAAACTTCTAATGGGCTCATTTGAATGGCTTGGGATGCTACAAAAATCTATTCTTATCTATATAATAGTTTAGAAGTATAACTATATCCAGATTATGTTCAAAGTCAAACTGTTGCAAATGTTACTTGTGTACTGATTTGGGTTTAAAAATCAGATAATAACCTTCCAAAACAAATGTTATCAACACCTAATAGGAAATTCCTCTTTAACCTAAGTTTGTTGTTCTCTTTGCTATGCTTTCATAGTGCCTTGTATATATTTCTAGCCTGACAATAATTGTATTATTAAAATTATCTATTTGTGAATGTCTTTATAATTGGACCATAGCTCCTCAAAGGATCACACACATCTTAATTACCTGCTTATCCCTAATGGGTAGCATATTATCTGGAATGTACTATTTACTCAATGAATGTTTGTTGATTCATTTAGCAAACTTTCTTATAATAAAACAAACAGATATTTTCCATCTTGCAAAAAAATAGCAGTGTAGATGTTATTTCAGAATCTAATTAGATCTACCTTAGCAATTTTCACTTAAATATAACACCCCTGAAAGACAAACATGTGACATCTTAAAGCTAATATTGAGTAGCAGCTCATTCAAGATTTCCTTTACTCTGACTAAATTGTTACTTCTTTTATCAAGACACTATTTTGGAGCATTGTAGAATAAGCGTAAATTATTCTCCACATGAGAGTCCTTCAAATATTTGAAGACAGCCATAATTCCTCCTTTATCTCAGCTTTACACAAAATGTCCTCAGTGTTTTTCCTAATATAAAATGATTTCCAGGCTCCTCATATTTTTATCTGCATTCCTCCTTCAGTAATTCATTTTAATGTAATATTTAGGTATTTGATTAAAGTAATAAATAGAGAAAAAATTAGAAATCGGAAGAAAGCATCTAGAAATTTTCAGTGGTTTCTCCAATTTTTCCATTTAAAAATATGTATGAATTAAAATGTAAAGTCCTCTCTGCTGCCTTCCAGTCTCACAAGGTAACCTCAGTCAGTAGTTTGAGTTTAATTCCTCTATGATGTCATCTTTGCTTATTCAAACATGCTCAAGCACACACACACACACACACACACACACACACACACACTCAAGCACACAAATGTCTCTTTTGGAGTTTTGTTCTATTTTTTTAAAAAAGGAATCTTGTTATAGTATTGCTATCCCATTTTTCCCCATGAAAAATCATCAGTTGCTGTTATTGTCGTTTGGTTACACTTTATCAGTGGATCTTTTAAAATGTTACCTCCAGGACTAAATATAAATTCAGATACAATTAACTTTTATTAAGAATTTACTAGATGCCAGACACTGCATTTGCACTTAAAATGTTATATCATTTGAATTCTCAAAAGAATATATAAGGTAATTAGTATTCCAATTTCACATGTAACAAAATATGTTTAGAGAAAGCAGTTAAATTGCTCGAGATCACTCATACATAGCCATTTACCAAAGCTGTGTATCTATTTATTCATTTATTCCTCAATTTGATTCAGAAAGTATTTCAGACCATTTTCCAGGCTTAAATGCTTAAGTGCAACTGCATAGCTTAAATGTGAAAAAAAATAGGTAAAAAGCAGGAAAGAATATTTATGACTGAGAATATAAAATGAAGTTAGTAATGAGACTAGCAAAAAAAATAAATAATAATAATTGTGCACTTGCTATAGATGACCACAGATAGAGTATGGATATTCTTAGCAATGAGACAATGGTTAGTTATTAATTCGTAAAGCCAAGAAGAGAAAAAATGTAAATTATTTTTAAAAATAAGAATGCAGCTAGACCTGGCACTAAGAATAAAGAATTTCTGTTAAATATCCTTAGAGAGAGGACTAGAGGAATATGTAGAAAATGTATTTTTATAAAATATGTAATTATAAATTTCAGTTGGCTTTTATTTACAATGTTTCTTGCTATAGCCAATGCCCTCACACCAAAGTCTAGACCAGTAAAGGCAATTTTCTAGGATATCAAGAATTTTATGTTCTCAATACCCGGAGCTCTGTTTGTTTGTTTAATTTACAAATGGTAGAAATGGTAGAGTTTAGAACATCTGGAGTAATAAATGATTATAAGTCTTTTCAGTAATCCTTCATAGATATATAAAATATATGAATATATATTATATATGAATAATCATATATAAAGATATATATGCTGTGTATATATAATATATAATGTAATGTATATTCATGTATATGTACCTTTAAAGATACAAATATCAAAAAGTATATGAGAAAGGAATAGAGTAAGTCAAGATGCTTTAGCTTGGTGGATCACAGAAGGGAGATTAGGACTTTTTTATATATACTGTGTGTATATATGATATACATTATAATCATATATATGATATATATTATAATGTGTACATATACATTATATATACACGTATATATTATATACGTATATAATATATTATATACGTATATAATATATACGTATATTGTATACGTATACAATATATAATGTATATTATATATGTATATAATGTATATGTATATTATATATTATGTATATTATATACAGTATAATATATATCATATGATATATAATATATTATATATGATATATAATCATATATAATATATTATATATGATTATATATAATCATATATATCATATATGATTATATATAATCTATATGATGATATATATATCATATATATCATATATATAATGATATCAATATATATCATATATAATGATATATAATATATTATATATGATTATATATATCATATATTATATGATTATAATATATTATATATGATTATAATATATATTATATGATTATAATATATATTATATGATTATAAGATAATATATTCATATATTATATGATTATAAGATAATATAATCATATATTGTATGATTATAAGATAATATGTATCATATATGATATGATTATTATATATCATATACGATATGATTATTATATGTCATATATGATATGATTATTATATATCATATATGATATGATTATTATATATCATATATGATATATAATATGTATCATATATATGATTATAATATAATTATATATGATTATAATATATGTCACATATACACACAGTATATGTAAAAATATATATACATACAGTATATATTTCTATATATGTGTTCTATATATTTGTGTGTATATATACAATATATATATAAATATACTGTAATTAAATGTTAGATAGTCATAAAGTAGAGGTTAACAACCATATGTCATTATGAGGTTAGGTCTAAGCCACAGAGTTGGGATTGTAATTGTGATAAATCTGACTCCAGTGTTTCTAAACTGTCTATAAATGTAGTCTTCCCAGTGCAGAGTATGGAGGGATAATTTTTCAATTGATCTGGCAATTATGCCTCCATTAATATTGACTAAGTTTCTTATGAGTGGTTAAATATGCCCAACCTGAATTGCTTCTACCCCATTTCTACTACTTCTTCCAAACCTTATCCTCCAGGGAAAAAAAGATACACTATTGGTTTTCATAGCAATTTTTCAGGGTCCAGGAAAAAAAATCTTGGGAAACTATTATAAAATATCATAGTAAGCAAGCATTCCTGGGACCACACAACTGCAAAACAGGCATATCAAGTGATAAATGAACTGCTGAAGTCATTCTGCTGCTGAATACATTTTTACCAGAAATATCTTTGCTAAGCTTACTGCAAGATCAGAATGTGTTAGATGTCTACATTAAGAATCTCTGTTGGTGATGGCAGCAGCAGGAAATCTTGTGTAAACCAACCATTCTCTGTATGTAGAATGACATGCTTCCTATTGAGGGCAGCCCCAAATGCCACCAAGAGCTGTGTTGTTGGAGACTGGTGAGAGTGGTGTATACTGAAATTCTTTTCCCTCTCTGTAGACAAGAAAGGAACAGTCCATTTCTGTCAGCTTGATAGGCATGAAGATAGACAAGGCAGGATATCTGAAATGAGAGAAGAGGCAGGATCATCCTGGAATATGCCTGAAATAGGAGGACCTAGTGGTAGCTATTGGTGTCACAGAAGGCTGGAGACATAGGCTTTGTTTCTATAGGTAGTTAGTTGTAGGGAGGCATGAGCAGCAGATGAGTAGAGAGGAGAAAATGTAGCTGAACATGCAGACTGAACTAAGCATCTAAGCCAAATTCCAGAAATCATTTACAGAATACAGCACTCAGATCAGGAATTCCTACAAATGAGAGCAGCCAAGAGCAACCTTGTACTACTTCCAAATGACCAAATTTTTTGTCAATTAGCATGCTCCATAAAATGAAGATATTTACTAAAATTGTTAGAAACCTCAATTTTTGGTTTATGCATGGAGGTAGTCAACTTTGCAGGCTCTAGAAATTTTGAGTATGAAAAAGAATAAATAAAATTAATTGGAAAGTTTAAACTAAATCAAAACCATGTTTTTTGACTTCTGTTAAGTTTGAAAATGTTTTACACACAAAGAAGTTCCAATTGATCTAATCAGATGAAAAATCAAAGAAAGTGAGTTGGTATATAGAACTGTTAACAGAAGATTTGGGTCCCAATCTTGTTTAGAAGCAGCTTCTAATCCTTATTCTGATAATATGTTTTATAACCATGGACAAATCACTTCACTTTCTGTACCTCAATTCTAACATTCTTCAAATGCAAGTTGGTATTAGGCTGCCACCAAGGGCATTTTTAGGAACATAAATTTACCATTCTAGTCAATAAGGAGACACCTTTTCTAAGAAAGAGAGAGAGAAAGAGAGAGAGAGATTTATTATTACTAGCATTCTCATTTTATATCTCAAATAGAGCTGATACTTTTTTCTCATATCCCTCAGCCAGTTGGGATTACTTATTTCTAGTAACATTTACTGTCAAAGAATATGACTTGTTAAACCTTAAGAAATCAAGAAAATATTGGGATTACTTTAATCTCCCTACTGTGAACCACTAAGCTAAAGCATCTTGACTTACTCTATTCTTTTCTCATACATTTTTTAGTATTTTCATTTTAAAGGTACATAAAATCTTTTGAAATATATTACCTGTGTAAACAAGAAAGCATGAAACTAGAAATAATTAATATTTTTTATTGAACATTTTATTTTCTGTGCACATTAAAGTCCATGATGATATTTATTTTTCTCTTTATTGTCCAACTACTGAAAGAGAAATTTTACAACTTTCTACCTGCCTTATGATGTCTTTGATATTTACAATACAGGAAAGACTATAATTTTCTTGCAATCAAAAACTGCTGCTATTTCCCCCCTTAGAGAACAATATTGATGCCCAGTCTGAGCAATAAGTGTTTTATATTTAAGTAGTCTGAATAAAAGCTTGCAACACATCATTTTTAAAATTAAGGTGTTCATAAAAATATTTTGCAAGTTGAGGAATGCCTATATTTACTTAGTGAATTTTCATCTTAAACTCCTCTGATTTCATATATTGAAATAGAGAAATCGTCATTCAAATTATCGAAGTGCTGAGCTGGGATTTGTGCAAAAGGTTACTCTATTCCAAAAGATATAGTAGGAAAAGCTTTCAGAAAAGATTGTAGCTAGTAGTTTGCTCTTAAAGGGAAAATAAAGCACGATTTAGTAATTTAAAATATACATTTTATGTACTTAAAGATTAGGTAATTTCCTAGGACGTCAACTAGATAAAATGTCTATTTTAAGGTAATGGATCCTAACTATAAAATATTAGTGCTGTTTTCTACCAATGAACCATATTTATGTAATAAAAACAATAGTCACATATATTCAACAAATATTTTAGTAACTTTCATGCAGGTATATAAGAAATATACACATGATTAAGGTATGGCTCCTCCTCGAGGAGTTTCCTACTATATGGGAAAGATCTAGAGACCAGTGAGTATAAAAAAAAGGGGGTAGGAAAAACTAAGTGATAAGAGAAATGAACAATGATTAGGATTTAAAGGAAGATGAGTATACTTCTCATTAGAGTAATCCTCAATGGAGGAGGGGCTATGTGAGTTAGCCCTTGGAAAAATAGTAAGATTTAGATGGGCAGAAAGGTTGATTGTTGTGTTCTACTTAGAAGATTACAGTGGTAAAATCGCATAGATTTGAGAGTATATAGGGATACCTAGAGAATATGTTTGAATAATCAGTGACTCAGATTAATGGATAGATGCAGTAGGAGATGTATCTACTATAAAAGTAGTTAAGACAAGTTTATGGAAATTATTGACCACCATAAAAGGAATTGAAATTCTATTTTTTAAAAGAAAGAAACAAAGGTTTCCCAAAGGGGAATGCTGTGATTCAACTTGTAGTTAAGAAAATAACACAGTGACCATTTGTGTAAGTATTTAAAAATATAAATCCAATGACAAATTTCAAAAGGACAAATCAATATTAAAAATCAGATTTTTATGCTAAATAATTCAGATATTTATTTTTGAAATTTAGGACTGTTTCTCAGATTATAAACTTAAAAGTTTGTTGAAACTTTAAAAATATGTGTATTTTAACTTGGAGAATATATCAAAGTTTTTCTTAGAAATCTAAACATTGACATAAAAATATATAGAAGAAACTTCTAATGCTAAAAAAGCAATAGTAGGTTGCTGCAAACAATATTCCCATCACAACGATATACAAGACAGATTAATTGTATTTACGTTGTTTAAAGCATAACAGATCTGTGAAAACAGAGAGAATTAAATAATGGAAATTCCAGTCATTTCCCTCCCTAGGATCGTTTGCAGATTTCCAATCTTGGGATCAAAAATCAGGTTTTCCCTTGAAGAAGAATGTGGCTTGAGGAAGAGAAACTAGCGATTCTGTGGTCTATTGGGCACAATGTAAAAAAATTTAGATCTCCAAACAAGGCTGATTTTTTCACAACATGCGTGCTTTGGATGTTTGTCCCCGCAAAACCTCATGTTGAAATGTGATCCTCAGTGTTGGAAGTGGTGGCTAATGGGAGGTGACAGGGTCATGGGAGCAGATCCCTCATAAATAGATTAATAACTTCCCTGTGGGGAGGGAACTGAATGAATTCTCATTCTATTAGTTCCTGCAAGAGTTCCCTGGCAAGCTGGTTGTTGAAAAAAGCCTGACATCTCCCCTCTTACTCTCTTACTTTCTCTTTAACCGTGTGATTTCGGCACATTCTAGCTCCACTTTGCCTTCTGCCTTGAGTGGAGGTAGCTTAATTGCCCACCAGAAGCAGATGCTGGCACCATTCTTCTTGTACATCCTGTAGAACTGTGAGCCAAATCAACCTGTTTTCTTTGCAAATACCCAGTCTCTGGTATTCTTTGATAGTAACACAAATGAACTAAGACAATACATTTTCTGAAACCTGAGTCACACAGAATGTAGAGGGCTTCTAATAAGTGAACTTGAAATTTCTCACAGTCTCTCATTATTTAGAAAACCAAGCTCCGCCGGGGGAATGGTACTTTCCCCAAACACATGGCTAGTCACCTTTTCAAAATATCTACCAATCTTTAACACAACGTGGGAGCCATAGAGAAAAGTTCCAAACCTCTGAAGGAAAGATTAAACCTCTCATAAATATTGTGTCTAAACAGTTTGAGATAGGCTGTTCTCAAAAGAACGGGAAGAAAATGCCTGAGACATGGAGGAGAACCAAAATCATACTTTTATTCCCAGATGTTTACTCAAACTTTTTAAAAGAGAAAAAGAGAAACCTTGGGTTTTTTGCAGTCTTTGGGAATTGTGAATGTAATTTCCATGAATATTTATAGGCAAGTTTTTGTGTGGGTATAATTTTTCATTTCCTTTGTGTAAATATCTAGGAGTGAGACTGGTGGCTCAGGTAGTAAATGTACGTATAAATTTATAAGAAATTCCAAACTGTTTTCTAATGTGCCTGTAGTACTTCGCATTCATAGTAACAATATATGAATGCAAAGTTGCTGTGCATTTTTTGCCATCACTTCGTATTATCAGTCTTTCTAATTTTAGTCATTCTTATTGGTGTATGTTGGTATCTCATTTTGGTTTAGTTTTCACTTCTTTGAAAACTAATAATGTTGAGTATCTTGTTATTCATTATATGCCCCATATTAAGATGTCTTTTGTAAAGTGTCTTCACCAAACTCTTGTCATTGTTTTTCAGTCATTTGCCTTATTTTTGAGTTTGTAGTACTTTACATATTCCAAAAACAATTCTTTTATTGGATATATGTACAGCAAATATTTTCCCCCTCCCAATCTGTGGCTTGCTTTTCTATGATATTAAGACTGTTTTTGAAAAGTAGTTAATTTAAATTAACTCCAGTTTACTGATTTTTACTTTTATGTTTCATGTTTTTGTGACCTATCTAAATAAGATATCATTAGGAGTCTGAAAATATAATACAAGTGGGAGAAAATATTTGTGATATAACTTCCCAATGTGTGACTCATATTTTGAATATATTGAGGACTTCTATGAACCACTAAGAAAAGGACAACTCCATAGAATACGAACAAATTCTTTAAACTAGGTGATAACCAAATGGCCAATGCACATTTGAAGAGATGCTCAGCTTTATTGGTCATCAAGAAAATGTAAATTGAAATCACAATTGGGTACCACTACATATTTAGCAAAATGTCTAACCTGAAAACAAAATAAAACAAACAGAAACAGAACTAGGATATGGAGCGATTGAAACACTTATACATTGTAGATGATGCTGTAAATCACTAAAACGCCTTTAGAAAACCTTTTGCCAGCATGCACTAAAGCTGAACACATACAGACTCTGTAATCCATCAATACCTTTCCCATGTAAATGCTGAATGGAAATGAAAGCATATTTCACCCAAAGATGAGTAGAATATTCATAGTAGCACTCTTCAAAATAGCCTAAACTGATAACTACCCAAATTTCCATCCAATATTCCAATATAGAAAAAATGTGCCAGAATCACTCAACTGAGTATCACATGGTAATGAGAATAAACAATTTACACATGAATAAATATTACAAATATAACAGTGAGTAAAAGAGGCCAGACACAACGTAAACTCTATGTCGCTATTTACATTAGAACAAAACCAGAGAAACTAACTTTCACTGTTAGAAATCAGGATGGTGTTAACCTTGATATGTGGGTGGTGCTGGTTACATGATGTTAAGTTTCCAAAAATATAGCCAGATGTGCAATTATAACATTTAAATTTAGTTGTGTGTATATTTTTCAATAAAAATGAAAAGTAACTTAAAATATTTCTTTCTATAAAAACAAAAAATACACACGAATATAAGGATCCTGGAACACACCCAACTGTGTAGCTGGCTCCACTAATTTTAATCTTCTATGTTTAAATTTGGTAACAATTTAAATTGGATAACTCTTTGTTCTAGAAATTCTGACCCTAGTAATTTAGTATAGGAATATAGTCAATGAATTATGCTAAAATATATATTTCTTACAGTGTTTTTGGAATAGAGGAATATTTTTTGCAAGGGATTTACATTCTCATCTCAATTATCTTTATTTAACACTTTTAACAACTTTTTAATTATACACAAGCACACTGTTATGTACAATAAACAATGTTTTGGGCAAAGATCAAAATCAAAATTAAAACTTTAATATGAATCTCATAGAGAAGAACATGGGTAATATTAAACTTTCCTAACTAGTTTCTTCTCTGGATATTGAACTGGCTGTGATTTTACATGAATAATGGAATATACTAAAATTGGTGGCATGATCCTTTAATTAGAGCAGTTATGAGATGAAAAGACAAAATCTACTAGGAAAAGTTAAAAAACACATCTTTAACAATAAAAAGATAAAATCTGACTCTCAATTTATACTGCCTCTGATGTTATGAATATGAGATCATACTGTTAAGTCCATTGATAGTTTGTAAGTCAGCTCATTTTTGATAAGCTCTGACAATGCTGCTATAAATATAAAAAGATCTATGAATTTTCGTATTTAAATTATAAAATCCTCTGGTACATCTGAGGCGTCAGCCTCACAGTTAAACTGGATGTTTCTTTAGCATTTGAGGCACCTACCATGTTTTAGAGTGTAGATTAATGTGTAAGTGTCTTCATCTGTGGAAAAGTACATAAAACTACCTTGGCAATTGGGCTTCTGGGTATATTATAAAAGAAAAAAACAGTCTCCTTTTTTAACCATTAAAAAAGTGATAACATTCAAACTTGTTTCTTCAAATCTTACCATTCATTTATAAAATGTAGTATTTTTATAGCAATATTTTTAATGAATTAAAAATATTACATGAGTAGTATAATTAAATGATTAAATTCCATTAAAAGATCATATATGTCTGCAAAAGAGTATTAACCAATGTTTATATGTTTCAAGTTATATGATAATTAGAAACTGACGCAAAAGTCAAATGCAAATAATTTGTTGATAATTTAGTGGCAATTCACTATTTGCTATGATCATTTCAAACACATTAGAAACACATTGCCATATTTTATATTCTTTAGACCTCCTATCTTTAAAACAAAAGTGTGTGTGTGTGTGTAATTTTATATATGTGTGATTTTTTTTTTTCAGGCTAAAATGAAACAATAACTTGTCTGGCTGATTAGATTTCCTTGGAGGTGAACTTTCACAAATAGCCAAAAATGTTTGCAAGTAAAGAGTATAACTGGGCTTTTAAATAACTCCTCTAAAATCAAAATGAAGAACAAAAGCTTCCTTCCTTTCAGGAAGTAATCTGCAACCACTCTCATGCATTTGTGTGCTTTTTTTAAAAAATATTGAGGATGGAAGGGAAGCATGGTACACGTAAGTTCAAATCTTACCTGTCACATGCCTAATCTATGAATCCAAATGGATTTTTTCATTAGTGGTTTTTAGACTAAAGTAACGTGAATTAATTTAACAAAATAAATGATGACATTGGAAACTAATAAAGAACATAGATACAGAACTTTTTCCTTTATTTTGCATGCCTCACTTACTATTTTAAATGAGTAAACCTCCCTCATGGCATCCATGAGATGAAAGGAGGGACAATTCAAGGCATTTAAGGCAATCTTAGAGAAACTTTCTTCACTACTTTCTACCTTTTATTTTCTCAATTCTTTCAAAAACGAGTCAACAGATTTCCGACATTTTAAACTTATTGTATTGAAGATACATAAAACGCCTGCTCCCTTTACTCTCCTCTGCATGTATGAAAATGAAAATCAGGCTATTTCCATAACCAACAAACTTTATTTCTTATGAAATACTTCAGATACAAATGGTAGTAAGGCTCCTATTAAAACAAAAAAATTTTACCCTCACCACTAAAAAAAGAAATCAACATTACCAACCAAGGTTGATCTTGAGTATCTCTCCTCTTCTCTCCACCAGAGGTAAAGGCTATATTGAATTTGGTATTTTTAAAATTCCTATGTGTTCATTGATATATACTTAAGTAATATATGGTATATTTTGCCCTTCAACTTCTGTTTACATGTATCACACTATATATATGTTTCTGCAATTTTTTTTCTGTTTGCTAAATATATTGGTGAGATCCATTCAGTTTCCATCTAGTTCATTCAATATTGATAGAATAGTGTATTCCATTATACATGCACCCCACAATTCATTTGTTCTGCTCATAGTTACTTCACTGGCATGACTTTTTATTTATTGAGAAATGCAATAATCAAATCAATAAACTGCAATGTAAATGATCCATATTAATTACTGAACCCTTCTGGTTTGTGGGTATGTAAGTTTTTCCCTCTGTTTCATCTCTGTGTGTTACAGTTGTTTCAAATCTGGGAGGTGATCAAAATCACCTGGAGATCTTCTTAAAAATAATTTCAAATAATCTGACTCTACCCTAGACCTTTTGAATCAGTTTCCCAGACTATGGTCGAGAAAATTGTATAAAAATAAAATAAAACAAAAATGTACAACTAGAATGAGGCATGGTGGCTCACGCCTGTAATCCCAGCACTTTGGAAAGCTGGGGCCAGAGGATCACCTGGGCCCAGGAGTTCAAGCCTGCAGTGTGTTATAATAGCGCCACTGCACTCCAGCCCGGGCAATAGAGCAAGACTCTGTCTCGAATTTTGAAAAAGCACAGATAATCCTTATATGTAGATATACTTGAAACTACTCTATTAAGGTTACATTTCTTTTAACTTTTAAAATGAAATGTAGAAACAGAAAAGCACACATATCATAAGTGTGCAATTCAATTAAGAAGATAAATTTTTCACATTATATACTTCCAAAGGCCAACTGAAAATTATTTTTCCCAGCTTCTAATTTTAACAAAGCCTTAGAAAAGAAAAAGAGAAATAGCTTGAGACATGAGAAAAATAAAATTAAACTTGACAAAGAGATAGTAAATAATTATCAACCTGTCCAGTTTTTGTGTAACTTAATTTATATAAATAAAAACATCTTCATACTTTTAAAGGCATAGAATTACACAATTTTAATGACTTGAGCCCAAAAGACAGTAACAAAACAGAAGAATTGGCAACTCCATAGAGATTGCATTTCATAACTGGAATTCATCACCTATGGAAGCAGACAACAGAGGATAATTAAATGAATGATCACATAAAATGAACTGAAGTCACTGAACACTTAAACAGCTATCACATGTTAATCATAATTTGTATCAGCTCTCATTCTTTGATCTTGGGATGACTTCCTTCTGCATAATAATGAGGTTATATTACTTGTGTTGACATCATTTAAAGAAGTGAATACAGTAGACTGCAACTGGATTTGAATCTAGATTTTTTTCTTCAACACAGTCACCTAGCTTTAAGAAATAATTTAAAAGGTTGAATGTGAAACAGCTCTGACCATTTTAAGAGTAAACATAAAATGTACAAAGAATTATTTTGATAGTTTGATCATCCGTACTTTAGAGATAGTTATTATATCCCATCTTATATTTGTGCATGTTCACTTAACTCCCTTTAAATGTCTCGACCACAGCTCACGTTACTTTACTATCATTTTTGGGT
Source organism: Gorilla gorilla gorilla (assembly GCF_029281585.2). Taxonomy (NCBI): domain Eukaryota; kingdom Metazoa; phylum Chordata; class Mammalia; order Primates; family Hominidae; genus Gorilla; species Gorilla gorilla. The sequence goes on along the minus strand of NC_086017.1, from coordinate 187,393,556 downwards.
AATATTTTTGCTTCTCTGGAGTTTTAACCATTTTAATGACAAAAAGTTCACATATGTATGAAAGCAATTAAATATATCGGATTTGTAAGAACTTACAAATATGCAGTACTTACATATTACAAATAATGCAGTAATTTGTTATGACATTTCGAGAGAAATACACTGTCATCATGCTTAATTTGATAAGGAAAGTGAAAGTTGTCTTATATCATCACAATTAAATAATGTTGCTTAAAGTTATAAATATGTGACATTGGAAAAGTAACTGATGAAAGGTATAAATGATTATATAAATATGCATGTATTTTATAAACAATAAAAACTAATTTTATGCACAAATCATCTTTTGTACTCTAAACTTAATTCTCCCACCAAACATCTGTCCAATATCCAGAGCTATAAGTTTTTGTGGAGTTCCCAATAATAAAATAATGTCTAAGGCAACAAAAAAGTTGTTTCTTCAAAGATGTGGAGTTTGGAATACTTTCTAAACTGCTTTTTTTCCTTAAGCTGCTAAAAGCAAGAAATATTTTCTTCGTTATAAAAAGATGACTCACAGTATGTTATCATGGAAAAATACTAGAGTAGAAATTGAACACAAATGGGAATAAATTCACACAGACAAAATGTGCTCTCTTCAGGTCTTTCATGTTCTAGTAATCTGAAGTTATCTCTGGATCAATAAATACATGCTGGATCAACTCTGCCTTTTTTTTTTTTGTATTTTAATTTTTTAGATTGATATGGGTCAGTATTCGAGGCATCTTATTCCATCTGGTTCCATTTAGGAGTAAAAATATTGTTTGAACAGAAAAATCCCCTAAAGATTTTTTTAGTGTATTCTGTAGACTTGAACGTGGTTGAATGAGGAGCAGAATTGGACAGTATAAAGCTATAACCATTTTGTTGTAATGCAGGATTACTCAGGCAGAGGAGTGTAAATATATAGTACCAAACGTGTATGTTCACAGCCCACACTGGACTGTTGCAAGCTATATATCTCTTTGAAATTATATTACATATTGCACATAAAAATTTCATATATGAACTCTTATTTCTGGCTCATTCCACATGTCACCAGAAGAACTCTGCTCATTATAGATGCTCAGACTTCTAAAGGAAGAGAGTAGTCGCCATCTTGTGATATTACCATCCTACTGGGAGGCTTTAGGGTTTGCAGAGGCAGAAGAAAAAAATGGAGAATTGAACTAAACTGGTACTGGTAACTAAAAGTATTTCCTGAAAAATGCCACATACAAATTCTACCCAGATTTTAGGGACCAGGATTAGTCATATGCCCATACTTATATTCTTATACTCAAAGGAACAGAGAAAAGTAATTCTCCAGATACCTGAAAGGAGATGAAAACCAAATATTGTGACTTGGTAAGTCCTACCATAACTTTTGAACAGATATGTTTACTTCATTATCTTTTTATGGCAGGCAGAAATTTTGGGGTTATGATATTAATTAACTTTGGATTTTTTTCATTTACAGACAAGAATCTGCTTTTCCATACATAAAGAAGCTAAGGTCTAACCCTATAGTAACATTCAGTAAATTTTTGATATCTGTTATGTTTTCATTTATCTGTGTTAGTGATATGTGTATGTGTATACTGAGAGGGAGGGTCATTGGTATAGGATAGCATATATATAAAAATAAAAAGTTTTAGTCAAGTTTTATATCAGAGTTTTTATTATAGCATATTTGTGAATAAATTTTGAGATGATTCAGAACATGTGATAAGACATCCTTACCCTATTCCTCCATTTCATCACATCAGTTTCAAGTAACAGTTACTGTCAGAGACTGAATGAAGCAGAATGATACTGTCAATAGGGTTCGTTGGATCAAGTACAGGCTTTGAATTATATAAATATCTTGGATCACACACATTTTTGTCTTCTTGGCCTTTTGGCTAATAATTTAAAAAAAAATCCTAAAACTAAACTTCCAAGTTGGTAACACAGGGTAAGAGAACCTCTTTTGAGAGTTGTTCTGTTGTTCTGAGAATTAGAGCTTTTCTTTAGAAAATACAGAATACAGTGGATAGCACAGAATGTTTTAAAACAAAAGTACAGCCATCCCTTGGTATCCATGGTGGACTGATATCAAGAAACCCCTGCAAATAGCAAACTCTATGGATGCTCAAGTCCCTTATATAAAATGGCATAGTATTTGCACATAGCCTAGTTACATCCTCCTGTGTATTTTAAATTGTCTCTAGATTATTTATAATACCTAATACAATGTAAATACTGGATAATAATTTTTCCATGGTATTATGTGGGGAATAATGACAAGAAAAAAATGCCTGTACATATTCAGTACAGATGCAATTTCTTTTTTCCTTTTTAAAATTTTTTTAATTTAATTTTTTTTTTGGATGGAGTCTTGCTCTGTTGCCCAGGCTGGAGTACAGTGGTGGGATCTTGGCTCACTGCAACCTCTGCCTCCTGGGTTCAAGTGATTCTCTTGCCTCAGCCTCTCGAGTAGCTGGGACTACAGGTGTGTGCCACTACAACTGGCTAATTTTTGTACTTTTAGTAGAGAAAGGGTTTCGTCATGTTGGCCGACTGGCCTCAAACTCCTGACTTCAGGTGATCTGCCCGCCTCGACCTCCCAAAGTGCTGGGATTACAGGCATGAGCCACTCATTTGGCTGTGTGATTTCTTTTTTGAGTATTTTCTATTCATGGTTTGTGGAAACCACGGACATGGAGTACATGGATATGGAGGGTAAACTGTATTGTTAATGTTTTTATGATGCCAATATGTAATCCTCTTTTATTTATTGCTGTTTTGTTGGTTAGTTGTATAATTTAGCTAAAAAATCATTTATGATATGGGACTATCTAGAGGAGACCTTTATAATATGAAGTTCACAATGACCAGTCAACTAATGCCTGTGATAGTCTACGCTGAAGAGTATTACCACTACACACAAGGCAATTACAAATCAAGTTGCTCCTGTACTTGGGTTATAATTTAAAGTTGCCAAAGAGATCAAGTTATTTCTGACACAAGTAAAGTTTCAGGGCGTCTTAAAGATGCCCTTTGGTAAAATATTTTGTATTGTCCCCTCTCTACCCCTTTCATCAGCTAAATTAACTCCCTAATTCCAGTATTCAAATTTCAAAGATTAAAACAAGCATATTGGTGTCTCGGATCACCTATAGAAAACATGAATTTTTCTCAGGATGGGACGCAGTACTAAAGATAATGCAAATAATTGAAGTGATTATCACCAAGTTCTTAACTACGTCTAGGAAACTAATCAGTGGCTAGATACATAATACAAATAACCACGTTTTGCCTTTCATATGAAAGTTTTATTAAAGAGTAAGCTACCAAGGAGCTATCCCTGCTTCCAGTACAAATAAATTAATAAATATTATAAAGTACATATGAATGACCAGTATTATAATATGCGATAGGAAGAGTTATGGAATGTGGAAGGAAAACATACCAATTTGGGGCTCTTTAGTGTAAATATACCACTTATCTGCTGTGAATACTTTCCGAAATTGCGTTTCAGTTATCAGCTTGAAGTCATTATGGATTTACTCTCCTTCTAAAGCGTGAAATTGCTCCAAAAGTCTGTGTTAAATGTTATTAATTTTAAGAATAAATCTTACAATGCATTTTTGCTTATGAAATATAATTGAATCATAAACTGTATTTGTACAAAATGCAGATAAACAATAATTTTTCACAATCTGGTAGTTGAATTATAACACTAAGTCATCCTGAATTAGAACTGTCCAGAATAGTTTCTTAATCATATCTAAATGGCAAGGGGAAAATATTTTTGTCAAATACATGAATTTACTTGTACTAAATGCTTTGGGAAACTTAATTTAAAACTTTATTTTATGAAACGCGATTCCTGGGTTGGTTAACTTCACTCAGTAACCAGGAATTTGTCAGATTTTGAAAGTATAATGACTCTCTATTTTGCATATTCTTCAAATACTTTCATTTGAAATATTTTATTCATTTGAAATATTTTGTTTAATTTGTTATCTCAATAACAATTGCTTATACCATCAGCACGCTGGGCGTTGCTATTTCAATCAAAATTCTTGCCCACATTTACTACAGAAGAGAGATTCATACAGAGTTATGTATAACTAGTAAACATTTGGTATCTTTTCACAATGATTCTTAGACTTATAGAGCTGAAAAGAAATTTAGAGGTCTACTAATTCAAGTGCTCTATTTGCAGAAAGGGAAAATAATTTCCAGAGACATTAACTGCCTGCTGAAGGTCAGGGAACACAATTGAAGAGCTTGAATTAAAACTACATTTTTTGAGGTCAAGGCGGGCGGATCACCTGTGGTCGGGAGTTCCAGACCAGCCTGACCAACATGGAGAAACCTCGTCTCTACTAAAAATACAAAATGAGCTGGGCGAAGTGTTGCATGCCAGTAGTCTAGCTACTTGGGAGGCTGAGGCAGGAGAATTGCTCGAACCTGGGAGGCAGAGGTTGCAGTGAGCCGAGATGGCGCCATTGATCTCCAGTCTGGGCAACAAGAGAGAAACTCGGTCTCAAAAAAAAAAAACAACAAAAAACAAACAAAAAAACACCACTTTTTTTTTTTTATTGCTGGTTTGGATATTTTTCTAGCAAACTTCATTGTTTATTTTGTTAGAAGTGGGACTTATACGGTTAGAAACCATCAATATCACCACTATATTCTCAAGGAAATTATGAGTGTTTATTCAAATATCAGTTTTGATAATATCAATCAAAAAAAGAAAGAACAAGATAGGGTTTCAATTCCATCTTGCTATTAACATCTTCTCCTGCCTAGAAAGAGAACTGAGGTATCCAGGTTGCTCTATCTACAATAAAGTGTATATAAGAGACATAGGACAATGGGTAGGGGAGAGAGGCCATGGCTAACATCATTAGTTCTCTCCTTTCTTTGTGCTAGGTAATGGCATGCAGTTAGTTGTTTCTTAGTGAAGCTTTGCTTGAGGAAGCAAAAATCAGTTTTGGGGAGAACATAGATGGAAATATGAAGGAAAATTTGTCCTTATTAATCTTTAAATAGTAAGGGAAGTCTTGGTGAACTGAACCATATGAATCTCTTTGACAAGGTCTCAGTGTCGTTTTTGTTTTTATCCAACACATTGGCTTTGTTTGGAAGTTCACACCGGTCTTTTAAAGGCAACACAGTGAAAACTGAAAGAAACAGTGTGTGTAAAAACTCTTTTTCAACAGAAGTTAGAGAAAAATAATTTTCCTAAAATGTCTTTTCGCTAGTATCCATTGTTGAACAAATATTAGGGAACATTTAACTTTAAGTTGAAAGTAATACAATGGAGAATGAATGCCAGTGATGTAATTGTCTGATAAAATCTGCAGCACCTGAAGAGTTGAAATTAATTTATACTAAATCATTATCTTTTTATGGCAGGCAGATGTTGGGGTTATGGTATTAATGAACTTTGGGTTCTTTTCATTTACAGATCAGGATCTTCTTTTTAATAAAAGGAGAAGCTAAGGTCTAACCCTTCTGGCAGCAAACTGGCTCTCTAATTATCTTAGTAATAGCTCTAAATTATTATTCAATGTAGGACTACATCCCACTGTTAATGGGTCATGATATCCCTCGGGATTCATACTTTTTTTCCATTTCAGTAAATGACTTGCCATCTGCAGAAAATTCAAGTTCATTGTCTAACTTTTAAAAATAATATTGATATGGTCAGGAAGATATTGATGTATTTGAAAGGGTATGAAAGTGAACTGGAAGGCAGAGCAGCCGATTCTTGTGGTAAGACTTTTTCTCCCTGTAGTCCTGGAAAAAAATAATCGACATCAGTAATTTAATACCACAATGCCTAATGTTTTTCTTTCTGATTTGACTTTCACTGTGGCCTATACAATGTTTCTACTGGATGAATTTTGTTTTCTTATAACATAAAATTGCATAAAAGTGCCTCAGTAAGAAGGTACCAAATTCTACAAGAAGGTGCAGTGAACTATACTTTAATGTTACCTCTGACAGTTAACAGGTTTTAATTTCCAGCATTATCTACTCTTCCAAGCCTTGTTTACTCATCTTTAAATAGAAGTAAAAATATTTTGTCTTCTTGAAGCATCTCTTGTTGTCTTTAAGAAGTTACTCATTTTGACCTGGTAATTATAATTTTCTGAGACTGCCTTAGGGAAACAATTTATGATTTTAACAAAGAGATATAGATATGCAAATAGGAGAAAAAATTAGACTAACAAAAAATGAGAAAATCTAAATTTCTATAAATATGGAAATATAAACATAATGATACATGATACTACTGCAAAATGAAATACTATAAAGCAATAAAGAATTATATTCTAAAATATTTTATAATATGGAAACTGCAAAATAGAGAATAATATGTTTAAAAACATAAAAGTTTAATAGTAATATATTTTTGATAGCATTGCAACAAATTCAATTATCTTAAAATACACTGCATAAACATATACATGCATATATCTGTAACTATATAAGCTTTTTAACAATTAACATACAAATCCTTTGTTCTGAAAAAATATAATTAAAAGCAGTAATAATGAATTTCTATTTCAAAATACGATGGGATACCTGTGACGGACCAATGTACCTATCAGGAATACCTAGAAAAGCAATAATAATGTAAAAATATTTTTTATATTGCATACACTAGAAAAGGAGAAATCAAAGAATAACATAGCTTGGAATCAAGCAGTATGTTAAACATAAAAAATTGTTAGGAAGGAAATTATAAACACAATAGCAGAAATCAACAACTAAAAAATACAAAACAAATGAACAATAAGGGAAAGTATCAATCAATCCAAGATTTGGTTCTTGAAAAATGATAGTCGGGCCAGGTGCGGCGGCTCATGCCTGTAATCCCAGCACTTTGGGAGGCCTGGGCAGGCGGATCACCTGAAGTCATGGGTTTGAGACCATCCTGGCCAACATAATGAGACCCCGATTCTACTTTAAATACAAAAATTAGCCGGGCATGATGGCGCATGCCTTTAATCCCAGCTACTCGGGAGGCTGAGGCATGAGAATCACTTGAACCCGGGAGGCTGAAGTTGCAGTGAGCCGAGATCACACAGCTGCACTCCAGCCTGGGCAACAGAGCGAGACTCCATCTCACACACACACACAAACAAAAAAAAAAAGAAAAAGAAAAAGAAAAATGATAGTAAAGTTCATAAACCACTACTAGATTCATTAAGAAAAAATTAGAGGGTGTAGAAAAAACAATATTAAGAATGAAAACCATAGATTCTATAGATATTAAACAGATTTGTTATTTTAAAACTTTAGGCAATGAATTTGAAAATTTAGATGAAATGAACAAAACCCTTGAAAAACACAACTTATCCAAACTGACACAAAAAGAGTTAGAAAATTTATTAGTTTTATATCTATTAAAAATTAAGTCTCTAAATTTAAAACAACATTAACAACAAAAACTTTTCAGGAAGCATCATCCATTTATTTAGAGCAAACATCTAAGTAATAAATAACAGCAAATCTTACACAAATTCTTCCAGGGAAAATTAAAAAATAAGTTAATACTTCCCACTCCAATTCATTTTATGAGACCAGCCTTGTTAACACCAAACCCAATAAAACTTTATTAAAATAAAGTATAAATTTCTGAAAATTTTCTCTCACTAACATAACATTAACAAATTGAACATTAGCAAGTGAAATCCAGTAATGTTTGGGAAAATAATATATTATGATTAATTATATTTTCTGGTTTAACATTTGACATTCAATGTAATTCACCAGATTGCCTTAAAAAAGGAGAAAAATAATTTTCTCTGATAAACAATAAATAGAAAAACTTACTAAAAATTCAATACCCAATCAGGAGGAGAAGGAAACTTCCCTAATTTGATAAACAGTCTAGAAAAACATGGTAAACAGCACACTTAAAGGTGTCTCTAAAGTAACCACTGTCCCTAAAAAAATTAATTATTCCAATGTAATTTAATAAATTAAGATTAAATATATAAAGATCAGGTATAAACTCAATAAACAAAAATCAATTTTACATATATATCTTAAAATACATAGAAAATAAATGTTTTAAAAAATAGCTTTTAAAATAATATCAAAAACAAAGGGCTGATTCTTATAAATGATGTGTCATATTTTTATCTCGAAAGCAATAGAAATTAGTGATAGAAATTAAAGAAGACCAGAGTAAATAAAAAAAATGAATACTATATTCTTAGGTTGAAAGATTCAATATTATGAAGGCATCAATTTTTCTAAAATTGATCTATAGATTAAACATAATCAAAGGCTCAGTAATTTCATGAAAGAAATTAGTAAGATCATAAAATGGAAATGGAAATGCAAGTATCCAAGATAATATTGATGAAAAAGATGAAAAGAAACAAAGTTAAAAGACTTTTACTATTAAACATGATGATTTATTACAAACCTAGATAAATAAGGCAATAAGGGACTGGAACAAAGAGAAGTGGCCAAAGGAATAGAACAGCAAGTCCAGAAACAGCCACACATCTCCACTCAGTTGAACTGTGACAAAGGGGACATTGCAGTGCAATGGAAAAGGACGCTCTTCTTTAATAAAAGATGCTGAGTCCATTGGATAATTATGTAAAATAAAAAGAAATCTTGGTCGGGCGCAGTGGCTCACGCCTGTAATCCCAGCACTTTGGAAGGGCGGATCACGAGGTCAAGAGTTCGAGACCAGCCTGACCAACATGGTGAAACTCTGTCTCTACTAAAAATACAAAAATTAGCCAGTTGTGGTGGTGCACATCTGTAATCCCAGCTAATCAGGAGGCTGAGGCAGGAGAATCGCTTGAACTGGGAGGTGGATGTTGCAGTGAGCCGAGATTGCACCACTGCACTCCAGCCTGGGCGACAGAGCAAGACTCTGTCTAAAAAAAAAAAAAAAAAAATTAACTCCAGTTTGATTGTTATTCTACATGTGATAAGTAAAACAAAACTTGAAAAAAATCATAAAATTTTAACTGCCTTAGAAAAAGGCAAAGTTTTCTTGAACTGAACTGAAAAAGTACTAACTGAAGGGGGGAAAATGTGATAAATAGGATTACAGTAAAAGTAAGGATGTTTTCTTATTCAAAGACATCAAGAGAGTAAAAAAGTATACCCACAGATGATATGCATATCTGACAAAGAGATATGCATATCTGATACAGAATTCTTAAAATGCAATAATAATAAAAGTCAATACAGTAAAAATAATTATTAGTATTATGAGCAAAGGCTTCAAAGTCACATCAAAAAAGAAAGTGTCAAAATGCCTGATAAACACCTGAATAATTGCAGACTTCATTGGTTACCAGAGAAATTCATGGAATACTATGAAGCCATAAAAAAGAATGAGTTGGGGCCGGGCATGGTGGCTCACACCTGTAATCCCAGCACTTTGGGAGGCCGAGGTGGGTGGATCACGAGGTCAGGAGTTTGAGACCAGCTTGGCCAACACGGTGAAATCCTGTCTCTACTAAAAATACAAAAATTAGCTGGGCGTGGAGGCACGTGCCTGTAATCCCAACTACTCAGGAGGCTGAGGCAGGAGAATCGCTTGAACCCGGGAGGCAGAGGTTGCAGTGAGCCGAGATCGTGCCATTGCATTCCAGCCTGGGAGACAGGGCGAGACTTCATCTCAAAAAAAAAAAAAAAAGAAAGAAAAATGAGTTCATGTCCTTTTCAGGGACATGGATGAAGCTGGAAGCCACCATTCTCAGCAAACTAATACAGGAACAGATAACCAAACACCTCATGTTCTCACTCATAAGTGGGAGTTGAACAATGAAAACACATGGACACAGGGAGAGGCACATCACACACTGGGGCCTGTTAGGGTGTGAGGAGCAAGGGGAGGGAGAGCATTAGGACAAATACCTAACGCATGTGGGACTTAAAACCTAGATGACAGGTTGATAGGTGCAGCAAACCACCATGGCACATGTACACCAATGTAACAAACCTGGCACATTCTGCACATATAGCCCAGAGCTTAAAGTAAAATAAAAAAAAAAGGGGCATCATTATAAACCCATATGAATTAACAAATTATAGGACAAATGTTAGTGTTAGTATGTAGCAACTGGAACTCACATACTGCTGGTGTTAATGTATGTTGACATAATCTCACTAAAAACTCTTTTGTCAGAAACTGCTGAGTCTGAACATATGTATATCCTAAACTGGGCAGTTCCACTCAGAGATAAAAACTTAAGAGAAATGTATACATATGTTCACCAAAATACATGAAGAAGTATTTCACAAAAACACATAATAGATGAAACTGGAAACAATCTAAACCTCCATCAAAAGACAAGTGGATAAATCCACCATGGTATATTTATACAATTGATTACTGTATAGTAATTAGTCTGAACTATAGCTCTGTACAAGAACACAGGTGAATTTTGACTGGAAGATTAAGACACAAAAAAGTACAAACTTCCTGACCCCACCTATGTAAAATTCAAAACCAGGCTGTGTGTCCAAAGTCAGAAAGTAAGTATACTTAAGGAAGGAGAGTGACTAGGAAGGACATGATGATGTCTTCTATTGTGTTGTCAATGTTATTTTTCTCAATCCAAAAGCCAGTTACATGGGTGCATTCATGTTATTAAAACCCGTCAAGTTTTACACTTCCAGTACTCATTTTATATAGGTATGTCATATGTAAATAAGAAGCTTATTTTAAAAATTATAATGAAATATGCATACATTGTAGTTTTATTAAACGGATTAACATCTAGTCAGATGTTTCTTAGCCATTTGATACTTTCTATTTTGATGCGACTGTTCAAGTCTTTTGCTCATAATACTAATAATTATTATTTTTACTGTTTTGACATTCATTATTTTTGCATTTTAAGAATTCTGTGTATACGAGCTTTTTGTCAGATATGCATATCATCTGTGGCATATTTTTTTTTACCAGTGTTATTAAGTGGATCTTACATATGATGAGAAAGCATTTTGTAGTCTATATAGTTGTGGCAACATTACTATTGTTGCACAGGAAATGTGATTACCCAGCTATAAGTGCGTGGGGTTATAATATGAATTCTGACCCAATAAAATATCACCTTGTACTTCCCTGACCTCTTTTCAAATTTCTTTCTTGGCGGTGTTTAGAGAACAGCTTGATTCCAAATAAAACCCTGTTCCCAGCTTTATGAATGCCAAGAAAGCCATTTTAAAATGTTGTCCCCAGATCCACTTTCAGAAGAAAGTAACTCTGCTTCCCCAATATAAAGTTTCAAGAGGAAAAATGAACTAAGTATTCCAGTGGTCTTTAGGATCCTTACCTATCTCCAGTTCCTCCACTCTCTTAGGACAAATGAAATTCTGAGACAATAACAGAGGAACTGACAGCAAATATTAAGAAGAACTTACAATCAGCAAGAAGATCCAAAAATCTACACTTCAAACCTTTCATTACAAAGAACTGTAACAGCTTCAAATAGTAGTTAAAAGCTGGACTTTGGAAGCAGAACGCAGGAACAAAAATTCTAGCTTCACCAGTTACCAGATGTATACAGTTAAACTAGTTTCGTTCTTTAACTTTCTGAGATTCCTTTTCAATAAACTAAAGATAATATTCTAACAAATGAGTTTGCTGGATGATTAGTACTCATAAAGTGCTTAGAAAATAATTTGAAATATAGCAAATGTTTGCGAATTGTTACCTAACTTATTTGTAATAGACAAAAACCCTGGAATTTCCCTTCCTTCCCTCCCTTCCTTCCTCTCTCCCTTCCTTCCTCCCTTCCTTCCTTCCTTCCCTCCCTCCTTTCCTCCTTTCCCCTTCCTTTCTTCCTTCCTTCCTTCCTTTCTTTCCTTCTTCTCTTGAAATTGGTGCTCCTGCTTACCAGGCAGCTCTCCTCCATAAAGCCATAGCCTCCTTCCTTCTTGAGACTCAGCCATCTTTGACTCTTACTTCTAACATTTCTATGCTTATCTCTGCTAAGCTTGTTAAAGAAAAACAGCATGAAGGGCTGCATGCAGGATGCTGTGAAGTGGTTTGTGTCACTTTAACTCACACTCCTTTTACTTGAACTCAGTCACGTCTATTCACCCAACTGAAAGAGAGGGTGAGAAATGTATTCTAACCAAGTGTGCAGGAAGAAAAGAGGAACGGGGTTTGAGAACACCTGGCTAGTTTCTGCCTTAGTCTCTCTTTTGTTTCACCCATCCTCCCCTACAAGTAATTATTGTTCTTTGCTAACTCATCTGTGAAAAATTGTATAGAGTCAAAAATAAGCATTATATACTGCATGAAGCAAAATTATGACCCTTTGATGAGGCTGAATGACAGAAAACAAATGTGCATTGGTGTGTATGTGGGAGTTAGAGCAATAAGAAACTTATTTCTTATCATTTACACTTGGAAATCACTAACAAATACGTAAAAATGAAAAATTAAGAAATGTTCATATAAATGTGTCACTTGGAATGAAGGTGAAAACCAGGAAAAATAGCTACAAAGAGTTGAAAGTAATTGTTTCAGTTAGTAAGAATCTGCAGTAGGGAAGTATGGAGCAGGATCCTGCTTTTACATTATAAAGTTATTAATTTTACTTGACTTTTTGACTGTGTCTGTGTGCTGTTTTGATTAAACCAAAAATAAATTGAATGTACAGAGCCAATAAAATTAGGGAACCATGAGAGGCATTCGAATTGACAGGTCAGTCAGCAGGAAACTTGGAGACACATAGGTAATAAAGTTTAAATTCTTGTGACTATAAGAGAGAGAAAAGAAGTTAATAGATTGTGAGAGGTGTTCAGATAGAGAACAATGACCAAGATCATAGGGAGAAATTTTTGTGCCTTTAGTCTAAGCTCTGATTGTGAGATGGAACACTTTGTAGAGACAGTACATGCCTGTCATTTCTCCTGGTGCTGTGGTTACACAGTGTGAAGGCTGATTTTAGGTATCAACGTGCCTGGATTAAAGAATACCTAAAGAGCTGGTAAAGCATTATTCCTGGGTGTGCCTGTGAGGGCATTTCCAGAGGAGGCGCGTATGTGAGCCTGTTCAACTGATGGAGACGATCTGGTCTCAATGTGGTCACGCAATTGGCTGGGAGCCTGGATAAAACAAAAAGACAGAGGAAAGGCAAATTCACTCCCTCTCTTCTGAGGCTGGAACAACCTTCTTCTTCTGCCCTCAAACATCAGAACTCCAGGCTTATATATATATTCCATTGGTTCTGTCTCTCTGGAGAACCCTGACTAATCCACACAGAATAAATAAAGTTTCAGAATCCAAGTTGTTTCACCTGTCCTGACAATTGAAATTCTATACTGGAACATTATGGTGTTTACTCTTCTGTTGATTTTTATGAATTCATTTAGGTTGCAGCATTTGCAGCTGTGTTGACTATACTTCTTAACCTTGGCTGCTTTTAAAACGTTTACCTTACCAATGGGGAAAATAGAGAAAGTCAATATTTTCCAAATGTGCTGCTTTAATAATTAGGGGGAAAACATCTATTACATGAACACTTACTTGGAAGGATTTTAAGTGTGTTTAATATAGCCATCAAAGAAAACTGAAAAATATCAAAAATTATTTAAGAAAAGCAAACTTGGTACTTAGAGAAATAAAACAATTTTGCCAATATCATAATTTCCAGGCCAGTTGATTCCTAGAACCATTTAATGAAGTCAGACATTACAGCAATTACAGAGGGTTATATAACTAAAAGACTCAAGAGATGCCACAGAGCACACAAACATAAAGCTTTAATAAAGACTAATAATTCAATGTAGCCAGAAAAATAAAATATCAGGCAGATTATAGGCATCCAGGCATAGCTTCCAGGGTCCTATCTCCGTCACATGGGATAAGCGCTATCTCTGGATCACAAACCATCAAGATAAGTGTGATTGCCTCTGTCTCAAGGATACCCAGTCTTGTGTTTACTAAGAGCCATTGATGCAGATACCACACTAACAAGTTAGTCAAACTAGGCTGTGTAACCAGATGCACCAGGTTTAGACCACCAATCTACATATTTACGATAATTTTGACCAGCTGGTACAAGATACCTCCAGGGGAGTTTTGATCTTAGCACATTACCAATCGTGAGCTAGAATATTTCATTCCTATCTTGTCCAAGAGTGAATGCCATAGTTCCAGACATTTTTAGGGATAAGCACGGAGCTACCACAGGTGATTTACACATACATGATGAATCAGAAACTTTAATTTACCAAGTGGATGTGTGTGTGTTTCATTTTGTTTTTCTGTATGAAGTTAGAATGTTGCAATACTACACTAAGGGAAGATAAACATTTGCAAAATGCAGTCAAAGATACGCAGGAAGAAGGAAAGGAGGTGATGATACACATACAAAACTTTCCTTTACCTTAAAATTCCTTTACCTTAAAATGTATTAGTTTGAAAAATGTTTTGCCATGTTCTATTTATATAAAAATATATTCTAAAGAAGTAGCCAAGAAATGGTTGCTGAGAAAAAAAAAAAAAACAGCAAGAGTTAATGTTCTTACAGAAATGCAATGGCAGTTCTAAGGTGTGACAATGGAAAAGGAAAATGTCGAAATCATTTTCAGACCGTACTATCTCTGGCTAAAAAAAAGTCTTAGGAATTTGAGGAACAGAATAATTCCTATAATTTTCACCTGTGGAGTTTCAAATAAGGGATATTCAAAAAGCTTCATTTATTTCATTATTTGAAGTGAATAATTATTTAATAATTGCAAATATTAAATACTGAATGATACTATCAAAAGTTTTCAACTAGTTTGAAAACTTAAAAGACCTGAAACATTAACAGGAATTTACCAGCCTCAAAGTCAATCGTTAGAGATGGATTGCTTTACTCTATTAATTTTGAGAAAGCACATTAAAATACTAAACATTAAATGTTCATTGGTTTTTGTTTTCTTCAAATTTTGTTTTAATTGTATAATAATTTTTGTTACAATTTACTTGTGGTCATTTTCTAATGATAACATTTTACATCATCTGAAAATTTTAATTTGAGCATTGATTTAGAGAGATGGACACTGTGCTACCTCATCCAAGGCAAATAATTCATGTGAGTCCTTTGTTCATGTGAATCAGATGACTCAGAAGAGTACTCCAATCACAGGAAAGGCAAAATGTGTAAGTATTTACTTTTAATAAAAAAATACATAAATAACAATTATTTGATCAAGAAACAAAAATACATAAGTAACAATTATTTGATCAAGAAGAGGTCAAAAGTTAAAATGTTTAAAGTAACCACATCAATTTTTTAAAAATAACTATATTGGTTTCCTATTACTGCTATGACAGATCACCACCATCTTGGCTTAAACCACACATTTTTTTTTTATTAGCTGTGTAGGTTAGAAGTCTGACATGGGTCTCACTGTTTGGCTTCCAGAAGCTGCCTGTATTCCATGGCTCATAGCCTCTCCTCTGTCTTCAAAGCCAGCAACAGTGGGTTGAGTTCTCACACCATATCATTCTGACCTTCTGTTCTGCCTCCCTGTTTCACTTCTAAGGTCCTTGTGATTACATTGGGCCACCCCCAAAATCCCCCAAATCTCATTTTCTTAAGGTTTGATGATTAGCAACCTTAGTCTCATCTGCAGCCTTAGTTTCCCTTTTGCCATGTAAGGTAACAGAATCACAAATTTTAGGGATTTTGACATCAAAATTTTTGTGGGACCATTATTCTGCCTTCTACAGTAACTAATGTCATATCATTGCTTTGCTTTTAATGTGTAAAAATCTACAGAAATGTTTTAAATGTTTATTTTTTATTATAATTAATTAATTTGTACCTTATTCTATTTCAACACTATGCAACATGAAGGTACACTTGCTAGAAAAGGATTATATCTTAGTGTTAATCAGGTATTTATTGTTTGTTTAGTATTAAGCAGACCCTGCTCTAGGTAATGAGGACATAGCAGTAAAAAGAAAACATAAATTTCTACCATGGAGTTTATATTTTAATGGGAAAGATGAACAATAACAACATAAGTAAAATACATAATATATTACATATCTTTTAATGGAGAAAAGTAAGTATTATGTGTTTGTGGATAATGGGATGGGGATAAAAAGGGAGCATTTACTGGTCTTTCAGATGAAGGGCCAGAGAGCCCTGACAGGGTTATCTCAGCTGTTGACAGTGGTATACATCTCACTTTAGTTAAAATAACAACTGGATACAATATTGCTGAATCGGGTACCTCATCAGTGTAGCAAAGGCAGATGAAAGTTATAATTCTAAAATAGGTAATTCATGATACAGCAGAAACCAGTATCAGGCAGCCCAGTCTTTACACAATACCTAATCAATAAGCCTAGATATTGCCAGCAATCAGTGTAACTTTGAAATATGGCTCTTCTAAAATGAGACAGAGATCTTTGTAGCTCTGAAAGGCCTATTCCCGTGTTTACTGCCCCAAGCTTTATTCGCCATGTAGGATTACTTTTCCTACTAGGAAACGTAAAACTTCTAGTAAGCATTCAACTTTGGTCTCTTAGCTTTTATTTCCTCTTTACCTATACAGAGGCTAACGAGAAGGTGACATTTTAGTTTAAACCTGAATCACGAAGAGTGATGTCAGCAAGATCATGAAATAGGAAGTTACTACTCATATCTCCTCACATAAGAAATCTGTGCCTATCCATGGACAAAAGTCTCTTTGTGAGAGTCATTGGTCTCAGTGGTTGTCTTAGTCCATTTCTGCATTGCTATAAAGTAATATCTGCAACCGTAGTTTCCCTTTTGCCATGTAAGGTAACAGAATCACAAATTTTAGGAATTTTGACATCAAAATTTTTATGGGGCCATTATATTTACGGGGCTGGATAATTTATAAAGAAAAAAGGTTTCTTTGACTCACAGTTCTGCAGACTGTACAAGATCCATGGTGCCAGTTTGGCTTCTGGCGAGAATCTCATGCTTCATCTACTCAAGGTGGGAGGCAAGGGGCAACCAGCATGCAGAGATCACATGGCATGATTGAAAACAAGAGGAGACGGGGCAGTACCAGACTCTTTTTAACAACCAGCTTTTGCAGCAACAAATACAGCGAGAACTCACTCATTATCACAAGAATGGCATCAAGCCACTCATGAGGGATTTGTCCCCACAACACAAACACTTCCCATCAGGACTCAACTCCAACAGTGAGGATCAAATTTCAACATGAGATTTGGTGGGGCCAAACAAACCATATCCAAACCATAGCAGTAGTGGAGCCAAAAGTTGTCCGTAACTCAATTCCAGGCCCCTCAGCTGTTGTCCCAGCTGAGTACTGCCCCAACAAGGACCCAGAGGGAGACTTACCCATCTGAGCCACCATGACCGGCTTTTTGGCTTCATTCCCACGGTAGATCTTAAAGAGATCCTGCCTTGGTTCCAGCCTTTCTCTGCCACAAAGCCCAGGAAGTATCCTACACATGCAGAGAACTGCTTGGAGACTTATGCATCTGAGGCTCAACTACCCTTTGCCACAGCCAGGGAAATATATCACCTGTGCAGGAAACTGCTGGGAGATGCACCTGTCAGAGAGTTTGCAACAGGTTTGCCCACCCCGTCCCATAGCAGATCTCAAAGGGGCTTGGTCTCAGCTCTAGCCCCTTCTGTTGAAGTCAGGGAATCTATGTAGGGAACTGCTGTGAGACATGCACACTATCTGAGCCACTAGGACAGACATGCCTGACTCTGTTGCACAGCAGATCTTGAAGGACACCAGTCTCAGCTCCAGCCCCTGTCACTGTGGTCAGGAAACTATCCCCAAACACAGGGATATGCTGGATGACTCTTCCATATGAGCCACTGAAACAGATTTACCAGTCTTCATTACACGGCAGATCCAGGAGAAGCCAGGCCTTGCCTTCCAGCCTTTCTCTGCTGTACCAGGGATTAATTTCACTCGTGTGAAGAACTTCTGTGAGACTAGCTAATGTGAACCATAAGGACAGGATTGCCAGCCTCTGCCACAGCAGAACTGGGCAAAATTTGATAAGCACTAGTTTGGCACACCAGGGAGTTTAATCAGCAATCTCCCCCGGCCTCAAAGCCCATCCCCACACCTGACCCAGAAAGGGAGGCAAATCTCAGTCATGCATTTCTATTGAACATAGCAGTTGCTCCATTCATACTGATACACTTAACCTCAGGGACCCTCCTGCAACACTGTGCAACTGCTGATACATATATGGTCCCTTCTGGTCAGGGAATACATGCTGCAGCCCAGGTAGATCAGAGGTGATTGCAGTGCCCATCCGGAGCTCAGCCTAATTCCAGAGCTCAGCCAGTTTTCTTGCTGGGTAGCAGAACTTAGCCAGCTGCTCCACATGAATGCAGAGCAAAGGTAGCAGCCAAGCCATCTAGAGAACCTGAAAGCAAGCTTAGCTTGGCCAGAATTAATGCCAGCTGGCCCAGCAAGAATCAATCATAGGCTAGACTAAATAGTGAAGATCTATCACTGCCAAGAAACATCTGAAAAAGCCAGAAAAGAGGGTTGTTGCTGCAAACACACACACCAATGGGAGAATACAAGGATTACAAAGACTCAGGAAATCATGGCACTTCCAATAGAAACTAACAATGGACCAAAAGTTCAAACAATGGACCAAAAGAAAGACCTATAAAATGACAGAAAAAGAATTTAGAATAATCCTCTTTAAAAAGTTCAGAGAACTCCATTAATATACAGATAAAAAATTTTTAAAAATTTGAAAAACCATATATAAACAAAATGAGAAGTTTGACGAAGAAATAGAAATACTTTAAAAACCTCAGAAATCTTAGAGATGAAGAATGCAATTACTGAATTGAAGAAAAGAATAAATACTTTTAATAGCTAGCTCAACCAAATTGAAAAAAGAATTGGTGAGGGAAGTCAGCAAGGTTGCTGATTAGAGGTGCCTAACACCTATGTCCCTCACAACAAAAGGACCAAAACAAGCAATAAACAACCATATTTCAACTACAGTATTTAAAGGAGAGTGCTGGTGTTCAGTGGAAGAGTGGTAGAGACAGTGTAAATCAGGGAACTCAGGATTGCCACATAAAAAAATAGAACAGGCCGGGCACGGTGGCTCACGCCTGTAATCCAAGCACTTTGGGAGGCCAAGGCTGGTGGATCGAGGTCAGGAATTCAGGACCAGCTTGAACAACATGGTGAAACCCCATCTCTACTAAAAATAAAAACTTAGCCGGAAGTGGTGGTGCATGTTTGTAATCCCAGCTACTCAGGAGGCTGAGGCAGGAGAATCCCTTGAACCCAGGAGGCAGAGGTTGCAGTGAGCCGAGATTGCACCATTGAACTCCAGCCTGGGCAACAGAACGAGACTCTGTCTCAAAAAAAAAAAAAAAAAAAAAAAACAGAACAAAACACCCTGCCTTTGCAACCCTGTCTCCCCAGTTAGCATCAAGTTGGAACCAGGAGGGACTTCTTTTGAAAGAAAAAGTTAAGCAGGAGACCCCAGAAGGTATCATTAAAAATGCAAACACTTACAGTCTTTGCTGCTAGAGAACTCTTAAGTACTCACAGGCTCTGAGCCCAGGCTAGCGAACTGACTGAAGTTCACATAGCTGCATTACCCCCAAAAAAACCCATATTGTGTATGCCCATGATCCAAGCAGCTACTTTAAGGTAAAATCTGGAGACCAGAGCCACTGCTCTAGGAGCCAATAGGCATTGCATGTCCTCATCCCTGAGGCTCCACTGCCACTGCGCTACTCACCTGCATAATAGCACATCATTCTGCAGCTAAGCAGCTACAGCCTTTTATCCCTGGTAATAATTTCCCAGGAGGCACTCCATTGTTCTTATCTCAGTGGCTGCAATGATTTGGCTTTCTGCAGATTTGGCTACAGAAGGCTTAGGCCAAGTGGAACAGCCATAATCCTGGTACCAGACTCTAAGTGGCTCCCTGGCCCCCAAAAGAACAGGAAATCTTGCCCAGTGGGGAGGCTGCACCTAACCCTAGTGGAGCAGTCCCTGTACACCTGTGGCACCTGGAACAGCCCAGCACCCTGACCCCAGTGGGAGACCATGCCAGATCCCAAAAAAGTAGCCCCCATGAACACAAGGCACACAAAACAACCTGGTACACCCACCCTCAGCAGAGAGGTGCACCTTACCTGTTGGAGCGGCTGCACAAACTCTTGCAGTCTAGGCCACTGAGACATTCACAGGCATCACTGACATTGACTACAGCTGAAGAAACTTCATTGACTACCCTGTTGCACCTACTTAGAACCAAATCTAATGCATCAAATCCAACCAACACCCTAGGACACATTTGCAGGTGAAAAAGTTTCCCTAAATAACCATTTTCCAATATTGGAAGAGATAATTGCTACACAAAATACATGGGTATCAATACAGGGACACACAAAATATGAAAAAACAAGGAAACATGATGCCAACAAGGGAGCACAATTATGTTCAGGTAATTAATCATAAAGAAGGGAAAATTTACAAATTGCCTGAAAATGACTGCAAGATAATAATCTTATGGAAATTCAGTGAGATACAAGAAAATACAAATAGACAATTCAACAAATAGAGATCATGTAAAAAGTCAAACAAAAATCTTAAAATTGAAGACTTCAGTGAATGAAATAAAAAATACAACTGAGCTTCAGCAGCAGATAAGATCAGGAAGAAGACAGAAATTCTAAACTTAAAGACAGGTCTTTTGAAATAACCCAATCAAAGGGGAAAAAAGAATTTTAAAAAGTAAAAAAGCCTACAAGGTGTGTGCAACGCCATTAACAAACAAATTTTTGCATTGTGGGAATACCAGAGGGAGAAGAAATAAAGAAAAGTACAGAAAGCTTACTTAATGAAATAATAGATGAAAACTTCGCAAGTCTTGGGAGATGTAAGTACATTCAGATCTGAGAAATTCAAAGAACCTCAATTAGATTCAACCAAAAGATGTCCTCTTCAAGTCACATTATAATCAAACTGTGAAAAGTCAAAGACAAAGAGAGAATTCTAAAAGCACCAACAGTGCCTGGTCACATATAAGAAAACTATCATTAAACTATCAGCAGATTTTTTAGCAGAAATCTTTCAGGCCAGAAAAGAATGGGCTGATATATTCAAAGTGCTCAAAGAAAAAAAATAAAAGAAGAATCCACCAAGAATGCTATACCCACCAAAGCTAACCTTAAAAAATGAAGGAGTAATAAAATATTTCCCAGACAAGTAAAACCTGAGGAAATTTATCATCACAAGACCAGTCTTATAAGAAATGCTAAGGGAGTGCTTCAGCTGGAAGTAAAAGGATGTTAATTACTACCATAAACCATATAAAAGTATAAAACTCATTGGTAGAGGTAAACTCATAATCAAATTCAGACTACTGCATTATTCTAATGGTGGTATATAATCTTTCAAATGTGTAGTGTGAAAGTTAAAAATCAAAGTGGACAATGCTAACAATAACTGCAATATGTTGTTAAGGAATATATAATATAAAATATGTAAAGTAAGGCAAAAAAATTCAAATTGTATGAGGGCTAGGGTAGAAGTCTAGAATGTTTGTCAATGACCAGTGTTAAGTTGCTATCAACCGAAATACATTTTTATAGCCGTAATATTTAATGTAAGCCCCAGAGCAACCACACATGTGCACACACTAAAAAATTACAGCAGATACACAAATGAAAATGAATCAAACGTCATTACTACAGAAAACTGTCAAGCTACAAAGGTAAACAAGAAAAATGAAAGAAAAAAAGTTATACAAAATAATCAGAAAACAATTCACAGAATGGCAATAGTAAGTCCTTACCTGTAAATCACAACCTCAAGTATAAAAGGATTAAATCCTCCAATGAAAAAATATAGAGTGGCTGTATGGAAAAGTAAAGGAAAACACCCAACTATATGCTGCCTATAAGACATTCACTTCATCCCTAAGGGCACAAACGGATTAAAAATAAAGGGATGAAAAACGATATCCCATGCTAATGGAAACCAAAAGAAAGCAGGAATAGTTATGTTTACATCAGACAACTAGACAGTAAGTCCAAAACTATAAAAGGGGACAAAGATCATTATATAATTAAATAATGATAAAAGTGTCAATTAATTGTTAATTATATAATGATAAAAGTGTCAGTTAATCAAGGGAATATAACAATTATAAATATATATGCACCTAATATGGAGCACCGAAATACATAAAGCACATGTTAGTAGATATAAAGGGAGAGACTGCAATACAATAATAGCAGGGGACTTCAACACCCACATTCAGCAATAGACAAGTCATCCATGAAGAAAATCAACAAAAAAAATTGAATGTAAACCGAACCCTGGTTCAAATGGACCTCATAGACATTTACAGATCATTTCACTCAACAGTTGCAGAATACATTTTCATAAGCACAAAGAACTTTCTCCAAGATAGATTATATATTAAGCTAAAACACAAGTCTCAACAAATTTTTAAAAATCAAAATCATATCAAGTATCTTTTTTACCACAACGGATTAAAACTAGAAATCAATAACAGGAAAAACTTTAAAAACTATAAAATTATATGAAAATAAAGGAATATACTTCTGAACAATGACTAGGCCAAAGAAGAAATTTAAAAATAACTTGAGACAAATGGAAATGTAAGCACAACATACCAAAATCTATGAGATACAGCAAAAGCGGTTCTATGAAGGAAGTTTATAGAAATAAAAACACTCATCAAAAATTTAATAAGATCTTAAATAAACAACTTAATGTTTTACCCATAAAAACTAAAAAAAAAAAAAAAACCTAAAAGAAAAATAGTAGAAGAAAAGAAATAATAAAGACCATGGCAGAACAAAATGAAACAGAGACTAAAAAAAACAAAAGGTCTGTGAGACATAAAGTTGTTTTTTAAAAAACATAAACAAAATAGACAAACTTTTGGCAAGACCAAGAAGAAAAGAGAAAGATTAAAATAAGCAAAATTATAGATGGAGAAGGAAACGTTACATTGACATCACAGAAATATAAAGGATCATAAAAGAATAGAATGAACAACTATACACCAATAAAGAGCCAAACTTAGAAAAAATAAATAAATTCCTGGACAAGTAAAACCTACCAAAATTAAGTCTTTAATAAATAGAAAATATGAATAGATCAATAATGAGTAATGAGATCTAATCAGTAATAAAAAGTCTCCTATCAAAGAAAAGTCCAGGACCTCAAGGGCTTTTCTTCACCTTACTGCTAAATTTCACCAAACATTTAAAGAACTTATAACAATACTTTGATAATTATTCCAAAAAATTGAAGAGAAGGGAATTCTTCTAAACTCATTCTGCTAAGCCAACATCACCCTGATACCAAAACCAGACAAGGACACAACAAAAACAGAAAACCACAGACCTCAACAAAATACTAGCAAACCAAATTCAACAATACATATAAAAGATAATTTACCATGATCCAGCAGGATTTATCGCAGGGACACAAAGATGATTCAATTTTATATACGCAAATCAATAAACGTGACATATCACATAAACAGAATCAAGGACAAAAACTGTGTGATCACTTCAATAGACACAGAAAAAGGATTTTATAAATCTTTTATGATAAAAAATCTCAACAGATTAGGTATAAAAGGAACATACCTCGGCCGGGCGCAGTGGCTCACACCTGTAATCCCAGCACTTTGGGAGGCCGAGGCGGGTGGATCATGAGGTCAGGAGATCGAGACCATCCTGGCTAACACGGTGAAACCCTCTTCTCTACTAAAAAATAGAAAAAATTAGCTGGGCATGGTGGCCGGCCCCTGTAGTCCCAGCTACTTTGGAGGCTGAGGCAGGAGAATGGCGTGAACCCGGGAGGCGGAGCTTGCAATGAGCCGAGATCGCGCCACTGCACTCCAGCCTGGGCGACAGAGCGAGACTCCGTCTCAAAAAAACAAAAAAAAACAAAAAAAAGGAACATACCTCAACACAATAAAGCCCATATATGGCAAAGCCACATATAATATCATACTAGATAAGGAGGAGTTGAAAACATTTCTGCTAAGATCTGGACAAGACAAGGATTCCCACTTCACCAGCCCCCCAACACACACACCCTCCTATTCATTATAGCACTGGAAGTTCTAGACAAAGTAATTAGGAAAGGGAAAGAAATAAAGGCATCCAAATTGGAAAGGAGGAAGTCAAATTTTCCTTGTTTGCAGATAGCATGATATTGTATCCATATGTAGAAAAGTCTAAAGACCCCACTAAAAAACTGTTAGAACTAACAAATAAATTTAGTGTAGTTTTAGGGTACAAAATCAACATAAAAATCAGTGTCATTTCTATATATCAATAGCAACCTATCTGAAAAAGAAATCAAGAAAGCAATCCAATTTACGATAGCAACAAACAAAATTTAAAAACCTAATAAATTTAACTGAGAAGGAAAAAAAATTTACAATAAAAATTAAAAAACATTGATAAAATAAGTTGAAAAAGACAAAAATAAAAGGATAATCTGTGTTCATGAATTGGAAGAATTAATATTGCTAAAATATATACTAAAGCAATTTATAGATTCATGGTAATCCCTATCAAAGTACCAATAACACTGTTCTCAAAAATAAAATAATAAAGAAAATCAATGTGTGGAATTACAAAAGACCCTGAATAGCCAAAGCCATCTTCAGCAAAAAGAACAAAGCTGGGGCATCATACTATCTGACTTCAAAACATACTGCAAAGCTACAGCTAAAGCTATAGCTACCAAACAACATGGTATTGGCATACAAATAGACACATAGACAAATGGAACAGATAGACAACACAGAAATAAATCCACACAGTTATAGCCAACTGATTTTGACAAATGCCCCAACAACATATGTTGAGGAAAGAACAGTCTCTTCAATAAATGATGGTAAGAAGCTTGATATCCCCAATGCAGAATGAAGCTAGGTTCCTATCTCTCAGTGTATTAAAAAATCAACTCAAAATGGAGTAAAGACTTAGATGTAAGATTTGAAACTATAAAACTACTAAAAGAGAACATAGGGTAAAAGCTTCATTACATTGTTCTGGTCAAGGATTTTTTAAGATAAGAGAACAAAAGCATAAGCAACTAAGGCAAAATAGACAAGTGGGATTATATCAAACTAAATAGCTTTTGCACAATAAAGGAATAAACAGTAAAGAGACAACCTACAGAATGGGAGAAAATATGAGCAAACTATGCATCTGACAAGCAGTTCATGTCCAGAATATATGAGAAACTCAAACAACTTAATAGCACAAAACCAAATAATCCAATTAGAACATAAACAAAAGTCCTGAATGGACATTTCTCAAAAGAAAACATACAAATGGCCAACAGGTATATGAAAAAAGGATCAACATTGCTAATTATCACAGAAATGCAAATCAAAACCACAATGAGATATTACCTCACCCCAATTACAATGGGTACCATTAAAAAGACAAGGAAAAAAAAGGCTGATTTGCATTTACAGATATTGGAACCTTTACACATTGTTGGTGGGAATGTAAACTAATACCAGCATTATAGAAAAGGTATGAAGGTTTCTCAAAAAATAAAAGTAGAACTACCAAATGATCCAGCAATCTTACTAGTGGATATTTATACAAAAGTAAGAAAATCAGTATGTTGAAGTGCTATCTGGACTCCCATGTTTATGGCAGTACTATTCACAACAGCCAAGATATAGGATCAACCTATAAGTTCATCAATGGATAAATCAATACAGAAAATATTGTTTGTATATACAATAAAATACTATTTAGCCATAAAAAATAAAATCATGTTGATAGCGACAGGAGGCAGACAAATTCCTAGGCAGACAGGGATGGGTCCCTGGTGAAACTCGACCTTCAGGCCAAGGAAAGTCGAAAGCCTGAAAACCAAGCTGCAAGTTTTGGATAGAATCCACAACTGGAGTGAGAACTTCCAACCCCGTCTCACCCACTTTCTCTCTGTTGGTTCCTTGTGAATCATGCCTTTTAACCAATCAAATGGTACCTTTTCCAAGCCCACCCATAGACCAATCAGAACACATTCCCCTATTCTAAGCCCATGAAAACACTGGACTCAGCCTCACAGATGGGAATACAGTTTCAAACCCTGTGTTGCTGCTGAGAGCTTTCCTTCTGTCTCTCAATAAAATTCTACTCTGCCTTACTCACTCTCTGGTGTCCAAGTACCTTATTCCTCTTGGGTGCATGACAAGAACCTAGAACTCGCCAAACTGTGGGAGTGAAAGAACTGTAGCACTCCCGCTTGCCAAGCTGCGGGTGGTGAGAGAGCTGTAAAATGCTCTCCTGCTCGTGAGCTGCCAGAGTGAAGAAGCTGCTGGGCACCACTCCCTCCTACTTGCCGAGCTATGGGAGCAAAAAAAGTTGCAACACTGTTATTTGTGGCAACATGGATAAACCTGGAAGACATTATGTTAAGTGGAATAAGCCAGCCAACAAAGACAAATACTGCATGAATCCGCTCATTTGTGGAATCTAAAAAAGATGATCTCCTGGAAGTACAGAGTAGAATGGTAGTTACCAGAGGCCGGAGATTGTAGGGGGAAGGGCAGATGGAAAGAGATTAGTGAACAGGTACAAAATTACAGTTACATAGGAGGAAGAAGTTCTGCTGTTTTATTGCCCAGAAAGGTGACTAGAGTTAACAATATTGTATTATATATTTCAAGATAACTAGAAGAAAGGGTTTTGAATGTTCTCACCACAAGGAAATGATAAATGTTTGAGGTAATGTTTCTACTAAATATCCTCATTTACTATTTACACAATGTGCACAAGTATCAAAACATCACAGTGATCCCTCTATATATGTACAATTATTATTTGTTAATTAAAATCAAACTAGAACATAAAAGGAAATAATCAATAAGCTTGAAGACAGAACATTTGAAATCACCCAATCAGAGCAACAACAAGAAGAAAGAATGAAAAAGAATGAAGAAAGCTTACAGGAATTATGGGACACAATCAAGACACCTAATCTACACTTAATAGGAGTTAAAGGAGAAAAAAAAGTTCTAAAAAGATATTTAAAGAAATAATGGCTGAAAACTTCCCTAATCTGAGGAAATAAGACAACACCTAGGCACAGAAAGTTCAGCGATCTTCAGTCAAATTCACCCTAAGGAAGCTCACCACACATAATGATCAAACTCTTAAAGAGCAAAGACAAAGGGAAATTCTGAGAGCAAAGAGAAATAAGAAATACATCACACAAAAGAGTACCAATACCACTATCAATGGACTTCCCAGCAAAAACCCTGTAATTCAGGAAAGAGTGGAATGATGTATTCAAAATGCTGTAGGCAAAACACTTCCAGCCATTAGAACAAATGGAACTAATAGACATATATACAGCATCCTATTCAAAAGCAACAGCATACACATTCTTCTTAAGTGCACATGCCACACTCCTCAGGATAGATTATATTTATTATACCATGAGACAAATCTTAGCAAATTTAAGAAAATGTAAATTATATCAAATACCTTTTTTAACTACAGTGTTATAAAACTAGAAATCAATAAAACCAGAAACTTCAGAAAATTAAAACATACATGGAAATTAAACAACAGAGTGGCTAACAGATACATGAAATAATGCTTAATCTCACTAATCCTTAGGGAGATGCAAATTAGAACCACAATGAGATACCATCTCACATTTATTATAATAGCTATAATCAAAAAGGCAAAAGACAGTGGGTGTTGGCAAGGATGTAGTGAAAATGCAGCCCTTACTCTTGGTGGGAATGTAAGTTACTAAAGTTATTATGGAATACAGTTCAAAATACTAGACATAGA
Source organism: Gorilla gorilla gorilla (assembly GCF_029281585.2). Taxonomy (NCBI): domain Eukaryota; kingdom Metazoa; phylum Chordata; class Mammalia; order Primates; family Hominidae; genus Gorilla; species Gorilla gorilla. The sequence goes on along the minus strand of NC_086017.1, from coordinate 187,365,696 downwards.
ATTACCATATCAACCAGCAATCGCATTCTGGACATTTACCCCAAAGATTTGAAATCACCATGTTGAAGGAATGTCTGCACTCCCATGTTCATTGCAGTGCTATTCACAGTTGCCAAGTTATCAAATCAACCTAAGTTTCCATCGAGAGATGAATTGATAAAGAAAATGTGGCATATGTATACCACAGAATACTATTCAGCCTTTAAAAAGGAGAAATTCTATAATTTATACAATATGGTTGAAATTCAAGAACATTATGCTAAGTGAAACGAGCAAAACACAGAAAGACAAATAATGCACATTGTCATTTACATGTGGAATCTAAAACAATTGAACCCATAAAAGCAGAGAATAGAATGATGGTGTATTAGTTTGCTCTCATGCTGCTAATAAAGACATACCTAAGACTGGATAATTTATAAAGGAAAGAAGTTTAATTGACTCACAGTTCCACATGGCTGGGGAGGCCTCACAATCATGTTGGAAGGCAAATGAGGGACAAAGTCATGTCTTACATGGTGGCAGGCAAAAAGCTAGTGTAGAGGAATTCCCTTTTATAAAAGCATCAGATCTCATGAAACTTATTCAGTATCATGAGAACAGCAAGGGAAAGACCCACCCCTATGATTCAATTACCTCCCACCAGATCCCTCGCACGACATGTGGGAATTATGGGTGCTACAATTCAAGATGAGATTTGGGTGGGGACACAGCCAAACCATATCAGGTGGTTATCAGAGGCTTAGAGGTGGAGAGAATGGAGAGATGATCATCAAAAAGTACAAAGCCTCATTTAGAAAGGAGGAATAAGTTTGATTTTTCTTTTTACATCTATAGCATAGCATGTTGAATACAGCTAATAATTGAGTATGGTACAATTCAATATCACTAAGACAGCAAATTTCTAATATTCTTATCACAAAAAGAGCTAAAATTTGATGTGTTAGATATGTTAATCACTTTAATTATTCCAAATTTTGTTCAAAAATTGTAACAACACTTGGTACTCCATAATATGTACAACTGTCAATATATAATTAAAATTAACAAAAAAAACATAATCATGATAGAAAAAGAGTATCCAAAATGACCCTAAGTTTGTCATTTAAGCAGCCAGAAGAAAAACAATGCTGTTTATTGGAAAGAATTTGAGAAGGGCAGATTTGGGCAGAATTTCAGAAGCTCATCTTGACTTTGTGTTTGCTAGCTGCCGGAGAAAAGGAGGCAGGATAAGATATATGGCTGCAGGCATCCAAACAAAAATTCTTCAAGGAAGCAAAATATTTTTGTTAGAAGTAGCACAATTGTTTGCCATATTTTGGATGGATTTTTCCTTAAGCAGACACCTGGCCTCTCTATAAATCTTTTCTGACTCTATAAACAGAATACCTTGTTTTATCATTTTGGAAAAAAAAATAGGTATGATTGGCTTCATTCTGTTTCCTTGGGTGAATGTGGGAGTAGCATTTGGAAATATTTTGCTTTTTCAAGAAAAGCCAGATTCTGGATGACTTTAATGTGAAATTTGTCAGCTTTTAAATTAGCTAATTACAATTATTTAAAAATACTGTTTGGGCCAAAAACAGAAAGCCTGCATTCTGTTTCAGTCCATTCGCTGTTCTCTGTGATTTTTATCCTACATCTTAACTTGGGCCTAGCTGAACAAGTTATTGCTTACACAGCAAGTGGTGTATTAAGTCAAATGAATTTAGCTACCAATAAGTCAGCAGTATTTTGGGGCTTGTATTCATTAGGTGAAAAAAATACTTGCAGCATTTTACAAAAAATATTACTTACTTTGGCTCAATAAAATGCCGATTAAATCTCTGTAGTTGGTATTACTGTTAATCAAATATAAATTGTCAGAAAACCATATTGAATCTCTAGAGATAGGAAATTGTGTATCTGTTTAATATACCATACTCAACTAATCCATCTAAATGAAATGTAATAGCTGGAGGTAGATATTTATTTCCTCTGAAGTTTATTTCTCATATTTATGTTTGTGTGGTGTTTCATTATATCAAAACTATGCAAAAATTGCAGAGGCAGCATGTTTTGTAAAAATGCCTGCTTTAGTCCCTCTTAAATTATTCCTTTTCACTACATTGTTGTTTAATAAAATTGAATTAATAAACTAGAACGATCACTGTAATCCCTGTATTCTAATAGCAGTTTGTCAACTCTTCTTTCTAATATAAAATTAGCATGGAAATTATACCTTATAAACTTGAAGAAAGGGTAAGTGGCAAATAATTTTTAATTGTTGATATGCTAATAAACATCCATTATCATCCGTTGCTATAAATGTCTTTTATGTATTAAGACACAGATTTATTGCTTGTAATTAAACTACACAAGCATTGTGGTGTCAGTAAGTCTGTAAATGTGCTGATATTAATGGGTACATTAATGAGTAGTAAGCAAAGCTAAGGCAGGCCTCCCCGGAAGCGATGGCTTGAGGAGAGATTCTGAATACTAGGTCATCTTAATTTGTGCTGGCAGTCACACCTTGTCTTTTCAATTTATTATTGTTTAATTAAAAGTGGCTTGAGGACATACAAAAATTAGCCGGGCATGGTGGCCAGTGCCTGTAGTTCCACCTATTTGGAAGGTTAAGGTGGGAGGATTGCTCGAGCCTGGGAGGTCGAGGCAGTAGTCAGCCATGTGCGTGCAACTGCGCTCCAGCCTGGGCAACAGAGAGTTAACTTATGAAAGCACAAGTGTAAACTAAAAATAGAAAAACAAAACCAAATAAAAGGAAAGACTGAGAATTAAACACAACTTCATGAGTGATGTAAACACAACAACAAGAAAAAAACAGTTCTGTTTTTTTAGCTCTTTAATAACAAGAAAAGTCTATGATGATTTGGAGAAATCAATTTTTCCAAAGGTTATGTTATGTTTCCTGGCTTCTGATCAGCATTATTAGTGGCATAGTTTCCCCTCTGGAGGAGCTTAAGGTCTCTACTTATTGGAACTTCTGATATGGGTCAAGAATGTACAAATTGGGAATACCAAAATCAAGTCTCAGTTAGAGAATGTGAAGTTTTTATTCAGGACACTATAAATGAACAAAGATGGAAGCAAATGCTTTCTTCTGTGTTTGCCTTTCCATGGATCTTAGTGTTAGAAGGTGGTGAAATTCTAGGGCTGGGATCACAATGTGGACTTTGGAGATAAGGACAAAGGAATCTATTTTCTCAACATTGAGTATATGTTACTGCTTCGCAAGCCTGACTGTAACCTGACCTGGAGTTTTGGCATCAGTCTTTTGAAAAAGTCATCCAAGTGATTCTGCTAGAAGCCAGGAGAGGTAACCACTGATTTAGGCTACGTGGGGTACAAATGACAGAGAACAGCTCAAATGTTTGAATACTACATCACTGTATAGATGTTTAAAGCCCAAATACTAGCCAATAACATACAGTAACTGCCTGGAGCCTTGTGGCAAGGCAAAAAGGACATAGCTTTCAGGTGATCAAGCTTTTTACTTAATTAACCAGCACAGTATGCAATGGCCTCAAAGAAAATTACATGTATGCAAATTTACATTTTTAAAGTGGGAAACAGATAATGAGATCTGTTTCTAAACTAAGAGTGCAAGGTTCACTGGGACAGGCAATGCTTATGAAAGACAAACGGGAGAGAAAGTAGGATTAAATAGGGAAAGTCTTCAGACCATGATATAGATCTGACACCTGTGAAAAGAATGGGAAGGGAAAGCAGGATTGGGCATGGGAAGGCTCCAACTCTGATGCAGATATGGCAATGTCTTGGCCAGTCCATTTGTGAACAATAAGGAATGCCAGGCAGAGAGGTCCTATATTGAGTTGAATGAGATTGGACCTGTTATCACTGACATGCTCAGTTATTGCCTGGGGACTGTCCAGAAAGATTTTGTTTCCATCAGAAAAGCTGAGGTGAATCTTGAAGGTTCCAAGAGCTGGAGGCAGTAGGTAATTACACTCCTTGCAGGTGGAGAGCAAGATATTCCTTGATGAGAGATTGAAGGGCTGTGGTTCCGTGACTGCTACAAACTGCATACAGCATATTGTTGACATTTAAAATTTCTTCCTTCAATTAGCTTTTTTAATTATAAATCATTGATGAGATGTTACTACCTCCTGGCAAAGATATCTGGCCACCAAATCCAGAGGAAAGGGTGATAACTTGCCATCACCATCCATCTCCACAGCTTCTTTGCCTATATTCTTGATCTTCGGTTAATCATAAGTTGATTTTTTTTTTCCAGAGAAGACTTCTATTTTTACTTAGGTTTTATGGGCATCAATCATACAACCACCTAGTAAAGGAGAGCCCTGAACACAATGCTAGATAGAGTTGATAGAAAAACCTACCATTTGGTCAATCATAAAAATCTTTCTATAGTCAGTATTTCTCAGCTATCCAGCTTAGACAATGGTGCTGTGCAAATAAAAAAAAAAGTCAATATTTAAAACGAGTATGCTATTCTTTCAAGTATTTTTAAATGTTTCTAGATTTTATTACATATTTGTGTTAAATAGAGTTTTAGAGCCAAGTAGTTTTTCTTGAGGGATACAAATTTTGATAATATTCAATTACTGTACTTTGGACCCACAGTAATAGATAGATCCAAATGTGATGCTTAATTTGTTGGATCAATTTACATCATGGTCTAAACACACAAACAAATCACAAGTGGTTTTTATTCTTGTCTTTCACTGATGTGTTATATAATAGACAGACTTCTTCAAATGAATAGCAAATCTTCAAAAGTAATTATTGAATCCAAGGTTAAGCATCTTTCTTATAAGTTACATTCTTATTTTCAAAGTACTATATTTTATTTTTTAAGTACCTTTTCACTTTTAAAAGGCACTCAAAAGAATATTTAACACACCAACCCACTTTATTTCCCAAGACATATTCAATCATCTCTCTATTTTAATCACATCATCTTCATAAGAAAGCACCAACTTTTGTGAAATTACAGGAATGATTCTTTTTCCCAACACAAAGAGTCCTTGACTTATTTCCATTTTTTTCTTACCCTAACAACGAAATCAAAGTTACTATGAGGCTCACAGAAGAAAGCGCAAGGTAATGCCCCAGCACACATTCAATTTTTGGGTTAAGTACCCAATCTGAAAAACTTTAACACGTTCAGTATGCAAGCAAATAATTTTTATGCAGAATTATTTTTCAGTTAGAACAAGACAAAACACCACTCCAAAAACTCTTTCCCCAAATTATACAGACCAAACACGTATTGAAACTTGTATTTTAATTGAAGCCAGTCACTGGTATAATGCTAAATTTGCTGAATGTATTGTTAGAATAAAAGGTATACATGTCTTTAAATACAAATAATGAAAAAAACATATTCTCTGATTTAATAAAAATTAATTGTACTTTTATGCTTTTTGAACAACTTTTGCACACATTTTTTGGTAAAATATTAGACTAGATCTTAATATGACTGTCACGACTAGGGTGACAATACAAGAGAAGAGGTACAAACTCCAAGTTTATAATTCAGTAATTTGGAAAAGTATTTATTCTTTCAATTAATAAATATTTATTGATTCACTCATTCATAAAGGATATTGCTCTTTGACATTAAGATAATATACTAAACAACAGAAAAAACAAAGCTCCGGCCTCATGCAACTTACACTTCAGCAAGTTTTTGGAGGACAGAGTAAACAGACAATAACGAAGACACAAAGAAACAAATGGAAACAATGAATAAGTTCAGGCTGTGATAACTATTATAAAGCAAAATAAAGAAAAGTTGATAAGGCAACAATAATAGTGAAGTTGGAATGTTAAATAAATGGTTTTACTATCTTGCAATTGCCCCTTCTGGTTTTAAGTCATACAAAACATTAGTGAGGGAAGAAAGAAAGAATTAGAATATGATTTATCATTAGGTCCCAGAAGTTTCTTTTGGCTCTTTCTTATTGTGATGAAAGAAACATTTCTTATTTTTATTTTTTTTCTAATAATAATAGGATCAAGAAAAGAGAAAGGTTGGTTAAGGTGTAAAATTTTATAAATAATATTGATCCCTTGTATTTTAAGACTTCTTTGAATATGTAGTAAAATAAAGTATGATTATGTTATATTTTTGGCAACTTGCTTTTGTCAGTTACCGGTCTGTAGAATGAAATCTATTTAACTTTTTAAATAGATTTTAAATGACTGCTAAGAATATCAATGTATGGATGTATTATAATTTATAAAATCAACTTTTTTAAAGAGAATTTGGGTTGTTTCCAGTTTGGTTCAGATTTTAGTTATTTTTCTCTTCTAAACAGCACTGTAAGAAATTTATATCTTAGCATAATTCATTGAGTATATTCCTATACTAAATTACTAGAGTCAAAATTTCTGGAACAAACAGTATACATATTTTTAATTTTTTGTAGATACGAAATTCCCAAATATACTCCTACCAAGGAGGTGAAAGTGACTCTTTTTCCTCAAATATATTAACCATAGTGACCTGCTAATTCAAATATTTTAATGAGGTCCAACATAAAACCTGGTATATCTCTTTTGGTATGCACTTGGTAGTGAAATGTTTCCTTTGGGCTGGGTACACCTCACAGGGTCTGATACACTTCACAGAGTTTGGGAAAACCTTTATAGAGTTTTCACTTTACTGCTACTTTGGGTAATTAGGTCTTGCAGGTAATTAAAATAAATATATCAATAAAACATAAGAATCAAATATGATTTCATTTGCAGTTAACATAAGAACATGAGAATTAATGTTGCTGCAGTCTTTATGTTATAGTAGCTTAGTTAATATCGTATCTTAAGTAAGGTAGATTTTTTTTTCAAATCTCTCATTTAATAGTGAGAGTGGCAAGTGAACCAGGAATATGAAGCAGCTGCATCATTGTCACCATAAGCCTCCCCTAGATTGTTCTGATTGTCACCATTTCCTAACCAGTGGCAACAGAGGCAGAGAAAATACAGGGCAGACATCTTTAAGTGGATGATGGGGAAGTGACACATGTTTCTGTTAGCATCCTGTGGCCATATCTTTCTTCATGGGAGAATGAAAAGTGTAGCTGGGAGGACATATTCTCATCTAACACTTAGTATGTTCTATTCTTAAAATGAAGAAGAAACAATAGACAGCAAGAGATAGCCTTTAATCTTTATCAGCAACGTAAGTAGATAAAGGGAGAAAGAGGAACTGGACTATAAAAAGGATCATGTATTTCAATGACAGGAAACCCATCTTCTGGTACTTCAAACTCATAATGAAATGGACGTATTCATTTCGCTCTCTGAGATAGTGAATGTAGGGATTTAGAAATGCTAAAAAGAAAGGTCACAGTTGTATGTTGGCAAGTCTGGGGTTGTAGAAATCTTATGAATAAAGTAGATGTTTTGTTGAATTTCCAAGTTGCATCATGTCCACTTGCTTTGATTGAAGAATTTTGCTATCTTAAAGCCTCAAATAACTAGAACTAAATCAAATCTGATAAGAATGATTATTTCTCAATCGTCTTACATTTGGTCACTTATAACAAGCAAGTAATAACTTAGCCAGAACTGCTTTGTCTCCTCTTCTACCTTAGGAACTTCACATCATAAGGGATTTACAACCGGGGGCAGTCTGGCTACTACCTAATCAACTGGCGGGGAATATGGCCCTTGCTTTTCACCCTTTTCACTCCTCTGCATCTTTCACTAGTACTTCCCTTTCTGTTCATATAACCTTCATATATATATATATATATATATTTGAGACAGAGTCTAGCTCTGTTGCCCAGACTGGAATGCAGTGGCACTATCTCTGTTCCCTGCAACTTCCACCTCCCTGGTTTCAAGAGATTCTCCCACCTCAGCCTCCTGAGTAGCTGTGATTACAGGCGCACACCACCACACCCGGCTAATTTTTGTATTTTTAGTAGAGACGGGATTTCACCATGTTGGCCAGGCTGGTCTTGAACTCCTGACCTCAAGTTATCCACCTGCCTCAGCCTCCTAAATTGCTGGGATTATAGGCGTGAGCCACTGTGCCCAGCCAGTTCTACCTAATATTGAACTGAACATTATTTAAGATTACTTAATAATATATTTTAAATAATATCTAAAAATATATAAAAAGCAGTACACAAATGTTCAAAATGATGGATATAAAGAAATTTCAAAAATGGGAAAGCAAAGGTAGAGAAATTTATGAGGCAGATGCATATACCAAATGAAAACGTCATGAGCTCCTGAACACTTATGACAATAAAGATCACAATTTAGCAGCAAATTTATCAGTCAATGCTAAAAGCAAAACATTGATCCCTTCAACAGATTTCCATTGAGACACTGTACTAGGTGCTGGAGACACAACATGGACAAGGCAATGTCCTCATAGAGCTCACATGGGAAGGAAAGACTACAGTCTACTGATAAAGACTCACCATTGTAAAAAGAAAACCAAACTTTCGGATGGCTTCAACTACCATAAGTCTCCATGATACTGTTAAAACAGAAGAAGTTGGCAAAGACTGGACTTCCTGAAGTGTAATTCTGTTCCATCACTAAGATAGTCTTAGACCTAATGAAATAAGTAGATCTCCAAATAGTATTTTGTTAACGAGAGTCTATATAAGATGGACATCATGCTGCATATGTCCTTATTCCCCATTCTTCCTCTGCCCGTTAAACATGCCAATTGACTTCATATGTTATCATACAATCTACCACTTTTCCTCCTTCTGATGTATGCAACTAGCATCACATATAATTTAACAGAATGTTACACACAGCATTTTTGTTAAAAACTGAAAGGAAACAAGAGGCAGACTACAATTTGTAATTAAAAATTAGTAATATGAATGTATGTTCCCCTTGTGGTAATTATCAAAACAACTAAAAACAAAAGTTGCTAACAAATGCTGCCTAAAACTTAAGGTTTATTGAGAGAATAATTTATCATTTTCCTGACCTTCTGATACTATTTGAAAAAAAAACTTATCCATGCACAACTCCTATAATATTAAAAAATGACTAAAATAGATTTTGAAATTTCTAGATCTTATGCACCAAAAAATATTGGGGAAGAAAACAGCATAATACAATGCCAAACATTTTAGGCTTTAAAGTTATAATGATCGTAGATGTTATAAAAATGACAAAATGATGAAGGCTTCTAACTTTTAAGCTCTTACTCTGAGCTGTGCACTGGGAAAAGTACTTTTCATAATTTCATGTAATCTTTATCTCACCTAAACATGAAATTAATACTCCTCTTGTAGATGGAGGAACATGAAGAATACCCTTCAAAGTAGTTGATGGACTAAGTGAAGAAATCAAAACACTAGTATGTTGTAGATATTATGTAATTCACAATTCCTAAGAGAAAAAAATAATGTTTCTCAGGAGAAATAAGGCTGATGTTGAAGCTTGTAGGTACTTACACTAGAGATAAATTTCACGTATTTGTCATTATGAAAAGGATAACATATCCCAATATCCATGCAGTAAATAAAATGAGTTTCCTACAACTATTTTTTTTATTTTTAAGAAAATTCTTATTGGAAAAATGAAAATGAAGAGAAATACATAGAAAGTGAACATTTTTCCTCCCTCTTTCTCCCTCCCCTCCTCTCCCTTTCCCACAATTTCTACACTTTAGAAGAAATCACTTTCTTTACTCTGCATGCTTGGCAGAGTATCTGGCTAAATGTGGCTTTATATTATTTGAACAATTTGATATTTTCCCAAGTTACACAGTAAAATAGTTTCTGTGAGTTTAATCTAAGTGTGAAGCTTTTTGATATAGTCTACTTTAACACAAAAATAAATTCTGCTAAACTACAGCTAAAATGACTTAATTTCTTATCCTTTAGATAATCCTCTATAAATATTTCATCAGTCAAATGTTTATAGAATACATATTAGATGTGACATACTGTGGTCACTAGGTCCAATTTATTTTTGCATTGCTTTACTTGAAATATTGATGGATTAATTTAGACAGCATTTAAATAAAAATAGCACTGGCCAGGATTGATAAGTGCAAAGAAAGAGCAGTGGATAAATGCCAAAGGGTTCTAAGGAGAGACACATTTCTTCCAGTTGACGGGGTCAGGGATTAATGGAGAATATGGTTAAATAAGAACTGAGTTGGATTTATTTGGAGGAGAATGTACTGTCGAGATAAAGATAAAAAACAAACCTAAGGAAGATGAGAGAAAGGGAGTAAATGAAAAAGGGAAAAGGAAGACTAGTGAGGATTCATAAAGAGTTGTCAATAAGACCTTTAGATTCTTCTTATACTCTTCCTAGGACACATGTTAAATTATTTTTAATGGAAGTCTAGGGAGTATCTGGAGGTGCCTGTGAAGCCTGAGCAGTAGATGATATAACAAGTGGACAGGGCTTCGAGGCACCAAATGGACAGGGCTTTGAGGCACCATCAAGGTCTCAACCAAAGCAGCTGAATTTTATTCTTTTTTGTTTTTCTATTTAGGTGGAGGGGAAGCTCTTTGGTTAAAAGTGACAGAAACCCTACTTCAACCTAAGGGGTAAAAGATATAATTTATCATCAGAAAAAAAAAAAAAAAAACTCTAAAAGGGCAGGGTTGCAGCTGGGCTTTAGGGAATTCAACTGAGGATTGAAACTTTTCTAGAAAATACCGATTTCTTTGGGTTAATAAGATTGCCTGTGATATGTGACGTGCAGCTTCTTCATGTTCCTCAATATGGTTCCCATTAGACAGACATAGTTGCCTGAAACTCCTGTATCTTCCGTCTTACAGCATCATCATTGGAGAATATAGTTCCTACAAGGTCTTGTTTGAAAAAATCCTAGAACAAAACTCTGTTTCTGGCTCAGATGTTTGTCCTCGGGCCAATTAAATGGAACCAGAGGAGAGAACAGTATGAAAAAAAGTTGCCTCATCTATTTCTGTTCTTATCCTCACTCAAACCCCTCTGTTTATACTGAAATCCTTTCTGTTCTTCAAGCTTGCAAGGCCTGCTCTTACCTTAGGACTGGCATTAACTGCTCTCTCTGCCTATAACACTAGATACTCCATGAAATGGGGAAATAATAAAGAGTTTCAACACTCCATGGGTTTTAGCTACATGTCTGAAAGCTAGGTTTTAATTTAGAGAAATCATGATGGTTGAAATCTACCAAAAGTAGAATATCATATACTGTCCTCTTGTTTAGCATTCTTCTGGTTGCTAAACTGGCAGAATACCTATTGAGGGATTTTGACCTATTAAATTCGGCATTGGACCCACCATATATACATATAATTTTTGTAATGCCTTTTAATTGGCACACTAGACTTGTGGATATTTCTTCAAATATCTCGTGAAAATGTGATGTTTGCCTTATGTGTGCCTGATATATGCCAGGCATTATTCTGGTTCTTAGGGATTAAAAGGTGAATATTAATCCCCTTGGGAATCAAGAGCTTGCTTTCTACAGAACCTCATAATATTAACCCCTGTTGGGTGGGGAGGGAGAAGCCGTATATATAAACAAAATAGATAAATAAAAAATACTCAATAGTGATAAGAACCATGAAAATAGAGTGGTGAGACAGCAGGTGACTGGTACTGCTCTTAGATTGTATTATTAGGAAAGACTTCTTTTTGGTTTTGAATAATAAATGATCAGAAAGAGCTGCTGTGTGATTGTCGCAGTCAATTCAAGCTGCTGTAGCAAGATACCTAATACTTAGTGGCTTAATTAAAAAGAAATTTATTCCTCATAGTTTGATATCAGGGTGCCCACAGGACTGGGTTCTGGTGAGAGCCCTCTTCTGGTTGGGTTGCAGTCAACTTCTCATTGTATCCTCATACACTGGAAAGAGGGCAAGAGACTCCCTGGGATCCCTTTTATAAGGGCGCTAATCCCATTCATGAGGATTACATCCTCATAATGTAATTACCTCCCAAAGGTCCCGCCTCCTAACATCATCACATTCAGGGCTGGGATTTCAATATAAGCATTTTGGGGTAACACAAACATTCAGTCCATAACAGTGACTATAAGGAAGGAACTTTCCAAAAGGAATAGTTAATGAAAAGGTCCTACAGAAGGGAGAGCATTCATTCATTCATGGGTCCATCTTATAAATCCTATTGACTCGTATTATATGCTAGGCCTTGTGTTAGGCTTTAAGATTCAATAGTGAATAACATAAAGATCTCTGCCTTCATGACACCTACATTCTGGAGGTAGAATTGGACCATAAATAATAAGCATAATAAATATGCTATATTTCACATTAGAGATTAATAACTGCTGTAAAAATAGTACACAGTGAGGAGAAATTAAAGAGCAAGTTGTGTGGTGTGTGGAGAGGGCCAAGACATTATAATACTAGGTTACATTATAATACTAGGTTACATATTATAGTATTACATATAATACTAGGTTACATCTTCATTGAGATGTTTTGAACAAAGACTTAGAAAAGATGTTGTATATCTCATGGAATCTATAAAGAAACTGGAAGAAAAGTACTCAGCTCAGAACAGAGGCAGGAACCTAGCAATGCAAGATATCAGAGACACAGTCATAGCAAAAGGACAATTTGGTAGGAAGGCAACTGATAGTAATGCCACTATTGCTGAATTTGCCACTGTCACTATGCTTGGGCTCTTAATACTCTATTGTGACAGATTTCTCAACTCTTTGTGTTTTCCCATCACTCCTACCAGATTTGAAATTCCAGGGAGAAGAAAAATTGTCCTTTAAGTTATATCTTAAGTCTTTTTCCTATCTTAGATGGGACAAGAGAAACACACTTGGATTCTCTGGCTTTACTAGTGAGAATCAAGAGCTTGCTTTCTGCAGAGCCTCATAAAATGGGAAATTTCCCCAAAAAGAGTAATCTTCAGGCTCTGTATAGCAGATAAAATAGCAGATACCAGCAGAAACTTTTACCATTCTACTTTATCAACTCCTTAAATAGCAAAACAAGAAAAAAAGTACAACTGAATTAAAATTGAGTTAAAATCTGATTTACATGTGAATTATAGTCCTAAATTAGGTTCTAAAATTTATCCTAATATTTGCAATGTTTTGACTCACTTGATTTGACATTCAGTAATAGTTAAATTGTAGTTACATTTAGCCATTGCCTATTTAACATTCTATTTTCATAAAATAAGAGCTTCTCTATTTTAATAAAATCTACTGGATTTTAATTTTCAGCTTTAAAAAGTCCCCTCTGAAATATCTGACCTCCAAAAGCAAAATACAAGAAGAGTAATTCGCAAAACATATTGTTTTTATTTTCCCCGTGTTGGACTATCAGATTTCCCCTGGTCTTGAGAGATTTGTTAACTTCTCGAAATTCATATTGTTAATGCTTTCCACTGGAGATTATCAGATTACAGTAATCAGAGCTCATTGCCAACCCTTTTCTAATAACTTCCTGGAGAATATCCGAAAGCCCATTAATATGCAGTACATTGAGCTGCTTCAGGGTTTGCAACTGTATTGGAGAAACAGAGAACAACTTATACAATTTCTCTGGGGTATGTATAAATCTCTTCAACCCTGATGTGTATGTTGTATTAATAACCAAAACCATGCAGGATGGAGCAATTGTGTAAGGAACAGAATATTAAGCTTCTTCTTTTTAAAACATTACTGCTACTTCCACAGTCTCCAAATTTTTACTTTATGATAAATGCATTACCTTTTTGCTTGATACTTCAAAAATTTGGATGCTTCTCTTTTTTTTTTCTTAGAGATCTGTCTTTTGAATTGTTTAACAATACCATAATATTTTGAGTGGTGTCCTCCTTCCTTTAGCGATATTTGTGAATGCACATCCCCTCCTGTATTTATTGTGCCTTCTATGTGTCAGATCACCAAGAATCAGATGCATCCTCTGCCTCTAAGATGCCTCAGGGCAACAGGCAAATGGCTATGGCCCAGGACCTCAATATTTCTTGCTCCTTTTGCTTGGTTGCTTCTGTTATTTTCCAATTCTGGGCTCTATTTAAATAGTAGTTTTTTGGGACTCTCCTGTTTAACTTGCAAGTTAAGTTTGTTTTCCCAACGTCATTGGTAATAGGCTTCTTTGAGAATAGACTGAAGCGTTTTCATTAAGCTAAAAGTTTTCCGTTCTACTCCCAGGTATAACTACCCAGCCATCTTGCTAACTTGAAGTGAAATCACTAGTGTTAGTCCCAAATGATTGTCCTCTTTATGTCCCCTTAAAAATGTTTACACTATCTAATTCTCATACTCAATGGCAAGCCTTGATGTTGTTAAGCAACATAAGGGAAGAATGGAAGTGAAATTTCATTTTTCATGTGTATTACGGTTTCATATTTTCATAAGTTGACTGCACAGTTTCATGATCAATACTTACAAGGAGTTCATAAATTTCTCAAGATTTTGAGGTTTCTTTTTCCCTTTTACTCTTTAGCAAAAAAAATGCAAAATTTAAAAATGATTCAAGAGACTATATTTAGGAAACTATAAGTTTCTGAAACTAAGAGTGTAGAACATAAAGAGAATGAATTTTTTCTACTAGCACATCCTCAATAAAGCAGAAGTGAATGAAATCAACTCCAGATTTACCCAGTATCTTCTTTACTTAGAGCTCCAATGTACTCTCTTCATTTAATTTTAAAATTTAACCACACAAATTTCTTCTACTAATATGATTTACACTTTCCTAATTTTAACAAATTTTCCCTAGTTAAAATTATTCTTTAACAATTTTTTTTAGTTTCTAATTTTTATTTTTAATCATTGACAGATAGGCTAGGCACAGTGGCTCATGCCTGTAATCTCAGCACTTTGGGAGGCCTAGGCAGGTGGATCACCTGAGGTCAGGAGTTCGAGACCAGCCTGGCCAACAAGGCAAAACCCCATCTCTACTAAAAATACAAAAATTAGCTGGGTTTGGTGGCAGGCGCCTATAATCCCAGCGACTCAGGAGGCTGAGGCAGGAGAATCGCTTGAACCCAGGAGGTGTAGGTTGCAGTGAGCCAAGATCACGCCACTGCACTCCAGCCTGGGCGACAGAGTGAGATCCTGTCTCAAAAGAATAATAATAATAATAATCAATAAATAAAATAAAAACTGAGACATAATAATTGTACATATTTTGGAGGTATGCAGTGATATTTTGATACATGTATATAAGATGTATTGATCAATTCAGGGTAGTTAGCATATCCATCACCTCAAACATTTATCATTTCTTTGTGTTGGGAACATTCAAACTCTTCCCTTCTAGTTGTTTGAAAATACATAATAAGTTATTAGTCACCCATCAATGCGATAGAACACTAGAACTTATTCCTTCTATCTAGCTGTAATTTTGTGTCCATTAACCACCGTCTCCCTTCTCCTCCTTCTGCTTCCCAGCTTCTAATACTACTACTCTACTCTCTATTTCTATGAGCACAACATCACAACAGTTTAAGCTTCCACATATGAGTGAGAACGTGTGGTATAAAACGAGTTATTCTTATTCTTGCTATTGACAGATGTGTTTCATGCCTAGAGCTTCTAATGTCAGACGATAACCTGATATTTCATAAATAGATGACACATCTGAAGAAAATGAAAAAAAAATTCTATTCTGAAAATTTAACCAATTTCAGGAAAATTAACTTTGTAACAGCCACACAAAATTCAGTGGCTTAAAATAGCAACTACTTACCATTTTTCACAAGTATGCAGATAAGCTGAGGATCATAAGCCTGAGGATAGGCTGATCAAGGCTGAGTTACATTTGGTGATTCTCTGGCTTCAGCTTCGTTCGTTCACACATCCTGGCACAGCTGAAAGGTCAGCTAATCTAGACGGACACGACTGGGTTTAGCTCAGTTCCACATGTTTCTTACTCCTTTCCTGTGATCTGGCTGCAGCTGGGGCATGTTCTTCTCATGGTAACAGCAGAAATGCATGCCTCTTCTTGCAACAGGTCTACTGAAATTTCATTAACAGAGCAAGCATATGTTCAATTCAAGAATCTGGCAGTGAGAAAGAATCTCCACTTACAGTAAAAACCACCAGAAAGTTACTTGACAAATGGAGTCAATACTGGGAGAGGTAAAAAATTGGGGCCATTAGTGCAATCTTTCACACCATTCATGATGGTGAAAAAAAGGGAGGATACCTACGTACCTATCAATATATTAACTGTTTATATTACTTTTAATGGCAAAAACCACAATTACTTTTGCACCAACCTAATACATCAACTAAGTATATCAATCTACTCATTAGTATATCAACTGTTAACTATTTAAATGTCTTTAATATATTGAAAAATTATCTGTATTGGTTTTTATGAAAGTGAGATGAACCATGGATCATAGAAATTATTTCCACTTAATAATTAAGGGAAATCTAAAGGTGAAATGCACCTTCTAAACTTCTCACCAAATGATTCCACATACCAGTCTGTTTGCAATATAACTAAATGCAAGTCTTTAGAGAGCTGCCCTGGGACAAACAAGAATTGCCAAGCAGAACAAACAGGTAAACAGCAATAATCAAAGGGACCTTTCAATGGTGTTCAAATGATACATAGCAAACGTATTTATTTAGACAAACTGCTAATGTGATTGCAGTTTAAACATTTCTAACTCTCTCTGTTCCCATTTTTCTTATCTATCAGATAGGCGTGCAAAGGTAAACCATGTAGAAAATTAACTTTTGTGAGAATCATTGACATTTCTTCTGCACTGCTATGTGTCAGGGTATTTTGCAAGTCATTTTACATTGTCTTCAATCCTTTCACAAAACTTCAGTGTAGGTATTACCACTGGTATTTTACAGGGATGATACTAAGGTATGATCATTTAGGCAACCTGCCCACAATCCTAGCTAGCAAATAATGAGAATTCAAATTTAAGATGGTCTAATTCAAATGTTTAGGTACTGTGGGTTTTATTTTTAATATAAAGAATGTATCCATTGTCAACCCAAGAATAATGAGGCTCATAAATTTGGAAAGGAAAGCTTTATTTTTCATAAAGCATTGCAGCCTACAGGGTGGCCGTTCTGACAGACTGGAAAGCATAGCCTCTGGCCAGAAGCCAGAAACAGACACTTAAAGGGAAGAACAAAGGGAACAGGAATTGATGTTGAGCAGGGTGGTAGAATATACATATTTAATAAAGTAGAAGGAGTCATGAATATCTTTGAAAGGAGAAACATGCACATGTGCAATGGAACTTCATGACCCTTCATGAGTTGCATATAGATTGGCTTGGCCAGAACCACTCCATGGGTGGTCTCTTATCAGGAAGAAATGCTGATCAATTGTTGCATGGAAACTGCAGAAGGGAGGAGCAGCATCAGGCAGTTGGTTGATGTAGGCCTGATAGCAGCCACGGAGTCTTTTGAAAGACGTGCTTTCTGTTTATCCTCTCATTAATCTCACAGCAAATGAGTTCCTTGGTCAGAAACAATATTTAGGATCCTATGACAGTGATATGGTTTGATTCTGTGTCCCCACCCAAGTCTCATGTTATAATTCCCAATGTTGAGGGAGTGACCTAGTGGGAGGTGATTAGATCATGGGGGCAGATTTCTCCCTTCCTGTTCTCATGATAGTGAGTTCTCATAAGATCTTGTTTAAAAGTGTCTAGCATGGGTGGGTGCAGTGGCTCATGCCTGTAATCCCAGCACTTTGGGAGGCCAAGGTGGGCAGATGGCTTGAGCTCAGGAGTTTGAAACCAGCCTGGGCAACTTGGCGAAACTCCATCTCTACAAAAATTACCCAGGTGTAGTGGCACCTGCCTGTAGTCCCAGCTACTGGGGAGGCTGAGGTGGGAGCACTGCTTGAGCCCAGGAGGTGGGGGTTGCGGTGAGCTGAAATTGCGCCCCTACACTTCAACCTGAGCAACAGAGCAAGACCCTGTCTCAAAAAAAAGTGTGTAGCACTTTCCCCTTTGCTCTGTCTCTCCTGGTCCATCATGGTGAGACATGCTTGCTTCCCCTTCACCTTCCACCATAATTGCAAGTTTCCTGAGGCCTCCCAGCCATGCTTTCTGTATAGCCTGAAGAACTGTGAGTCAAATAAACTTCTTTTCTTCATTTAAAAAAAAAAAAAGAGCTGCTTTCTGTTTAGCCCTTAGGAATGAAAGCCTAATGACAGTTAGGGAGGGAGGGGATATAACAACATATGTCTGACCTCCTACTCATCAGGGCCAAAAACTCAGTTTTCAAGGTTGCTCTGGAGTCCCATTGGCCAAGATGGGGTCCATTCAGTTAGCTGAGGAGCTTCGAATTTCATTTCTATTTCTCACCGTATTGACCCAATTCTTGGAAATAAAATGAGGTCCAGGGCTGCTGCTGCTGCATAGAGGGAAAGAAAAAATGTTATCAGGCTAATCTATTTAGGTGTTTTTGGAAATCCCTTGCCCAGTTTTGTTGATAAATGGGCAACTTCTGGCAGCACACTAACCTGAGAAGGCCATGGTGACCAGGGGCTTAGAGCCACAGGTCATGTCACTAGGTACTAGCAGAGGTACTAGATGATATTATGGGGAATCTAAAATGGGTAGTGGAGAGGAGAGACATTGCACATCTGTTGGCAGGGGCAAAGGGTGTTTTTGTCCCATTGACCTGCTTTGCTAAATTTTCCTCCAGATGATAGGTCTGCCAGGATGTATATGCAGAGGTGAATTTGAGTTATGTAAGAGATGAACTGTGGTGAAAACTCTCATGTACCCTTCCATGCTGGACTTGCTGCCCCTTCTTCTGGAATTACTATTGGCATATAGCCTTCAGCTGTTAGCTTCTGCGAGGATTAGACTCTGCTTAAGACAGCCACTTTGCTTAAAGTCATTTCCCTTCCCAGGTCAGCCCACTTCCCATGATTGATTGAACTAGAAGTCTAAGGTTTGGCCATCTTAGCCCAACATGAGACAATTCTAAAGGATCCACACCTCACCATAAGTTAAGCTGTGGTGGCTGCCGCAAATTGACTTCTTGTTCTTCACAGTTTTCTTTCCTTCTCTCCCTCTTGTATTGACTCCAAAGGCACTCCATAGTTAATATCCTAAACACTAAACTCCATCTCAGAGACTATTTGCTGGGAATCCAATCTGCAACAAAAACAAACAAAACAAAAAACTCTGTAATAATATTTTCCAGCAATTTATGACACTACAGTCTCTAGGTTTATATGGAGTCAAGAAACATCTTACCAAAGGAAGCAACAAGGGCTATTTGTACTTGACTCTTTTAATATATATACTAAATTACAATACAAAAAGACTTTTTCACAGTCTTACACTTTGTCTTTTGGGTTGCTTCTTATTCTTACCTCTGGAATAACAAATGCAAAACCAAAAGGCCATTATGATGGTTTTTCATGAAAAGAAGCTGTCTTCTTCAAAGATGAATTTAATTCACTTCCATGAATAAGAATTAACTGCTCAATGTTAATTTTGAAAATTTAATGTGGAATTTTAATTTTCTGCTTTCAATAATTACTATTATTTAGTTTTAAATTTAGGATTGGGGCATTGAACTTGCTAAGAAAATCTAAACCTCAAGACAGGAGAAGTATTTGTTAAGCCTAACAAGAACATTAAATAGCCACCATCTGTCCCATGTAATAAAATTAATGAGTTTTCCTTCCACTGTCTCTATTAATAAAGTCTTTGGGAAAAAATTTGTGGCGCTAAGCACCTGGGAATGAATTTCATGTGCTTTGATGGGGGTCACAGTTTCCTGAAACACTTTCTCCCCACTCTTTAAAGTATTATTCTTTGCAAATTATCAGGCTGTCACAGTTCAACTAATATACAGGGAAAGGATTTTTATTTCTGCAATTTCCCCACCTGTGACTACCTTGGTAAGTGAGGGTATAGCAATGAATCTGTGGAACTCAACCCCAGTGGTAGCAGTGGAGACAGAAAGGAAAGAACTTCAGGAAGAAAGGAAGAGGCATCTTAAGAGAAATTGAAATTCCATACATAGACGCATCTAAATACTGTTAGGTGTGATAAAAATGTCAGGTGCTATTAATCTTGAGATACCATCAAAATATATGGCCATCATTACAACTGAATATTAATAGGACTTTCTACCATCAAGTAATTACATTATTAACATTTTATAGTAGTTGGTCGAATCATCCATATGTGTAAGAGGTTATTTTAAATAAAACCAAATTTTGTCTAACAGTTTAAGTTCATAAAATCTTTAAAAAGAGAAAAAAAATGAGGAAAAGATTACCTTAGTGTTATCTTGCTACCATGCCATCAACTTGAAGGCTTATTTATCATGACGTCTATCAAAATGTCAGTTCTTTATATCACCTCCTTACAAAGAAGAAATCTGTCTGCCATTTTCAAGCTTTACTGAAAAGACTATCCATAATTTTGAGCAAAATCAAACCACTTATTTTATGTTAAACAGAAAGGAAAAGAATTCCTTCAATAAAAATGAAATGTCTTCATGGGAGCATTAAGCACATTCAAATAACTATGAAAATAACTATTAGAATTAAGATTGAATCCAGATTTGGAAGTTTATTAGTGTCTTATATTATGAATATGAACACTTACTTTATGTTCACAATTATCATATTTATATATCAGATTGGAATTCATTTATGATTATATTTTAGCTTAGAAAAATTGGATTAAAAAAAGGAGTAGACATGCACATGTAAGAATAGAAGAACTGAGAAAGAACAGAGTCCAAGCAATAGCTATGACCAGAGGATTTTACCCTATGGGATCTGAAACAGCCATAGGAAATGGAATGCATTCTTCAATGCTTCTAGCAAGAATCAATCTAGTATAAGTTTGTAGAGTGTTAAGAGGTCAATGTTTAATCATCTCTCCCTCTCCTGCCTGGATTTGTCTATTTTTTTGATTAATACATAATATCAGTCTTTCATATATTCAATTTTCCTCAGAAATGTAAACACAATACTCTATAAAAATAGGAAATTGAACACTTCTTCAAATATACTATTTATAGTTAGGTGGATTACATATAGAATATCTTTAGGATATTCAAATTGATTTCAGTAAAAAATAAAATTTTGCATGCGATTTGAATTGAGCTGGTGAGTGTTTTTGCAGTTACGGTGTTGTCTGAGCAGTTTCATATCATTTAAAGTTGTTTTCAATTTGAGAAAGAAAGGATCATTAATTTGTAATTGTTCTCACTTCAGAAAACTCAAAATGTTCAAAACATTAGTGTTGAATAGCAAATCTGAAAATGACTCTCCCAAACCTAAATCACAACATTCACCATCAGCTTATTAGAAATGTAGTCAAAAGTTCAGTAGGACACTGAAGCCAAATAGAAATCTTGAAATTGAGAAGGAATTAGATATAAAGGAAGTCTGGGATCAGGGAAAAGGATATGAGTGGTGTTTAACTGTGAAGGTAAGGTTGGTGGTTATGACTTTTTTGTTTCTATGATCTTGTCATGTCTTTCCCTAAGCTCCTGTACAATGTCTTCATTAAGTTTTTAAAAAACTGCATCGTATTTTAGAAGTTTAGAAATTTCATCCTTTTTGGCAGAAATTTACTTTGAATGTTCACCTTTTAAAATTTGTTTTTCTTTTCCTCTCTAGCACGGAGACTGATTCAACAAGAATGAATCATTTGTCTTTCAGTTAGGTGAGTTCTTCATTGATAAGCTGATTTTTTGGACTTTGGTGTGGAGAAAAGACTGGGATAATTGACAGGCCATCAGGGTGGGGGGAGGGGGGGAGGGATAGCATTAGGAGATATACCTAATGCTAAATGATGAGTTAATGGGTGCAGCACACCAACATGGCACATGTATACATATGTAACAAACCTGCACGTTATGCACATGTACCCTAAAACTTAAAGTATAATAATTAAAAAAAGGAATATTCCTTATGATAGAGAATTGTATGTGAGTGAGCTCTCTTAGCCCTCATTGAGAAAGTATTACACAATAGCTTTGTGTAGTGTAAACTGGAGAACTGAAAAATAAATGACAATCTACACAATGTCCCAAGAGAATTGCACCTGGATCACTGGTTTGAGACCCTAGCATATGTATTTTCAAAACTTTCTCAAGTGATCCAAAAGTAGAGTAAGAGCTAGGAATCACTGTTTACTTTTTGTTTCTCACCAACTACCTGAGTTTGTCAGACAAAGAACTGTTCAAACCACAGTCTTCTCATTGCTTTCCCGACAGAATTCTGGCCATAAATATGGGTCAGCCCCACTACTTCTGTTTGGAAATAAATTGAGCACAGTGAAGCTCTTAGGGCCAAACCATACTCCTCTTGTATTGTGTGGTTTCGAGTTTCAAACAAATAGTACTTTCACCAAAGATGGGATTTCAAAAAATCGTTGTGCTTATTGACTTTGGATAGTTTTTAATAGGATAAAATAAACAATAAATAAAAAAAACTTTTTCCTACTATGGTAAATCCAGAAATCTTTATAAATATTTTATAAGTAAATTAAATCTCTTTTTTATATTAATAGACTTTCTTTAATTTTTTTATTTTTATTTTTTCTTTTTTGAGATGGAGTCTCACTCTGTCACTCAGGCTAGAGTGCAGCAGCGCGATCTCGGCTCACTTCAATCTCCACCTTCTGGGTTGAAGCGATTCTCCTGCCTCAGCCTCCTCAGTAGCGGGGATCACAGGTGTGCACCACCACATACAGCTAATTTTTGTATTTTTAGTAGAGATGCAGTTTCGCCATGTTGGCCAGGCTTGTCTCAAACTCTTAACCTCAAGTGATTCGCCCCCCTCGGCCTCTCAAAATGCTGGGATTACAGGCGTGAGCCATCGTGCCCCGCCTAGAATTTATTTCTTAGAGGAGTTCTAGGTTTATAGCAAAATTGAGTGGAAATTACAAAGAGTTCCTGTGTACCCCTTGTCCCCACTCATGCGCAACCTCCCCCACCATCAACATCCTGCATCAGTGTGGAACACTTGTTACAAGTGACTCACCTACACCAGGTTAAGTATCTTTTGATGAGAAAAGATTGGCTTCTTTTCAGAATTTGTCTTTATAGGCTGCTATTTCCCTTTGTCAGAAAACAGTGAGAAAACCCCATGATCATTTCTCAGAAAAGTATTTTGGAAAGAGTGATATTTAGACGTTGAGCTAATCATCAGCCAGGTGCATTTTTTTTTTTTTTCTTTCTCAAAGCTTTCTCATGTTTTTGTGAGGCTGCTATCACAAACACTGCCACAATTTCCATAAATACAACTAGGCCCAATGAGAAAAGATATTAAACTCTTTAAGAACTTTCATAAACTAATCTTTAACTTCATCCCAGAAGGAACTGATCATAATGATATTGTGCCCAAGATAACACTTTGCCAGTGTTGCCTTTCCTCATTTCAATGAAACCTAATTTCTTTAAGGGGAGCCTAGAAACCCCCATCATTTCATTGATAGAGAGAATTTCTTTTTTTAACGTTGCAATAGGGAAGAAGCCCCGAGTTTATTCTTAGAGATTAACTCTACTACAATATTGATACGTCCATATTTGTGAGCGAGGTGGAGCTATCTGTTATTGATAGCCTCGATTTCATTACATGTTCTGTTAAGAAAATATATCTGTGTCAAGAAATACAAGTTGCAAGATTGAATCAACTTACTTTTGTGCTGTTATTGGACTATTTAATTACAGTTCATAGTTTTAGACCAACACAGGTTAATAATAAATATAAACAATTTATTGCTGTACTTTAAATATAGAATGATGTTTCAAATAGTGTTGGAAACAGAAATTCATATTTAATTTTGGCATAAACTTAGTAATAAAAACCATATCAAACTGCATGAAAACATAAAAATTCTGGTTGCATTTAATAGTGTTTTGGAAATAGAGCATTTAGTTTAAAATAGTGATTTTTTTAAAAAACTTGAGCTGCATTTCAGCTTAATATTTGAAAATATATTGGTATTGACTGCCAAGTTAACTGAAATATAGTATATATGAATGTAGATTTTAGCCATAATTCACTACACTACAAGACTTTTATAACAATGTGTACTATAATATGGATGAGGCTCTATTGTGGGCTGTTTCATTCTTCTAGGGACACAAGCATTCACACAAAAATGATGATACAATACACAGTAAATTTTTGAGGTGTTATATGCTCAGTTCCAGACTAACATAATAAATTAACTGAAACATTATGATAATTTTTTAATACATGAAGCCTGAAATATTAAAATCTGCATGCTTTTTATCAGAAGTTCATAACAGTGTCTAATTGTCAACTAAAATGGATATTCAGAAGCATAAATTAATAACAGATTAAGGAAATATTTATGACTTTAAAAAACTGATATTGTCTTAGATTTCAACTGAACTGCACACTGGAATACTAATAGATGGGCATATGCCTTCAGAGGCCAATTAACAAATAATCTCTGGGAACTATAGGGCTCAAGTACTGATACTTTGTTAAGCTCCCATAAATAACTAATGTATGTCTAGGGTTGACAGCCTTAGCCTACCACATTCTACTTCTTCATCAATATCTTGAAAATATTGCTTTTCTATGCTAAAGAAATGGAATTTACTTCAGATGCAGATGAGGTTGGTTTAAGGGATGGACTCTTCTCTTAGTCACAAAATTTAAGTTGTGATTTTTCTGTGCTTCCCATTGTTAGTCTTTGAAATAAGGAAGATTTTCTAGGTAAAATGCAAGATTATATTATATATATATATATTCCAACAGAGATATCGACAATATAATTTGGAACTAGAGTAGATGTAGCGAGTAACAAAAGGTAAAAGAGAAGTAATTCTTTAGGAGAAAAGGGGAAAACAGACATTGCACATGGAAGTAAGTATGTGTATAAAAAATGAACATTTCAACAGTTTTAAACAAGCCTGTTAAGTTTAGAGAATTAGAATTCAGTTTGCAGGGTCACTTGGTGTTTGCATAAAAGGAGATAATTCTTTAAAGGAAGGTTACATGGTGATATAAATGTTAATTATAACTTAAGATGATATACTTAACATTTCTAGAAGATAAAATGGCCACATAAAGATTAACTTTGCACTTTAAATATGCAGTATCCCTTATCCAAAATTCTTGAGATCAGAAATGTTTCAGATCTTGAATTTTTTCAGATTTTTGGAAATTTGCATGTACCTAATGAGATATTTTAGGGAAGGAACCCAATTCTATATACAAAATTCATTTGTTTCATATTCACCTTATACAAATAATCTGAAGGTACTTTTATACAATTTTTAAACAAATATTTTATCTGTAAAATATACACATATTTTCAATGATTTTGTACATGAAACAGCTTTTCACTGTGATGTCTCGTGTGATCAGTTGTGAAATTTTTCACTTGTGGCATTGTGTTGGTATTCAAAAAATAGTTGATTTTGGAGCTTTCCAGATTTCAGATTTTCAGATTGGGGATATCTAACCTATATATTTTGAAAAATAAACATTTGTTTTTCAATATCCTTCATTTGAAGACTCGTTTGCCTAAGATCTTAGTAGTAGAAAATAATGTCTTTCTCAACTATATAATATTGCTTTTTTTCCCAGATATTGAGACAAAGCATTCCACTTTTTTGCCTCTTTAACACCTAAGTAGAAAACTTAATGGTGAGTTCTCAAGTGGCAGAGGCAACCAATGTTCTGATTTTTTTTTTCCCAGCATATGTTAGTTTTGCCTCTTTTGGAATTTCATACAAATGAAATCATACAATATGTATTCTTTTGGTATCTGGTTTCTGTTTCTCAGCATCATGGTCCTGATATATGTTCATGTAATTCCATACACGAGTTTCCCTCTTATTGCTACATAGTACTCCATGAATGAATGTGTATGAATATGCTAGGGTTTTTTTAGTCATTTTTTAATACTGGATACCTGGACAACTAGACAGTTTCCAGATTTGGGCTACTATGATAAATAAATAGATTTACTTGTAGATTAATGTACTATGGGCATGTGTGTACTTTTTTTAACGATTTATTTGGGCTAATACTTGTGAGTAGATTATGTTTAAAATTGTAAGAAACTACCAGATATTTGCCAATTAGGTGTATTATCTTAGGTCCTCACCAATAATGTAGGACAGACCTAATAGCCCACAACCATGAGAACATTTACTATAAAGTTCGATGAGTTTTCACAAATGTATATCATTATGGAATCTTTTCATCACCATACAAAGTTTTTTCCAGTGATTTTTTTCTGCTACTCTGTCTTTCATATGAATTTTTAATATCTTTTGACGAACAGAAATTTTTAATTTTAATGAAATCTAATTTTTTTAAAAAATTTTATGGTTATTGCTTTTTGTCCAGACTAAGAAGTGTTTGTTTACCCAATTGATGAATATATTATCTGGTGAGTTTTTAAAAAAGTTTTATGGTGGCTGTTTTTATGTTTAGATTAATTATCCATGTGAAATTAATTCTTGGTATAATGCATAAGTACAAATTTTTTCTCCTATATACATATTGAGTTGTTCTAGCACCTCTTTTTGAAAAGACTTTTTTCCTTTGGCCTGTTTTGGAATCTTTGTCAACAAT
This sequence comes from Gorilla gorilla gorilla, assembly GCF_029281585.2. NCBI lineage: Eukaryota > Metazoa > Chordata > Mammalia > Primates > Hominidae > Gorilla > Gorilla gorilla. Next base: position 187,339,192 of record NC_086017.1, on the reverse strand, counting down.
CTAACCATACATATGTATAGATCAGTATCTGGATAGGCACTCTATTCTCTTACATTGATCTTGCTGTCCTTTGGCAGTACCACAATGTCCTTAATATAAAATTTAGTTGTGTTGAATACTGGTACTCTAAGTCTCCAAAATTGTTATTCTTTTTCAATATCACTTGAGATATTCTGGATGCTTTACAACTTTATATTTAAACTGGTTTCTTACATACAGTGTGTAGTTGATTATTGCTTTATTGTACAGCTTGACAATCTCTGCCCTTTATCAAAGTATTTTAGACAAGTGATACATTTTTTAAAATGTTGAAATGATAGCAGTAGACACATTTAAAAGCATAAAAAGAAACAGGCAATTGATAGCAGTTATATGTTTAACTCAGTATATCCAACATATTATCATTTCAGTAAGAAATAAATACAAATATATTCATGGGATTTTTACATTATTTTTCATACTAAATATTAGAAATCCAGTTTATATTTTACACTTAAAACATATTTCAAGTTTAACATAAAATTTTCATTGCAAATGTCTTATCTTTAGATTTCTTAAAATTTACAGTTAAAAATGTTGATTCACATACATGCAGGGTTCCAAAAATACTGAAAAGTCTCAGAATAACTGAACTGTTTGTTTTCCAATTTAAGCTTTAATTAAACATTTAATAAAGTTAAAAATTTAGTTCTTGATGTATGTTAGCCACACTCCAAATGCTAAATAGCCACATGTAGCTAGTGGCTACCATATCAAAAAGTACACATTTAAAGTAATTCAATTCAAATAAAGTATAGATCAATTCAAATTTATTGTAATTATTTTTATGGTTGAGTTTAACTACAATCTTGCTTTTTTACATATTTTTCCATTCTTTCTTTTTTTGAATTATTTTTACTCTCTAATATTACATTTTATCTCCATTATTGGCTTATTTGCAATACCTCTTTGTTTTACTTTTTAAAGGCTAGTGTATGGTTTTTAAAATGAATCTTTAAATTAATAAAGTCTATATTCAAATAATATTTTGCTTCTTTATGTATAACTGAACATCACACAGTATAATTACAATTGTGTGCTCCTTATATTTTGTGCTATTGATGTCAGGCATTCTCCCTTCTAGATATGTTGTAACCTTTACAGTACATTGTTATTTTCATTTTAAGTATTTTTCTTTCAAAAAAAATTTTTTAAACGGACAGAAAACTATTGTATATTTGCTCACAGAATGACCATTTCTGGAGCTGTTCATTTCTTTTTATAAATCCAAGTTTTCATCTGGCATTGTTTTCCTTCAGCCTGAAGATATTTTTTATACTGTGGGTCTGTTGAAAACACATCCTCTCAGCTTTTGTCTGTCTGAAAAAAAAATCTTCATTCACTTTCATTTGTGAAAGTTATTTTTGCTGGATATAGGTTTTTTTTCTTTTCTCTTTTAGCACTTTAAAAATAATGTTCCATTGCCTATAAAGTTCCTGTTGAGAAGCCTGGAGTCATTCATATCTTTGTTCCTGTATCCATAATGTGTCTTTTTGTCTGGGTGATTTTATAATTTCATAACTGTTTTTGTGTAGTTGGATTATATGCCTCCATGTGCTTTTGTTTTGTTTGTTGGTTTTTTTTAGCCTACTTGTTGTTTTATATTTTTCTTGAATTTACTAGTTCATGATTTTTATCAACATTGGAAAAATTTTTATTCATCATTTTTCTCTCCCCATTTTAAGGAAATCCAAATACCCATGTGTTCGATTATTTGATACTGTCCCATTTTATACTGCTCATTTTCTTAGGTCTTTTGTTTTTATTTACTTCAATTTTGACCATTTCTATTAATAATAGAGTCATATTCACTGATCTTTTCTTCTGCAGTTTCTCATCTGCGATTAATCATATCTAGTTTTTTTCTTAAGCTATTATATTTTTCAATTCTATAAGTTCTACATTGCTATTTTCATATCTTACATTTCTCTTCTCTTTATGTTTTTGTTTTCCTTTGAGCATTTTGGCGTATTTACATTAGCTATTTTAAAGTTCTTGTCTGATAATTCCAAAATTTCTCTCATTTCTGGGTTCATTTATATTGACTAGTTTTTCCTGATTATGCATTTCAATTTCCTGCACTTGGCCAGATTCTGAACACTGCAAGTGCTTTACCATTGAGTGGCTGAATATTATTTTATTCCTTTAAATTCGTTGGCTCTTGTTTCTGTCAAGCAACAGATTAGCTTGAATCTTTGAGACACATTTTAAAAAGTAGTCCTTAATTATTCTTTAATCTAGAGGTGAGGTGCTATGTATTACTATCAGGTCCATCTTTGGTTCTCAACAGATTGCTTGCGTAATCAACAAGGTCTTGCTCTGGCTTGTCAAAGTTTAAATGTCCTCCTGGAATGTTTGACACTTTAGGAATTGTTCAATATTCAGCTCAGAAGTCATTGAAGTTTTATCATATCTATGCACAACTTAAAGTTCATGTTCAGCAAAGACTCAAGAGAATCCTTATGAAGATGTTTGGAGCTGTTTTTTTTTTCTTTGTTTGTTTTTGTTTTTTGCTATATAACCTCCAGCTCACTGAAACACTGTCCCACTACTTGTAACTCTCTCAATGTTCCTGATCTCTGATCTCTGGCTCTTCACTTCAGTAAGGCAGCCTCATTTTTCTTGGCATTCTGTTCCCACCCTTGCTAGAATGAAAGTCTGGGAAACCAGGCTCCACCATTATGTTTACTTTACTCTTGGGTGTCATGGTTCTGTGCTGGCTTTTGTATAATGTCTGAAAAGTGACTTCATACATTTTGTTCAGTTTTCAAATGTTTACAGCATGAGGCTGTATCCAGTTTCGGTTTAACATGTTCAGACGTGAAAATCTGCTCTTGTTTACATGCTTTTAATTAAACTCTTGCTTTCTTTTCTAAACCTCATCAAATACTTTATAGAAGAAAAAAAGGAAAAGGGTAATTGTAAAAATTATTTAGCATTGGTACTTTCCCTGTGTATTCATAACTCAAACATGGCCAAATGCAAACTTAGAGTAAGAAATTACCAGATGAGAAAATGTTCATATTCATTGTTCAAAAGAATGGGAAGACTCATGAGTTAACAAGTATAATAAACATAAAAGATATCTTACCTAATACATATCAAGGATTAATACTAAAAAATAAATAAGATTAATATATAGAATTGTGTCCGGAGTTCGTTCCTTCTGGTGGGTTCGTGGTCTCGCTGACTTCAAGAATGGAGCTGCAGACCTCCACGGTGAGTGTTATAGCTCTTAAAGATGGCAGGGACCCAAAGAGTGAGCAGCAGCAACATTTATTGTGAAGAGCGAAAGAACAAAGCTTCCACAACGTGGAAGGGGACCTGAGTGGGTTGCCACTGCTGGCTGGGGGTGGCCAGCTTTTATTCCCTTATTTGTCCCCGTTTATGTCCTGCTAATTGGTCCATTTTACAAAGTGCTGATTGGTCCATTTTACAGTGTGCTGATTGGTCCATTTTACGGAGTGCTGACTGGCCTATTTTACAAACCTCTAGCTAGCTACAGAGCGCTGATTGGTGCGTTTTTACGGAGCACTGGTGCATTTTACAATCATTTTGTAAGACAGAAAAGTTCTCCAGGTCCTCAGTCGACCCAGGAATTCCAGCTGGCTTCACCTTTCAGAACCTTTTTTTTTTTTTTTTCGGACACAGAGTTTCACTCTTGTCGCTCAGGCTGGAGTGCAATGGCATCATCTCGGCTCACTGAAGCTTCCACATCCCCAGTTCAAGCAATTCTCCTGCCTCAGTCTCTGAAGTAGCTGGGATTACAGGCATCTGCCACTTCGCCTGGCTAATTTTTTTGTGTTTTTAGTAGAGACGGGGTTTCACCATGTTGGTCAGGCTGGTCCTGAACTCCTGACCTCAGGTGATCCACCCGCCTCAGCCTCCCAAAGTGCTGGATTACAGGCGTGAGCCACCGCACCCGGCCAGAATCAGATATATCTTTAATGGTTATCCAACTTAGAAGCAGGCCAAGGAAATTTATTGAGCTGCAAAAAGACAGGTTTAGCTAATAAATTCAAATAGAATAAATGTTAATAATTGTCTCAGTTCATTCAGGTGGCTTTACTATAAACTGGGTGGCTTATAAACAACAAGAATTTATTTCTCACAGTTCTGGGGGCTGGGAATTCCAGGATGAAGGCCCTGAACGATTCTGAATCTGGTGAAGGCACACAAACATTGGGATCATAGTAATAATAATAAAGGATACTTACACAGATAAATTATGTCTAAACTTGCATATTATTTACAGATTACAAAAGTTTCCACATTTTATCCAGACAACAAACTGTAAGGAAGGCAAGGCAAAATTATCCCCAAAGTCAGAATTAAATTTGAGATAATTGATGTCAGAGACATTAGCATACAGAAGAAAAACTGGAAACCTGGTTGTCAGTCAGACAGACCTGTTTTCAAATGTATGCCATGGCAGTTACTGTGTGAGCCTCAATTGCACTATCTGAACAAAAACTAGAATACAAATAGCTATACAGCAGGAAATTTGGATCCAACCACTTTAACTCTGATGACAATGTGAATGAATCTGAGTATAATTTATTATGAATGCAAAACAAAATGAAGAAAATATGTCTTATTGGCATGACAGAAACCTAACAAAATTGATCTGGGTAAAATTAGATTTCATAGAACAAATAAGCTCAAAACAAAACAGGAGCTTAAAATGAAGAAGGCAATGAAAATTTACTGAAAATTTTAATTTTCTTTATAAAATTAGATCAGCAAAATCTGACCTGAGAAAAAAATAGACATGAGAGAAATAGTAGTCATGAATAAACTCACAACAGAAGTTGTGATGGGTAAAATTAACACATACCAAATTATTGTAAAATTTCTCATAAAGTAATAAGAACAAAAAATTAAGATTTATGTTTTCTGTATAGAATCTAGTTAAATGATTAGTGTATTGATATTTGCTCTGGAAAATTGTTTCTCAATTAAAAAGTCATCAATACTATAATTGTCATTTTTTAAAATTCATACACATAGACAAGAAAAACTTCTGCTTCATCACAATAAGCCAAATGTTTCATACATGAAACATTTCTAAGAATAATTCTTTATTAGTAGTGCCGTAACATACACAAAATTTTCTAGTACAGTGTCTGGCATAGGAAGCACAAAATATACATATGTTTTAGAATAGCGCAGTGCACATTTTGGCTCCACTGTTCCATTCTGTTTGACTGTGAGCAAATCGATTAACCTATTCAGTTTCCCCACTATAAAATGAGGACAATTTTAATAGTAAATTGGAGATAATGCATGTATATTACTAGTATTATTTAAAACTTTGATTATTAATAATATTATTACTTTATTGCTTCAGAGAGTGCAACTCTACAAAGATCTCTATCATGATTCAAGTATCCATGAGTCAGTTCCTGAGAACTTTGGTTGAAATAGTTCTATGTTTTGCACCAATATGATACAATGTTAATTACTGTAGCTTTACTGTGATCTTGATATTTGGTAGAACATATAGTCCAATTCCGTTCTTTTCTCAGGGTGTCTCATCTATTCTTGGTCGTGTGCATAGCCATAGTAATATCAGACTAAGTTTGATAAGCCATATATACTTGCACACACCCACAAATATAGACTCTTAAGGTTTTAAAATTGAGATTGCACATACTCTTTAAATCAATTTAGATAATATTTATACCCTTACAATATTGTTTCTTCCTAATCGTAAACATGGTATATTTAGGTATTCCTTATTTTCTCTTCATATAAGTTTCTGATTTTCTGTTGAGAAGCCATGTGTACCTTTTGTAGGGTTCATTCCAGGATATTTAATATCTTACACTATTATAGATGGTATCATTTAAAAGACATTTTCTTTTGATTGCTATTATACAGTGAAACAATTGATAATATTAATATATATTCATTGTATCATGCAAACTTGCTAACTCATTCACCCTAATTTTTATGGGTAGATTTATTTGCATTTTCTCCTTACATATAATCTATAGAAAGTTAAGTTTTGTTTCTTTTTTTCAGTCCTCAAACATATTATTTTTCTCTCCACTTAGTGTACTGACTAGAAAATCAGTAAATTGTTAAACAGAAGTGGAAGCAAAAATTACCATTGTCTTGTGCCCAATCTCAAAGAGAACAGTTTCAATGCTTTACTATTAGGTATATTTGCAATATAGTTTTTATATTTTCATAGATTGCTATTATCAAACTCTATTTCTCATCAGCATGTTGATAATATGATTTGTCTTCTTTCTTCTGATAATGTAGCAAACTAAAAGAATTGATATTCTAATTTTATCCTATTCTTGCATGGAATAAATTCATCTTAGTCTGGGGTATTAAATTTGTTTTGCTAGGCTGGATTTTGTTTTCTATTATTTTGTTTAGGATCTTTACATGTACTGTCATTAATGAGCTGAGCTTATAGGTTTTCTTTCTTGTATTGTCCTTGTCAAATTTTGGTATCAAAGTGATATTAGCCACATGGAGCTTAGAAATATACTATTACTTTCTACAGAAAGTTTGTATAAGGCTGGTATTACCTTTCTAATTCTTTGGTAGAGTTTGCCATATGGACCTAGAGGTTTTTCTTATACAAAGTTTTAAAATTATGAGTTTAATTTCTTTAATAGCCAATAGAATATTTAGCTTTACCTGTTCTTTATTTATTTAAAATAAACTTTATTGTGTATATTTATGTTATATAACATGATGTTATGGAATACATACAGATAGTGAAAAGGTTACCATGGTGAAGCCAATTAACATATCCATTATTTCACGTGGTTACCCATTTTTTTTTTGTTTGTTTTTGTGGGAAGAATAGTTAAAATGTACTTATGTAGCATGAATTCAATATACAGTACAATGTTATTACCTACAAACCGTAGGTTGTACATTAGATCTCTGAACTTGTTTATCCTGCAAATATGCTGCCTTGTATTCTCTGACCTACATCTCTTATATCCTCCCCCCACCTTCTACCCTTGGTAACCACTGTTTTATTCTTCACCTCTGTAGATTTTAATTTTTTTTTTAAGATTCCACATATAAGTGAAATGAAGCAATATTTTTCTTTCTATGTCTGCTTTATTTCATTAGCATAATATCCATCTAGGCTCATCCATGTTGCAGCAAATGGCAAGATCTCACTCTTTTTTAAGGCTGAATAATATTCCACTGTATATATGTATCAAAATTTATTTTTCCATTTGTCTATCTATGAACACTTAGATTGTTTTTCAGCAAGATATAAAAACAAATTTTCCTGAAAATTTGCCTATCTATGACCACTTATACTGCTTTTATATCTTGGCTATTGTGAATAATACCACAATAAACATGGGAAGATAGATATATTTACAAGGTGTTGATTTCAATTTTATTCATTATATGCCCAGAAAAAGTGTTGTTGTATTATATGGTGGTTCTATTTTTAATTTCTTTAGAAACTTCCATACTGTTTTCCAAAATGGCTATACCAATCTACGTTCTCACCAACAGTGTACAAGAATTCCCTTTCTCCACAATCTCACCAACATTTGTTATCTTATTGACTTTTGGGTATTAATAATAGTCATCTATTTGCATTTTTTGATGATTAATGATACTGGGTACATTTTCATATACCTATTGGCCATTTTTATATCTTCTTATAAGAAGGTTTTTCAGGTATTTTGATCATTTTATATTGAATTGTTTTTACACTATTGAGTTGTATGAATTCTTTAGAAATTTTGGACACTCATCCCTTTATCAAATATAATCATACCTTGTATTAATGAACTTCTCTTTATTGTGCTTCACAGAGAGTATTTTGACAAAATCCTTACAAATTGAAGGATGTAGCAACCCTTCATTGAGCAAGTCCATTGGCATGTTTTTTTTTGTACTGCATGTGCTCACTTCATGTTGTTGTGTCATGTTTTGATAATTCTTGCAATATTTCACACTTCTTTCTCATGTTTGTTATGGTGATGTATGATCACTGATATTTGATGTTTCCATTGTAATTGTTTGGGGGATCACAAACTGTGCCAGTATAAGACAGGAAACGTCTTTGATAAATGTTACATGTGTTCAACATGTGTTCTGACTGCTCTACTGACTAGCTGTTTCCTCTTCTCTCTCTGTTCCTCAGGCCTCCTTATTCCCTGAAACACAGTAATATTGAAATTAGGCCTATGAATAACCACACAGTGGTCTCTAAGTGGTCAAGATAAAGGAAGAGTTGTACATTCTCACTTTAAATCAAATACTAGAAATGATTATGCTTATTGAGGAAGGCATGCCAAAATTTGAGATAGGCTGAAAGCTAGGCTTCTTGTGCTAAATCATTAGCCAAGCTGTGAATGCAAAAAAAAAAAGTTTAATGAAGGAAATTAAAGTGCTATGCCAGTGAACACATGCTAAGAAGCCACAACAGCCTTCTTCCTGATCTAGAGAAAGTTATTGGTCTGGATTGAAGATCAAAGCAGTCACCCCATTCCTTTAAGTCAAAGCCTAATCCAGAACAAGGTCCTAACTCTTGCCAATTCTATGCAAGTTAAGAGAGGTGAGGAAACTGGAGAAGAAAATGCTGAATCTAGCAGAGGTTCATGAGGTTTAAGGAAAGAAGGCATCTTCATAACATAACATTGCAAGACAAAGCAGCAAGTGCTAATGTAGAACCTGCATCAAGTTAACCAAAAGATCTAGATAAGATAATCAAAGAAGGTGGCTACATTGTATAACAGATTTTTAATGTAGGCAAAACAGCATTCTGTTGATAAAAGATGCCATCTAGGACTTTCATAACTAGGGATGGGTACTAAATGACTGTTGTCAAAGTATCAAAAGACAGGCTGACCCTCCTGTTATGAGCTAATGCAGCCGGTGACCCTAAGTGGAAGCCAATGCTCATTTACCATTCTGAAAATCTTACGGCCTTTAAAAATTATGCTAAATCTACTCTGTCTGTGCTCTATGAATGGAACAACAAAGCCTGGATGACAGCACATCTGTTTACAGCATGGCTTATTAAATATCTGAGACCTACTATTGAGAGCTACTATTCAGGAAGAAAAGCATTCCTTTCAAAATATTACTGGTCATTGACAATGTACCTTGTCAACCAACAGCTCTGATAGAAATTTACACAGAGATTCATGTTGCTTTTATGCCTGCTACCACAACAGCCATTGTGTAGCTCATTAAACAAGGAGTAATTTGGACTCTCAAGTCTTATTATTTAAGGCTTTATTATCGATAAGGCTGTAGCTGCCATGAATAGCTATTTCTCTGGTAGATCTGAGAAAAGTCAATTGAAAACGTTCTTGGAAAGATTCACCATTCTGAATGCATTAAGAATATTTGAGGGCTGGGCGTGGTGGCTCATGCCTGTAATCCTAGCACTTTGGGAGGCTGAGGCGGGTGAATCACAAGGTCAGGAGTTCAAGACTAGCCTGACCAATGTGGTGAAATCCTGTCTCCATTAAAAATACAAAAATTAGCTGAGTGTGGTGGTGCATGCCTGCAATCTCAGCTACTCAGGAGGCTGAGGCAGGAGAATTGCTTGAACTCAGGAGGCAGAGGTTGCAGTGACCTGAGATTGTGCCACTGCAATCCAGCCTGGGTGACAGAGTTAGACTCTGTCTCAAAAAAAAAAAAAAAAAAGAATATTTGTGATTCATGAAAGGAGATAAAAAATATCAAAATTAACAGGAGTTTGGAAAAAGTTGATTCCAACCCCCATGGATGATTTTGAGGGATTCAAGACATCCATGGAGGAAGAAGTTACAGATGTGGTGGAAATAACAAGATAAATTAGAAGTGGAGCCTGAAGATGGGACTGAATTGCTATAATCTAACGTTCAAAATCGAACAAATGAGAAGTTGCTTCTTATGAATAAGAAAAGAAACTGGTTTATTGACGTAAAATCTACTCTTGGGGAAGATGATGCAAATGTTGTTGAAATGACAACAAAAAATTTAGAATATTACATAAACTTAGCTGATAAAGTAGCAGCAGGGTTTGAGAGGATTAACCCCAATTTTGAGAAAAGTTCTACTGTGGATAAAATGCTGTGAAACAGCATCACTTGTTACAGAAAACTTTTTCATGAGAGAAAAAGCTAATATATATGGCAAATTTCATTCTAGTCTTATTTTAAGAAATTTTCGTAGCCACCCTAACCAACCTTCAGGAACTATCACCCTAATCAGTCAGCAGACACCAACATTGAGGCAAGACCCTCCACCAGCAAAAAGATTACAATTGGCTGAAAGTTTAGATAACTTTCAGCATTTTTAAATAATGAAGTATTTTTAAGTATGTACATTGATTCAGACATAATATTATTGCACATTTAATTGACTACAGTATAAGCATAAGTACTACATGCACTGGGAAACCAAAAAATTCATGTGACAAATTACATTTTTTCTCTCTTGAGTGCTCTTGCTAGTATTTCCAGCACACTATGGAATAGAAGTCATGAGAGTGGACATCCTTGCTTCTTACTGGGTCTCAGTAGGAAGCTTTCAATTTTTCCACATTGAGTAAAATTTTAACTATGATTCTATTTGCCCATTCTTGCACTGCTATCAAGAAATACCTGACACTGGGTAATTTATTAAAAAAAAAGAGATTTAGTTGGCTCGTGGTTATGCAGGCTGTACATGAAGTGTAGTGGCTTCTGCTTCTTGAGAGGCCTCAGAAAACTTACACTCATGGCAGAAGGCAAAGGGAAAGCAGGTGCATCTTATATGGGCAGAGCAGGAGCAAAAGAGAGAAGACAGAGGAGCTACACACTTTTAAACAACCAGATCTCATGAGAATGCTATCACTATATAGTAATAAGGGGGAATGGTAATAAACCATTCATGAGAATTTCACTCCCATATCTAATCACCTCCCACCAGGCCCCACCTCCAGCAATGGGACATTTCAACATGAGATTTGGGTGAGGACACAGATCCAAACCATATAATACCACTCCCGGCCCCTCTCAAATATCATGTCCTTCTTACATTTCAAAATACAATCATGTTTTCTCAAAGTCCCCTGAAGTCTTAACTCATTCCAGCATTAACTCAAAAGTCTATAGTCCAAAGTGTTATCTGAGAAAGGGTTGGTCCCTCCTGCCTATGACCCTGTAAAATAAATAAAAAACAAAACAAGGTAGTTACTTCCAAGATAAAATGAGGATATAGAGATTGGATAAATACTTCCATTCCAAAAGGGAGAATTGGCCAAAACAAAGGGGCTACACTCCCCACTCAAGTCCAAAACCCAGCAGGTCAGTCATTAAATCATAAAGTTCCAAAATAATTTCCTTTGACTTCATGTCTCACATCAAGGCCACGCTGGTACAAGGTGTGGGCTCCCAAAGCCTTGGGCCCTTGTGTAGTTCTGGCCCTGTGGCTTTGCAGTGTTTGTCGACTGCCCCCAGCTGTTCTCATGGGCTAGCATTGAGCATCTGCAGCATTTCCAGATGCACGATGCAAGCTGCCAGTGATTCTACCATTCTGGGGTCTGGAGGATGATGGCCCTCTTCTCATAGCTCCACTAGGTAGTGCCCCAGTGGGGACATTGTGTAGGGGCTCCAACCCATATTTGCCCTTTACACTGCCCTAGTAGAGCTTTCCATGAGAGCTCCATCCCAGCAGCAGACTTCTGCTTGGACATGCAGGTTTTCCATACATTCTCTGAAATCTAGAGAGAGGCTCCAAACTTCACCTCTTGCAGTCTGCTTACCCACAGGTTTAACATCACATGGAAGCCACAGAGGCTTACAGTTTGAACTCTCTAAAGCAGTATCTTGAGCTGTACTTGGGCCTCTTTGAGCCAAGGCTGGAGCTGGAGCAGCTGGGATGCAGGGAGCAGTGTCTCGAGGATGTACAGGAAGGCAGGGCCCTGGGCCTGGCCCTCGAAAGCATTATTCCCTCCTAGGCCTCTGGGTCTGTGATAGGAGGGGCTGCCACAAAGATCTATGAAATGCTTTTGAGGCCTTTTCCCCATTGTCTTGAATGTTAGCACTTGGCTCCTTTTTTCTTGTGCAAATTTATACAGCCTGCTTGAATTCCTCCTCTGAAAATGGGCTTTTCTTTTCTACTACATGGCCAAGCTGCAAATTTTCCAAATTTTTATGTTCTGCTTCCCTTTTTAATGTAAGTTACCGTTTTTGGTAATTTCTTTGCTCACACATATAAACATAGGTTGTTAGAAGCAGCTAGGCCACATTTTGAATGCCTTGCTGCTGAGCAGTTTCTTCTACCAGATACCTTAAATCATCACTCTCAAGTTCAAAGTTCCACAGATCTCTAGGGCATGGGCATAATGCACCCAAGCTCCTTGCTAAAGCATAACAAAAATGACTGCTCCACTTCCCAATAGGTTTCTTATTTCTATCTGATATCTCATTAGCCTAGTTTTCACTGTCCACATCACTATCAGCATTTTGGTCACAACCATTCAACAAGTCTCTAGGAAGTTTCAAGCTTTCCGTCATCTTATGGTTTTCTTCTAAGCTCTCCACACTTTTCCAACCTTTGCCCATTACCCAGTTCCAACATCACTTCCACATTTTCAGGTTTCTTTATAGCAATGCCTAATTCCTCAATTATCTGTGTTAGGTTGTTCTAGCATTGCTATAAAGAAATATCTGAGACTGGGTAATTTATAATGCAAAGAGGTTTAATTGGCTCATGATTTCCCAAGCTGTGTAGAAAGTACAACAGCTTCTGCTTCAGGGATCTTTCACTCATGATGAAAGGCAAAGTTGGAAAAGGCATCCTACATGGCAGGAGCAGGACCAACAGAGAGAGGGGGGAGATGCTGCATACTTTTAAACAATCAGATCTCATGAGAACTCTCTCATTATGCAGTACCAACGGGGGACTGGTGCTAAACCATTCATGAGAATGCCACCCACATGATTCAATCACCTCCTATCAGGCTCCATCTCTAACACCAGGAATTACATTTCAACATGAGATATGGGTGGGGACACAGTTCCAAATCATAACAACAGGTTTTCATAAATGACATTTATCATGTTGAAAAACTTTCCTTCTATACCTAAACTGTTGAAGGTTTTAATTAAGAAAGAAGGTTGGATTTTGTTGAATGCTTTTTTTGCATCAATTGAAATAATCATGTAGTTTCAAGTTTTCATTATGTTAATGTGATATATCACATTGATTAATTTGCCTATGTTAAACTAGCCTTGCATGTCAGAGATAAATATTACTTTGTCATATAATATTTTAAATACATTGTTGAATTTCATCTGCTAATATTTTGTAGATAATTTTTGCATCAATGTACATCAGATAAATTGACCTGTAGTTTTCTTTTCTTGTGACATGTTTTTTTAACTTAGGAATCAAGGTGATGCTGGATTTATAAAATGAGTTTGAAAGCATTCCCTCTAGCTCTATTTTTCAGCAGTTTTTAGAATTATTGGAAATTATTAAAGTTTTCTTTGAATGTTTTGTGGAATTCTGCTGTAAAGCGGTCTGGTCTTAGGCCTTTCTTTGTTGGAAAGATTTTTACAACTTCATTATCTCCTATTTGTTTTTCTATGTTCAGACTTTTTATTTATTTCTGGTTCAATCTTGGTAGGTTGTATTTTTCTATTAATTTATTAATTCCCTAGATTATCCAATTTGCCAGCATATAATTGTTCCTAATAGTCCCTTATGATTTTTTTATTTCTGAGATATGTATTATAAAATTTACACTTTCATTTTTAATTTTGTATTTGACCCTTCTCTATTCTTTTCTTAGTCTAACTAGGGGGTTGTCAATTTTGTTTTTATTTAAAAAAATCAAGTGCTGGTTTGATTGATTCTCTCTGTATTTTTTCTGTTCTCTATTTGATTTCTTTCTGATAATTTTGGGTTTAGTTTGTTCTTTTGATTCTTCAGGCATAATGTTATGCTATTTATTTAGAATGTTTCTTCTTTTTTTAATGTAGGCATTGATTGATATAAACATCACTCTTAGAATTGCTTTTGCTACATTTCTTGGGTTTTGGTACATTGTGTTTCCATTGTTGTTGGACTCCATATATTTTTAAATATTTCTTTTGATTTCATTCTTTACTCATTGGTTGTTCAGAAGTGTGTTGTTTAATTTCCACATATTTGTGAATTTTCCACAATTCACCATGTTATGTTTAGTATCATATCTTTGTGATATGAAATGGTACCAGATATAATTTCAAACTTTTAAAATTTGTTAAGACTCATTTTGTAGCCTAACATATGTTCTATACTGGAGAGTGTTTCATGTGCACTGAAGAAAAATGTGTGTTCTGCTGTTGTTGGAGGTAAAGTTTTGTAAGTGTGTTTTAGGTCCATTTGTTCAAAAATACAATTCAATTTAGTATTACCTTATTAATTTTCTAACTGGTTGATTTATTCATTGTTCAAGGAGGCTTATTGAAGGCCCCTACTTTATTGTATTGCTATCTCTCTTTTCCTTCACATTTATTAATATTTGCTTTATGTATCTAGGTGCTCCAATGTTGGGTGCATGTATATTTACAGTGGTTATGTCCTCACAATTAATTTACCTTTTTATCATTAAATAGAGACCTTGTCTTTTGTGATAGATTTTGACTTGAAGCCTATTTAATCAGATATAAGTATAGCCACTTCTGCTCTCTTGTAGTTGCCATTTACATGGAATATCTTCTTTCATCCTCTCACTTTTAGCCTATGTGTATTCTTAAAGTTTACATGAGTCTCCTGTATGCAGCATATAGTTAGTTCTTGTTTTCCTATGCATTCAGCCACTCTATGTCCTTTGGAAAATTTAATCCATTTACATTCAAGGTTATTATTGGTAGGTTAGCACGAACTACTGCCATTCTGTTAATTTTTCCTGGTTGTTTTGTATCTCCTTTTCCCCTTTTTTTTCTCTCTTGTTGTCTACCTTTATAATTTTATAATATTCTGTAGTCCTATGCTTAAATTCTTTTCTCTTTATCATTTGCATATCTGCTACAGTTTTTTGTTTTGTTTTGTTACAATGAGGTTTGCATAAAATACCTTATACTTGTAATCTACTGTTTTAAGCTGATAACAACTTAACTTCTGTGACATACAAAAAATTCCAGACTTTTACCCTTCCCTTCACAATTTATGTTTTTATGTCACAATTTACATCTTTTTATAGTGTGTGTTTCTTAATAACTTATTGTAGCTTGATCTTTTACTCTTTTGACCTTTAGACTTCATACTAGATGTATGTATGATTTACACAGCATCGTTGTAGTACTGGAGTATTCTGGATTTGACTACATATTTGATTCTACCAGTGAGTTTTATGCTTTTATATATATACATGATAACAATTATTGTCCTTTCATTTCTGCTTTAAGAACTCTTAAGCATTTCTTATAAGGCTGATCTAGTGGTAACAAATAACCTGAGCTTTTGCTTCTCTGAGAAAGTCTACTTTTTTTTTTTCACTTCCGAAGCACAGCTTTGATGGGAATAGTATTCTTGATTGGCAGTTTTTTTTTCTAGCACTTTGAATATATCATCTCATTCTCTTCTGACCTGCAAGGTTTCTGCTGAGAAAACTGCTTATGATTTAACGAGGATTTCCTTATATGTGAGTTGATGCTTTTTTCTTGCTGCTTTTCAACTTCTTTCTTTGTCTTTGACTTTTGATGTTTTGATTTTAATATGTGTTGGAGAAAATCTCTTTGCATTGAATGTATTTTGGGGACTTTTGAGCTTCATGGATGTCCATGTCTTTCCCAAGACTTGAGAAGTTTTCAGAAAGTACTTCATTAAATAAGCTTTCTGTTTCTTTCTCTATCTCTTTTCCTTCTTTTAAACTCTCACAATGTCAAACTTTGTTTGCTTAATGGTATCTTATAAGTCCTGTAGGCTGTCTTCACTATTTTTTATTCTTTTTTCTTTCTTTCTTTCTTTTTTCTTTTCTTTTGAATGAGTCAATTCAAAAGACCTTCTTCAGGTTCACAGATTCTCTCTTCTGTTGCATCTAGTCTGCTGTTGAAGCTCTGAATTATATATATATATATTTTTCTATATTATATATGATATATATTTATATATTTTATATAATACTATATTAATATATATAATTATATATTATTTTATATAATACTATATTAATATATATAATTATATATTATTTTCTATATATTTATTAATATACTATATATAAATATAATATAAATATATATAAAATATAACATATAATATATATAATATATTATATAAGTATATATAATAAATTATATAAGTATATATAATAAATATATTATATAAGTATATATAATAAATATATTATATAAGTATATATAATAAATATATTATATAAGTATATATAATAAATATATTATATAAGTATATATAATAAATATATTATATAAGTATATATAATAAATATATTATATAAGTATATATAATAAATATATTATATAAGTATATATAATAAATATATTATATAAGTATATATAATAAATATATTATATAAGTATATATAATAAATATATTATATAAGTATATATAATAAATATATTATATAAGTATATATAATAAATATATTATATAAGTATATATAATAAATATATTATATAAGTATATATAATAAATATATTATATAAGTATATATAATAAATATATTATATAAGTATATATAATAAATATATTATATAAGTATATATAATAAATATATTATATAAGTATATATAATAAATATATTATATAAGTATATATAATAAATATATTATATAAGTATATATAATAAATATATTATATAAGTATATATAATAAATATATTATATAAGTATATATAATAAATATATTATATAAGTATATATAATAAATATATTATATAAGTATATATAAAATATTATATATATTATATTTTATAAATATATAGTATATATTATTTATATATTATATATTATAAATATATACTATATATTTATAATATATACTATATATTTATAATATATAATATTTATAATATTTAATATATACTATATATTTATAATATATAATGTATATAATATTTAATATATATTATATATTATATATTTATAATTATATAATATTTTTATATAATATATAATATATAATATATAATATATAATATGTAATATATTATATATTTATAATTATGTATTTTATATATAACATACAATAAATATTATATATTTATTATATATTATATATATTTATAATATATAATATACATATTCTAAATATTATATATTTATAATACATTTATAATACATATATTATATATTATATATTAATAATATATGTTATATATTATATATAAATGTTATATAATATATATTTATCAATATTATATATACATATATTTATAAATATATATTTATAAACATATGTTTATAAATATATATACATATATTTATAAATATATATACATATATTTATAAATATGTTTATAAATATATGTACATATATTTATAAATATATATTTATAAATATATGTACATATATTTATAAATATATATTTATATACATACATATATTTATAAATATAAATATACATATATTTATAGATATATATACATATATCTATAAATATATATTTATATATACATATATTTATAAATATTATATATATACATATATTTATAAATATTATATATACATATATTTATAAATATAATATATACATATATAAATATATATTTATAAATATAATATATACATATAAATATATATTTATAAATATTATATATACATATAGAAATATATATTTATAAATATTATATATACATATAGAAATATATATTTATAAATATTATATATACATATAGAAATATATATTTATAAATATTATAGATACATATATTTATAAATACATATTTATAAATATAGATACATATATTTATAAATATATATTTGTAAATATTATAGATACATATATTTATAAATATATATTTGTAAATATTATAAATACATATATTTATAAATATATATTTGTAAATATATATACATATATTTGTAAATATATATACATACATTTATAAATATATATTTGTAAATATTATATATACATACATTTATAAATATATATTTGTAAATATTATATATACATATATTTATAAATATATATACATATATTTATAAATATATATTTATAAATATTATATATACAATATTTATAAATATATATTTATAAATATTATATATACATATATTTATAAATATATATTTATAAATATTATATATACATATATTTATAAATATATATTTATAAATATATATACATATATTTATAAACATTTATAAACATATATTTATAAATATTATGTATACATATATTTATAAATATATATTTATAAATATTATATATACACATTATTTATAAATATATAAATAAATTTATAAATATGTAAATATAGATAAAAATATATAAACATAATATAAATAAATATAATAAATATATATAATTATATAGAGGGTGCAACAACAACTGGCTGAGGGGAATGTAGGGGATCTGCAGTAGCTTGGCTCTAAGGGGCAAAGATGAAGCATTACCTTTGCTTGGAGATGGAACACTACTCAGTGGGCATGGTGCAGTGGCAGCTTAGCCTCTGAGATGGAGGGATGCATTGGCTGCTAATCTCTGTAGTAGGATGCACTCTAGCAGTGGCTCTGGTTCTAAGATGGTGCAGAGAGGTGGCCGCATGGGCCACAGGGTTGAGGGTGGGGCACAGTGTCAGTTCCTTCTCTAGGGGTAGCTCTGCACATTTACTCTCGGGAGCTTCCCCAGCTGGGCTCAGAGCCTCTGAGGACTACAGGAGTCTCCAGTAGTGACGATGCAGGTGCCTGTGATGATAATGGGTGCTGTGAGGTCCTCTTGTTTACCTTTTCCTTGCAAAGCGAAGTCACTTCTGGTTCCAAGCCGATTCTGACTTACGGGAATGAGGTGGCAGAGGCAAAGTGTCTCCTTTCCTTCCATGTGTGACCATCCTGAGTTTCTGTGCTCTACAAGATTTCTGCAGCTTCTTCACTATTCTCCAGTGCTCGTTTAGTTATTTTGGATAAAGCGTAGATTTTTTTTGTAGTTTTGGAATTTCTTTTTATGGGAATGAAGACCACAAGGAGCTTCTAGTCAGCCATCTTGCTGATGTCACTGTTCCTAGTTACTTCTTGTGTCTATCTTTTAATATTATGCTTTCCTAAAATGTTGCCTATTTCATCTAAATTTCCAGACATAATTTTTCATAATAATTTATTATCTTTTTAATACCTGCTAGCTTTTAGAGACAAAGTACTTTTACTTTTTAATTTGTTACAAGTTATTTATGCCTTCTAACCCCTTTCCCCTCTTTTTAAAATCATTTTGCCAGATGTTTGCTTTTAGTCTTTTCAAAGAATTAACACTTCAATGTGTTAATCATCTCTTTATATTTTTTTCAGTTTATTATTCAGCTTTCATCTACATTATCTTTCCTTTTTTTATTAAAGTTTTCTTTGCTGTTTTATTTCTAACATCTTTAGATGGACGCTTAGCTCCTTACACTTCGAGCCGTCCTTATTTCCTAGTGCATTACTTTAAGGCTATAAATTTTCATCTATTACTATTTTAAAAGTGTCCCAGGTTTTTTGTGTAACACACTTTTATTATCATTCAGTTTAAGACATTTTATAATATCTGTTGTTATTTCTTTTTATTTAAGGTTTATATAACATTCATTTCTTATTTAGCAAATAGAGTTTTTCTAGAGGCTGTTTGTTGTAGTTGCCTAGTTAAATTTCATTATGGTCAGAGAACATATTCTATATTTTATCAATCCTTTGGAAATTGTAGAGATTTTCTTTATGGATGAAAATAGAGTCAATTTTGTGAATATTCCTTTTTTGCTTGAAAAGAATGTGGGTCTTAAGATTGTTGTATGTTATATTAATTATTTTGTTAACATAAACATTTATAAAAGTAATATTTTTCAAAATATAGCATTATTTTATATTTTTGTAAAACTCTTTAATTTTGACTGTTTGAATATAGCTAAATTCTCATATCTGTTTCTGCATTCAACCTGTTGCAATACGTTATTTTGGTTTAAGTGCATGAAGACAATTGGGCCTCATCTAGTTAGGCAGTTGGAAAATAGAGTAAGTCGGATGACCATTAGTTGTCAGATCATATTTTAAGAATGCCTGGTCTAGTTCCATTATTTCATTAGATACCACAAAGTACTAATTTTCTAATTTTACCAGTACCTCAGTATTGAAAAATCTCCTTTGTATTCTCTTTTAATATCTGATTTATTTTTTTATCATCTATTCAAAACAATATATTTTCTGCCACATCTCTTTACTCTTGTTAATTCTAATCTTTTTCCCGATTATTAAACTTAACTTATAATTATTTCCCAAATTCTTTTAACTGTCTTTCATGTCCTTATTTCTCATTTTTTCCAATCTTTCTACCAGATATCCTATTTTTCTTTCATAATCCCTGTTTACTCCTATAGAAATATTAGTTTATAGGTTTTCCCTGCATTGTGACACATTTTTCCGGTGTGTCTCCATTTCCTATAGGTGTTTGATTCTCATTATCCTCTTTTATTCTTCTAGTATTTACTATGGGTTTGAATGTAATCCTTTTTTATTCTTTATGTCTAAATCAGATGAATTTTGTTATAATTTTAGAAGTTTAAGCAAGAAAAGCATTTCTCATTTTATGGCTCCAGGGCTGCTTCTTTGGGGGTGTGATGAAAATATTATTGCTACTGCTGATAGGGGTGCTGTCGGGAGGAAGCTCTGAGCTATCAGCCTCTTAGGGGATTAGCTCAGCTACAGAAAACCACTTTGCTCACATTCACTCCCCTTCCTGGAGTGATCTAAAACCAATTAGGATGAGTGGGAGGCCGAGCATGGTGGCTCATGCCTGTAATCCCAGCACTTTGGGAGGCCAAGGCGGGAGGATCACGAGGTCAGGAGATCAAAACCATCCTGGCTAACACGGTGAAACCCCCTTCTCTACTAAAAATACAAAAAAAATTAGCCGGGCGTGGTGGCAGGCGCCTGTAGTCCCAGCTACTGGGGAGGCTGAGGCAGGAGAATGGCGTGAACCCAGGAGGTGGAGCTTGCAGTGAGCAGAGATTGCACCACTGCACTCCAGCCTGGGCAACAAGGCGAGACTCCGTCTCAAAAAAAAAAGGATGAGGGTGGGAATTAAAACCCAGCTCTGAACAATTCCTGATTCCTGAAGGGCTTTTCTTGCTGCAGAGCTCCCAGTGTGGGTAGCTGAGGCTATTGCGCTGACATTGCAGCTTGATAGCTCCCTGTATCCAGCCCCACTTCCTTCCCTCCCTTTCACAAGTATTGATCCCAAAGGATCCCCCTTCATAAGCATGCAGTGTGCTAAATCCCATCTCAGAGCTTGCTTCTAGGACCCAACCTGAGATGTGACAACTAATATTGAGAAAGTAGTCTGTCACTTTACCAGAATTTCTGCCACCTGCTTTCTCTCAAGTTTTCCTCAAATGGTATCGAAAACTTGCCTTCCTTTTACCCCAAATCTGTTTTATTCCTCAAGCAATTTGTATTTTACTTCAAGTCGTCTGTCTCTGTTGTCAAGTCTCTGTTCTTTCGTTGAGTATTTCAGTAGCTGTGAAGTCCCAGGTAACCCCTCATGGTCAGTCCTTCCCAGCGAATCTTGTACTCACCTACCAGTTTGGATTGCTGTTCTCAGATCCACCAGTTAATTTCTTTACTCCCAGTGGGGAGGTTTTGTTTGGAGTGGTGAGGACTTAGCATTGCTCAGAGCCGTCTTCTCTTTCTTCCCTTCGTTCTCACACCACTGCTGACCTGGTGGTTTGCCCCAGTCTCCTTGATGCATATTCATCAGGTCTTATTCAACACATTATTTCCATCGTTTTGTTCTGCTATCCTGGTTGCTCCATCCATTTTTTTGGAGGATTTGTGGAGATTTTAGTAGAGCTCCCAAGATATGCTTCTGCTATCTTCTTAGCATTTATCAGAAGGTGATATTTCTTGATACATTCTAAATCTGGACACCTCTTAGGGAGTTTCCTTGCTTTCTTTTCTTAATCTCCTTAGTGATCTTCCCGCTTCACTCTGACTCCTGCTCACGTCATTTCCCATTCCTTGTGGAACCTCCTCTTTTGGGTTCTGCCACTGCCAGTCTACCACTTGTCTTCTCATTTTTTCCTGCTTGTCTCAGTTTTTGCTTTTTTTCTATTTGGTGTTGCTTGGCTATATGAACATATAATTTAGATTTTTCCCCACTCATTTTGTTTTCTTGTTTAGTTTATTTGAGAAAAAGTAGAGCCATTATTTCTGATAACATAGATTCCTAAAATGTGGAGGCAGAGTCCAACTCTTATTTGACACAGTTCTTTTACCTTTTACTTTTATTATAGGTAGCTAGCAATTGTGTAATTTTTCACTTCACCTTCCATTGTTGAGAATTCCATTTTACTGCATTTAAATAAAAATTCATATTCTCAGTTGATAAGTGGTTACTGATATGAAGCATAGCTACTCACACAAACCACTAGTGGCTAGAGCCCTTGGAGGGAAAGGCAGAAGTGGGTCTAATTTGAGGTAGCCCGATTATCTCCTTTTACAGTCTATCCCTGTCAATAAGTAGGCCAGGTATTCAATTTAGTCTCTTGAAGTGAGATAAATGTCTCATCAAATGATTTATATCAACATTCAGAAGCGTTTACCTAAGCGAGTACTACATATAAAGACTATTTATGATTTTATAACAGATGAGAGCTGTCTGAAATAAGCATTCAGCCTGTACCATAGGCATACATCATTCCATTTTTAGAACTTTTGAAATATCTTTTGTGTATGTGTATTCAACTCATACACACACATAATGTATATGTGTATTGTGTAGTTTTCTAACTAAATTAAAACATTCTCCTATGTACTCACCTTATCACTCAAGAGAAACAAAATTACCAGTAGCCTTGAAACCCAGTGTGCATGCTACACAATCACATGCTCCACTCACTTTTTACAGAGATAACTATTATTCTAAATATGTTTTTTTAAATACATTCTTCCATATTTTTCATTTGCAAATGAGCTTTCTTGTCCATGTTTCCTGATGAACATGTACAAGAGTATTCTGGATTTTAAAGTATGCGATTGTTATATTTAGATAATGCAAGATACTCTTCCAAAGTGCTTTTAAAAATCTCCTGTCACAAGGAACGTGTAGGGGTAAATTTCTACAAATCCTTGCTTGTGCTTGGTACTGCCACATTAAATTTCTTTGGGACAAATGAACATTTTACTGATTACTAATATTTAAGCATCTTTTCTTATTATTGTTGTCCTTTGTGTTGGCAAGCCAGGCACACTTCTTGGCTTCGACAAGAAGAAAATCATAAGCTTCAAAGCACACGCTAATAGAGATGGATAGCACTGGTGGGCTCTATGATGGGCCCTACAGTCAGTGAGGCAACCTACCCACGTATATGCTGTCTTCCCTCTGAAGCCTGAAAAATACTGCACTCACTCATAATTTTGAATATGCCACTTTCATTTTGTTAACAAATGTTACTGGCCTTTTCTTCTCTCTTTTATTCTGACATCTTTCTTTTCAGTGTGATTGATATTTCTGATGTAAGAATCATGGTGCTCTTCCATGGTAGGGGTAGTTTTGATCAGTGCCCCATAACAAGCTAGTAATTTTCCTCTAAATGAACTATCATGAGTATTTGTATCAGGGACATTTGTGTATCAACACCTGAGAGTAGCCTTTTGCGGAGTTTCTGCCAAAAACTCCAGTCTGGGTACATTTTATTAGTAGTTTCTGCAGACTAGCCTTCTTTGGTTTCTGCCCCAAACTCGAGTCTGAGTATATTTTGCTTTCTGGCATGTCTAGCATCATCTGAGCAATCAAGTACACTAATAAGGGCCAAGTTGGATTGCCTGTGCTATGATCCTTAGGAATATTTTAAGGCATATTTTCTAAACAGCCATCCTCCCATCCAAATTCAGACTTGTTTCTGCTGATTTTGTTTATGGACCAACAAGATTCCTGGATGAGAAATATAATTTCACCAAAACCCCAAATTCTTAGCTGTCTCTGAGTTTCCCAATAGTGACTTGGTCTGTGAGAAATAGTAGCTTGTTTCTCACAGTTTAAAGAATGATTCTAAATTTAAGAGCTCATGCAATCCTCTAGAACTTCACAAACTTTGCTAAGCCCTGACTTTTAGTTGGATGCATCCGCTACACAGGGTGACTGTAGTCATCAACTTCTCCTTTACACCTTCCTCTCCGAAGCCAGCTATCAAGATATCACAGTTGTAGTGCCTAACTTGCACTTAATTTTTGTCAGTGTAAATCCTGCCTAAGTGATGGCAAAACAAACACAACACTCAAAACTTAATAGCACATAAACCTAAAAAGGAACAAAATATTTGAATACACACTATACCAAAGAAGATATACTATTGCAAATAAGTACATTAAAATATGTTCAACTTTTTTTTACAGGAATGTAAATTAAAACTGTAATGAAATACAACTACATGCCAACTGGAATGGGTAAACATAAGACTGGCCATGTCAAGTGTTGGTGAGAAAATGGAGCAAGTAGAATTCTCATACACTGCTGGTGGGAATGTATAATGATGCAACCGCTTTGGAAATTAGTTTGTCATTTTCTTTCTTTTTTTTTGAGACAGAATATTGCTCTGTCGACCAGGCTGGAGTGCAGTGGCACAATCTCGGCTCACTGCAACCTCCACCTCCCAGGCTCAAGCAATTCTCCTGCCTCAGCCTCCTGAGTAGCTGGGATTATAGGCGTGTGCCACCATGCCCGGCTAATTTTTGTATTTTTAGTAGAGACAGGGTTTCACCATGTTGGCCAGGCTGGTCTCGAACTCCTGATCTCAGGTAATCCTCCAGCCTCGGCCTCCCAAAGTGCTGAGATTACAGGCGTGAGCTACCGTGCCCAGCTAGTTTGTCATTTTCTTAAACAAATGATATGTACTCTACTATTCAACTCAGTCATTCCACTCCTCTATGCTTATTTGAGAGAAATGAAGTATGGGTGCATACACAGGAATGATGTGAATCATCATATTAGCTTTTTGTGTAGTAGCCAAACACTAAAAACCAGCAAAATGTCCATTGAGAGGTGAAGGAATGAACAAATTGTGGTATATCCGCACAATAAAATACCACTCAGGAATGAAAAGAACAAACTTTTGATAAATGGAATACATGTATCAGTTTCAAAATAATTATGCTTAAAGTATCCAGGCACTAAAATAATAGATGTTGTATGATGCATTTATATTAAATTCTAGAAAATATAAATTAATTTATAATGACAGAAAGCAGATCAATTGTTGCCTGTATAGGTGGAGACAAACAGCTAATACTATTGGTCAAATAAATAGGCTAATGGTTTCAATGATTACTAGTATAGGGATTAGTGGAATGGGAGAGATGAATTGCAAATGAGGAAACTTTGGGAAGTAATGGTTATTTCTACTATTTCGCTTATGGCGATCTTTTCTTCAGTTGTATGCATATGTCAAACTTATCAAGGTGCACACTTTAAATGTGAAGTTTATTGTATTTCAATTATATCTCAATAAATCAGTTTTTATAATATATCAAATCAACCCCTTCTTTAATCAGAACAATGATCTCTAATTTCTCTCCTGGTATTGTAATACATTTTTTCTCTTGTATAGCTTGACATATAGTGCCAAAGAAGGCTTGAGCATTTTCAAACGTTTCCATCCAGAATGGCTAATTAACACCGGCTCAAAAATGAATTTAAGCAATGTACCCTTTGAAGATAGCAAGGGCAAAATTCTTCATTCACATATAATATATATAATTATATATCATATAATATATATCATTATATATCATATAATATATATTATATATATATCACATATCATTCACATATAATATATATCAAAATGTATCTTCAGGCCATTGTTAGTAATTCAACTCACACGTCAAGTCACATATTCATGACATCTCCTTATCGCTCAGTCTCACTTTTTAGACCCTTAGAATGATGTCCTTACTCCTGACAGGATATACACTAATGGGTATACAATAAGCACTGATCAAGCCACCCTAAAAGGTGATGCAAGCACCCCTAAAACTGAAGTTCTGAAATCTATTTTGAAACTAACATTATTTCCATCTTACATTTGTAGATAATTTTAGGTTTTATGTACATTTTAATTGTTTTTTCCTAACATGGGAATATAATCTGCTAGTCTCTTGGTTGTTTGAGGAGAGAGATTCCTTCTTCTATGTTGCTATCCATAGAGATTAATATTGTTTCCAAACCATGGTAGGAAGACTTTTCTTGATTGCTAAATAAAACAACTGTAGTAGATACTGTTGACTTTTTAACGTTATTTTTAATTGTGGCAAAATATGCATAATTTAAAATGTATTATCTTTAACCATTTTGAAGTATACAATTTAGTAGTGTTAAATGCATTCACATTGTTGTGTAGACAGTCCTCATAACTTTCATCTTGCAAAACTGAAACTGTATACTCATTGAATAGCAACTTCACATTCTCCTTTTCACCCCCAGCCTCTAGCAACTACCATTCTACTTTTTGTCTCTATGTATTTGAATACTCTAGGTACCTCATATAGCCTAATGTCATCAAGGTTCATCTATGTTGTAGCATGTGTCAAATTTTCTTCCCTTTTAAGGCTGACTAATATTCTACTGTTTATATACAGTGCATTTTGTGTATCCATTCATCCACTGATGGACACTGGGCTGCTTCTATCTTTGGCTACTGGAAATGATGCTGCTATAGACATAGATGTACAAATATTTCTTCAAGACTCTGCTTTCAGTTCTTTTGTGTATATATCCAGGGGTGGCATGACAGGATTATATGGTAATTCTATGTTTAATTTTTTGAAAAAGCACCATTTATATTCTACAGTGGATGCATCCCTAGCAAGAGTGCCCAAGGGTTCAAATTTCTCCATATCAGCAATATTTGTATTTTCTGTTTTTTAAAATATCATGGTCATCCTGATGATGTAAGGTGGTATTCCACTGTTCTTCTGATTTGCTGATTTCCTGTTATATTGCAGAAAATGGGAGGTCAGAAAATTGCAATTTATTTAAGATTATATAACTGTTAAATGACAGAGCTGAGACGTGAATCCAAATCTGACTCAGTCTAGTAGTTTTCATCTATATGGTTTTAAGCATATTATATATAAATCTGATTATGTCACTTTCCCATTTAAACCCTCCTTTTGATTCTCATTGCACAAATAAAACCACATTACTGTTATGGCTTGCAAGGTTCTGTAAGATCTAGATCCTGCCTTCTTGATTGAATTATTCTAGTCTGTACTTCCCTTCTCTCACCATTTTTCAAAATTTGCCTTTTATTCCTGTTTCTTGAACAGACATGACTCACCTACTTCTCAGGGCCTTGTCAAGAACTATGAGGGCTCTGATATTTTACCTTAATTGCAATTGCAGAAGGTTAGTCTGCAAAAGTTTCATAGATGTTGGCAGAAGATAAGAGATTTCTGGATCAGCCTTAAAGGACCTTACTACTTCCAGGGTTAACAGTAACCAGAATGTCAGCAGTTATGCTGATTCTCTGAGTCACGACACCCAGGGCTTATTGAAAAGAACTTTGCACATGCAGTTGTTTGCACTCCAGAAGAGTAACCTCAAGCTTCTGGAACCCAAATCTTTATAATAGATAGTGAACATTCCTGATCTTTGACCCAGAGGATGACATTATTTATATTATACCAAATGGGGGGTAAAAAAAAAAACAATTTTTCCTTTGCTCTGGAGAGAGACACTATTCTTATCATCAGACTTTGTAAACAAAGCTACCTTTGCACTGGAGGAAGACAGTATCTCTATCTTCTAATGCTGTTTTCCACACACACATTCATGAAAAGGTGGTCTAAAACAAAGACAGTGAGTACCTCTGCTCAAATTGAGAGGTGACAGCGTGTTGGCAGTCCTCACAGCCCTCGCTCGCTCTCGGCGCCTCTTCCGCCTGGGCTCCCACTTTGGCGGCACTTGAGGAGCCCTTCAGCCCACCGCTGCACTGTGGGAGCTGGCCAAGGCCGGAGCCCGCTCCCTCAGCTTGCAGGGAGGTGTGGAGGGAGAGGCGCGAGCGGGAACCGGGGCTGCGCGCGGCGCTTGCGGGCCAGCTGGAGTTCCGGGTGGGCGTGGGCTTGGCAGGCCCTGCACTCAGAGCAGCCGGCCGGCCCTGCCGGCCCCGCCGGCCCCGCCGCCCCGGGCAATGAGGGGCTTAGCACCCCGGCCAGCGGCTGCGGAGGGTGTACTGGGTCCCCCAGCAGTGCCAGCCCACCGGCGCTGCGCTCGATTTCTTGCCGGGCCTTAGCTGCCTTCCCGTGGGGCAGGGCTCGGGACCTGCAGCCCGCCATGCCTGAGCCTCCCCCCCGGCCCCCGCCGTGGGCTCCTGTACGGCCCAAGCCTCCTCCATGAGCGCCGCCCCCTGCTCCACGGCGCCCAGTCCCATTGACCACCCAAGGGCTGAGGAGTGCGGGCGCATGGCGCGGGACTGGCAGGCAGCTCCACCTGCAGCCCCAGTGCGGGATCCACTGGGTGAAGCCAGCTGGGCTCCTGAGTCTGGTGGGGAGGTGGAGAACCTTTATGTCTAGCTCAGGGATTGTAAATGCACCAATCGACACTCTGTATCTAGCTCAAGGTTTGTAAACACACCAATCAGCACCCTGTGTCTAGCTCAGGGTTTGTGAATGCACCAACGGACACTCTGTATCTAGCTATTCAGGTGGGGACTTGGAGAACCTTTGTGTCCACACTCTGTATCTAGCTAATCTGGTGGGGAGGTGGAGAACCTTTGTGTCTAGCTCAGGGATTGTAAATGCACCAATCAGCGCCCTGTCAAAACAGACCACTGGGCTCTACCAATCAACAGGATGTGGGTGGGGCCAGATAAGAGAATAAAAGCAGGCTGCCCGAACCAGCAGTGGCAACCCGCTCTTTGTTTTTTCGCTCTTTGCAGTAAATCTTGCTGCTGCTCACTCTTTGGGTTCACGCTGCCTTTATGAGCTGTAACACTCACCGCAAAGGTCTGCAGCTTCACTCCTGAAGCAAGCGAGATCACGAGCCCACCAGGAGGAAAGAACAACTCCAGACGCGCCACCTTAAGAGCTGTAACACTCACCGCAAAGGTCTGCAGCTTCACTCCTGAGCCAGCGAGACCACGAACCCACCAGAAGGAAGAAACTCCTAACACATCTGAACATCAGAAGGAGCAAACTCCTGACACGCCGCCTTCAAGAACTGTAACACTCACCGCGAGGGTCTGCAGCTTCATTCTTGAAGTCAGTGAGACCAAGAACCCACCAATTCCAGACACAAAATGTCATGTAGAAATGCATACACATACAATTTTAATTTTCTTTAATTATCCTTAAAGTACTTGTCATATTTGAAATTTTCTTCTTTGCTTATTTTCCGGTCTCAAGCATACCTTACCAGCTCTCCAATTTCCCTGAAACTATTAAAGCTTCATGAAAACAGAAATAATCTGCAAAATTATCTGCATTATTCCTGGAGCCTATACCATTTGGCATATAGATGCTTAGTAAACATTTCTTGAAGGAATGAGTGAACCAGACACCATTGACTCAATTAGAACAAATTTTATTATAGGATTCTGTGATGGTTTATTCTTGGCTTTCATAGACTTTTTAGATGGTTCCCTTTTGGCTTTCATTTCTAGCCTTTTGTATGAAAAATGAGAGAATTTTATTCACTCATTCATTTATTTATTAGGATTCAAGCATTCAGTACATGTGTTGCACTTATATTAACAAAGAGGCTAATGCAGCAGATACGTTATTGTGAAAATAGGCAAATAATTGCTCATCTAGGTATGAGACCAATTTAACATTGTAATGGGCTCCTCTGCATGCAATGCTGATTTTGAGGCACTGGTAGATGCAATCCAGTACTGAATTCTGCAACTCATCACATTTTCTGATAGCAGCAGCGTCTGAATTAGTCACAGTGATTGTGTGTCTTGGACATATAAAACTGTATGTTGGATTTTCATCTTTCAAAATAAGTAGAAAAATACCTATAAAATAAGATATAGAACAAAATATAAAGGTTAATTTTAATTGAAATCTTGTTATCTAAGTTGACTTTTTTTTTTCTGGGTATGTGTAAAGACCCAATCTTACAAAGAGCTCTGCCTTCTTTTTCTATGCCCACTGTTCCTCATAACTCAGTACTGAAACACCCCACATTGTTCTATTAGGTTATCTACAGAACATTTCTTTACGAAAGATATATACTCTTCTCTTGGGAGACTATGGGCCAATGAAAATTTGTTAATCCAAGCAATAGAATACTGTGAAAAGTTCTACATCTTATCTCTTTTCAGAAAAGCAGCTAATTTTTATCGAGCATCCACAAAGTGCGAGACACTATGCCATTTTGTGTAATTTTTCGAACCAAAATAACCTTATGAGATAAATATAACCTTCATTACTATTAGTGCTATTGTTACCACTACTGCTTCTATTGTTATTTAAATAACATTTTAAAATGTGGAAGCTAAAGCTTAGAAGGATTAAATAATCTGACCAAGGTCACAAAATTAGATGTGGAAAAGCCAGGATTATGTTTTTAGTAAATCGTTCAAATGAGGATTAGGAAATTTCATTCTCTGAACCTTAACTGGACTGTGTCTGATCATATATCTGAATGCTAGCAATATTTCACATGCCATACATGACAATCTTTTGAAACAGGCCAATAATTCTAAGCATTTGGTATATAAAATCCTATGTTAATATATATTTTGCATAATTAGGTTCTGCTGTATCTACTGCATTTTAATTTACATTTTCTCCCCATATAAAAATAATCTGGAACATTTTCTCATGTTATTAGATGCTTTTATAGCCATAGTGGCTATATTGTAGTACATTATGGGGTTGCAAGACAATTACTCAGTTGATATGGTTGTTTCTGATTTTGATCTGTTAGGCCACATAATTACATATGTAAAAATGTTGATTATTTAAAATTGTATAACATTTATAAAAGTTTAAGGTTCTTGAGACATAATTTCAAAGTTGGGTTCAGAAATTTTGCACCAGTGTATTTTGCTGCAAGTAATATTTACGAAGCTTGCTTCTGGTTTTTTTCAGAAACTAGGTACTACCAATTAAAAAGAAAAATAACCAATTTTCAAAAAGAAAATCTGGTTGTTGTGGCTATTTTTTATTACTTTAGTGGTTGAGGTAGTAGAAATGTTCTTCATCTCAATTGTGGCCACCATGACGTTTGTTAAAACTTATCAAATTACCTATCTAAAACGGGTGAGTTTTACTGTGTGTTAATTATTGCTCACTAAACTGACTTAAAGTTAATGAAGTTTTATATCTCACTCAGGTTGTGTATCCATCATGGGTCAGCTGGGAGGTTTGCTTCAAGTAGTCCTCATTTCAGGACTTAGGTTGGAGGAGAAGCCACCATTTCACATATTGCAGAGAGAAAGTGAGTACAGTGAAAACTCTAAAGATTAATGATCACCATTGTATTAGGCTGCTCTCGCATTGCTGTAAAGAAATACCTGAGACTGGATAATTTATAAAGAAGAGAGATATAATTGGCTTGTGGTTCTGCAGGCTGTGCAGAAAGCATGGCACTGGCTTCTGTTCCATTCTGGGGAGGCCTCAGGGAGCTTTTACTCATGGCAAAAGGCAAAGGGGAAGCAGGCATGTCATGTGGCAGAATGAAAGCAAGAGAGAGAGAGAGTTGGGGAGGGAGGTGTCACACTCTTTTAAACAACCAGATCTTGCAAGAACTTACTATCATGAAGAAAGCACCAAGCAATAAGGAATTCAGACCTATCATCCAAACAACTCCCACCAGGTCCCACCTCCAGCATTGAAGATTACAATTCAACATGAGGTTTTGGTAGGGACAAATATCCAAACTACATTAACCACATTCTTTGACCTGCTCCAATAGGGTATGAAATATTTTTCTTCACCAATGATCATAAATTGAGTTTATCTTACCCAAAAGCTAAAAACACATATTTGGTCATAGGATTTTACCTCACAGATAAACATATGATGTTCTGTAGATTGTCTATGCAGTTTTGGAAAATTAGGTTTACTAACAATCTTCAGTATTTTCCTGATAACTTATAACACAAGCTCTAAAATAATTTTGTATGGCTATAGCCTCAATATTAAAACAATGTCTGGCACATATTAGCCACACCAAAAAATACTTTTCAAATGTATGATGTGTGTAATTTTAGTGAGTAGAATTTTTTAAAGAGATAATTAAATACTGTTTGTTTCAGTCAAGAAAAAAATAGTACAATAGATTGTGTCATTACAATATAAATTGACCTACAAACCAGAAGAAAAGGTCAAACATAAAAATTAATAGAGACTCACACATCCAAGGCCTAAAAATTAATAAATTGGAAAATTAAGAAAAATGTCAAACAGGTTAATTTTAATAAGGATTTGTTTATTTTTTTAATATTGCACAGTGGGTTGGGAAATGGTTAGTGGTCATTTGAAAGATGGCTTCATGTTTAGCACTTCAGAGCAAATTGAAGGTGTTAGAGATGATTATCCACAGCTACAGACTTTATTACAGCAAATATAATGTTTCAAATTGTGTATATTATAAATGTAGACAATTCTGATTCTGGATTGGAGCATAGAACTAAACCACTTTATATACCTTACACATTTGGTGTTCTTGTATTTACCAGTAGTGGGCTACATAGCATATACACTCACTTTCAGCTGACTTAAAAACTCTATGATGAGATCCTGACTATGGAGCATGACATACTTCTGGCATGTCACATTCTGTCACTTGACAAGAAGACTAGTTTGATTGCACACTTTGTCTTCTTTTAAATGAAATTGAAATTCCTAAACCTAAATCTGAAGTGTGTGACTTAAGCCTGATATGTTCTTTATAAACAATATTTTCCTGTATGTCATTATGCCACAATTAAATGTTGGCATTTATTTTCTCTAAATAAGTTGCTGATGAGCAACAAAAGATGTGCTTAATGTACAAGACTATCCCTTTCTAAATTACAAAGTGGTTTTCTGAAGGATTTATTATTTTATTTTTCATGTATGTCAGTCATCACATTTAAATATCTCTGATATATCCATTTATTTTTGTAATATAATTGCATATATAATAAATGTGATAAGACTGTATCCTGGCAAAAAGCATTAAAATCCAAAGTCTTCAGAAAGGAATAATACAATGTTAAAAATCAAAGGCAAGATCTTATGCCTTGAACAAACCATCCAGATGAAACCTAGGCTATTTTATTCAAGATCATAAATAATCCAATGCCTTCATTAACCTTTATTCTTTTTTATTAGCAAACTAGGCACCATGGCTCTGAGCCGAGCCCAGCAGGCTGCCCATGAAGTGACATTTTAGAGACTGGCAAAGAAATGCACTTTGTGTCAGAGTACACTATCTTGAGTTTTTGTCCTTCACAGCAGGAAAAAGCCTCTCTGGATCCTTTTGTCCTTTTAAAAAGAGACTTGAGTGCACATACACATAAACACATGAGTGTAAGAATTTTTCTTGCTAATATGAAAAATAAATTACTTACCCTTCTAATTTAAAATAGAACACTAAGTATTTGAGTTGGTTGAAAAGTAACTTAAACCAAATTCAGCTGAAGAAAAAACTTAAAAAACAGAATTGAGATTTCCTTAATGATGCATTTTATTTCACAAAGATGCACTAGGTATTTAAGTAGACCCTTCTGTAGTTTTGTAATTTGCTTTAAATATATAAATATATATTTATGGATAGTAGATAGGCAAGATATGGTAGTTATAAAAAACAAAATAAAAGGAATAGCATACAGTATTTGGAAGTGGCAAAGATGTGAACATAACAACACTCCTGGTCTTAATAACATATAGCTGAATGAAAAGAAGTGAAACATTTTTATGTGGGACACATAGTTAATTTAAATACATCCCTTCAATATATTAATGCAGATGTTTTAGGAAGACAAAGAAAAAGCCATATACATTAAACACTTCAGAATTATTGCCTAGGTTGAGAGTGTGAAATGAGAGTGCAGAGAGGGATAAGTAGATAGATAGGTAGATAGATTAGATAGATAGATAGATAGATAGATAGATAGATAGATAGATAGATAGATAGATAGAACAGGAGGACTTTGTGTGCACTGGGGATGATAATGTGGCATAATGCAAACATTATAATTAACTCAGATATCTTCCTGTGGTAAAAAAATTTCCAGTGTGAATTGAACCTACAAAACAATATGAGACTGTCTTCCTTTCTTCTGTTCTATGAAAACAAAGGTGTATTAAACAATAAAAAACCCACTTCAGATAGATAGACTTGTATGTAGGGGTAATATTAGGTAAAATTATAAAACAGAAAATATCACTTCTAAGGTCACCTCTTTGAGACCTTTCTTCACGTCTATGCCTTTAAGGCCAAAAACAAGGATCAGCCTCTCCCGCAAAATGTCATAATTCAGTAAATTCCTTACTTTCTGATTGCTGAGAAATAACCTATAACTTCTTCAGGAATTATTGGAAAAGGAAAAGAAAAGAATAGAAAAGAAAAATCACATCTACCTAACATATATACTATCAAAATACATACGATATGCTATATAATATGTATTTTATATTTTATATAAATTTATATACACTAAGTAAATATATGTAAATACATTATATATATGTATACATATGATGTTTAATTCACCCTATGTATATTTACTCTAGGTATTTTCCGTACCAGGGAGTTTTCTAAGCTCTAGGAAAATCACAGTCAACAACACAAGGTCCATGTCCTCTGGGAGTTTATTTCTGCAGAGGGAGACTGAAATCCATAAGCAAATAAATTTACAGTGTCAGGTAATAGTAAGCGCTATGGAGAAAAAAAAAATTAACAGAGAAATGATAGGTAGTGACAGGGAAGCTATATTATATACATAAACCACAGACTCTCTGAGAAGATGGCATTTGAGTATAGCGTGAATGACACAAGAATCCTGCGATCCCCAATAACTTATGAAGTTGAGATGGCAACATGGCTCTGTATTACAAAAGCCATGTAGTAGAGTTGGTTTCCTGACCATAAACACAAATATACAAGTAATTATTTTTTTCCTAATTCAGTATCTACTCTGTTTTTTGCTGGCATTTGAAATGATGGTAGCAAACAACTTAGTAAATTCTAAATAAATAGTGATTTCTAATTGGAACACAGTCAATGCAAAATTGCAATCATTCTAATATCTTTCCTTCTCCATTGGATTTATCTAAGCAATAGTGGTGGTGATGTTTGTGTATGTCTTTGGGGTGGGCAGGGGGAATTATGTGGCATTATGGTGCAAGTTAGTTAAATAAAGGCATATGGTCCACAGTTGTTCCATGCTGGCATCCACTGGGGTGTATAAATCTGGACCCTTGCATTGTCATCCCTCTGCAATGGCATCCTCTGAGGTGTCAATCTTCCTCCCTGGTCTCTGACCATATGGTCTAGAGTGCCTTCTGCTGCCATGCCCCCTTGTCAAAGACTCAGAACTCTTTCAGAGTCTTTTTCTCTTTCAGTTGTATTTAATGACCTTCTCGAAGGCAGGAAATGTTAGATTTGGCTTCAAGGCTGCCTTTCATGGCTTGTTCAGGCCCTCAGCACCTGAACATCCATTTCTCTCCTAACGTTTCTCTACTGTGAGGTAAAGGGGATTCCCTCAAGCTTTCTCCTTCTCAAGATTTTCTGTGAGAAAGGAGACTTGTTTCTTCTAAACTTGTATCCTGATACATTTTAAGAAGTTTATTTCATTATTTCCTTCCCACTGAAGTGAACAGGGAAGGCAGGTTGTAACTCTTATTGCATAACCAACCAATGTTTACAAACTGCTTCTCACTTTAAATTCTCTTCCCAAGCCTGGAGAAGATTTAGTCTCAGGGAAGTGAGAGAAATGCCCCAGTAAATAATCTTTGTGTCTTGTTTTATTTTTTTTTTCAGCCTGGAAACAGATAATCTTGTGTCTGAATTCTTTTATAATAAAGCCCCCTTGACAGCAGAACTTTTAGGGATGAGGAAAGGAACTTACGGAACAACTGAAGAAATCCCATGAAGCTTGGAAAGGAGATGAATAGTTAAATACAGGAATACCTTGCACATATTGTGAGTTTGGTTCTGACTACCACAATAGAGTAAGTATCACAATAAAGCCAATGGCACATTTTTTGTTGTTGTTGTTTCTCAGTGCATATTAAAGTTAAGTTTACAACATACTGTAGTCTATAGAAAATAGCACTATGTCTAAAAGTAGTTCATTACTAAAAATGCTAACTATCTGAGCCTTCAGTTAATCCTTATCTTTTTGCCCATGGAGAGTACTGCTTTGATGTTGACTGATTAGGGTAGCGGTTGCTGAAGGTTGGGGTGGCTGTGGCAGTTTCTTAAAATAAGACAACAATGAAGTTTGTTGCAATGATTTGGTCTGCCTTTCATGAAAGATTTCTCTGTAGCACACAATGCTGTTTGATAGCATTTTAGCCACAGTAGAACTTATTTCAAAATTGGAGTCAATCCTCTGAAACCCTGCTGCTGATTTATCTGCTAAGGGTATGTGATATTTAAGTCCTTTGCTATTATTTCAACAACATTCACAGCATCTTCACCAGGAGTAGATTCCATCTCAAGAAACCACCTTCTTCACTCATCTCTAAGAACAACTCCTCATCCATCCAAGTTTTATCATGAGATTGCAGCAATTCAGTCACATCTTCAAGCTCCACTTTTAATTCAAGTTATCTTGCTATTTCCACCACATCTGCTATTACTTCTTTCACTAAAGTATTGAATCTCTCAAAATCATCCATGGGGTTTGGAATCCCCTTCATCCAAACTCCTGTTAATGTTGATATTTTGACCTCCTCTCATGAGTCACAAGTGTTCTTAATGGCCTCAAGAATGGTGAACCTTTTTTAGAATGCTTTCAGTTTACTTCACTCAGATTCATCATTGGAATCACTATCTATGGCAGCTGTAGCCTCATGAAATGTATTTCTTAAATAATAAGATTTAAAAGCCAATATTACTCTTTAATCCACATGATGCAGAATGGATATAGTGTTAGCAGGTATGAAAACAACATGAATCTCTGTGTACATCTCCATCAGAGCTCTTGGGTGACCAGGTGCTCTGGCCAATGAGCAGTAAGATTTTGAAGGGAATCTTTTTTCTGGAAAGTAGGTTTCAACAGTGGGCGTAAAATATTCAGTAAACCATGCTGTAAACAGACATGCTGTCATCCAGCTTTGTTGTTCCATTTATAAAGCACAGACAGAGTAAATCTAGCAGAATTCTGAAGGACCCTAGCATTTTCAGAACGGTAAATGAGCATTGGCTTCCACCTGAAGTCACCAGCTTGTATTAGCCCCTAGCAAGAGAGTCAGCCTGTCTTTTGAAGCTTTGATGCCAGGCATCGACTTTCGTCTAGCTATGGAAGTTCTGTATGACATCTTCTTCCAATGTTTGTCTACATTAAATATCTGTTGTTTAGTGTAGCCACCTTCACCAATTATCTTAACTAGATCTTCTGGTTAACTTGCAGAAGCTTCTCCATCAACACTTGCTGTTTCACCTTGCATTCTTTTGTTATGAAGATGGCTTTTTTCCTTAAACCTCACAAGCCAACCTCTGCTAGCTTCCAGCTTTTCTTTTCTTTTTTTTTTTTTTTTTTTTTTTGAGACAGAGTTTCTCTCTTTTTTGCCCAGGTTGGAGTGCAATGACGCGATCTCGACTCGCTGCAACTTTCACATCCCAGGTTCAAGTGATTCTCTTGCCTCAGCCTCCCGAGTAGCTGGGATTAGAGGTGTGCACTACTACGCCTGAATAATTTTGTATTGTTAGTTGAGACAGGTTTTCACCATATTGGCCAGGCTCATCTCGAACTCCTGATCTCAGGTGATCCATCCGCCTCAGGCTCCCAAAGTGCTGGGTTTACAGATATGAGCCACCATGCCCAGCCCCCAGATTTTCTTTTCTAGATTCCTCACCCTTCTCAGTCTTCACAGAATTGAAGAGAGTTAGACCCTTGCTCTGGATTAGGCTTTAGCTTAAAGAATGCTGTGGCTGATTTGATCTTCTATCAAACCACTCAAACCTTCTCCATATCAGCAATAATGCTGTTTTGTTTTATCATTTGTGTGTCCACTGGAGTAGCACTTTAAATTTTCTTAAAGAATTTTTCCTCTGTATTCACAATTTGGCTTGCTGTTTAGTGCAAGTGGCCTAGTTTCAGCCTGTGTCAGCTTTGGTATGCCTTTCTTACTGAGCTCAATCATTTCTAGGTTTTGATTTAAAGTGAAAGATATGTGAGTCTCTGTTTCTTGGGAACACTTAGAGGCTATTGCAGGATTAGTAATTGGCCTAATTTTAATATTGTTGTGTCTCAGGGAATGGGGAGGCCTAAGGAGAGAAAGGCAGATGGGAAATGGCCTGTTGGTGGAGCAGTCAGAACACACAACATTTATGGATTAAGTTTGTCATCTTTTATGGGTGCAGTTCATGAAACACAACGGTAACATCAAATATTGGTGAAACAGATCATCATAATAGAATAATGATGAAAAAGTTTGAAATATTGGGAGAATTACCAAAATGTGACACAGAGACATGAAATGAGCACATGCTGTTTGAAAACAGTATACATAGATTTTCTTAATGCAGGGTTGCCAGAAACATTTAATTTGTGAAAAACCCAATATCTTTGAAATGTAACAAAGCAAAGGGCAATAAAATGAGGTATGTCTGTATTTCACAGATTTTGTAAAGGGCTGATTAAAGATCCTCCACTCCTCTGGCCACAGACACAAAAAATTCTAGAGAAAATGTATGAAATTTTAATCAATGAATGGCTGCTCCTGTAAAAAGACATTTCGGTAAGGCCAGGAAAAAAGTGGGACCACATCACAGACCATGCCTACTCCAGAAGGATTTTTGTAGCTAATGGAGAGGTGGAGATTGTTGACTGAGAAGTAAGTCTATACTGGGAAGAGAGTCAGTTTAGAAATCATCCACCTAAAACTGAAACTGAGAAAACGATGAGCTGGCACTAACCTATTAAGCCAACAATAAAGGAAAATTGTTTGTCTGAATTCTGGGTCCGTTGGAGATTAAAATGCAATAAATAAAAATGCTTATATGTCTGTGGGCCTGAGTTACACTATACATGTTTTCTAAAAGTCTGTACCTACAAAATTTTAACGGTAATTACATCTGTAATTGCCTTGTGAATCTGGCCAAAGCAAATATAAAACCTCTCAGAAAGGGATCCCCAAACACCACAAGAAGTTACGAAAGGAAAAACACTAAAAAATGGTGAGTTAAAAAAGTAAGATATGGGAAAATCTAATATATTGACTACATGGCAAAAGTAGTATCATGAATAATTTCTAAATTGAAGAGACTTTGAAAATGTCACAATTAAAACATAGGATAATAATAGCATATAAGCTAGGAGAGGTTAAACATCTTGAGAGGCCGAGGTGGGCAAATCACGAGGTCAGGAGATCGAGACCATCCTGCCCAACACGGTGAAACCCTGTCTCTACTAAAAATACAAAAAAATTAGCCGGGCCTGGCGGTGGGCGCCTATAGTCCCAGCTACTTGGGAGGCTGAGGCAGGAAAATGGCGTGAACCTGGGAGGCGGAGCTTGCAGTGAGCCGAGATCAGGCCACTGCACTCCAGCCTGGGTGATAGAGCCAGACTCCGTCTCGGGAGAAAAAACAAAACAAAAAAAAAAAAACAAAAACGAAACTTGGGGTCCTTAAGCTGTATAGAAGGAGGGTAAAAACTTTAGAAAATTAAACCATTAAATTAGGTATGTACATAATAATTTCAAGGCTTACCAAACACAAATAGTTATTTTTTGAAAACAGAAGAAGATTAAAATAGAATTAGAAAAAGAAATTACGTTAGCAAAATAAGACATGAAGCAGAGGAAAAAAATAAATGGAAAATACCCACAAATAGGAAGCAAGAATAAGGTGGTAGAAATAAATGTAAATATAGCAACATATATTTAGACACTGTGTAAAAAACTCAATTACTTGCTTTTTAATAGAACACACCTAAAATATAAAAACTGATAAAAGTAAAGAGTGAAAGTTTGGGAAAAGGAATTTAAGTAAACACTAACACAAGAAAGCTGGTGTAGCCATTTTTGTTCTGGGATACCTATTCTTATGCGGGTGGCTGACAGCAACAGTAGTGTGAAAGAGAGATGACATTCTTAAGTCACTTTACAGTTCTAGACAGCAATGAGGGGCAGCAGGTGGCAGGACACAATAGGGACTGTTTGTAAGCACATGTGAAATACCTTGGGGAGCTCCCAAGATATCCTTGTCTCAGAATCAGGAGAGTTTTTTTGTGGTATTAGAGTATGATTATATGCATGTAATTTAGGCATAAATAATGCCACATTAACACATACATGCACATATAACATGTATAACACTTATAACATTAATTTAATTTTATAATTCATAACGTTTGACTTGAACCAGCAGGCAGGTAAGACCTAGAGAAATACGGGCTGTATCCATTACTTTTGTTTACAACTTTCCAGGAAACTCTGAAGGCCATTGGTGAGCAGTTGATGTATCAAATGCATTCTCTCTGCAAATAAGTAGATCTAGCTAATACCAAATGTTGGGTATATATTCAAACTTGTCACTTTTGAAATCAAACTATAAGAGAGGTTATAGATGTCTCATAGATGTAAAACTAATTGTATCTAAAATATAATAAATTATAAAATATTCACTATGGGATCCAAATAGTGTCAGTTTTCACTTAATGGTTGTCTGTTAAGTCCAACTATTATGTCAGGTGTTTTTAGGGTATTCTTACTCATTCTTCAAAAGTTATCAAATTGATTATATTAGCTCTG
Organism: Gorilla gorilla gorilla; assembly: GCF_029281585.2. Taxonomy (NCBI): domain Eukaryota; kingdom Metazoa; phylum Chordata; class Mammalia; order Primates; family Hominidae; genus Gorilla; species Gorilla gorilla. The sequence continues at coordinate 187,298,119 of NC_086017.1, read as the reverse complement.
TTTTTGGCTAGGAAAATTAAATTTAATGAGATTATGTAGTTTACAATAACATTGGAGAACTTAATGTAACAATTTTCTAAAAGAACTTCTAGGAAATTCTCATTCTGAGACAAGGATATCTTGGAAGCTCCCCAAGGTATTTCACATGAGCTTACGAACAGTCTCTATTGTGTCCTGCCACCTGCTGCCCCTCATTGCTGTCTAGAACTGTAAAGTGACTTAAGAATGTCATCTCTGTCTCACACTACTGTTGCTGTCAGCCACCCCCATGTTTTTCTACTTTTTTCACCTTAGCACTTATCACTCTCTAACATATCACAGTATTTATTGTACTTAAAAAAATAGATATCTCCTCAAGTAGAAAGAAGCCCCATGAGGATAAAAATTTCTGATTTTTTTGTTCATTGCTCTTTTTCCAGAACCTAGAAAAGTTCTTGCCATAGTAAGCAATCAACAAGTATTTTTTAAATAAATGAATTAATAAATAAACAATCGGTGATCAAGGATTTTGAATAGCTTTATTCAGTGGCTATTGGTTCCAAGCTCTTTATTATGACAGAAGAGATGGTGTTTGCAGAATATTCCACCTACCTGGAAGACCCTTGTTCAAAGAAAGGATTTGTCCTTCTTAATCATGAAGTAATAAATCATAATATTATATCAACGGTTAAAAATAATTTTAAATGTTAAAAAATATATTGCCAAAACAAAACAGAAAAATAATCCTTACCAAATGTAGAAATAACACATGAATTTTAGATAAGTATGAATTACTGATAACATATTCAAAATGTAGAAGCTATGAAGAAAAATGAATACACACATTTGCACATTTACTCAAGGGATGTAATGACATGTTTTGTGATTTAAGACCCTTGATATTATCTTTGGTCACAAATCAAAGCCACTAGCTTTGTCTTAAAAGAAAATGAAATGGTTTACTTCAATAAAAATTAATTGCGTTCCAGTTCCATGTTTATTATCATTGATAGGCAATACTATATACATCTACTTCACCTCCTTCTCACAATATGATTTCTTAAACAGACATAAATAATGTTTATTTCTTCAGATAGAGATAAGCAATTATCTTGCCTCCAGCAATAATTAATTGGTGGCTCGTAAAGTTGAGAAGAATAATTTTATTTATGTAAATAATCTGTTTCAGTTATTCTAGGTTATAGATGAATTGTGAGTAGCTTAGTTATAAGAAGAAACTGAGATGTATTTTAATTAGTACAGTCAGGTCCAGCTATGCATGAAAAACAAGATAAAAATAATTTGAAAGGCATTCTATGTTTATATATTTTTTGAATTTATTATTTTTAAAAATTTTTTCCAACTATGTCATGTTTTCGAAGATTTTCTTTTTAAAAATCATTAATTCTAACAAAGTTTTACACAGTCTTAAAATATAATGGCATCTCTTACTTTGTAGTATGTATTTTACTTAATCCATGAGAAATGTGTTCTGGTTTTTTTTCAGCCTTTATATAAACTGGTGGTATCAAGCAAGCATTTCTATCAAAAACAGATACTCATAGATACTATGTACTTTATGTGTATTAATGTATTTAATCTTAAAGACAACTTTATGCAATATTTACTACTATTGTTACTCTCATTGAACAGAAGAAAACTGAGGTAAGGTCTCATAGCCAACGAGCAGTGGATTCAGAATTCAAACACAAGCATTTTGGTTCAAAAGCTCAAACTATGAACACTATAAAAATATTAATTACAATTAGAATTATAATAAAAACAGCACCTATCACTTATGTGACAAACATTGTGTTAGATGTTTTATATAAATTATCATCTCTTCATTAATTTACCATTCTTCTCTACTTAAGGTCAATTGACTACAGATATGTGTGTCTATTTCTAAATTTTATTATTTCTAATGATCTGCATGTCATTATTTGCAGCAATATCACACTTTAATGCTTACTGCTTTATAGTAAATATTGAAGTTAGATAGTGTAAGTCCTCCCACATTTCTCCATTTTTTCAAATTTGTTTTGAATATTCTAGATCCTTTACCTTTTCAGATAAATTATAAAATTGGCTTTTTAGTTTCAACCTCAAAACATTTTGAGATTTTGGCAAGAAGTTGACTGAATCTACAGAAAACAAATATCTTAAGAATATTTAATCTTCTGATTCATAAGCATAATATAACTTTGTATTTGGGGGAATATTTGTTAATTTATCTCAGCAATGTTTTATATTTTTCAATGCAGAGGACTTGAAAATTTTTTTAAATTTAATTCTAAATATTTTACATTTTATATGGACATGTAAGTAATTTTCTGATTGTTTGCTGAATAATATTTATATATGAAATTGATTTTTGTATATTAAAAATATATCCTGTAAACTTGCTCAACACACCTATTGGATCTAGAAGTATTGTTTTTGTAGTAACAATTTTTAATTAGGAGTTTAGAAAGATAATCATGTCATCTGTGACTAAAAAGTGTCTTACTTCTTCATTCCTACACTATGTATTTTATTTCTATTTCTTACCCTATCACACAAGCTAGTATTTTCATTACAAGATAGATAGATGAGGGAAGAATCATTATTTTGTCCTAATTCTTATTTTAGGAGACATGTATTCTCTATTTACCATTAAAATATGAGATCAATTATAGTTTTTTATCACATGTAAATGTTTCCAGGCTGAAGATGTTCACTTTTGATCCTGGTTTTCCAAGAGATTATTTTTCTAAACACAAAAAGATATCAAATTGCTTCAAATGCTTTTATGCATCTATAAATGTTGATCATATGACCTTATAAATTTGTTAATATGGTGAATTAGACTGATTACTTTGAATGTTAAACCAACCTTGCATTCCATAGATAAATTTCACTTGTTTATATTTTAATATATTACTTCATTTAATTTCCTAAAATTTGTTAAGAACATTTCATCTGTGTACATGAGAAATATTATAGTTTGTTTTGCTTGCATGGTTTTGACATGATGGCAATTCTAGCCCCATAAAATGAATTGAGAAATGATCTGGAAAACTATGAAATCTTTCATATAAAATTTGTAACATTTACTCCTTAAATGTTTGGTAGAATACATAAGTGGAGCTATCAGGTATTGCAGTTTTCTTTGTGGTAAGACTGTGATAGATACACAGTAAGATTGTGGCAATTTGGGTCTTCCAAATAATTTTTCCATTCTATCTAAATTATTACATTTCTTAACATAAATTATTTGTAATATTTCCTTCTCATTGTAATACCCATAGGTTCTTTAATCATGTCTCATCTTTCATTCCTCATGCTGGTAATTTATTTGCCCTCTGTTTTATCATTTAAACTATATGGCTAGAAATTTATCAATTTTATTGATCTGTTCAAAGAAACACTTGATTTCATTCATTCTCTCTATTGTTTTCCTGTTAAGAATTACATTGATATTTGCCATTATCTTTTATTAATTGCTCCTTTCTTTGTTTTGATTGTTCTTCTTTCCTGGTTTTGTAAGGGTAAAGCCTAGACATGAGTCTGCAAACTACAGCCCATGGGTCAGAACCTGTTTTTGTAAATAAATTTTTATTGGAATGCAGCCACACTCATTTGTTTACATATTGTCTGTGATTGCTTTCTCACTGCAGCCTCAGAGTTGAGTGACTGTGACAGAGAATATAAGGCCTAGAAGCCTAAAATAATACTCTCTGAATCTTTAAGAAAAAGTTTTTTGACTATTGGCTGAATGACTGTTTTGGGATTTTTCTTCATTTCTGATATAAAAATTTAAAGCTATATATTTCCATTTAATCACTATTTTACCTGCCTTTCTCAAATTTATATGTGCTATGTTTGATTTTCACTTGATTCAAGATATCTTTAATTTTCTTTCTGATGTTTTCCTTAACTCATAAATTATTGAGAAATGTATGGTTTAATTTCCAAGTATTTGGAAATTTATCTTGTTACTTCCTTTAGTGATTTATAGCTTAATCTCATAGTAGTTGGTTAGAGAACATATTTTGTATTAATACAGACAGGAGACAGGGAAAAATACTGGGTAGAATAGGGCTGTCCCCAGCAAAACCTCACCTTCAAGCCTGAATCCATGGCCCAAAGTGAGACATGCATTCCTGTTTTCCCACCCAAATGTTGCCTTTTTCAAAACCAGTCTGGCCTGCCCTGCTCCCAATCCTGTAGCCATAAAAACCCCAGGCTCCACTGGCAAAAGTGGCAGAGTGGCAGAGCAGAAGAGAAGGAGAGAAGAGAAGAAACAGCCAGACATTGGAGAAAAGCAGCTTGACTTCAGAGGGATGGCTTGACGCTTAACAGTGGGTCCTCAGAGACGAGTTTGGAGGGGGATGACTGAACTCTTCTCTGAGGTCCCACTGTCAAGCCGTCTCTCTGAAGGGAGAAGACCACCTTCCCACATCATCCCCTTTCCAGCTCCCCATCCTGATGAGAACCACTTCCACCACTCAATAAAATCCTCCACATTCACCACCCTTCAATTCATTTGTGTGACCTGATTCCTCCTGGATGCCAGACAATGACCTGGGTGTGGGTGCAAGGGGCTGTCACACTGACCCTCCACTGAGCCGTCTAACACTTAAGCCACCCACAGACAGTGAAAGTAAAAGAGGACACTGTAACACATTCCCTCTGAGGCTCTGGGGGTCATGGGCAACCCCTAGATGATGCTGCAGGTTTGCACAGAGTTCTGCTCTTGTTGGTTACCCAGAAGCGCTCATCTTGGCCTCTGCACCTGCCCACCTGCATGTTCCACCTCCCGTGAGGGGTTGAGAGCTTTGGGCTGAGTAAAAAGCCAACCCGCTTGTGAGTCCTTTGAAGGGGTCAAGGGAACTATCAGATTTCAGTGTGATTTTAATCCATTTATTAAGTTTTATATTGTGATACTCAGGGTATATTATAATACAATTATAATTATGTTAATAATATTATAAATTATATTCATATTTACAATAATATAATCATAATTATAAGGTAATCTAACCTGTTAAATGTTTCATGTACACATTGAAAAAATAGTTGGCTAACCACAGCCCATGGCCCTATCTATCTTACAATGTGTTTTTTTTTTTTGGGACATAGCCACTTTCATTCATTTATGTATTGTCTATGGCTGCTTCTCTGTTTCAAAGACAAACTTGGGTAGTCATGACACCGGGCATATGGCCTGCAAAGTCTAAATTATTTTATTTCTGAACCTTTACAGAAAAAAGTTTGCCAATCACTGCTTTCAAAAAATGTGTTCTGCTCTTGTCTAGCAAAGTGTTTTACAAATGTCAATTACAAAAAGGTTGCACAAGTCTACTTGCACAAGTCTACTTGTTCTACCGATTGAAAGAAAGCTATTGAAATCTCCAACTCTAATTGTGGGTTTTTCTACTCCTCTGTAAAATTTCTGTCAGTTTCTGCTTTGTGTAGTTTAAAGCTCTATTTTTAGGTACACTAAATTTAGGTTTATTATGTTGATGAATTGCCCCCTTTATCATCTCTTTTTGTTAATATCATTTGCTTTGAAATACACTTATATCTCTTTTGATCCTTTTTTTGTTTCCTTTTACTTTGAGATAATTCTATAGAATTATATATTCACATGAAATTATAAGAAATAATACAAAGAAATGTTGCATAGCTTCACTCAGTTTTCCTGAAAAATAACATCTTGTATACCTATAATACAATATCATAGCCATAACATATACTTTGATAAAACCCACCTACCTTAATTAAATTTCTCCAGATATGCATACACTCATTTGTGTGTATGTAATCATATGCAACTGTTTTCCAGAGTGGCTATACCAATTTACCCTCCCACCAGTATTGTATAAGTGATACAACTTCTCCACATCCTTCCCAGCCATTGATTGCTTTAAGGTTTATGGTATGTGTCTTTAACATATCAAAGTCTGTCTACCTTTAAGTGATATACAGGTATCATGTAAAAGAACTTTACAACAGTATGCTTCTGTTTATTTCTTCCCAGCCTTTGTACCACTGTTGTCATACATTTTATTTCTGTAAAAGTGATAAGACTCATAAGACTTCATTTTTTGCCATTAAACAGTTGATTAATACTTAAGTAGACGTAAATAATTCCTTTTGTATACCCATAAAATATCCAGTTTTGATTGTCTCCATTTCTTTGTTTATAGCCTAATTCCCATCTTGTATTATTTTCCTTGTGCTCAAATAACTGTCTTTATAATTCTTCATATTGTATATCTGTTGGTGGTTCATTCTTTTAGATTTTGAATGTCTTCAAAATCCTTTTTTTTCCCTGCAGGTTTTTAAAGGCTTTTTCTTTAGAAACATACTTTTATTTTTAATAGTTTTTTTAATTGATAAAGAATTTTATGTTGATGGGATTGACGATTTTCTTTCTTCTTCATTTCTTTTTTTTTTTTTTTGGTTGTTGTTGCTGTTGTTTTCAGTACTCAAATGATGTTTCTCTCTTCTAACTTGCACTATTTCAAGAAGAGATCATTTGTGTACAGTGGGTTACTCTCTAGCTGCTTTTAAAATTTTCTTTCACTGGTATAAAGCAATTTGGTTACTGTATGCCTTGGTATAGTTTCTTGTGTTTGAGTTTCCTTGAGTTTCTTGGATTTGTGGGCTTACAGGTTTTAAGAAATTTGGAAAAAAACTTAGTCATTGTATCTTTAGGTATTCTATCTGTTTCTTTCTTTATTCCTTCAGGGACTTCAATTACATTTTATATTATGCTACTTGAGTTGTCTGCCAGTTCGGTAACATTTTGTTCATTTTTCTCATGTTTCTTTAACTTGTGTTTCACTTTGGTGTTATGGTGTTTTGTGTTTTCTATTGCTATGTCTTCAAGTTAATTAATCCTTTTTCATACAATGTCTAATCGGAAGTTATTCATTACCAGAATATTTTTTCATTGCAGACATTTTAGCTTTCATCTTTAGAAGTTCAATTTGAATCTTCCTTCTGTGTTTTGTTAAATGTTTTATCCAATTTATTGAGTATATGCCATACAATTTTAATAGTTGTTTTAATGTCATTTTCTGCTAATTTAGTTATTTGTGTCATCTGTGGATGTTTCAGTTAACTAAGATTTTTCTCATTAAGTGTCATATTTTTCTACATCTTTGCATACCTGGCAATATTAGATCTAATAAATGACATAAATTTTATCTTTTTGCATACTGCGTTTTTAAATATTTATAAAAATATTTTTGAGCTTTTTTCTGGGATGCAGTTTAGTTAAATGAAACAGTTTGTTCCTTTCAGGTCTTGATTTATGCTTTGTATGTGGGACCAGAAAAAGCATTTAATCCAGACTTAATGTTTTTTCAATACCAAGGCAAGATCTTTCTTAGCCAAACATGGCAAACTCCAGCTGGAAGACTGGGGATTGTTTTGATAAATAAAGTATATTGAAACACAACCATGGTTGTGTTTTTCCATTTTTCTATTTTCTCTGGCTGCTTTTGTGCTACAATGACAGCTGTAACAAAATCTATGTGGTCCACAAAGCCTGACCCTTTAAGGAAATGTTTGCCAGTTGCTCTCCCAATGGATACCTCATAAGTTAATGAGGTTTCTACTCTGTCTTTTGAGAACAGCCATTATCTGGCCTTATATTTTTCTTTCTCTGGCTCCAGATAGTTTGTATATATGTAATAATCAGTACTCAAATGAATACAGGAGGGGAACCCTCTGCAACTCTCTGAGTTCTCTTTCTGCATAGCTCTCTCCTACAGGAGATTTTTGTCATGCAAATTCTAGCCACCTTGGTTTGTCTGAACTCCCAGTTCTTTCTGCTCAGCTCAGGAACACCATTGAACTCTTTGATTTTTCCATCTCAGCACTGTGGCCCAGAATTATTCTCTAGACAGAAAACCTGGGCAAATGAAACTGACCTTTTCATTTTCCATCTCTCAGGGATCACTGTCTTTTCTTGCCTGATGCTCAATTTTCTGAGAATCATTGTTTCCATATTTTGTCCTTTATTCTAGGTGTTTCCTAATCTTGTCCAGAAGTGGCAGTCCAAGAATTAAATTTTTTTCTCAAGTTCTAGGATAAATAAACAAAAACATCTGGGTCTTAATGTTTAATTTATCATAGGTAAAATGTCTGGATCTAACTCATTCTAAAATGAGAAGCTCAGAATTAATAATTTCTAAGTTCTTCCCACTTTTTACAAATTGTGAGTAAGAAATTTTGCAATATGTAAGTCACAGAAAGACATTTAATAATTTGGAGAAATAAGAGGGTGTTTATATGTAGGTAATCTTGGGTGAGTTTAATTAAATGAAGAAAACTCCAACTATTAGCATTGATTATGTAATAGAAGCAAGCTATTTTAATTTTAATCCAATAATGAACTACCTTTAAGATAGTTCATCATAGATTATCTTTTTTTCTTCTAATAAATGGCTTCTTTTTATTGTCATTACCCATTCACCAAAGAACACTGGGAAAGTAGACTGTAGTTGAATACAATGGTTTTATTGGTCTTTGAAAAAGGGAGAAAATTCATAATAAAAAAGTATCTCAGTAGAAGTTGTTAGAAAATATTTACAGGAATTGAGCTTGTGTTAGGAAAGATTCACAGAAGCATGGATTTGCTCCAGATTGGATGTTGTCAGGAAGCAGGAACAATTCTATGATTGGATTCCTAATAAATAGTGTCTATAAGGCAGGAGGAAAAAATTGGGGCTAAAGATGTAATTGGTAAAGAAGCAGCAGTCAAGCATATTAGTCAGGATTGAGATGTTTGGTCTTTTCTATGGCTGAGACAATGATCATACTATTTGTGTTGAGCCATGATTATGGAATAGTCTTGTTTTTGTCTTAATTCTCATTGATAGCACAGCATGGCCTTTTCTGATGTTGATATTTCTGTTAAATTGTTTATGTTCAATAGAAGAAAATCAAAGCCTAGTTGTAAGTGTCAGACCACTTTCCAAATGCCAGAGGCTGCTTTTTTTTTTTTTTTTCTGATTGTCAGACATGAGTACAAGATAGAGTAGCAAGAACCCTGCATTGGTATTTAGGAGACCGGAATTACCATCTTCCTTTTTCTATCATCTATGTATCATTGAATAAATAAACACAAATATCTGGGTCACAATGTTTAATTTATCTCAGGTAAAATTTCTGGGTCTAACACTTTGTAAAATTAGAGAGTTAGATTTTAATAATTTCTAAAGATGGTCTCATTTCTTATATTCTATAAGTAAGAACTTTTTAAGCTAAAAGATTTCATTCTGAAATACTGAGTGAAATAAAACATTAGAGAATTGTATTTTTTATTTCTTTAGATATAATCTTTATAGTAGGGATAAGAGGTCTCTATGCCCTGCTTCTTACTTTCTAAATCTCTGGGAATAAGTCCATGAACAAAGCTGTCTCTTATTTTATCTTTCATAACAATGCAGATGATAATACTTCTAATTCATTGCATGGCTTTGAAAAAATACAATTCTATTTTATTTCCCTTTTAATAGGAAAGATGACATATTACAAATAATTCTTTCTCTTCCCTCTTCCAACAAGTTCACATCTATATATTTTATAGGAACATTTTTTATTTAGTATATTTCATGGCTCAATTTATACATAAGACAGAAAATTTTTAGAATTTTAGAATTATGTTCATCATTAGAGTTCACCTGTTTATTTTTTCATCTGTGTAAATATTCATTTTAGGCAGTGCCTCACATCTTAGCAATGAGCCCTTTTAAGGTATTTTACATCTACGTAATCTAGAAAGAGAGTAGGCACTATTGTTTGTTTTCACCTTGGCTTTCTGGGAAAGTTCTGCTCCTTGCTGAAAGTTCGCTGGGTATCTCTTCTCTTTTTCCTAGCCAATACTTGGATATATTATGCTGTGAAATATTTTTAACTGCCAGTATGTCTTTATGTGTGTCACAGATTTCTTTGCATGATCCTTTAAATACACAGCCTGAACTGTTAAGTCAGATTATGTTCCTTTACCATGTGCAAATCCCCTGTAAATGGCTCAATCAGTGCCTAGAGCAAAATGCTACCTGTCTGTCTCTGGTGTGGGATCTTTTCCAAGTTGACAGATGGCCCTGCTTCGTCTGTCTGCTCCCAGGACAGTTCCTGGGAGAATCATAGGCTGGATGTACTCAGATAAAGTAAGGGTTTGGCCTGTAAAGCAACCAGTGAGAATTTGCTTAGATTTATCTTTTTACTGTTAACTTTTTTTTTTTTTTTTTGAGAAGGAGTCTGGCTCTGTCACCCAGGCTGGAGTGCAGTGGCCTGATCCCTGCTCACTGCAAGCTCCGCCTCCTGGGTTCATGCCATTCTCCTGCCTCAGCCTCCCGAGTAGCTGGAACTACAGGCACCTGCCCCCCATGCCCGGCTAATTTTTTGTATTTTTAGTAAGAGATGGGGTTTCACCATGTTAGCCAGGATGGTCTTGATCTCCTGACCTGGTGATCCTCCCGCCTCGGCCTCCCAAAGTGCTGGGATTACAGGCGTGAGCCACCACGCCCGGCCCCTATTAACTTTTAAGAACTATCAAAAAAGAGACAGAAGATTCATATAAAGTTCTTTGGTGAAATAAATAAATGGCCTTGTGAGAAATTGGTAACAAATATATTGGGGAAAAGTATAATATTTAACATGTGATTTTATTAAGTGCAAATATTTTTACCAATTATTCAGTACTTCTGGCTTAGCTGGCCTTTTTTCTGGAGCAGGTTAGCAGTAAAACATAGATCAGTACAGGATGTGGTTGCTTTATCCTTTGGAAGTTATGGTCTGCTTATACCCTTTTCCGTTGCTTTTAGTCTCAAGTGTACTATCAGCTCGGCAATGATCTTGGCATTACAGGAAACAAAGATGCCTATGACAGTACTTTCACAGAGCTAAAAAGATAGTTGGAGAGATAAGATGCCAAATATTAACAAATTATAAAAACTAAGAATTTTCTAAAAGAAAATGATCACAGTGAAGAGTATTATTTTCACAGGAATGTATAAGGTTTTTGGAGATAATCCCCACTTTATGAGATTGTTTTGTTTTCATAAAGGAGGCATATTATATATAGAATTCAATGTCTATGTCTTCACAATACTTTCCATAAAAACCAGGAGTAAAAATCTGAACGTATGATTGGCTACTCCATTTTAGAACTTGTTTACACATACTCACACATGCAGAAAACCATAGTTATAAACATACTCATATATAAATGACTTTGTAGAGAAAGCAAAATTTGAAACACATTTTAAGTGATCAAGATGATTAAAGTAAAAAGGAGAGAATAAAGAGCTTTTTAAGAACAAAAACTGTATGAATGAATTCACAGAGTCGGAAAACCTTCTCTGAGTTTGGAGGATGGTGGAAAGACTAGTCTAGAAAGAGCAAGGGTAGTAGGGGGAAAAACAAGAAATAAAGTTAGAGAGGTGAAACAGTGTTAGCATTTAGAAGACCTTCAAAACTGAGTTTCAGTTTTACAAGATAAATATTATATGATCATTGCTATTTCATGATCAAAATATTTTTACCATGAGACTCATCTTCCAGAGATTGTACAAATTCAGATATACAACTTAGGAGCCAGAAGAGCAAATTAGACATAGGAGAAAATTTTGAAATTGAGGATTTTAGTTGAAGTTGTCATAAGAAATATACTTAATCTCTCTAAGTATCAATGTTCTCTTCTGTCAGATTTGGGCAGTCATATAATCCCACCTCTGTATGGTATAATAGTCAAACAAAAGGATACGATAAAATATCTCATAAAATTACAACAATATTCATTTTACATGTTACTTACTTTTCCATTAAAACACTAAAAGTATAGCTATAATGTGATAAGGATCTGGACAGTGGAGATGACATGCAATAGAAATGCTTGGATCACAGCTGGGCGCAGTGGCTCACGCCTGTAATCCCAGCACTTTGGGAGGCCAAGGCAGGTGGATCACAAGGTCAGGAGTCAAGACCAGCCTGGCCAAGAAACCCTATCTCTACTAAAAATGTAAAAATTAGCTGGGTGTGGTGCAGGCGCCTGTAATCCTAGGAATTTGGGAGGCTGAGGCAGAGAACTGTTTGAACCTGGGAGGTGGAGGTTGCAGTGAGCCCAGATCATGCCACTGCCTCCAGCCTGGGTGACAGAGTGAGACTCCATCTCAAAAAAAAAAAAAAAAAAAAAAAAGAAATGCTTGGATCCGAAAATTTATCTATTTTTTTTTTCTTTTTCATGTTGTATAACTTGTAGCTTCTTTCCATTTCTTTCAGGGTTTTGCTCAAGTAGAGCTTCTCCCAGGAGCACATGGGCTTAGTGATCTGCAGCTGTGAAAACCCGTCAGTCGAAAGTGATGCCACTCCCTTTAACTGAAGTCCAGGGAAGCATTAGATGTAATGGTAGGGCTTGGTAACCTTACGGCATTAGGAGGAAAGAAAGCATCAAAACTAGCTCTTTTCACATTTAGAATTCCAGAATAATACTGCTATTGAAAAAAATTGTGTTGTAGAAAAGGGAATCAGTTATTGTGGTAAAAATCAGAAGGTTCAATTCCGAATAAGATGTGCTCTAGTTTAAACATATTAGAAGTTTGTTGTTAGCAAGCCATCTAAGTGAAGATAATTTGTACTTCATGTGCACAGAATTTGAAGGAAGAGAAAGAAGAATACTTTGAAGACAAGAAAGGATATTGAGAATGGCAAAAATAAAACCAAAACAAGAAATGCAATATTAAGGGGAAAGAAATGTTTTTAAATAGTCAGCAGAGTCGGCTAACAGAATTCAAGGAAGATGAGGACAGAGTATCAATCCGTTTTATTTGGTTAGAAAGATTTCATTTTAAAAAAGAAGTTTCATTGCAGAAGAGGATTAGTGATTGAAGACTCACCACAAAATCCAAGGAATACAGGATGAATAACACTAGAATGGGTCAAAGTAAAGAAAAACTGGTTTAGGAATCTGAGAAAGGAAAATCTGTGTGCAGAGGAGGGTAGTTTATTTAATTAAAGAGTGTTTGTGTCATGTGTATGGGAGGGTATGTGTATGTGTAGGGAGGGTAAAAACAACCAAAGCTCTCAGTACAAGCAATAAGTAGGTGGATACTTGATAGAGATATTTGGAGAGAAAAAACAGGTGAGGATAAGGATCTCATAAGGATCTCATAAATCAGTATCAGGATGCATGTGATTCTCAACAGAGAGAGGGCTCTTCCCACTTAAGGAAACAGGTTGGTATCTCAGAAGCATTTTTTCCAGCTCCCCATAGCTCCCAGAGTTTCTATATAATGTTCCTGAAATTGGTGTGCACTCCAAATGAAAAGCTATTTTATATGTTTTTTAAAAATGTTAATGGGAAAATGTGGTGCATATGAAGTATATAGAGGCATAAAAGGTTTTGAGGAGCTACTAGAAAGTAAGTAAGTCTAAAAATCTAAGAGATAAAGTTAATAAACAGACATCAACATGAAAAATTGTTGTTGCAAAAAGGCAATAGGACATAGCAGAAGAGTTCTGGGATTAGAAGGACCTGGGTTTAATTCTGGCTTTGCCATTTGGGAAGACATTCCGAAGTTCATTTATTTCTTCAGCTCTTGAAGGAGATACTAATATCTGCTGTTATAACATGAGGTTTCTGAAGATTAAGTAAGACATCACATGTTAAAATGTTTTATTAATACTGAAGCACTACACAAATTAAAAGTGTTAGATCATTTTTATTATTACTGTGGTTGTTATCTAGATGATGGTAGATGAAAGACTTGTGTCAAATATGAAGCCCTTGGAATTTTAAAAAATTAATTTATCGGAAGAAGACACTAATGTAAGAATCAGAATTGAAATGAAGAGATTTGAAGATGGGGTAAGCGTTGGTCAGAAAGTTGTATTTGTGAGCAAGCAGCAGGCATATCCTTTCTGCCAGGGGGTAGAAAAACGGGATCAGACGTTCATCTGAGAAGATGTCATGGTCTATAATATTTTCAGGAAAAAGCCTAATTTGCATTAGAATCTGCAACTAGAGACAAAAGGAGAGGCAAGACACAACAAGTATGTATATGTATTCTTTTACATATATTATTAACTTGATGTATTTAAATACTATGGATAAATATTATTATTCCCATTTTACACATGAGAAAACTGAAAGGCAAAAATATTAAATAATGGGTCCCCATTTGTCACCCCAAGCAATATGTGGTAGTTCCCTAATTCCAGTCTAGTTTGTTGTTGTTGTTTAAATTTCTTTTGAGCCTGTACCCTTTCCAATACTCCTCTTGAGTTTTGTATTTAAGATAAGGTTTGGTTTATGGGGCTTTCACAGGGTAGAGATGAGGTTTACAAATGTCTCTGATTTTTTTTAAGTTCTTAGCCTTCAGGTTTGTGTTTAATTCTGAATTTATCTCAACACATGAGACTTTCCTATGTTTAGGATATTCGGAAAATTTGCTGCAGATAGACAGCATATAGCTCTCTCTCTTTCTTAAATGGTTTTTGATTGCATATACAGAATATGCCATTGAGTCCTGCTGGGGGCTATGGAAGTAGGAATTGAGGAAGTAGGAGTAGCAGCAGGGTTTCTCTTTTCTATCTGTATATTGAACAATAATGTTTTCAAGTATGTGTATGACAAGACTATTTTGAGATTTCTAATAAAACTACCCCTGAGCTAAGAAAAAATATCATTTAAACTTGAGGAAATTTCTAACATCTGTAAAAGGATCTAAGGAGAAAAATGCAAGTAGTTTTCCCTTCAATATTCAGATAACTTTGTAGACTGAAATAAGAAAGTTGAATGAAACACAATCTGAGGTAATAACATAATATATACTAAGCTGTATTATTTTAGTGGCCAAATGATTCACATAGACAAGACAGATTTGGTAAGACCTTATTCAAAACAATTAAATGTAGGCTTCTACATATTATTTAAATTGTTTGGTAGTTATTATCAGAAATTGTTTTCCTGCAAAACTGACTGTTTTTGAATATCTGGGTAAATGGCTAAGTAACCAAATATAATGACAGTATATAGTTTTACAGGTAGCCAAAAATGTTTTTTAGGTCCACTTGGCACAAAACCTCTCTGGTATTTTCCCTCCTAAATTCATATTCAAGAGGGTATAAATTTCTAGAAGTATAGAGGAAATAATTCTTTTATTACTGTAGATGTCTCTAGCAAGTTATACTTAAAGATATTAACTGACCCACCTACTGAGTACCGGTTAGTTCATAGTTCAGGATATAAACCTAATAAGGAACTGTAAAGGCTGAAGGAATTAAGGATGCTTTCAAATGCCACTACTATTAAATTCTACTAATTCATTTGTGTTTACTAATGGGCTTTGATAATAATAATTCAAATTATAAGGTAAAAGGGGTCACTTTTCATTGATCTGACTCATGTTTGTAGATATATATATATAATGTATATAAAATTATTAATAGTACACTATGTTCCTTGAAAAATAATAGCAGTTCAGTTGACTGAGGTTGCTGATTCTTAATCACTGTCATGGTTATGGTTACAGTTTGCACTAAAATCTCTAATGAAAGAAGTAGAGCCCCGGTATTAAAAAGAGGGGGAAGGCAGGCAGATAGGAGTTCTTTTTTCATGCTGGGTAATCTACAGAAACTATATTTTCTTTCTCTTGCTTTCAACTACTGCTAATAGTAAATGTGAGCTTTAATTTCTCTTTTTGCTCTTCTACTATTGCCCTTTTCAAAAGTAGGTAAAGTTGAAATGGGGAGGGTACAAGTGCCTCCCTTTCTCATTTATAACATATAGTAATTTCCTTGACATACCCACATATGCACAAATACATATTACCTGCCAGAATCTCAAAAGGGAGAGAAACAATATAAAACAAAATATACTTTTAACTCTCAGAAATACAATAAAACACATTTTATAATACACAGGAAAAGACCACTGTATAAAATTTGAAATATGGCACGTTGTCTCTATTCTTCTGCAGTATCAAAACTGAGTTTTATAGTTGTTCAGGTAGAAATGATAAAGACAATAATTTACCCTGGCAGATTGTGTGTTTCCACCTCCCCACCATCTAAGTACCTCTGTATCCCACCTTTACCTGTATTTTACAACATGCAGCAGCATTGTAATAATGTCCTCAGCCTTATTACCCCTCTACTCCTCTGAGTAGACAGGCAGCATTTTAACTTGTGGAAATGGTGCCTAATTCCCCAATAGAAGTTGCCTTTCTGCTGTATCTTTTCGATGTTGCATACGACTTCACAGAACTGCCTACTACATATCCAAAGAGAAAATGTGTGAATAATTTCATTATGGAATATCACCAGGTTCAGAGTTAGTGTCTTGAGGGTAGGGGAGGGAGGCAAGCTTTATTTACATTTGTGCTGCCATTTTTTTATTATTGTAATTTAAGTTCTGGGGTACATGTGCAGAATGTGTAAGTTTGTTTCATAGATATACACGTGCCATGGTGGTTTATTGCACCCACCAACCCATCATCTAAATTAGGTATTTCTCCTAAAGCTGTCCTTCCCCAATCCCCTCACCCCCGACAGGACCCGGTGTGTGATGTTCTCTCCCTGTGTCCACGTGCCGCTATTATATGACATGGAATCTGTAACTCCTTTTCTTGTTTAATGCCTCTTCCCCTAACCTATTAAAAATGTACCTCTAAAACGGTATAGGTCGCCATGTTTAAAAAAGATGTAATTACAAATAAAATTTAATTTTGAAATTTTATAATTGTACCTGAATATGAATTGATAATACAGGGGTAACTAGTTGTTACTAAACAAACAACAAAAAGCTAATGAAATAATGAACAAATAAATTAATAAACAAAAAGACCGATCTTTAACCTAATACTCTTCCATTTTATAGTTTCATTTACCAATGTAAACTGCTGTTGATCAAACACAGACTTAGTATCTGCTTAAGGTCATGTCTTCATGCAAAGTGGAATACAGTTGGCTTTTCATACCCATGAGTTCTGCATCTGTGGATTCAACCAACTACAGATAGAAAATGTTTGGGAAAAAAAAATTAAAATAACAATGAATCAATAAGAATTATACAAATTTTAAAAAGGCAGTATAGCAACTATTTACACAGCATATAGGTATTATAAGTACTCTAGAGATGATTTCAAGTATATGAAAGGATATGCATAGCTTATTAATATATGTAAATATTATGCCATTTTATATAAAAGATTTGAGCATTCTTGGACTTTGGTATCTGTGAGTGGTCCTAGAACCAATCCCCTGTGGATACTAAGGGATGGCTGTGTATATATTTAGTCAAATATATTGAATATTTTATATTAAGATTAATTACTAATTAAATTTAATATTAAAGTCTATATTAATTTTAATCATTTTATATTTTATTTTAATAACTATAAACAATCTAGTTATTCAAATAGAAAATATCTCTTTCAAATAATCCTTCTTAAAGGATATTTTAGGTTAGTGAATATTAAAAATGACTTACAGGAGACAGTTTGAATAAAGCATAAAAGCCTTTATGGAATTTAACATTGAAACTTTATCTCTCCTGACTCATTACAACAATAAAACAGGATACAAATCTTTACCTTAAATTCCAATTTTTCATTACATTCCATTACAACAACAGAACAGGATACAATTTTTTGCCTTAAATTCCAATTTTTCACTTTCTACACAGCCACTATTGATTCTTCCCAACCCATTTAGTAAAAATAAGGTTATATTAAACATTATTGAGCTTAATTGACCCTTCTCACTGTACACAGAAAGCTAGAGGATTTAATTATCACTAATACTGTGGACTGCAGAATAAGGGAAGCAAGCTAATATACGTGTTGTTTGCCAGGTGCTCATACCTATTTTTTAGTCTCCTAAAACAACTTTGGGAAGTACTTGTTGTTTTACACATAAGACTAAACATGAGCTTTAAAAAGAGTATATGATTTGCCTAAATTCACAAAGTCATTAAGTGACAAATCTATTATCAAATCTGTGTCTGCCTGGCTTTAAAACCTAACTCTTTGTATAACATTCCTTATTCCAAATACAGTTAATTATGTACTTTTTTGAAATATGATTTAATTTTCTTGTACATATTGGCCTCTCAATTGGGTTGTAAGATCCTCAATGATATGGAGCCTGGGCCTCTAAAAAAATAAACTTTGAGGTATAGGATTTGAACTTCAATTCTATTGGTTACAGCCAAACAGGAAATCCCTCTGAACCTCATTTTACTGATACTAAAATGGGATTATGATATCACCCTGATGAATCAGTGAATATTGGTGAATAGGAGTATGTAACTTGATATTTAACATATATTTAATGCCAATATGAGCCAATTTCTTTCTAATTTCTTAAATAATTTTTATTTTATTTTTATCGTATTTGTCTATTTATTTTTGAGACAGTTTCTCGCTCTGTCACCCAGGCTGGAGTGCAGTGGTGTGATCTCAACTCACTGCAACCTTCGCTTCTAGGGGTAGGTAGGGATGTAAACTAGTACAGCCACTATGGAAAACAGTGTGGAGATTCCTTAAAGAACTAAAAGAACTGCTATTTGATCCAGCAATCCCACTACTGGATATATATCATATATATATGAGATATATATATCTCTATATATGAGATATATATATATCTATATATATAGATGATATATATGATATGTATCCAGTATATATATGATATGATATATATCCAGTATATATATAGATATATATATCCAGTATATATATATATATCCAGTATATATATGATATATATATCCAGTGTATATATATCATATATATATCCAGTATATATATATCATATATATGATATATATCATACATATATATCATATATATGATATATATGATATATATATCGTATATATATCCAGTATATATCAATCATATATATGATATATATATCCAGTATATATCATATATATGATATGTATATCCAGTATATATCATATATATCCAGTATATATATCATATATATCATATATATGATATATATCCAGCATATATATCATATATGTCATATATATGATATATATCCAGCATATATATCATATATGTCATATATATGATATATATCCAGCATGTATATCATATATGTCATATATATGATATATATATCCAGTATGTATATCATATACATGTCATATATATGATATATATATCCAGTATGTATATCATATATATGTCATATATATGATATATATATCCAGTATATATATCATATATATGTCATATATATGATATATATATCCAGTATATATATCATATATATATCATATATATATGATGGAATACTACTCAGCCATAAAATGAATGAATTAACAGCATTTGCAATGATCTGGATGAGATTAGAGACTATTATTCTAAGTGAAGTAACTCAGGAATGGAAAACTAACCATCGTATATTCTCGTTGATATGTGGGAGCTAAGCTATGAGGACGCAAAGGCATAAGAATGATACAGCTGACTTTGGGGACTTGGGGAAAAGAGTGGGAGGAGGGCGAGGGATAAAAGACTACAAATACGCTTCAGTGTACACTGCTCGGGTGATGGGTGTACCAGGATCTCACAAATCTCCACTAAAGAAATTATTCATGTAACCAAATACCACCTGTACTCCAATAACATATGGAAAAATGAAATTTAAAGAACAATAAAGTAAATGATCTCATTCTGCTGGTTTCCCACTGCAAGAAGAAAAATCCAAACCATTGAGTGTGCCCTATTAGGCTCTGCATGACATGGTTTTTGCTGAATTTTACCCTTACTATATTCCAGCCACAGAGTTTCAGAGGGAGTTGTTGTCTTTCTAATTTGGCACTTGCTACTCTATTATTTGAACACTCTCCCATCTCCAGCTCTTCACAGAACAGGTTTCTTCTCACACTGTGGGTCTCAACTACATTTAATCTCTTTAGTGACATCTTCCTCCATGACTACATCAAATGTGAGGCTTACCTGGGGCCATTTCTGACAGCATCACTTTATTTCATTCATAACACTTAATGATATTGGGTTATACATTTTTTCAATTGAATATATTATTTGGTTATAAAATACTATGTAGTTTATAACAATAAAGAACTTTTATGTCTTATTTGCTGCCATACTGCTGAGTTCCTAGAACACTGCCTGGTGCAAACCTGTGCTTATTGAATATTTGTTAAATTTAAGAATGGATGATAAAGAGATGTTATAAAGATTCATGAATAATATACGAAATCTAAACGGGGTTTGGGTTTTGATTTTGTTTTTAATTTTCTGGGTACATAGTAGGTGTGTATATTGATGGGGTACATGAAATATTTTGGTACTGGTATGCAATGCATAATAAAAACATCAGGATGAATGGGATATCCATCCTCTCAAGCATATCTTTTGTTACAAACAATCCAATCATATTCTTTTAGTTATTTTAAAATGTACAATTAAATTATTTTTGACTATAGTCACCCTATTGTGCTAGCAAATACTAGGTCTTATTCATTCTTTCAATTTTTTTTTTGGTACCGTCTCCACTTCCCCCTTCACCCCCACTACCGTTTCCAGCCTCTGGTAACCATGCTTCTACTCTATTTCCATTAGTTCAATTACTTTAATTTTTAAGCTCTCCAAAATTAGTGAGAACATGTGAAGTTTGTCTTTCTGTGCCTGCCTTATTTCATTTAACATAATGACATCCAGTTCCATCCATGTTGTGGCAAGTGATAGGATCTCATTCTTTTTTATGGCTTACTAGTACTTTATTGTGTATATGTACCACATTTTCTGTATCCGTTCATCTGTTGATGGACACTTAGGTTGTTTCCAAATCTCGGCTATTCTGAATAGTGCTGCAAAAAAACAGAGAGTGAAGGTATCTCTTCAATATACTGATTTCCTTTCTTTTGATTATATACCTAGGATCAGAATTGTTGGATTGCATGATATCTCTATTTTTAGTTTTCTGAGGAAGCTGTGGACTGTTCTTAGTAGTTGTTGTATTAATTTACATTCCCACCAACATTGTATGTGGGTTCCCTTTTCTCTTCATCCTCACCAGCATTTGTTATTGCCTGACTTCTGAATAAAAGCCATCTTAACTGGGGTGAGATAACATTTCATGTGATTTTGGTTTGCATTTCTCTGATGATCAATGATGTTGAGCACATTTTCATATGCCTGTTTGCCATTGTATGTATTATTTTGGGAAATGTCTATTCAGATCTTTGCCCATTTTTAATTGAATGAGTAGATTTTTTCCCTATAATAAACACTTTTTATTAGGCCTTCCAAGATTCTTTCCCAGCAACCACACTTATTAAAATTTTTTAATAACTGGCATATTAATTTTTATGTTCTATTTCATGTAAAGAAGACACAGGAAAAAGAAATCTATTATAATCCATGTGGAAGCATACAGACCAGATTCCATGATTAAACGTAGGGAGATTTTTGAGGTTAAAGTGTTTTACTTCTCTGACAAAAAGCCTTAAATGACAGAATGAGGCAGAACGAAAATTGGGTTAGTGTCTAAAGATGACTTTCATTTGGCCTGGTTATTCAGGAACTGCTATATTGCTTTAAGGAATTGTCAAACAAATAGGTTTGTAGTATGACACAAATTCTGACCAACCAGGGAGAAGAAAGAAGATAAATTACATATCTCCCAATATTCCCCTTTATGCATATCCCCCTTCAAGCTTTGCTTTGCCTCACTATCCCTGAGTGGAATCAGTCTCTTTGAATTCCACTGGCAATTAGTTTGTACCTTTCTAGACTACAAGTTGCCCCCATTTCATACTGTGGCAGAGTTGATGATGCATGATTTGTCTTCCATCTCACAGTAGCTTGCAAACTCCTCAAGGGAAGAATCTGAGCTTTACTTTTTTGTTGCTCCTAAATGTCAATAATAGACACTATCATTTGGGTTTCAAAGTTTGTTAATAACAGCAACTAAATTTGCTCTCTTTAAATGTTCATGAGATATTATGAATATAAATTATCCATTGGTAGGAAAAATAAAAACAAGAAAGGAATGAAGAAAGGAAGGATAAAAGGAAATAAAAGAGAAAGAAATTACTCCTAGTTAATTTTGAGACAGGAAGGCTTTGATGTGAGTTTAGCTAAGCACCGAGTTTTCTTCCTCATATTTTCAAACCTTTGATTTATTTTAAGTCCACTGAAGGTACAAACACTAAGTACTCAGACACCAAATAACAGCTTTCATCAACAAGGTGACAGCTTGCTCCTGATGTTTAGGCAATTAAAAGATCTATCTGTGAGGTGCTGCTTTTGCCAACATGAAAGTCTTCTGCCTGGGTAACTGCTACAGGATCCAACCCTCCGACATGTGTCCTATTGATCTCCTAAGAGAGCAGCAATTAATTCCAGGTGTCTCTTTGGGCAAAGGCATGTTGCTGGCTCATTTGTGAAACTGCATGTTTTCTAACAAGTCTCCTTGCTTTTCCACATTCAAAGGCAGTGCATTCACTTTCTAATGATGAGTGTGCTATGAATCCAAGTGTTCTCTACCAGGTATTTGCTGCAACTCTCCAGTGTCTCTCAGGCCTTACCTGAGTGACCTTGGAAAGTTTTTCAGTCTCAATTTTCTCTCTTTTAAATGTAAATAATACTTTGCTCCTTATTGCCTCACCAGTATACTAGTGAGGGAAAGGGGGATTTAAAATAAAATACTGCAAAAGTCATAAAGGTAAATGTAAGATCCTAGAACAATGTACCGAAGACAGGTAGGCTCCCCCAGGGATACTTTGTCACATTAATGTCAAATCCTCAGTACTGTAGCATGTACAGAAACAATTATTTTGACTAAATTGTTTGAAAGGAAGACAAGAATAAAGTACTTAGGAGATAAAAAATAATAAAGTAACAAAAAATAAATAAATCAGAATATTTGCATTATTTTTTTCCCTCTCAAGATTAAAGAAAAAGCAAGAATTATGTATATTTTTAATATGGGTTATAGTAAATCACAAGGAAATAAAAAGAAACTCAGAAAAATAGAAAAAATATTCCTAGGTTCATTCTAGGGTTGCTTTTACCTTCTTTGTTTTCACACCATAATTTTTATACAGTAATTATTACCAAGAGAAATTATTTGGCTTTGAATGAAAAAGCAAAGGAAGAAAATATTCCTCAGTTGTAAGATAGCTTTGATGATAAGATGTACCTTTCAAATTATATGCCTTCCCTGATACATTTTCCACTTATTATCTGAAAATTCCCTTATAGCACTGCTTATTCAATCTGAATCCAAAGAAATAATGTATTTTAAATACAGTTTTTTTAAGTAATAAGAATTCTCAAGGAATTTGAAGCTATCTCAATGTATTAATAATTTTCACATGTAGGATCAAAAGGCTTTGATTCTCATTAAATACTTGGGAAATTGCCTAAACCACTCAATTTACCTCAATATTTAGCTGTTCCTTTTTTAAGACTTATTGGTGGACAGATATGAGAGCAACATTGTGTCAATCAGAAGAAACACTTCTGAATTCTTGATTTTTAATCTATACCTTATTTTAGTATAAGTAGCTATTTCATATTCATCTTCCATAATTTGCTTCATTTCGCATTTTTTATTGTGGTGATTTTGACTTTGGAAAAGATTAATTAGAAAAATGGGAGTTTATCACTGGGCTTAATGAGATTTCTTAGGGTAACTTTGATTTTTCTACTGGTGACTTATAGGAAAATTAGGTACCTCCAAAGGCAGCAATCTCTTCCCATATGTCAAGGCAAGTATCTGTATGGTGGTGCCAAAGGAAAAAAAAAAATTGATCTCCAATTTAAAAAAAAACTGTTTAATTAAAAATCAAGTGTTTTGAAGGAAATTTTTGTAGCCAATTACACAAGCAATGAATTAATAGTAAAGATGTTCAGAAAATATTTTTTGAAAGATGAGTTACAGCAGGCCAAAGATGGGAAACTCAAACTAAGGACATGGTTAGTCTTGATTCAACTATTTTAAGTGTATTTTCAGAGGAAAGGTAAATTCATGTATTCTACTCTTCTAGACAAAGCTACTGTGTTCTGAGGTTTCATAATTTCATTCTTCTAGGCCTGACTAAATGATCTGTTTTCTGTGCTCTCAGATATCAAAATTTTGCTAATGCCAAGAGCTAAAATGCTGAAACTTCATCTCTTACTAACTTTCACATTTCAATTTATTCTTTAAAGGAAAATGACACATCTTTTTTGGTCTCAGGCTACGTCAAAACTAATGACTTCCCACCTCTGGGTGGGGTGAGATCCATCTCAGGAGGCAAGTGATATGACAGAAGAAAAGGTGAGACCTCCAGCATGAATTTTAACACAATCTCTGGTATAGAGGATACTAACGGCATAAACATATTGAAATGTCCCTGAATTTAAGTTGAGAAATAGGGCAACAAAAAGATGTTCTTAAAATCAACAGTTTCTTTGAGTAACAATACATAGGATATTAATTTCTGTTATTGCATAGAGTTAAAATGGTAGGTATGTATTTTAATTTAAAAAAAAATCTTTCCTGGGAAATAGTGAGGAATGGGGCAGTAGAATAAGTATGGCATTAATAAAGTTAACTCTCATTGGTGTGTTATTATATGTTTTATTCTTCATTCATTTAGCAATTATCTATCAAGTGTTTCCTGTAAGTATAATAATAGCTAATATTAATTGTATGCTTACGATGGTCCAGACATTGTAATAAACATATATACAAACTGACATATTCAGTCTTCTTAACAATCTATGAGATTGGTACATTTTTAACACCATTTTTTCAGATGAGAACACTGAGGCAGATGGAAATAATTGATTTTAAATTACATGTGTAGCGAATGGTGGAGCTTCAATTCTCATCCAGGCAGTCTGGCTCTGAAGTCCACTATACTTTTTGGTGTAGGGATAGATAGGGGTATTTCCTCTGCTTTCAAAGAGTCTAAGCCCTAGAAAGGGATAAGTGGGATTTAGAAATTCTCAAGGAATACTGAAGAAGAATAGGAAAAGGAAATGTGAAAAAGCAATATTGCCTTCCCAAAGCTCATATTCTCCCCAAGGGCAGGGAAGGACATGTGAACAAATACAGACATATAAATAATTAAACCTAATAAAGCGTTAGATAGATAATGTGTTAGCGTTCTGTAGCACTCAGTGGAGGCACAGGGGAGAATATAACCAGTCTAATCACAGGTGTCAAGAAGAGTATAAAAGTTTGAAAGTAGGTGATCCCTAGGTGACTGAGAGGGTAAGGGCACATCAAAGGGAAAAAAATCAAGAGAAGCAAGTACTAAGAAGAAATAAACAAAAGTCTGATAGAGCGTGAAATGGCCTGGTAGACTGAGAGTAGCATGAACAAGTTTCTGGAGCATGGAGAGTGGGATGGACATCTATTCCAATGTAGAATTTCAACATAAGGAAAAAAGGATCACTAAGGTAAAGGAATAGGTGAAATACTGTTTACTTGTCCTGCATGAAAATTCTCCGCCATGGTGTATATGTGCCACATTTTCTCAATCCAGTCTATCATTGTTGGACATTTGGGTTGGTTCCAAGTCTTTGCTATTGTGAATAGCGCCGCAATAAACATACGTGTGCCTGTGTCTTTATAGCAGCATGATTTATAATCCTTTGGGTATACCAGCATGGCACATGTAGACATATGTTTGTTACATATGTATGTATGTATGGTATGTTGCGCACATGTACCATATGTATGGTACGTTGTGCACATGTACCCTAGAACTTAAAGTATAATAATAATATATATATATATATATAAAGAAAATCACCAAAAAAAAAAAGAAAAAGAAAATTCTCAGCCAAACACAAATTCTCTATAAAAGGAGGGAGGGACTTTTTTAAAACCTAAGTCTTCTGTAATAGACTTCTATATACGTATATATTTGCACTATGAAGTCACTTCTGCCAATGCATAATTTATTCATTCAGCGTTTAGTCTTTCCAAACTACTGGAGTTCACTTACTATGTTCAAGTCAGTGGGCTAGGAACCTTAAAAGATATGAAGGTTAATCGTGAATCGCATGTCTCCTGTGGACACGTGAATTCTTGTAGGCACAGCTATGGCATGTTGGCTAATATCCATTCTAATAGGTTGGTGCCCATGCAAAACTGGTTGTTAAATATTTTGAATATGAGTCATGCTTGTATATAAGTTGGCTTATACAAGAGTGTGCTGAAGCCTACTCGGACAACATCATGGTGGATTTTTAAGAATTACGTGAATCGTTAGTTGTTAAACACAACTGGTATTAAAAGTTAAATACTATAAACTTAAAATTAAGTAAGTTATATAAAAAGAAAGAAAATAATCACAACTAATTATTTCTTCTACATTTTCTATTATCTACAGTCTTGACATTATTGTTGATTGTATCTGTATTATGGAAATGCTATATAATCATATGCCACTTGCTATGCATCTTCTCCCAAATTCATATTCAGTGATGTCAGTTCGATAGCTTAAAATTACCGTAGTAGGAAGATTTATGTCATGGAAATTGGAAAATCTGTATATTAGGTGTGATTATTAAACATTTATCAGCCCACCTCTGCTCATTCATAAAATAGCAATATGAAGTGTATTATCATGTGTCCTTCCCAGCCTCAATTGGAATTTATCAGTACCCCAACCGACCATCACAAATTAGAAGCTCAAGCTCTAATCCCCCTGTTGGTAATATAAGCAAGTCTAGGATAAACCTGTATCCAGCATACCATGTAATCAGAGTTTTCTGGAACAATGGTTCTCAACCCTGGATATACATTGGAATCATCTAAAGGGTTTAAAAAACAATAAAATTCCAATGCCTGGGTCTATCCCAGACAATTTGAATCAGATCACCTGCCAGTGAAAACTGGGCATCCATCATCTATCTATCTGTCTATCATCTATCAATCTATCTATCTATCTATCTATCTATCTATCTATCTATCTATCTATCTATATTTTTTTGAGACAGAGTCTCACTCTGTCACCCAGGCTGGAGTGCAGTGGCACGATCTCGGCTCACTGCAACCTCCCCCTCCCAGTTCAAGTGATTCTCCTGCCTCAGCCTCCCAAGTAGCTGAGATTACAGGTGCCTGCCACAATGCCCAGCTAATTTTTGTATTTTTGAGGAAACAGGGACCAAAGCAAATTCTTTTAGTACAGACGGGGTTTCACCATGTTGGCCAGACTGGTCTCGAACTCCTGACCTCAGGTGATCTACCCGACTCAGCCTCCCAAAATGCTGGGATTACAGGCATGAGCCACCACGCCGCCCTTATATTTTTAAAATATGTGTATTTTCAAGATGATTGTAATTGTGCAACCAAGGCTGAGAAACTGCACAAGAACTTACAGGAAAACTGGGTGTTGTGTGAGTAAGTTATCTTCTGCTGCTAGGAGAAGATATATTCTACCTCCCACAAAGTAAGCATGGAGCAAAACAAGTGGCTATTAGAAACTGGTCCAGAGGTCATGCTTAAACAGCAGAGGTAAAACCAGGGTTTTCTGCTAACTATCCCATCACCCTCTTTTCCCTCAGCCAGGAATAATGCCCTTTCACAGCAGTTCTTTGTTCAATAAATGCCCGCTACCACCTCCCTAGGCTGTAGACTAAGGAAGGGCAACCAGGTCAGAATTGGTTTTGGTGCCTGTTTCCTCAAAGACTTGTTATCATAGTCTTTCTTTGCTTCTTTCCAGGGAATCTATTTCAAACTCTTGAAACATAAAAGAATCTAATTTTGTCCCATTCATCAGGACAATGGGTCCTCTACTCTGCTCCTTCCTTTTCTAAGGAAGGCTACCGTTAGTCATTCCAAGGCACTGTTCTTTTCTTCTTTTCTAAGGGGACAGTGTTTTCAGTAAATCTCAGGAAGCTTATGGTCTTTTTGTTCTTTGGAAGAAAAATAACACAACTATTCTTCATAGAAAAAGTTACTTCACCAGGTAGAAAATATGAAAGAGATAAGTTTATCTGTTTTTGTCTCTCTGTACCTTCAAATCACTATTCACAATTCCACACTAGTTTATTTCTTATGCATAGGTATTATATGTCACTGCTTAAAAAACAACTCATTGTCCGTGGTGGACAAACTTTAAGATGACCCTCATGATCCCTACTTCCTGGAGTTTACAATTTCATATAATTCCATCCCCTTGAGGTCAGTGGGACAGTGACTTGCTTTTAACAAATAGAATATAGCAAAAATGATGGGATGTTCTTCCTGCATTTCCATTATGTTATATAAAACTCTGTCTTATTATCAGACTTGCTTCAGTCTCTCCCTCCTTGCAGACTTTGAAAAAGCAAGAAACTGAATGCGGCCAACAGTCACCCAAGTGGGGAGGAAGATGCCTACCTAGTTGAGCCTCTGGATGAGAATCAAACCCTAGCTAACATGTCAATTGCAGGCTTTTCAGGTCCTTAACAGAAGATCCAGCTAAATAATGCCTATGCTTCTGACCTGTGAGATAGCAAATGAATTTTGCTTTAAGCTGCTAAGTTTGTAGTAAATCTTTATGCAGTATAGAAAACGAATATGGTCACCTTTGAAATAAATTTCCAATGCTTTATTGTGGCATTCAAAGCCCTTAATGGTTGGTTCTATTTTTTTTTTTTTTTTCTAATTTCCTCTCTTGCCAGTGCAGTGACCCAATCACCTACAAAACATCCTGGCTACATTTACATTCTCATTCTCTTGCTCCTGTTATTTTCTCTGTTTAGAATTTCCTTTCTTTCTCCCTCCTCCTTCCCTCCTTTCCTTCCTTCCTTCCTTGCTTCCTTTCTTTCTTCCTTCTTACCTTCCTAGTGAGCAACGATTTACCCTTAGAAGTCAAATATAATAACCACCTCTAGGCTACCTATAAAAGTACTTGCTACTCAATGCCCCCTAAAGGTCAACTTGATTGATTCTTTTTTGTGGTCTCATAATATTTCCTGCGTAGCTCTCCTATAGTACTTATCATGTTATTTCCACGTTAATTTTTATGTTTTTCCTGTTATAGTGTGAGTTCCCTGAGACTGGGCACTGTATATTATTTATCCGTAGATCCCCAGAACCTGGACTAGTGCTTTGACATACATCTGGCATCCAATAAATGTTTGTTAAATTGAATCAAACTGAATTGATATTCCTAAAGGTAGAGAGTTTTATTGTTTGGCACATCATAGGCATTTTAAAATGAGTATTCTGTGTATAATTGCTTACATTTTTTAACCACATTATCTATTCTGGCAAAGAATCATTAAAGGCTGTAGGCTGCTTTAATGAGATAGGGGCAATTCAGGCAACAAGAAATTACCTAATGGGTTTTGCTGATAACATTAAGGGCTAGCAATTCTACTTCGTAATTATATGATGCTTAGAGGAGGGTTGAATAAATACATAGAATCATAACATTGGGATGCAGGAGAAAATGATCCAACTAAGAATCTGATAGAAGAATGCATGTAATTATGTTTTTGAAAGAAAGTAATACATAGAGAATCAATCCAAAGAAATGAAAAGCTCACTTCCAGTAAGTAGCACAACTCAGCATTCTGCAATAGACTAGCTACCAAAGTACTTTGGGGTCGAGTAGATAACCCCTAGAATGACCTGACAATATAATAGTGTATGATAGATTCACTGCAGGAAGTGAAAGTAGAATCTATGGAGGAGGAGGTAATCCCAGCAGTATATTAACACACGAGATACGATTCTCAAAATCATATAAACTAAAGGCTAAAATCTTTGAACTGCAGGTGTTGATCTCTCCTAGGTTTAAGAAGTTTTTCATTGGAAGCGAAACAAAAGAATGGTGTGATCAGTACATGACTTGAATATCTGGGCCAATCTTAAATTAAAAATTGTAAATAATGAACAACATGAGGTATGGCAAGAACCTCCCAGAATATTGCTCTCCATTCTCTAAATTTTCAGTCATACATTTCCCCAGAATTTGTTGGAAGCCCGATAGCTCCAATTAACCACTATAACCTTTGCAGAAGTGGAAAACTAAAATATTTGCTCCTCTTCTAGAGGGGATTTTTGTCTCTGTTTTAATCCTGGAATGAATATAGAGACTCCTATCAATGTAAAGCTTCAGTCTAAACATGCACTTTTGAGCCCTGTAACTTGCTAGATGTATCATCCTTGGCAAGCTTTAAAGTTCTCTAAACTTCAGCCTCCTCATGTGAAAAAACAGTAACGACAACTTGTTGTACTACGGCTACTAATAGACACCTAATATCTTATTTTGGACATCAAATAAGCCTAACACATTCTGGTATACAGTAAATACTTCAGATATATTTGTTCTTTCTCTCTTTTTTATATATTAGATTTTTGAGAGTAACTACATTAGGATTTGGATTTACTATTAAAAATTCAAGGTTTATAAAGAGCCTGGCCTCAAATGTTCAGGGTGACCTTGCTCCCACATTTTCTACGAAGCCTAAGGGTTGACCCATCTTCTCTTCTGTCTCTGCTCCTATCTATCTTTTGAGACTGTCGGAATGAATCCTGGAAACATACTCTTCTTTTCCTAAATTTTTTTGACTGTTTTGAGGATGTTTGTAAGACTTTAACTGGGTTGCAATGTGGTCAACTTGTAGCTCTGATAACCAGAAACTAAGTTGAAACAAGAAATTCTTTAGGTTATATTGCTCTTTCTTCCCTGGTCTGTATCTTTCTACTAAACTTGTGATGTTTTGTAGAAAACAGACTACATCAGGAACAACAAAGAATCACCAAATGCTGCACAATTGACACTGAGAGTACAATTCTCATTTGAACTAGTGACCCAGAAGTGGCAATTGTTTGCCAGGAACTCTTTGTTTAACATCAAAGCATAACAAGCTAACACCAGAAGTGTGCGGTCTTCTGCATTTTTTTTTTAAAAAAAAACAAAAACAAAACAAAAAAAAACCTCTGAAGGAAAAGAGATACAGAAGATAACTATCAGTTTAATTCTAGTTCTTATTAAAACACACATACACACACACACACACACACACAAAGAATGTTAAGTTGAATTATTTCCCTAAATAATTATTTTGGAACAAGAAAATGATGATGACATGTTTATTATTTCCTCATTCAAGATGATAAATTATAACATAATTCATTAATTTAACTGTCTCTGAATTGTTTTAGTTAAGGTATAAAATTCTTACAACTTAAAAAATTCAACAACTTCAACTATACTATCATGTTTAATCAGTTTTTTGGTTTTATAATATTTTACTTTAGACAAATTTCAAATTAAAATAAATGAATAATACATTAATGAGATTTAATGACTCTTAGAGATGAGGTTTCTGGCACATTCCAGAGCAAAAAAAGAAAACTGTAAGATTTATCTCAGTCTTGGCAACATGAAAATTACAGAAAGAAAATTTAGTTCAGATTAAGAAGACTTTTGTTCTTTTGTCTCCACCATTATTATCTCTGTGATTTTAGTCAAACCACTTAACATTCTGTAAAATTGAGATGTTATTTTCAGCCCTGTCTACCTCTCATGATTTTTATAAATATCACATATACAAAGACACTTTAAATTGTAATATGTATAACATTTAAATGATTGTTTTTATGCTGGTTGCTAAATATAGGCTCAAATTTCCTTCATTATAATGTATTTCAACCATTCAATTTTTATTTCATAAATTGAAATCCAAGTAGATATCTGCAGAGTACAATGGAAACTATACAAGTATGTAAGGCAATCGACTTGGTAAAATATTGAGGGATCATTGCTGGAAACTACTCTTAAACCATTTCATGTAGCCACAGCCACAAATCTTGCACCACAGACATTGATCAAGCCAGAGAATGGGGTTGTGATTAGAATGGCATACCTATGGAACTGATGGGAAATTAATTTTGGAGCAAAGATTTCCTATCTAATAAGACAAGGAGAAAAGTTTATTTAAAGTGGTGCAGTCAATTGTTTATCAGAAATTTGGGTTATAGATTCATGTAAGAATTAACTTGTTATAAGTTGGTTGGACCTGCCTCACACATTCTATTCAACACAGAAATTCAAGATAGGCAGTATTTCTTTTAATTATCAGCATGGGGTATGGAAGACTTACAATAGGATTCCAGTTTGATAAATGGTATAATTTTGAAGTTATTAAGTAATATGTGTTCTTCTCTTTCCTGCTTTTTTCTCCTTCCTCTTTTCTACAACTGTTGAGTCTATAAAAATGAAAATTCCAGTTCACTAAATCTCTCTTTAGCTAGAGATATTCTAGTCTGCAGCCTTACTATTCCATTGAGCTTTTAAGTTACTCTCTTTTACATTTTAAAACTCCATTTGGTTAGTTTGCAAATCTGTGCAACAAAACTTTATAGTTATTCATTTTCTTCCCGTATTTTCAAGTTTGTCTTTTATTTCTCTAAATAGTAGTAAGCATAGATTTTTATAAAATACATATTTTTAGTGTCTTCTCTCTAATTCTGTTGCCTTTTTTGGGAGGTGATATTCTCACTTGTGGTGACTGGTTTCCTTGGTGCTAAAATTTTTAACTATTAGCTATTCAATTTTATTAGAAAATTATTTAGGGAAATTATTTTTGGCCTAATATTATGGTAGGTTTCCCTGGAAGGGATTAATGTTGCTTTTACCAGATATTTTGGAGCATATCTAACTAAAGGACATATTAATTTAAATGGACACTTTGAGGTTTTCTGGAGCACACAGATGGTATAAAATTGAGTTGGAAACCCATGTAAGGGATGGCTTTCAGTGGCAGGCCTTTTCCCCTCTGCTCTCCTCAACAATAAAGCATTATATATCTCAATTTATTATTTACAATAATAAGTAAAAATGACAAACAGGTTTGGGAACAAACACAATTGACTCATGGTAAGTATTCAACTGGACTGGTATGGGCATTAGTCATTAAGATTTACAGAGTTTCTGGAGCAAGTTGCTTCGTCTAGCAAGTCTGGTGAGTTTAGGTAACATAATTCTTCCTACCTTTCAGTTTGGCTGGACTCCAGGGGAATTAAGGTGAAATTACATGACCTAAGAATAAACAGGTTGGTTGGGAAACAAATCATGAAATATCTGAATTGTTGTTAGGATTTATGGGTACTTTTGAGTTGGTTATGGAAAATCATTAACATTTGTGTAGTTTTTGCTTTAGAGTGGAATAAAATGAGAGCTCTTCCTAAAACTAGTTCACCAAAATGAATAGAAATGCTTTAATTTTAATTATTTATGGAAATATGGAGATAAAATTATCAGAGTTCTATTACAGTAAGTCGGATGAGAAAGAAAGCTTTTCAAATAAGGTAATGTTCCTGAGAGTAAACAGGAGGGGCTACTATGAAAGTCATTGTAGGGTTTCTGTAAAAAGCACTTAGCAAATGATAGTATCTATGAGAGAGAAGAGTCAGAGATAAATAACGTCTATCATCAGTAACAAACCATGGCCTTAATCATGGGGCATCACACCATCCCAATCACTGTGTTACCAACTCATTAAGATTAAAGGCAACTATAAGGAACTAAGTGATAATAGATCAATCATCTTTTAAAGGAATGAATGAATTCTCAAAGTCTAGAACTGGAAAATATCAAGACAGAATCTGTTTTCTTGTTTTCCAACGTCAGTTCACATGAACTTGGGAAAAAACCTTCAGATAGATAGATGATAGATAAAATGAAAGAGAGATTTATTTCAGCATGAGACAGTCTTTCCTATTTGATGTTTATTTCTTTTACTTAATTAGTAATTTGTTAGCAACACTAAGTATATATTTACATTGTAAAAGACATGGTAGGGGCTATATGTTAAAATGTCTGGTCAAAAGTAAATAAACTTCCTTAATGGCATTTATAATTGTTATTATGACTACTTCCACTTCCACTCTCTCTGGGAAGGTAAAACTTCTTACAGGCTAAAAAAGGAGGAAAAAAAGACCCATAAAATATCTCCCTGCTTAGTAAAACAGCTGCTGCTCCTGACTGCTTCAGTTTATGGTTGAATAAAAATTAAATACATGACACCCTGAAGAAAATTTTTCAATTACATAAAATGAATAAACCATGATGACAGAATGAGCTACCACCAACTTATCATACATTACTTTCACAAAATAATTTATATTATTTTATTTTCTTCAATCTTAATTTTAAGACAGAGCCTATAACTGTGCAATGTAAGTGGAACATTTTTATATATTAATTATTAATTATGTGACGATCAACCTAGTCATTTAAGTGAAAATGCAAATTTATCCTTAATATGACTGGAAGTACAGATTGACTATACACCCTCTGTGCCTTTGTTTTCTCTTTTGGATTTAACTACCATATGGCTTGTGACAACCAGGAAAAGTGAAATAATTAACCTTACTAGGTTTAAAGATCAGACATGTTTAATACTTGCACATTATACGCAATCATATAGTTTGTTTTGGTCTTGTAATTGTAAGTGCTCTTTTTATGTTCTACAACTCTAGGCTAACTATGTCACTTTCCTAAAATGGATACATGGATTATTTTCTTTTTTAAAATTTTTATTTCAAAATTAGGAAAAAGGTGGTGGTTGGTTGCATGGAAAAGTTCACTAGTGGTGATCTGAGATTTTGGTGCACCCACCATGTGAGCAGTGTACACTGTACCCAATGTGTTGTCTTTTATCATTCACCCACACAACCCTAACCCTCAAGTCCCCAAAGTCCATTATATCATTGTTATGACTTTGCGTTCTCATAGCTTAGCTCCTGCTTATAAGTGAGAACATATGATGTTTGGTTTGCCATTCCTGAGTTACTTCACTTCTTAGAATAATGGTCTCCAACTCCATCCAGGTTGCTGCAAATGCCATTATTTTGTTCCTTTTTATGGCTGAGTAGTATTCCATGATGTGTGTGTGTGAATATATATATATGTATACATATATATATATGTATACATATATATATAACTTTTTTTATCTACTCATTCATTGGTTGATGGGCATTTAGGCTGATTTTTTTATTTTTGCAATTGTGAATTGTGCTGCTATAAACATGCACGTGCAAGTCTGTTTTTCATATAATGACTTCTTTTCCTCTGGGTAGATACCCAGTAGTAGGATTGCTGAATCAAATGGTAGTTCTACTTTTAGTTCTATAAGGAATCTTCATACTGTTTTTCATAGTGGTTGTACAAGTTTACATTCCCACCAGCAGTGTCCAAGTGCTCCCTTTTTACCACATCCATGCCAACATCTATTATTTTTCGATTTTGGTCATTCTTGCAGGAGTAAAGTAGCATCACATTGTGGTTCTGATTTGCATTTCCCTGATCATTAGTGATGTTGCACATTTTTTCATATGTTTGTTGGCCATTTGTATATCTTCTTTTGAGAATTGTCTATTCATGACCTTAGCGTAATTTTTGATGGGATTATTTGTTTTTACTTGCTGATTTGTTTGAGTTCCTTATAGATTCTGTATATCAGTTCTATGTCAGATGCACAGTTTGTGAATATTTTCTCCCACTCTGTGGGTTGTCTGTTTACTGTGCTGATTATTTCTTTTGCTGTACA
Organism: Gorilla gorilla gorilla; assembly: GCF_029281585.2. Taxonomy (NCBI): domain Eukaryota; kingdom Metazoa; phylum Chordata; class Mammalia; order Primates; family Hominidae; genus Gorilla; species Gorilla gorilla. Next base: position 187,262,594 of record NC_086017.1, on the reverse strand, counting down.
GAAGCATTTTAGTTTAATTAAATCTCATCTATTTATCTTTGATTTTGTTGCATTTGCTTTTGGGTTCTTTGTCATAAACTCTTTGCCTAAGCCAATGTCTAGAAGAGTTTTTCCAATGTCATCTTCTAGAATTTTTATGGTTTCAGGTCTTAAATTTAAGTTTTTGATCCATCTTGAGTAGATTTTTGCATAAGGTGAGAGATGAGGATGCAGCTTCATTCTTCTACATGTGGCTTGCCAATTATCTCAGCACCATTTGTTGAATCGGGTATCCTTTCCCCACTTTACATTTTCGTATGCCTTGTTAAAGATCAGTTGGCTATAAGTATTTGGATTTATTTCTGGGTTCTCTATTCTGTTCCATTGGTTTACATGCCTATTTTTATGCCAGTACTGTGCTGTTTTGGTAACTATAGGCTTGTCCTATAGTTGGAAGTGGGGTAACATGATGCCTCCATATTTGTTCTTTTGGCTTAGTCTTTCTTTGGCTATGAGGACTCTTGTTTGTTCCATACGAATTTTAAGATTGTTTTTTCTACTTCTGTGAATAATGATGACCATATTTTGATGGGAAATACATTGAATTTATAGAATGCTGTGGGCAGTATGGTTATTTTCACACTATTGATTCCACCCATCCATGAGCATGGGATGTGTTTCCATTTGTTTGCGTCATTATGATTTCTTTCAGTAGTGTTTTTTAGTTTTCCTTGTAGGGATCTTTCACCTCCTGGTTAGGTATATTCCTTTTTTAAAAAAAAATTATACTTGAAGTTCTGGGTTACATGTGCAGAACGTGCAGTTTTGTTACGTAGGTATACACGTGCCATGGTGGTTTGCTGCACCCATCAACTCATCATCTACATTAGGTATTTCTCCTAATGCTATCCCTCCCCTACCTCCCCACCCCCTGACAGGTCCTGGTGTATGTTTTTCCCCTCCCTGTGTCCATGTGTTCTCATTGTTCAACTCCCACTTATGAGTGAGAACATGTGGTGTTTGGTTTTCTGTTCTTGTGTTAGTTTGCCGAGAATGATGGTTTCCAGCTTCATCCATGTCCGTGAAAGTTTGGGGGGCTGATTGGGTATATTCCTAAGTATTTTGTTGTATTTTTTGCAGCTGTTGTAAAAAGGGTTGAGTTTTTAATTTTATTCTCAGCCTGGTTGCTGTTGGTGTATAGCAGTGCTACTGATTTGTGTACACTGATTTTGTTTTCTGAAACTTTACTGAATTTGTTTATCAGATCTAGGAGTTTTTTTGGACAAGTAGGATTTTCCAGGTATATGATTAATCATTGGCAAACAGCAACAGTTTGACTTTCTCTTTGGATTTGGATGCTTTTTATTTCTTTCTCTTGTCTGATTTCTCTGGCTAGGACTTCCCATACTATCTTGAATAGAAATGGTGAAAGTGGACATCCTTGTCTTGTTCCAATTCAACTTTCAACTTTTCCCCATTTAGTACAATGCTGACTGTGGGTTTTTCATAGATGACTTTTATTACCTTGAGGTATGTCTCTTCTATGCTGATTTTGCTGAGAGTTTTAATCATAAAGGGATGCTGAATTTTGTCAAATGCTTTTCTGCAACTATGTGGATGATCATAAAATTTTTAATTCTCTTTATGTAGTATATCACATTTATTGACTTGCATGTGTCAAACCATCTCTGCATCCCTGGTATAAAACCCACTTGATCACGGTGAATTATCTTTTTGATATGCTGTTTGATTCAGTTAGCTAGTATTATGCTGAGGATTTTTGCATCTATGTTCATCAGGCATATTGGTCTGTAGTTTTCTTTTATTGTTATGTCCTTTCCTGGTTTTGGTATTACAGTGATACTGGCTTCATAGAATGATTTGGGGAGAATTCCCTACTTCTCTATCTTTTGGAATAGTTTCAGTAAGATTGATACCAATTCTTTGAAGGCCTGATAGAATTCATCTGTGAATCCACTTAGTCCTGGACTTTTTTATTTGTTGGCAATTTTTAAATTTCTGTTTCAATCTCGCTGCTTGTTGTTGGTCTATTCAAAGTTTCTATTTCTTCCTTAATCTTGAAAGGGTTGTATATGTCCAGGAATTTATCCATCTTCTCTAGATTTTCTAGTTTGTGCATGTAAAGGTGTTCATAAAAGCCTTGAATGATCTTTTGTATTTCTGTGGTATTTGTTGTAATATCTCCCATTTTGTTTCTAATTGAGCTATTTGGATCTTCTCTCTTCTTTCCTTGGTTAATCTTGCTAATGGTCTATCAATATTGTTTATCTTTTTTAAAAAACAGCTTTTTGTTTCATTTATCTTTTGTATTGTTTTTCTTTTGTTTCAATTTCATTTAGTTATGCTTTGATCTTTGTTATGTGTTTTCTTCTGCTGGGTTTGGGTTTGGTTTGTTCTTGTTTCTCTAGTTCCTTGAGGCATTACCTTAGATTGTCTATTTGTACTCTTTTAGACTTTTTGATGTAGGCATTTAATGCTATGAACTTTCCTCTTAGCACCTCTTTGTCTCTATCCCAGAGGTTTTCATAAGTTTTGTCACTATTATCCTTCAGTTCAAAGAATTTTTTAATTTCCATCTTGATTCCATTGTTGACCCAAAGATCATGCAGAAGCAGATTATTTTTCATGTTTTCTGTAGTTTCAAGGGTTCTTTGTGGAGTTAACTTCCTATTTCATTCCACTATGGACTGAGATGGTACTTGACATAATTTTGATTTTCTTGTATTTATTGACACTTGTTTTGTGGTCTATCATATGATCTATCTTGGAAAGTGTTCCCTGTGCTGATGAAAAGAATGTACATTCTGCAATTGTTGGGTAGAATGTTTTGTAAATATCTATTAAGCCCATTTGTTGTAGGGTATAGTTTAAGCTCATTGTTTCTTTGTTTACTTTCTGTCTTGATGACGTGTCTAGTGCTGTCAGTGGAGTACTGTAGAACCCACTATTATTGAGTTGCCATTTTTCTCATTATTTATGTCTAGTAATAATTGTTTTATAAATTTGGGAGCTCCCATGTTAGGTCCATATATATTTAGGATTGTGATATTTTCCTGTTGGACTTATCTTTTTATCATAATATAATGTCACTCTTTGTCTTTTTAAACTGTTGATGTTTTAAAGTCTTTATTGTCTGATATAAGAATAGCTACTCCTGCTCACTTTTGGTTTTCATTTTGCCTGGAATATCCCTTTCCATCCCTTTACCTTAACTTTATGTGAGTCTTTATGTGTTAGGTGAGTGTCTTGAAGACAGCAGATACTTGGTTGGTGAATGTTTATCCATTCTGCCATTTTATATCTTTTAAGTGGGGCATTTAGGCCATTTGCATTCAACATTATTATTGAGATGTGAGGTAATGCTTTATTCATTGTGCTAGTTGTTGCCTGAATACCTTGATTATGTTTCATTGTGTTATTGTTTTATAGGTCCTGTGAGATATATGTTTAAGGAAGTTTTATCTTGCTGTACATTTGAGGTTTTGTTTCAAGATTTAGGACTTCTTTTAGCATTTCTTGTAGTGCTGGCTTGGTAGTGGTAAATTCTCTCAGCATTTGTTTGTCTGAAAAAGACTTTATCTCTCCCTCATCTATAAAGCTTAGTTTTGCTGGATAAAAATTTTTTTGGCTGGCAATTATTTTGTTTGAGGAGGCTAAAGATAGGACCCCAATCCCTTCTGGCTTACATAGTTTCTGCTGAGAAATCTGCAATCATTCTGATACATTTTCCTTCGTAGGTTACCTGATGCTTTTGCCAAACAGCTCTTAAGATTCTTTCCTTCCTCTTGACTATGTGCCTGGCTTATGATCTTTTTGCTATGAATCTCCCAGATGTTCTTTGAGCTTCTTGTATTTGGATGCCTAGATCTCTAGTGAGGCCAGGGAAGTTTGATTATTCCCTCAGATATGTTTTCCAAACTTTTTGATTTCTCTTGTTCCTCAGGAACACCAATTATTTTTTGGTTTGGCTATTTAACACAATCCCAAATTTCTTGGAGCCTTTGTTCTTTTTATTTTTAATACTTTTTTATTTATCTTTGTTGGATTAGGTTAATTTGAAAGCCTTGTCTTTGAGCTCTGTGTTCTTTCTTCTACTCATTTGATTCTTTTGTTGAAACCTTCCAGTGCATTTTGTGTTTCTCTAAGTGTGTCTTTTATTTCCAGAAGTTGTGATTGTTTTTCTTTATGATATCTATTTCTCTGGATTATTTTTAATCCACATCTTCTATTGTTCTTAAAATTTGTTTAAGTTAGTTTTGACCTTTCTCTGGTATCTCCTTGAGTAACTTAATAATCAACCTTTGAATTCTTTATCTGGCAATTCAGAGATTTCTTCTTGGTTTGGATCCACTGCTTTGGACCTAGTGTGATCTTTTGGGGGTGTTAGACTACCTTGTTTTGTCATATTACAAGAATTACTTTTCTGGTTTCCTGTCATTTAAGTAAACTATTTCAGTGGAAAAACCTGGAACTCAAGAGCTGCTGTTTAGACTCTTTTGTTCCACAGGGTGGTCCCTTGATGTGGTGCACTTTCCCTTTCCCTAGGGATGGGGCTTCCTGTGAGCCAGACTGCAGTGATTGTTATTGCTCTTTTGGGTCTATCCAACCAGTGAAGCTACTGGGCTCTGGGATAATGCTGGGACATGTCTGCAAAGAGTCCTGTGATGTGATCTGTCTTCAGGTCTCCCAGCCATGGATACCAGCACCTGCTGTGGTGGAGATGGTAAGGGAGTGAAGTAGACTCTGGTAGAATCCTTGGTTGTAGCTATGTTTAGTGTGCTGGCTTTCTGGAATGCTGGTTATGCTAGCAATGAAGTTGTCATGTGGACAGATTCATGACCACTTGTTAGCCAGGATGTTGGAAGCAGTGGAACTAGCTGTTTCCTCCTTCCTTTGAGCATGGTTATTCTGTCACGAACTGCTATAATATCTTGAGTTGGTTGGCCTTCTGCCAGGAGGTGGTGCTTTCAAGAGAGCAGTAGCTGCAATAGTAGAAGCAGGATATAAGTTTGCCCTAAGTTGGCCAGGATAAGTGTTGGGTTTCTCAGGCAAGGGTGGTATCATTAAATCCCCAAGAGTTTATGTCTTTTGTGAATGGCTACAGGGGTGGGGAGAGAAATACCAACAAGTGGGGGAAGTGTTAGGTGAGTCTGGGCTCAGACTGTCCTTTGACGGGATTTGCTGCAGCCACTGTTGGGGATGTGAGCATAGTTCTGGGGCCAACTGGGTTATGTTCCATAGGGTTTTGTGGTGCGTTTGTTGTCAAGGAAGTGGGGGAAAGCAGTAGTGATAGGCCTCATCCAGCTCCCACATAGTTGGTGAGGCTGGTCTAGCTCTAGCCATGCGTAGAGCTTATCTCCAGGCAGCTTGTGCCTTGGACTCCGACCTAGCCCCAGGCTATATGTTTCCTCACGAAGCAAGCAAGCATGGCTTCCAGGCCATGCCCCTTCCTGTCTTCCCACACTTTCTGGGGCTCCTGCTCTCCTTTCTGCAGCAGCTCCTGTTCGTCTCTCTATTCTGCCCAAAAGTTTACACCCAGTGAAAATCATTACAAAGTTCATTTGGAAGCTCCTTTCACCTTGTGACCCCTCCCAAATTCTGACAGTGGCCTTCTCCAAGAGTCCCTCTGTATGATATAGTCAGGGATGGCTTCCCTGAGCTCCAGCTGGAGAATGCGAGTGCCTAGAAGGCTCTTCCCACTGCTGCTTCTACCTTTATATTTCACACTAAATTCATTTCAGCTCTAGATAGGGTTTAAGATTAAATCCTTCTCTCGTAATCTGGATTTTTGAGTTCTCCAGTGGAGATGTGTGTTCGGAGGAGGAGTCAAGTGGGAACTGCATATTTGCCATCTTCCTTCTGCTACAAATGGATTATTTTCTTATGTCAGTAAATTCAGCCTAGCAATTGTACGCTCTAATTCTTTTAGTAAAAATCATCGATACTGTCTAATTTGTAATCTCAGTCTCAGAATTTTCTTTCCTAATGACTATTTTCCTTTTTGTTTCAACTCCACCTCTTAGGAGAGTGTCTGCATTTTTGAGTCATGGCCAGTCTCAAGAAAGGGGATGTTGTGAAGCTTGTCATTTCTTGTTTCTTTTTCTTCCTGCTCTCAACCACTATTTACGTAAACATATTTTCTACTCCTGGTATTCGGTGCCATTGAAGAAGGGGACTTGTCTTCTTCCATTTGGTACAAAAAAACAAGTGATATTTGCCGATCTGGCCTTTGAAGTTTTCTTGGGAAACATCCAGTTTGACTTCATCAGTTTGTAAGGACCTGCACAGGACAGACTCATCTCCCTCCATCCCCTGCCAGTACTCCTCCTCCATGTCACGTCACCTTCCCAGGTTCAGTGCCCACATGTGGCTAAATGAACATCAGGGCAAATCAAAGTTCCTTCTTCAACTGCCTGTATGTTCCCTCTTGTATAGTCAAATGATTCAGCTGTGTGTTCCTGAGTGGGAAGTAGGTTAGACAGCGCATCTCGACTATCAAGAAGAGTAACCTGTTTCACTGAGCATTCTATGATACCATTTCATCACAAATAGATTGGATACAACCCCATTTTTCAAGTTTAATGAAATACTGCTTCTGTTGTTCTTATTGGAAGGCTGCAACAATTAGATGGCAGAGAATGTAAAGAAAGAAAGCATTTTGGTAACTTTTTTTTTTAGACTGAGTTTCACTCTTGTTCCCCAGGCTGGAGTGCAATGGTGCTATCTTGGCTCACTGCAACCTCTGCCTCCTAGGTTCAAGTGATTCTCCTGCCTCAGCCTTCTGAGTAGCTGGGATTATAGGGATGCGCCACCACGCCCAGCTAATTTTTTTTTTTTTTTAGTAGAGATGGAGTGTCTTCATGTTGGTCAGGCTGGTCTCAAACTCCTGACCTCAGGTGATCCACCTACCTTGGCCTCCCAAAGTGCTGGGATTACAGGTGTGAGCCACTGTGCCCAGCCGCACCATGTTATAAACGCTTAAGAAATCAGTGTATATCCAGCTTTGTTTTTCATTCATGTAATCTATAATTACACTAAAGTTATTTTCGATTTCTTTAATAGATTATTACATTTCTCTGGTATAAATCATTGCTATGATTTTCACAAATCTGCATTTTACATTAGTTGAAAAGATATAGCCATCAGTTTTCCAGCTTCCTAACTACATATATTTTAAAGTTCATTCTGGGTGCCTGCCAAGTTATTTTCGAGATTCTGATTATTAGTTCACATTTGAATTTATATTACCCTTCAACCAGACCTTTGCCATAAGAAGCAGCTCTGATTTGGAGATGTGTAGTTTGTTAAGTCTCATTTTTTCTTCTTTAATATCTCAGAAAGATATTGCTTCCTACAAATTGGCAATCTTACTTTTGGAAAGAGATGCAAAGGATCCAAGGTCACCTTGGGGGCTTTAAAATAAGTTGTCTGATAATTTGCCAGGGGAAATTTCAAATGCCCATGGTTCACACTGCTAAGTACATGACCTTTTCATCAGTTTTTGCTCCTGTAATTATGTTGTTGAATTCCTCATTTATAAATTATATATACTTATATCCCATGGTGGATACATATTTGTGTGTATGTGTGTGTGTGTGTAATTTATAGCAATATCCTTTCGAATTAGTAAATGAAAGGAATTTTTAAGTAATTTCATCCTCTCAGAAAAGGAGATCTTTTAAACCTGATTTCAATATAATTCGTTATTCGAATTAATTTAAAAATTATAAGATTTTTCTGCTCAGATGATCATTAGCATTTTTTAGCAACAAAATAAGGTATGCACATTGTTTTCTTAAGACACAATGCTATTGCACACTTAATAGACTACAGTATAATGTAAACATAACTTTTGTATGCACTGGGAAACAACAACAAAAGAAAAATATATTGTCATCCTATATAAAGCAAATTGACAGAAGTGGGATTAGCTATTTGTGTACTTGCCACACAGGCATTTTCTCACTTCTGCCAGTCTTGAAGCCATGACTTTAATGACTCCATAACTGCAATCCCAGCATCAACCATCCTCAGCAAGCTGCACCTAATATCACCCACATCCCATAACAAAATGAGAAATTTGAATTGTATTGATGCTTGGTAGTCATAGAAACTCTTAGTTCAGGTATTTCTAATACTGGCTGTAAATCAGAATCCTATGTACAGTGTCTGAAAAATTATCTAAAACTGGGAAGTAAGGTAAAAAAATGGATGATACATGTTTTCAGTGTTATATAAGGGCAAAGACTACTGAAAATCATTTTGAGAAATAACCTAAATCAACCTAATAAGCTTAGTTTTATTCTCTATTACCTCTGATTAAACTCGCAGATGTAGAAAAGTTACAGATTAGCTTGTAAACTTTTGTCTCATAGAGATACAAATAATTTGTCCTGTGAAACACATAACCCTAGAGATGGTATTTCATGGCTATGGTGGACATTAACTAATTTACTAACCTGCTCAGTGACCCTGTCCTCCTATACATAGCCTAGCTTCTCAGATGCTCTTTGAATCAATAATACTATCATTAATATATAATGTTAATGGAACCCTTATTAATTAATAAGTTAAATAAAATTTTGACATGTGTTTATATTATTTGCCTTAGAGTCATGACTTTTAAGCTATTGGACAATTATAGTTTAACAAACATCACTTTCAGACTATGTGGATATCTGAGCCATGTCACAGGCTTCCAACATTTGCAGGACACTATCCATGAGCCCATAGATTTTCCAAAATAACATTAAGGAACATCCAGCAAAATGATGAAGTCTGTGATGCCGTGTTCTAATTTCTTCTACTCATACCCAGTTCATGCCTCAGTCTTGTTAAAGGCTCCATCTAGCATGCCTTTCCTCATCTTCAGGACCCATTTAAATATAACCTGCTCTGAGTCTTGCTTCATTCCTAGCCACCTGTACTCCAGAAACAGTTAATTTCACTCTTATTGCAATCTGATAGTATTTTACTTACTTTTCTATTGTATAGTAAATTTTGTTCTTTTTTTTTTTGAGATGGAGTCTTACTCTGTTGCCCAGGCTGGAGTGCAGTGGCTTGATCTCAGCTCACTGCAACCTCCGCTTCCTAGGTTCAAGTGATTCTCCTACCTCAGACTTCCTAATAACTGCGATAACAGGCATGTGCCACCACGCCCAGCTGATTTTTTTATTTTTTTTCTTTTTTTTGAGACAGAGTCTCGCTCTGTTGCCCAGGCTGGAGTGCAGTGGCATGGTGATCTCAGCTCACTGCAAACTCCACCTCCCGGGTTCATGCCATTCTCCTGCGTCAGCCTCCCAAGTAGCTGGGACTACAGGCACCCGCCACCACGCCTGGCTAATTTTTTGTATTTTTAGTAGAGACGGGGTTTCACCATGTTAGCCAGGATGGTCTTGACCTCCTGACCTCGTGATCCACCCGCCTCGGCCTCCCAAAGTGCTGGGATTACAGGCATGAGCCACCATGCCTGGCCAATTTTTGTATTTTTAGTAGAGACAAGGTTTCACCATGTAGGTCATGGTTGGCCAGGCGGGTCTCAAACTCCTGACCTCAGGTGATCCACCTGCCTGAGCCTCTCAAAGTGCTGAGATTACAGGCGTGAGCCACCGTGCCTGACCTCATGTTTAGCACTGTCATTAAACAATCATTTACTTAGGTGGAGATCATGTCTTAGTCATTTCTTTTCAGCCAGCTCTTAACCCACTGGCAAGACAATGTATACAAAATGCAAGTATGCTGACAAAGTCATTCAAGGAACAAATAACAAAGGAACAAGTTGATAATCGAAAGGGTACACTCATAGTTACACTAAGGCAAATAGGTCAATCTAATAAAAAGAAAAGAGTGAGTTGTATTGGAAAGGAGTAAGGTAGCAAATGATAAGATGATGAATGGCCAAATCAGGAATGACCTTGCATACAAGTTAGTAAAAATATTTTAATTAGAGGAACTGACTTCAGTATCTTTATGCCAGGTTCCAAATGCTTTGCTTTTGTGAAAGTATAAAAATTATTTAAACAATTTGTTTCAGTGGTCTAAAACTTCACCTAAATCAACATACTATACATACAATTTTGCTAGCATTGCTTACAAACATTAAAACGTGCAATTAAACAATAAATGTGCTCCTCATCACCTAGTGAGATTTAGTAAGAAAATAATTTTCAGCTACACTAGAGTTTGAAGAGTAGGAAGAATTATATTTTTCAGTTTAACTCCTAATATGGAATAAAACATGAATTTTTTTCCATCTCTCTCTTGAGGGAATATTTCAGATTCACTGAAGAGCTATGAGATAAAAGAAACAGAAAAAGTTTTTTATAGAATTTTTTCAAAGGAAAATTTATTTTTGAAAGTAGAAGGTTTTTTTCCCAAGTTCATGTGAACTGCATTTTTTTTCTGTGTCTAAGTCCCGACCTGCTCCTGTGTTGTGCCTTGCTTTATTTCCCAGCTTTTTCTGGTTTCCTTTCATCTGTCTCCTTGTTAAGTTGTATCTTCTGTGCAGAATTAGACCTGAAGGTTTTAGTGTTTTTTTTTCAGTTTTTCTTAAATCGAGTGTGGTTGCAATCAGAAAACTGTTTGGAGAGGTGAAAGGCAGCAAGAAAGGAGTATACGGAAGGCTGTGCTGAAAAGAAAGACCAAGGAGGAAAAGAGTGAAGAAGGAAAAGCTCTGCTAGCAATTAACACAGGGTGGCCTTTTCTCATCAGGAGCTGAAGAAATATTTCATGAAGTAGAAGAAATGACTCATAAGCTACCTCTGAACTCTTTTTTATGTATAGCCTATACATATATTTTGTTGCATAAACACGTCTCAGTTAATGGAATAACTACATTTAGAGATTTGAACTCTGCTTTAAAAGCAATATTAACTTCACCCAAAACGTTTAGAAATAACTGGAAAAGAATGGATGAACTTCTGGAAAATTCTACAGTGAATTCCAAGTAGAGAAATCCTCAAAATTCATTTGTCTAAATTGTTACAATGAACCAATAATTAGATATTAGTGTTCTAGACTAAATGTGCATCTTCATTTCTTAGTTTTCCTTCTCTAACTTATACCCAGTAATCCTAACTCTTTTATTTAATCCAATCCTTTTGTTTGTTTGTTCATTTAATGAGAGAGGAAACTAATGCATCTAAGCTTTGCTTTGTTTGCAAAATTCAACTACTGAGCATCAACCTTCCCCATTTTCTTAAATTTTGATTGGCAGACCAGATTGCAGTAATTCCTCCAGCCCTCCTCTTCAGAAGGTGGCAATTTAACTATTAATTAAAGATAAAGAATCTGAACCTTGTTTCACCTTGATAATCAGAGGCACTCTGCGAAGCCTATTAGAATTAGTTTTCAGTGGGCTGATTAGGATAATATTGAGACAGGAAATTTTAAAATGCTATACTTAGAAATGGGTCAGGAGACAGAAGAAAATATATTTCTATATTGAAGAAAACAAAAAAACAATTTAAATCAAGGCTTGTTTTTCCTGCTCCTCCTGAATAATAACTTGGGATTTTCACCAGCAATTAAATACATTTTTTTTAACTTTTATATTTGTGTTGGAAGCCTAATTCTGAAAAGCTGTGTGAAAACTACCATTATACAAAAGCAATTTAATACTAGAAAGCAAACACAAAAACCGAGAAGAGTCAGGATGGTTAGAAAGTTGGTATATCATATGGAATCTTATATTTCTTCTCTCTCCCTGGGAAGACAGTTACTACCCATTGTAAAAGTGAACTGCTGAGATAGCAATTGCCTTTCAACTACCCCTGGTAGCTCTGTTCCTCATTATTATAGATATAGCAGATCCTTTGATCGGGCTTAATGAAACATTTGGCTCCCCAAGATGCAGGCTGAACCTCCGTGACCCGTGATAGTTTGTAATCGTCCTGGAAAAAACTTAGTCTCCCCCATTATGGGCTTATTTATGAGAATAAGTTTGTGGTGAGTAATCCTAGCTGACTTTTCTAGCATATGCAGCTCAGCCTGGCTCTTTTATTTCACTGTTCTGTGTATAGTAACATGTAGTGGTAAAATCTTATGATTTTGTGGGAATATGGACCCCCCAAAAGAAAACCCACCACTTTTCCTGTATTTAAAAGTGAAGAAATTTTAAAGAAATAGAAAGAGATAGTTTTTATTTAGATGAAAGAAGTTTTAGGAATATAAAAAAGAATATTGAATTTACCATTGCTCTATTATGGAAATGACAAATTTTTCATACATTTTATATACCAACAAAAGAGAGAGAGAGAGTGAGAAAAAGACTGAAATTTGTAAGACTGCCTTTTACTTCAAAAATCACTATTTTTTTAGTTAATTAAAAAAACAAACAAAATTTGAAAAGAAGAAAGAATGCTTGCATGATATTTATAATTTTAGTTCTACATCTATGTAACATTTAATTATCTAAAAGAATCACTTAAAATGTTCAGTTAAACTTTATGTCATACTGAAAATAATATAATTTTTAACAATGGTCTTCATAGATTTGAGACTGTAATCAGAAATATAACCTTCATGCATGCCAAGCATTTACTGTATATATATATGCATGAGTGCTTATGTTTTAATAGAAAGTAATTACATTAACTACAGATATTTGTCATAAGACTTAAAAACATATATAGGTGACATTTCTTTGCTCAGTCAGTTTCTGTTTTTGTTGTTGTTGGTTGTTCGTTTGTCTTTGAGACAGGGTCTTACTCTATCACCCAGGCTGGAGGGCAGCAGCACCATCACGGTTCACTGCAGCCTCGACCTCCTGGGCTCAAATGATCCTCCTGCCTCAGCTTCCCCAGTAGCTAAGACTACAGGCACACACCTCAACACCCGGCTAATTTTTGTATTTTTTTGTAGAGATGAGGTTTCACCATGTTGCCCAGACTGGTCTCAAACTCCTGGGCTCAAGTGATCCCCCTACCTCGGCCTCCCCAAATGCTGAGATTACAGGTGTGTCACCATGCCTGGTCAATCAGCTCTTTTAGAGTCTCTGATCTTCATGTATTTGCTTGATTGTCTCAGCAGCTTTTTCTTTTATTGTATGAATGCCTGTACTAACTAATAATAAAACTACTTAAGTACTTCTTGCTTGAGATATAGCCAATGGAAACTCCACAATGAATTTATCAATTTTGAAATAAATTTTCATCTTTATCATGATAGCAGATACATCGGCAAACAGCAGCATATTGTTCAACTGTATATTATCAAAGACTAACATCAATCAACTAAGAAAGCCATAGGCTGTTTTCAATAGTTGTTTTGCTCTCCTAGACCTTCATTGTTTTGGAAAGCAAATAAATATACAAATATGTGGCACAAATAGTGGCATTTGATTAATATAATTGGTTAGAAATTTTATGTTACCTTTCTTTTGTTTTAGTAGGGCAACTCTCCTTGCTGAATAGAAGTTGTGATTTGGTATAAATTTATATTAAAGAGCTAATGCCTATTGTACCATAACTGTTGGAAAGCTGTGAGAATAGCAGGTGAGAGTAGCTGGTAGAGCTTTGAGCCACATTCTAAAAGATATGCACAGTGGTCATGCCATTCACCAAGAAACTTTGCTGAGTTGCTTTAATTATCTCCACAAAGTCCTTGCTGCCCAGTCAGAGGTGGTTAACCTGTCAACCCTCAACACCAAGGGTGAACTCTGCTTACTTTTCTTTCAGGATTTTTCTATTACATTTTTTTCCCCCAAAGACCCTGGAGTACTTTTTCTGACCAATCTTTAGTTGAGTAAATATCCTAAGGTTTTTCTCCATAGGCTCATAACAGGATATTTATTTAGATTTATAAACAAAAAGGAAGAATTTTGAAGTCAATGTACATTTTTGTTCAAATGTAGTTATAACATTTTAAGACCTCTAAAGACAACCTTGTATAACACTGTGAACACTCTATGGTACAAATTATTGTATTGCTAACCTATTAGCAATTATGGTACTGCTAATTATTTTATTGTATTGCTAACACATATAGACTGAATGTATGTGTTTGTGCATTTATGCATACTTATTTTTATATACCACGAATAATACTGAAGTAATTGCTAAAAAAGATTTCACAATAAAATTATGTAATTCTAAATAACCAAAAAAAAAAAAAAAATTACTGGCTACCAGAATATTTGTGGCTGCTTTCTCTGTCATTGATTTTGGTAACAGTCCAGACAAAATTTCACCAGTTGGTCTGTAATTTACTTTATAAAGCTCAAAAATGAGTTAAGGATAAGAGTGAGAGTGCTGATTAAACAAGAATGGTAAAATAAAATATTGACAATTTGTAAAAACAGCTGAGGATACCTGGGGATTAATATATTTTAATATATTTTTTCTGCTAATTTTTCTATTTCTGTTTATATTGGTTTATATTTCTAAATTTCCATAATACAAAAGTATCATATTTCTCATTGACTAATTCTATACAATTTTAAGAGATAATTTTTTTGAATGTTACAAAAGCAACAGAGAAAACGTCTTCTCTCTTTTGTCTAGTGTTAGGCCTATGATCTATAAAAGTTTAGACATTCAAAAATACTTAAGCTTGAAAAATGAACAAAGTTAAAGTGTTCTGGGAGGGTGCAATGGAGGTGTCAAAAGACTAAATGGTGGATAAATCAGAAAATAGTTGAATGAATTTTAAACATCATATATAAATATTAACAATCCTTTCATTGATTACTTGGATTACCTCTATGGCAAGTATGTTTGACCACAGCTGGTTTTTTCAGACACCACTAAAATCTTAACTTTGTCTCTAATAAAACTATTAAATATATCTAATTTCAAGTGTTGATTATAGTGTTCAAACAAAAGCTTATACATAGTTTAGAGCAGAACCAGAAAAGACATCAAAATGAAAGTAGTTAAAAATTATTCTTGTATATTCCACAAAATAAAAAGTGACAAAACATTATTTATGGAAAATATACAAAGACAAAAAAGTAAAATAAAATCTTATGTAAAAACATTTATAAAAGAACAATTTTACTTCTTGGAAAACGTATTTGTTTTCTTTTGAAAATTCACTCTATACTCAAATAATAATGCTGATATGGAATAAATATTCATCAAGAGAAAAATTGTGAAATTGCTTTATTTCACCAAATAATATTATTTTACTTGTGAAACTGAATAAGAAACACATTTATGTTAATTGCATAGCTTGCAATTTTGTACCCCACTTCCAGTAGCTTAGACACAATATTATTAGCTTTCCAAAAAATTAACACATATATCTACTTTGATTTTCTCCAAAACACTGAGAGAACACTAATCAATTGTCTGTAAATACCTTTGGAACATAGACTTGCTTGATAATTTTACTAGTACACCGTAGACCAGCTGTAAAGAATTTGGATGTAAATGAAGTGCTGTATTGCCATGACCTAATCATATCAATTATAGGCAATTATAACATATTTATCTTGAACATTGAGAATTACTTACTAGAGTAATTGCCAAATACAAAATGTGTTTATTTGATGAGGCAGGGCAGTAACAAGTACTACTTTGTAATCTAAATCTAGAATGTAAGGATCACATTGAATAAGCCAGTCATAAAACTGACATAAAGGATGCATTTACATCTAGGAACATGTTATCTTTGCATATTAAAGTATTTTATATCTGATAGGGAAAATTTTTTGCTTTTATTTTAAATACTCTGTTAATTTGTTTAAATAAATTTCATTATTTAAAACAAAGAATAGTACTTTTCCAAGTTTCCATAATCAAAACAATGTAAAATAAACTTTGAAAAATCTGGTCCCACTCATATCTCATTCATCATATTTCTCCTCCCACTATGGAAAATTACTTTCTTCCCCTGTATATCTTTGTGGTGTTTCTTTATCGAGAATGCAAGTAAAGTAAATACAAGTATATATTCTTATTTCCCGTGGGTTCTTCCATACAAAATTAGCATACTATATATACTCTATTGTGACGGCTTTCACCTACTCAGCAGTTTCATATGGAGCTCTACTCATATCATTTTATAGAGCGTTTCATCAATTTTTTTATAATTTTCTATTGTTGACGGACTTTTCCCCTTCACATTGAGAAGAAAATCTGAATTCTTCAGCATGGTTTATAAATCCTACATAGTATGTATGTCCCTCCCTTATTTTTCTGATCGTATGTTATGCCAGTCTCGTCCACACCCATCAAACTTCCAGCATATCAGCATTCTTTCCATTTTGGGGATATTTTAATAAGTGACTTTAATCTTTATTTAATATATAAATTGCCTATGGCAGTTATATAAGTAGATACACATTTTGATTCCTTTAAATATACTAATGAATACATTATGAGCCATAATGTTGAATTTATAATGTTTAATGTTTATAATATTGAATTCAACATGCTGATTATTTAAGAATTGTATTAGTTTTCTATTGCTGCTGTAACAAATGGACACAAAACTAGTGGCTTAAAACAATACAAAGGTATTATTTCATAATTCTGTAAGTCTGAAGTCAGTCTGATAAGAATCTTTTGGGTTGGAATCAAAGCGTCAGCAGGTTTGTGTTCCTTTCTGGAGAAACAACCTTCTTTTGTACTATGCCAAAAAAACTCCAACTTTATCATAAGAACGATGCTCAGTGAATGAGTCCCTTTGCTCTCATCTTTCTCCTTACTACCTTTGTCCCATTCACTTACCTACTTAGCACTCACTTTCACACTGCAGATGGGAATGGGATTATGGTCACCCCTCCTAGTCAGTCAGTGCCTTGGAAGCCATCATTAAGAATTCTTTACCTTCAATTAGGAAGTCAATCTATAATCATCATGCTTTATTCAAACCTATGTATCACTGATTTTCACTATAGAATGCAATTCCCCACATAGCGGGAATAATCAGTCCTGGGCTTCAGATCACATGTAAAGGGAACTGAATCATATTCCATGAGAAGCCTCTTTCCTGATTCTGTGAATACTACTTCTTTTCATGTATTGTAAAAGGAATTACCAAATTATTTGCCTGGAACAGTCTTCTATAGAACTTCGCAGAAGTGCAGAACAAATCAGTATGTTTATGCAAACACACACACACACACACACACACACACAAACAGAACATGACTGCTATGATTTTATTAAGATTCAGTTCTCCTTAGTTTGAAGTTCAGCCCCACACTGAGGATATTTCTCTTAGAATTATGGACCTACAGGGCCAGAGTCCTTTTATACAAGAAAAATGTTCAAAATAAGCCTGACAATAATAAATAATTAACCATCAATATCTTATTTTTGTTTGGTAGGTAAATATTGTTTGAATATGATGGAATTTGCTCTGCTCAATTGTAATTAATTTTTCTGTTGACTCTCCAGGCTTCTTCACAATGAGAGCTTCAAAACGGAAAGGCACTTGCATGCCAGCATATTTGCCCAGCTGTGTGGTAATTGTCTTAAATGTGAACTGATGGAAGAAAAACAAACAATGAGAGACTTTGTCCTAAACCCCAGACACTGACAATGAAACCATCCAAAGCAAAAATGACACTGAGAGTGAAAATAAAACCTAGCCCAACCTGAATGAGTGTTCTGTTTGTTTTTGAAATGAGATATTCTATCTCAAAAACTGTTGAGGCTTACTCTGGTGTCTCCAGGTTAAGGCTTGAAATAAAATTTACAGAGAATTTCAAATGATTATTTAAAGAAATTTAACTTCTTCTATGGTCTAAATTGCTTTAATATTTACTATTTTTAATTTTTATTCTTTAGGTGAATAAATTTATACGTAATAAAAATGACTACATAATTTATATTAAATATGGAAATAAAGTAGCTGAGGTTTTTTAAGGTATACATTCTCAAAAGGTGATATGGTTTGGCTGTGTCCTAACCCAAATTGCATCTTGAATTGTAGCTCCCATAATCCCCATGTGTCATGGGAAGGACCTGGTGGTAGGTAATTGAATAATGAGGGTGTATTCTTTCCATGCTGTTCTCGTGATACTGAATAAGTCTCATGAGATCTGATGGTTTTATAAAGGGCAATTTCCCTCCACATGCTCTCTTGCCTGCCATCCATGTAAGACATGGCTTTGTTCCTCCTTTGCCTTCTTCTGTGATTGTGAGGCCTCCCCAGCCATGTGGAACTGTGATTCCATTAAACCTCTTTTCCTTTATAAATTATACAGGCTCAGGTATTTCTTCAAAGTAGTATGAAAATGGAGTAATACAAAAGCTGTGCTTAGGTCACAAAACTCAAATGACTGTTCATTTGATATCTCCAAGACTCACTTTAAGTGTTAATGCAGAGGTTTCAACCCTAGCTGTGTATTAGAATTGACTTGGAGGTTAAAAACAAAACACACACACAAAAGAAAACAACCAGGGCTGTCTGTACCCCTAACAACTCTGATTTAATAGCTCTGCCATAGGGCCTAGGCATTGACCTTTTTAAGTACCCTCCCTCCACCCTTGATAATGGGTAGCATGGATGTAGAGTCACTGCTAAAGAGGAGAATCTTTTCCTAAGTTCATCCACATCTCAGCTGCTCTCCATATTGCTCTAAACTCCTGTGCTTCTGCTTATTTAGTTGCTGGTTGTTGTTTTAAATTTCAGAATTACCACTTCTAATTGCCATTGCCAAGCTTCCCTTAGCAGAATGGTGATATACAGAAAGACCATTTTCTGTTTTTTTTTTAAATCCCTCAAAACAAAGTGAGATTATTTGGAGTATCTAAAATGAATTACACTGTCAAATGAAAAAGGCAGGGTCTGTTTCCAGATGAAAGAGACTGTATAAACTACTCAGACAGAATAGCTTTCTGGGCAAAGTCCAGTTCTAAACATTGCTTTCATGTGGTGACTCTATGCCCTTTCTGTACCAGAGACACAGCACTTTCCACATTTCTGGAGCATGAACATCTGTTCCCCCTTTGAAATTTCAATCTTTGTAATTAGTTTGCTCCTAGGATTTTGCAGGGGTTTGCATCCTCCTTTCTCTCCTTAGGCATTCCAGAGGATACAATATTCTGCAGAGACATACTGCCTGTTACCTAAATAACTCCTGAATATGACCATACATGAATACGGTAGTTATAAATAATATTGGTTGAGAGTAACAGAGACCTGAAATGTAGGTACTTAAATAGTCTTATTGTGTATTTCTTTCACTCATAAGTATATGGATAAATGCAATCCTGAAATGAAGTGATAGCTGTAAATTTTCCGGGGCCAAAAGAGCTTCTAGCTTTCTATACTCCATTACTAGGGTATAGCCTTCAGTGCATGATCCATTACAAAGTTCCAGTTATATCCAGCAAGATAAAAGAAAAGAACATTTTCTGAAATCTGCCTGGTAGCACTTCCTATATCTAATTTTCATGAATTTGATCAGATGACAACATCTATAGAAAGGCAAACTAGAAATATAGTCTTTATTCCAGGTAATGAGGTGTTCAGCAAAAATAAAATGGGAGTGTTTTGAGGAGGAGAACAGGTGCTGGAGGTCAGTAGGTAAGGGTCTTTGCACCAGAGGATTCAGTATAACAATATAAAGTAGGATTTGGAACTAAGGTAAGCAAAAGTGTAGAGTAGGTTTTGGTGCTGTAAAATCAGTCACCACAATGGGGTGAAAATATATGTGGTGGCTGCAGTGGTACACTGCTTGTGCTCCTTTCGGGACCCAGAGACACTTACACATTTCCCCAGCTGGTAGGAGCATTGGCTATAGATAGCTTGCAACTAAGTCCTTGGGACTTTTCTTTGGCTAAAAGGAGTTGCCTCACTGACAGTTATGTCCCATGCCCTATAGGGCAGCCAAAATCTGATAATTGTTCAATGCAGAGGGACAAAGACCTGCCAGCTTGCTTTAATCCTGGACAACTCTGAAGCACTCTCTCAACTCCTGAGCTCCTGAGAAGGCCAAGGCTGTGGTTGCATCTCCATCTCAGTTCAGATTCTCCCTCTACATAATCCTGATTTCCATGCTTCTTTACAGGTATTTTCCTCAAAAGCACCCATAAATATACCTTGTACATGCAGAACTCTTTCACAGAGACTGTTCTCCCACAAACCACACCAAGGAGAGTTGATAGCAGAAGTTGTCTTAAGATACACACCTTTGAAAGGAATTGGAGCTGGATCATCAGCAGTTAGCAATGATCTCCTCATTGCTAACAAGGTAGAAAATTACTAGCCCCTAAGTATGCTACAGTGCCACAATTGTTAAAGCTTTCATCTGTGTAGAACTAGGATAGAATACCTATAGAAAGGAATGCAATGGTGCCTGCAATATATCACACTTTTAGGAAGTTTGGGAAAAATAGAAATTATGAGGATTATGAGATTATTATTGACATTCATTAAGTATTATCAGTGTGCTAGCGACAGACAATAAAAAGCTGAGGGCAACTGCTGGCAGATTTAAAGAGACATTTGAAAATAAGAGGTTCTCATTAGCTGCATGTGAAAAGTTTTTCTATCTCTTGGAAAGGGAGAACAGAAAATCTGAGAACTAGGCTCAGAAATTAAATATCTAAGAGTAAAGGAAACCCAAGGACACTTGAATTTTCAACTGTATCAAGTCTTCTACCCCAAAGCCTGGCCCCTGATAGGCTGAGTCTTGGAATGGAGATACCTAGATAGATGGACTCAAGAATTTTGTAATCCCAGATATCTCAGATCTCTGGACCAGTAGAAATGTCTCAGTACTCTCTGCTAAAGGCCAGTGCCCTCCCTGGCTTGAAGACAATGCCGATGCTTCCTTAGCTTTCTGTTCTCTTTCCTTGTGATATAGACCCCTCCTATCCTTACTTCCTCTCTTAGGGACAAAACCAATAACTGGTGTCCAATTACAACATAACCTGGAGGAGAAGTATTGGTCATCCAAGGAAGGAAGTGAAATACATGCCAAATTTGCTAAATGTCCTAGAAAACATATATGACAAGAGCCAGGAAGAAAGAATGGGGCTGGATTATGAAAGTTCCATATTGAGGGATGCAAAGCATAAAGTTGGATAGGAAAGAGAGATTGTTCAAATGAGCAGTGCCTCCTGATACAAGAATTAATAACTTTAGTTTCAAGGGAGATTGGAAAATGGTGCTAGCATGCTACTAAGGATGGCTCTTGGAAGCTTGACAAAGGGTGTGGTCCAAATAAAGTAAAGTAGAAATGCTGTATTGATAAGTCAGATAGGGAAGAAGAGAATAAAGGCTCAGAGAAGTATTCAGCCTGGAGTGGATACATTATTAAGGCTGGAAAACTCATCATTGGTCTCTAGTCTCTTGAAGGACCTAAAGGACACTTCATTTACCAAAGTGATAAGAAGTACACTGGTGATCAGGGTACTGGCATTGTTGAGACAACTCTCTGCTCTAGAATAGGGTTGCTTGTGGGAGATGCTGTTGCAGAACGGGCTCCCTGATAGCAGTGGGAGTGAAAGGCTCTAGAATTAATAGAGACCATATTGTGGTGCTTAATCATTACTGGCAAGGCAGTCTGTAATGGATGGCATAGTGATATTGGGAGGGCAAGCTGATTGATTTGTGGAAAGCTTTGGAGATAATTAATAGAGTGTGGTGTTCTTAGAGCAACATAAATTGGGCAGTCAACAAGGGTATCAGATGATCAACACTGAGAGCAGCCACTCTAATAGGAATCCACAATATCTTTTCCCGTTTCTTGACCTGATACAGTTTTGTAAATCAGAAACTTCTGTCTGAAGGAGAGGCAGAGTCCCATTGAGAAAGGACCTGAAAATACCACAACAAGGTTATGGAGAAATAACCCCTCTAGACCTTCTGAAAAAGGATCTATGACCATTTATGCAGGTAACCACAATAGGGGTCAAAATTAATGTTTGCAGGATTTAAGTTGGCAATAATACTGGGGATTTGAGGCATCATGATGACCTACCTCTCACCCCTACCATTTGAATGGGGGTAGTTGGGACACAGGTAATAAATCAAGTCCTGACCATGCCTGGCTGTCAGTGAGTGTTCTGTATCTCTGAATGTATATACAGGTCATTTTGCTGGTCTTCACCTGTATAACTCAGTGGAAATAATTGGTAGTTGAAAGAAATCCCCAAAATACTTCACTAGCCTATATGACCTGTCATAGTGTGTTGGGCCAAGAAGAAACTTCTGAAACTGTTCCTCTCCTGGGAAAGATAGTACAAAAGCAGTATCAACTTCTAGAGAATATAGAAGAGATTAGCTCTGTTCTAAATTATCTAAGGGATTCAGGGGTTTGGTCCTCATTATATCCCCATTTATTTCAAAATCTAGCTTCTACAAAGAAGATGGATCCTGGCAGATGACAGTGGAATATCACAAACCCGACCAAGTAGTAACCTTAATTGTAGCTGCTCTGCCAATTATGGTGTCTTTGTGAGAGCAGCTTAACTCAGTCTCAGGCATACATCCATGATCAGGTGAAAGCATTTCTATTTGTATCCCTTTTAAGAGAAAAGATCAAAACCAGTTCTCATTTATGTGGGACAAACATAAGAACACATTTAACATTGTGCTCCAAGGCTATGCTAATTCTTCCGCCTTCTGCCTCAGTAAAATCAGAAGGCGCCTGGACCATCTGGACATATCACAGAAGATAAAATTGGCCCACTATTTTGATGACATTAACTTAATTAAACCAGATGAGCAAGACATGGCAAATATATTGGAGGCCTTCATAAGACACATATATTCCAGAACAGAGTTATAAAACCTGCAAACTTTCAAGGCCCTAAAATTTTTAGAATGGTCTGGGCCATGTCAGGAATACCTCTCCAAAATGAAGAACAGAACA
Organism: Gorilla gorilla gorilla; assembly: GCF_029281585.2. Taxonomy (NCBI): domain Eukaryota; kingdom Metazoa; phylum Chordata; class Mammalia; order Primates; family Hominidae; genus Gorilla; species Gorilla gorilla. The sequence goes on along the minus strand of NC_086017.1, from coordinate 187,239,817 downwards.
CTTGGGCTGTTACCACTTTTGGCTAGTATTCATAAGGCTACTGTGAACATTACTGTATCTGTTTGAGTCCCTGCTTTCAGTTCTTTTGAGTACATACCCAGAAGTGGAATTACTAATACAGCCAAACTTTCACTTTTATTTTGCTTTTCAAAGTAGTCACATTTCATGGTTTTAAAAGTCAAACAGTTCTATACTGTTTTTAATGAAGAACAGCAGTTACCTGTCCTACCTCTCTTTGCCCCAATTCCTTCCCCAGTGTCATCCACTTTAAACTCTTCAGCTGTTTGTTTTATTTACCATATTTATAAATTTCATTCTGATTTGCTGATTTTTTTACATTGGAGATTATACTTATTTCTCACTATAGAAGATAAAGACTTAACTCCTATATACCATAATGGTAAAGTGTTTGAAAACATAGCTACAGTAAGTTCTCCCATCCCTCAACAAAGTTATTTAAAGAAAAGAGAAAAAGCTAAAACATTTGAGAAATTTAATGCCAATAAAGTAAAATTTGCAAAATGAGAAAACGAATCAAAGAGAACTTAAGTAGAGAAGAGAGGCAAAAAAAAAAAATTCTACACACATATATTTAGACTCTAAAAAAACTAAAAATATCCAAAGAGAATTAATATCGAACATGATAATTTAAGACTATAATTCCCAATGTTGTGAAGTAAAAGAGGACACATTTTACTAGAACTAGCCAAAAGCAAGCTGAATAAGCTATGTTTAAATCAGAGAAAGTGGCCATCAAAGCAGAGAATATTAAAGGAAATATGACCATTTCATCATAACAATTAGGTCAACTTTCTTAGAAGACTTACAAATCTCAAACATGTATACACTGAACAAGAGTGCTTCAAGGTATACATGGCAAAACAGAACAGAATAGAGGGAAAAGTTCGCAATTATATTTGAAGACTTTACTACAACTATCCCAATAATGGATAGAAAAAAAATTGATAATAATAGAGAAAACTTGAACACCATCAATCAAATTGGCCTTATCAACACTTTTAGAACACTCTCCTTAACAAAAAGAGAATATACATTGTTTTTCAGTGTACATAAAATATTTTTAAAAATACCATAACCTGAGTGAAATGACAAATCACCTTAAATCACTTTAAAATGATCACTTTAATCACTTTAAAATAATATAACTCATACTAAGCATGTTCTTGAATCATAACTAATTCAAACTAGAAAGCATTAACATAAAGGTATTTAGAAATTTTATAAATATGTGGAAGTTTTGCAATATAGTTCTAAATAAATAATTAGTCAAAGAGAAAATCTCAAGAAAAATTTTGAAAATAAGTATCAAAATTTATAGCATTGAATTTTATATTAGAAAATAAAAAGGAATTAAAGTAGAAATCTAAGCTTTGGCATTAAGAAACAAACATGAAAAATAAACAAAACCCAAATAAACAGAAGTAATGAAATAATATAAGAGTATGAAACAATAAAATTCAATGCACACACACACACAAAATCAGAAAATCAATAAAATGAAAACCTAGTTTTTGGGAAATGTCAATAAAAATGACAAGCCTTTCAGCAGACTGACCAAGAAAATAAAGAAAATATGAATTTTTCAATACTGGGAACAACATTAAAGCTTCATAGACAGTAAAAAAAAAATAACAAAAATTGAATTAAAAAATTACAAAAAATACTATGCCTCCAAATTCAACAACTCAGAAGATATGCAATTCTTTGAAGGACACAAACTAACCAAGCGTATTTTAATCTAATAGATTAACATAAATAAAGATTTATCTATTAAAGAAATTGGATTCATAGGTAAAAAACCTTCCAACAAAGACAACTTCAGGCCCAAATCATTTTAATAGTAAATTCTAATAAATATTTCAGGAAGAAATAATACTAAGTCTGTACAAACTCTTCACAAAATGAAACAAGATCAGCACCACTCAATGCATACTATGAAGCTAGCCATACCCTAATACCAAAACCAAGTGAAAAGAAAAATGTTACAACTAACAAAGTTATAACAAAATAAGTTACAAGTAACAAGAAAAAAAACCTTACCAATAACAAAAACTACAAACTCAAATTCCTCATAAAAATAGTATTATAAGTAACAGGAAACAACAGAAACAAGAAAAACATTACAAGTAACAAAAACTATAAACCACAATTCCTCATAAACATAGACATAGTAAACAAAATATGTAAGATATATTAGTAAATCGTATCTTTAGAAAGGATAATATACTATAATCAAGTGTGGTTTATACCAGGAACGCAAGACTGGTTTAACATTTAAAGCCCAATCACCATAATTCACCACAGTAACAGATGAATAAAAGGAAAATCACTAAGAAGAAAAGGAAAATTATTTAACTTGACAAATTTAATTTACAGAAACTTACATGTGGCCATATATTTTTCATCTAAGATCAGAAACTAGACAAAGATTTCCTCTCTCAACACTCATATAGAAAATCATAATGGAAGTCCTAGTCAGTGCAATAAAGTCAATTGGTTTTTTTGTTTTTTTTTTTTTAAAGGCATTCAGATTGGAAGGGAAAAAAAAAAAATCTATCTTCAGTCAGAGAAAACATGATTGTCTATACAGATGCTCCAGAGACTACATAAAACTTCCAACACCAACAAATAAATTTAACAAGATCACAAAATAAAAGGTAAATATTCAAAAGTCAATTTTATTTATATACATCAGTTATGACATGTTGAGATTCAAAATTTTTAAAGTAGCACTTCCAATACCACCAAAAATATCAAATACTTTCAAAAACTGCAAAACATTGATAAAATAAGTTCAAGAGAAGGGGCTTTAATTGTTTTAATGGAGAGGTAAACTATGTTCATGGTATGTACGAATTAATACTGTTAAGATGTAATTTTCTTCTAAAATTGATCTATAGATAAGACACCATCTTAGTGAAAATCCCAGCAGATATTTTTTTGATGCATCAGCAAGCTGATTCTAATGTTTAAATAGAAATGCAAAGGAGTTAGAATAACTCAAACAATTTGTAAAAATAAGAACCATGTTGCAGACTCACACTACTTGATTCTAAGATGTATCCAAAACTACGGTAATGAGACACTGTGTTGTTGGTGAGAGGAACATATAGACATATATCAATGAAACAAAAAAGAGTTCAGAGACAACTGACTTGACAAAGCTGCAAAAGTAATTCAAAGATAAAAAGATAGTCTTTTATACAAATGACACCAAAACAATTGGTCCTATAAATGCAAAACAGAAAGTAAACCTCAATAGATAGTTTATATTTTATTCAAAAATTAACTGGAAATGGACATCAACCTAAAGGTAAAATGTAAAATTATAAAATTTCAAGAATAAATCACATGCACAATAGTTTCACAAATCACATTTTCGTGCTTTTCCTTCCAAAGTGTTCCAATGTGTTCACCATGTCTTTTAGTTTGTGTGTTTCCTGAGGATACGGAAACTTATTATATACATCTCTCTTCTTCCATTGTCCTGTCTCATATAATACACTGATACTCAACACGTATTTTATACTTGGTAGATTAATTTTCTTCATACTATGAATCTCATAAAAATATTCCACACTTATTTTTACAGATGTAAATTTTCTTTCAATTTAGGAATATTATGAAGTGTAAAGAAGAAGAGGTTAGCTGTTACATTAGTGACCATTTAGCAAGAGAGTCAAAGGTAAGAAGTTAGGCATTAGTGAAGTATAATTTTAGCTCACAGTGTGAGTGTTAATTAAATGTTACTGCTAATATTACAGCTATAACAGTATAATCACTTGTGAAGTATAGAAACAAAGTGATTATAGAAGTAAAATTAGTGAATTAAAACAGGCAGTTAGTGAAGGATCCTGTTAACACACCATTATATTTTTAAAGAACTGAAATTGAATGTATGAAATTAAGAATGCAAAACCATTTACAATAGCCACAAAAAGAATAGAATACCTAGGAGTACAGCTAACCAGGGAGGTGAAGCATCTCTACAGTAAGAATTACAAAACACTGCTGAGAGAAATCAGAGATAACACAAACAAATGGAAACGCATTCCACGCTCATGGATTGGAAGACATATTATTAAAATGGCCATGCTGCCCAAAACAATTTATACATTCAATACTATTACTATCAAGTTATCAATGTCATTTTTTCATAGAATTAGAAAAAAAACTATTCTAAAATACATATAAAACCAAAAAGAGTCTGCATAGCCGGAGCAATTCTAAGCAAAAAGAACAAAGCCAGAGTCATCACATTACCCTATGTCAAACTATACTGCAAGGCTACGGTAACCAAACAGCATGGTACTGGTACAAAAACAGACACATAGACCAATGGAACAGGTTCGAGAACCCAGAAATAAAGTCACACAAACACAACTATCTGATGCTTGACAGTCAACAATGTCAAGCAATGGGGAAAGACCTCCCTATTCAACAAATAGTGCTGGGGTAACTGGCTGGTCAGCCATGCAGAATATTGAAACTGGACCCCTTCTTTTTCACAATACACAAATTTCAACTCAACATGGATTGAAGGCTTAAATGTAAGACCTAAAACAATAAAAACTCTAGAAGAAAACCTAGGAAATATTCTGGAAATTGGTCTTGAAAATGAATTAATGACTACATCTTCAATAGCAATTTCAACAAAAACAAAAATAGACAAGTAGGACCTAATTAAACTATGGAGCTTCTGTACAGCAAAAGAAACTATCAACAGAGTAAATAGACAGTCTACAGAATGAGAGAAAATGTTTGCAAAGTACGCATCTAACAAAGATCTAATATCCAGAATCTGTAAGAAACTTAAACAAGTCAACAAGCAAAAAACAAACTCCATTAAAAAAAAATGAGGAAAGGTCATGAACAGACACATCTCGAAAGAAGGCATCCGCCCAGCCAACAAACATGAAAAAATGTTCATTATCACTGATGATTAGAACAGTGCAAATCAAAACCACAATGAGATAGCATCTCACACCACTCAGAATGGCTATTATTAAAAAGTGAAAAAAAACAACAACAACAGGAGAGCTTGGTGAGGTTGTGGAGAAAGAGAAATGATGACAAACTGATGGTAGAAATGTAAATTAATTCAGCCACTGTGAAAAACAGTTTGGAGATATCTTAAATAACTTAATACAGAACTACCATTCAACCCAGTAATTTCGTTAGTAGGTATAGACTTAAAGGAAAATAAATCTTTCTACCAAAAAACACAAGCACTTGTGTATTCATCGCAACACTATTTACAATAGCAAAGATATGAAATCAACCTAGTTGCTCATCAACAGTGGACTGGATAAAGAAAATGTGGTACATATACAACATGAAATACTATGCGGCCATAAAAATGAATGAGATAATGTCCTTTGTGGCAACATGAATGGGGCTGGAGGTCATTATCCAAAGTGAATTAAGACAAGAACAAAAAATCAAACACCACATGTTCTTACTTATAAGTGGGAGTTAAACATCAAATGCACATGGACACAAAGTGGGGAAGAGTAGACATTGGTGCCTACTTGGGGGTGGAGGGTGTGAAGGTGTTGAGGATCAAAACACTACCTATAGGGAATTGTGCTTACTACCCGGGTGATGAAATCATTTTTACACCAGACCCCAGTGACATGCAGTTTACCATATAACAAACCTGCCCATGTATCCCCAAAACCTAAAATGTAAGTTGAAAAAAATAAATAAATAAATGTAGTGAGTCCAAGACAATGGAGCAAAAAATTCTTGATATTCAAGTTAACTGATATGAACTTTATAATCAAAGAGAGCTTTGAGGACAAAAGAAGAATATAATATTCAATATTGTATGTATTTGCCTTCTTAAAGACAATTACTAATCATACATATTTTTAAAAATATTCCAAGACTAGATGATTTTGCAATTTTTGAGTCAAGGTTATTTTTTAAGTATTTTAAGTTGTTGTTGATCTCCTTCGGATGGAATGGGCTTAATGTGCAGAATGTGGCTTCCATTTCTATCAATCTTACATGTTTGATGAAATTTAAGGAGATACTGTACAATTTGAAATAATGAACACCTCCCTAAAGTAGAAAGTAAGGTAGATCTAGAGAATTTTACCAACAGGTAAGAATTAGATGATAAAACCCAGAAAAATGTATTTGTTTTACTAACTGAAAGTGAAAATATGATAATTCTGTAAATTATTTCTGATTTCTATTTTGTCCACTTTTTCACTGTGCATAAAAATATTTCCAGTGTCTTAATATTTCAGGTAGCTGTCAGAGTTAGGCATATCTTAGGTATGTGGGAGCAATATTTATGTTCACACTTGAAATTTGCTTGCCCTAACCTATTTGGAAATTCAATAGCCTCTCTTAAAAGTACAAGGATGTCAATGTAAAAGCTCATTATTATTTGATGCCAAGATTAAGATCCCCTATTATATTAGTCCATTCTCATGCTGCTATAAGGACATACAAGAGACAGGATAATTTATTTAAAAAATTAAAAGAGGTTTAATTGACTCACAGTTCAGCATGGACGGGGTGGCCTCAGGAAACTTACAATCATGGTGGAAGGGACGCAAACATGTCCTTCTTCACAAAGCAGCAGGAAGGAGAAGAATGAGAACCCAGTAAAGGGGGAAACCCCTTATAAAAGAGTCAGAGCTCATGAGAACGTATGAGAATTATCAGGGGGCAAACTGCCCCCATGATTCAATTATCTCCCACCAGGTCCCTCCCATGACACATGGATTATGGGAACTAAAATTCAAGATGAGAGTTGGGTGGAGACACGGCCAAACCATATTACCTGTACTTAAAAGTAAGACAGAATAACACCAATGATGAGGAATAACATCAATGATGAGCACTTCTCTTAGTGACATGTAGGATGTTAAAACCCACAAAATATTCCATCACTTTCTCTCCTTTGTTCATTCTTTCTGTTTCATGCCCTTTCTTGCATCATTCTAAAATGAATTTGAGAAAGCTATACAAATAACTGTAATACAAAATTATCATGATAAACAGTTGATGGAATGCAATAGAAGGAAAAGTAAAATAGATTTACTAATAAGAGATGGCGTAGGACTAACACACTTTAATGTGTGTCACAATAACCACAAATACTAGCAAGACATCTTTTTCATCAGTGTCTGTAGGGTGTGCACATCTTCCACATATTCACTCAAAGTGAAGCTGACTGATGTGTTTGTAGGAATGATATAGTAATATCATTCAATTCGCTCAGAGAAGAATAAAGGTATATGTAGAGAAGGGAGAAGGTAGGGGGAAAATCTTATAATTTTCAGTGGTTCAGACTGTCATAATTTTTTAAGAAATAAAATATTTATATCATTTTCAGGACAGTCATTTGAAATGTTCTGAGGATTACAGAAGCCTATAAGCATTTGAAACATTTTTTGGGGAAACATCTCTTAAGATGTTGTATAAACTACACAGAAATATATCTATGCATTTGCAGTCAATTGATTTTCAACAAAAGGTACCAAGAAAACACATTAGAGACAGGACAGCCTATTCAATGAATGGTGCTAGGAAAACTGGATATCTCATGTTTATTGTGTCCCTATTCACAATAGCCAAGATATGAAATCAACCTAAGTGCTCATCAATAAATGAATGGATAAAGAAGATGTACATTTACACAATTGATTATTACTCAGCCATAAGGAAGTATTAAATCCTGTCATTTGCAACAATTTGGATGGAACTAGAGGACATTATGTTAAGTGAAATAAGCCAGGCACAGTAAGAAAAATATTACATGTTCTCACTTTTATGTGAGAGCTAAGAAACTGATTTCATAAACATAGAGAGTAGAATGATAGTTACCAAACGATTGGAAGGATAGTGGGGGGGGGGGGGGGAAGAGAAGTTTACTAGTGGGTATAAAAGTACAGTTACACAGAAGTAATAAGATCCAGTACTCAGTAGCACAATATGGTAACCACAGTAACAATAATTTATTGTGTATTTCAAAATTACTAGAAAAGTGGAATTCTAATCTTGCTAATACAAAGAAATAATAAATATTTTAGGTAATGGATATACCGATTCCCCTGATTTAACCATCACATATTGTATGCTGGTATCAAAATATCACATGTACTCTACAAATATGTGCAACCATTATGTATCTATAAAAATAAAAAATAAAATCTTAAGAGATATGAGATAAATTAAATTTAGAAATCAGTTTTAGAAGTTGGAATTCTATAAAGATCACAAATCGAACAAATACTTTGAGTCTGATCCCATCTCTAGATTACGAGCCCCTAAAGGGCAGGCATGTTATCTAATTAATGTCATGATTCCTAATCGTCCTTAGCACCATGTTTTACACACTAATTTTCAGAAAAATATTGGTTTAATTAAAGGGAAACAAGCTTTTTGTTTAGTTTAGTTTATACTTTCACAAATGCAAACTGAATACTACATATTCATATTTAAAAGTTCTTTGATTTTTCTTGAAGAAAGAAGTGCTTTTTGCAGCCTAGCTATGGGGTCAAGAGGAGAAAAATAAAAAAAAAAAGAACTTCAACAATTAATTATACATATGTGTGTGTGTGTTTGTGCCTATGTAAATGTTAAATATTTTTGTTTTATTGTACCTATGATAGCAGATAGTGCTGCTTACCTCCCCAATATTCATTCTCCCCATCTTCTAAAAGGAACTAAATATTAAATTCTTTGAGAGTCACAAGTTGTCCAGAAAAACTACATCCCCAGAATGCCTTGCAAATTCTAGTCACGATGCCAAATAATTCTACAAACAAGATGAAAACTTAAGTATTATGGATGAACTAATGATAGTTCAAAAAAAAAAAAAAAGGGGGAGTCAGCCACCATACGTCTTCTGTCCTTCCCCTGCTTCTTGCCTTCTGGTGAACTTGCAGCCATGTTGCATGTTTGAAGACAGAAGCCTCACACTAAGTATGGGAAATATCCTGGGTCCCTGACACAGAACTAGATCCGCAATTGCAGACCAGGTTTGTTTACCTCTGGACTTCTTTTGTGCAAAAGAGCTCCAAAAATATTTGAATAAGGGAATACAATAGCTTGATTATAACTCACTGCTGATTACATCTTGTGTGTTGTATTAGTCACTTGCCCAGAAGAGAATTAGCAGTATATAAATATATAAAAATATACAATAAATAGTTTAACAGGGGAAGGAAAAATAATAGTGTGGGGAAAAATGGATACTCACATGAGGTTAGTTCAGTGAGAAAAAAAATGCTAAGTTCTATAGACTTTGCTAGAAGAGGCTTACAATTGTAAGTTTGAGTTTTATAGGAGTCAGTACTCAAGTAGAAACATGATCATAGTCTTGTGATCAAAGGAAATCAATTAAAGCCTACCTCTCTCTGATATTCTGGTTCTAGAATGGAATGGGTTAAAAGGAGACTAATGACACAGAAGAATATGTTATGGAGATAGGTAGTAGTGTGTTTGGATAAGAAAATGAAATTATTCTCAGCAAAAGAGTAACTATAATGGTGATATTCAGTTTAGGATCACACACTTTATACTATACGGTGTCAGGGAAGTGAAAACTATTCTGAAGTTACTTAGTAGTGTATGAAATCTCATCCCGCACCCAAACAATAGAGTCTAGGTTAAGGCTTTGTTGTAAACTTACTTCTAAAAGTACTTAAGTCATCATGATATCCACTTACATATTAGGGTGAGGGAACAACTTTACCTAGAAACTTATGGACTCTTCTCTACACATATGACTTTGATAATACCAAGTAAGTTTTTGTCATGAATAGTTTTCAGACTTTTGAGGAATAATAAACCAACAAAACTAGTTGGGCTTTTACTACAGGGCAGGAGGACTCTGTGAGTAATGCTTATTCTATTTTTGGAAAATTTGATAACAAAGACCAGATAAAATTCAAGTCAGAGACTTAAGAGTAAATAAGAATGTATCTCTTCTCTCTGGAACCTTCTCGCCTTGAAAACAAATGCCAGGGCAGACCTGAATCTAGAGACACTTTGCTGTATACACCATGTGGCTTACGATTAGGATATGTGTAGAGTTGGGCTTACCAAAGACGGAGAATAAACATTTCTCATTTTCAATGCTATTTTATCAATCTTTGAAAATAAATAGATCAATGACAAATAGGATCTATTTCCTAGAACTTGAATGCTAAGAAGAGTATATTTCCACTAGAAAAAAAAAATCCTTTGGTAGATCAAGTTGAGCATTAGCTATTGCTATTGCTATTCCTCTAAGATTTCTTTCAGGAAGACCTAGTTTTGTGATCAATACAATTGCTTCAAAACTTTTAATTATTTATCTTTTGGTCACGTGTCTAGACCCAGCAGTTTTTGTCTCTCCTTAGTGGGCCATAACTCCTTCCCTTGCCCCTTCCTTTTCTGTTCTCTCCTTTCCTTTTCTTTCTTTTCTTTTTCTTCCTTTTCCTTTCTATTTTTTTGTTTTTATTTCCAGACAATGCTTGATAATTTCCTAAGGTTTACAAACAATGATGGTTTATTATTCTAATTCTCCTGTACCCCCTGTTCTCTCATAGGCAAAAAACACATGAGCAAGTGATTCCTCTTAACAATCATTTTGTTGACTAGAAAGGCTATTATTGTCAGAAGAGTTGCCAGCAAATGAAGTAAGGTAGAAAAACATATATGAAGGAAAATTTGGGTGACCCCTTTACCAGAAATTTCATATATAGATAGAATTCTAGGTTTCTGGAAAAAGTTAAAAATCACTGTTGTTCCTGCATTTCAAAGTCCCACCTTACTCATAGACGTCTATGGTTAAGAAAGATACTTGTTCCTTTTTTTTCCCCTAGTTTTACTCGTTTTTACAATTTAGTATGATACATTGAATTAATTAAACTTATTTCAGTTCCAGCAGCTAATCCAAATGAGAGAAACCTTCATGAAAAAAATATGTAAAGCAATTTGTATTTGACATAGCCTCTTCTTTCTGAATTCACATTTGAGTGATAACTAAGACAAGATCACTTGTGTTTTTCTCTCCTTCTTAATGAGTGCTCTACACTATTTGTAGTACAAAGGATTGCACTGTTATCCAATTAGGAAAGTATAGAGGATGCAAGGCTTATCATTATTCTGCACATAATTGAGTCATGCCATCATCAGTGTTTTATTTTCCTCAGAGATGCTTATTATCATGCATAGCTTTTGCTTTTTGGCAGAACTGAGGATGTCCTTTGGGGGTTGAACCTCAGAGTAACTTGACATCCTCATTAACCTTTATGGCAACTAAGGTATTGAGCATCCTCAGACTGAAGAGTAGTCTCAAAATTTTTATTATTCCATTTCCCCTCAATTCATTGCATACAATCTCATATTGCTGCAGATCAGAAAAAAATGAGAAGAAACCAAAATACGTCATTCAGATTTTTGAATATATGTTTAGTGTATGTCTAAACAGAAATGGCAAATGCTTTTTTTCTTCTCCTAAATGAAGAGGCAGACAGCCTATGAAAACATACCTTTAGTACTTCACATAACCACTTAGTTTTGTTATTTCAGAGAACTTGAAGCCTGAAACATATTTTAATGGTTGCTAAGATTACCCATCTTATTTTATAAATGAGGTTCTGAAGGCTTAGAGAGAGTAAAAGACTCACCAAAGTTGGCAGATGAAAATTAAAGCCACAAGGTTTTGTTTTTTTTTTAAGCCAACCGTGTTTGACGCATGTTAAAGGATGTTTAAGTGTTTAAAATGTGAGACTATAATATAGGTTAAAGAGAATGATCAAAATTTCATTTATTTCAATATTATTCTCCAGATTACTGTAATTCATCTTAAAAGATGTACATATTAAAATATGTACATTTGAACGTGACGTTTCTCTTTTAAAATGCTTTTCTAGCTCTTCTTCACCTACATTAGTGTTTCACAAATTTGGATGATCATCAGAATCCTCTAGCACCCACTACGTCATGCTCCTTATTCAGCAAAAAAGCACTTAATGTACTGTACTCCTTTTTTTTTTTTTAAGATTATATGTTTGTTCTCCCAGTGGTTCTTGAAAACCTTGACAACCATCTCTTACATATTATTAAATTTCCTAAAACACATAATTGTGTTTTTCACATGGTAAACTGCTCACTGAACATGTTGTTTTTGTTGTTGTTGTTGTTGTTGTTGTTGTTGAGACAGAGTGTCGCCCAGGCTGGAGTGGATGGCTCGATCTCGGCTCACTGCAACCTCCGCCTCCCAGGTTCAAGGAATTCTCCTGCTTCAGCCTCCCGAGTACCTGGGACTATAGGCGCCCGCCACCACGCCCGGCTAATTTTTGCATATTTAGTAGAGACGGGGTTTCACCATATTGGTCAGGTTGATCCGGAACTCCTGACCTCAGGCGATCCACCCGCCTTGGCCTCCCAAAGTGCTTGGATTACAGGCGTGAGCCACCACACCCGGACTGAACATGTATTTTTATTGCAAGACCATCGTGGATACCATTTTCTTCTTCCAGAATTGTGTGTTAAAAATCTCTGATTATTTTTTTTTCCTACCAAAATATATCATACTTCCTTTGGGCTGGAAATGTGCTCTTACAAGTCTCTTTTTCTGAGATATCCTCTATTGCTTACCCACCTACCAGAGAGTGTGGAGGGGGATGCCATTCATTAGGACCAAAAGGGGACTTGGAGTCTGTGGTAGGGAATTGGGAAATGGCCGTGGCTTTCAGGGATAAAGGTAGCCTTGAAATGAAGCATTTGATGAACTGTTAGACTTAGGAAAAATCTTTGTAAGATCTCTTCACTACGCAAAGTGTTTAAAATGTATTTTATAATTGTAGAATAGACAAATGTGCATGGATGGGCTGGGCATGATGGCTCACGTCTGTAATCCCAGTACTTTGGGGGGTCAAGGAGGGTGGATCACCCGAGGTTAGGAGCTTGAGACCAGCCTGGTCAAAATGATGAAACCTTGTCTCTACTAAAAATAGAAAAATTAGTTAGGCATGGTGGTGCGCATCTGTAATCCCAGCTACTGGGGAGGCTGAGGGAGGAGAATCACTTGAACCTGGGAAGCAGAGGTTGCAGTGAGCCAAGATCATGCCACTGCCCCTCAGCCTGGGCAAAAGAGTGAGACTTCGTCTCAAAAAAAAAAAAAAAAAAAGAAAGAAAAAGAAAAAAAAGTTTGCATATATGTATCTACATCCATCTCTTCATCACACCCATGGAACTTGAAGATCTGGGTGTTACAGTTTCAGAGCAGGGTTACATTTACAAAAACATAGGCCTGTCTTCAGAGCAATATTAAAGTCAGTCAAATCCTTTGCTTTCATTCCTAGAGAACATTAAAATGGAATAAAGAGACATACCCCAAATTTACAAGTTCTTTACTACTTTTTTCCTTAATTTTTTAGTTGTTCCCTAAACTCACTGGAGCATCTCATTCCACAGAAACCTTCACATTCATGCCATTGCTGATTTTTCCCAGATAATTTTATTTTCTTAATGACCTTTGTCTCTACCAGAACTTCTAATTATGGCCACACCGTGCACTCACAGCAACCATAGTGCTAACCCATGAAGCTCCCAGCTGCTCATTTCTGGAAGGAGTGAACTCTACCTTCCATGCTTACTGATTTTCTCACTAAAATTAACCGATCTCCCTCCCTCTGGTTGAATTCTACAGGAGTTTAGTGTAGATAATTATACTCACATGTTAGTAATTTTATAAAATTATATACATCCGTATGTAATTTACCCATTATTAGTAGTTATAATTTTAAATGTTTACTGTATAAAATATGGCAAATAAAATATATAAAGAACCTCCATTTATACTACCAAATGATAAACACAATTAACAGATCATTGTATCTTTTCTGATTATAGATAGATATAGATTTCAGTATATGCAACCTAATAACAGAATTTGAATCTTATTATACACATACGTTTCTCTTCCCACTTATTCTATAATGATAGTTTCTATTGAAACTTTACATGCTTTCATAAAAATGTGATTTTTAATACTTATGATTAATTAGATGAATACACCATAATGCCTTTAAACATTCTCAAGTATGTGGACATTTAGATGAAAAATAAATATTGAAGTGAACTTTACAAGTTTCCGTTTTATAGAAAGAAAAATCTGGTTTTAGTACCTGAGGAGATTCACAACTCCTTTTGAAAACTCTTCAGAATCATCAAAGAACCAAAGATACTTTCAACTCCCCCCCAAGAAAATGTTTGTTGTAACATGAAACTGGCTTGGGTTCAGTTAAACATTCTTTTTAAGTTACCTAGAGAGTAAGTCAAAGTGTCACTTGCTCTATTCTAGTGGTAGAAATAGCTGTTTGTTACATTTCTAATTTTTTTTAATTAAAATTTAATTTCAGCTGCAAATTTCTTTTTCAAATTTTGTTTTTATGATTACTGTAAGTATATGCTCATCAGAAGATATTTTAAGCTCACTGCAATCAATCAATTACTTCATCAATCTAATGCAGACAGTACTTATTTTTCATGGTAATTTTATTCAGTATTTTGCAGCCCAGACATACTAAAAATGCATTTTTTTTTTTTTTTAACAAATGAAATCGGAACAGTCAGAAAGAGGCTGAATCTGATGGAATTTTTAAGTAAATGCCTACTTCGGTATTCAATTTATTTATTCAATAAGAGGGCATTTGACAAATAAAGAGAAAAACGATATGTTTTAATCATATTCTATATTCATAGCTTAGACTTGTGACAGAAGGTACCAAACAACGTAGAATAATACTTTTCCTTCTCTGAACCTCTAACAAAAGAAGCTTTAAAAGTTGCAGACATTAACCTTTCTGGTAACCTTGTAAAACTGCCACAATCCACACTTTGTAGTTAAAGAAGCAAAGCAACTGAGAGGTTAAAGTCATAGCGTAAAGTGCATATAACAACTTAGCAAGCATAGTTAAGATGAATCTCTTTGTTTTACTGTTATACCTATTGGATGCCTTCCTTGCAAAAGGGAAAATACTGCTATTATGACCATGATGACACTGACAGTGATGAGAAAAATGATGATCACTACTTGAACTGCTAACAATGATAATCCTAATGATAATAGTAATCAGAACAAAGGATTATCGTAATTATAAAAATTTGAGGAAATTCAAAAACTTTCATCCAAAGAAATGAAAAAACAAAAATGCCATTTGAAATAAAACTTTAGGACAAAATGTGCTTTAAAAAAACTTATATTTTTAAAATTAGGTTATGTTGATTATTATCCTCAGGGTTAAATAAATGTGGGCAACAAGATATAAAATTGTATCACTCTTAGTAGGGCAATTTCATTTGTTCTATCTTTATTTACTAATAAGTTATAAAAGGGATTGATCCATTTTTTTCAGAACTTTGGAAGGAAAGTATAGGTTGAACTAAATGGAATTATTGTTTTTGTAGGTCAAAGGGTCAAATATCAGCAATTACATGTGATTTACTTAATAAAACTAAACCTATTTGGTTTCTCTCTTAAAACAGTTTCTTTAGGTCTTCTTCTCTTTTTCTATTTGTCTTCCCTACTAATCTCTTCAGGCCTATCTAACCTTCCCCTGAGTCTACTTATTTTATCTTCTAAGGTATCCTTACTTCGTGTTTGTAGCCAAGAGGGAAACATTTTTAACATTTCCTAGATTGTTGTTTGTTGGAATAGAAGCTCTAGGTTTCAGGTCTTCTTCCATTAAAATGGTACATAGATAGAATTAGGGGAATGAAAATTCTTCTCTACTCCTTTGGGGTTTTTTCAGCTGGGCTTGAGAATTAAATTACCATGAGACAAACAAACAGAAGAAAAACATACAAATTTATTTAACATAAATTTTATGTGGCATGGAAACCTACATAAAGAAATGAAGATTCAAGACACAGAGTTGAACACATACATATTGAATTGGACAGAGTATTAAGTTGTGAGAACATAACTAAATTATGTAGTGAGGCTAAATGAAGGTAAGACTTATTTTAACAAGGTCTGTATAGAATTCTGTCAGTCTTAACTTTCTGTCCTTGACGATAAAAATGCTACATTCCTTCTAGTATAGGAAAGTCATCTTTCACACGAAAATTCCACATTTTGCTGTTAAGAAACTGAAGAAAGGTCAGAGTAATTTTCTTGTACCTGCTGTTTTCCAAGCTGCCTTTAACTCAAAATAGTCAATCTGACAAAGTAGTGTATTTTGAATGGCATGTTCTTAACTCCTTCAAAACAGAAACTACACATTAAAAAGAATCATATATAATGATCAAATTAAATTTATCCCAGGAATGCAGGATTAATTTAACATCCAAACACTAATCAATGTTGTACACTATATAAACAAAGGAACAAAAAACAATATGATTGTATAGACAGATACACAAAAAGCATGTGACAGATCCTAACACTTTTTATAATTAAAAAACAAAAAAGGACCCAATAAACTAGAAGAGAGATAAATTTCTCTACCTAATAAAGGCCATTTACAAAAAAAAAAGATTGGATGTTTTCACCTAAGATTTGAAAAAAGATAGTGATTTCTGTTCTTGCCATTGTATTCAACATTGTATTAGAGCTTCCAGCCTCAGCAATTAAGCAAGAAAAGTAAATAAAAGCCATCAGACTGGAAAGGAAGAAGTAAAACGATCTCTCTTTACAGATGGCATAATGATGTACATAGAAAATACTAATCAACCCACTAAAAATATTAGAACTAATAAATGGGTTCAGAAAGATCGCTGCTCAAAGTAAATATCTAAATAATTAGTTGTATTTTTATATACCAACAACAAAAAATTTGAAAATAAAATTAAGAAAACAATTCTGTTTTATTTGCATAAAATAGAATAAAATACCTAAGAATAAATTTAACAAAGAAGTGTAAGACTTGTACACTGAAAACTATAAAACATTTTTGAAAGAGATTAAATAACATCTAAAGAAATGGAAAGACATCACATGTTCATAGATGGAAATAATTTTGTTAAGATGACAATAGTTTCCAAATTAGTCTATAAATTAATTGAAAATCTTATTAAATTATGATATGACTGGCATAGAGAAATTAATCAGCAGATCCTAAAATTCTTATGGAAAACAAAATCCCAGAATAGCCAAAACAATTTTGAATATGAACAAATTTGAAGAACTCACACTTTCTTATTTCAAAGATCTATAGATCAATGACATAGAATTGAGAGTCTATTCCATACTATTTTAAAAATCCATTTTATGATGAATTGAATTGTTTTTCAATAAAAAGTGTTCATAAAACAATTAAATTGGCTTTTCAACAAATTGTACTGAGACAATTTTGCAAAATTGTCTCAAAAATTTAGATTTTGCATTAGTTCACTCCTGCACTGCTGTAAAGATATGACCTGAGACCGGGTGATTTATAAAGAAAGAAAGTTTAATTGACTCACAGGTCCACATGGCTGGGGAGGCCTCAGGTAACTTACAGTTATAGCAGAAGGCAAGGTGGAAGCAAGGCACATCTAAAAGGCGGTAGGAGAGAGAGAGAGAACGAGGAAGCACCAGACAGTTATCAAACAACCAGATCGCGTGAGAACTCACTCACTATCATGAGAAGAGCATGTGAAAACCTCCCCCATGATCTAAACACTTCCCACCAGGTTCCTCCCTCGACACGTGGGGATTAAAATTTGAAATACAATTCAAGATGAGATTTGGGTAGGGACATAGCCAAACAATATCAGGTTTCTGCCTCACCTCGTATGTAAAAATTCACTCCAAACGGATCCGAAACCTAAGTGTATGAGTTTACACTAAAGTATACAATTCTTAGATGGAAACACAAAAGTTAATTATTGGGACTTTGAATCAGGCAATAATTACTTAGATATGAAACAGAAAGTATAAGTAGCAAAAGAACAAATAGATAAATTGGACTTCATCAAAATAAAATAAAAACTTTCGTAATTTAAAGAACACTATAAAGAAAATGTAAAAACAACTCACAGAACGGGATAAAATATTTTTAAATCAAATACAGTTTTGCTTCATTGAATGAGGAGAATACAGTCTGAGAAATGTGTAATTAGGTGATTTTGTCACGCAAACACAATAGAATGTACTTACACAAATCTTGATGGTATAGCCTACTACACACTTAGGCTATATGGTATAGCCTATTGCTCCTAGGCTACAAACCTGTACAGCATGCTACTGTGCTGAATACTGTAGGCAATTGTAATGCAATGATAAGTATTTATGTAACTAAACATATGTAAATGCAAGAATGGTATAGTAAAAATAAGATATAAAACATTAAAAAATGGTACACTGATATACGACACTTACCATGAATTGAGGTTACTGGACTGGAAATTGCTCTAGTGAGTCAGTGAGTGGGGAGTGAATAGGAAGGCCTAGGACATTCCTATATGTTACTGTAGACTCGATAAGCACTCTACACAGGCTATACTAAGTTTATTAAACTACTTTATTTCTTCAACAATAGATTAACCTGAGGTTACTATAATTTTTTATATTATAAAATTTTTAATTTTTAAAACTTTTTGACTTTTGTAATAACACTTATCTTAAAACACAAATGTATTGTATAGCTGTATGAAACAATTTTCTTCCTTGTATCTTTATTTTTTATTTTGTTATTTTAAAAATTATTATTTATTTTTATTTTTAAACAATTTTGTTAGAAACTAAGACAATAATACACACTTTAGTTTAGGCCTACACAAGGTCAGGATGATCAATATCATTGTCTTCTACCTCTACATCTTGTCCCACTAGAAGATATACAGGGCAATAACACACATGAAGTTGTCATCTTCTATGATGATAATGCCTTCTTCTGGGATACCTCCTGAAGGATACTCCTGGAGTTCTTTTACAGTAAACTTTTTTTTAATAAATAGAAGAAATACTCTCTAAAATAATGATAAAATGTATAGTATAGTAAATACATAAACCAGTAACACAGTCGTTTGTTATCACTATCAAGTATTATGCACTATATATAATTTTATGTGCTATACATTTATACCAGCAGTCCCCAAACTTTTTGGCACCAGGGACCAATTTAGTGGAAGAAAATTTTTCCATGGATGGAGGTGGAGGTGGGGATTGGGGTGGAGGTGGGGATTTGGGTGGGGATGATTTCAGGATGAAACTGTTCCACCTCAGATCACCAGGTATTAGTTACATTCTCATAAGGAGTGCACAACCCAGATCCCTCATACACGCAGTTCACAATAGCATTCGTGCTTCCATGAGAATCTAATGCCACTGCTGATCTGATGGAAGAAGGGAGCTCAGGTGGTAATGCTCACCCTGCTGCTCACCTCCTGCTGTGCAGCCTAGTTTCTAACAGGCCACGAATGTATACCAGTCTGCAGCCCATGGCTTGGGGACCCCTGTTTTATATAATTGGCAGTGAACAGCATCATCACGAACTGGTGAGCAATGCATCCATCTGTCATGTTACACTGGTTGCTTTGTCACTAGGTGATAGGAATTTTTCAGTTCCATTACAGTCTTATAGGACCACCATCATATGTACAACACATTGTTGACCAAAAAGTCATTATGTGGGACATAACTGTGACTATAAGTGTAGTATCCAGAATATATAACAAATTCTTACAACTCCACAATAAAAAGACAAATAATCCAATTAAGAATTGGGCAAAGATATTGAACAGACATTTCTTCAAACAAGATATGCAAATAGTCAACAAGCACATGAGAAGATGATCAACATTATCACTTGTTAGAGAAATTCAGTCAAGATGACAATGAAATACCACTTTACAGTTTTTAGTGTACCTATAAGCAATATATTGTACAATGATAAGTACTGGCAAGGATGTAATGGTATCTGAACCCTCATACGTTAGCTGTGAGAATACTCAATGTTGCAACCATTTGAAAAATCTTGTTGCAATTCTTCAAAATGTTAAACTTAGAGTTATCATAGGCAATGTTCTGAATGTTATGTCCTTCAAAATGCATGTGTTGAAATCTAATCACCACTATGATGGCATTAGCAGGGAGTTGAGGAGGGGATTTTGGCTGGTCATGAGGGCTCAGTACTCATGAATGGGATTACTGACCTTATATAAGAAGCCCCAGGGTTCTTGCCCCTTTCACCATGCGAGGACTCATAGAAAAATCACTGTCTATGAACCAGGAAACAGGCTTTCACCAGATACCTAATGTGCCAGCACCTTGATGTTGGACTTCCTAGACTCCTGAACTGTGAGAAATAAATTTCTCTTGTTTATAAACTACTCGGTGAATGATATGTTGTTATAGCACCCCGAATGAACTAAGATACCACAGGACAAAGCAATTCCAGTGCTAGGTATATAAACTCAAGTGAAATGAAAACATATTTCCAAACAAAAACGTTTAGATAAATGTTTACAGCAGCATTGTTCATGTGAAGCAACAATGGAAGACAATACAAATATCTAGGAACTGATGAAGGAATGAATAAAATGTGGAATCTCTATACAACAAAATATTATTAAGGAAAAAAACAGAACCAAACCAAAACAAAACAAAATAAAAAATAGAATGAAGTTTTAATATATGCTAAAACATGAATGAACCTTGAAAACATCATTCTATATTAAAGAAACCTGACACACACAAAAAATCACATATTTATGATTGAATTTCTATGAAATGGCCAGAATATACAAACTTATAGAGAAAGAATGTAGATTAGTAGTTGTCTAGGGCTGAGGGTTGGGAGGAAGAGTGAGAGACTGCTAATGGGTACCTAGTTTGTTTTGGGGATGACAAATATTTTGAAATTAATTTATTATGATTATAACACAACTCTGTGAGTATACTAAAAATCATTTAACTATACCTTTAAATAGATGAACCATGTGATATAAGAATTATGTATCAATAAAACTGTTTAAAATACGTAAGTTAAAAGCAGAGTTTAATCACTTTTCTCTGAATTGCTACTCTACTCTTTATTAAGGGAAGCAATCTATGAAAGAGGCTAACACAAGAATGTCAAGGAGCCTGAAAAAGCCACAGTTTGAAAGGATACTCTAAAAGCTCTCATCCTAAAGTTTTTCCAGCTTGATAAAATAATATTTACTTTTAATAATGCATTACACTTCAGCTTCATGGTATGTAATGGAACAGCAAAGCCAGATCCTTGATATCCTTTGACTCTACATGATCCATGTTTGACCATGACCTTGCATCAATTTACATGGCTGGGATAATACATCCCATTCTGTCTCAATTATGTCAACTAGGCTTTACTGTGCTCATGACCTGAAGCTTCCAGGTTCTATTCTTATTCTTCTGTCTTTGCATGACACAAAAAATGTCAAGAAGCCTCAGATTTGCCTCTTCTGCTTGCTTTATCATATTAATATGATTTCATAAGTCTTTCTGCTGCTTAAATACATAGAGATAGAAATAATCCTTTTTCCATTTATGGTTTTGTGAAGTCTGTGACTAAGCAAATTTAGAAACTCAGTCATTTCAGTTCAAAATTTAGTCAAACCAGCTGCTTGGTCAATTAAAATCACCTAATGTCTTAGCGATATATAAACAGAGTCTAAGTGTGTTGAAACACTGAACATAGGCATCGTAAATCAGAATCTATTTTCCCTAAATGATAGCTTAATGTTTTCTAACTCCTGTATGATTTTGCTGACAGTCACATTAATTCTTTGTATAATGCTGCATCTTGTTTATGCACTTTTGCCAGCTGAATTTGCACTAGGCTCCACAACCATTAAATGTTGTAGATTTCTTAGCTATGGGGACAAAGAACTGGCGTTTGGAGATGCAAGGTCTAATTGCCAATATGTTTGCACATGATCTTACTTCCTTGCAGATAGTCTTTTGTTTTCATTTCTAGGCATCTGCAGGGATTGTATGCTTGTTTTATAGTAACTAAAATTTAGTTAAGATCAATACATTTTTTAAGCAATTTCATCGTAATTATCAAAATGTTTCTGAAAGGAAAGTAAACTGGTTACCTTAATTTCAAATATATCTTCTTTCATTAGATAGATTTAATTACTCCTATTGTGACTTTTGTTAAACTACAGGAAATCCAGAACTCTAAAGAGCTTCTTGCCTATTGTTTTAAATTAGGAAAATTATTGTTATTCATATTAAATTATTTGTATTCACTGAATACTCGAGAAAGAAAAAAATGAAATTCCAAGGGACGTAATTAGAACTATATTGTAGCGTTTGCCATCAGTTTGTGGTTGCAATGCTTCCTCATTGCAGACATCTGCAAATTCCCTGATCACTGCTTCTAATTCCCTCAGCATTTTAGTACCTTATTTGCTTTATTCTCTTAATGTTACTCTGGTTACAATTCTTGTTTATTTCAATATCCAATAGTTTTTTTGACCACATCCTGGTTTTTTTCTTTTCTTTTCTTTTCTTTTTTTTTTTTAAATTGAGACGGAGTCTTGCTCTGTCACCCAGGCGAATGCAATGGCACGATCTCAGCTCACTGCAACTGGTTTCTTGATGCTCTTTCCACCTGATCCCATTTGCCACACTTTAGTCTCCAGTACGATGGAGAAACCACAGACACTGTGAATATCAGTGGTACACCTTTTTCATCATCTTCATCTCAACAATCTACCCTCTGAAAACCATTACAGTATACTCCCTCTTCTGCCCAAACTACCACAATTCTTTGACCTCATCACTACATAAATTAAATGTCCTTGGATTCTACAAGCCTGTAGCTGTTCCTCACTCCTCTGTATCTTTCAATCCCTTCCTAACCAACTTAGTTTCTGTAGTCCAGCCTGTAGTCGACTAATTCCCTTGGATGTATTCTCAGCTCCCTTTGCTGCTCTCTCCTATGTATATATACCTCGTTAACCCACAAGCCTGGGTAAGTCAAATTATCTGTCTATTACATGCCCGTATTGTGACATCTGACTTGGGTGGGAAAAACACAAACCTTTACTGATCCTATGCTTCTAAAAGAATGTGACCGTTTACCTTGCATTTAAAGGTACTTAGAAATCCATCTACATTTCACTTCTCTAAAAATGTTCCCACACTTAAAGAAAACTATTTTATGCCTTTCCGTCACACTTCTAACATTCCATCTTTTTCCTCCATGCTCACCCTGTCTTGTAGTTCATTAAGAAAACAAAAGCCATTAGAAGAAAGCTTTCTCATGTTTCTTCCACTACAAATCACACTGTATTAACCCACTTGTATCTATAGCCACATGCTTGGTTTTTTTTAAAAATAATTTCTGCTTTTATTTTGGATTCAAGGCTGCATGTGCAGGTTTGTTACCTGGGGATATTGTGTGATACTGAGGTTTGGGGTACAAATGATCCCTTCATCCAGGTAGCTAGCTAGTACCCAACAGTGAGTTTTTCAACACTTGCCTCCCAACTCTCTCCCTGCTTTACTAGTCCCCAGTGTCTACTGTTGCCATCTTTATGTTCCTGAGTATCCAATGTTTAAATCCCTCTTATAAGTGAGAACATGAGGTATTTGGTTTTCTATTCCTGTGTTAATTCACTAAGGATAATGGCCTCCAGCTGTATTCATGTTACTACAAAGAACATAATTTCATTCTTTTTTATGGCTGCTTGTTCCATGGGGCATATGTACCACATTTCCTTTATCCAATCCACTATTGATGGGCACCTAAGTTGATTCAATGCCTCTGCTATTGTAGATAGTGCTGTGATAAACATATGAGTGCATGTGTCTTTTTGGTAGAGCAATTGATTTCCTTTTGGATATATACCCAGTAATGGGATTGCAGGGTTGAATGGTAGTTTTGTTTTAAGTTCTTTAAAAAAAAAAAAAAATTAGAGATGGAGGTTTACTCTGTTGCCCAGGTTGGGCAATCATAGCTCACTGCAGCCTTTAAATCTAGGACTCAAGTGATCCTCCTGCCTCAGCCTCCCAAGCAGCTAGGACTACAGGCACATGTCACCACACCCATTTTACATTTTAAGTTATCTGAGAAATCTCCAAACTGCTTTTCACAGCAGCTGAATTAATTCCCATTCTTACAGTGGCTGAATTGAATTAATTCACATTCTTATAAGCATTCCGTTTTTCTCTGCAGCCTCACCACCATCTGTTATTTTTTAACTTTTTAATATTAGCTATTCGCACTGGTATGAAATAGTATCTCATAGTGGTTGTGATTTACATTTCTCTGATGATTAGTGATGTTCAGCACTTTTTCATATGTTTTTTGGCTGCTTGTATTTTTTTTATTTTTGAGACAGAATTTTGCTCTTGTTGCCCAGGCTGGAGTGCAATGTTGCAATCTTGGCTCAATGCAACCTCCATCTCCCCGATTAAAGTGATTCTCCTGCCTCAGCCTCCCAAGTAGCTGGGATTACAGGCATTCGCCACCACACCTGGCTAATTTTGTATTTTTAGTAGAGATAGGGTTTCTCCATGTTAGTAAGGCTGGTTTCGAACTCCCGACCTCAGGTGATTCCCCCGCCTTCGCCTCCCAAAGTACTGGGATTACAAGCGTGAGCCACTGCACCCATGTCTTCTTTTGAGAAGGGTCTGTTCTATCTTTTGCCCACTTTTTAATGGTGTTATTTGTTTTTTGCTGTTGAATAGTTTAAGTTCCTTAAACTATTCTGAATATCAGACCTTTGTCAGATACACAGTTTGCAAATATTTTCTCTCATTCTGTAGATTGTCTGTTTAATGTGTTGATAGTTTCTTTTGTTGTGCAGAAGGTCTTTAGTGTAATTAGGTCTCACTCATCATTTTGTTGTTGTTGTAACAATTGCTTTTGAGGACTTAGCCATAAATTTATTTCCAAAGCCAATATCCAGAATGGAGTTTCCTAGATTTTCTCCTGGGATGCATATAATTTGAGGTCTTACATTCAAATCTTTAATCAATCTTGAGTTAATTTTTGTATATGATGAAAAGTAAGTGTTCAGTTTCATTATTTTACATATGAGTAGCCAGCTAACCCAGCACCATTTATTGAATATGGAGTCCTTTTCCTGTAGCCTCTTTCTGTCAACTTTGTCAAAGATGAGATGGCTTTGGGTGAAGATTAATTTCTGCTACATTGTTATGTGTGTGTGTTTTTGTACCAGTATCATGCTGTTTTGATTACTGTCACTTTATAGTATAGTTTGAAGTCAGGGAATGTGATGTCTCTGTCTGTGTTCATTTTGACTGGGATTGCTTTGGCTATTCAGGCTCATTTTTGGTTGCTGCTTGTATGTCTTCTCTTGAGAAGTGTCTGTTCATATATTTTGCCCACCTTTTAATGGGGTTATTTGCTTTTTGGTTCCATATAAATTTTAGAATAGTGTTTTCTAATTCTATGAAAATATGATGTACATAGTTTGATAAGAATAACATTAAATTTATAGATTGCTTTCCAATTGCAGTCTACAGATTCAATTCTATTCCTATAAAAATATGAATACTCTCTCTCTGTTTGGGTATTATGGCTATCTTAATGGTATTTATTCTTTCAATTCATGAGCATGGAATGTTTTTCCATTTGTCTGAGATGTGGAAAAAGCTTTCAGTAAAATCTAAAAAGCTTTCACGATAAAAACCCTTAACAAACTAGGTATCAAAGGAGCATACTTCAGACTAAAAAGAGCAATTTATGACAAACCCACAGGCAACATCATATTGAATGAGCAAAAGCTTGAACAATTAATTCCCCTTGAGAACTGGCATAAGACAAGAATGCCCACTATCACCACTCCTATTCAATGTAGTAGTGGAAGGCCTAGCCAGAGCAATGAGGCAAGACTACAAAATAAAATGTATCCAAATAGGAAAAGAAGAAGTAAAACTCTCTCTTCACTGATGATATGATTCTATATTTAGAAAACTCTAAAGATTCCATCGGGGGCTTGAATTTGGTAAACATTTTGAATACAGTCAACGTATAAAAATCAGTGGCCGAGTGCAGTGGCTCACGCCTGTAATCCCAGCACTTTGAGAAGCTGAGGGGGGTGGATCATGAGTCAAGAGTTGGAGACCAGCCTGGCCAATATAGTGAAACCCTGTCTCTACTAGGGGTAAATTCAAATATTAGCTGGGTGTGGTGGCTCATGCCTATAGTCCCAGCTACTCAGGAGGCTGAGGCAGAAGAATTGCTTGAACCCCGGAGGCGGAGGTTGCAGTAAGCCGAGATCGTGCCACTGCATTCCAGCCTAGGTGACAGAGTGAGACTACTTCTCAAAAAAAAAAAAAAAAAAAAAAGAAAAGAAAAAGAAATCAGTAGCATTTCTATACTATACCTCAATAATGTTCAAGCTGACAGCTGTCAAGAACACAATCTCGTTTAAAATAGCCACAAAAATAACTACAAAAGCATCTAACTAAAGAGGTGAAAGATCTCTACAAAGAGAACTACAAAACATTGCTGAAAGAAGTCATAGATGCCATGTGATTGTTACTTTGGACATTTGTTCTCCTAACGATGGTCAAGCCTTCTACTTATGCACTAAACTCTAACCCATCTTGTCTATGCAAGATTTTGCCTCTGCAATTATCCTCTCCTTATCTTTCTATCACAAAAAGTTGTCTTCCTATCTGATCAATCCAATCAACATGCAAATATAGTGCAATATCTTCTGCCTGTTAAGAATTCCATTTGGCATCTCTGCACACATTTTTGTCTGACTGACATCCTTTTCTGTGCTCAGTGCTCAGTGTGTGGTATAATGAAAGCATGAAATTAATAAAGCCTGATTTAATTTCTGGTTTTCTACCTTTTAGCTATATTATCTTCATCAAGGCACTCAAATCTTTGAGCCTCAATTTATTAATCTATTAAATGGAATTAATGTTACCTCTAAAGAGATCAAAGCAATTTTGAGGTATTGTCTTAAAGCACTCGAAGCACTTAAATGTGTAACGTTTATTGTTTGCCATAAATCTATGAGATAGGTTCCATTATCATCCCTAATTTATGGAAGAGGATATCAAGGAACTAAGTGGTTAAGTTGTGTAAAATATTACATTAAGTAAAGCACAAAACTATCATGCTGGAACTTAGACATAGTGTAGAAAATCAGGCTTTCCTCTAGTGGAAAATGCTGTTATAGTTCCACCAAAATTCATTCTGTTCTTTCTTTAAACATTAATAGAATTGCAGCAGGCACAAATCTGCCCAAGACCTTACATTTCCTAGCTTTCATTACAGCTAGATATGGCTAAATTCTTACCAATGAAATATGTGTGGAAGTAATATGTGCTACCTTTGGTAATCATCCTTAAGATAGTGGACAATATCTTCTTTTTCATTTTCTATCCTTCCTTCCAATCGACCAGTACCCAAAAATGGCAGCTATTCAGCTTCAGCTGTATGACCATAATGCTGTAGGGCAGGAGTCAGTAAACTATGGTACATGGGTCAAATATATTTCATCTCCTGTTTTTGAATATAAAATTTTATTGAAACAGAGGCACATCCATGTGTTTACCTATTGCCCATAGCCACTTTTCCACCAAGAAAGCAGACCTGTCATTGTTGACATAATTGCTACACGGTTCACGGTTCATTTTTCCTTTTTAATTTCTTAGTATTTAAAATTTTGAGATTTTACAACCACTTACTTTTAAAATTTATTGTATTCCATAATTTTTAAGTCAATTTAGACTATGGGAATATGAGATATCCTCCCTACCACCACGAGTGACACCTCTTAACATACTCATTTTATTTTCTTATTGAAAAACTTGCTTTACTGTGCATGAGAAGAACCTATCACCACTGCTTGGGACACCAGCATTCTCAGTCATCGTCATGAGTTCTCAGTGGGATGACCTGGCTCTGGCCTTCTCCCACATATCTCAGTTGCTCTATTTGACATCGCCCACTATCTAGTGTCAGTGATGACACTAAAGCATAAACCAGCACAGCAGCAGGGGCAGTGGCATGGAAGAATCCTATTTCAAGCTGGATTACTGCTATGCTCCACTGCTTTGCTGGGGGAATTTTAGTCTATGTACTGCTTACAGAACATCCATTGAGATTTCTTACAAACAACACTGACATATTACTGACATCTTCCACCTGACATATTTTTTTGCCCAAGATTATTCATTTCTACCTGTTGAACTCCTGGCTGAGAGAATGAAGAAAGTGACTAGAATTTGGAAAATAGCAGTTAAAGTCAAACGTGCTAATAGATAATATGAAAAATGAGGCTGGATTCTCATGATAGCTATTGGATGGGCATGAGGTGCAGGTCCTACCATTATCACGAATTTTGAGTAGTTCGTAAAAGGAAACAGAAGGTAATGGATGGTTGAAGATGTCTTACCCTTCCTAGATAACCATGCTGGGGTCAGTTATCCTCATATTCCAGCACACCAAGCATCTGGCAATATCAAAGCATAATCTGATGTTCCTTTATAACATCTTTATTGTGGTCACAAAGATAGCCATAATGATTACAGAGACTTCTAGCATGACATTTGTTTCTTTTGAGGATACATTGAGATGGATACTGTTTGGCTGGCAACAATAGTTTTCATGTGAAAAGAAAAGCAAAACAAAATTACCTTTCAATGACCGTGGTTCATTGGCCTCAAATCTTATAGCTGATGCTTCACATAATGTTAAAAAGAAACGTAGTAAGAAGCCTGAGTAAATTTACTTGATGATCTCTGGGAGGCAAAATAATAATAATAATAGTCTCTCAGACTGTGATTATATTTTATGTAAATAATATGAAATACACATTATATATAAGGAGTGAAGATGACAGAAAAAAAGACACCTTTTTTTTCTATTTCAGGGAGACTACTCCTTTCTGGATTGTAAATTTTGAGTGTTTTGAGTGTATCATATGAATTCATTTTTCTGATGTTAAAAAAAATCTGTTGTACTTCTTTGAATAGTTTTACATTGATAAAAGAAGGCTAGTTTTTAAGAAAAAATTAGAAAAAGTAAATCTACCATTGCAAAGTAACAAAAATTTCAAACTTGAAAAAATTAGGTATTTTTATACATTAAAAAATCAGTTGGCTCTTTAGTTCAGCAGAATTAAGCTTTTGCTTTGCTTTGCCATAATTCCTAGGCATAGAGAACAATTCCTGTATTATTTTGAACACTCAAAAGAGTAAATTTTTTGAAAACACTTTATATTATAAATAAAAATAAATTGATAAATTTTATTTCAGATAATAAACACTGTACTTTTGCCCAGATTAAACGGAAAAGTCTTAAAATTTTATTTAATTTTTGTCTATCAATACTTTTCAGTGAGAACAGAAAGGTAGTATAAATCTCAATCTGAAATCTATCTCATGCCCTTGTTTATAAAACTACTGTTTTTTTTTCCTCAGAGGAAAATCAAGGGTGTAATTTTTAATAAATTGCTAATCCCATGTCTTGTAATTTCATTTTAGAAGCTTAGCTTATTTTCTTCTCTCTCTCCTTGAAACTCATTTAAGTGTTAAGAGAGATTCCTCTCAGCATTCCACATGTTCTTCTTTCTGATCTTAGTTGGTCTGAATATATAGTGGTAGTTATCCTAACGATTTAACAAAAAATGCTATATCAATTTTAATATTTCCACCTATGTTTTCTTTCTAGGTGCTGGTTTTTCAATTTTCTAGTTTAATATCTCTTACTAGTTTACATATGGTTATATTTTAATGTACATCTACACATGTCACTAATTTTATTTTAAATGAAAACTTGTTACTCCCATGTGAAAAGGTTTGGCTCTAATGAGAATTGTCCGTGGGCATTTGATAGTAACCAGCTAACCAACAAGAAACAGAGAAACCAAAACCTCTTACCATTGTCCATGTGAATGAATGATAATATTAAATCTAGTTTCTCACTGGCAAAATAAAAAGCAAACAAAAAAAGAAAAAAAACCCACTTTGCTTTGCTTTGCGTGGAGTTACATTACACATGAATTTTCAGAAATTCATTCATAACATGTTGCAAGAGTCCACAATAAATCACTACCTCTCCCTCAATGTGAATAAAATAAGTAGCTTTTTAGTGCTTGGTTTGAAAAATGTGTTTATATGAAATGGTCAACATTGCAAGACACAATAAAATTGATTCAATGATATTTTAGTAGTTATTTTAGTAATATGTTTTTCTGTAGTGATTTGAAATCTATAAAAAATAGTTTATATTCATGGTAAACTAGATAAATAAACAAAATGACTTATTATATTATTATTTATAAGACTTTTCCTCGTAATTCACTGATACCTAGGTAGCCAAAATTTTCTGACAACTTCAAAAAAAGTTTTCATTTGATATTATAGTTCAATGATAAACCATACATCATTTCTTTATTTTTTAAAAAACTACCTGCTTCTGTAGATCCATCTATATATTTTTGTTTTTGATCATGGACTTTGATTTGAATACATGTAAGATGATATGTCTAAGGTATCTATATTTAAGCTGTCATACATTTAGTACATATTATGTGACAGGCATTGAAAGCCAGATTTTTCTTATATTATCTGTCACCCTCACCACAGTCTTTAGGGTAGATATTATTGTTCTTAATTCATTAATGTCTAAATGTTTCTTTGTTTAAAATAATATAGTAAGTTTAGAATTAGAATTCCTTCTTAGATATGCTTGGCTCCCAAGGTATGACCTTCCATGAAGATATTCTGCATCTTTACTGCCCGTCACACTAAATAATACATAAAAATAAAGTTATGCATTATCCCAAGAGTGGGATTGACCTTATTATTGTGAATAATGCCAATATTTCTTAACATCTACCCTAAAATAATTTTTTTACTACGCTCATTATTCTCCCTGTAAAACCATTGCTACTTCATTTTTGTTGCAGGAAATATTTCCTTCTTTCCATTTGCTTTTATTTTTACATTAAATAAGTATATAAATCCTAAGCTCCTTTATTTGTAACAATGCAAACACACTCATGTAACCAGCATCAGATCAAAATATGGAACATTACTAGTACACATATATATATAGTAGGTTATTTTTGTGCCTGGATTCTTTCACTCAATAATTTGTTTGTAAAGTTCATCCATATTTATGTGTAGCAATAGCTTTGTTCATACTTGTGACTATATAATATTTCATTATTGAAATGAAACACAGTTTACCTATTATACTCTTGAAGGGCATTTGAGTTGCCAGAAATTTTGGACTATCTTGAAGAACAATCTTGAATTTTCTTGCATATATGAATACATTTATTTTACCCATATATACCTAAGAGTAGAATTGCTGAATCATTTAATATGCTTTAGTAGAAACTGAAAATCACTTCTCCAATCTTGTACTAATTTATGTTCCCACCGGCATTGTATGTGTTCTCTCAACTTACCAGAATTTGAAATTGTCTGTCTTTCTGGTGTTTATGTATGATATTGTGATTTTAACTTTTATTTTCCTCATAGCTGATGACTATATTTTCTTATGTTTATTACCCATTTAGACGTCCTCTTTTAAGAAGTGCCTTTTCAAATTTTCTGTCTCTTATTTTTATTGTGTCATCCTTTCTCTTATTGTCTTGGAAGAATCCTTCTTACACTCAAGTACAAGTGCTTTGATGTGTATTCATATTACATGCAATTTTTTCCCACTCTTTGGCTTCATTTTTCATATATTAATGACATCTTTTGATAAACAAATGTCTTTAATTTTAATGTAGTCTAAGTTATTTTTTGAGTAGTATTTTGTATCTAGAAGACAAACCATGTCTCACATTTTAATTTTACCAACAAATACTACTGTTTTGAAAGTGTTCCTGCAAAATATCCAATCTTAAAGATTCATCAATAAAAAGTTTTATCTCTAAAAATATTTAACAATAAAAATATATTATTCCATAGAGATATTGTCATTAATACTCAACACTTTTCAAGAGCCTTAATTAATTGAAAGATATCATTTTTGAAAAAAATAGGCATTCCTGAAATTAAGAATGAAGAAAAGTAGAGTATTGGTCAATTTTAAGGAAAGGATATGTTTTATACTTGAGAACGCAGCACTATTTAGACTTCTCATCAGCAAAACTGGGTGCATTTTCTTGATTTAAGAGTTAATTATACTGAAGCTAATTTATTAAGCCTCATAATAAGTGATGCATCAAAAACTATACTATATGCCCTCTGAAAATGCAAATAAGCAATAAACTTTTTCTCCTAATTTACTTCTATTTAAAATTTTCATATGATAGTTTGATTGTCTGAGCTCTGTCCATTATGCCTGTTTACATAACTAAACTTTAAGTAGAAATACAATCTCTCTTGATATACCGATTAACCATAGGAGCTGCTTAAAAAGAAAGGATGATCATCATAAACTTCCTGGAAACTGTTTGACTTGGATCCAATCGTGCTGAAAAGTAACATCTCTGCTTCCAAAGTGTTCAGTCATTTTCAAAACTTAAATTGGTTTTACACTTACGCTTGGAAAATTTAAAGTTGTTGCTGAAAAACACATTCAGAGATAGTAGTGACTACTTTGACTTACAGCCAGTATCTCATTATACCACTTGAGCTTAAAACACTACATAATAGATTAAAAACAATTTGCTCAAGTAAATAAGGTTGAGTATAATCTATTTTTTTAAAAAGAAATGCTGCACATTTTTATATTACACTCTTTAGTTCATGGACTGTGGTGTTTTAACCTTGAAGAATCTTTTATTCTAATATGGTTTCAGTCTGAATAGAGTGGTCATATTATTTTCCAAGATGATGTAGTTAATATACAATGTAAGTATCATCAAAAATATATAGTGTTTTGTTAACCATATTTAAAATTAATTTTCATTTCTGAATTTATCATTTAACGCTTTTTGAGGTAGATAAATTGTTTATAGTCTTCAGAAGAGTTAAGTGTGAGAAAAAAAAGAAACCCTGAAGTGTTTATACTTGGTAAAAGATTTCTTCACAGAAAACTAATGTTAGAATGAAAAAATTGATTCCTATTATTATGATAATTTTTTGGTGTTGTTG
Organism: Gorilla gorilla gorilla; assembly: GCF_029281585.2. Classification (NCBI taxonomy): domain Eukaryota; kingdom Metazoa; phylum Chordata; class Mammalia; order Primates; family Hominidae; genus Gorilla; species Gorilla gorilla. The sequence goes on along the minus strand of NC_086017.1, from coordinate 187,206,828 downwards.
AGTGGCTGGTATTGCTGCTACTGTTTTAATATTGGTGTCCTTGTCAGTTGCAAGCATCAGAATTGGGAAGGAAATGACATGCTGTGTCTGCAGACATGGGCTGACTTAGGCTACAGTCATATCCCTGTTCACATTTGATGCCAATGAGGAGGAAAGCTCTCCTGCTGGCAGTGAGAATGAGAAACCAATGAAATGAAAAGTTGGGAGAAAAATTTTACAATTAAAAGGCTTCCTAGAATAAGGCATGGGAGCACCAAAGGAGGCCAAAAGCAAGAGATCAGTAAGAGGAACATAGAAACAAAATACGGAGTCCTTCTTAAGGGTACATCAAGAGATGTAATAGAAGGCAGGTGTGCTAGTACATACCTGTAGTCCCAGCAACTTGGGAGGCTGAGGTGGGAGAATCTATTGAACCCAGGAAATAGACACTGCAGTGAGCTGTGATTGTGCTGCTGCTCTCCAGCCTGAGTGACAGAGTGAGGCCCCATCTCTAAAAATAAAAACAAATAAATAAATAATCAGAGACATAATGGAAGGGATAAAAAATGCTGTGAGTCACCATTGTCCTGAGTTTAAATCATCTTGCCATTTTCTACAATCGAGATTTTGGACACACGCTGACACACTGTGAGTACAGTAGTAACAGCATCTACCCTTGCCTCAAAAGTTTGTTGCAAGGTTTAAGCATAGTTATTTCTGGTGAATACTTAACAGTACCTTGCACATGATGAGTGGTTAGTAATATTTATTCTTGTCAATACAATTCCATGTCTCTACTCACTGCTGGTCTTTAGTCTAGTTCATCATTTGTGGGAAGAGTTTCCTCTACATGCCTTAAAGTTTGCAAGTGGTTTTGGGTTTTGACAACCCTCAAGTCAAATAATGCCAACACTGAAGTTCTTATCATAAATTTTTTATTTCTTTTTTTCCCCCTTTTTTGTCCCCTTTACTCTCCTATCTGTCTCCTGCTTGTTCTGCCTCCCTGGTTGCTCTTCATTTGTCCTCTTATTTATCTTTTTTTTTTGAGACGGAGTCTCGCTCTGTCGCCCAGGCTGGAGTGTAGTGGCGCGATCTCAGCTCACTGCAACCTCTGCCTCCTGGGTTCACGCCATTCTCCTGCCTCAGCCTCCCGAGTAGCTGGGACTACAGGCACCCGCCACCATGCCCAGCTAATTTTTTTTGTATTTTTAGTAGAGACGGCGTTTCACCGTGTTAGCCAGGATGTTCTCGATCTCCTGACCTCGTGATCTGCCTCGGCCTCCCAAAGTGCTGGGATTACAGGCGTGAGCCACCGTGCCCAGCCCCTCTTACTTATCTTTAAACACATATTGATTGGCCCTGGGTGTATAGAGTAATATAATTCATTTCATGGAGAAGTCATAGTTTAGTTGGCAGCAACAATGTGTAAAGGAATATTTATAACTCACTGAAATATGTAGTAAATATTATTGACTGATTAAATTTCAGTTTACTCATCTGTGTAAACTTGAGAAGTGAAAACATACTACCTCATAAATTTATATTTTCTAGGCAGCAGGGTTATAATGAGCAATTTCTATAGATTCCAAAGCATAACATTAGCTTGCAGAACACATTGCATTAGATTCCTAGGGCTGTCATAGCAAAATATCACAAGCCTCATGGCTTAAAAAAAAAACAGAAATTTATTTTCTTACACTTCTGAAGGCTAGAAAGCAATAGTCAGCAGGCCTATTTTCCCCAAGAAAACTCTAGGAAAGAATCCCTTCTTGCCTGTTCCTCACTCCTGGCAATCCTTGCCATTCCTTGGCTTGTAGATGCACGACTCCATTCTTTGCCTTTGTCTTTATATGGATTTCTATTCTGTGGGCTCCTTCTTCTTTTTATAAAGACACCAGTCTTTGGACTTTGGTATTGCCCAATCCAGTATAACCTCACTTCCACTTAAATTACATCTGCAAAGACCCTATTTCCAAATAAGATCAGTTTCTGGGGTTCTGGGTAGACAATAATTTGGGGGCACACCATTCAAATTACTATACACATTTCAGCCCATCTCCCTGTGTACACGCAGGGTATCCTCCCAATCATACCTATATAAGTAGATAATAATTGAAGTATAAAAGACCTCTGTAAGCCAATGAGTCAGCTGGGAGGTAAACCAAGACCTTTTTAATTCACTTTTTTTTCTTTGACTATATATATATTTTTTCCTAAAGAAAGGAGGGGAGATTATGTGTCTAGCGACAGTAATAACCTCTAAAGCCAAGATGCAAAGATTATCTAAAAGGTTTGATTTTATGCCTTACTCTTAGCTTCTGAGAGAAAAATATAAAAAAAAAACTCTGTTGTATGTATGTATGAAAAATATAAAAAAAAAAACTCTGCTGACTTTCAGAAGAAAATCACTGGAAAACCACAAACACAAACAAAAATAAATGCAATTTTAGGAAGAGAGTTTTTAAATGAAAGAAATGCAACTATTTGGTTTTGGAATTTAGAGACATTAATGTGAATTTTTATTCAGTAAATATAACTAATGTCCATTTTGAGCCAACTTCTGGTTGGAGAAATAGAAAAAATGAAAAACAGATTGAAAAAAAGGTTTGAAAGAGGGATGAGAAAATGTGTAAGAAGAAGAAAGTTGATAGAAAAAAAACAGACATACAAAGAAAGCCAGATTTAAAGAGAGAGAGCCAATAAGACGGAGAGATTGTCAAAGAGAAAAGTAGGCTTTTTTTCCAAGACTTCTACAATAACTTTTTCCCTAATTCCAGAGGTCCCCATCATCTAACTGCACTTTCTTTCACAACTCTCAGCACCCTGGATAGCATAGATGCCATACCAAGTTTCCACATGTCTGATAAATACAACTTTTGAATTTTACCTAGGCCGCTTGCTTAATAGCAACTCCTATTTCTCTTAGATTTCCTTAACTGTGTCCACAACATCTTTGGGTCATTTATCGAGAGTTGGTTTTTTACAGCTAGAATTTTTTCTGCTACATTTGTATTTATCTCTGTTGTTCTTCATCAGAAGAAATAAGGAATTCCTAGTAAGACGTTCAGAAAATTTCCCTTGAGACAGATTGGGTTTTCAGATTGTACATGTTCCTACATCTTGTGTAATGTAATCATGATTTTTACCTTCTATAAAGTATGTAATGCCCTTCTTTTCCAGAATGAAGAACAGTGCCTCTGATATTAATTATGTGAATCATTTCATTTAACTAAATATTCTCTCAATATTTGTTGATCTCTACTTTGTGCCAGACACTTCAGAGATACTCCTTCTTACCCCCATCTGCACATGACATAAAAAACCATACATGCTGGTCAGTTTTTTAATTGTATTATGATTCTTTGATTAAACACCATAGCATCTGCATTCATGATTGCCTGATTTTAGCAATAAGTTATAAAATCCAATAAGATCCTTCACAGAGCTCAAAGGAGAGGTACAAAACGGTATTATCATTTTTACTGAAACTTAATGTAATCTTTAGAGAAAGATATTTTTATATCACCTCTGCATTGCAAAACAGAGCATTTACACATTGATGCAGTCTCTCATAACAGCTAACCTCAAGGTTAAACAATATGCTGATGCTAAAGAAATAGCAGAAACAGCTATGGACCACTGCTTGAAAGAAAATGTTATACTTCACAGGAAATGAACTGTTGACCCATGTGCTCATTGAGAACAGCAAGGGATCAATTGCCAACTTCTAATTATGCTTCTATGGGTATTTTTCTAAGAAAGGAGAAATGATCACTGAAGTGACTAAAGTTCAGAGGAATCAAGTATTAATACTTTTAGTACTGGCAACACATAAATTCAAAAATGTTTGGAGTTAGAATGTTAGTTAAAGCTCACAAGTTTAAATGCTTGCCTATGCTTTATTATACCATAACTTTAAAAAATTACCAGATGCCCCACTGTTATTGCTGTTTAATTTCAAACACATGAGCAGAGATTAACAAAAGTCATTACATAGTATTCCTGAGTATTAGTCACTGTTGTCCAAGGAAACACCTTTATGATGAGTAAAATGTAGTATTCCATTTTGATGAAAGATAATTAAGACTAAATATAGATTAAAGTGGGCTGCTGGGTTGGGCAATGTCTATTTTGTTAGCATCCTCTATAATACCCCTTGGCTATATAATCTCTGATCCAGCCCTTTGAACTATATTGACCCTGTAATTAGGTTGAGAAATGAGGTGATTCTGCTCTTTGTTCCCATAGCATATGGATTTTCAGTATCAGGGCATTCATCAAATTTCACCACCATTGTTTACTTATTTTCTTTTCTGAAAAAGCACAGTCCCTATTAATGAAAGCCTGTCCTTGCTACTATTATCCCAATCTAAGAATAGTCTTATTGCTATTATCCCATAGCAAGTGTTCAATAAATGTTTTCTAGATGAAATAATATACCAATAAATAACACAATAGTTACTAAAGAGGACGTCATCATTGTTCAGCGAACTATTTTTTCGTGTATCTATTTATTAAAACCTGGTCTTGCCTCAGGTAACATTTTACTTTTTAAAAAAATACCTTTTTAGAAAATCTACAAAGGTCATGCACTGTCATTAAAGGAATACACAGTAACTGATAGTGCAGAAGCATAATGGGTATTCATGCTTCATTTTCTTAGATCAGCAATAAATTTGCCTTGGAATGAAATCACCATATTATCTCATTAAAGTGTAAGGAAATCAGGAAAGGAGCTTTTTACACTTATTAACTATTAACTTAAAATTTTCCTTTAGGCCGGGTGCATGGCTCACGCCTGTAATCCCACCACTTTGGGAGGCCTAGGCGGGTGGATCTCATGAGGTCAGGAGTTCAAGACCAGCCTGGCCAACAAGGTGAAACCCCATCTCTACCAAAAATACAAAAATTAGCCCGGCGTGGTGGCACGTGCCTGTAATCCCAGCCACTTGGGAGGCTGAGGCAGGAGAATCGCTTGAACCTGGGAGGTGGAGGTTGCAGTGAGCAGAGATTGTGCCACTGCACTCCAGCCTGGACAACAGAGTGAGACTGTGTCTCAAAAAAATATTTGTGTTAGAAAATTTTAGTTTTTAGGTGCAATACGATATCGAATTTTGTCTTTATACCAGGTCAAAAAAATGGCTTTCTAATTAATACACTGAGTAATATTTAAAAATCAATTATTTTTGTTTACAAGTTTTTTGTTTGTTTGTTTCTGGCTTTTTTTATCTTTCAATTACTCAAAATCTCCCTCCCCTGTTGTTTTGGCTCACTGGAGTACTTTAAATTATGAGAAAACCTTTGAATAATAAAATCTTTGAAAATTGTATTGGTCATTGTGGTGGATAACCTTCTAAAATGGCTCTTGATTATTTCTCTCTCCTAGCATCTATGCCCTTGTGTAATCCTTTCCCTTTGAGTGTGGGCTGGACCTAGTAACCTGCTTCTATCAAATAGAATAGAGCAAAAGTAAGTAGGTATAACTTTCAAGATTTATTTATAAAAGACTGAGAGTTTTGTATTCCTCTCTCTCTTCTCTTTCTTTTGCTCTGATGATAACAATCTGGTGTGACCTAAGTGTTAAGGAACTGAGGGAAGTCTCTGGCCAATTGCCAAAGGGGTGTTGAGACATTCAATTCAACAACCCTTGAGGGACTAAATTATACCAAAAACCATGTGAGAGAGCCTAAGAGTGGGTCCTTCTCCAGTTGAGTCTTCAGATGAAACTACAGCTTCAGTCAGCACCTTGATTGCAGCCTTGTGAGAAACCCTAAAGCAAATGACTCATGCCAGACTCAACTTGCAGAAATTATGAAATAATAAATTATATTCTTTTAAGTTGCTAAGTTTTGTGCTAGTTTACCATGCAGCTCTATAGAATGAATATAACTATACTCCATGCATAGATGTCAGATAATAAACAGAATCAAACATAATTTAAAATATTTTCATAAAACTTAAAGCTTCCAAAATTACATTAAATTTCCATGTCTCTGAAATCATCACTGCTGACCTGCTGATTGAGAGACATGGAGATAAATGGGGAAGATTTATCAAGAGATATAATTTTGTTGCTTAACTGGATTATTGCAATCTATTAATCAAATTATACTCCTCTACCTGACAAGAATATGGACTTTACTTTTTATTATAGTTCCTGTTCATTCTTAAACTTTACAAAACTCACACTGACATATTTAGTAGAAGAATGCACACTTGCTTCACATTAGCCAACTATGGTAGTCATTTAAAATTGTTAAATATTTCCAATTCTCTCTTTCTGGGGCTCATGATAGAATTGTACTTTCAGTTTAACCAATTGAATGTGTATTGTTTCCTGGAAGAAGATGCTTAATAGCCAGTATGAAATATTGCACCAATCTCTTCAAACTGACTGTGGAAACGTGTTTGAGATGGAGCCTCTGATAACATAGTTTCCTGAGTAACTAAAATGAGTAATAGCCATTGTCAACTCCCAATGGACAAAGTAAAACATAAATTAATTTTGTGATAAAACGCTACAATTTTATTTTGTTACTGCAGCATAACCAGGCTTAACCTGAATGATTTCTGGCCTGACATTAAATAGGTCCCATAAGTCAAAATACGGGCTCATGCCCGTAATCCCAGCACTCTGGGAGGCCGAGATGGGCAGATAACTTGAGGTCAGGAGTTTGAGACCAGCCTGGCCAACATGGCAAAATCCTATTTCTACTAAAAATACAAAAATTAGCCAGGCATGGAAGTGCATGCCTGCAATCCCAACTACCCAAGAGGCTGAGGTAGAAGAATCACCTGAACCTGGGAGGCAGAGGTTGCAGTGATCTGAGGTGGCACCACTGCATTCCAGCCTGGGTGACAGAGTGAGACTCCATCTGAAATAATAACAACAACAATAATGATAAAAATAAACCTATCGACTATATATGATAGCAATTTTATTATCTCAAGAACCTATGTTGTTTCAACAATTTTCCCATATTTTAATCTACATCATTTCTAACTCTTTGCTAAACATCTCATTTGCAAACAAATATTCAGTCACATCCCCCATCTGGAAACATAACAAAAGAAAACCACAACTACATTTCCACCTTCAGTTGTAGTCCCATCCCTCCTTTTACTTTTGCTACAAAACTCTTTAAAGTAGTCTATTCCACTGTTTCAATTTCCCTCCATTCCTTCTTTCTGAATCTGCTTCAATCTTGCGAAATTATTCTTGTCGATATTTCCTTATCTCCTCCCCTACAACCTACTTATTTCTCAATATTTCCAATCTCAGTTGATGGCAGCCCAATTTTATCTTTTCATGTGTAGGCCAAATAATTGAATGCCATTGCTGATTGCTGTATTTTGTACATGCTCCATGCCCAATCCATCAGAGAATTGTGTTCGCTCTATCTTTAATATATGTACAAATCCCAATCTCTTTTCCATTGCTTCTCATGTTGCTACATGAATCCAAGCTGTTCTTACCTCTTGCTTAGATTTTTGCAATAGCCTACTAATCGATATTCCCGATTCTGTCATGCTTCCTACAGTCTACTTTCGGTTAAATAGCCAGAGTAACCTTTTGGAAAAGTGAGCCTGATCATATTTTGTTGTTGTTGTTTTATTTTTTATTTTTTTATGTGTGTGACAGGTCTCGCTCTGTCACCCAGGCTGGAGTCCAGTTGCCCCATCTTGGCGCATGACAACTTCTGCCTCCTAGGGTTAGGCGATCCTCCTACCTCAGCCTCCTGAGTAGCTGGGACTACTGGCACACGACACCCTGCCCAGCTAATTTTTTTATTTTTTGGAGTAGAGACGGGATTTTGCCATGTTGCCCAGGCTTTCTTGAACTCCTGGGCTTCAGGCAATCCTCTCACCTTGGCCCCCTAAAGTGCTGGGACTACAGGCATGAGCCACCACACTCATTTAAGCCTGATCATGTTTTCCTCTGCACAAAACCCTCTAATGGCTTCTGATATTATTCACAGTAAAGGGTTAAGTCCACAATAGCCTTTAAAACTCTCCGTAGTTGACACTTTTGTACCTATTACATTTTCCTTCTCTTCTCTCCCTTGTTTATTCCATTTTAGCTATACTGGCCTCATTTCTGTCCCAAAAACATGCCAGACACTCTAATGTCTCAAGGTATTTTCTACTATCTTTTTCTGAAATGGTATCTGCCTGGATTTGTCTTCATTAATTGTATTTCTTTAATGTAAAATATCATCTGCTCACATCAACAATTTCTATTCCTTTTCCCAGCTTTGATTTTCTCCATAGCACTTACCAATACCCAAATTCTTATATATATTTTTACTATTTATTTTATTTAATATCTGTCTCTAACAGTAGAATATAAGACCCATGAGTTCAGGGACTTTATATGTTTCTATTGCTATATTCCTATTACTAGAAGGATGCATATTATTGAATAATTTAATGAAGAACTTGGCTCCTACCTTCAAAATATGAAGTAGTTATCTCTAAGAATCATGGTGCATGCCTCTCTCAGGAACGTATATTTTTGTTTGCATTTGTCATCTTTCCCCTAGAAAATGGCTGAGACAACTATTTTCTTCAAAGCATCTGTTCATGAACTTAAGAAAAAAGAGTTAGCATTTGTTGCCCAATCACAGACCAATGCCATTCTTCTATCTCTACTCTTAGTTGCTTGCAATTTCAGAACCCATATAGAATAAAAAAGGAAGGTTAATATAGATACTCCTCATCAAATACGTGATTCAGGTATTCACAAATGTACAGTTCACCCAGCCAACCTGTACCCAGTGGATTGCAGTATTTGTTCAGAACAGATGTGTGAGTTGACAGTGTGCTGTTAAAATGTTGATAATTTAAGTCTCTTATCAAATAACTGCATTGCTTTGTGATCCTAACCTAAAAGTGTGGCGCATGATGTGGTAAATGATAAGGGCAAGGCAAGAAGGAAAGTGTGGGTAAGCAATAGAAGAATGATGCCAAGAGCAGGCAGTAAGTTTTACTTGGAGTTATCTACTTGAGAAAAGAAAAAAACAGCAGTAGGTATTAATTTGAAACCATTTTCAGAGGTGAAGAGAGTAAGGGACAAAGAGATGATCAATTGTTTCATTTAACAAATCAGCAGATTGCAACAGTCTGAGCTCAAACATGATAACTGGTGCTTACATTGTCTTAGTTTTCAAAATGAAATTGTCAGTATTAAAATATTTATTATATACAGGAGAGCCTTCAGTTGATCTGCTATGTATTCTCTGCCTTTTTATTCAAGACACTAATAGAAGGTACTAGAACTAAGGATAGATAAATTAGGCCTGAATACAACTCTGACATCAACTTTAATATTAAGGTATAAATTAAAAATTTGTGATAATAGCAAAGAAAAACAATGCCAGATAAACTTCATCAATTTTGATTATTTCAACCCCAATTTGTTTTTTCTTTCTCTGTATTATAACTTCCAGACTGAGTCTCCCAAAACATAATTTATATATTTATTATCCTTTCCAAACATCTTCTAATTTTATAGCCAATGACAGCAACTCAATTACTGTTGTCACGAAAATAATAAAAACAATAGGAAAACTTAAATAATAATGAATTAATACGTAAATAAAAACAATGACTGTGGTCACTTTTCTGCTTTCATTAACTATTTCTCATCAGTTTTCTTCTGGTATCATCCAGCCTGTTCTAAATGGTAAACTTTCAAAGCAATAATATTATTACTTTAAAAAGCCTCATTCTGAAACTTATCAAGGGCTATTTGGTAAAATATAATTCCTTTTCATTTGTGTTCTTTCTCTTCCCTTAGAAGATTTATTATATTGCATTTTATACTCACCTCAAGAAAACAAAGAACTATTCTCCAGCGATTTCTGAGTTTCTTTTACTCTTCATAATGTTTATTGACTGGCATATGTTTCCCAACTCTGTGAGCCAATAGTCCAATAAATTTAAGTTATCAGTAAACTAAACGAGACATTAATGGTAAAATTATTTTGACTCAGATTATAATATTTCTCACATGCTTCTGATTTGCTATCATCATAAAACTCATTTATGTGGATTATAAAACTGGCTCTTCTGATGAATTATGTAATGCTCCACTTACTAGTCAAGAAAAAAGCCATTTTATATTCATTTTATTTGCTCCCTTCAATTGAAATTTTTCTTCTTAACATTGTTATTGAATCTTATAAAATGTTTGTTAAAAATCCATATTTGGCATAAAATACATATATAAATTATAATTCTGAGAGTATATTTCAATACCTTGAGATCTGATCTCTGCTGTATATTGTCTAAATATTCCTAATTTTTTCCCTCAAATAAAACACTTTTAAAGAATACTTACAGCCCCTCTCACAATCACATTTTTGTTGTTATTGTTGTTGCTACTATTTTCTGTCCCCACTTTTGATAGGAAGAGTGATGGCATGACATAGAGACATACTGGGTTGCTGCACAAATAACTCAATGAGGCTGTCATCTGAGCATATTCCTTTCACAGCCTGCGGGGTTTTCATGGAAAAGTTTTCCTGAAGTCATGCTAAGGTATCCCAAATGGTTCAATATGAATTTTCTGTATTCTCAGTAAGAACTGCAGATTTGTCTCACAAAACCCATCTTTAGTAAAACTGAAACCCTCTGCTAAAATTTGACACACTCTTGAATAGAAAGATGCCTCTGATTAGACAACGATGTAAGGCTCAATATAGATCTGTTTCTGTCAATTCACAGAAACTGTATCTAATGTAGTGTTATAGTAGTGATATGGTTTGGGTCTGTGTCCCCATCCAAACCTCATGTCAAATTGTACTCCTCATGTATCAAGGGAGGGACCTAGTGGGATTGGATAATAAGGGCGGTTCCCTTTATGCTATTCTCAAGATAGTGAGTAAGTTCTCAAGAGATCGGGTTGTTTGATAAGTGGTGCTCTCCCTTCTCTCTCCTGCCACAGTGTGAGATGTGCCTTGCTTCCCTTTTGCCTTCTGCCAGATTGTAAGTTTTCTGAGGCCTCCCCAGCCATGTAGAACTGTGAGTTTTAGACTTCTGGGTTAATTCTGGAATGAGTTAAGACTTTGACCATTGGGAAGTCATAAATGTGTTTTGAAATGTCAGAGGGACACGAAATTTGAGAGGGGCCGGGGCTTAATCATATGGTTTGGCTCTGTGTCCCCACCCAAATTTCATCTTGACTTGTAATCCCCATGTGTGAGGGAGGGATCTAGTGGGAGGTGACTGGATGATGAGGGTGCTTTCCTTTATGCCATTCTTTTGATAGTGAGTGAGTTCTCATGATATCTGATGGTTTAAAAGTGTGGCAATTTTCTTTTCTCTCTCTCTCCTGCCAGCATGTGAGATGTGCCTTGCTTCCCCTTCATCTTCCACCATGATTTTATGTTTCCTGAGGCCTTCATAGCCATATGGAAATGTGAGTCAATGAAATCTCTTTTTTTAATAAATTACCCAGTCTCAGGTATTCTTCATAGCAGTGTAAAAGTGGACTAATACAAGTAGAAACCTATGAAAAAGGTTTTTACAGTTAGTATTAAATATGTTAGGTCAAAAACAGAATGATAATTTTTTTCACGTATCAAGGAGCATCAATTTTTGGAGAGTATCAATGAAAAAAAGAGTTACCTAAAAAGTAAACTATTGCTAAAGCATGTTATAAGTTTAAGTAATTGGAGAAAATCAGTTAAAGAATGGTTGATGTTAATACTCTTAATAAATTTTTAGTGATTCAAGACTAAATAAATAAATTTGACCTATTTGTTATACTTTGGTAATTTTATCAATATCACTTTATCTGTGACATATATAATATTGAGTTGTTTGATCGATGTTAAACAAACAAAATAATAACAAAACTTTTGACAAAATCTTAAAACTTAGCAAAATCTTCCAAATGGTAATTTATTTGAAAACTCTCCAATGAGTCATATTTGAGAAAACCAGAAATATAATTTAATAAGTGAAGACTTTGGGAATCTGACAACTGCCTTTGGGTAGTTAACATGCTATTATCTGTAAAAAGGGCTAGACATTTGTCTCTGTAGGTCAAATCTTGTACTAAATGTCTTGCTCTTTCAACTCTTCTATTGACAGTAATGTGCCCTACAATAGTCTCAGCTTACTGCCTGGAATGTTCCAAGCTTTGGTGCTGGAAGAGAGAGTCAGTGCTGATCCCAGTGGATGCCAGGAGTTAAGACAGAGCTGAGAGTACAGGGAGAGCAAAGTGTCTAGATTTTTCAGGGCCAAGTAACCAAGACAAGAGAGCTACAAGGAAAAAGAATGCTGGCAATCTACAGAGCATCTCTATTCAGTATTCAGAAGAGTATTGATTACTACATATGGCATATGTATTAGGAAACTACCCAAGCACAGAAAAATAACCAACTGAAAAGATCAAAAGGAATAGTGCTCAGGATTGTACAGTGACAAAAATAGAACCAGCCAGACCAGAAAAACTCATAATTTATGGAGCATTAAGTAGAACACTCAGAAATACCATTCCTCACTAGTGGTAAGTAATTATCCTAAGTCAAACACTGCTTCCAATTTGTCAAACAAAAAATAAAACAAGATTTATAAGTGTCAAACTCTATCCAAGTAACTTATCCACCTGTCATGCATGCAATTAAAGATTACCCTGTATGCAAAGAAGCAGTAAAAACACAGCTCAGAAGGAGAGAATAATCAATATCTTAATCAATAATTTGAGAATTGATAGACAGCTGAAACATGCTAAAATTAGCAGACAAGGATATTAAAGCAATTATGTTAACTGTATTCCACATGTTAAAAAAGTAGGAAAACAAATCAGATCTCCAAAAAAAAATCCAATTTGAACTCTTAGAAATGAATATTATATTGTCTAAATTAAAAAAATACACTGACGGAATAAATGACAAATTAAACATTGCAAAAGAAAAGATTAATAAACTTGGAGACATAACAACACAAGTAAACAAAATGTAACAGAGAGAAAAATAATTTTTTAAAATGAAAAGAGCATGAATGAATTGTAGGAAAACCTCAATGACCTACTATACACACAATCAAAGACCCTGAAAGTGGGAAATGGTGCATAAATAAATAAATATATATCGAAATGTGTCCGATTTGATATAAAGTCCAATAGATTAAAAAACTCAATGACCCCAAAGCGCAAGAAAAATGAAAAAAAAAAAAGACCCAAGCCACACTATACTCAAATTGCTCAAAACCAGCCATAAAGAGATAATCTTAAAAGCAGCCAGATGGCAGGAAAGTGGGTGGTGATGATATTATCACAAATTGGTAGCAACAGTCAATAGAAATTTACTACAGATGAAGAAGGCTTGGATGCTTTCCCCAATGAAAACAGACTAAAAATTTTTTTCTAGTGCACAATGAACATTTACTAACATAAAACATATTCTTGGCTGCAGAAGAAGCATCAATGAATGTAAAAGACATTACATAATATAATGTATTTTCTCTGATAAAAATAGGATGAAATTAGAAATAAATAAGAAAAACACATTTTGAAAATTGCCAAACATGTATTTGGAAATTAAATAGAACACATCTAAACAAAAAAATAGAAAGTACAATGGACTGAATTAAAATAAAAATAAAGTACATCAAAATTTGTAGGATGGATCTAATATAGTATTTAAGGGAAATTTATATCAGTAAATGCCTGGTTTAAAAAAGAAAATTCTCAAATTGATTAAGTCCTAGGAAAACAGAAAAATACAGTAAATAAAATATAAACCAGTAGAACAAAAATCATAAGGATCAAAGAGGGAGAGAGCTAGACACAGAGACAGACACATAGAAAGAGGAAAATCAATAAAATAAAAAAGTAAGTATTTGAGAAGATTAACATAGTTGATGAATTTCTTGCCAGATTAATCAGGTAAAACTTAGAAGAAAGACACAAAAAGCGATATACGGAATGAAGGAGGCGCCATCACTACAGATTCCATGAATATTAACAGAAAAATATGGTAATATTGCCAACAACTTTGTACAAGTATATTCTGTAACTTAGATTTAAATGAGCAATTTCCTTGAAGATCACAAGGTGTTCACTCAAGAAGAATGTTGACTCAAGAAGAAATAGCTAGCCCAAATATCCCCATATTTTTTTAAAAATTGAGTTTGCCATTAAAAGCCTTCCACAAAGGAAAACACTAGTCCCAGAAGGCTTCAATGGGACAGTCTACTAAATATCCATGGAAGAAATAATACCAACTCTGCGCATGCTCTTCCAGAACATTGACCAAAAGGGAATTTTCTTAAATCATTCTATGAGGTCAGCATTATTTTGATAAAATCAGAAGGCATTATCAGAAAAGAAAATTATAGAACAATAATCTTCATGAATATATATCCAAAAAATTTTAACTAAATGTTAACAAATTAAACACAACAAGATATAGAAAGATGATACATCATGAGAGTAAGTGGTTTATTCCAGCAATACATGGTTTAACATTCCAAAATCAATGAATGTAATTTGCCAAATAATATATTAAAAATAAAAGTCTTATAATAATCTCAATAGATGCAGAAAAAGCATTTTAAAAAGTCTAATATCTATACATGAAAGAAGATTTCGGCAAACAAGAAATAGAACTTTCTTATCTTGATAAAAGACACCTATGTTAAAACTTATAACTAACATCGTACTTAATGGTGAAAAAAAATGAATGCTTTTCTCTTAAGATAAAAAATGCAAGCATTTCTGCTCTCACAACTACTATTCAACATTGCATTTGCAGCTCCAGTCAGTGCAATAGGCAAGAATGAAAGCCATTCAGATTAGAAAGAAAGAAACAAAACTATTTATTTGCAAATGATATAATTGCCTATGTACAAACACAGTGGCACCTACAAAAGATCAATTAGAATTACAGTGAGTTTAGTAAGGATGTAAGATAAAAGATCAATATATGAAAATAAATAATATTTCTGGGGTATACGTGCACAACATGCAGGTTTGTTACATAGGTATACACTTGCTGTTGTGGTCTGCTGCACCCATCAACTCATCATCCACATTAGGTATTTCTCCTAATGCTATTGCTCCCCTAGTCTCCTACCCCTCAACAGGCCCTGGTGTGTCATGTTTCCCTCCCTGTTCCCATGAGTTCTCATTGTTCAGTTCCCACTTATAAGTGAGAACATGCAGTGTTTGGTTTTCTGTTCTTGCGTTAGTTTGCTGAGAATAATAGTTTCCAGCTTCATCCATGTCCCTGCAAAGGACATGAACTTATCCTTTTTCATGGCTGCATAGTATTCCATGGTGTAAATGTGCCACATTTTCTTTATCCAGTCTATCATTGATGGGCTTTTGGGTTGGTTCCAAGTCTTTGCTATCATGAACAGTGCCACAGTAAACATACTTGTGCATGTGTCTTTATAGTAGAATGATTTATAATCCTTTGGGTATATACCCAGTAATGCGATTGCTGGGTCAAATGGTATTTCTGGTTCTAGATCCTTGAGAAATCACCACACTGTCTTCCACAATGGTTGAACTAATTTACACTCCTACTAACAACATAAAAACATTCCTATTTCTACACATCTTCTCCAGCATCTGTTGTTTCTTGACTTTTTAACGATCGCCATTCTAACTGGCATGAGATGGTATCTCATTGCGGTTTTGATTTGCATTTCTCTAATAACCAGTGATGATGAGATTCTTTTTCATATGTTTGTTGGCTGCATAAATGTCTTCTTTTTAGAAGTGTCTATTCATATCCTTCACCCACTTTTTGATGGTTTTTTTTTTTCTTGTAAATTTGTTTAAGTTCTTTGTAGATTCTGGATATTAGCCCTTTGTCAGATGGATAGATTGCAAAAATTTTCTCACATTCTGTAGGTTTCCTGTTCACTCTGATGAGCTTCTTTTGCTATGTGGATGCTCTTTAGTTTAATTAGATTCTATTTGTCAATTTTGGCTTTTGTTGCCATTGCTTTTGGTGTTTTAGTCATGAAGTCTTTGCCCATGCCTATGTCCTGAATGGTATTGTCTAGGTTTTCTTCTAGGGTTTTTATGGTTTTCGGTCTAACGTTTAAGTCTTTAATCCAGCCTGGGTGACAGAGTGAGACTCTGTCTCAATAAATAAATAAATAAATAAATAAATAAATAGATAAATAAATAAAATAAAATAAAATTATAGAAAATATAAATTAATTGACATAGATAATCAGTGGCTGCCTGAGGGTGGCTAGAATAAGGAGAGGGAGGAATGAGAAACACTAAAGGGGCACAAGAAGACTTTGGGAGTTAAGAATATATTAAATAGGCTGGGTGCGGTGACTCATGCCTATAATCCCAGCACTTTGGGAAGCCAAGGTGGGTGGATCATGAGATCAGGAGTTTGAGACCAGCCTGGCCAACATGGTGAAACTGTATCTACTAAAAATACAAAAATCAGCCAGGCTGGGTGGTGCGCATCTGTAATCTCAGCTACTCAGGATGCTGAGGCAGAAGAATCGCTTGAACCTGGGTGGCAGAGGTTGCAGTGAGCCGAGATTGCACCATTGCACTCCAGTCTGGGTGACAGAGCAAGACTCCATCTCAAAAAAAAAAAAAAAAAAAATGATGGTCTCACAGGTCCATACATATATTGCATCTTATCAGGTTACACATTTTCAATATATACGGTTCGTTTTATTTCAGTTACACCTTCAAAAAGCTATTAGAAGACTTCATAATATTTCTTGCATATTGATTTTTCTCAATCTCAAAATTATAGTTTATAAAAATATTTAGAATTCAACCAAAGCACACTTAATAAAACATATAATGAATTTGTTCTCTGATATAAGTATCCATACTCCCAACTAACCTCAACTTCCTTAAATGAATGTGTATGTATATGACTATGTATATATTTACATCTATACATAGTCATATACATTCATTTAAGGAAGTTAAATATTATATATATTTACATCTATACATAGTCATATACATACACATACACATATTAGTATTCAGATGTAATTTACATGAAAGGTATCAAAATCATAACATTAATTTTTATTTTGCTCAGCATGTTTATAAATATATTTCTTGGCAAATCGAAGTGCTCAATTTTCCTTCTTAACAGTCTGCTTTCCTCTCGACTACTTTGTCTTATTTGATGATAGTTATTCTGAA
Source organism: Gorilla gorilla gorilla (assembly GCF_029281585.2). Classification (NCBI taxonomy): domain Eukaryota; kingdom Metazoa; phylum Chordata; class Mammalia; order Primates; family Hominidae; genus Gorilla; species Gorilla gorilla. The sequence continues at coordinate 187,189,691 of NC_086017.1, read as the reverse complement.
AGTAAAAGGATCTCCTTCTGATGAAAGCTCCTGTTAGCATTGTGCTTCTAGAATCCGCTGTGCTTGGTGGTGTTGAATTTTCCCTTAAACACCTTAATGACAAAGCAGATTAGTTTTTATGACTGAAATATTTCCCTGTTAAGTATCTCTTCAGTCTTTCTGCAACTCTGGCATCAAGGGAAAAAAAATGTAATGTTTTCATGTGTCTTGTTTTAATTGAATCAGCTACAAGAACAAAATACTTTTCCTTTTCAGATTGAGAGAAAATTGCTGCCTTGGTTCCAAATCACTGCTTGGTAACCAAATAGCTCTTTTTGACCTAGATTTATTATATTTCTACTTCCACGTGGAAAAATCTTGCAGTCACTATTGTTTGGAACATTGGTCGATAAACTCTTTCACTGCCTGATACTTTCCTCATTAGAACACTGAGAAAATTAAACTGATTCTATCAGTCTCTTTCCTAATACACTGGTAATACTTTATGTCCTATAGGCTGAGAGAGAGGAAATTTAACTGTGACTTATAAGAGCTAACTTTCCATCAGGGTAAGAAAATATTTTATGTTCCTGTTGGGGTGGATGTGGTGGAATGACTGAGAAGAATACTTTGTAATCTCATCACCTACTAGCCACATTAAATCCCGAAAAGTACTCTTAGCATTGTTCCTAGAACAATGTCCGAGACCTAATTATTATAACTCTTATTGAGTAGATTATCTTTTCTCAAAACTCTTATTGAGTAGATTATCTTTTCTCAATTCTTTCCTCTTCTCCTTTGTCTTTTATACTTTCTGGTTTTTTTTTTTTCCCAATACACACATACAGTTTTGTGAATAATGATAAAGTGAACTCTCAGGTAGCAACAATTCAAGTCAAGCCTGTTCCCTTGTATTTTACATTTTCTATTCCTTTCTCTTTTCAAGTTCATTCCATCCTTACATCCACCCTTTCTTACATTTCTTTTCCTCATTTGCCCCTTCTCTTCCTTTTTTATTTATTTATTTTTTGAGACAGCGTTTCGCTCTTGTTGCCCAAGCTGGAGTGCAATGGCGCAATCTCGGCTCATCACAACCTCCGCCTGCAGGGTTAAAGCATTTCTCCTGCCTCAGCCTCCCGAGTAGCTGGGATTACAGGCACATGCCACCACACCCAGCTAATTTTGTATTTTTAGTAGAGATGGGGTTTCTTGACATTGATCAGTCTGGTCTTGAACTCCTGACCTCAGGTGATCCACCTGTCTTGGCCTCCCAAAGTTTTCTCATCCTTTTTATTTCTTTTCTCCTCCTTCTCCTCTTCTGCATCCCACTCTTCCTCCTCTTTTTCATGTAATTATAATACTAAATTGGTGCACGTACTAAGTTTCAAAAAATTCAAACTGATATGTCTAACTAAAATAATAGCAAATTAGTAATCCTTTTCTCTAACGTCCAGGGAATTCTCAAAAATTATAGCTAGCTAGGCAGCTAGATAGTTGCAAATATATATATATACACACAACTATATACATGCATAATATACATAATATCTGTATAGGATATATAAATATATATCATATAATAAATAAGTGTATACTTATAAATAAATATATAGGAATATTTGTATACTTAATAATCTAGGGTATAAACAGATATATCAAATCAAATAAGACTAACATGTTTTTATTTTAAAGCCCCAATTTTCTTACAGAAAATTTAAAAATCAGTCTAAATTCAAGAAAGTTTATAACAAATACTGACCCCAATACACTCTCATTCAGAGGTGATGACAATATATAGAGTGTTGGGACTCAGAAAACAATACACCCGATGTTGCGTTTTGATGGACTGAAATAAAGAAACAGCCTCAAGGTCTCTTTGACCACCCTGCAAGTCTCTCAATCCTTTGTCTCTCCTAAAACATAGGATAAGGCCACCCTGAAGTTCCCTTATCCACCTAGAAACCAGAACTTTAAAGAGAAATACAATTGTCTTTGATCCCTTCCATGAACTTCCATAAACTAGATAAAATTAAAATTTACATCAAACAGAAAGAGGTTGAAAATTAAACACCAAACCTAAAGCCCAGATGAACTTTGTCCCAAATGATTACATGTTCTCAGGTCCCAATTCAATTCCCAAAGAGAATCATTTACAAGCAATTGCCTAATCTTCAGGTCTATTCATTTACAGCCCCCCTCTTCAAATCCCCTTCCAATAAAGAGGGTATTTAGGCATCAACCGTCTGGTCCTTTCTTTGAATTTTCATGTTTTATATAACTTCCATGAACATGGGTGCACGTGATAAATTTATTATGCTTTTCTTGTATGCACTTATCTTTTCTTATAGGCATGTCAGCCATAACCCTTTATGATGAAGAATAAAAAGATTACTGCCTTTCCACCTCTAAATTAGTTAATTTCAAATTTACAAAAATCGTAATTATTTTTCATGAATATGTAATGTATCTGACATAGTTACAAATTGCAGCTAAAATAGTTCTTTGGTTTCCATAATGTACCACAATGAATATTAAGCAAATAACTTGAGATGTGACTTTAATTGAGTGAGAATTGAGGAAATCTTGACTTGATAGACTCACCACCCTTCTACAGTGCTCTTGGCAAACCCTGACAGCCCATTTTATGTCACAATAGCTATAGTACAAAGATAACTTTTTGTCTCAAAAATGTATTGCTGTGTTTTCCCTGAGGCTGTATTCACATACAATAATTATTTGATTTTTTTTAAAAGCTAAAAAAAAACAAATGGTTTTGCAGAACTATCAAGGCATGACTTAATCAGATTAGGAAAAAAAAAAAAAAGGACCCAAGCTATTTAATAAGTGGCAACCTTTATTGAAAAGGCACCTCATTTTCGCTCTTAGAGATTTTAGTGTCATCAGATCACTCTTAAGAAATAGTAAGATTATACAATTGACATCAGTCAAATTTTAAACCCTAGAGAAGTTGCGTGTACTCTGCAAACCATTCTGCCTTCTTGGTGAGTCTGGCTTCTTGGTGAGTCTCGCTTTACTTTTTAGCAAAAATTTTTTAAAAAATGCTAAATACTTTTGCTAGATCTTAATGCCTACCAACTTATATTGTACCCGCTTAAATTCATTTATATATTTTAATAACTATTTACTAATTACATACTATGTTAGACTTTATAGGTTGTTAAAATAGATTTAAAAAATTGATTGAGATGAGTAAGAAATAATTATTGATTAGTCTTTAACAAGTTAAACCAAAAGAGAAAATTCATGAGTGAAAAAGCAGAGACAAATTTCATTTTATTGTGTTCATTTTATTGCACTTCAGGTATCATATTTTTTATAAACAGAAGGTTTCTGGTAATCTTGCATCGAGTAAGTCTATCACTGCCATTTTCCAACAGCACATGCTCACTTCATGTCTGTGTGTCACATTTAATAATTATCTCAATATTTAAGACTGTTTCATTATTATTGTATCTGTTATGGTGATTTATAATCAGGTATTTTTATGATACTATTATAATTGTCTTGGGGCATCACAAACCTCCCCAAAAGACAGTAATTTATTAATAAGACAGCAAACTTAATATATACATTTTATGTGTATTTTGACTGCTCCAACAACCAGCCCTTCCCCCATCTCCCTTCCTGTCTATTCCCTGAGACACAATAGTGAAACTAGGTCAAATAGTAACCCTTCAATGTCTTCTAAGTGCTCAAGTGAAAGAAAAAGTCACACGTTTCTCACTTTAAATTAAAAGCTAGAAATAGTTAAACTTAGTGAGAAAGATATAAGCCTCTTGGTACAAGAGGCCTGGTTTTTAATCCTCTCAGTTTTTGGCATATTTTCCTCACTAAGTTATGAATGCAAAGAAATGGTTCTTGGAGGAAATTGAAAGTGCTACTGCAGTGAACACATGAACGATAAGAAAGAAAAACTGCCTTATTACTGATATGAAGAAAGTTTCAGTAGACTGAATAGAAGACAAAACCAGCCATAGCATTTCCTTAAGTCAAAACATAATCTGGAGCAAGACCCTAACCCTCAATTCTGTGAAGGCTGAAAGAGTTGATGAAGCTGCAGAAGAAAAGTTTGAAGCTGTCAGAGAATTTCCATAACTTAAAAGTCCAAGGTGAAGCAGCGAGTGCTGACATAGAAGTTGCAGCAAGTTATGCGAAGATTTAGCTAAGATTGTTGATGAAGGTGGATACACTAAAGAGGTTTTCAATGTAAAATAAATAGACTTTATTGGAAGGAAGTGCCATACAGGCGTTTCATAGATAGAGAGAAGTCAATGCCTAGCTTTGAAGTTTCAAAGGACAGGCCGACTCTTGTGTTCCATGCTAATGTATCCAGTGACTTTAAGTGGAAGCCCATCCTCATTTACTATTCCCCAGATCCTGGATCTGACAAAGCCTGGATGAGAGCACACCTGTTTACAGCATGGTTTACTGAATATTTTAAGCACATTGTTAAGACCTACTGCTCAGAAAAAAGATTCATTTCAAAATATTGCTGCTCATTGACAATGCACCTAGCCACCCAAGAGCTCTGAAGGAGATACACAAGGAAATGGATGTTATTTTGATGCCTATTAACACAATATCCATTCTATAGCCCATGGATCAAAGAGTAATTTCAACTTTCAAGTCTCATTATTGAAGAAATACATTTTGTAAGACTAGAGCTGCCATAGATAGTGATTCCTCTGATGTATCTGGGCAAAAAGAACTGAAAACTTTCTGAAGAGGATTCACCATTCCATATACCATTAAGAACATTCATGATTTATGAAAGGAAGTCAAAAGATCAACATTAACAGGAGTTCGAAAGAAGTTGATTCTGACCCTCATGGATGACTTTTAGATGTTCAAGAAAGAAGTAACTGCAGATGTCATGGAAATAACAAGAGAACTAGTGGAACTTGAAGTGACGGAATTGCTACAATCTCATGATAGAACTGGAATAGATGAGGAATTGTTTCTTACGAATAAGCAAATAAACTGATTTCATGAGATAGGAACTACTCTTGGTGAAGATGCTGTGAACATTGTTGAAATTACAATAATGGATATAGAATATTACATAAACTTAGTTGATAAGCAGTGGCAGAGTTTGAGAGGATTGACTCCAATTTTCAGACAAGTTCTACTGTGGGTAAAAGGCTGTCAAACAGGCCAGGCACGGTGGCTCACGCCTGTCATCCCAGCACTTTGGGAGGCCAAGGCAGGTGGATCATGATGTCAGGAGATCGAGACCATCATGGCCAACATGGTGAAACCCCGTCTTTACTAAAATACAAAAAAAAAAAAAAAAATAGCCAAGCATGATGGTGATTGCCTGTAATCCTAGCTACTCAGGAGGCTGAGACAGGGGAATTGCTTGAACCTGGGAGGCAGAGGTTGCAGTGAGCCGAGATTGCACCACTGCACTCCAGCCTGGTGACAGAGTGAGACTCTGTCTCAAATAAATAAATAAATAAAATAAATTTTAAAAAGGCTGTCAAACAGCATCACATGCTAGCGAGCAATCTTTTGTGAAACGAAGAGTCAATTGATGCAGCAAATTTCATTGTTGTCTTATTTTAAGGAACTGCTACGTCACCTCAATCTTCAGCCACCACCACTCTGATCAGTGAGCAGGCATCAGCAAAGAGGCAACACCCTCTACCAGCAAAAAGATTATAACTCATCGGAGGCTCAGATGATTGCTAGCATTTTTAGCATAAATTATTTATAAATTTAAGTATGTACATTGTTTTTTAGACATACTGCTATTGCACACTTAATAGGCTACATTATAGTTTAAACATAACTTATATGCATCGGGAAACAAAAGGACTTGTGTGACTCCCCCAAATTTGTATGTTAAAATCTACTCCCAATGTGACAGTGTTTGGAGATGAGGCTTTTCGGTGGTGACTAGGTCATAAAGGTTGAGTTTTCATGAATGAGATGAGTGCCCTTATAAAAATATCCCATAAAGTTGCCTCTTCCCTTCAGCCATGTGAGGACACAGCAAAAAGATGGCCATCTGTGAACCAAAAAGTGTGCCCAGCCATCACAAGATATTGAAACTATCATCACCCTGTTTTTAGACTTCCCAGCCTCCATAACTGTGACAGATAAATTTCTGTTGTTTATAAGCCACCTAGTCTATGGTATTCTTGATGGCAACCTGAATGGACTAAGACCTCTATGCTATGAAAGATGGGTTGATCTTCATTAGAGGCAAATCTAAAATAGAGTAGAAATAGATTTGGGTAGAAATTTTCACATAAACATCATTTTGAGCAAAGGTACAGAAGTATAAACCAAGTAAAAGTATGTCAGGAATTGTAAGCTGCTGCTGCTGCCTCTCCTTCTCTTTCTCTTCCTCCTCCTCCTCCTCTCCCTCCTCCTTCCTCCCTCCTCCTCCTCCTCTTCTTCCTTCTTTTATCAAAAAGAATTAGAATACAAGAGGAATCCTGCCAAATATCTATATAGTGTATGGACAAAATACCTATCTTGGAGTCATTTGAATGCCTAGCAATACAAACTGACTCTATCCTGAAATGGAAAAGATTAAAGAATACAATGGCATTCTTAGACAAATATTTGAAACAATCACAATTTAGGAAGAAACTGTTGCAAAAGTGTATTTGAAGAAAGTTGAGAACCTGAGCATGTACAGTCTAAATGGACATGGAGAGGATAGTTCTAATATAAACAGTAGTAAAGTTACTGAATTAACAGGTGTTGATTAGAAACAGGAATACCAGAGAATACAGGGTCAGGGAAGGCACATTCACTGACATACATCATATAATAATTATACAAGAAGAATTTGTGAGAATAGTGAATTACATATAGAACAAATTGAATCTAAAGAATCTGAGGTACTACAGAGTTGGATGATTCTATAAAACTGGGAGTTTATGATGGTTGATGGCCAAAAATAAAAAGAAGATTTAATGAATTTTCCACATGCATTTAATTGGCATTTCAGTCAAATGTGGAGTAAAATGAACCATCTATCATTATAAAAACATGATTGATAGGTTTCTATATATTAGACTTATTATTGGGGAAAACAGTAATTTGGATATTTTTATTGTTCTAAAGACCCATAATTTTCAATGACAGTGGTTATATCCAGAGGAAGCATTTGCAAAATAAGTATGTTTTTGATTATCAAATGATTGAATATTGGCCTTCACTCGCTGGTGGTCAGATATATTAGACAACCTACAATATTTTCAATATACCTGCACAATACCGAATTATGTCATACCCTGAACAAATTTGGAATGTCCCACCAAATTTTTATGTAATGAAAAGCCTGTTTAAAACCATTTTAGCCTAGAGACTTATGTTACATTACAAACAAAGTTAACTTATTTTTATACCATTTGTTATGTTACATTTTAGTCTAGAGACTTATGTTACATTACAAATAAATTCAACTTATTTTTATTCCATTTGATGGATGTGGAATTTTTTAGGAATGCTGAACACTTGCAAATAAAGAGAGTGCTATATTTTCTTGGTTTAAAAGTTTGCAAGGATCTTTCATCACTTTATAAAATCACATCAATGCAAACAGCACTGCCTGTGATTTTGGAATAACCTATACAACCTCGCTGTGTCAGTCTGCATTTGTAGCTATAATTTTTTCAGTATCCTTTTTTTTTTTTTTTTTTTTTTTTTTTTTTGAGATAGAGTCTTTCTCTGTCACCCAGGCTGGAGTGCAGTGGCACGAACTCAGCTTGCAGCTTCTGCCTTCTGGGTTCCAGCGATTCTCCTGCCTCAGCCTCCTGGGTAGCTGGGATTACAGGTGCACGCCATCATGCCCGGCTAATTTTTGTAATTTTTAGTATAGATGGGGTTTCGCCATGTTGACCAGTCTGGTCTTGAACTCCTGACCTCAGGTGATCCACCAGCCTCAGCCTCCCAAAGTGCTGGAATTATAGGCATGAGCCCACGTGCCCAGCCTTTCTCAGCAATCTTACACAGAGTTGTATACATATATGGTTCATTTATAACGTCTTCTAGAAATGTTGTTTTCTAACATTTATGTACTGAAACATGTATTATTTAATTATTTTACTTTTACTTAATCTTTATATTATAGTTAGGTAATTACAATGTTTCTTTCCAAAATTATGTTTGTAGGTAGTGATTTGCTCTATGAGTTTTACTATGGATAGTAAAGATGGCATATGAAAAGGATTTATACCTTAGAGTTTACCATAGTGTGTGTGGAATCTTAAAATATATTAGTGTCTTTCACTCACATTTTATCATTCAATCTTCTCACTACTGTGTAAGGTAAATAGGGTAGTATTCATTTTTAAGTCTCATTTTCAAGATGTAAAAGCTAAGGTTAAAATATATATCATGATTTATCAGTGATCATATGAATTTTGCAAGTGCCAGATCCAGAATCAGAATACAGGACTCCTTGCTTCAACTTTGAGTACTTAGCACAATGTCATGTTGCTGCCCTAGGGTGTGCAGTGAATACAGACTATCTTTTAATGATTTTTTTTTAACTACTCAAATGTTCTTATATACAGAATGTTGTTGTCCACTGTTTGGTCACTTTACGCTTCCTTAAAATTCAAATGTAGCACAAAACTTCATTTCCCATCATATTATTATACAAATGTAAATCTTCACTAATAAAATGAACATGAATATTGAGTGAATATTCTGAATATTTCAGAGCAAAACTAAAACAATCAAACAAAAACCTACCTGCAATTTTAGCTTTAATTGGCTAGGTATTTCAAATCAAAGAAATGTTTATCTTTTCATTCTGGCTGTATTTTTTCCCCTAATCCTGGCTTGTTCTGATAATTGCCACGAACACTTCATTTCATTTTCTTGCTATCGGCTTAAGCCTGGGCAGCTTTGCTGCCTGCTGCTATCAACCAATGCCCTGATTGAGCAGATGATGCAGAGTGGCAGCAAAGGACACACTGATTGCCTGTAATAAATGGAATTTGAGATTGTGGGTTTCTAACCGAACCTTTAAGAAAAAGCCTATTCACATCCTGCCTCAATAGCAACAGAGCAGTGGTGAAACTTTTTTGGCTGTTTACTAAAAGCTTTTAGTCTACAAAAATTTCTCTGCTGCAAGATAGATAGATGGTGAAATAGTCAATGGAAAAATTATAAGTTATTTAGGAATAATATAAGAAAACATGTTAGAAAACCTAACAGCTATTCCAGAACTACAAATTTAGGTGAATGGCTGATGCACCTGAAATTTCTTAAGGTTTTTACTGAAATAAATGCCAACAGGTTCAAATACATACTTACACATTTTAGAAATGCATTTAAGCCAATTATTAGTAGAAGGAATTTGGTTGGTCTTGTATATATTAAACAGATATCTTTAGAAAACACACAAAGTTGTACATTTTGCCTCTAATAGTTGAATAAGAAATAGTATACTTTCCAGATAAATATTTCAGAGAATAAGCATAATAATGTATACCATTCTCACCAAAACATTATCAGTATTTAAATTTCTCTTCAAATTCTCTAGCTCACTCTCCTCACCCCATCTTCTTTCCTCTATTTCCTCCTTCCTTTTTTTCTAAATTTACACTGCACAATTTTCACTAAAATTTGGTTGCAAAAATTACTACATGGCATGTTTAAGAGGGACAAATAGAAAAATCCCCATGGAAACAACTCGCATGATGAAAGGACTTGAAGCAAAGACATGGAGGAAGAGTCTTGTTAATCTTTAATTATCTTTGGCCCTAGATTATATTCTTATCATTAAAATAGATGAAGTACTTTCAGAAAACCACATTTTCATAAGGCATCAGTGTATCTTTAAATAAGCTTATAAGTTGATACAACCAAGTGATATTAAGAACCCTGAAAGAGTAAACTATGAAGGTCAGATTAGGCAGGGGATCATGACTACAGTAGATACGACTTTTGGCGAAAATTTCAGAGCAAGTGGGGTTTGGTTACCGTGATTTCAACTTGATTTTGCTTCTAAATATAATTGAGCATATGAAGCCAGGTCACAGTTGAGCAGCATTTTTTAAAAAGTTAAGAAATTGCCAACCGATGAAATTATATATGGACAAGCTATCTTTCAAGGAGTTGTAAGTGCCGTCTAAGTGTTGATGATTTAAATCCTTCATTACTCAGGGCATCTACAGGAATAACGCAGTGTGGTTTTATCAGTTTGCCATCAGTTATGCTACAAAACCCAGCTCAATATATGAAGGATCATACCTCTATGTAAAACCAGTACTCACTCTTTTGTTTCTCATTTCTTTTTTAAAAAATTCTAATATTTTAACCCAATGTATCCAAAATGTTACGTAAATATGGAATTGATGTAATATTATTAATAAAGGGTTTTTTGGTACTAAATCTTTCAACGTCACTCTGTATTTGAAGCTTCTACCACTTCACAAATGCAGACCAGCCACATTGCAGGTGCTCAGTAGCCCCATGTAGCCAGCGGTTGCCACACTGAAGTGCAGCTCTGGGGGCTCTGACTCTTCTGACTTCAGGGACATGAAGGGCATAATTTCCCTTTTCTGCCAGAGGAGAGAAGGGAACACCCTCTTCCAGCCAATATCTATCCTCAGGCCCAAGGGTGGGAGAGACAGTGGGCAGAGAGAGAGATAGAGAAGGGAGATGCAAGCAGGAAGTGTCCACAGGTAGAACACTTTCTCCCACCTAATGCTTCAGGGTGACCTATCCCCCCTTCCAAAGTTCAGACAGTGAACAAATGACATAAGGCCCCAGAGAAGGGAGCCCAGGTCTTCAGATTTATCCACAGCCTTGACCTCTGGAATTTAGATGTGGAGGAAATAGGTTAAAGGCAAACTTCTTATTTTGTAATTTGGCCCTGGTCCTAATGGTCACACTGTGGTTCTTGCTGTGGCATGGGGACCATGTGAGGTTAAGCACCAATCCCATGCATACATGTCTACATGCATTTCTGTGTAACTCAACAGCATCTGACAAGAGATACAACCTTAAAAAAGGGGGAAGAATATCAGTACCTACAGGGTGCCTTCTGTTTACCAGGTAAACAGTAATCAGTCTGTCATTCAATCCTGACATCCTATCTGCACTGGGTATACGTATTAGTTAGCTGTTACTGCATAAACAAACACCCCAAAATTTATTAGTTCATGATTGAGCTGGACAGCTATTTTGGCTGGGCTCAGCTGGGCCTTTCTTCTGGTCCCAGCTGGGCTCCTTCAGGCATATGTGGTTGGCTGCCGGTTGAATAGGTAGCTCTGCTTCTAGTGGTGAGCTGGCTGTCAACTGAGGTGCTTTGGTTTTCCTCCCCATGGTATCTAATGCTCCAGCAGGTTAACATTGGTTTGTTCCTGTGGAGATGGCAGAGCTCTGAAAGAAAAAGCAGACACATTGAACAACTTTTGTCTCTAGATCCCAAACTGGTACACTGTCATATTCATAGCTTTCTATTGGCCAGAGCAAATAAGGCCAATGAGATTGAAGTTTTGGGAAACAAATTCTGTATTGGGGGGAGCTATAAAACTACGTGGCTAAGGACATGTATGTATACAAGGAGGAATGAAGAACTGCTGCTGTTTTTGCAATCAATATCATTATGTATTTTCTTTCAGATACTTTACATGACCATTCTAGGTCAAGGAATTTGTCCAAAGCCCCACATCCACTAAGTGGCTGGGCTGGGACTCAGGATTAAATCTCCCTGACTCCAAAGTCTGGGTACCTCCATAGACCACATGACTCACACAGCTCCCCTAGTCCTGCAAGGTCCTGGAGAGTGACACTTCCACAATGGAAGCAGGATTCCTGTGAGGTTCTTGTCCATCTAGTACTCTTCAGCACTGGGAATAATCCCCTCCCGAGAAGGCTTCTGAAGTGTCTTGCAAGGACTTGGAATAATTTGGGGAAATGGCAGAGCACTGAGTTTAGAAAATCAAGACCTAACATTATATTTTTCATTTCTCACCACAGGAGAAATTTGAAAACATGTATAATGCACTCCACATGTCGGCAAATTCTTTTCATTCCTTTTTGGTATTTGTAGGCTATTTATGATTTTCAACACAGACTAAATCAAAATACTGTGCCTGAAACAACCTCATACTCTGAAAGCAAGTGACATAAATATAGATCTGTTGAAAAAACATTTCCTCCTTCTGCAGTTTCGCTGAACAGCTGAGTGTGTCTTGAAGTTGTCCTTTGATTTTACCAGAGCTCTAAGATCTAAGATCTCAACAGATCATGTGCATGTCAGGCTATGACATCATCTCAGAAGGTTGCCCATATCCTAGGCCTGGGGGTGGAGTGGCGAAAGGGTTGCACTGGCTGTTGGGTAGTCATGAGTCCACAGGTGAGATTCATTCATCGGGTGAAGTGTTTTGGGGTCCTGATGTTTATGGCAAATTAACATATATATGTTACTGAAAGTAAATTGTAGAACATTATAAATACTAAATCTATATATAAACTAAATGTCAACAGTTATAATTCTTGTAATTTATCATCATTGTAAGTACAATTATTATTCATATCACTATTAGAAGCAATAGTTGTTGCTGCAGCTGTTGTTTTAAAAATGGTGATAAAAACACTGAGTAAAGCTCTGTGGCCTCCTCCTGTTGCTGTTTCTGGAACTGCTGGCTTACTAGTTGGGTGCAGACTTGGGACCTTTCCAGTGAAGCTGCAGCTGGAGAGACTCCAGGTGGTCTGCTGTGGCTAAGGAAGAGCCTGAATCAAGAATGAAAGTAATGATCCTATGAATGCAGTGAGGTAAGATGGTTCTGTGGGGTACCATCCTACAATTTTGAAGGAGAAGGGCACACACCACTTAATGAACCTGTGGAAGCCTATGGTGAATGACAGGGTTTGTTCCTGAGGCAGATCAGATTCTGATTTGATGGGTGGTGAGTCCATGAAACAGATACACCTGAGATAACATGCTCCTGCCAGCTCTGGCCCAGAGTCTGTTGCAGCACCTCTCCTTAAGAACATAGGGTTCACTCTTGGGTCTCTGGCTGGCCTCATGACCAGTCACCCTGCATTTGGAGACATTGTTGCCAACTCTTCTTGAACAGAAGCCATGTCTGTATCTTAGGTGGAGGGGAAACAAGCTGATAGATCGCCATCTGTTCCTCATTTCTTAAGGAAATGAGTCACTTCAATTATCAAGTCTTAATTCACTACTACTATAAAAGGTATAACTTCCATTGACTAAAAATCAAATAAATATTTTTGACCATTTGCAAAGTAGAGTTAAATGTAAATAAAACTTTATTTTTAACATTTAATAATATTGAGCTAAAATTTAAAGAAAATTTAAATGGTTAAATGGGTTTAACTATTATAAATGGTATAAAATAAATATTTCTTATATTTTCTCATATTTTATATATTGTTCTGTGTAATTGATGAACTAATCGGCAACCATCACATGTTGCTGTTTCTTTTTCCCTCGCTTTGTCATTTTTTCTTTCTTCATTAGTTCCTTCCTTCCTTCCTTCCTTCCCTCCTTCCTTCCCTCCTTCCTTCCTTCCTTCTTCCCTCCCTTCCCAATTCAATCTAATAGTCATTGAGCAGGCCTTAGGCAAGCAGTAATAGCTTTAGAGCATGTCTGTAGGTGCATCCCAAGGACAGCTCATGTTATCAGTCCATATGAGGATAGCTTTAGAGTGGGAAGCAAGGCAATACAGTAACAGCAGCAGTGGTGGCCTTCTGATAATGGCTTTGTAGCAGTGTGTCAAAGGCAGCACTTGGGGAGGCTGAGGCAGGCAGATCACCTAAGGTCAGGCATTTGAGACCAACCTGCCTAATATGGTGAAACGCCGTCTCTACTAAAAATACAAAAATTCGCTGGGTGTGATGGTGGGCACCTGTAATTCCAGCTACTAAGGAGATTGAGGCAGGAGAATCTCTTGAACCCAGGAGGCTGAGGTTGCAGTGAGCCGAGATCATGCCATTGCACTCCAGCCTGGGCAACAAGAGCAAAAACTCTGTCTTGAAAAAAAAATGGTCATAAACATTTAAAAACGGAGGCAGAAGTTTAGTTGGTATAATTGTAACCCTGTTCTGTTTCTTGGGTCATGGTCTTATAATTTTATCTTTTAAACAACTTATTCTCACACCAACAGTTAGAATTTTTCTTTTAGAAATGTAGATAAATCACATCACTGTTGCAGCACCTATGACTTCCTAGCTCACAGAGAAGTCTGAATCTTGATAGAAGAGGCCCTGCAAGATCTCATTCCCCTTCTCTCTCTAAAGTCAATCTAATCTCACTTCCTCTTGTTCTTGGCCATAATCACTTGGCCCCATTGATAGGGACCCCATTGCTAGGCTTGCTTTTCCCCTCTCTTTGATAAATAAAGTTATCCTTTCCCCATCTCCTATCTCTTCAACTCCTGTATGCAGCAGAGTCAACTCATTCCTAATTTTCTTGTCCTTGGAAAAAGTATTAAAGTATCCTAATTCATTTATGTTGACTAGAATAGTTCATGTCTTTTCCAGAAATTCTGAACCTATTCTCTTTCTCTTTTTTTTTTTCTTGTGGAGTCTCCTTCTTATATGTTCTCCTTATTCCAAACTGAGATTAAGCCCTGCCTCCATTATTAAGCATATCATTTTTTATCTATCCCTCTTATTCAAGGAAGAATCACAAACAAGTAAAAACAAGTAAAAAGACTTGAAATCCAGAGCAAAGAAATTGGGCAATGGGTAGAGACTCCATTCTATTGTAAGGTCCTGTTATTTAGAGCCCTTTCATACCAAGCTGTATCAGCGTGTTTTCTGGTTAACTGAAAAGTCAGGATAATATATATTACAAACTTTTATCTTCGTTGTACATGGTGTATATAATTCTCATCCAATGTAAATTGTATTAAAAATCAAATATCCTGCACAGACAAAATGTACTTCAATTTGCTTTGATAATTATACAACTTAAAAGGTAGTGTCATCTAGAAAGGAGCCCATTAATTGAATGGATAAAATGAGCAATTTGTACTTTGATGTTTCCTATTCTATTTTACTTTATGTGTGTAAATTTATGGGGTACAAGTATGATTTTGTTACATGAATATATTGTGTAGTGGTGATGTCAGGGCTTTTAGTGTGTGTCCACGTATCCACATTATTTAGCTCTCACTTATAAATAAGAACATGCGGTATTTGACTTTCTTTGTCTGAGTTGTTTCACTTAAGATAATGGCCTCCATTTCTATCCATGTAGTTGCAAAAGATATAATTTCATTCTTGTTTATGGCTCAATAGCATTCTATTGTGTGCATATATATATATATATATATATATATCGCATTTTCTTTAGCCAGTATCTTTGCTGTTGTGAATAGTGCGGCAATAAGCATATGAATATAAGTGTCTTTTTGATGTAATGATTTCTTTTTGTTTGGGTAGATACCCAAGGTGGAATTGCTGGATAAAATGGTAGTTCTATTTTTAGTCCTTTAAGAAATCTCCATAGCAGTTGTTTTCCATAGCAGTTGTACTATTTACATTCCTACCAACTGTGATTAAGTGTTCCCTTTTCTCAACATCCTTGCCAAAATTTATTTTTTGTCTTTTTAATAATAGCCATTCTGACTGGTATAAGATGATATCTCATTGTGGCTTTGATTGGCATTTCTCTGATGATTAGTAAGGTTAATCATTTTTTTCATATGCTTGTTGGTCATCTGTATGACTTTTATTGAATGTATCTTAATGTCTTTGCCTGCTTTTTAATGGAATTATTTTTGTTGTTATTGAGTTGATCAAGTTCCTTGTAAACTCTGGATATCAGTCCTTATTCAGATGTGCAGTTTACAAATATTTTCTTCCATTCTGCAGATTTTTTGTTCACTCTGTTGATTATTTCTTTGGCTGTACAGAAGCTTTTTAGTTTGATTAAGACCCATTTGCTTATTTTTGTTTTTGTTACTTGTGCTTTTGAAGTATTAGTCATGAATTCTTTGCCTAGACCAATATCCAGAAGAGTTTTCTCCAGGTTTCCTTCTAGTGTTTTTATAGTTAAATTTATTAGTCAAAAGCTTACATGTAAGTCTTTATCTTTAGTTGATTTTTGCATATGCTGAGAGATAGGAGTCCAGTTTTACGCATCTGTATATGGCAATCCTATTTTCTCAGTACTATTTATTGAAAAGAGTGTGCTTTCTGCCGTGTATGTTCTTGACGACTTTGTCAAATATGAGTTGGCTGTAGATATGTGGCTTTAGTTATGGCTTCTTTATTCCATTGACCTATGTGTCTATTTTTATATCAGTACCATGCTGTTTGGGTTAATATAGCCATGTAGTATAAATGAAGTCAGATAATGTGATGCTTCTAGCTTTGTTCTTTTAGCTTTGTCTATTCAGACTCTTTTTTGATTCCATATAAATGTTAGGATTATTTCTTCTAATTCTGTGAAAACTACATTCCTATTTTGATGGAGATGGCATTGAATCTGTAGATTTTTGAGGGCAGTATGGTTATTTTAATGACTTTGAATCTTCCAATCCATGAGCATGGGATGTTTTTTCATTTGTTTTTGTCATCTACAATTTCTTTCATTGTTTTATAGTTTCTTTTGTAGAGATCTTTTACCTTCTGAGTCAAGTATATTCATAGGTATTTTATTTTTATTTTATAGCAGTTGTAAATGGGATTGCCTTCTTGATTTCTTTCTCAGCAAGATTATTATTTGTTTTTAGAAATACTACTGATTTTTCTACATTGATTTTGTATTCTGAAACTTTACTGTATTCATTTATCAAATCTGAGAGTTTTTTTGTGGAGTCTTTAGGGTTTTCTAGATGTTAGCTCATATTATCAGCCAACAAAAATAATTTTACTTTCTCTTTTCCAATTTGGATGACTTTCATTTTTTTTCCTTGATTGCTTTGGCTAGAATTTCCAGTACTAGGTTGCATGCAGTGGTGAAAGCAGGCATCCTTTTCTTGTTCCAGTTTTTAGAATGAATGCCTTCAACTTTTCCTTTTTTAGTATAACGTCGACTGTGGATTTGCCACATATGACCTTCATTATTTTGATATATGTTCCTTCTGTGCCTGATTTGTTGAGGGTTTTTATTATAAATGGATGCTGAACTTCATTAAATGCTTTTTCTGCACCTATTGGGATGGTCACGGGGTATTTGTCTTTGATTCTGTTTATGTGATGTTTCACATTTATTGATTTGCATATATTGAACCATCTTTGCATCCCTTGCATAAAGTCCACTTAATCATGGTATATTATCTTTTTAACGTGCTGTTGGATTTAGTTTGCTAGTATTTTATTTTTGCATCTATGTTCATCAGAATTTACAAAAACATTTTAATATTAGTCATATTTACATCCAAATACAGGTGTGAATAAAATAAAATAAAACTGCAGGTAAAGCAGTTTGACTATGGACAATAATTGTTTCTCAAAATGAAACTGAAAAGGAGAACTCAGGGTCTCAAATACTCAAGAGGTTTTTATAAATATATACTTGTGCTAAGACTATCAAAAGCAAACAGTATTTTAGATCTATTAGGTAGGCCTCTGGTAAAAATACTGGCAACTATACATCTTATCATGGTTCATCTTCAAATTATAAAAATATATTTGAGATAGGGTAACAGAAAAGACTGCTGACAAATGAGATTTTAACTGAATTCTATTTTCATGTTAGTTAAAGTGATGTTGGTTATATGGATTACAGTTGTCTTGAGAAATAACTGAGACCACAGGACTATTAGTGCATATAAACAAGTCACCCATTGGAGTAGATGCCCTTTATGGGTAGGTTATAGGAGAATATACTGTTATTTTGAAATAGAACTTTTTTAAAAAAGAAATCGAACTAATATCTTAGAAACATCTATGTATCCGTTTCTTATTAAAAATATTATGAGGTAGGAAACAAGTCACTGTTAAAATAATCTAGCTATTAAAACCAGACAGGATACTCAAAATTAGAAGTTTTGTCTCAAAAAATCTCAGTGGGCTAATAAGTGGAAACTACAGTGTTAATGCAGCAGAAACTTCATTCCTAGATCTGATGATGATAAAATACAAAGGGATAATAAAGTATTTTAAATGCAAATATAAACTATTTTAGTACGGAAAACCTAATTTTATTGGTGTCATATCTGTATGATTATTTCCAACTTCTTGTTCCAGTAGCCCACAATTGTGTTATAGCCTAAATAGTCATATAACAAAAAAGATGCTTGAGATTATAGTTCTTACAAATCTATTTGTTACATATTCCTTTACTGATCAGTTGTGACTCATATTCCACTGTAAATGAAATACAAATGGATTAAACAAGAATGAATGAATTTTTGTCTTATGTAAACTAAATAATCATAAGAAAGAAATAGTTATGCATCTATGATGCAGCACTCTGAGACTCATGACTGGGATATCAATGTTAGAATTCAAACCCTAATTTTATGCCCCAATTCTGATTCATTTATGCATCTATTCAATAACGAATTACAAAGGGCTTGCTATCAGGCAGACCCTTGGCTTGGCACTTAAAATAGTTTGGGGAAAAATAGAAATGGTTTCTGTTTATATAATATTCATAGTCTTATAGTCTAGTAGTAGAAACATAAGTTAAAAATAATTAGGCAAATAAAGTATAAATATTAGTACTATGAGGAAAAATTTTAGGATATTATGAGAGAATATTTAGTAGATTGTAGAAATAGCCACAAATACTTCCTCTTTCTGTATTCATGCTCTTATAATAGGACATTGCAGATCATATCATATAGAGATAAAGTCTAATTTTCACTTAGGTGAATCATGTACCTTACTTTGGCCAATAAGTCTTTAGCAAAGACTTCAGAAGTATTTGCATATTGAGGATTTCTCTTTTGCCATATGTTGAATTTGAAACCACCATGAGACTATAGAGGGGAATTAAAATGTTCCATTTTTCAGACAACCAACCCCCAAATATGTGAATCAGGCCATTCAGGACCAGCCAGGCCA
Source organism: Gorilla gorilla gorilla (assembly GCF_029281585.2). NCBI lineage: Eukaryota > Metazoa > Chordata > Mammalia > Primates > Hominidae > Gorilla > Gorilla gorilla. Next base: position 187,170,722 of record NC_086017.1, on the reverse strand, counting down.
AAGCCAAACTGCCAAATGATCTCAGAACCTGTATCTGACCATAGAGATAGGAGTGAGCCCAGCTGAGACCAGCAGAAGAACCATACAGCTGAACCCAGGCCAAAATACTGATACACAGAATTGTGAGTGAAATAAACAGTTTTTATGTAAGCTACTAAATCTGGGTTATTTTGTTATGCATCAAAATCTAACTGGTAATAAAGGATGTTAGGGGGACCTAATTTAGCTTACAGAAACCTGGAAGGCTCCTCCGAGGAAAGTATCTGATGGAGAATGAGAAAGTCAACTAAGAAATGGCAGGAGGAATATATTTAGACAGAAGAAAAAGCACATTTGAAAGCTTTGCATGAGGAAGAACTTAATATATCTGAGGAAATAGGAGAATGTCAGTTTTCTTTGTTAGAGTTCTTCCTTGTTCCTGAATCTGAATGTCTTTCTTCCCCACTCTGCTTTGCATACAGCCTCAGATTTGAATTTTGATAATTGGGTTTCTACCCAATTTTCTATGTTTAATAAACACACAGACACACACAGACACACACACACACACACACACACACACAACTCTCTTGATCATCTACCACTGAGCTGCTCTTATTCTTACCATACTCTCTTCACTGGACCACAGTGTACCCCCAACCTTGAGCTTGCTGGTTCGGGTCTTGCTATCTGATGACAAGCTTTCCTGATGCCCGTTTCTTGTCTGGGCATTGAGAATTGACATTCATAGATTTGCTGTCTACTGTTTCTTACTACACCCCACTGTAGAAGTTTGGATGGGAAGAGTAATTGTAAAAGATGATCATGAAGACAAATAGGTAGATGATAGAAAGACAAACAGATTTATGAGCAGTTAAATGAAAAAAAGTAAGTTACAGAGCAACATCTATAAGATAATCTAATTTTTGTACAAATAAAATAATACATTATTTTATTTATTATATACTACCCACGTATATGCACATACACACACACACACACACACACATACACACACACACACAGCAACTTAACAGTGGTTGCTTCTAAATCCACAGTCCTAGGATTATTCTTTTCTTTGTTTTCTATCCCTTTATATTGTTTGAATAAATTGAATTAAATTTTCTAAAGAATGCTTACTCAGGAAATATACGTTTATTAATTTAATAAATAACATTTAATAAATATACATTTATTAATTTACATCTACTGAGATATATATATATACCAAAAATTCAAATTTACTTTGGTCAGTTCATAAAGACCCACATCTAGCACTTACGGGTATGGTTAAGGGAGGCAAAATCAAACAGGACTTGGGGGTGCCAATGTATGTGACTAAACCTCAGGAGAGACAAACTAGTTAAAAACTAAGTATAATGTTTGCACAGTTTGCAGCATATCATCAAGTTGGTAGGCTCTCACTAGGCTTTAATGTTTTATTATATAAATCTATGTCTACAAGTTAACTCTTTGTTTTTTTCCTTTAAAAAAGTAAACAAAGAATAATTAGAATATGTTTGTTAATTAAATTTCTCTATTTTGAATTTTTGTCCCTGGAGAGAGGGAGCAAGTAAGGTAAATGCAACAACTTGATACTTTGCTTTTCCTGAGAGATTCAAAGTCAAAATAATAAAGCAGTGAGAGCCTAGTTTTCCAGCATCTTTATTCTTTGCATGTAAACATACATGAAATATGTTAAACAAACACCCACATATCTAATCACATTCCAATTACCTTGTGAGGTTTAAGGTGGGTTTTACCATTCTCCTTGTTTTTGAAATTGTGGAAGCTGAGGCTCAGCATTAAAATAATAACATTTTGAAATAAATGGAGAAAATGTCATTAAAGTTAACAGGGGAGAAAAGAAAATCTTAGCACCTTATATTAGCTTACAGAAATGTTGCTCCTTTTTAAAAAGTGTATTTCTTAAGCAAGGATAAAAGTCACCTGACAGATTTCACATCGTGGTACTCTACTTATTTGAAGCTCAGATTTGAGGTAGTTTGTTCATCCTCTGGAACAGGCATGACCTTCACTCTGGATTTAAGAACAACAAATATGTCTGTTTACTTTTACTTCCTAGGAGAGGCCTTCAGGCCTTCCTGTAATTAGAAGCACACTGAAATAGAAATAAGCTTAATAGGGACAAAATCTTACCTCATTTTTTCTTACCCTGTATGCCAGAGATTTGACTGATTGTCATGTAAGAGCTCCCTGGTTCATGTATGAAAAGGCCTCCTCTCATTATGTTAAGTGAAATAAACCAGGCACAGAAAGACAAACTTCACCTGTTCTCATATATTTGTAGAAGCTAAAAACTAAAAGAACTGAACTCAAGGACAGAGAGAGTGGAAGGATGGTTATCAGAGGCTGGAAAGGGTAGTGGGGGTTGAGGGAAGTAGAGGGGAAGTGGAGATGGTTAATGGATACAAAAAATAGGTAGAGAGAATGAATAAGACCTAGTATTTGCTAGCACAACAGGATGACTATAGTAAAAAATAATATACATTCTTAAAATAACTAAAAGAGTAAGTTGGATTGTTTGTAACACAAAGGATAAATGCTTGAGGTGATGGATAGCCTATTTACACTGATATAACCATTTCACATTGCATTCCTGTACCAAAATATCTCATGTAACTCATAAATATATACATCCACAAAAAAATAAAAATAAAAAATAAAAAATAAAGGAGTCAGCTAGGGTCACACACGGGGCCAACAGACTAAAGGGTTTTTTTTGCAAAGATCAATACAATAATTATCTGGATAAGTTTAAATTATTCCCCCAAGGACAATATTTCAACTCATACTTATATTTCTTTTCATGAATAATTTCTTCAGAGGACAGTTTAGTTTATGGGACAGTTTTATTACAAAGTATTTGGCCCAACTAAATTTGATTTTCTAGATGACTAAGTAGCCATTTATTGTAGGGAAAGATTTTAGATAATATGAAAAGGTCAGGTAAGAGCTGAAATATGTAAATTTCATGTCATCATTCATTTTAAGTCAACTATTTCTTCATTATGCAAAGAATTTTCTTTTGATTTCTCTGTCATAACACTCAGGTAATATGAGACTGTTTCATTTTGTATTGATAAAATAAATAGAAATTTGGGCTTTCTTCACAGAAGCATAGCCATCTTCGAGCGTTTACATAGCACCTTATATTTCTAATCTACTTTACAATTTTTGTATTACTCATACCTTTCAACAACCTTGTGAATATGTCAATAGTATTAACTTAAATAGGAAAGAAAAGACATAGAAAGTTAAATGACTTCTCCCGATACATAAGATTTTATGTTCTTACAACCTCATTGAATTATTAGATTAAAATGATGCTTCTAATCTTCTATGTTCTTTGTTTATTGTTAAATATTTTATATGAATTTAATAATGATTATAGTTCTAGGAAAAAATAAGGAACCAAATTTTCTTTTCATATCATAGCATAAATTGTATCAGGTATTTTATTTTTAAAAATTGGTTTTGCAAATAATAAAAATATATTTTATTGATATCTAAGGATTCGTTTTCATCAGATTCTATTTTATTTCATTTTACAAATGTTCATTTGTATAATTTACTGTATAAACACCTCACCTCTATGAATTACTTAAGAGTTGAAGTAAATTACTACAAAGTTAAAAATTCTCACCAAATTAAGTTTATCTAGATCTGATCATTAGCTAAGAAATATGTTTTAATTCAGCTCAGGTACCATTTACTTCACCCCAACAACTCCTCTAGGTAGGCATCGCTATCAGAATAGCAAAATTTGGTAATGTTGCAAAAATAGGTGAATACATTCCAAATCCTAATAAAATCTTTGCTATGCAATTGCCTTAAGAAATAATGCATACCCTGGGCCCTTCTCTGGGCTAGGACACTACTTGCCTTTCTTCGACATTGCGCCTCTCCCTATTGCTGGATTCGAGCATCTGATTTTGAGACGGTAAAAACACCCCAGATGGAGTCTTTGATTCTCCTGTCCAGGTCCTGGAGAAAGGTTTGACACAGTCAGTAAACCATCTCTTCACCACCCACACTATCAACTACACAGAGAAGACAGAAGTGTCCCCAGATCTCTCATCATGAAGGACTCGCAGCTCCACCACCAGGTCTCTGGCCAGTCCCATCACCCACCCACTGCCCCGATAAGCTCTTCCACCCCTGGCCGCCAGCCCCGCCAGGGTGCTCCCAGGGCCGGGACCACTGCGCCCAGAAGGGCAAGTAGGCTCCTAGCACAGAAAAGAGCCCAGAGTATAGAGTGGAAGCAAGAAAGTGAGCCATGTATTGTTAGCAGAATTTTCCAGTGTTGCCCTTGGAATGGGCTTCAATCTCCTCTTGTTTCATGGGGTGTTTAGTCCTGTGCTTCAGTCAGTAACAGCCCGATTTATTGGTGACCGATTTATTGGTGACCGATTTATTGATCATTACATGGAGATGTTTGCTCATGGCTGGAATTCTTCCTCACGTCAATTTCCAGTGCTCTTTGGGTGCTCCACTGGTTTGTGCTTTGCAAAGTTGTGAATGCCATTTGATTCCAGGATACAGTTGACCTGGCATTTGAGGTATCAGGGAGAAAGCCTCACCCAGTCCTTAGTGGGAATTGCTGACATGGTCTTCTTCCTTTTACTGACATGGTCTTCATCCTTTTACTGACATGGTCTTCATCCTTTTACTGACATGGTCTTCGCCCTTTTGCTGTAGGCTCTTTTCCTGATTCAGGGAATGTTTGTGAATCTCTTTCCCATCCGTCTTGTTAGTCAGCTGGTTAGTCTCTTGCATATGTCACTTCTCTCTCACTGTACCACTTCAAATATCTTTGGTTCAATAAAGGAATTGAAATGCATCAGCGGTTGTCTAACATAGAAAGGAATTGGCCTTACTACTTTGGATTTGGTTTGCGCTTGGCTTTTCTCACAGCACTGCAGCCCTCATATATTATCAGCCTCTTCCAGTTGTGCCTCTTCTCCTCGGTGGTCTTGTTAAGCAACAGACTCTTCCACAAGGCAGTCTACCTGCAGTCTGTCCTGAGCAGCTCAAATTCTGCAGAGAAGTTCCCATCACCACATCTATCTCCTGCCAAACTGAAGGCTGCTGCAGGCCGTGGAGCTGCCTGACATCCAAAGGAGATGGGTGGGATTGGAGGAGACTGTGGCAGCTCTTTACCCTGTTCACCTCCCCCTGCCAGGGAAGGCAGGACCCACTCTGCCAAGGGCCCTCTGCTATTCTCTTCTCTCTGAGGAATTGGAATGTTTGTCTCTGGTGCCTGTAAGGCAGGATCTTCCCGGCACCAGTGTGTGGATTTATTTATTTATTTATTTATTTATTTATTTATTTCTTGAGACGGAGTCTTGCTCTGTCATTCAGACTGGAGTGCAGTGGTGCAATCTTGGCTCATTGCAACCTCTGCCTCCCAGGTTCAGGCGATTCTCCTGCCTAAGCCTCCCGCATAGCTGGGATTACAGGCACCTGCCACCATGCCCAGCTAGTTTTTGCATTTTTGGTAGAGACAGGGTTTCACCATGTTGGCCAGGCTAGTCTCGAACTCCTGACCTCAGGTGATCCATCCACCTTGGCCTCCCAAAGTGCTGGGATTACAGGAGTGAGCCACTGCGCCCGGCCCAGTGTGTGGAATTTTAACACCACCATTGAGTCTGAAAGGACCAAAGGTTTTTCTGCAGCTATTTTCTCTATGCCTGGACTGATTTGAATATTTTGTTTTTCTCCTTGTGACACTTACCCTCTCACCTTTCCTTCCTGCCTTCTACCACCCTTGGATAAATGGATCTTGTAATTCTAGCTGTTGTATTTTGTGGATTTGTTATTTTTGTCATTTTTTTCTGTGAAGCACATACATTGGATGTGGGAGGTAAAGGAGAATCGCAGTTGCTCCTTGTCACTGCAGTCTTGTTTCATTTATCTCAGGTTAGGTAACTCAGGTATTCGTCTCTCTTGCTCCACTGCAAAAAATATAGATACATAGATATGGATATAGATATAGACATAGACATAGACATAGACATAGATATAGATATAGATATATACATCCTGAAGAGATGATACAGGAGAAAGGACCTCACAGCCAGATCTGCTGAGTGCAGGTCACAGGGGATATGATGGCTTAGCTTGGGCTCAGAGGCCTGACATTCCTGTCTTCTTATATTAATAAGAAAAATAAAATGAAATAGTGGTAAAGTGTTGGGGCGGTGAAAATGTTTTGGGGGTGGTATGGAGAGAGAATGGGCGATGTTTCTCAGGGCTGCTTCGAGTGGGATTAGGGGCAGCGTGGGAACCTAGAGTGGGAGAGATTAAGCTGAAGGAAGATTTTGTGGTAAGGGGTCATATTGTGCGGTTGTTAGAAGAAACAATTGTCATTTAGAATTATTGGTGAGGCCTGGATACAGTTTTGTATGAATTGAAAAACTAAATGGAATAAGAGAAGGAGAAAAACAGGTACTAAAGGACTAAGAATTGGGAGGACCTGGGCTATCTGATTAGAGAGTGCGTAAGGAGGTTCAGCATAGTCCTGCCAGCAAAGATTATTTATTTACTTTAAGAGTTAAGAGTGGCAGTTTGGGGATAGCACCAGGAGATATCAGCTGTGATGGCTTGGAGAAACAGTGAAAACTGGCAGTGTAAACAAGAGCAGGGCATGTATGAGTAGTTGAGAACAGTGAATAGGAGTATGACTAGACAGAAGATAGTAGGGATGACAAGTTTTTTGGGGCACAGTCTAAGCTGGTCTGGTGTCTGGAATGAGACTGGGGCCTAATAAAAAGGGGCGTCTATACAGGAGCTTAAATGGGCTGTACCTTGTAGCATTCCAAAGACAGGCCTGAATTCTGAGAAGGGAAAGTGGTAAAAGTATTGTCCAGTCCTTTTTAAGTTGGTGGCTGAGCTTGGTGAGGTGTGTTTTTAAAAGACCATTAGTCTGTTCTATCTTTCCTGAAGACTGAGGACTGTAAGGGATATAAAGGTTTCACTGAATACTAAGAGCCTGAAAAAATGCTTGGCTGATTTGACTAATAAAGGCTGGTCTGCTATTGGACTGTATAGAGGTGGGAAGGCCAAATCGAGGAATTATGTCTGACAGAAGGGAAGAAATGACCGTGGTGGCCTTCTTAGACCCTGTGGGAAAGGCCTCTACCTATCCAGTGAAAGTGTCTACCTAGTCCAAGAGATATTTTAGTTTCCTGACTCGGGGCATGTTGAGTAAAGCTAATTTGCTAGTCCTGGGTAGGGGCAAATCCCTGAGCATGATGTGTAGGGAAGGGAGGGGGCCTGAATAATCCTTGAGAAGTAGTAGAATAGCAAATTTGCCAGTCCTGGGCGGGGGCAAATCCCTAAGCTTGATGTGTAGGGAAGAGAGGGGGCCTGAATAATCCCTGAGGAGTAGTAGAATAGCAGATGGAACACTGAGAATTTATTTCCTTGAGGATAGATTTCCATGATGGAAAGGAAATGAGAGGTTCTAAGAGGCGGGCTAGTGGCTTGTACTATAGCATAGCTGCCTTTGCTGGTGTGTGGCGATTAGGCCTGGTGGAACTGCCATCAATAAACCAAGTGTGATCAGGGTGAGAAACAGGGAAGAAGGAAATGTGGGGAAATGGGGTGAACGTCAGGTGGATCAGAGAGATACAGTCATGGGGGTCAGGTGTGATATCAGGAATAATGTGGGAGGCCAGATTGAAGTCCAGGCCAGGAACAATGGTAATTGTGGGAGACTCAACAAAGAGTGAGTACAGCTGAAGGAGCCGGGAAGCAGAAAGTATATGTGTCAGGTGTGAGGAAGAAAATCAATTTTGGAAATTATGAGAGCTGTAGAGAGTGAGTTGAGCATAGTTTGTGATTTTAAGGGCCTCTAAAAGTATTAGGGTGGCAGCAGCTGCTGCACAGAGACATGATGGCCAGCCTAAAACAGCAAGGTCAAGTTGTTTGGACAAAAAGGACGCGATCCCAGTCCTTGTGTAAGAATTCTGACTGCACAGCCCTGCACTTCAGCTGTGTATAATGAAAAGGGTTGGGATGAGTCAGGGAGAGCTGGGGTGGGGGCAGCCTCCAAAGCTGTCTTCAAGGAATGGAAAGAGGAATGGGGAAAAGATTTAGGATCTATGGGGTCAGCTAGGTTTCCTTTTGTGAGTTTATATAATGGTTTTGTTAGGATGGCAAAACCAGGTATCCAAAGGCAAAAGTAACCAACCATGCCCAGGAAGGAAAGGAGTTGTTTTGTAGAAGGGGTTGGGGTTTGAGAGATTAGTCGGACATGACCGGCAGGGAGAGCACGTGTGTTTTTATGAGAATTATGCTGAGATAGGTAACAGATAAGGAAGAAATTTGGGCTTCACTTAAGTAATGGGGGCTGTCTGTGAAGCTTTGCAGCAGTACAGCCCAGGTAATTTGCTGAGCCTGATGGGTGTTAGGGTCAGTCCAAGTGAAAGCAAAGAGAGGCTGGGATGAACGGTGCAAAGGAATAGTAAAGAAAGCATGTTTGAGATCCAGAACAGAATAGTGGATTGTGGAGGGAGGTATTGAGGATAGGACAGTATATGGGTTTGGCACCATGGGGTGGATAGGCAAAACAATTTGGTTGATAAGGCATAGATCCTGAACTAACTTGTAAGGCTCTTCTGGTTTTAGGACAGGTAAAATGGGGGAATTGTAAGGAGAGTTTATAAGCTTTAAAAGGCCATGCTGTAGCAGGCAAATGATAAGAGGCTTTAATCCTTTCAAAGCATGCTGTGGGATGGGATATTGGCATTGAGCGGGATAAGGGTGATTAGGTTTTAATGAGATGGTAAGGGGTGCATGATTGGTCACCAAGGAGGGAGTAGAGGTATCTTATACTTGTGGGTTAAGGTGGGGGGATATAAGAGGAGGACGCAAAGGAGGCTTTGGATAGGGAAAAAGGGCAGCAATGGGATGCAGCTGTAGTCCAGGAATAGTCAGGGAAGAAGATAATTCAGTTAAAGTGTCTCGGCCTAATAAGGGAACTAGGCAGGTGGGGATAATTAAAAAGGAGTGCTTAAAAGAGTATTGTCTAAGTTGGCACCAGAGTTGGGGAGTTTTAAGAGGTTTAGAAGCCTGGCTGTCAATACGCACAACAGTTATGGAAGCAAGGGAAACAGGCCCTTGAAAAGAAGGTAATGTGGAGTGGGTAGCCTCCATACTGATTAAGAAGGGGACTGACTTATCCTCCACTGTGAGAGTTACCTAAAGCTCGGCATCTGTGATGGTCTACGGGGCTTCCGAGGTGATCGGGCAGCATCAGTCTTCAGCCGCTAAGCCGAGAAGATCTGGGAAGGAGTCAGTCAGAGAGCCTTGGGCCAGAGTTCCAGGGTCTCTGGGAGTGGCTGCCAGGTGAGTTGAACAGTCCGATTTCCAGTGGGGTCCCGCACAGATGGGACATGGCTTAGGAGGAATCCCGGGCTGTGGGCATTCCTTGGCCTGGTGGTCAGATTTCTGGCACTTGTAGCAAGCTCCTGGGGGAGGAGGTTCTGGAGGAACGCCTGTCCACTGCAGTTTAGGCGTTTGGAAGTTCTCGTGTGCTGGAGATATGGCTGGGGTTTGTCTCACAGTGGAGGCAAGGAATTGCAACTCAGAAATATGTTGCTACTTGGCTGCCTTTACTCTATTATTGTACACCTTGAAGGTGAGGTTAATTAAGTCCTGTTGTGGGGTTTGAGGGCCGGAATTTAATTTTTGGAGTTTTATTTAATGTTTGGAGCAGATTGGGTAATAAAATGTATATTGAGAATAAGACGGCCTTTTGACCTTTTAGGGTCTAGGGCTGTAAAGCGTCTCAGGGTTGTTGCCAAATGAGCCATGAACTGGGCTGGATTTTTATATTTGATGAAAAAGAGCCTAAATGCTATCTGATTTGAGATAAAGAAAAAGGAGCATTAACCTTGACTATGCCTTTAGCTTCAGCCACCTTTTTAAGAGTAAATTGCTGGGCAGGTGGGGGAGGGCTAGTCACGGAACGAAACTGTAAGCCAGACTGGGTGTGAGAAGAGGAGGTGATAAAAGGATTATAGAGTGGAGGAGTGGAGGCTGAGGAAGAATTGGGACCTAGCTTGGCCTGGTGAGGAGGGGAGAGGTCAGATGGGTCTGTAGAAAAGGAAGATTAGAAAGACTCAGCGATGCTTGGGGTTGGGACTGAGGGGACAGGTGGGAGGGAAAGAAGGAAGATTTGGGAGGGGTTGCATTGGGAACAGAGACTAGAGAGGGACTGATGTGTAAAAGAATGCCTGGATGTCAGGCACCTCAGACCATTTGCCTATTTTATGACAAGAATTATTTAGATCTTGTAGGATGGAAAAATTGAAAGTGCTGTTTTCCGGCTATTTGAAACTACTGTCGAGTTTGTATTGGGGTCAAGCGGCATTGCAGAAGAAAATAAGATGCTTAGATTTTAGGTCAGGTGAGAGTTGAAGAGGTTTTAAGTTCTTAAGAACACAGGCTAAGGGAGAAGAAGGAGGAATGGAAGGTGGAAGCTTGCCCATAGTGAAGGAGGCAAGCCCAGAGAAAAGACAGTAGAGACATGGAGAAGGGGTGGGGGGTTCTTGCCCTCCAGAAAAGCAGAGAAGGGGTCGAGGCACGGAAATAAGGGGTTGGGGTGCAGAGATAAGAGGTCGGGGCACAGAAATAAGGGATTGGGGCACAGAGATAAGAGGTTGGGGCGTGGAAATAAGGGATCGGGTCACAGAGATAAGAGGTCAGAGTTCCTGCCCCTCCCCCAGAAAAGCAGGACTTGCCGCTAAGGGTGAAGGAGAAGGGGTTGAGGGGTTCTTGCCCCTACCCCAGAAAAGTGGGACTTGCTGCTAAGGGTGAAGGAGAAGGGGTTGAGGGGTTCTTGCTCCTCCCCCAGAAAAGCAGAGAAGGGGTAGAGACACGGAGAGAAGGGGTTAGGTTTCTTGCCCTTCCCCCAGAAAAGCAGGACTTACCATTAAGGGTGAAGGACCAAGGCAGGTGTCCCTGTGTGGTCTGACACCTCTGAAACCTGGGTGAACAATCAGAAAGGCATCCCTGCAATGATTAAACACCAAGGGAAGGCTGCCTTCCCTAGTCTGTGACCGGTGCAGGAGTTTTGGGTCCACGGATAAAACGTGTCTCCTTTGTCTCTACCAGAAAATGAAAAGAATTGAAATGAAGAGAAGGGAGAGATTGGAGTGTGGCACCAAGATTGAAAGGAGAAAGAGGTTGAGGGATAGTGAGGGAGGTTGGAGAAGAGACTAAAAAGAGGCTGCTTACCGGATTTGAAATTGTTGAGATGTTTCTTGGGGTTGTCGGTCTGAGGACCTGAGGATGTAGGTGGATCTTTCTCACGGAGCAAAGAGCAGGAGGACAGGGGATTGATCTCCTAAGGGAGGTCCCCCAATCCGAGTTACAGCACCAAATTTCACTCGCATCCGTGTGAAGAGACCACCAAACAGGCTTTGTGTGAGCAATAAAGCTGTTTATTTCACCTGGGTGCAGGCAGGCTGAGTCCGAAAAGAGAGTCAGTGAAGGGAGATAGGGGTGGGGCCATTTTATAGGATTTGGGTAGGTAAAGGAAAAAGGGAGGTTGTTCTCTGGCAGGCAGGAGTGGGGGTCACAAGGTGCTCAGTAGGGGAGCTTTTGAGCCAGGATGAGCCAGGAGAAGGAATTTCACAAGATAATGTCATCAGTTAAGGCAGGAACAGGCCATTTTCACTTCTTTTGTGGTGGAATGTCATCAGTTAAGGCAGGAACTGGCCATCTGGATGTGTACGTGCAGGTCACAGGGGATATGATGGCTTAGCTAGGGCTCAGAGGCCTGACACTGTTCACAAGGACTTGTAAGTTGTGTTCTTTGACCAATGCTACTTTTTAAAAATAATAGACTTCATTGTAGGAAACTCCCTTCACATTCTATAACCACTATATCCTCTGGTTGCTTTGGATCTAACAGTAAAACTTTGTTGTTACTAATCCTTGTAGTTCCCTTACACCTGGTACTATGGATGAAATGTTTGTCTCCTCCAAAACTCATGTTGAAATTGAATAGCCATTGTGACAGTATTAAGAAGTGAGACCTTTAAGTGGTGATTATGCCATGAGGAGTCTGTCCTCATCAATGGATTAATGCCTTTATTGCAGGAGTAGTTTCCTTATAAGGAATGAGTTTGCCCCCCTCTTTGCCTCTCTCTTTCTCTCTCTCTCTCACACACACACTCTCTTTTCACCTTTCTACCATGTGATGATCCAGCAAGAAGCACTTGCCACTTACAAGATGGCAGTGCTTTGGACTTCCCACCCTCCAGAACCATGTGATGATAAATTCCTGTTAATAATACATCACCCAATCTAAGCTTGTCTCTTATAGCAGCATAAAATGAACTGACAATTGGTAAATATCTCTGTAAAAATTCTTTTTACTAAATCTTCTTGAACTACCTTAATTTGCATATGCCATCTATTTCTTGCTGAGACCCTAATACAGTCACATTTTTATTATTTACTCTCTTGCTTTCTTTTGATATTTTTTCTTCTTGAACCCTTTCTTCTCTTAGCTACTGTGACTGTATGCTTTGCTTCTTTTCTTCCTAATTCATTGATTTATTCTAAGTCCCTTTTAGTAGGTCCTTTTCTTCTATTCAACTTTGAGATATTGAAGTGCACTATGGCTCATTCTTGGACCAGTTCTAGTCCCTAAGTGAAAAATTTCCCTAAATCGTCTCATTCAATCTCATGACATTTTAATAACATCTATATGTTAATGACACTTTATTCCTAGCCCTGACCATTTCCTGAAATACAGATTTTTTAATATCACATATATAAAATATATTTCTCCACATGTATTTCTGATAAGAATCTTAAAATTAACAATGGAAAGTTGCTTTAACTTTTTGTTCCCCAGTTGTCTCTATCTCAGTAAATACCACCACCATCTACCCTACTACAAAAGCCAAATATCTAATAATTAATCTTGATTTTTTATTTTACTAATATCCCATATCAGTTTTAACAGCAAATCTTGCAGACTCAACCTACAGAGTGTATTTTTGAAGCTATAATTTTCTTTCCACCCCTACTCCTAACGGATTCAAGTCAAAGTTTTGATTGTTGCCTTTCCAGACTGCCCCATCCTTCTAAAATTGATTTTTCAAATAGCACTCTTAATTATCTTTTAAACATAGAAGTCTAATCAAGTCTTTACTCACTTCAAATGTCTTCTCATCATTTACACTAAAATGCAAACTCCTTATCCTGATTTATAAAGCTCGGCATGACAAAGCATTCTCTTGGTCTCCTAATACATCTCATTCTACTCTTTCTCTCTCCCAACCTGCTGTAGTCACTCTGGCCTTCTGTCTCTTCTTTAAATATGCTAAGCTCACTTTTTTCTTGAGGCCTTCACACAAAGTGCCCCCTCTGCTTGAAATGGGTTCCTGTAATCTTTACATGTCTCTCTTCTCGCAAGTCTCAATTTAAATATCAGTTTCCCAAGATGCCTTCCAAAATCATGAAGTCAAAATTAAATACCCCCCACACTCCAACACATCAAATTATTTTAATTATCATTATACCATTCATCCCTTTAAATTATTTATTTATTTATTATATTCCTTTCTAAAATTTATTGTCTTTTTCCTCCTAAAAAATGTGAGCTTTCTAAGAGGAAAGATCTTTTCTGACCTTTTCTCCACTATAGTATCCAAGTGCCCTAATTTTATCTGGAACAGACCAGGTGTTTTAAAATATTTGTTGAATAAATAAGCAAGTTTATGAGGCCTTAAAACATTTGGGTTATAGTACAAGAAAATACTTATATTACCTTATCCTCAAGTATCCTAAAACATTATAAGAAGACTCTGAATACTGACAAGAACCGAGGTAAGTCAGTTCTGCCCTTGGTAACAACCATCTAGTCTAATAGGAAAATTAATGCACTATTTAACACTGTCCTTCTTTAAATCACATTTGCAAAAGCAAAACTACATTTGTTCATTCATTCTTTATGCAACCATCATTTGCTTTTATATTATGGGAATTTTATACACACTGGCTATACGAAAATGAAAGATCTATTCTTGCCCTCAAGGAAACTTTGGTCTTACATTAATTACTTTTATGGCTCTGCATGACTTATATATCTATTGCATCATCAGAAAACATGATAGGTAAAATGAACTTGCTATAAGACATTCAAATCTATAGAAGCTGTAGACTATGTATACATCTACCAGGCATGGCTATGATGAGTATATTGAAGACCTGGGCTTGCACTGTTGGCACACACACACAACTTTTTTGTAACTTTTTTAACGAAAATTTTCCCTTAATGTTACCATGCTAATAATTCACATTTTGAATTTTGAAATCTCCAAATGAGCTTATAAAAGCCATAATTGTATTTGTTTGTATATTCAAAGTATTCATTTATTAAACATAAACATTTAGAGTGTATTAACATTCTATAACAGGCTTCCAGAATTTCTGGAATTTTAAAATACTAGATATAAGAAACTGATTTATTGGTACTGATTCTTCACTCCCCTGTTGTAGTCTTATACTTCTGTATCCTTGATATAGCCTCATATTGAGTAGTGTATATTTCCCCACACTCAGCCATTTGACTTGGTTGTATGGTTTGCTTTGATCAATGGAATGTTATTGGTTGTGAATAGAGGATTGAAATGTGCTTGTGCAATTGAGCTAGCCTGATTGTTCTACCTTTGCCAAAACAGGAAAGTATACTGGGTAAGCACTGACCCTTTAGCTAGAGGCTTAAAATGAGACATGTAGAGCAGAGCCATCCAACATACTCATACATCTACAGCCTAAAGCAAAGTTGACTGATTAGCCTCAGTAGAGCCACCCTAGCTGATCCACAGCCATGTGTGCAAGAAAACAGTGCTTCTTGCTGTATGCTCCTGAGATTTTTTTCTTACTGATGCTAACATAACTGACTGATACATCAGGATTCTCAAATATGGAAGAGGCCTTGATCCCTTTAGTTGTCTGAGGTACCCTGTGCTCAGCAATATTCCAGACAGCTAGTCTGCCCCTGAATAGGAACTGGGCTGGGATAATCTCAGGTGTCCTATATCTGATGTATCTAGAGTCTTCAGCTTTTATAGTTAAAATCTGGATGCAATTTTTGAATGCTTTCACCTTCACTCATATCTAGAGTTGTATATGCCTACTGATTCTTCTTTTGCAGCACTTTCTAAAATCACTATATAGAACTTCAAAGATTAGTTAAGAGTTTCCACGATGGAGTCTCTTGTATTCTGCGGTGTTGTCTTTTTAAATCATATGCACAGCACAAGTTTTGTTCACTCAAAGCAATATGATTGCATGCCCTGCAATCTAGATTGTAGCTTTTGCTTTTCATTTTTTTGTTTCCATTCCCCAACCATTTTAAACATCTTCTTCCTCTTCTGTAATAATTAAAGTTCAGCTCTTAAAAAAAAAGCCCTATTACTTTAATTTCTGTATCCCAGGCAATAAATTAACAAACATTTACACTGTACCTGCTATGTGCAGGGTTTTATACTAGTTGCTTTGGGAGTATCAAGATATATGAGACATAATCCATACCCTTTAGGAATTTACACTTATGTTGGAGAAATAAATCACAGTTCATAACTATAGAACAAGGGAATATAAGATAGGTGCCCTGTGAATGAGATGGCTAAGTGGTGCTATCACTGTGCGATGGCTGGTCAATATAGATTACTTGTAGCCACTTTTAAAGATCATCTCTAATAATGTTGATGTTGAATGTGGACTAGAGGACAGGAAATCATTTAAAATTAGAATGCTGCCACTTAAACTGTCTGAAATTTTGGCAAACATGAAAGTAAAAAAATGCTGAAATACGAAGTTACATTTATTTAGTTCTACTCTATGAAACACAGACAGACTAAAAAATATAAGTTAATCTTTGTCTTTCATCCATTGTAAGTAACTGGTATTCATAGGCACTTCAAATTTTTAGTATCTAGTGTCTATTTAGTCAATGGCAATAATGAAAGTCACTATCTACACAGGCAGGGTTTTAAAATCAATTTAATGTTTATAAAGTAATGTCATAAGAATATCAGTCCATTGTTGCTATAAAGAATTACTAATTAAATGCTTTGATTATGGATTTTTATTAAAACATTCTTTAAAGCCAAAATAATTGCTCTTTTAGTGAGCCTTATAATTAAAGAGTGGTTCTTTCACTTATGAAAACTATGCTCTATGATGTGTGAGCAGAACTCCACTTTATATTCCATCATTCATTTTTTTTCTTGTTTTACATAGTCATTTCACTTTGTTCAACATTTGTATGTATAACTAAGAAGCCCAATGAGCCAGAACAGATTGTAAGACCTTGTTGCCCCTTCAACTGAGAAGTCACTGTTTGACACTGTTTCCTTAAGGAAATAATCAACAGATTTGCAAAACAACAGAAGGAATCAAGTTTTACTGCTGGTCCCTGAATTATAATATTAAATTATGTGTTAAAAAGGTATTAGGCACACAGTCTTCTGGAATAACCATCATCGTTGCAACATATTGCTTTCCATTTGAATTAGCATATAAGTGAACAAAGATGTCCAACCACATAGCAGAGATGAGATTTGCCATCTTAAGCATTTAGTTGCCTTAGAAGCAGATTGTGTAAAATGCAAACTGGTGTGCTTGGATGATGATATTTGCTTGTTTGGGAATTTAGAATTCTGGAGTTAGTCTTAGGATATCAGGGATACACAAAGCAATTATATAATTTTTCCCAGTAGAGTCTTTGAAAAGCTGTTCAAAAGATGCCAGGGAACTAAGTAAATAGAAAAGGTGAGTTTTCTTTGTCCAGTGGACAAATGCACAGAGGTACATGGTACATTAAAGTAGCTGTAATTAGCTGGGCTTGCCGCCAGTTATAGGTATGTGAAGAAGAAAGACATGGCAAAATATAAGGCAAAAATGGTTGGTGGGATATTCTGTACACAATGGGAACCATTGTAAGTATTCAATTATTGGCAGTAATGAGAGCAGATCTCGTTATAAGGAAGATCAGCAGCAGTGTACAGATGGTTGATGGAAACAAGTAGACAAGGTGAGTCAGAGGTCAGAGCGGTAGTCTCAATGAGACGTGATGCAAGTTTGAATCAAAACACCAACAGTGGAAATGCACATGTGTAACAAATGCATATGAGTAACAAATGCATATGAGTAACAAATGCATATGTGTAACATAATACGTTACACAAAACATGTTATGATTAGAATCTGTGGGACTTGTTAATAAATAAGACGTGGAAGTAAAATGAGTAAATGCTAAATTTAAGACAGACACCGAGATTCCTTGCTAAGAAACCCAGTGAGCCTGTGGTAGTAACTGAGCTAGCGATTAAAGGAAAGAAGCAGGGTAACCTGAGACATGTTCTTTCTGACCTATGTAGGAGACATCCACATGACAATATCCAGTGAGTACTTCCTCACAGAGGTCCTGCACTTCATGTCTGGACTCATTGACTTGGGCTTCATGAGCATATAGTGATGGAAGTCAAAAATGTCTTTTCTGTATTCTGAGATTGTGCAAAGTATGAGACAAATAGGCCGAGAACAAGGTCCTTTGATTCACCATCATTTAAAGAGCTGGAAGAAGTGAGTCCACAAAGATGACTTACAAGGAATCATTAGAGAAGTAGGAAGAAGATTGGAAGAGATTGCTAACTCAAAACCTGAGGAAGGGCTTTCAGAGAAAGGAAGGGGCACTACTGTCAAGGGCCATTAAATCTAAATAATGTGAATATGGAAATAGTCCACTGGATTAATTAAGAGGGTGAGAGGTCATTGATGAACTTTGTCAGAGATAGTGTAATCAAAAGTCAGAGGTAGAAGCCTAATTTCAAGGGGTTAAATCATAGAAGAGAAAAGAAAACCTGACTATAAATGGGAGGAAAGATATGAGATAGTTTGCTAAGAGGTCATTTGTAATTGATGGATATTTGTTTTTTTCTTTTTATTTGGGAGAAGACCTGAATGTGGTTTTTAAACTGAGGGAAAGAAACGAGGGGAGAAGAAAAGTAAAAATATCGGGGTAGCAGGATAGGAAATATTAAGAAAGAAAATCTCCAGAAAAACTAAGAGGTTATTAAAAAGTCAATTATTTTTCATTTTAAAATGTTTTTAAACTATTGAAAACACAAAACAGCAAAAAGAGTCTAAATTTTAAAAAGTTTTAAAAAACGGTAAGTTAACATCTTTAGACTTTAATCTCTCAATATGAATCCTCCAATTCTACCCCAAACAACCCCAAGCCTACCTTCCTCCACATACCACTAACAGTTTGCTATATATTAATTTGATTTATTTTCTATATTTTAATAGTGCATTTACAAACATGCATGTATACATATATGTATACATACTGTTTTTACAAAAAATAAATCATTATGTACATATTATTATGCAATTTAGACTAGAAAAAGGACACATCGTTGGTATCTTTGCAGGTGAGTGTGCATTGGTACCACATTCTTATTAGTGGCTGCTTTTTAATGGCTTTTTAATATGCATGTCTTTTTATTGACCATTCCCACAATAATGAATATTTGTTTCCAATTTTTGTTATTGAAGGCAATGTTTTAAGAGGAAATTTTGTTTTTTTCTAAAAAGTAGGGAGAAAAATGGGTGCAAATACAGATATCTTTTTAAGTGTGATGTTGGAAATGTAGTTACATGTAAGGGCTGTTTACTGTGCAGGTCTGAGGGGGTACCAATTTCAAATAAAATATCTATTAATTCATAGGTTATAAGTTAAGCATAATCACACTTTTCTTTGATTATGCATTGTACTTTTAAAAAGCCTTTTGATTGACATATGCAATGCATACATGAAAACAGCTTCATGAATTTTCTAATATCAAATATGTCTTGTACCCAGCATCCAGATGAATAAACAGAATATTACCAGAACCCCAGAGAAGCAACTATGCACTTATTTCTAGGTACTAGTTATCCTAAAGATAGCCACTATCATCATTTCTAACATTATACAATATTTTGTCTATTCTGATCTCTACATAAAAAGGCAATCATGCAGGGTGTATTCTTTTGTATCTGGCTTCTTCTGCTCAGCATTTTATGATATTCATCTCTATTGTCGTATGTAGCTGTAGTTCATTCATTCTCATCAATATACAGTATTCCACTGTGAAAATAAACCACAATTTATTTACCTATTCTTTTGTTGATGACAATTTGGGTAATTTCTAGCTTTCGGAAAAATAGTGCTGTTGCGCATGCCTATATGTCTTTGTGGAATATATATATATATATATATATATATATATATATATAGCATTTTTCTTGAGTATATACCTAGGAGTGACATTGCTGAGTGCATTTTGTTTTAAGTGGTTTTTGCGTAGGTGTAAAAATCTCTTATGCCAAGATCTGTGAGGACCAGAATGTATTAATCAAAAGCTCTGTTTGGAGACAGCTAATGTGGTAGGCTGGTTAAACTCTTCGACTCCAGAGTCAGACTAGTTAGGTTCAAATACTGTCTCTGATGTTTTGCAATTTTGGGAAGTGATAAGTTACACACCGTCGCTCATCCTCAGCTTTATCATCTATAGAACAGAGAGAATAAATACATTTCTTATTATATGCAAAATGCCTGAAGAACATTTAATGATAAGTAAATGCTCACTATTATTATTCCCATTATTTCTACTAATGAAAGTCTTACCTGGTCCTTTCAGGTTTTCTTCGCTGTATAAATACCATTTAGTCTTTGCTGCAGTCCATCTTTCTTTAACAGTTAATAAGACATATGAAGACCAGGTGTTAGGAGGATTTGGGAAATATAATTCTCTGCTACCCGGTGCTCAAATATCAAACTGTGAAGAAAAAATGGAGCACACAAGGTGGAAGCAACAGCATCAATTGTATAATCTCCTTTCAGAATTCATTGTTTTCAGTGCTGAGAGGAACCACTTCTTATCACCAGTTATTTCCTCCTACTCCATGTTCTTTCCTTCCTTTAAAACTAGATTTAATTTCCCATTTCATTTTAGCATGACACTCATCTGAGAACAATAATTTATCTTAAAAATGTTACCAAAACTTGTATCTAATGCTATTCATGAAGGATTATTTCCACATCACCTTTTGAAAAAAAACTCTGGATGTTTACTTTTCTGACATATTATTAGCTTTATTATAGAAAATTGGTATATAAACATTTCAGTTTTTTCCCCTTGTATTACCCTGGATTATAAGGGAGAAAAGCATCCTCTCTTGCCTCTGGGATTTTCCTTATTGAGTTCAGGTGGAAGGAAAATACACACAACATTACAATATGCAGAGTCCATTTATGGACATCATAGGAGACTTCAGGAGGGCTTCAGTTCTATGGACTTCTTTGTAAGTTACTTTTTCAGATTTTCAAGGTCTTTATGTGCTACAATATAACTTACCTCTTTGTAAGGTGTAGGTTTTGACAATTATTTCTTTCATTAGTCTTCAGCTCTGGCTTTGACCACATATATTTATTCAAGCCCACCCATTCCTTTTCCTTCAGGGTAGAATTTTCAGTAATGATCCCTCTAGCCTTTGATCAGTTTTGCATTTTTTTCTTTCTTTTATTTATTTATTTATTTTTTTATTGATCATTCTTGGGTGTTTCTCACAGATGGGGATTTGGCAGGGTCATAGGACAATAGTGGAGGGAAGGTCAGCAGATAAACAAGTGAACAAAGGTCTCTGGTTTTCCTAGGCAGAGGACCCTGCGGCCTTCCGCAGTGTTTGTGTCCCTGGGTACTTGAGATTAGGGAGTGGTGATGACTCTTAACGAGCATGCTGCCTTCAAGCATCTGTTTAACAAAGCACATCTTGCACCGCCCTTAATCCATTTAACCCTGAGTGGACACAGCACATGTTTCAGAGAGCACAGGGTTGGGGGTAAGGTCATAGATCAACAGGATCCCAAGGCCGAAGAATTTTTCTTAGTACAGAACAAAATGAAAAGTTTCCCATGTCTACTTCTTTCTACACAGACATGGCAACCATCCGATTTCTCAATCTTTTCCCCACCTTTCTCCCCTTTCTATTCCACAAAACCGCCATCGTCATCATGGCCCATTCTCAATGAGCTGTTGGGTACACCTCCCAGACGGGGTGGCGGCCGGGCAGAGGAGCTCGTCACTTCCCAGTAGGGGTGGCCGGGCAGAGGCACCCCTCACCTCCCAGATGGGGCGGCTGGCCGGGCGGGGTGCTGACCCTGCCACCTCCCTCCCGGACGGGGTGGCTGGCCGGGCGGGGTGCTGACCCCCCCACCTCCCTCCCGGACGGGGCGGCTGGCTGGGCAGAGGGGCTCCTCACTTCCCAGTAGGGGCGGCCGGGCAGAGGCACCCCTCACCTCCCGGACGGGGCGGCTGGCTGGGTGGGCTGACCCCCCCACCTCCCTCCCGGACGGGGCGGCTGGCCAGGCGTGGGGCTGACCCCCCCCAACCTCCCTCCCGGACGGGGCGGCTGGCCGGGCAGAGGGGCTCCTCACTTCCCAGTAGGGGCGGCTGGGCAGAGGCGCCCCGCACCTCCCGGACGGGACGGCTGGCCGGGCGGGGGGCTGACATCCCCACCTCCCTCCGGGACAGGGCGGCTGGCCGGGCAGGGGCTGACCCCCACCTCCCTCCCGGATGGGGTGGCTGCTGGGTGGAGACGCTCCTCACTTCCCAGATGGGGTGGTTGCCGGGCGGAGGGTCTCCTCACTTCTCAGACGGGGCGGCCAGGCAGAGATGCTCCTCACCTCCCAGACGGGGTCACGGCGGGGCAGAGGCACTCCTCACATCCCAGACGGGGCGGCGGGGCAGAGGCGCTCCCCACACCTCAGACGATGGGCGGCCTGGCAGAGACGCTCCTCACTTCCTAGATGGGATGGCGGCCGGGAAGAGGCGCTCCTCACTTCCTAGATGGGATGGCGGCCGGGCAGAGACGCTTCTCACTTTCCAGACTGGGCAGCCAGGCAGAGGGGCTCCTCATATCCCAGACGTTGGGCGGCCGGGCAGAGACGCTTCTCACTTTCCAGACTGGGCAGCCAGGCAGAGGGGCTCCTCACGTCCCAGACGTTGGGCGGCCGGGCAGAGACGCTTCTCACTTCCCAGACCAGGTGGTGGCCGGGCAGAGGCTGCAATCTCGGCACTTTGGGAGGCCAAGGCAGGCGGCTGGGAGGTGGAGGTTGTAGCAAGCCGAGATCACGCCACTGCACTCCAGCCTGGGCACCATTGAGCACTGAGTGAACCAGACTCCGTCTGCAATCCCGGCACCTCGGGAGGCCGAGGCTGGCAGATCACTCGCAGTCAGGAGCTGGAGACCAGCCCGGCCAACACAGCGAAACCCCGTCTCCACCAAAAAAATACGAAAACCAGTCAGGCGTGGCGGCACGCGCCTGTAATCGCAGGCACTCGGCAGGCTGAGGCAGGAGAATCAGGCAGGGAGGTTGCAGTGAGCCGAGATGGCAGCAGTACAGTCCAGCTTCGGCTCGGCATCAGAGGGAGACCGTGGAAAGAGAGGGAGAGGGAGACCATGGGGAGAGGGAGACCATGGGGAGAGGGAGACCATGGGGAGAGGGAGAGGGAGAGCCAGTTTTGCATTTTTAAGACATAATTTCTTATGCGGCTTTTAAAGTGGTCTCACTAGTGGCATAACATTTGGAGAGTTGATGTAGAAGAAATCAAACGTTTCTACTGCTTTTATTTTCCATTTAGTTAATCTGATATTTAAGCAACCAGCCAAATTCTGTCAGGCAACTGTCTTACAGAATTCCAGTGAATGAGGTGATGATAGAATTTCAAGTACTGTAATTCTCTAAATCAATTTTTTAATTAGAATTTTGTGGGAGGAAGACAGCCATAATATAGAAAGTCATTACTTAGAAAGTAAAAGGAACAGTTTAATGATTTCAAAGGCATCAAAAAAGCAAAAATCTCTAAATATAATATTTTTAAGCATTATATATAATTAATAAAATATTTTTATGCATCAATAAAATTAATTAAAGCCTTAATGTTGAAAAGGAAGAGAATTCTTTTCTTCCGATAATAGTTGAAAGTTAATTCCGGCATGTACAATTTCATAATATCTTTCTATCTAACCATATTAAACTTTCAAACCCTATATACAGTGTTGAACACTTTGTATCTCTAGAAATTGGCATGTTTCTGAAATCAATACTGTTTTTGGACCACTTCCCAGGAGCAAAGCTCAGACAATATTCTATTCTTCAATAATGTGAACCAGAAACAATGAAATAATAATGAGAAATATAACGTGAGGTGTAGGAATGAGCATTAAACTGAGAGCCTCGCTAAACAGAGTTAGAGCACTTGTATTACTTCCTCCTCCTCTGCATAACTAAATCACAAGTAGGAGATCGGAGTTTCTTGTTGAATGGTGGACTAAACAAATGATGAAAATTTAGGAAAGATATTTTGTCTTTTCTCTTAACTTATAAAATAAAAATTATAGAAAATCTTTATTGTCTGAGCATTTATCATGTGAATTCTAGCAAATGGAATGTTGAATAGAGAAGCAAAAGAGTTTATGAAAACATTTCCTTAAAAAATTAGTTCCCATTCTAGGAAAATTGATATCTATAAACAAATGAAATGAAGTTGGATCATTTTCTTATACGGTATACAAAAATTAACTCAAAATGTATCAAAGACCCAAATATAACAAATAAAACTATACAAGTTTTAGAAGAAAACTTTAAGGAAAAACTTTATGACTTTGAATTTGGAGATAATTTCTTGGTCAATGATTTTGTATTAGGAAAATATAACATCTGGATATTAAAAATTCCTGGAAAAACAAAAAGTCTGAGAAAGCCAATGAGAAAAAAATTCATAGACATATGAAAGTTTTATAAAATGAAGATATTTACCACCAATGAATGCAAAAGAAACAAGAAGGAAGAAAGACCATTATACATTGCTGATAAATGATTGAAAATCAAATTGGGAAAGAAGTAAATCAATCTCTGTCAATGTTGTAAAGAAAACTAATTTTCAATCATTTTGATATACATTTGGAACCTTTTTTCTATTCCCTTTCAGTTTGTGAACACTGCCTTATTTTTCTTGTTAATTTATTTTCAAGTAAAACATTAATGTTCTAAAGTCAAAACCATAAAGCAATTAAATTCACAGAAGTTAATTTCCATCCCTGCTCCCTCCATCCTTACATAGTTACACATTTATTATTTTCTTACTTATTCTACCATTTTTGTCTTAGTAAATACAAGCAAACTGACACAGACAGGTGTTTATCAAATACATACGCATACAAATACATACACATATATTCCTCTTCCAAACAAAAAATATTTTTATGTAAAGCATACTGTAAACACTGCTGTGCATTTTCCTTTGAAAAGGTATTTTTTTTTCCATTCAAAAAGTATCCTAGAGATTATTCCATGGCAATATATAAAAACTTTCCTCAGTCTTTCTTATACGTTCATAATAATCCACTTACAGATATATCAGATTTTATTTCATCAATTCATAGAGATTAAATGTGGGTTGCTTTCCAGGTTTCAGTTATTACAAATAAAGCCATAATCAATATTTTGTATATGTGTCATTATGTATTTTTGCTAATGAATCTTAAAGATAGATTGCTAGAGGTAGAATGAGATACTGCCTACATAATTTTAATATGTAGTGCAAATTCAACTCTATAAGGGTTGTAACATCTGCATTCCAATTAATGACAGTCACTCAAGTGTCTTTTTGTTGTGTATTGGGTATATTTTAAAATTATGAACTTTATTGTGTGGAATCTGAAGTTTTAATCTTATCTTCTTCTCACAAGAAGACTCACTCTTTCCCTTGAGTCATAAGCCGCTACTCACTCTCTTCCACCTTTGAAGTTCCAAGTACAAAGTTTTCCAGGAGCCAGCTTAAACTCCTTCCTGCAGGCACAAAACACAGAATTCCATTTCAGTTCAAGGTGTAGGCATTTGCCCAAAAGACAAATCCACCATTAAAGTTGGCTTATCCCTTAGTAGTTGCTTCATCTATAGCTTCAGACACTTTGAGGGTGGGCGGGCATTTCCATTACTTTCTAGAAAGTCTAGAAGAGTGTTAAAATGTATACAGAATCTAGATGTATTTTGAGCAAAGAACTTTAGGGATATCTGGCCTGCCATAGTACCAGAAGTAGAAATTATATTTCTTAAATTTTTTTCATCATTAATTTATTAAATTAATTGAATTTTAAAATTTATTTAAAAAATTTATTTAAATTTATTTAAAAAATTAAAATTTTTAAACTGTTTCTCATTCTCAGTCTTCAAATAACATTTTGTTTGTGTGTTTTATATTGGCCATTTTAAAGCTCCTAGATATATTTATTAATTTTATCTTTTCTAATACATCATGCTCCTGGATTTATCTATTAGTTGTTTTTTTCCTTTTTAATCCAGCCATATTTATTAATTTCTTATTTAACATTATATATGTTTATTATAATTGCAAACATTTTTCAGTTGAATACTTCTTTCACATTTTATACGTCAACTGTTTAGAGCTGATTATTTATTCTGATTATAGATTTAGCTACATCCCATACATTATTATATGTAATGCTTTTATTGAATTTAATTACTCTAAATAAGATGTCATTTATGAGAATTTTTTCACGTGAATTCTTAATGTGTATGAGTTGCTATGTTTCATATTTTATGTTATTAATTTCCAGTTTTATTACATTTTGGTCAAAATATGTGACTTGTAGGATTGATTATTCATATGTATTGAGTTTTTAGACGTGCAAGAGTAATATAATCAAAATTTGGTAATGTTCCAAGGGTAATAAAAGGAACTATTCTGTGTCCTCTGACTGTAGAGCTCAAAATTCACTGATTTATTAAACCAGACTTTGTCACTATATCAATAACTCCTCCCCATGTTTGTGGCCTTTTCTTCTTGACCTATATGGCTAGATGATTACTTACTATGAGTCCATTACCAGGTCTGTGATCCAGCCACCAGTGAAGCTGAGGGGATGGGCTCTGTAAGTCTCAGAACTGAAATTTCTCTACTTAATCTCTTCTTTACATCTAAGAAAGACGCTGGGCCAGCAGAGAGCTTTTACTATACAATTAAAATAATTTTTTCTATTTGGTCCAGCTTCCATACTTGGTACATTATAGCGCCATTTTCAGCATTGATTAGTACAAAGCCTTTGAGCCAAATGCGTTGCACCTGGGACGCTTCCTATCACAGATCGTACCATTTGCTTTTGGAAAGCCTAATGCAACCTACATGCTAGCGTGCTGTTCCAAGGAAGGTGGCTTATTTTTCCGTAAGCCTGTCTTTCCTTTAGTATGGCTTTAGTGTCATTATTCAAATATATCCTGCCAAAAAGAAAATTATAGATTTTAACATCTTGGACAAATTCTGCTCTGTTTACATCGTGTGGTTAAGAAACCATCTTCTCTGGTAGGGCAGTTTTGGGTAAATGTGTCTGTTCCTTTCAATCTCATCCTATATGCACTATACATGGAAGAAATTCTTAAGTTCTGCCTTTTATGGATAATGTTTTCCCTTATGTTTTCCTCTACTTTAGTAGCCCTTTGATCATTTACATCAGGATTTCAGAAATAGTAGATGTCACGTCTCTAGATGAAGTTTTCTTAGAATCTCTTAGTTCACTTTTTAGAATCATTGAAAAATGGCTTTATTGTACGACTAATTGTAGTTGATATTTTAATCCCCCATATCCAAAAATTGATCTATCAACCTAGAAGGATGATTTGTTTAACTTTGTGAAGATTACAGTAACAAAGATAAGGGTACTGGACCAGGAAGTAGGGATAATAGAAATAATGAGAACTGCCCCATGAATGATTTAGAGTGAGAGGGTAAAGAAATCTGCCCCCAGCTTATTCTTAATTACCCATACCTTCAGAGGTTAGGTGTGAATGTTCAAATTAATCGCAGTGTCAAATACTTTAGTACCCCACAGCTACTGTAGTTTTTATTACTTTCTTTGTCAGGTTGTTTAGTCTTTGACTAATTGGGCTTTTTAATAGATACTCTAAGTCAATTAGCATTTTAAAATCAATGTCTTCCACTAAATTTCCATTTCATATGCTCAGAGAACAATTTGCTAATGAGAAAGCAGGACTGTAATGCCATGATTTCTCTGTTTCAGGGATTAAACACGAAGGAGCAAAAGTTGTAGGGTGTTTATGTTACAGAATGGCATGGAAAAATACAGAAACTTTTCTAATTGTCTTAGTCACCAAGCCAAAATTTATACATAAAAGCTATCAGAAAGTTCTCTCATATTTTAAACCAAAATGATACATTTATATTTATATAACAGATAGATAACCAGGGCTTAGCTCAGTATGTAGAATATGGGCTGTAATATATATCTCTTCAATTAATTAATTAATCGAGTCCAAAGAACTGAACTTTGGCAGCACATTGTTTTCCTTGTGTAATTTTCTGTGTAACATATATAATCTTTCTATCTCTGCATCAGAATTTGTCTTCCGCAACAAGCAATAAATCCAACTTCTTCAACTACAGATATAGCTCTATGTTTTGACTGCAGGGTATTGAAAAATCTCTAAATGTTCTTTTAACTTTTCTTAGATTTGTTTGTTTAAAGCTATTCACATCATTTTATAGCAAAATTTGATGTCCTTTTTTCTCCTCAAGGGAATAAAATCTTATTATGACATAATAGTCATTTAAACAGAAAGTGTGTGTTGATGGGAACTAAAGCTACAGAAGCCAGTCAGATTTCAGGACACCAGTAACAGCCCAGCTTTCATACTTTGAGTGATACCCAGTGCAGCTTGCCTAGTGAAAGAAATGCTTCTTCTAAGTAGCCTGGTCTGAATCACAGATACATCGTTTTCTTGCTATGAGCCCATGGGAATTCAACTTAATCTCACCTACACTCAATGTCCTCATATGTAGACAAGAAGAATAATGAGAACTCCCTCTTAAGTCTGTTGTTGGGATAGTATGACTGAGATTGGCAGATGAATACCAATTTTAAAAAATTCATAATGGCATGAGAACTTTGATAAATTGTACCCTGAGAATGAGCTTGATTGCAAAGCCCTGTTCTCAAAAAGGCATAGACAAGCACGCAAAATCGTCAATATTATTTCTGTGTAGATGAATTTCAAAATGTATTGGTCATCAAACAAGAAATATTTAATAGACATTCTGTTAGAGAATAATGATCTTTATATAATACAAGTCAAACAGACATATAGCTAGAATATACTTCATGTAAGAAGATGAGATCATTCTTGCAAAAGACAACTATCAGAGAATATGTGTAGATGTTTAAAAGACCAGTAATTCTGGGAGGATTTTGAATTCTTGGCCATGACTTATAAAAGTTCAAAGGCTTTTTGACAAAACAGAGAGGCCACTTAGAAAAAGCAATATATGGCAATGTATGCGGTACTATCCCGTAAGGATGCCTGCCATCTTAATATCGTGATAATAGAATTGGTTTCATTTGCAACTGGTTTTTTAAAAATTTAGAGATATTTTTTCATCCTGAGAATATATCAGTTGCTTCTTTGTACTCATTGTTTTAAACCATCTTTCATCACTGAAAAAAAAAAATGTTTCTCTCACATTTTATTTGGCTGTTGGAATAACATATGAAACATTATTCTTTCAAAGTCCCTCAGGAAAACACCATAATAAAATAAGTATTTTTAGAGAATATATCACTTATAAATAGAAATATTGTGGACAATAGGATAAGAGAGTGGAAATACTGTGGAAAAATTCATAAGAAACTTTTTTTTAAGTCTCTACATCAAATAGGCTCATGAATTTTATCTGCAAAAATTACACTGTAAAAATACATTAAGGTATTGTTAACTTTAAAAAAATCTTGAATTCATCCTTAGAAAAGCCATAGTTGAGGCCTAAGTAAAATTTCCAGTGTATTCCATGAAATAACGTGGTCCACATCAGCATTTCTAAATCATGCATCTTACTAATTTTAATACTGAGGTGTTGGTATAGATAATAAATTATGATATTCTCAGTTTAAAATATTGTATTATCCCATTCATTTCTTCTTCCTGTCCTCTCCAAAGATATACCAAGTAGGTAGTAGAAAAGCTGCTGGAATATCTGGGTCATCCATGTTTGTTTCACCTCTGAGCCACTTGATGGGTTGACAGATGGATATGCAGCAAATGCCCTGCCTCTTGCATTTCGGCAATCTAATATAGGCAGGAATATGATCATATCTTCATATTACCATGGCGATAAATATGCTGGGCTCCAACCTCATTCAGTGTAACTCTATGGAAGAATTCCCTCTGAGTACATAGGCTGAAGTTCAGGCCTGCTATTTTTATCACATCAATTACAGTAGGCAGCAGGAAGAAACACTAAATTTTCTGTGAAAATGTTATAGCTTTTTGGTGCACAATAGCCCCAACATTCTCTGAATGCTAAATAAGTAAATAAATCCATTTATGTATAGTTGCAAGAGCGGTTTCTTTTATGGCTATTGACATATGATTGCATAAACCCTTGGGAGTTTAAAAATCTGGTCTAATTCTCAAAAATATAAAATTAAGAATAAAAAATAATCTGTTCCACATGCAAGTTCATCTATTCTTCAGTGATGTAGCCAATAAATCAGGAAGTACAGCTTCCTCACCTAAAAAATCAGCACGATTCCAAATTTGCAAAATGTAAGGCCTGGAATCCAATGCAAAAACTGGTCTTTAATTTCCACAAATTCTTGTTTTTTTTAAAAAATTGAACTTTATTTAAATAATTGGTTTCCAAGACCTTGGAATTAGACATTTAGTCACTTTACAGACATAGACATAAATGTAAAGATACAAATATGTTTTTAAATATATACATAACACAGTGCTTACCTTTTACAAATATAAAAAGTAAAGAAAAATTAAAATTATACACAAAATGAATACTGTAAAGGCATAAAAATATTTGTGTGCTTCTCCATATATTTTAAAACTGTGATTAAAATAGAAAGATACAGTTCCTATTTCTGGAGAGTTACGAGCTAAAATTGACATTTTAAGTTCCTCAGAAGGCGAGAACTCCAATATATGTGAAAATAAACCAAGAAAAGTTAAAACCAAACTAAAATCTCTTACAATCATATCAAAAAAATGAGGATACAATTAACAGAAGCTATGTCCAGGTACTGAACAATAGAAGGGGCTACTCTATCAAAAAGTGAGTTTTCTGCCAGTTGCTAATACTCAATGTCTGCACAACTTGTGCAGAACTGCAACAAGGATGATACAGAAGAGAGCTCTGTATGCTTTGAAATATAAATTTAGATGACTTGAAAGTTCTCTTACAACTCGACATACCATGGAAGACTTTACAATGCCAAAAGATCATGGTTTGTGTACATAGCTTGTGTGCAAATACTGCATGCTTAATTGACTCTCTCATACTCTATCAATGATGTTACTAATTGCACGATATCCAGTGAACTCACTACTAGGATCAAATATGACCAAAACTGACATGTAGTACATGCTCAGATGTTGTTCAAATGATGAATTTGACTTCCTAATTAGTCTATTTCTTTATAAAGGGTGAACATTTGCTTTAAACTGGGGAGTTTCTTAACTACACTAAAACACTAGACACAGGGAAAATACACTTTGAATATGTGAGTGATGTGGCAATTTGCATCAGAGAAAACAAATGAAAACATATTTCATGGTTCCATTCACAAATAACTTGGAAGTTTTACCAGTGGAGAATACTCAACAAGTCTTATTATTATAAGCCTAAAATTATGATATTTAATTTAAAATTATTCGATTAGAAAATATTGGCCATAATGTTAATTTTTTCTACCCAATTTTAACATGTAAGTGATTTTTTAAAGCATCAGCTTAAATTTTAAAATACTTTTACTAGATGAAATTTATTTAGCATGACTGAGTTAAATAGCCATCTAAACAATTAACCTAAACAACTGGGAAAACTGTCTTGTCCCCCTCTCTATTTTCTTAAATAATCAATTTTCTTGATCAATATAAAAAACTTCAAAATTAAATCAGAAAATATGACTGACATTTATTAAACTTGTTTGATCTTGCATGAAAATAAGTAAACCAATTCAGCAATAAATGGACATTAAAATTTTCAGGAAGGCCTTCTAATTTTAAGGATTCTTTCTAGGCAGGAACTTAAAAATCAAAATAAATAATAATATTTATTTATTGAATAACTGAATTTATTGAGGAACTGAATAATAATGAATATTTAGTTATTCTGAATATCCTCCTCAAAAATATGCAAAACCCCATGGCCCAGTAATAGTCACTAATACTGTTAATTCCTATAAATTTACATATATGTCAAAACCACTGACCCACTTTTCCATAGAAGCAATCACTATGTAAGTTAGATAACATTATGACTTTTTTAAAATTTTTGTCATTTATTTAAAAATTACTGATTGAAAAATAAAATACGTATCAAAATCATCAAATATTTTCTGCGCTTTGTGTTTGTGATCAATTTCTCAGCTTCCTCTGAAGACTTCATTTCTTTGTCCCTTTCTTTTTTCAGTTTCCTTTTTATCACACTTTAGATTAAAACCTGGAACCACATGACTCAAATATCTATTGTATATGTAGTGGCTCAACTGTCTTTATTTCCAACCTGGAATTCTTTCCAGATTCAGGGATAAAATTACTCCAGATTCAGAGATAAAACAAACAAATAAGCATATGTATGCACATATATATATGTATGTGACATCTTCTTTTTGAACTCCTCCACTTGTTTGATGAAAACCGCCCCACCTATCCCCTTTCTAAAAAGCCCTTAAATGATCTGAACCCCACCATCTGTTATGGATTATTGCCTTAACCTCTAGATACATGGGCCTACTTTCGTTTTACCATGACAGTCACAGATATTAAACACATTCTAATCTAATGGCTCCTTACTTAACTTTTTATTTTGCCTGTCATAATATTCTCCCGATTTTTGTATGGCTATTTTCTCCTTATCATTCAAATGTCAGCTTAATTGCCATCACCTTGAAGAGTCCATCCTACTCTGCAGCACAGGAACCTGATTTAGTTCTCTGCTTAGATATTAATCATTTCTGATGTCATCTCCTATATTTCCATTTTAGGGGTGGGGAGAAGACATATATTTTGTTTTGCCTTGTCTTTACCAAAGTATCTCTAGGACCAATAGGATCAGAGGCTCAATAAATATTCATTGATTAAATTAGCAACTATTATTAATAACTATATTTCAAAGATAGTTTGAAGATCAAAAAACCCATTAGGCAGAATTATAGTCTAAACATTTGTGCCGCCCAAAAAAATTCATTTTAAAACCTAACAACCAATATAATAGTATTAGGAACTGGGGCCTTTCAGAGGTGATTAGGTCATGCAGGGGCTGCCCTCTTGAATGGAATTAGTGCCCTTGTAAAAAGAGGCCCCAGAGAGCTGCCTTGCCCTTTCTACACATGACGACATGGCGAGGAGTTTCCTATGAACCAGAAGGCAGAACTTCACCAAATACCAAATCTGACAGCACCTTGATCTTGGGCTTCCCAGCCTCCAGAACTGTAAAAAATAAATTTCTGTTGTTTATAAACCACCCATTTTATGATATTTTGTTACTGTGGCCCAAACAAACGGAGACAGTGTGTTTTCTTTCCAGTTAGTTTATTGAACTCAGCTTTAAGCATATCCATTCACTCATTTATTCATTAATTCGACAGATCATTGTGGGAAGTCTGCCTTTTGCAGTGCAAGACAGGTCATTCTAAATTCTCAGGTTTCTAGTTGAATCTGAGGATTTGAAATTAAAAACCAAATGTGAATAAATGAAGTCATTGCTAGTTTGTTTCCTCTCTTGAAACACTGCACCTTATTTTCTTCTAATTTCTCGGATTACCCATGTTTTGGCTCAATTTCTGGGAGTTAATGTTGCCCTCAAGGATAGTTTATCTTAAGGTTATGTCCAAGAAGCTTTATTCATTAGGAGGTGTATTTTTTTCTTGGAGATTTGACAGGTACAACTAATACGTAAATTGTGTGTTTAGCTATGGAATTAAAATAAAAAGGTGAGCATGTTTGCTTTCTTTAAAGCAATTATGAAACTTTTCAACAAGTTTCTTCATTTCACTACCAACAATTATTTTCATCTGCACATTTTTGTTAAAGCTCTTGCCTATTTAATTCAATTTTTGGATTCAATTTTTTATTTCATAACTTAGATGGTTAGAATACTTCAGAATGTATGGGCACTATTTAACAAAATAGCATAATAGATTTGTCCTAGCAAATCTTGGACTTGAGACAAGTAAGTACTACCCCAATTGCCAATCAGTGGCTTGGAGAATTTATTCAACCATTTGTAGCAAAATAAAAGAGCAAAATAAACAGAATTGAGAATTTATTACTGAGAAAAATCAAGTAAGAAAATAGTTTAAATCAATGGTTTTAAATTACATACACCACAGAAAATAAATGTTTCTAGGAAAAGTGATATTCAGAAAAATATCTATTTCCCATCTCACTAACTCAAGGAAGCCTGCCTAGTTATAACATGAGAACTTTTCTCAAATTTTATTTTCCTTTTTATGAAAACTCACTCAGTTTTCATACATAGTACTTTGGGGAAAACAGAGGTCATGTGACAGTAAACACTGCATAAAGCACAATAGAACATGGATATTTAAAGCTCTTATAATCACAGGTAAAGCAAATTATAAATGAAGAACCTACCTTTGTCACTAGTCATTCTGGCTGTGCATACAAAACAAACAAATCAACCAATTTCTTATGAAACACCAAACAACTTGACATCATTTGTTGATGTGGATGCTGGTTTTGTTGTTATTTTCTTAATGCAATTGACTCTTTTTGGTCTGAACTGATTTATTCTTTTGCTGTTGTGTAGAAACACTCTTAATGTTGTCTATGGGCATTCAAAGGCATAACAAACAACAAAACTGAGAAGAAAAATGACTGCAGCACAGATTTTAAGAAACATATTTTCCTGCTCACTGATCTCCTTTTATCTTCTGCCCATATGTTTCTGTGTTGCAGTTTTATCTCATCCACACTTATGGAATGCTTTGGCAGGGGAAATGAATTCTGATGAGACAGACTTGGTGAAATTCCAGAAAGTTTTTAAGAAGTTCAGATACCAAACATAGGACCTGTATTGCTATGTGTTGCAAGGATTTAACCTCCACTTGTCAATTGACTCTGGCTTTTTGTTTGTTTGCTTATTTGATATGTGTGATTTTATGATGTATGTTAGTAATGCTCAGTGATTCAATTGTGTTTTTACAATTTGAGAGACTTTGACCAAACCATGAGCTCATTTTTCACTATTTACTATACTTGGATAAATGAAATATTCCTAAATGCATGAGGAAGTTAGGAAAGGTATGTGTCATGGTAGCAGATGCAAGGAGTACATTTTGAGGCCAGACAAAGAGCAGCCATTCCAAGTAGAGTCAAGTAAAGCCAGTGATAGCGATAGTCCCACTAGCACATTCACCCCTCTGTGGCCACAAGAGGGAATCTTGTCTCATGCATTCTCTTAATACAATGTTTATGCAAATAATTTGCATATATGAATATGTCAGTAAGCTACCGCTTACTGGCAAAATTTGTTATCTCCAATGCCAGGATGCAGATATTTGTATCAGCATATACACATCTTAAACAGTCCTGGGCAATGGAGAACACGTTAGTGCTATTCTCCCCTCTCTGTCTGTTTTAATCCGTCTCTCTCACTCACCATCCTGGCAATATCTGTTTCTCTCACTTTCAGTTTCACTCTTGCTCAGCCTAGAATTGATCTTGAAAAAATGATGGTTGAAGATCTGGAAGAAGCGACATTCATTTCAAAAAACATTTTTAAAGTACGTACTAGGTGCCAGGCACTATGTCCTTCCATTCAACCATTAATATTAACCATGCTGGAAAAATGAATAGGAATGGAAGACATTTCTCTTTATAAAACCTCACTAATCATGCCACTGCTGCGGTCTTCCATATAAAGCTAAATTAAATTTTGTGAAGCTACAAAGGTATATTTAATATTCAATGTCTTTCACGTTATAAATTTGCTCCATATGAAGGGACCTCATTAGTTTTTTTTTTTTTCTCATTCTATTTGAGAGTTGGAAGTATGTAAGATAATTTATCTCAATAATAAATAACTGAGGATTTAGGATAAACAAATATTTGTTTAATTTTTATCATCTTTATTAATTGTTTTGATGATTTTTTTACCATGTTTGATTTTGTCTCTTAACCAATTTCTATGCTGTAATATGCCCTTTTGCCCCCTCAGGACACTTCCTGAATATTCGTGATATCTATAAAACTTCATGGGATATAATGAACATTTTCTTCTTAAAGAAAGTGGTACATTTTGGGGGAACTACTATAGCTTTATTTTTCAAAATTACCAAAATTCTAAAATCCTAATTTATTCCATGGTAGATATAGAAAATGTGACAAACTCCATAGGTGATGAGTACTGCCCTCCTGGGACTCACAGTACCCAATGCTTGAATATCTCAGGTTTTGTGAGAAATGATGCACTTTTTATATGGACATTTTATATCTTATAATAGCTCATACTTCTCCATTTTCCTTGGCCTTTATGAAACTCAGAAATTATTTTTGGGTAAATCTTAAGGTAAAACTTTAGTTTGTGGCCAGATAAAAAATAATTAAGGTAATCATAGGAGACACAAGTGGGAGAAAGAAAGAAAAAAATAATTTAGAGAATAGGACTGAACATTTCCTAAATTTGATAAAAATTATAAGCCCATGTATATAAAAGTTAAAGAAATCCAAAGTGTAAGAATTGTGTAGAAAACTATACCAAGACACCTCATAACCAAATTCCTTAAAATCATTTATAAAGAGAAAATTATAAAAGTATCCAGTGGAAAAAAAGGACAAATTACATACAAAGGACAAAAAATAAAAAAGGTAGCAGAAATCTGTTGGAAATTATGTAAGCCAGCAGCAGTCAAATAAAAGAGTATTGAAAAAACATTTGGCAATCTAGAATTTTATAGTCAGTGAAAATATCTTTCAAAAATAATGGCAAAGTACAGACTTGTTCAGTCATCTGAAAGCTAAAATAATTCATCACCAGTATGTCTGTGCTACAACCAATCTATACCATATATCATTCTCAAAATGTTAAGTAAAATTGAATCATGAACTATGTAAAACCTAAAAGGATAACTTCTTTTAGAAGAACATAGGAGAAAACCTTTGTGACTAGGTTGGAAAAGAATTTCTTAGATAAGACACTAAACCTACAATGCATTAAAAAATAATAATTTGAAGGTAATCAAAATTAAATATTTCTCTTCAAAAGACACTGGTAAGAGAATGAAAAGACTAGCTGTAGACTGGGGAAAATGTTTACAAATCACAAATCTGATAAAGAACTTAAATCTAGAATACATAAAAAGTATTCAAAAGCCGATGATAAAACAATCAACCTAGTTTTTTTCTTTATAGTAAACAAAAGTATAGAACACGCACTTCACCAAAGAAGATATATGGATGGCCATTAAGCACACTAAAAGTGATCAACATCATTAGACAGTAGGGAAATACAAATTAAAATTGCAATGGGTTACTCCTATGCACTGATTAAAATTTCTACAATTTTAAATGACTAATTTTATCATTTGTTGACTGGAATGTAAAGTTATTGGAACTTCCATACACTGCTGGGGCAAAAGAAAAATGGTGCAAACACCTTTGAAAAATATTTTGGCAGTTTCCAAAATATATCCGCTAGGCATTTTAGTACTATGTATTTAGCATAGAGAAAGGGAAATAAATGTTCACACCCAGACTTATACAGGGATCTTCATGTCAGCTTTATTTTTTAATGACCGAAAGCTGTAACCAAACCAAATATTCACCAATAGATGAATAGATAAGCAAAAGGTGGTTTCTCCATGAAATGGAATAATAACTGTTAAGGAAAGGAAAGAACTTCAACAAAATAGACAAACTATGACCCTGGGCTAACACGATCTATGCTCTCTTTTAGTATAATCCACAAGCTAAGAGTGTTTTTCAAATATTTAAGGGTTGTAAATAAACAAAGAAGATGAGACAGAGACCTTCTATGACCCACCAACCCTAGGAGATTTACTGTATGGCCCTTTGCATAAAAATATTTGCTGACCCCTGCACTACAACATAGAAGAATCTCAAAATAATTATGCAAAATAAAATAAGCCAGGGATAAAATAATACAATCTGTGTGATTCCATTTACATAGAATTCTAGAAAATGCAAACTAATCTATGTTGACAGAAAGTAGATAATTGATTGCTGGAAAGGCAGAGCATAGGAAGAAATATGAGGAAGAAATTACAAAGAAAAATGAAGAAACATTTGGAGTAATGAATGTGTTTATTATATTGATGATAGTGATATTTTCAAAGCTGTCTACATATGTCAAAACTTATCAAATTGTCTACTTCAAACATGCAAAGTTTATTGTATGCTTATTATGCCTCAAGAAAACTTTTAAGAGGCATCACGCTGATTTCAAAATATAGTATCAGGCTATAGTAACCAAAGCAGCATGGTACTGGTATAAAAACTGACACAAAGACCCATGGAACAGAATAGAGAGCCCAGAAATAAATCCACATATTTATGGTCAATTGATCTTTGACAGAGTTGCTGACAGCACATAATGAAGAAAAGACAGTCTCTTTAATAAATGGTGTTGGGAAAACTGGATAACCACGTGCAGAAGAATTAAATTAGACCCTTATTTCACAACACACAAACAAACTCAAAATAAGCTAAAGACTGAAACCTAAGACCTGAAAACTGTGAAACTACTAGCAGGAAACAGAAGAGAGATGCTCCACAGCAATGGTTTGGGCAATGATTTTTAAAAACGCATCCAAAAGCACAAGCAACAAAAGCAAAAACAGGCAAATGGGATTGCATGAAACAAACAAAAAGTTCTGCACAGCAGATATCACAGAGTGAAGAGACAACCTATGAAATGGGAGAAAATATTTGCAAACATATACCCAACAAGGGGTTATTATCTAAAACGTATAACGAATTTAAACAATTGCAAGAAAATAAAAGCCTTTTTATAGCATTTAATTCTGCAAGGCTAAAGTTTTTGTCTGAGCTTTTTCAACTATTACAAGGCAGTAGAAATATAAATGAATGTTAAGACTTCAAAAATGTTTCTTTAGGGAGTTGGCCAACAATTCTCTCATCTTTACTCCTTCTCCTTGACAATCATTTAGTGTTGCACCACATATGAACATGCTCAATTTTCAGCAGAGATCTTAGGCGAGATCTGCACTGCACCCATAAAATGGGGATGACTCTTTTTGTGGATATGACCTTTATGAGATACCTTAAGGATGAACATTAGTAAACTCACATGTTAAAAATACTGGAAAAGCAGAGTGTGCTATTGAAGTACTAGCCTTGTGTTCTTTCCCATGTTAAGAATTGTCTTGAAGTAACCTTTGACCATGATAAGTCAATATAAGAATAATATGTCTGATATTTAAATAAAATATAAGTAAAAATAGAAAGGACCAATTTGTAGCCATTATTATTACCATTATTATTATCTTACTATTATTGGTCAGAAAACTCAAATAACCATTTAAAATAATTTAAAATAGTCTGTTGCTAGTGTACAGGAACACTATTATTTTGTATGTTGATTTTGTATCTTGCAACTTTTCTAAATTTGTTTATTAGCTTGAACAGTTTTTATGGTGGGGTCTTTAGGGTTTTATATAAACAAGATCATGTCATCTGCAAACAGAGAAAATATTATTTCTTTCTTTCCAATTTGAAGCAATTTATTTCTTTTCCTTTCCTAATTGCTCTGGCTAGAACTTCTAGTACTATATTGATATGGTTTGGCTATGTCCCCAGCTAAATATCAACTTGAATTGTATCTCCTAGAATTCCTACCTGTTGTAGGATGGACCCAGGGGGAGGTAATTGAATCATGGGGCTGGTCTTTCCCGTGTTATTCTCATGATAATGAATAAGTCTCATGAGATCCAGTGAGCTTATCAGGGGTTTCCACTTTTGTTTCCTCCTCATTTTCTCTTGCCACTGCCATGTAAGAAGTGCCTTTCACCTACTGCCATGATTCTGAGTCCTCCTCAGCCATGTGGAACTGTGAGTCCAAGTAAACCTCTTTTTCTTTTTAGTCTTGGGTACGTCTTTATCAGCAGCATGAAAACGGACTAATACAATACTGAATTGAAATGGCAAGAGTGGGCATCCTTGTCTTGTTCTTGATCTTGGAGGAAAAGATTTCAGCTTTTCACCATTGAATATCATGCTTGCTTTCTGCTTGTCATACATGGTTTTTAGTATATGGAGGTACATTCTGTGCTTAATTTGTTGAGCATCTTCATCATAAAAGGATGTTGAATTTTGTCAAATGATTTTTCTTAATCTATTGAGATGACTATATTTTTATTTTTATTTCTGTTAATGTGTGCATCACATTTATTTATTTGCTTGTGTTGAACCATCCTTGCATCCCAGAGATAAATGCTACTTGATCATGGTGTATGATCCTTTTAATGTGCTGTTGATTTTGGCTTGCTAGTATTTTGTCGAGGATTTTTGCCTCTATGTTCATCAGTGACATTGGCCTGTGATTTTATTGTCTTGTGGTATCCCTGTCCAGATTTGGTATCAAGATAATTCTGATCTCATAAAATGAGTTTTAAGTGTGCTCTGTCCTTCAACTGTTTGGAAGAGTTGAGAAATAACCTATTAAAAAAAATGATCAAATGACCTAAATAGACATTTTTCTCAAAAAAAGACATACAAATGGCCAACAGATATATGGGAGGGAAAAGTTCAACATTAACAAACATCAGGGAAATGCAAATTCAAAATGCAATAAAATATTACCTCACAACTGCTAGAATGGCTATAACAAAAAAAGACTAAAGATAACAAGTGTTGGCAAGGATCTGGGAAAGAGAGAACACTTGTACATTGTTGATGGGAATGTAAATTAGTACAGCCAATATGGAAAACAGTATGAAGATTCCTCATAAAATTAAAAATGGAACTGCCATATAATCCAGCAATCCCGTTTCTTGGCATCTGTCAAAAGGAAACAAAATCAATATGTTAGAGGGATATCTGCACGATCATGTTCATGGCAGCATTATTCACAATAGCCAAGATACAGATCAACCTAAGTGTTCATTGACTGATAAGTGGGTAAGGAAAATGTAATACACACACACACACACACACACACACACACACAGAGGAACACTCTTCAGTCTTAAAAAAGAAGAAAATCTTGTCATTTCTGACAACATGGTAGAACCTGGAGGACAGTACGTTGAGTGAAATAAGCTGGCACGGCTTATACATGATTTCATTTATAAAATCTAAAATTATAAAATCATCTAAAAAATCAAAGTCATACTGGGAAAGAGACGAATGGTTGCTGAGGGATGAGAACAGGTAGGCAGGGAATGGGGAGGTATTGGTCAAAGAATATAAAGTTTCAGTTAGATAACTTGAGTAAATTTTGGAGATCCATTGTATGGTATGTTGACTATAGTCAATAATAATTTATTGTATACTTGACAATTGCTAAGAGAGTAGTAGATCTTAAATGTTCTCACCATGAAAAAATATGATAGATATGTTAATGAGTTTAATTTAATCACTTCATAGTGTATATACTTATCCAAATATTATGTAGTACACCATAAATACATTCTACCTACAAATCTTATTTGTCAACCATACCTTAATAAAGATGTGGACACATTAAAAATAAAAGAAATTATTAAAAATGTCAAAATTAAGCTCTTTATAAAATGAGTATTTTAAATACTGTTTCAAATTATCTGTCACTTAATTATTATGGGTGGATCATGAGGTCAGGACTTTAAGACCAGCTGTCCAAGATGGTGAAACCCCATCTCTACTAATAATACAAAAGTTAGCCAGGTGTTGTGGCGAGCACCTATGATCCCAGCTACTCAGGAGGCTGAGGCAGAGAATTGCTTGAACCTGGGAGGTGGAGGTTGGAGTGAGCCACTGAACTCCAGCCTGGGTGACAGAGTGAGACTCCGTCTCAAAAAACAAACAAAAAAACAAAATAACAACAACAAAAAAACAGATGTGAAGGAATTGTACCCACTGAATATTTTTAATGGTCAGATATTACTAAAAATAATAATATCATTATTGATTTCAGATTTGAACAGAAAAATTGACATATTTATACTTGGAATTCATGTTTATGATTCCAAAATCATCAAATGAGTCCAAAGTTTCTCAAACATTGTTAACAACATTCACATATTCATATCCATCTACATATTGAAATTTTCTCTTCTTTTCATAAATACATTATGGTATCCTAACAGACATTCTCCTATTCATTTGGTTAGATGTTATTCTGGTGGTGTCATTAGTTATAGCCTCTTGCATACAATTTCACTACTTTCTATAGATATCCCATCTCTACTCCACAGTATTGCAGGAAGTGGAAGACTCAAAACTATATTTTCTACCTTTCACCATACATAAAAGCCAATGCCACATGAATTGCAAGTCTAAATGTAAACAATAAAACAATAATGGTTTCACAAGAAAATGGAAGAATACCCTTATGACTTTGGAACACACACAGATTTTACTCAATGGACACACACAAAATAAATAAGCCACAAAGGAAAACATCTGATAAACTGAACTACCTTTTTGCAGTGTGCCGAGATTCTACCACTGCACCTACAGCATGGGCGACAGAGCGATACTCCATCCCAAAAAAAACAAAACAAAACAACCGAAAAAGTGAACTACCTCAAAATGATGAACATCTTAATCAAAAGATACTATTAAAAGAGTGAAAAAACGAGCCACAGAATGGCAAAAGATATTCTCAATACACATAACCAACAAAGGACTCATATCCAGAATATGACTACGAAGAACAAGAAAACATAGAAGCTCATAGAAAATCCAGCAAAAGGCTAAAATACGCATTTCATGGAAGAGGGTATCCAAGTGGCCAAAAAATTTAAAATATGGTAAGTTTTCATAAGGATGTGGAACATCCATAATTAGGAAAACCACTTTGGAAAACTGTTTGACAGTAATCTACTAGAGATGAACCTATGCACCAGAGAAATTCCACTCTTATCTATCCAACTGAAACACATTCAAATGCTCATCAATGTTTATAGCAGCAGCATTTTTGATAACCTCAAACTGGAAACAAACCAAATGTCATCTTCCGTAGAATGTAAAAACTGTATTATATTCATACAATGGAATACCACGTAGCAATGAAAACAAGGATACTATTACCACACAGCATATGAATGAATGTAACAAATAAAATGTTGAGTAAGAAAAGGCAGTCATAAAAGAGTATGTATCATGTCATTCTCTTTTGTCTAAGGTTCAAAATTGGCAAACTTGGTTTGTGGTATTAGAAGCCAGGATCACAGTTAATTTGATGGAGGATAATACCTAGAAAACAGTGTGAGGGGAGCTTCTGGTATGCTAGCAATTTCTGTCTCCTGATCTGCATTCTGGTTACATGTGGGTGTGTTCACTTTATAAAAATTCATCAAGCTCTCTGATTATGATTTCTGTATTTTTCTGTATGTATGTTATACTCCAGTAAAAATTGACATAGTTTTTTTAAAAACTTTGAATTATGGACTTTTTTACTTGGCTATTTTTACTCTAATATTTCACTATTCTAATATTTATTTCTAATAAATTAAGAATTAATTTTTTCCTCTGTTCCTCAGGACCTCTATCAGTTTGCCTAAACCTGAAGATACCATTTATAGGAGCTCCGACTGCTCGGACTCTGCTTCCTACTTGGTTTCCTTCAAATCCTATATTGCTATTATTCTCTTCCCTGACTATTCCAGCTTAGTTTAATACTTAATCATAGATGACCTCCTTTTATATGATCAGTTATTGTTATTCCATGGATATTAGTCTTATTTCATTAATTTTATAAAATGATTGAGTGTAGAAACTTGTTAATTCTCAGTCTAGCAAACATCAAATTAGTGTCTTTGACCATCACAGTGTTTGGCACAGGTACTAGATTTTGACTGAGAAAACCTAGTCTCTTGTCTTAGCTGTATCCTAATTAATAAATTACCTTTTTAATATGTTCATTATTTAATTCAGCAATATTTATTGAGTTCTTATTTTGTGCTGAGCACTAGAACTTCAATATTAAGCAAGATAAACTTGTCTCTTATTCTTGCATATTT
Source organism: Gorilla gorilla gorilla (assembly GCF_029281585.2). NCBI lineage: Eukaryota > Metazoa > Chordata > Mammalia > Primates > Hominidae > Gorilla > Gorilla gorilla. The sequence goes on along the minus strand of NC_086017.1, from coordinate 187,127,369 downwards.
TACAATAAAAGTAAGATTGTCAAGAGACCGATCTTTTACATCAAACTTAGTATGTTGAAATTCAAACTTTGGCATTTATCTTGGGAAGTTTTTAAATTTCTTCTTTCTTCTGTCATAAATTGTGTTTACTGGCAACTTCCTTGTATGGTTACTGTGAAGATTATACACAATAACATTTTCCACTGATCCCAAGGTGCTTCCTTTTTTTCTCACTTTTCACTGTCTTTAAAACAGAATGCAATGGATAATCAGTGGTGTTTTCTGATTACATTTGGTAATGTTTTCTATACAGAATAAAGGTGGTCTTACATTCTGTGAAATAAAGTAATCCATGTTGAGCAATTAACACAGAGCCTGGGACATGGTGGGAGCTCAAGTAACACTTATTACTCATAGCAGGGATAAAATATAGAGTGAGATAGAAACAGATTATTAGAGTACTAGACAAAAAAAGAGAACGTTCAGGAAATACAAAGCCATGAGAAGTACAGGGGGTTATGAGATCACACTGGAAGAGCATGTAATCCATTCTTACGAAACCAGTGATTTCTTCCTAAAGCATGTGACTTCAAAGATCATAGATAGATAAGATTTATGAGCGAATGAGAGAAAACAGCATGTGCACTCAGAGAAGAAAGTGTGTCATGTTCAAGGTTATGGAAAAGAACTCAGGTTTGCTGTAGTATACTGAGAATTGACCACAGGTGAAGCTGGAGAAATCCGTAAAGATCAGGTCATAAAGGACATTTTAAACTATCTTGCTGATTTGCAACTTTATATAATGATTACTGGGAGACCTTGAAGTCTTTTCAGAAGCAGTGAAATTTCACTGCTTTAAGTAATAGATGAACTGTGTAGGGCTTAATTACTTGTCTACTGCACTAGATTATGGTAGAACATTATGTAAATATAAATATTGTAAGTTTCCAAACTTTTATGAGAAAATGAAAAAAAAATGATTTTTAAAAAATAATTTATCCCAAGTCATATTCGAGTACCCTGATGTCTTTAATGTGTTTCCTGTACTTTCCAAACAAGCTTCAACCTATATTTTCTATAAAAATATATATTTATATATATTTATACTTTATATATATGTATATGTGTGCATATGTGCATATGTATGTGTATGCTGAAATCAACATTGTTTTATTTGAACAAATGGTAGGTCCTTGTACAGTAGCAGAATATCAAAAAGAAGGAAAGTAGACAGTTAATATGCCTACTTGACTTTCAAGAAACTCTTTGAAATACAACTGACCATCATTATTTTTTATTTTTTCAACCTCTTTGTAAATCAAAATTTAGCTCTCCCTTTATTTTATTCTCTGTCCCCTGAAGCACTCATCTCATGTCCTTTGATCTTGGAATACTTATTAAACTATTTGTATATTTCTCTAACACGTATTGTGTACATGAAAGTATCTTAAATATGACCATATAAAATTATAATCTCACTTCACAGAAAGTTATACAAATGCAAAGACACATATATTCTGTTTTTTCATTCTATTTTTTTTTCATTTCTTCATGTTTTCCTTTTTCAGAGTGGACTCCAAAGAAAAACATAGATATAACTATGGCCATTTTATAAATAAGATTGAAGGAAGATATTAATTGCACAGTCAGCCTACTGTGTTGTTCCTGGAAAGATATATTTTCCTGCTCAAAGAATGTGATTTGATACATTTTATTAATAGACAAGATGCTTTTCTTAAAAATTAAGAGAACAATCATTAAAGATTAAGTAGAGTATTCATAGTGTCTCTGGGTTACACCTACCTAATAGTTGCCAAAACTCAGATAATACAATGGAATGGAATTATTACAATATTACACTCATAATTTGATCTTTATACAGGCAAGGAATTTCAAAATTCAGAAAGTCATGGGAAGATTAAAGCTACCAGCATCCTCTAGGTCATCTGGAAATCACTAGTGATATTAAGATTTGGTTCTGTTGTTTTATGAGCCCCGATCAAGTTCGAGAATATGAATAGAGATACTAAAAAAAAACAGAGAAACTTGGCTTCTGGAAGGCAAGCCCTTAGTGAAAGAATTAATAGGAAATAATTTTTTGACAAATCTACCCTCACATAAGTTTGTGATCCAAATCTAAACAATTCAAGTCTTCTAGAAATTCTTTAGCTGACAATAAAGTATTCCCGGATTGTTAGTATCCTTAGGCAACCAGAACCAAGTAATATAAATCATCCAAAAGATGTCAAAGAATTCTTCAGACCATGATTTAAAAAAAAAATTAATACTTAATAAACACAAGAATTATTGATCAAGAAAAAAACAAAAACAATAGAATGGGATATGCAAACACAAAATATTATAATTATCAGAGAGAGAAAATAATATAAATGTTTAAGTATTAATAAGAATGAAAGTAGACATCAAAAGAGATTAAGAAACAGGCTTTAAAATATAACTAGGCAAACTGTCAACTAAAAATGAAACATCACTAAAATTCTAAAAAGTAATTAAATGTATGAAACAGAATATTATAAAAACTTCGGAAATTAGACTGCTTCAAAAATTACAATGTTATTTTAAAAACATAATTCAGAAAAAGGAAGTAGAAAAGAGATATTAAGAGAAAAAATAGTGTGAGAACTCTTAGCATACATTTATTTTGGAGTGCTAGAAGAAGATAATACAGAAAATTATGAACTACTGCCCTAATTCCTGGAATATGTGAATATGTTTCATGACAAGTGAAGAGGAATTAAGGTAGCAGGTAAAATAAAGGTTTCTAATTAGCTGACCTTAATATTGGAGACTAGCCTGTATTCTCCAGGTGGGCTTAATATAATCATATGGATCCTTACAGTGGAAAAGGGAGGTGGAAGAATGACAGTGTCAGAGTAACCTCAGGTGAGAAAGACTGGACCAGCCAAAGGAGGCAAGAAATGTCGGCAGCCACTAGAATCTGGAAAATGTGAGAAAGCGTTTCCTCTCCTAGTGCCTCCAGGAAGAAAGGCAGCTCTACTGGCACTGTGATTTTAGTCCAGTGAGACCCATTTTGCATTTCTGACTTCCAGAAATGTAAGAAAATAATTTATATTTTTTTAAGCCAGAAAGTTTGTGGTAATTTTTATAGCAGGAATAAGGAAACAAATGCACCAATTTTAGACTTAAATAACCAAAAAGTAAATACAGTTTGTTTATAAGAAAATTGCATTTAGACTGCTAGCTGATTTTTCAAGAGAAACAATGAAGAAATATATACTAAAGTATTAGAGGGAATTTCTAAACTATACTCCCAATGAATCTATCTTTTAAGCATAAAGGCAAAATAAAAATACTTTCAGACAAAGAAAACTTGAGATCAACACCAAGAGATTCCAAGAGATTCCAACTAAAGGAATTTCTACATAATAAACTCAGGCAGATGAAGTCTCAGAACCAAGGCCTAAGATGCAAAGAATACTAAACAAATAACACAGCATCCATCTCAGTAACATTAACAATATTAACATAAAAAGCAATAATAAAATGTCTAATTTAGCGATGAAACTAGAATGGATAAAGGATTAAACTAGAATGCCAGGCAACAATAACATGTACATTAATATGGGGTAATTAAATTTGAAGAGTTAATGACCTTTTGTTGTTCAGGGGTATTATAAAGACACTGGTTAAAAAAACATATGAGGCAAAGTTTTTCATGTGTCCAGCAGAGGACAAGTAGGAGAATGTTAATAGGAGTACTGTTTAAAATAGCAAAAAACCAAGAATGAAAAACATCCACAAAACCCAAAAAGCAAATAAATAAAATAGAAACAACCAATGACAAGTTATCAAAAAAGTGTTGAGTGTCTATGAGGTATAATATGGATTCTTCAAACATACAACTCTCTTTAAGTGGTAGATGCACAAAAGTTTATTTTCATAAATAGAGGTTACATGCATTCTTCTGAAGGCATGAAACATTCAGCAGTAAAGAAGAAATATGGACTTTTTTGTTAGGGAGAAAGAAGAAGAATGATAAAAGATAAGTCAATTTCATCTATGAATGAATTGCATAAAATCATTATACTCTAAAGAAAATGGTACATGTACATCATGGAATACTATGCAGCCATAAAAGGGAATAAGATTATGTCTTTTGCAGGGACATGGATGAAGCTGGAAGCAATTATCCTCAGCAAACTAATGCAGGAACAGAAAACCAAACACTGCATGTTCTCACTTGTAAGTGGGAGCTAAACAATGAGAACACATGTACACAGGGAGGGGAACAACCTACACAGGGAGGGGAACAACCTACACTGGGGCCAGTCACAGGGTGGGCTGGGGGAAGGGAGAGCTTTAGGAAAAATAGTTAATCCATGCTGGGCTTCATACCTAGGTCATGGGTTGATAGGTGCAGCAAACCACCATGTCACATGTTTACCTATGTAACAAACCTGCACATCCTGCACATGTACCCCAGAACTAAAAATAAAAAAAAATCATCATGCTCATAGAAGTCTTTATTTTAGCAATCTGAAACTTCCCACCCATGCCTGGTTCATGCCCATACATTTACATGAGATCATAGTTGTTGAATTTAAAATCGTACACTCAGAAAATCAATCATTTAATCAATAATTTAAAAAAATGGATCTCCCAATATGAAGATTTTCAGAATGTTCATCATTCTTGCATATTTTTTGAAATAATACCCAAAGACATTCTCAAATTTAATAAAAAATAAAACTAAGAGAGTGCAAATTGGATAAAGAGTGCAATAATATACAAAGAAACTGATAAAATTTACAATATTCTGCATAACCAACTCTTAAGCTCACTGTAAGTATTATTTTAAAAAATAGAGGGTTGGCCGGGCACAGTGGCTCATGCCTGTAATCCCAGCACTTTAGGAGACTGAGGCGGGTGGATCATGAGGTCAGGAGTTCAAGAACAGCCTGGCCAAGATGGTGAAACCCCTGTCTCTACTAAAAATACAGAAATTAACTGGGCGTGGTGCTGGGTGCCTGTAATCCCTGCTATTCATGGGGCTGAGGCAGGAGAATCTCCTGAACCCGGGAGGCGGAGGTTGCAGTGAGACCAGATTGCACCACTGCATTCCAGCTTGTGTGACAGAGCAAGACCCCATCAAGAAAAAAAATAAATAAAATAAAAAAATTTAAAAAGGGTTAATATAAAACAAACAAAAAAACCATGAAATTGATGTACACAAACGCATGCAAAAATACATATGATTATACAATCATTGAGACGGGATGCTGAAATTTACTGTGTGATAAGATGCTAAGTTATTATTCAGGCAAAGCTATAGGCAATGAGAAATTCTTAAATTTGATTGAAAACTATAAACATACTTCTAAAAGTAAGAGTACTATTAGAAGTATAGAAATTGGATGCAGAAGTTCAAATCATTTAGGACAAAAAGACCAACAAAGAAAGAAATTAAACTAGACAATCCAACAAAAAGCAAAAGAGAGAGGGTAATAACAAAACTAGAAAAATAAAATGAATAAGCTAATATAAATGTATAAATATTCACAAAAAATGTGAAGGAATTAACTTCATTGTTAATGAGAATAAACGATTATTGCTTAGGTAAAAAAAGAAAAGCCAGCTATGTGTTACTTACAAAAGACATACTTAAAATAAAACATGAAACAAAAGTAAAATACAGATCTGGATAAAACTGAAACAAAACGCTGAAACAAATGCTAAAGTAGTATTTATTTCAGATGAACTATATTTTTTAAAATATGTGTATAATGAGATGGAATATTTCATAGAAATAAAAATAAGCTTACCAAAAATTTGTATTTTCTATGAGCCTTAAAAAAACTGTATCAAATAAATAATCATAAAAATGATAAATAGAAATATCAAAATTATAACCATTCTTTCAGAACAGAATATATAACAAATAAAATTAGCAATGATATAGAGAATTTGAAACCAAAGCCTCAAAAACTTTAAAAACCTATTTTTATATGTTTAATTTTATTCTTAGGAAGAAAAAAATACATAATTTTTAAAATTATATAGTTTAATATATAATTAGAGTGAGTCACAAAGAATATTTCAATATGTTCAAAAATTAGCAGTCGTGTGTGTATTACATTGACGTCATAACTGCAATATAGAGAATTTGTAATTTTAAAATTATGAGAAAATAGAATGTACAAGTTTTTGCAAATACACTTTAGATTAATTAAAAATAGTCCAGTACTAGCCTACATAGAATGAGCAGAGCAGATACTCTCTCTCTTTTACGTTGTTAAATGTAAAAGAACATTTTAACATTTACAATTAAGAGCAGGAGATAAAATATTTATAGCAGCTACCCCAAAAAATCTTAAAACTTAACCATATTAAGCAAATTAGGACCTGAAGACAAAAATTACAGAGCTACTCATATAGGATTAGTATCTCAGTTTTTTGTTTTGTTTTGTTAATTTCCTGGCTATAATCTCAGAGTAGTTCCCATGTAGGAACATGCAGGCAGCAGAGGACGGAAAGCTTTGGCATTTGTGGCCAAAGATTGGGGGAAAGGCCCTGCCAGCTAAAGAGAGCTAGCGTGTAGTAGAATGAATTGTATCTCTTCCCTCACCCCAGCCCCCCCACCAAAATTTGTATTGAAACCCTAACCCCCAATGTGACTGTATTTACAGACAGAGCCTTTAAGAGTTAATTAAGATTAAATTAGGTCATAAGGGTGGGCTGTCATCTGATAGGGCTGGTGTACTAATAAGAAGAGGAAGAAACACCAGGTCTCTCTCTGTCCCTCTCTCTCTCTCTCTCTTTCTCTCTCTCTCTCTCTCTCTCTCTCTCTCTCTCTCTCTCTCTCTCTGTACATGGAGAAGAGACAGTGTGAAGGCAGCTTTCTGCAAACCAGAAAATGAGCTCTTACTACAAAGCAACCATATTGGCATCTTGATCTTCGATTTCCAGCCTCCAGAACTGTGAGAAAATAAATTTCTGTTTTTTAAGTCACCCAGTTTTTGGGGTTTTGTTATGGCAGCCCTACTAGGCTAATATGAGGTGGGATTCCTATTTATGCACTTTTTATTTTTCTCTCTTTTTTTTATCTCCTGACCCTGCCAAGGGTGGTCCTGATCACTGGGCTGTGCTGCAGTGGTGGCAGTGTAGACAGTTAAAACCCAGAGAGAAAAACATCTTTCTGGCCAGAATAATAAAAAAAATAAAGCCCTGTGATCTCTATGTGTGAAACTCCCAGTATATATTTTTTCTTTCATTATTATCTTGGTGCTATTTAGAGGGTCTCCTCAGTCACATGATATTGTGTTGAAGTGCAGTTTGCTGAAATGGAAAGATATCTATATTTCTAGACAGAACACCAGGAAAAGCATTCTCTGGACGTCAGAAAGCGTGGGCAAAGAGAATCCTTTAATTGGGTAAATGAATAAACATAAGTCTTGGCTTACTCCTGGCCTGTGCATTTATGAGACAGACCCAAAGGAGTATAGCTACTTTGACATTAGAACCACTGCCCAAAAAGGTGAGACAGAATTCTCAGTCTATACATAACCAGGTAGATGATCTGCTTAAACAAAAGACTCACCATTGTTTAGAACATTTTAACAAAACTAAAAGTCTATGGAACATACTGTCATCCCTTGGTATCCACAGGGGATTAGTTCAAGGACACCCACAGATGCTAAAATCTGCAGATGCTCAAGTTCCCTATATAAAATGGCATAGTAGTATTTGCATATAACACACATACATCTTTCCGTAGGCTTTAAATCATCTATAGATTACTTATAATACTTAATATAATGTTAATGCTATGTGAATAGTTTCTACTGTATTTTTTATTTGTATTATGTTTACTGTTGTGTTGTTTTCTTTTTTTCTGATATGTTCAGTGGTTGAATTTACAGATGCAGAACCAGTGGATATGGAGGGACAACTGTATTAAAAATATCTGAGACACAATTCAAAGTCAACCAACAGATAAAGAGCCAGGGAAATTCTTAAAAGATTAGCAACAGGTTTCAATTCTAAAATGTCCCAGAATTTGGAATTATCAAACAAAAATTTTAAAACAACTATTATTAACTATGTTCCATAAGGTAAAATAAACACCATTAAAATTAAAGGGAAGATTGAAATTTTCAGCAAAGAAATAGAAAGTATAAAATGAGAATCAAATGGAGAATGGAAATATAACAAAATATCTGTAATACTTCGATGCTGGAAACTAAAAAAAAACAAAAACAAAAAAATTGCACATGAAAATTAAAGAAGACTAGATCAATGGAGAGATATATTATGCTCATTGTTTGAAAGATTCAAAATTAAGACATTAATCTCCCAAAACTGAACATGTAAATAATTTAGAATAGCCAAAATTATATTTTAAAAGAACAAAGTTGGAGGATTTGAACTGACTTAGTGACTCATCTATAGTAGTTGTAATCAACAGTGTGGTATTGCAAAAGGTTAGATATATAGATCAATAGAACAGAACTGTCAGTCCAGAAATAGGCTCATATATTTGGTGCTGGAAAAACTATCTTCATATTTTTATGAAAATATAGTTTTACCCTTACCTCACATCATAAGTGAAAATGAACTTGAGATGGAACAGTTACCTAATTTGAAAAGCTAAAGCAATATTTCTGGAAGGAATCAGAGAAGAAAATCTTTGTAACCTTGGTGTAGGCAAATATTTCTTAAATAAAATACACACAGAACACACATATATCCATAATTTATGAATTGAACCTTATCAAAATTAAGAATATTTGCTCTTGGAAAGAATTTGTGAACAAAATAAAAGAGCAACCAAGGAATGGGAAAAATAATTGGAATATGAATACCTGTCAAATACATGTATCCAGAATATATAAAGAATTGCTACAACTCAATAATAACACAAATAACCAAATTTAAAAGTAAATATATAAACAAATATTTTACAAAGCAAGATATATGGATGGCAGATATGCACTTTTAAGATTTTAATATTCTCATAACCGGTAGCCAGCAGACAATGCAAATTTGAACCATAATAAATATGCCTACATACCCACTAAAGTAACTACATTTTTAAAAACTGACAACACCAAGTGTTGGTGAAGACATACATCCACTAGGACTCTCATGCACACTGCTGGGAATGTAAAATCATACACTCACTCTGGTAAACCCCTTGAAATATAAAGTTAAATACACACAAAACATACAGTCCGCTCATTTCACCTCTAGATTCTTCCCCAAGAGAAACAAATTAAACATGTCCCCATAAAGACTTATACATAAATATTTATAGAAGCTTTATCCATAAGAACCAAAAAAGCTGGATATAACCCAATTGTCCCTCAAGGGTAAGTGGTACAAAAATGTAATATATTCACTCAATAGAATATTTCTCAGCAATAAAAAGAATAAGCTATGGATACATACAGTTATATATGCATGCATATCAAAAATATGCCGAATAAAAAAATTCAGTCGCAAAACCATACATGCTTTATGATTTTATTATTTATAAAATTCCAGAAAGCAGTCAAGTCTACTCAAAGTCATCTGATTCTTGGTTTCTTAGTACATCTACATATGCAAAAAGTGTTGAGACATTAATAAAAAAGAATACTGAAGAAGACATTGCTTTGTTAGATATAAAATTACATTTAAAACCTATATATATTAAAATATTACAATAATGGTCCACAATAAAGCAAATAGATTAATTGAATTAATTAGGTCCAGAAGTAGCACCAAGTAAATAAAGAAATTGATAAATTATTAAGGTAGCTTTTAATATCAAAAGTGAAAGAATACACTATTTACTAAATTGCTTTAGGAACAATTGGAGAAAAAGAGCAATGTTGAAAAGAAAAGAAAATTATATCCCTGCCTCTCAGATTTTGTACAAAGTGAATTCTAAATCAATAAAATATGTAAACATAATTAAATCATATAAAGTGATTAAATTTTCAAATTAGACAATTTTTACAATATTGAGGATAGGACAGCTTTCCAACAATGATATCAAACCTAAAATACAAAAGGAAAATTTGACAACTTAACTATGAAATAATTAATATGTTTTATGATAGCATGATATTCAGTGACACATGGCAAGGTCGGAAAATGTTTCATAGTATTTTATCAAGTATAACTGAAACCTATAAGAAGCATCAAAAACTAATAATGAAAAAATAAAAAGCCAAAAAGTTTTAATTAAAAAGAAAGTCTGAAAAAGTAGAGAGTCACCTGGAGGTTAAGACCAAGTATGTTAAAATTCTCTATTATGGCCAGAAATAATCCACACATTTAGCCATTTCTAAGAATTGTCAGTAAGAGAATGTATAAAAGGTTGAAAATTTTTGAAAAACAAAAATAATGTGAGAAATTATCTCACATGTAAATGAATACTAACATTACTAGAAAGAATCACAGAATTACACTGGTTGCATTTAGTGGGCTAATTGGAATTGGGAGGAACAGAAAAAAAGGGGTCTTCATTTTTTTACTCTTCATTAAAGTATTAAAATATTACAATAATGGTCCATAATAAAGCAAATAGATTAACTGAATTAAGTTAGGTCCATAAGTACTACTTCTGGACTACTTAATAAAAAAGTACTATGTAAAAAGATATTAAAAACTTTTTTATTTTTATTTTTTATTTATTATTATACTTTAAGTTTTAGGGTACATGTGCACAATGTGCACGTTAGTTACATATGTATATATATGCCATGCTGGTGCGCTGCACCCACTAACTCGTCATCTAGCATTAGGTATATCTCCCAATGCTATCCCTCCCCCCTCCCCCCAAACCACAACAGTCCCCAGAGTGTGATGTTCCCCTTCCTGTGTCCATGTGTTCTCATTGTTCAATTCCCACCTATGAGTGAGAATATGCGGTATTTGGTTTTTTGTTCTTGCAATAGTTTACTGAGAATGATGATTTCCAGTTTCATCCATGTCCCTACAAAGGACATGAACTCATCATTTTTTATGGCTGCATAGTATTCCATGGTGTATATGTGCCACATTTTCTTTATCCAGTCTATCATTGTTGGACATTTGGGTTGGTTCCAAGTCTTTGCTATTGTGAATAATGCCGCAATAAACATACGTGTGCATGTGTCTTTATAGCAGCATGATTTATAGTCCTTTGGGTATATACCCAGTAATGCGATGGCTGGGTCAAATGGTATTTCTAGTTCTAGATCCCTGAGGAATCACCACACTGACTTCCACAATGGTTGAACTAGTTTACAGTCCCACCAACAGTGTAAAAGTGTTCCTATTTCTCCACATCCTCTCTAGCACCTGTTGTTTCCTGAGTTTTTAATGATTGCCATTCTAACTGGTGTGAGATGGTATCTCATTGTGGTTTTGATTTGCATTTCTTTGATGGCCAGTGATGGTGAGCATTTTTTCATGTGTTTTTTGGCTGCATAAATATCTTCTTTTGAGAAGTGTCTGTTCATGTCCTTTGCCCACTTTTTGATGGGGTTGTTTTTTTCTTGTAAATTTGTTTGAGTTCATTGTGGATTCTGGATATTAGCCCTTTGTCAGATGAGTAGGTTGCAAAAATTTTCTCCCATTTTGTAGGTTGCCTGTTCACTCTGATGGTAGTTTCTTTTGCTGTGCAGAAGCTCTTTAGTTTAATTAGATCCCATTTGTCAATTTTGACTTTTGTTGCCATTGCTTTTGGTGTTTTAGACAGGAAGTCCTTGCCCATGCCTATGTCCTGAATGGTAATGCCTAGGTTTTCTTCTAGGGTTTTTATGGTTTTAGGTCTAACGTTTAAGTCTTTAATCCATCTAGAATTAATTTTTGTATAAGGTGTAAGGAAGGGATCCAGTTTCAGCTTTCTACATATGGCTAGCCAGTTTTCCCAGCACCATTTATTAAATAGGAAATCCTTTCCCCATTGCTTGTTTTTCTCAGGTTTGTCAAAGATGAGATGGTTATAGATATGTGGTATTATTTCTGAGGGCTCTGTTATGTTCCATTGATCTATATCTCTGTTTTGGTACCAGTACCATGCTGTTTTGGTTACTATAGCCTTGTAGTATAGTTTGAAGTCAGGTAGCATGATGCCTCCAGCTTTGTTCTTTTGGCTTAGGATTGACTTGGCGATGCAGGCTCTTTTTTGGTTGCATATGAACTTTAAAGTAGTTTTTTCCAATTCTGTGAAGAAAGTCATTGGTAGCTTGATGGGTATGGCATTGAATCTGTAAATTACCTTGGGCAGTATGGCCATTTTCACGATATTGATTCTTCCTACCCATGAGCATGGAATATTCTTCCATTTGTTTGTATCCTCTTTTATTTCGTTGAGCAGTGGTTTGTAGTTCTCCTTGAAGAGGTCCTTCACATCCCTTGTAAGTTGGATTCCTAGGTATTTTATTCTCTTTGAAGCAATTGTGAATGGGAGTTCACCCATGATTTGGCTCTCTGTTTGTCTGTTGTTGGTGTGTGAGAATGCTTGTGATTTTTGTTCATTGATTTTGTATCCTGAGACTTTGCTGAAGTTGCTTATCAGCTTAAGGAGATTTTGGGCTGAGACAATGGGGTTTTCTAGATATACAATCATGTCGTCTGCAAACAGGGACAATTTGACTTCCTCTTTTCCTAATTGAATACCCTTTATTTCCTTCTCCTGCCTAATTGCCCTGGCCAGAACTTCCAACACTATGTTGAATAGGAGTGGTGAGAGAGGGCATCCCTGTCTTGTGCCAGTTTTCAAAGGGAATGCTTCCAGTTTTTGCCCATTCAGTATGATATTGGCTGTGGGTTTGTCATAGATAGCTCTTATTATTTTGAAATCTGTCCCATCAATACCTAATTTATTGAGAGTTTTTAGCATGAAGGGTTGTTGAATTTTGTCAAAGACCTTTTCTGCATCTATTGAGATAATCATGTGGTTTTTGTCTTTGGCTCTGTTTATATGCTGGATTACATTTATTGATTTGCGTATATTGAACCAGCCTTGCATCCCAGGGATGAAGCCCACTTGATCATGGTGGATAAGCTTTTTGATGTGCTGCTGGATTCAGTTTGCCAGTATTTTATTGAGGATTTTTGCATCAATGTTCATCAAGGATATTGGTCTAAAATTCTCTTTTTTTGTTGTGTCTCTGTCTGGCTTTGGTATCAGGATGATGCTGGCCTCATAAAATGAGTTAGGGAGGATTCCCTGTTTTTCTGTTGATTGGAATAGTTTCAGAAGGAATGGTACCAGTTCCTCCTTGTACCTCTGGTAGAATTCGGCTGTAAATCCATCTGGTCCTGGACTCTTTTTGGTTGGTAAGCTATTGATTATTGCCACAATTTCAGATCCTGTTATTGGTCTATTCAGATATTCAACTTCTTCCTGGTTTAGTCTTGGGAGAGTGTATGTGTCGAGGAATTTATCCATTTCTTCTAGATTTTCTAGTTTATTTGCGTAGAGGTGTTTGTAGTATTCTCTGATGGTAGTTTGTATTTCTGTGGGATTGGTGGTGATTTCCCCTTTATCATTTTTTATTGCGTCTATTTGATTCTTCTCTCTTTTTTTCTTTATTAGTCTTGCTAGCGGTCTACCAATTTTGTTGATCCTTTCAAAAAACCAGCTCCTGGATTCATTAATTTTTTGAAGGGTTTTTTGTGTCTCTATTTCCTTCAGTTCTGCTCGGATTTTAGTTATTTCTTGCCTTCTGCTAGCTTTTGAATGTGTTTGCTCTTGCTTTTCTAGTTCTTTTCATTGTGATGTTAGAATGTCAATTTTGGATCTTTCCTGCTTTCTCTTGTGGGCATGTAGTGCTATAAATTTCCCTCTACACACTGCTTTGAATGCATCCCAGAGATTCTGGTATGTTGTGTCTTTGTTCTCGTTGGTTTCAAAGAACATCTTTATTTCTGCCTTCATTTCGTTATGTACCCAGTAGTCATTGAGGAGCAGGTTGTTCAGTTTCCATGTAGTTGAGCAGTTTTGAGTGAGATTCTTAATCCTGAGTTCTAGTTTGATTGCACTGTGGTCTGAGAGATAGTTTGTTATAATTTCTGTTCTTTTACATTTGCTGAGGAGAGCTTTACTTCCAAGTATGTGGTCAATTTTGAAATAGGTGTGGTGTGGTGCTGAAAAAAATGTATATTCTGTTGATTTGGGGTAGAGAGTTCTGTAGATGTCTATTAGGTCTGCTTGGTGCAGAGCTTAGTTCAATTCCTGGGTATCCTTGTTGACTTTCTGTCTCCTTGATCTGTCTAATGTTGACAGTGGGGTGTTAAAGTCTCCCATTATTAATTATTAATGTTTGGGAGTCTAAGTCTCTTTGTAGGTCACTCAGGACTTGCTTTATGAATCTGGGTGCTCCTGTATTGGGTGCATATATATTTAGGATAGTTAGCTCTTCTTGTTGAATTGATCCCTTTACCATTATGTAATGGCCTTCTTTGTCTCTTTTGATCTTTGTTGGTTTAAAGTCTGTTTTATCAGAGACTAGGATTGCAACCCCTGCCTTTTGTTGTTTTCCGTTTGCTTGGTAGATCTTCCTCCATCCCTTTATTTTAAGCCTATGTGTGTCTCTGCATGTGAGATGGGTTTCCTGAATACAGCACACTGATGGGTCTTGACTCTTTATCCAATTTGCCAGTCTGTGTCTTTTAATTGGAGCATTTAGTCCATTTACATTTAAAGTTAATATTGTTATGTGTGAATTTGATCCTGTCATTATGATGTTAGCTGGTGATTTTGCTCATTAGTTGATGCAGTTTCTTCCTAGTCTCGATGGTCTTTACATTTTGGCATGATTTTGCAGCAGCTAGTACCGGTTGTTCCTTTCCATGTTTAGCGCTTCCTTCAGGAGCTCTTTTAGGGCAGGCCTGGTGGTGACAAAATCTCTCAGCATTTGCTTGTCTGTAAAGTATTTTATTTCTCCTTCACTTATGAAGCTTAGTTTGGCTGGATATGAAATTCTGGGTTGAAAATTCTTTTCTTTAAGAATGTTGAATATTGGCCCCCATTCTCTTCTGCCTTGTAGAGTTTCTGCCGAAAGATCCACTGTTAGTCTGATGGGCTTCCCTTTGTGGGTAACCCGACCTTTCTCTCTGGCTGCCCTTAACATTTTTTCCTTCATTTCAACTTTGGTGAATCTGACAATTATGTGTCTTGGAGTTACTCTTCTCGAGGAGTATCTTTGTGGTGTCCTCTGTATTTCCTGAATCTGAATGTTGGCCTGCCTTGCTAGATTGGGGAAGTTCTCCTGGATAATATCTTGCAGAGTGTTTTCCAACTTGGTTCCATTCTCCCCATCACTTTCAGGTACACCAATCAGGCGTAGATTTGGTCTTTTCACATAGTCCCATACTTCTTGGAGGCTTTGCTCATTTCTTTTTATTCTTTTTTCTCTAAACTTCCCTTCTTGCTTCATTTCATTCATTTCATCTTCCATCACTGATACCCTTTTTTCCACTTGATCGCATCGGCTCCTGAGGCTTCTGCATTCTTCACGTAGTTCTCAAGCCTTGGTTTTCAGCTCCATCAGCTCCTTTAAGCACTTCTCTGTATTGGTTAGTCTAGTTATACATTCTTCTAAATTTTTTTCAAAGTTTTCAACTTCTTTGCCTTTGGTTTGAATGTCCTCCTGTAGCTCGGAGTAATTTGATCGTCTGAAGCCTTCTTCTCTCAGCTGGTCAAAGTCATTATCTGTCCAGCTTTGTTCCGTTGCTGGTGAGGAACTGCATTCCTTTGGAGGAGGAGAGGCACTCTGCTTTTTAGAGTTTCCAGTTTTTCTGCTCTGTTTTTTTCCCCATCTTTGTGGTTTTATCTACTTTTGGTCTTTGATGATGGTGATGTACAGATGGGTTTTTGGTGTGGATGTCCCTTCTGTTTGTTAGTTTTCCTTCTAACAGACAGGGCCCTCAGCTGCAGGTCTGTTGGCGTACCCGGCCATGTGAGGTGTCAGTCTGCCCCTGCTAGGGGGTGCCTCCCAGTTAGGCTGCTCGGGGGGTCAGGGGTCAGGGACCCACTTGAGGAGGCAGTCTGCGTGTTCTCAGATCTCCAGCTGCGTGCTCGGGGAACCACTGCTCTCTTCAAAGCTGTCAGACAGGGACACTTAAGTCTGCAGAGGTTACTGCTGTCTTTTTGTTTGTCTGTGCCCTGCCCCCAGAGGTGGAGCCTACAGAGAGGCAGGCAGGCCTCCTTGAGCTGTGGTGGGCTCCACCCAGTTCGAGCTTCCTGGCTGCTTTGTTTACCTAAACAAGCCTGGGCAATGGCGGGCGCCCCTCCCCCAGACTCGCTGCCACCTTGCAGTTTGATCTCAGACTGCTGTGCTAGCAATCAGTGAGACTCCGTGGGCGTAGGACCCTCCGAGACAGATGCGGGACACAATCTCCTGGTGCGCCATTTTTTAAGCCCGTCGGAAAAGCGCAGTATTCCGGTGGGAGTGACCCGATATTCCAGGTGCCATCTGTCACCCCTTTCTTTGACTAGGAAAGGGAACTCCCTGACCCCGTGTGCTTCCCTAGTGAGGCAATGCCTTGCCCTGCTTTGGCTCATGCATGGTGTGCTGCACCCACTGACCTGTGCCCATTGTCTGGCACTCCCTAGTGAGATGAACCCGGTACCTCAGATGGAAATGCAGAAATCACCTGTCTTCTGCGTCGCTCACGCTGGAAGCTGTAGACCGGAGCTGTTCCTATTCGGCCATCTTGGCTCCTCCTTAAAAGCTTTTCATACATTCTCTTAATAAAAAAATACTGAAGAAGAAAGTATTCTTATATTATGAAGTAAGAGAATGTATGAAAGAGAATGTATGAAAAGTTGAAAATTTTTTTTGCAATCTACTCATCTGACAAAGGGCTAATATCCAACAAAAGAACTCCAACAAATTTGCGAGAAAAAAACAGCCCCATCAAAAAGTGGGCAAAGGATATGAACAGACACTTCTCAAGAGAAGACATTTATGCAGCCAAAAGACACATGAAAAAATGCTCATCATCACTGGCCATCAGAGAAATGCAAATGAAAACCACAGTGAGATACCATCTCACACCAGTTGGAATGACGATCATTAAAAAGTCAGGAAACAACAGGTGCTGGAGAGGATGTGGAGAAATAGGAACACTTTTACACTGTTGGTGGGACTGTAAACTAGTTCAACCATTGTGGAAGTCAGTGTGGTGATTCCTCAGGGATCTAGAACTAGAAATACCATTTGACCCAGCAATCCCATTACTGGGTACATACCCGAAGCATTATTAATCATGCTGCTATAAAGACACATGCACACGTGTGTTTATTGCGGCACTATTCACAATAGCAAAGACTTGGAACCAACCCAAATGTCCAACAATGATAGACTGGATAAAGAAAATGTGGCACATATACACCATGGAATACTATACAGCCATAAAAAATGATGAGTTCATGTCCTTTGTAGGGACATGGATGAAGCTGGAAACCATCATTCTCAGCAAACTATCGCAAGGACAAGAAACAAAACACCGCATGTTCTCATAGGTGGGAATTGAACAATGAGAACACATGGACACAGGAAGGGGAACATCACACACCTGGGCCTGTTGTGGGGTGGGGAGATGGGGGAGGGATAGCATTTGGAGATATACCTGATGTTAAATGACAAATTACTGGGTGCAGCCCACCAACATGGCACATGTATACATATGTAACTATCCTGCATGTTGTGCACATGTACCCTAAAACTTAAAGTATAATAAAAAAAAAGAAAAAGTTG
Source organism: Gorilla gorilla gorilla (assembly GCF_029281585.2). Taxonomy (NCBI): domain Eukaryota; kingdom Metazoa; phylum Chordata; class Mammalia; order Primates; family Hominidae; genus Gorilla; species Gorilla gorilla. The sequence continues at coordinate 187,109,667 of NC_086017.1, read as the reverse complement.
AAAATTTTTGAAAAACAAAAATAATGTGAGAAATTATCTCCCATGTAAATGAATGCCAACATCACTAGAAAGAATCACCAAATTATTCACACTTGTTGCATTTAGTGAGCTAATTGGAATTAGGAGGAACAGAAAAAGGGGTCTTTATTTTTCACTCTTCATGCCTTGTATCTGTATCCCCAACAGTGGTTTCCGCTGTTAGTTTTTATTTGCTTCCACGTTTTATTTTCATTTTTGTTGTTTTACTTTTCATATTCACAATTGTCACCACATAATATATTTTTTCCTCCAAAACTGGTCACAGATATGTACTGTCTCTTCAGTTGCCAGTTATTTGGCTTCTCTTCAAAATAAGTTCCTAGGTCTCTTTTTTGTGTTAAGCACTTAGACCATTCATGACAGGCAAGCATAAGAGTTAAAAGAATTAAATATATGCATGCATATTATTTATATTTAATATGCATGAATATTATTTATATCTGTATATGTATGTATAAGTATGAATATGTATGTGTCTATTTGCATACGTGTGTGTTTTTGAATATAGAGAAATATAGATTATCATACCAAGGTTCTAAACAATTTAAGTGTTCTCTGTTATTCTCTCTTGTTTTTATTGACCTTTCTTAGGTGGTACTGCAAAGCCCCAGCCATTGCTGTCATTTTGTGACTTCTGAAATTTTTTGTCATAGTTCGCCACTTTTCTTTAGGTCTGTAAGAAAATTTCAGTTCAAAGACACTTATATTTAAAGCAGACTTCATAATGTAAGAAACCATACAAATGTATTTTCAAGGTAGATACACTGAAGTTTTTTTGTGGAACTATGAGTTCTTTAATTATTTTCTTTTATTTTTATGTTAACATAATATATTCAGGTTTAAAAGGGAAGTGTCTTCATAATCATGGAAACAAAAAGCAATGTTCTGCACAGGATTTCTCTCATACTTTGGATTCAGGTTTAAGATCCTACTCAAACCAAATGCAGCTCTTCTGTAACTGTGGAGGGCAAATAGAAAAAGAACTGAGATTGACTTAACAAGTAGAAGATACCTTCATTCCCCAAAAGAGAGAAAAGGAGATTACAACTAATTTACTACTCATACAAATTTTCACTAGTTCAATCAATGTTGTGGAATGCGAAATTAAGTTTTGCCTAATGATATACAGTTAAATCCTGCAATTGTAAAAGAACCTACTCCACAGTAGTCAGCACCACATTGCAGTGTAATCAGCTGTTTGGTTTCATCAAAACAATATCATCTGCTATAGTAGGCTAATAGTAATTGTATTTCGATTTTGAATATTAGATATTTTATATTTATTTTGTAATTTTATTTTGATTTTAAAATTCTTTAAAACTCTAAGAATGAGTTTATAATTAGTTTTAGGTTTACATATATTCAAATAAAGTTAATATAAAATGATCAATGTTAAATGCGGGAGTCCTTAAGAAGTTATTTCCCAAAGATCTGCTCTTATTCCTAAGTGTAAGAAGCATTACTCAGGTAATTCTTTAACCTGTTAGCATTTCTTCAGTGAACCATCATGTTCGTCTACTTGCCATTTTATCACCCACTCCCAGTAGTGCACTGGAGACCCAAGCAGAATTTTGCAATACCTGATATTGGGAAAGATTATCCTAATTGCTTCTATGAGGATTGAATGGTATTGATTCATTCAATAACATTGACCTTATTTTTTTAACCACTTTAAGTATGCACATAAGTATAGCAGTGCAATTCTTTGGTAGAGATTTTTAAAGTTCCTTCCAAATAATTTGTATTTATTGGGGAGAAAAAATAGGCAAATTTATTATTACACACGATGTTCAGAGATGAATGAGGTAGGATCAAAGATTAATCTGATATGTTTTCTTGTTGAAACTCAGTAAAATAGGCCATTGAAAAATTGATTTATTAGAAATCTTTCATATTAGTAGACTGTATTTTTCTAAAATCATTACCATTTATTTCTGTCTAGAGCTTGAAAGAAATGTTTTAATATTTAATTTTATTTATTTAACTTTTATTTTAAGTTCAGGGGTACAGATGTAGGTTTATTATATAGGTAAACTTGTGTCATGGAGGTTTGTTGTACAGATTATTTTATCACTCAGGTATTAAGCCTAGTACCCAATAGTTATTTTTCCTGATCCTCTCCCTCCTCCCACATTCTATCCACTGAAAGGCCCCAGTGTTGTTCCCTGCTATGTGTCCAAATGTTATCATTTAGCTCCCACTTATAAGTGAGAACATGTGGTATTTGTTTTTATGTTTCTGTGTTAGTTTGCTAAGGATAATAGCCTCCAGTTCCATCCATGTCCCTGCCAAGCACATGATCTCATTCCTTTTTATGGCAGCATAGTATTCCATGGTGTATATGTACCACTTTTTCTTTATCCAGTCTATCACTGATGGGCATTTAGGTGAATTGCATGTCTTTTCTGTTGTGAACAGTGCTGCAATGATAGAGAACCCAGAAATAAGAATATTTAATTTTAAATATTTTTAAATTTTATTTAATATCAGCTATACTTAGTTAAACTTTTAGTTAAAATTCTACAATGTTAAATCTTCTGAATCTTACAGGATAAAAATTTTAAACCCCTGGTTTTGCCAATGAGTTAAAAAATTTTGGAGATGCCAACTTTTATACTTGCTAAGTAAGGACATTAGAAAATAAACTATCAACATCAATTATCACCATTATTTAACTGAAAAACATAGTATGAAAAGATACTGGAAAAAAGGATGATCTTTATATTGAATAAACTTAGATTCTTGGGCAATTTGCTGTATTGCTTGTATTTTTGTCTTTTGGAGGGAACTGGTGAAAATGTATACACCTGGCTACTAAAAGACTTCTGAGGAACTGTGCGAGTAAATAGTCCTCAGGCGCAGCTGCTTTACAGATTCTAATTCTGCTTTCTTAATCAGAGTTCTCAGATTATACAGCAAAGCTAGCTGTCTGTTAGCACTTTTCTCTCAGGGTTAATTAAAGGCCTGAAATATCTTTGTTGAGATACAAGGTATTGAATTCAAATTAAGTGTTATGAGACCGTGTCAAGAGTTTTGACATTATTTTATTGGAATATATTTTAATATAAAAATATGATATTTTGAAACACATTTTAGTATAATAATTTTCTTTTGACTTTAAAAATCTTGAAAAACATATTTTAGATAACAAATTTTATAAAGCACTATTATACAATGCAAGATCATTGGAAACTTATTTTTACCAATAATTTTTACCCTTAAAAGATACACTAGCAGTTATATTTTCATTATATCCTACAGTGTAGAAAATTTTTAAATAATATATGAAAAAATCAATAAAGATAAAAGTCTTTATCATCCTATGTTAACATTTTAGAGCAAAATGTAAGTCAAACCATTAATCTCCCACAAGTTAAATATTCTCTTGCTCTCTGAGGTACTTTCTTTGCTTCACTAGTTTGGCTTTTTTTTAAAGTGCAGTTTTCATATGAACAATTTCTAATAGACCTTCCAGATATACAGCATCTTGTTAAAAATTCATGCCAGCCAGAATACAAGAAGGTCAGAAAATGCCTTTGAATTTACGCCATGGTCTTTTCGATAATTCATGCAGGTTTTAAAAGGGAAATTCCTCATTAAGTAAAGGCCCTAATGCTTATTAATTTATATGCTTAAACAAGGGACTTCACTAATTCATTTATTAAATATCAAAGACCATATGTTTTCACCCCTGTCCTTGCTTATTGATTAATTGCCTTCAGCCAATACAGATGAAAGCAGGGGGAAATCTAGTAACCGAGGTAAGCTTCCATCTCCTTTTTAAACTTAATGAAAAATGGCACTTCTTTATATCCCTATGCAAAATCCCAAATGACACATTTTAAAATGCGTTTTCTTGTGTACGTGTGGAGTTTGCAATACTTGAGAGATGCGATTCAATCATTTAGATGCAATGGGGATGATATGCGCAAGTGGAGAAAATAAATGTAAGAGAAGCAGTATTGCGCTATGAAATGACTCGAATGTCCAAATTTAACTTATTCTTCATGGCTGCAATTAACACATCATAACACTTTGCTCAAAGTATATTAACTGCAGATAATAAATGTTCAGGGGACAAAAGGGTGAAGCAGGAAAGAATAATTTTGGATCCAATCAGGTTGAGCAGTAGTGGATAAAACATAAACAAAACCAAAATTTTATAGGTAGATATAAATAGAAATAAGAAATATATAGAATATATGTAGTTCTTTCTTGACTGGTTTTTGGGTTGTAGATATATTTGTTTTGGTTTGGGTTATTTTTCTCTTTATCGGTTAGATTACCTTGATTGCAACCAAAGGAAAGACCCAGCCTAAATTAAGCAAAGGAGGAATATAATTTAAGTATATCTAGTAGCTCACAGAATTTTACAAGAAAAATAGAGAATAGATTGGAAAACACAGAAGCCAGAGTCTGAATAGTAAGAATTTTTTAAAACTTTCAGGGAACCACTATGAAATGCATGAGCACCAAATGCCTTTGGTTGATTATTTCAACCCTTGGGTCACTCTGGTTAATTCAAACCCAGAGGAGATAGACTTCAATTGGACTGCTTTAGTTACCTATGTCTGCTTTTATGTATGAAGGACTCCTCTTATATGCAGTTCCGCCAGTGCTACACATATAGTGGATAAGTAACTAACGGAAAGAGATCAAGGTGCTATTTTCCAAAGAAAGGGAATTCTGGATAACTTGAAATATAATGATACTCACTACAATACAGGAGTCTCAAGAATATTTTTATATGTGCAGTTTTCTAAATTTATTTGACATTGAAACTTTTTGGGGTTTTATTTGTTTGTATTTATTTTGGAGCATTTGTGAGACATTCTTAAAAAGTAGTGTTTTAAGATATTGCCTTTGGGAAGCACAGCCTTAGGAGCACAGCTTGAGTGATCAGGCTATGTTGCCCATAGAGAAAACACTTGACTAGTGTGAACTGATGCTATTTTTACAAAGGTCTCATCTAGGTCTAGTAAGTCGTTTGGATTCCTATGTTTTTGTGCATAAAAACATGTATGTATAAATGGATAGCGGAATGAAATGTTCTATATTTTAATGTAAAAAAGCAAAGAGAGGCCCTTTACCAAACATATATCTATTTTTATAGGCTCTTTTACCATTCCTCCACACTTTGAGACATCAAAAGAAGAAAGGATGACAATTAGCAGCAATGACAGTAGCAGTAACAACAGCAGCAGTTACTGTTTGTGGAGGATTTTCTATGTGCCAGGACTATTTTAAACACTTTACATTCGTTATTCTATTTAATTATCACAACACTCTGATGCAGTATGTATTATATTTAATATTCTAATTTTATAGATGAGAAAATATGAACAAAAAAGTAGCATGCCCGGTCACACAGCTAATAAGATTGAAAATCACAGGACTTTGTTTTATGAATATATACAAGTATCTTATCTCAGTGTTCATGCTTTTTTATTCATTCATTTAACTAATATATAATGAACATCTACTGAGAAGTAAAATAATTTTAAATACTTAAATGTTATTATTCTGTTTAAGGTCTTGGCAGAACTTTAGTCTTTCACTGGCAGAAACTTTGGCCTTTCACTGGCAGAAACTTTGGCTGAATAAATATTTATTAAAGTAACAGGAAACACACCTCATCTAACTGAGAGTAAAAATTGTCATGGCTTTTGGCATATATTTCTGTTCACTGATTTATTAGCCTTTAAAAACGTGCAAAATTTAATATGTGCAACTGACACCACAGTAAGGATTATGGTTAATTCATTTTATAATCATATCTCAGGCATTTTATGAGAGCTAGATGATTTAAAATCTGATGTGGGATATAGATCTTTCACTCATTCAATTTGATTATGGTCAGGAGGTCCTGAGCCATGGAAAGAACATTTATTTCCTGCTTAGTTTACTAGGGCAATATTTATACATAGTTAACTATAATTCGAAGAATATTTTGAAGAGAAATGCCAAAGCTTGTTTCTCTTTCACAGCATGTTTACAGACTTCAAAACTAAATGGAAGTCATTGAGAACTTATTTTCAACAATTTTGTATTTCATTATTCAAAGAAAGAAAAACTCGCTTAAAGTCATAATTTTTAAAGCTAATTTTGTGACAAATTAATATGTTCAAAGGACTTAAATATTCTCACAGCTATTAAATATAGATTGTCTTATAAGATGTACATTTTACTCTTTAGGTACATGAGTACATGACTCCTAGTTGAAGTTCAGCAGTTAAGATTGAATTACTAATGATTTGAAAATTGATGATATATCAAATTTCATCATAAGCCAGAAAACGCAGTTCTACCTTCTTCATAATCTCCACGGCCATTTGAAATAGAACATAGAAGGAGACTGGTAATAAATATATAAGTTGTCTTATATAAATTTTTCTTCAAGAAAGAACAACTGCCCATATTGGAAGACGACTAGAAACCTCTACTTGTCACTTCATTTCTGATGTTAAACAAATTGCTTGTCCCTCTGGACCTTGTGTTAAATAAATGTTAGACCTGTCAGGAAGCTAATAGGAAACTTGTCCAAATGCTCGCTGTACTGCCAGCAACAAAGCTATCCTATTTCCCGGAAGAAGTCACTCTTCCTTTGGCTGAAAACTTCCAGTTGTAATAGAGACCCTTTCCTTAAGGACAGACCATTAAAGTGAACAATTTGAGGCTTGACTCGAGGTCAGATTTTAGACAATAATAAGTTTTCCAGGTTCAGTTGACCTCATCCACACAAATATCTACCAAAAATTCACCTAGCACAAGAGGCCTTCAAGCAATTGTAGGTGATTGTCCTTGAAAACTGTCATGGAATCCTCACATACATTATTTTTTAACTTTAAAATATCTAGCTCATTAAATCATTTTTTAAAAAATCTTAACACTTCAAAATCCTTCTTTATCCTATTAATTCTTCTTTGGGTAAACTCTTATTTAACATTACCTTTAAAAAATTCAGCATCCATAATAGAATATAGAATTCCAAGACCAGTATGACTCCGAGTAAGACTATTACACATTCTATAATGATGACAACTCTTCTTTTACAGAAGCTAAACTTACATTAGAGAGGACTGTTTTGTTTTTATTTGTTTAATGGCCACATCATTCTAATGGTTCACACTGAACATGCAAACTACTAAATTCCTCTATCTTTTAGCATATAAATTGCTAACCACAAAACTATTATCTTGTACTTTCATAAACAAATGTTTAACACAAAATTCAGAAGTCAGTTTTTTTTTTCTCTCAGGTAAACATCACCATTACCACGCCAGTATTAAGGGTAATTTTAAAGTAGACTTTTGTCATTCCAGGTATATATTCGTCCTAATATCATGTCACCTCCTAGTCACATTCTTGATACTCTCCAACTGTCAAAATGGAGGTTTGGACAATATAGGACACACGTACCTTCAGATACACTTTGGAGATTAGTTTAATTAGATATAAATCAAACTACTTTTATCATGATGTAGCACTCATTTACTTTAAATCTTTCTGCAATACACTCAAGATTTGTTCAACACCTTGCTGAAAGCAGTATCTGGCCTATCTGTGATCTTGCCTTGATTATTATCAATCTACAAATTGTATCAAAAAATAAAATGAAGTTGAATGGATCTTCTATATTAAATAATTAGTTTTCTAAGTGCCCCTAAACTATTCGCTAAATAATCTCTTCTATTTAGTCTGTTGTTCTGGATGAGGGTTCTCAGTCTTGGTTGTACATTAGAATCACTGGGAGTTTTGGAAATATAACAATGTCAGTGCTTCCCCCAGATCAACTGAATCTGAATATCTACTAGTGGAGCCTACATCGGTGTATTTGTAAAGCTCCACAGGTGATAATGGTAGTTTCTAGGACACATTTGCCCGAGTAAAATTATACCACTGGTGGCTCAAGTTGAATTTAGCTAAACCTCAATTGATTTTATGTGGTATACTGACTTAAATGATTATTAATTGAATGATTAAATGATGTTAATTAAATCATATAAAAATCATACTTTTTAATTATAAAATTTAATTTCATCTAGAAAGATGTCCAGTTTGGTATTGGTATTCATTTAACATTTTTTAGTAACATTTGCTAATACTCCTAGTTTTGTGTCTGTGTGTGTGGAAAAAGGTCTCAGACTCGAAGTTTTGGCAAGCAGGAGCATTTAGAATTTTCCAAGACAATTTTGTATTCATTACATGCACCATAATAGTTCTATTCGTAGTAAGTGATACTTGGTTTCCATTTATAGAAGTAATTAAAATGTCCTTTTTAAAACAAATACTAACAGTATGCAGAAATGACTGAAATCCTGACAGTTTGGAAAAACTAGTCTAGTTTCTGGAATCTACCTGTTAATTTCCTCTTTTAAAAATATCAGAATACTTTTCAGGTCTTTTTTTCTTTAGTCTTTTTTCATGATTGCACTCTAAATACTTCTGGAATGCTACTTAGTAACTTCAAACTCACTCATTGTTTAGGGCTACAGATAAGGCATTTGAATGCAACCTAGTTCTTGCTTAGCATTTTGTCTTCTGTTTTGGTTTTCAATGCCCTTGGCCCTCAGATTTTAGCTCTGCAAATCGAACACTGATTCTAGTTTTGTCTCAGTTCAATAAGCCTCTTAAGCTTTGTTTGTTTTTTTTTAAGTTAAATTGGAGTAGAAATTGCATAATTCCGCTTTCCTCTCTTTTATCTTTCCCAAATGGCAAGTTTGTGTTTTCTTGTGTTCACATTGAGTGCAAAATGTAAAAGCTCTTTTTATCTTTTTAAAAATTATTTCCAGAACTTACTTTATTTTATAATTTAGTATATTGCCAGTTCATGTAGTTCATGTCTCTATTTTGAATAGGATCTTTTTAATAGATCACTTTTATAGGTTTCTCTTTACTTTTCAATTTTTCTTATTAAATTTTGTTAAGATTTAAAAAACAAAGAGAAGTTCAATTCTTAAACCTTATTTTGCCAATGATCCTCTCAAGTACCGTTAATTTATAGGTGAGGAAAATGAGAACCAAGCAAATGAATAATGGTAAATAAGATATTTGCCATACAGTTAATATTACAAGGATTTTATTAAGCACATTAATTATATTATTGTACTTATTACTCACAAAAAGTACTATGAGGCAGATATTATTTTATCTGCTTTTTACAGGTATATATATATATATATATATATGAAATGAGACTTATTAAAAAAACTCCAGCTCATAATTACTAAAGCTACTTTCACTTCAATGGTATAAAAGTGGCTGAAACAGAACTACGTATCAGGCTTGCTGAAGTCTGGCTCTCATTAAACTACAAACATTCCAAATTCAACAGGGAGGTTCACATGTAGTCATGATAGCTCATTTCAATGTGTTCTCTTTTTTTCTCGGTAATTTGTGTGTGTGTGTGTGTTTTACAATCTCATATATTCATGGAGGTATGTTATTAACTACAGCAGGGTTTCCTAATGTGGATTCCATCAACATTTTATGCTGCATAATTGTTGTGGTGGGCAGTCTTAGATGTTTAGCAGTACCTCTGGCCTCTACCCACTAGATGCCAGTAACAACTTAGATCTATGCCTCATTTCATATTTGCCTTCTTCATGTTAAGACTTCATGTTAATCTTACCATCTTTAATCTCAGTATTGTTATATAAAAATATAAGAAAATTAATTTGCATTCTAAATTCACTTCCTAGTTTTTCCTAATAAGTAGTATGTATCTGTACCACTTTTTTTTCTTTTCTGTGTTTTCACTTGATACCCACCATATAATTTATTATTGCCCTTTCCTTGTGGCATCCATTTCCCTCTTCAGATTTTAGAATCTTCTTGATTATGTTAGTGATTGTATTGAAAGATGTGATCCCTGTAGACCCATGAGATGTACTCTTTCTCTGCAGGCATTAGCAGCTTTATTAACATAATCATGGTCTAAAAAACCCAAATCCTGTTCTTTGATGCCATTTAAGCAACCAGCTGTTCATTTCTTATATCCTCTTTTCTCTTCCAAAGGTATGACCTTCAAATGGGAAAAAAAAAGATGAAAACACCACCTGGACTCCATGCCCTTCAGTTTTATACCTAATACTTGAAAACTAAGTGACAGAGTCTAGGTTTTTCTAGCTCCAATATTATTCTCAGGTGTTTCAGCTTAATGGAGTAAAAGGTTAATGAGTTTTTGTTTCCTGTCCTGGGGGAATGTCTTTCACATCTTAGTCTTACTTTCCAAGAAGTTAGCTCATTGCCTGGTTAGCCATGAGATTGTTGTTCCTTGAAGGGAAATCACCAGCTTGTTTTGTCTCTTCTTACAATTGTTCTTCAAATCTGACACAATTTTCAAATTATTTATTGTTATGTAAAAATTGATTCAATAAATCCAGATTTACTTTTGGTAAACATGCCTTCTATGCTATAAAGTTTCCTTGGTTAGAGAGAGAAACTCTCTTGCAGATTTTAAATTTTGCCAATATTTTGACTGTTTCATCTCTTTCCTCCTATTAAATAACTTTTTTTCTCAGTGGCATTTCCTTAGATTATTTCCCATCCTCTCTAAATAAGCTGACCTTAGTGATTATTTAACAGCACCTCTTGCCTTTATTGGTTTGTTTCAAGTAGTGTTCTCAAAAGATATCAACAACACTTATACCAGAGTTTCTCAAATAGTAAGAAAAAGTTCACATCTAGCTAGCCCATAGGTCTCTGGAAATAATTCCTTGCTACTCTTTATAGCTCCTCTAAGAAACATTTCTTACTTTCACTTATTCTTTATTTTATCCATCCATTCCACAGATATTTTTGCAGTGCCTACTGTAGTTTCAACACTATTCTAATCTCTGAGGATTTGGTGGAGAACAACACCCACAAGAACCTTATTTGCATGGTGCTTACATTTAAGCGGAGGCACACAGAGAGTAAAATATAATTCAGTACATAAAATAATTTCATATATTTGTGAGAGCTAAGCAGAAAACAAAAGAGGATGATATGAGGTAGAAAAATGACAGGGTTCCTGGCCATTTGGGAATGCTACCTGAAATATAGCATGGGCAAGTCTGTCTTTCTAGTGGCTTCTGCAAATGCACTAGCACATTACCCAATAAAACACTGTGGCCTGGTTCTATGACAGCCACATCTCCTTGAGTAGCAGCAAATAACTCCAGAATCTTAAAACGGAGCCAAATCTGTTACATGTTTGTTTACCTTTCCTGAGCAATATTTCAGATGTTGGAATAGACATAAAATTCATGCATATTTTAAGATACAGTTAAATATCCCAGTCATTAAGAAAGCAGACTTCAGTATCAGAAAATAAAGTTTATTTACATAGAGGCAACCTACTAGTTGTGACTTTTAGCAAGTTTCCTCACTTCCTGTAACCTAAGTTTTTTCGTCTATAAATTTAGAACAACCCCTCTATCTTATAGATGTGAAGTAAGGATAAAATACAATATGTAAGGAGGGCTAATATCAAAAACACAGGAAACAAGTGTTGGAAAGGATGTGGAGCAATCGGAACCCTTGCTCACTGTTGGGGGAAATGTAAAAGGATGCAGCTACTGTGGCGAACAGTATGGGGGCTCCTCAAAAAATTAAAGGTTTTTACCATATGATGCAAACTACGATATGATGCAAAAACTTTACTTCTGCATATATACCCCAAAGAATTGAAAACAGGGTCACAAAGAGATATTTGTACACCCATGTTCATAGCAGCAGTAACCACAATGCTAAAATGTGGAAGCAATTCACATGTCCATCAACGGATCAATATACAAGCAAAATGGAATATTTTTTCAGCCTTAAAAAGGAAGGAAATTCTGACATGTGCTACAACATGGATGAATCTTGGACATTATCAGTGAAATAACCCAGTCACAGAAAGATAAATATTTTATGATTTCACTTATATGAGGTAGTTAAGGTAAGTCAAAATCATAGATACCGAAAGTAGAATAGTACTTGTGAGGAGTAGGGGGAGAAGAGGAAATAGAGAGTTATTAACGGGTACAGAATTTTTGTTTTAGAAGATGAAAGAGTTATGGAGCTGGATGGTGGTGATGATAACACAACTGTATGATTGTATCTAATACTACTAAACTGTATACTTAAAATGATTCAGAAGTAAATTTCATGTGATGTGTATTTTACTGTAATAAAAAGTAATACATTATTTTAGAATTGTAATATGTAATATATTGCATATAACTGGGTACCTAGGATATAGTAGACAAAAGTATGGATTATCTCTTATTTTTATACATTTTTGTTAATAGTCTACCTTTTTCTAGAAAATTCTAGAAATAGTAACATTTACTTGTGGTTATAATAGCACCTTGATTTTCTAGTGAAGCCTCAGATTCATAAATTTTATTCCATTTTTGAACTAACAAAACTGCCATAGTGTCCCTAGGTTTTCTGTTTGAAAAATATGGGTAAATTACAGATATTCTAAATACATTGTGACCTGCATACAGATAAATAGGCCTTGCTTTTCTTGCTGTTTTGGCTGGGAGTACCACCTTCTGTACAGATGATTTAGAGGCCAGATGCAGAGCAATTTCAGATGTAGATGCCCCTTACTGTGAAGTAATTATTGCCCTAGAGGCTCTTATCCTGCCTGGTAATAATTCTATTATAAAGCAAACAAACTATTTACTGTGGAATATTTATCAACTTGAAGCAACAGAATCATTAAGCATGCAAATTTACATGACCATATTGGTAGACATGTTGTAATGGTTTGCATCACAGCATTAATAGGAATAAATAAAGTCTAGAATTTTCTCCAACCTCATTCATTATAGATGGAAACTTACTTGCTATTCTCTTTTCCTTGTTCTCATCACTAAAACTACAGGAAAACAACTAAAAAGGGTTCTAAGATGTGAGCCTAGATAACTGCAAAGAATATATTAAAATCCTACAGAAGGAGTCTTAGAAATAAGATGCTAAGAAAAAGTGAAGCAGATGGAGTTTAAGGTAAAAGAGAAATTGGTATTGAAAGAGGAAGCAGATTAGATTGAGGTAAGAGATGTGTGGGCCATGTAACATCTATTGAAGTTCTAACCCTGAAGATAGAAATGTAGGCTAAGATTTTGATTATTTATCTTCCAAAGACTCACCACACAACAAGGAAATGTGTGCCAAATTTTGTAACATCTTCAAATGCACCATTAATTTAATTAATATTTAAACAAAAAAATAAATATTTTAAAGGGAAATGATATTTTAATAATATATTTTAAAGGATTGCCCTTTAACTTTTGGATAAATAGATAACTTTTTGATATACTAAGGGGGAAACCCAATTACATTTTAAATTAAAAAAGAAAGACCATATTTGTAAATTATCAAATCAAATTGAAGTTACAAGGGAACTTTAAATTGTAGGTTATACCAGGTAGCACAGAAACGTATTTTTAAGACATTATATAATTATATGTTTTAAATTTCTACTGCCTATGAGAAAATCAATAGCTGTTAGTTAAAGAATAATAGGTCTTATTCTGAAAGGTTCATTTCAAATGAAAATGAATTTATATTATAAATTTAAATTTCCATACTCCTCATTTTATATAAATGCCTAAACTGTGTACTTTGTATATAAATGACAAAGCAATGTCTTTGTGAGTGATATATTAAAATTTCTAGGGATAAAAAGTTTATATTTTAGATGAAAAACATTAGTGTCATTGTAAAATGAAAAACCAACATCAGCAAAGTTAAATTTTCTTAATATCAGCAAGACAGCACAAGAAGGATACTTAAACATGAGTTAATAACTTGATTCTCTAGTGATCATTCATAATGAAGAAGTGAAAAGGGGGCGAGATCAGTGAGGGAATAATGAAGAAAATATGTCTAACCATTTTTATTTGTCAGCTACAACATTTCCTGCTGATCAAGCTGGCTGTTATGAATGGTTAATGAGAAGAAAATAGAGATTGAAGGTAAGAAAAAAATTTTAAGAGTTTTGCCTTCTTTCTAATTAGAATGTGCCATGGAAGTATAAGAATGTAGAAGAAATGAGACTGATCATTTTTTTTTAGCTTCAAATGGTTTGTTTACTTCAAAAAAGAAAAATAAATAAATTATACCAGTCCTCCTCTAAAGCTTGATAGATACTAATCCGCATGTTGTGTGCTGAGTTTATCTCAAAGACCAGCCATAAACTCTCTTGGATATGCCATTCTGTATGTCGAGATTACTTAAATCATTCTGATCTATTTTTATTGCTGTTTGTGTATAGAGACAGGCCTAAAATGAATGAAAGTTTGCCTCTAAGAAAAGTCAGAACTAGCACATATTTTTTTCTGGCTCAGTTGAAACCAGACTTACACATTTCCTTTTGTGTGTGTGTGTGTGTTTAATAGAAGTTATGAGCTCTAAGAATCCAACTTAAACTGAAAGCTGAGAAGTTCTGAAGAGAAGAAACTATTCAGGGCTTCCAATTAAAAGAAAATGCTGTAGCTCTTTTTCAGTGTCCGTGTTACAATACACCAGGAGAACTGTGTCTTTACCATGCTTTAAATATGTCAATTCCTGAAATTGACTTCATATTTTAATATCTGCTATTAATAATTGTGACTGATCAGAGATTTTTACCCTACTTGCATATTCACAGTTTAATGAATACTGGCAAAAGACGTGAGACTCCTGGGTCAGAGACAAAAGATGACATTTTCACAGCAGTAACAGTAGCCAAATTATTATTGTGAGGTTCCTAGCTTAGTATTAATAACATATAAGGGCCAAGTGATGCCAATATACCAGGCAGGTGAAGTAGGTTAGATCTTTGTGAAGTCTTTAGATAAGCTGAAAACATTTCAAAAAGAGGGTATTGCATATATGCTTGCATAGCAATTCTTAAATTTTGGCACCGGACCAGCAGCATCAATGTCCCCTGGAAACTTGTTAGAAATACACATTCTCTAGCCTCACCCAAGACTTACAGAATCAGAAACTCTGGAGCTGGGGACTCTGTGTATTAGAATCACTGTTATTGAGTATCCTATTTGGATGGCATAAAAAACCTTAATTACTGAATTTGATCATTGGCATTCTCTGTAGTGAGACTTCAGCCAAAGTTGAGCTTTTAGTCACAATATAATCATGTTGCTAACATTGGTGCCAATGCCTTTTCCCTGGATTTTTAAAATATGAAATCCAAATATCCTATATGAAGATAGTCACCTGGGATTCATAGAAACATTTCTTGTTTTTTATATCAAACACAAGAAGTCTTTAAATTTACAGTATATTCAAGTATCTCTTTAGAATCTTTAACCATAAAATCAAGATGCACCATTCTAAAGAGAATAGTAGAGAAGACCTCTGTTGAATGTTCACAAGCTTATTTTTCTTGTTGGTGCTAGAAGATGAAATGAAAAAGCAAGAAATAATGTGCAAATTAGATAAATTAAACAGTGATTCACATTCAAAAACATTAAAATTGAATTTTGAATTCAACTGAATTTTCCCAAAGCTCGTTTTCCCAAAGCTCTATATAAATGATTACAGTCTACTACGTATGCCAAAGCTATATCCACATTTTCTTGAGACATACTTCTTTAACTGGACTTAGTTTCTGATATTATGAGTTTGTTAGGCTCTGGCCTGTGCCTTAATCCATTTAGAATGCTATAACAGAATACCATGAACCGAGTAGCTTATAAACAGCAAAAAATAGTTTTCTCACTGTTCCGGAGTCTAGGAAGTGTAAGATCAAAGCATGGGCTGCCAACTCGATCGTGGTGAATTAGCTTTATGATGTACTGCTGGATTTGGTCTGCCAGTTTTTCACTGAGGATTTTTGCATCAGTGTTTATCAGGGATATTGGCCTGAAGTTTTGTTGTTGTTGTTGTTGTTGTTGTTGTATCTCCCCCAGGTTTTGGTATCAGATAATGCTGGCCTCAGAAAATGAGTTAGGGAGGAGTCCCTCCTTTTGAAATGTTTGGAATACTTTCAGTAGAAATGGTACCAGCTCCTCTTTGTACCTCTGGTAGAATGAAGCTATAAATCCATCTGGTCTTGGGTTTCTTTGTTGTTTTTTTGTTTGTTTGTTTGTTTGTTTTTGGTTGGTAGGCTATTTATTACTGTCTCAATTTCAAAACTCATTATTGGTCTATTCAGGGATTCAATTTCTTCCTGTTCAGTCTTGGGAGGGTGTATGTGTCCAGGAATTTATCTAATTCTACTAGATTTTCTAGTTTATGTGCATAGAGGTGTTTATAGTATTATCGGATAGCTGTTTGTATTTTTGTGGGGTCAGTAGTGATATCCCCCTTATCATTTCTGATTGTATCTATTTGAATCTTCTCTCTTTTCTTCTTTATTAATCTAGCTAGTAGTATATCTATTTTATTATTTTTTTCAAAAAAAATAGATACTGGATTCATTGATTTTTTGAAGGGTTTTTTGTGTCTCTATCTCCTTCAATTCTGCTCTGACCTTAGTTATTTCTTGTCTTCTGCTAGCTTTAGGGTTTGTTTGCTCTTGGTTCTCTAGGTTTTTTTCATTGGGATGTTAAGTTGCTTACTGGAGCTCTTTCTAGATTTTTGACATGGGCATTTCCCTCTTAACTGCTTTAGCTGCATTCCAGGGATTCTGGTACATTGTCTCTTTGTTTTCATTAGTTTCAAAGAACCTCTTGATTTCTGCCTTAATTTCATTATTTACCCAGTAGTCATTCCAGAGCAGGCTGTTCAATTTCCAGGTAGTTGTGTGATTTTCAGTGAATTTCTTAATCTTGAGCTCTAATTTGATTGCATTGTGGTCTGAAAGACTGTTTGTTATAATTTAAGTTTTTTTGCATTTGTGGAGGAGTGTTTTATTTCCTATTATGTGATAAGTTTTAGAGTAACCCCCATGAGGCGATGAGAAGAATGTATATTCTGTTGTTTTGTGTGGAGAGTTCTGTAGATATCTATCAGGTCCACTTGATCCAGAGCTGAATTCAGGTCCTGAGTATCTTTGTTAATTTTCTGTCTCAATGATCTGTCTAATATTGTCAGTGGGGTGTTAAAGTCTCCCACTATTTTTGTGTGGGAGACTAAGTCTCTTTGTAGATCTCCAGGAAATTGCTTTGGGTGATCCTACATTGGGTACTTATGTATTTAGGAGAGTTAGCTCTTCTTGTTGAATTGAACCCTTTACCATTATATACTGTATTTCTTTGTCTTTTTCATCTTTGTTGGTTTGAATTCATTTTGTCTGAAACTAGAATTCTGACACCTGCTTTTTTGCTGTTTTTCATTTGCTGGGTATATTTTCCTTAATCCCTTTATTTTGAGCCTATGTGTGTCTTTGCACATGAGATGGGTCTCTTCAAGACTGCGTATGTATCGGTCTTGACTCTATCCAGCTTGCAATTCTCTGTCTTTTAATTGGGGATTTTGGCCCACTTACATTTAAGGTTAATATTGCTATGTGTAAATTTGATCCTGTCATCATGATGCTAGCTGGCTATTTTGCAGACGTGTTTATGTGGTTGTTTCATAATGTCACTTGTCTATGTACTTCAGTGTGTTTTTGTAGTGGCTGGTAACCGTTTTTCCTTTCCATATTTAGTGCTTTCTTCAGGAGCTCTTGCAAAGCACACCTGGTGGCAACGAATTCCCTCAGCATTTGCTTGTCTGGAAAGGATCTTATTTCTCCTTCGCTTACAAAGCTTAGTTTGGCCAGATATGAAATTCTAGGTTGGAAATTCTTTTCTTTAAGAGTGTTGAAAATTGGCCCCCAATATTTTCTGGCTTGTACGATTTCTTCTGAGAGGTCCACTGTTAATCTGATGGGCTTCCCTGTAGCCCCTCTTTCTCTGGCTGCCCTTAACATTTTTTCTTTCATTTTGACTTTGGAGAATCTGATGATTATGTGCCCTGGGGTTGATCTTCTTGTGGAGTATCTTACAGAGGTTCTCTGGATTTCCTGAATTTGAATGTTGGCCTGTTTTGCTAGGTTGGGGAAGTTCTCCTGAATGATACCTTGATGTATGTTTTCCAAGTTGGTCCCATTTTCCCTGTGTCTCTCAGGTACCCCAGTCAGTTGTAGGTTCAGGCTTTTTATATAATCCCATATTTCTCAGAGGTTTTCTTCATTGCTTTTCATTCTTTTTTCTCTGTTCTTGTGTACCTGTCTTATTTCAGAAAGATAAAGATAGTATCCAAGCTCTGAGATTCTTTCCAGCACTTGGACTATTCTGCTATTGATATTTGTGATTACATTATGAAGTTCTCATGTTGTGTTTTTCAGCTCCATCAGGTTAGTTATATTCCTGTCTAAACTGGCTATTCTGGTTATTAAAACCACATGATTGTCTCAATAGATGCAGAAAAGGCCTTCTATAAAATTTGACATCCCTTCATGTTAAAAACTCTCAATTAAGTAGGTATTGGAGGAACATACGTCAAAATAATAATAAGAATCATATATGACAAACCCACAGCCAATATCATACTGAGTGGGCAAAAGCTGGAAGCATTCCCCTTAAAATGAGCACGAGACAAGGATGCTCTTTCTCACCACTCCTATTCAACATAGTATTGGAAGTTCTGTCCAGGGCAATCAGGCAAGTGAAAGAAATAAAGCGTATTCAAATAGGAAGAGAGGAAGTCAAATTGTCTTTGTTTGCAGATGACATGATCCTATATCAAGAAAACCCCATTGTCTCAGCCCAGAAACTCCTTAAGCTAATAAGCAACTTCACCAAAGTCTCAGAATACAAGATTAACGTGCAATAAATTGATAGCATTCCCATAAACCAACAAAATTCTTATACACCAAAAATTGCTAGCATTCCTATACGTCAAGCAGAGAGCCAAATCCTGAATTAACTCCCATTCACAATTGCTACATGGAGAATAAAATACCTAGGAATACAGCTAACAAGGGAAGTTAAGAACATCGTCAAAGAAAACTGCAAACCACTGCTCAAGGAAGTCAGAGAGGACACAAACAAATGGTAAACTATTCCATGCTGATGGATAGGAAGAATCAGTATTGTGACAAGGGCCGTAATGCCCAAAGTTATTTACAGGTTCAATGCTATTCCTATCAAACTACCATTGTTATTCTTCATAGAATTAGAAAAAGGAACAATTTAAAAATTCATACGGAATCAAAAAGGAGCCTGAATAGCCAGGACAATCTTTAGCAAAAAGAACAAAGCTGGAGGCATCATGCTACCTGATTTCAAGGTGCACTACAAGGCTATAGTAACCAAAACAGCATGGTACTGCTACGAAAACAGACACATAGGGCAATGGAACAGAATAGAGAGCTCAGAAATAAGACCACACATCCACTGTGGTCTTATTATGGTCTTACTATTATTATAATAAGACCACCATCTGATCTTCAACAAACCTGACAAAAATAAGCAATGGGGAACGGATTCCTTATTTAATAAATGATGATGGGAGAACTGCCTAGTCACGTGCAGAAAATTGAAACTGGACCCCTTGTTTACACCTTATACAAAAATTAACTCAAGATGGATTAAAGACTTAAATGTAAAACCCAAAACTATAAAAACCCTAGAAGAAAATCTAGGCAATACCATTCAGGATACAGGCATGGGCAAAAGTTTTATGAAGAAAATGTCAAAAGCAATTACAACAAAAGCAAAAATTGACAAATGGGACCTAAATAAACTAAAGAGCTTCTGCACAGCAAAAGATACTATCATCAGAGTGAACAGACAATCTATAGAATGGGAGAAAATTTTTGCAATCTAAGCATCTGACAAAGGTCTAATATCCAGAGTCTACAGGGAACTTAAGACAATTTACAAAAAAAAAAAAAAAAAAAAAAAATACAACCCCATTAAAAAGTGGGCAAAGGGCTGGGTGCAGTGGCTCATGACTATAATCCCAGAACTTTGGGAGGCCAAGGCAGGCAGATCACTTGAGCCCTGGAGTTTGAAACCAGCCTGGCCAGCATGTCAAAACCCCATCTCTACTCAAAATACAAAAATTAGCGGGGCATGGTGACTCGTGTCTGTAATCGCAGCTACTCAAAAGGCTGAGGCATGAGAATCACCTGAACCCAGGAGGCAGAGGTTGCAGTGAGCAGAGATTGCACCACTGCACCCCAGCTTGGGAAACAGAATGAGACTTGGTCTCAAAGAAAAAAAAATGTGGGCAAAGAACATGAATAGACACTTCTCAAAAGAAGACATTCATGTGGCCAACAAACGTATGAAAAATAGCTCAACATCACTGATTATTAGAAAAATGCAAATCAAAACCACAATGAGATAGCATCTCACACCAGTCAGAATGGTGATTATTAAAAAGTCCATAAACAACAGATGCTTGCAAGGTTGCAGAGATAAAGGAACATGTTTACACTGTTGGTGGGAATGTAAATTAGTTAAACCATTATGGAAGACAATGTGATGATTCCTCAAAAATCTAGAATCAGAAGTGCCATTTGTTCCAGCAATCCCATTACTGGATATATATCCAAAAAAATATAAATCCTTCTATTATAAAGATACATGCATGCATATGTTCATTGCAGCACTGTTCACTATAGCGAAGACATGGAATCAACCCAAATGCCCGTCAATGATAGACTGGATAAAGACATACGCAGCATGCAATACTATGCAGCCATAAAAAGAAATGAGATCATGTTCTTTGCAGGGACGTGGATGGAGCTCAAAGCTATTATCCTCAGCAAACTAATGCAGGAACAGAAAATCAAACACTGCATGTTCTCATTTACAAATTGGGGCTGAACAATAAGAACACGTGGACACATGGGGGAGAACAACACACATTGGAGTGTGTCATGGGGCAGAGAGGGAAGGAGGGCATTAGGAAGAATAACTAATGGGTACTGGGCTCAATACCTAAGTGATGGGTTGATCTGTACAGCAGACCACCATGGCACACGTTTACTTATGTAAGAAACCTGCACATCCTGCACATGTACCCTGGAACTTAAAATAAAAGTTAAAAGTTGAAGAAAAAAATAATAAAATAAATTTGCATATCCCTGGGGAAAAAAAATGTATGGGCTGATTTAGTGTCTGGTGACGGCTTGTTTCCTGGTTCTTCTATTGTGCCTTCTCTCTATGCCCTCACATGGTGGAAGAGTGAGCTCTCTCTCTGGGTTATCTTTTGCAAGGTAATCATACCAATTACAAGAGCTCTGCTTTCATTATCTAATCAATTCCCAAAGGCTTCACATACTAATATCATCATCTTGGGGTTTAGAATTTCACCATATGAATTTGGGGGGTACACATAAATTTAGACCATAGCATTCTTCCCCTTGCCTCTCAAAATGTATGTTCTTCTTGCATGCAAAATACATTTATTTTATTCCAATAGCCCCAAAAGTCTTAATTCATACCAACATTAAGTCAAAAGTCAAAAGACTCGTGTAAATATCATCTAAATTAGATATGGGTGAGATTTAAGGTATCTTCATCCTGAAGTGAATTTCTCTTCAGCTGTAGGCCTGTAAAATCAAACAAGTTATGTGCTTCCACAATATAGTGGTAGGATAGGCACAGGACTGACATTTCTATTCCAAAGAGAGTAAAAAGAAAAAAAGAAAGAGGCAGTGGGCAAGTCCAAAACCTTAAACTCAAGAATATCGTAGTTCCTCTTATCCATCGTTTTGTTTTCCATGATTTCAGTTACTTATGGCTTCAGTTACCTGTGGTCATTTGTGGTCCAAAAATATTAAGTGGAAAATTTGAGAAATAATCAATTAATAAGTTTTAAAGTACATGCCATTCTGGAGAGCATGACAAAAATCTCAATTTTTATCATGCACATCCTGCCAGGGACGTGCATCATCCCTTTGTCTGGCTTATCCATGCTGTATATTATGCTGCCTACTCATTAGTCACATAGTAACCATCTCATTTATCAGATCCACTGTCGTGATATTACAGTGTTTGTGTTAAAGTAACTCTTATTTTACTTAATAATGTCCCCAACGCACAAGAATAATAATGCTGGCAATTTGGATATGCTAAAGAGAAACTGTAGAGTGTTTAAGTAAAAAGGTAAAAGGTCTTTACTTAAGGAAAGAAAAAAAATTACTCAGAGGTTGCTGGGATCTACGATAAGAATGAATCTTCCATCCATGATATTGTGAAGACAGAAAAAGCAATTTGTTCATTATATAGAGTTTTGTACCATCTGTTGTTTCAGGCATCCACTAGGGGCCTTGGAATGTATCCCCCATGGATGGGGGGAACTACTGTATTTACATATATATGTGTGTTTGTAGAGTTGCATACATTTTTCTATAGGTAGTTAAATAATGACATTTTAGATATGAATACAAAAAAGGAAGAAAGGGCTATTCAACAGGTTTTAATTAAAGGAAATATTATAGAAAATATAAAAAAAAATTTTTGAGACAGGGTCTCACTGTGTTGCCAAGGCTGAAGTGCAATGGCACAATTACAGCTCACTGCAGCCTTGACCTCCAGGGCTCAAGTGATCCTCCCACCTCAGCCTCCCAAGCAGCTGGAACCACAGGTGAATACCACAATGCCTGGCTAATTTTTTGTATTTTTGTAGAGATAGGGTTTTGCCATGTTGCCCAGGCTGGTCTTGAACTTCTAGGCTCAAGCAATCTGCCTGCCTCAGCCTCTCAAAGTGCTGTGGGACTACAGGTGTGAGCAACCACACCTGGCCAGAAAATCTGTTAGACAGAAGAAAAATCATCATATATTAAAAGCATGAAGATGCAGTTAAAAATGAAGAACCAAAGAAATATTAAATATACAGTTAGATTTAAGTAAATAATTACTCTATAAAATGATATTAATAATGTTTTGGTTTTAAAATTATAAATGTGTGTGTGTGTGTGTGTGGTTCAGTACACCCTACTCCAAAATATGACACCTTAAAATACTATTTTAAACTGAAACAATTTGGAAAACAGCAGAAGTAGGAAGTTTACTCTGACTGTCCCTAGCCCTTTTTCCCTGAAGCAGATCATAAAACCTAGGTTTTCTGGCTTTCCCCTGAAGCAGGTCACAAGATCCTCATGTAAGAGGTGTCCTGAGGCATCCTTATCTCTGAGGACAAAGAGACACAGAAAATAATTTAATAAGTATAATATAAATAGATTTATAGATCTTTATAGAATAAGAGAGTTTACATTTACAGTGGAAGTATGTAAAAGAAGTTGTAAGATTCGAAGATATATTTAACTTTATTTTGAAATGAAAAGAAAGATTTCCAAAAAAATGACTAAATAGGGCCCCAAAAGAGCAGTAAAGATTTTTGAGAGCAGGAATTGTGTCTTATGCATTTTGAAATATCAGTGTCTAGCATACCTGGGAGTAGTTTTTCATCTAAAAATTGAATTAAAACTATGCCCGTAGTTTACGTACTCTATATTCTCGCTGTAATATTTACAGACACATTGCCATGACAGCATGTTAGCTTCTGGAACCTACTAATTGTGAATAGGTTTTGTGGTGGTCTGTAAGGAGTTTAGGCAGAAAAGGTAAGCTGGAAGCTAGATATTAAAGGAATTTACATAATCACGACCTGTAAGGTTTAGAGTTCATCCTGGAAGTAACAATAGGCAACAAAATATTCAGGCATCTCTCTTTGAAATAAATAGCTCAAGTATGGGAGGAAAAAAGTGAATGAAAAGATGGGCCATTTGTCTATCAAATATTGATCCAAGTAAAACATTTGAAAGTATTAAATATTAATTTTTAAAACCAAGAATAGTGTTTCATAAGTATGTTTAATTTTTTTATTTACAAATACTAAAATTTTCTTTTTATGTAATTTTTTTTTTTTTTTTGAGACGGAGTCTCACTCTGTCACCCAGGCTGGAGTGCAGTGGCGCGATCTTGGCTCACTGCAACCTCCGCCTCCTGGGTTCAAGCAATTCTCCTGCCTCAGCCTCCCAAGTAGCTGGGGTTACAGGCACCCGCCATCATGCCCGGTTAATTTTGTTTTTGTGTGTGTATTTTTGTAGAGACAGGGTTTCACTATGTTGGCCAGGCTTGTCTCGAATTCCTAACCTCAGGTGATCCGCCTGCTTTGGCCTCCCAAAGTGCTGGGATTGCAGGCGTGAGCCACCATGTCCAGCCCTTTCATGTAATTTTAAAAAATAATATGAAACATTTGTAGAACATGTTCTAGGTATCACATATAAGCTGCATTTATTTGACTAAAATGTTTTCTTATTACTGTTATTTGGAAAACTAATATATCAAACATGGTCTGATTCAGAGCTCATATACACTAGCCTCAAAGTTAAATAAAATAGTTTTTAGTTAAATGACTGATTTTTGTCTAAATAAATTAATTATATGTGTTAACAGATATAATTGCAAACATGAATAAATAATTTTAAAAGTCCATCAAGGAAAAGTTAAATAAGTTATCAGTGCCATAAACAGGAAAGCTCACTAAACCGTCAACCATTACAGAAGAGATAAGACTCAAGTTCTTTTCAAAATATAAAACATAAGTTTATTCTGAAGAAAAATTTGAAAGAAAATATTTTAAATTATTTCATATTAGCATACATCCAAGATCATTACCTGGAGGAGGCAAGATGGCTGACTAGACACAGCCAGGAATACCTTTACCACTGAGAGGAACCAAAATAGAGAGTAAATATCATCACAATTTGAACAAGTTTTTTTTTTTTTTTTTTTTTTTTTTTTTTTTTTTTTAGAGATTGACTCTTACTTTGTCACTCAGGCTGGAGTGTAATGTTGTAATCACAGCTTGTAATCACAGCTTGCTATAGCCTCAAACTCCTTGGTTTAAGTTATTCTCCTGCCTCAGCCTCCCAAATAGCTAGGGCTACAGGCAAGTGTCACAATGCTTGGCTTATTATTTTTTTTTTAATTATGGAATGATGGGGTCTCCCTATGATTCCCAAGCTGGTCTCAAACTCCAGGTCATAAGCAATCCTCCCACCCCAGACTCCTGAAGTTCTTGGATTACAGGTGTGAGCCACTGCACCTAGCCAAACAGGTCTTTTGAAAGAAAGTCAATAGAGAGGCAATGCAGACACCATAGTTGTAGAGATTGGAAGCTGGGAACCCTGCTCAGAGATTCCAGGCGCCAGCACTGGCAACTGTACCAAAATGTTACCTAGATGCCAATCACCCAAGACTCTCCTTGCTCTGAGTGGCAGCAGCTCCTCCCCTCTGCTAGGCCAGGGAGAGCTGGGCTTCCATTGTTGTGGGAGCAGAGTGCATCCAATCCACACATTCCCTCACATGCTGGACCTCTCAAGACTGCCTTCCTAGATGCTCCTGCAGGAGGATCACCACAGCACAGTCACCACCTCCCCACCTGAGTTTTTGCTAGTGGCCTGGGAGCAGTTCAGCCACTCTCCCAACCCCCATACCCCACTAACAATCTCCCTGCCCTGCACAGCCAGTGCTTTAACCTGAGGGGCCAGAGGACAAATCCATGGGCCTAGTCCCAACTCCTTAGGATTTGAGCACACTACTCATGGATATTGAACTGAGATCTGTGGCCTAAGCTCAATCAGGAAAGGAACCCCCCACTCTCAGAAGACAAAGAAGAGTGTGACATGGGTTCATATGCCAGTGCAGGACATCCCTCCCTTCACAAGCCTGGTCTGGGAAGGGCGCGGCCTGACAGCCAGCTGCCGCTTCTTTTCTAGGGAATCCTGTAGCCCAGAGCATCTGGAACAGCTCAGTGACCTGGGCACAGAAGGCTTGGGATAAGCCTAGCTGGTCAATCCTGTTCCTGGGGCAGATGCCAGAGGGAGACTCACCAGGTAGGGGGAGTGTAAGCTTGGTGTTCCTCACAGCCATCTGCTGGGCTGAAAACTTCAGCCTGCAGGTACCTTCCAAGTTGCATATCTGTGGTACCAGTGCCCCACCCAGGGATCTTCTGCTCCTGTCCCAGTGCACCATCAGACCACTAGCAGACATATCCCACAGTCTGCTATAATTCTCACAAACACAAGGGACTGCAGGCCCCCAGGGAGTTGTGGTTCTCCTGGTGATTTAGGCCTCAGCTGGGACTGCCCTAAGGGAGGGGTGAGCAGAGCCTGCCAAAGCTCCCACTGGGGCACCGGAAATAGTCATGGCACCAATAGTTGAAGGGGATGGCATCACACGGCCCAGGAGCAGACTTGGAGAGGGAGTCATATCTCACCAGCTGCCATCTCTCCAGCACACTGCTATGTACACACTGAAGTACAAAAGAAGCATGTGGCTGAGTAAGAGCTTATGTGCCCACCTATACGCATAAGCATTATTAATTGGACTGCAGGCTGAATTACACTACCAAACAAAAATACATTCCTCTGACATGCAATGCCACTGAAACCCATCACAGGAGCCTATATACAACCTAAGACTCTGTACAAAACCTTGGCCTTCTGAAAGCACTCAGAAACAAAGCCATTCAACTCTACACAACATTCACCATAGTCACAAGAGCAAAACAAAAACAAAACAAAAAGCCCCATCCAAGTGACATCAAATTCAAAAATAAAAGGAAATGCCAGCTGTCTCAGATGAGAAGGAATCAGCACAAAAATTCTAGCAATTTAAAAAGTCAGAGTGTTTTGTTACATTCTTGTTCCCTAGCAATGTAATCTAAACAGATTGAAATGTCTGAAATGACAGCCACAGAATTAAGAATCTGGATGGCAAGGAAGCTCAATGAGGTCCAAGAGAAAGTTTCAATTAAATTCAATCAAAGGAAGCCAGAAAAATGATAAAAGATTTGAATATGATATAGCTATATTAAGAAAGGATCAAATGGAACTTCTGAAATTGAGAAATTCACTGTGAGAATTTCAAAATACAATTCGAAGCCTTAAAAACAGACCAGACCAAGCAAAGGAAATAACCTCAGAGCTTGAAGACCAGTACTTTGAATCAAGCCCATCAGGCAAAAAGAATTTCAAAAAATGGACAAATCCTCCAAGATATATAGGATTATGTAAAGCAACCAAACCTACCACTCATTTATGTTCCTAAGCAAGAAGAGAGAGGAAGTGTATTAGTCAGGGTTCTCCAGAGGTACAGAACCAATAGGATATATGTAAATATAAAACAGTTTATTAGGGGGAATTGGCTCACGTGATTGCAAGGTGAAGTCCCACAATAGGCCACCTGCAAGCTGAGAAAAGAGAGAAACCAGTAGCATGGTTCAGTCCAAATCAGAAAGCCTCAAAACCAGGGAAGCCAATCCTGCAGGCTTCAGTCTAAGGCTAAAGGCACAAGAGCCCCTGGGAGGTCACTGATGCAAGTCCCAAAGTACAAAGGCTGAAGAACACAGAGTCTGATGTCCATGGGCAGGAGAAGAGAAAGCGAGTTTCCAGCATGGGAAGAGCGAGAGTGGGCAGATGCTGCAAGCTGCTTACCCCCTTTCTTCCAGCTGCTTTATTGTAGCCACACTGGGAGCTGATTGGATAGGGCTCACCCATATTGAGGATGTGTCTTCCTCTCCCAGCCAAGTGTCTCAGATGTTAATCTCCTCTGGCAACACCTTCACAGACACACCCAGAAACAATGCTTCACCAGCCATCTAGGCATTCTTCAATAGTCAATTTGACACCTAATATTAACCATTATAGTAAGCCACTTGGAAAACATATTTGAGAATATAATCCAGGAAAATTTTTCCAATCTTGTTGGAGAGGTTAAATTGCAAAAACAATACATTCAGAGAACACATGTGAGATGCTAATAAAAGGTGACAGTCTTCAAGGCACATAGTCTTCAGACTTTTCAAGATCAACATGAAAGAAAAAATCTTAAAGACACCTAGAGAAAAGAGTTAGATCACCTATAAAGGGAAGGCTTTCAGGCTAGTAGTGGAATTCTCAGCAGAAATCTTACAAGCCAGAAGACACTGTGAGCCTATTTTTAGCATTCTCAAAGAAAATAAATTCCAACTAGAATTTCGTGTCCCACCAAACTAAGCGTCATAAGCAAAGAAGAAATAAAACCTTTCCCAGACAAGCAATTGCTAAGCAAATTTGTTACCACTAGACCAGCATTACAAGAACTACTTAATGGAGTTCTAAACTTGAAAATGAAAGACATAACCTGCTGCCACAAAAACACACATAAATACAAAGCCCACAGACCCTACAAAGCAACAACACATTCATCACCACAAAGCAAGCAAACAACACCATGACAAGAACAAAATCTCACATATCAATATTAACCTTAGCTGTAAATGGTCTAAATGTCCCACATAAAAGACACAAAGTGGAAAGTTGGATAGAAAAATAAGACACCCTTTTGCTGTCTTCAGGAGTCCTATCTGTCATGTAATGACACCCATAGGTTCAAAGTAAAGGGATACAGAGAGATCTATCACACAAATGAAAAACAAAAGGAGTAGAGATTTCTATTCATGTATTGGATAAAACAGGCTTTTTATCAACAACAGTAAAAATGGACAAAGAAGGCCATTACATAGTAATAAAAGGTTCAATTTAACAAGAAAATTTAACTATACTAAATATATAAGCATCCAACATTGGAGCACCCAGATTCATAAAACAATTACTTCTAGACCTTCAAAAAGACTTAGGTAGCCACACAATAATAGTGGGGAAATTCAACACTCACTGAAAGCATTAGGACAGATTGTTGAACCAGAAAACTAACAAATTCTCCACTTAAATTTGACACTTGACCAATTTGACTCAATAAACATCTATGGAACACTCCACTCAATAACCATAGCATATACGTTTTTCTCATCTGAACATGATGATAATGTAAGATCAACCACAAGCTTCATGATATAGCAAGTCTCAATTCAAAAAAACGGAAATCATACAAAGTATATGCTTGAACCACAATGAAATAAAAATAGAAATCAATACAAAAAAGAACTCTCAAAAACTACACAATTACATAGAAACTAAACAAATTGCTTCTGAATGACTTATGGGTAAACAATGAAATTAAGGCAGAAATCAAAATATTCTTTGAAACAAATGAAAGCAGAGACACAAATATCAAAATCTCTGGGATGTGGCAAAAGCAATGTTAAGAGGAATTATTATAATGCTAAATAACTATTTGAAGAAGTTAAAAGATCTCAAATTAACATCACAATCAAAGGAACTAGAAAAACAAGAACAAACTAATCCCAAAGCTGGCAGAAGAAAAGAAAGCACAGCAGTATTAAATGGAATTGAGACCCCAAAAACTATACAAAGGATCAAGGAATCAAAAACTTGGTTATTTATTTGAAAGGATGAGAAAGATCATTAAACCATTAGCTAGATTAATAAAGAAAAAATGAGAGAAGAGCCATATAAACATAATCAGAAATGACAAATGTGACACTAAAATCCGTCCCAAGAAATACAAAATATCCTCAGAGACGACTATGAACACTTCCATGTACACAAACTAAAAAATCTAGGGGAAACAGATAAACTCCTGAAAACACGCAACCTCCTAAGATTGAATCAGAAAAAAGTTGAAACCCTGAGCAGACCAATAATGAGTTCTAAAATTGATTCAGTACAAAAGAAAAACCTACTGACTATAAAAAACTTTGGACCAGGTAGATTTACAGCAGATTTCTACCAGATGTACAAAGAAAAGTTGGTACTACTAATGCTGAAACTATTTTATAAAATAGAGGAGGAGAGATTCCTTTGTAACTCACTCTATGAAACCAGTCTCATCCTGTAACCAAAATATGGCGAAGACACAAACAACAAAGAAAACTGCAGGCCGATATCTACTATGAATATAGACACAAAAATCCTCAAGAAAATACTAGCAAAGTGAATCTAGCAACACACCAAAAAGTTAATTTATTATGATCAACTGGGCTTTATTACTGGGATGCAAGATTGGCTTAACACATGCAACTCAATAAATGTCATTCACCACATAAGCATAATTTTTAAAAAACTAACATTATTATCCCAATAGACTCAGAAAAACCTTTCAATGAAATCCAACATCCTTTCATGTTAGAAACCCTCAACTAACACAGCATTGAAGAAACATATCTCAAAATAATAAGGACCATCTATGACAAACCCGCAGCCAACATCATATTTAATGGGCAAAAAATAGAACCATTCCCCTCAAGAATTGGAAGAAGATAAAGATGCCCACTCTAACCACTCCTATTCTACATAGTATTGGAAGTCCTAGCCAGAGCAATCAGTGAAGAGAAAGAAAGACATCCAAATAATAAAAGAAGAAGTTATTTCTTTTCACTGACAATATAATTCTATGCCTAGAAAACCCTAAAGACTCCACCAAAAGGCTCCTAAAACTGACAAATGACTTCAGTAAATTTTTAGGATACACAATCAATGTACAAAAATCAGTAGCATTTTTATACACCAATAACATTCAATGCTGAAAGCTTAAGCAAGAACACATTCCCATTTACAATAGACACAAGAAAATAAAATACCTCAGAACATATCTAACTAAGGACATGAAAAATCTCTACAAGGAGAACTATAAAACACTGCTAATAGAAATCATAGATGACAAAAAAAGTGGAAAAAATATTCTGTGCTCATATATTGAAAGAATCATCATTGTTAAAATGGCCATACTGCTCAAAGCAATCTATAGATTTGATGCTGTTTCTGTCGAACTACCAACATCATTTTTCACAGAATTAGAAGAAACTCTTCTAAAATTTATATGAATCCAAAATAGTCAAATAGCCAAAGCAATCCTAAACAAAAAGAACAAAGATGAAAGCACCATTATTACCCAACTTCAAACTATACTACAAAACTATAGTGACCAAAACAAGAGGGTACTGGTATAAAACTAGAAATATAGACCAATGGAACAGAACAGACAGCTCAGAAATAAAGCAGCACACCTACAACTATATGATCTTTGACTAAGTTGACAATAACAAGCAATGGGGAAAGGACTCCCTATTCAATAAATGGTGGTAGGGAAACTGGCTAACCACATGTAGAAGAATGAACCTGTATTTCCCTTACCTTAACTTAAGATGACTTAAAGATTTAAAACCACCAACTATAAAATTCCCAGAAGAAAACCTAGGAAATACCATTCTGGACATCAGCTTGGCAAAGAATTTATGGCCAAGTCCTCAAAAGCAATTGCAAAAAAAAAAAAAAATTGACAAATGGGACCTAATTAAATTAAAGAACTTCGGTACAGCAAAAGAAACTGTGAACACATTCAACGGACAATCTACAGAATGGGAGAATATATTTGCAAAGTATGTATCTGACAATGAGCTAATACTCAAGAATCTATAAGGAACTTAAAGAAGTCAGCAAGAAAAAAACAAATAACCCTATCAAAAAGTAGGCAAATGACATGAACAGACACTTCTCAAAAAAAGACACACAAGCAGCCAACAAACAAATGAAAAAATCCTCAACATCACTAATCATCAGAGAAATGCACATCAAAACCACAAAGAATTACCATCTCATACCAGTCAGAATGGCTATCATTAAAAAGTCAAAAAATGACAGATGTTGGAAAGGCTGCAGAGAAAATGGAATGCTTATACACTGTTTGTGAGAATGTAAATGAGTTCAGTCACTGTGGAAAGCAGTTTTGAGATTTCTCAAACAAGTAATGATAGAACCAGCTCTCCCATTTGAACCAGTAATCCCATTACTGCATATATACCCAAAGGAAAATAAATCATTCTACCAAAAAGACACATGCACTCATATGTTCATCATAGCACCATTCATAATAACAAAGACGTGGAATCAACCTAGATGCCCATCAACAGAGGCTTGGATAAATAAAATGTGGTACATATAGACCCTTTTTATAAGAAGCCATAAAAAAGAATAAAACTATGTCCCTCCCAGCAATATGGATGCAGCTGGAGACCATTATCCTAAGCAAATTAACACAGAAACAGAAAATCAAATACAGCATGTTCTCACTTAGAAGTAGGAGCTAATTCTCGGGTACACATGTACGTAAAGATGGGAATAGTAGACACTAGAGACTTCAAAGGCAGAGAAAGTTCTGAAAAATGTTCTATTGGATACTATTTTTACTATCTAGATGATGGGATTGATAGAAGCCCAAACCTTAGCATCATGAAATCCACCCTTACAACAAGTAGTCCCAAATCTAAAATAAAAATGAAAGTTAAAACCAAAACATAATCACTACCCGTATAATTGATAAAATCACAATGCAGTAAACATTTTTGGTGTCCATTTAAGTAATTTACTGAAAGTTTATATGAAAATTTGCAAAAGTCTGTAGCATTACTAAAGTGAAGCATATTTATACATGGAAGAAAAATGGAAAAGAAAAGAAGAGCTATCAAAAAAGAATGTCACAATTAATCAAGTAACTTTAAAAGTGATATTACGTTACAGTGTTAATAAATGACTGCACTCTATAAATGTACTTTTTATGATAGGATATTCAATTACCTGTTAAGCTGTATTGGCCACTTTGCATCAATAATCAAGTCAATAATCTGCAACTTTTAAATTCCCTTAACATGAATTTACGGGATACACTCCAATAGCCCCAAGACTTTTTGGTCTATTGGACCATTGACCTGAAATTTACTAAACTGTCAAATGCATATTTACATGAGAGACTGGAAAAGCTTTTGCACCAAGTCAATGACCTACTTCTTCAAAATGCTTAAGAGTACATTTACGTGAAAGAACATGTTCTTTTCTTTTTCTTTATTTTTTTTAACAGCTTCAGTATGTATTTCCTTTAGAGCAGAGGAATTATGTCCTATTTTGTCAGTAATGTATAGTATGAAACAAAGCTTGACAAAATAAGTTTTATGGGCCCAGTAGAAATATTATCATACTAGTAGGATAATATTACCATGTTTAAATAAACTCACATTCATATTTTTTTCTATCTGACAAATAATACCCTTATTTAGGTCCATCTTCCTAAACTAAGTTTTAGATAAATATTTGCTATATTTTGTTATAATAAAAATACTTTGAGATACATTAATTACTAATTGACTTTGTAGCATATTTCCCCACAATATCAACTGAATTTTCTCATATTAAACTATTTAAAGTACCACATCCATTTTCTGACACAATTGTGATAGCAAATGTAGAGCTATTTAAAATTTCTATTGCAGAGATTAATAGATCTGGAGAGGTAGATTATGCTGATTTTACTTTCTTTTACTTTACAATGAGAATGTTAAATTAGTTAAACCATATAAAAGACCTAAACTATACCTAACTTCAGTTGAAAGTTTGATAATTCAATTTTTCCTGTGCTCTAACAAACTTTAGAAAAGAATCAAAAAGTAAAAATATTACGTAATATGGTTTTGGGTTGACTGAATTTTTTTGTTTCAATCACAGTTTACCTAAGACTCATTTTAGTTTTTAAACATTTGTTGAAGATTTTTGAAAAATACGTCATCAATTATATTTATTGCTTAATTAGTTAGATCCCTAATGAGGCATGAAATAAAGTGAGTGAGGCAAAAAGATTTTGATTTTTTATTAAAATGTTTATTTTTATTTGAATACCTATAATCATTATACTACACA
Source organism: Gorilla gorilla gorilla (assembly GCF_029281585.2). NCBI lineage: Eukaryota > Metazoa > Chordata > Mammalia > Primates > Hominidae > Gorilla > Gorilla gorilla. Next base: position 187,076,105 of record NC_086017.1, on the reverse strand, counting down.
TGTAAAAGATTTATATACTTTACACTGAAATTTTGTTCTTTTCACTATTATTATTCAATACCAGCTAATTGAATTATTTTGACAATCAAATATTTAACACAGAAAATGATACAGGTCCATTGAAGATTTTTGTTTCTTTCTGGGTTATAGCAGTTTAACATCTTGGGAATAAAATTCATAAGCCAATTCTTAATAGTACTTTACAAATAAAAGTGATTCTTAGAATATATACCCAAGTTTAGGAATATATACCTAAGTTAGGTATAATAATTAGGCCTCTAAATTTCTAGAGTCAGAAATGCTGAACTTTTGAAACCTCTGTTGATAACCATCTTAAAGCAGGTCAAAATTTACTACATAATTACTTGGCAAAATTCCAGTACATACATTTTGGAAAAGCGTAATATCGACTTTTATTTCTCCTATCCTGGGTGGTAATAGAACTTGTAGTATTTGAGAAATATGTTATATTTCTGTCAGTCAAGCCCGTCCTGTCTCCTGTTTTATTTAAACTTGACTAAGGAAAGTAAATATGGCCATTCTGTTTCCAATTTCAAAAATATTTCTACTGAGCATCAGAGTTATGCAGTTTTCTCCCCCATCTTACTACATAGTTCCATTTGCATCATCCAAATTCTTTCATTCCTGTACTAACAGCCATGTCAGAAACCCAGTAATGGAAATAGAAGAGGTGGCTGCATCCAAATTATAATCTTAAACACCAAAGTTGTGTTTACATCAATTCTCTTTACTGGTGAATTTTATGGAGGGTGGATTCAGTCTGAGGCAGGTCTGCCGTTAGATTTGTCCAGTGTCACTTGCTTATCTCCCATATAGAAGCAGTTCACAAAGCCTTGAGTAGATTCAGCATAAAAGCAGACTATTACCTCAAGCCAGAAAAGGATTTTTTAAGTACTTTGCTATCTGCTGATAAAGGAATTCTAAGGCTTTAAATCTTGCATTATTTATGTACTATACAGCCCATGAAGAAAATGATCTGCCGCAGCCTTAAGGATGAGATAATAAATTCTTTAGCTTTAAGGTAACAAAATAAAAATGCCATGATCTTTAGCTAATAATCTCTTGTAAGAAAGGTCAATAACTGCCAGAGAAAAAGAAAGGCAAGTTTTAAGTCTATTACTGAATAAAATCTAATTTTGAAAAGGTTTTGTTTTATTTTGTATTTTGTTTTATTTTGTATTTCATCAAGTAGAAAATGGGTCTGGGCCGGGCGCGGTGGCTTACGCCTGTAATCCCAGCACTTTGGGAGGCCGAGACGGGCGGATCACGAGGTCAGGAGATTGAGACCATCCTGGCTAACACGGAGAAACCCGTCTCTACTAAAAAAAATACAAAAAATTAGCCGGGTGTGGTGGCAGGCTCCTGCAGTCCCAGCTACTTGGGAGGCTGAGGCAGGAGAATAGCGTGAACACGGGAGGCGGAGCTTGCAGTGAGCCGAGATCACGCCACTGCACTCCAGCCTGGGTGACAGAGCGAGACTCCATCTAAAAAAAAAAAAGAAAGAAAGAAAAGAAAATGGGTCTGAAGTTATTGTATCAATAAAGCGTTTAGTCATGCATTACTTAGTGATCAAACATTAGAATTAATATGCTAAACCATAGGTATTACTCAAATATTTGAAGCATAGTCCTTGAATGCCCAAGTCGTTTTGTTTTTTATTACATACCAGTTAACCATTGGTTACAGAAATTTCCACCCACATATAATATTTAAATAATGTAGCAAATGAAATTGAACATTGAAAAATAATAACCAGAAATAAAAAACTGTTGGCAATAAGAAGACAGAAAGGAAAGTACCTTAAAAATTATCTAAAACCACCTCATTTCTCAGAAGAGAAATGATAGAACAGAACAGTATTAGGTAACGATTTAAGAGTTTATGAACTAGTATTAAGAAGAAAACATACTCATGTTAAATTATATTTCTTCTACATCAACAGAAACTTTTTTATTTCTTTCTTTTCTCTTTCTTTCTTTCTTTCTTTCTTTCTTTCTTTCTTTCTTTCTTTTGTCTCTCTTCTTTCTCTCTCTCTCTCTTTCTTTTTTTTTTGATAGAGTTTCACTCTTGTCACCCAGGTTGGAGTGCAATGGCACTATCTCAGCTCACTGTAACCTATGCCTCCCCAGTTCAAGCAATTATCCTGCCTCAGCCTCCTAAGTAGCTGGGATTACAGGCAAGTGCCATGACGCCCAGCTAATTTTTTGTATTTTTAGTCGAGACGGGGTTTCACCATGTTGGTCAGGCTGGTCTCAAACCCCTGACCTCAGTTTATCCACCCGCCTTGGCCTCCCAAAGGAAACATTTTATTTCTAAAACAATTGGTATAAATATCACAATAAATATATATATGAGTCGAAGTTGCTGGTTTCAAACATTTAAAGCTACTTTGAATTTATTGAAGATTTAAAATAAAATGTTTTTAATTTTAGTACACACACACACACACACACACACACAACTTCATATGGTCATTTGAATGTAAAGCCTTGCCACTCTAGTACATTCGTAGGCTAGAAAAAAGACAAAGTTAACTAGGACACATAAGAATAAGGGACATTTTCTTCTAGAAGAAGCATCAACATTATTAGTCAGACTCATATGTCTTCTTTTGTAGCCCATATTAATATCCTGTCTATTTACAGTCACACCAGCTGATTTGGCTTGTAATGTCAGTCAAAGTAACACAAACAGTCTTCTAGTGATAAACAAAAAAAGGGACATATTTAAGTCCTTACATAAATTTTAAGATTCACATACTATACATGAAGTTATAAGGTAACCCCAAGACTTAAACGTATTATCAACAGAAACATTTAAGATAAGACAATATACAAATACTTAAAAGACATAGAGGACATAGAGGAGGACCGCGGAGATTGCGTTTGCCCCGTAAGGACAGAGCCTCCCCCTTGCCGCCCCGCCGCCGGTCCACACCCGCCGTCAGCGCACCATGATGATATCACCGGGCTTGTAGTCAACAAAGGCTCCTGCATGTGCAAGACCAGCTTCACAGGCGACGATGCCTCCAGGGCCGTCTTCCCATCCATTGTGGGGCGCCCCAAGCACCAAGGTGTGATGGTGGGCATGGGTCAGAAGGACTCCTAGTGGGTGACGAGGCCCAGAGCAAGAGAAGCATCCTGACCCTGAACTAGAACGACATGGAAGATCGGGCACCACACCTTCTACAACCAGCTGCCTGTGGCTCCTGAGGAGCACCCCGTGCTGCTGACCGAGACTCCCTCAACCCCAAGGCCAACCACGAGAAGATGAACTAGATCACGTTTGAGACCTTCAGCACCCCAGTCATGTACGTGGCCATCCAGGCCGTGCTGTCCCTGTGGGCCTCTGGCCGTACCACTGGCATGGTGATGGACTCTGGTGAAGGGTCACCCACACTGTGCCCATCTATGAGGGGTATGCCCTCCACCACGCCATCCTGCGTCTGGACCTGGCTGGCCGTGGAGTGACTGACTACCTCATGAACATCCTCACCCAGCGCCTACAGCTTCACCACCACTGCCAAGCAGGAAATTGTGGATGACATCAAGGAGAAGCTGTGCTAGGTCGCCCCGGACTTGGATCAGGAGATGGCCATGCTTGGCTTCCAGCTCTTTCCTGGAGAAGAGCTATGAGCTACCCTACATCCAGGTCATCACCATCTGCAACCAGCGGTTCTGCTGCCCCAAGGCGCTCTTCCAGCCTTCCTTCCTGGGCATGAAATCCTGTGGCATCCACGAAACTACCTTCAACTCTATCATGAAGTGTGACATGGACATCCACAAAGACCTGTACGTCAACACAGTGCTGTCTGGCAGCACCACCATGTATCCTAGCATCGCCAACAGGGCAGGAGATCACTGCCCTGGCGCCCAGCACCACGAAGCTCAAGATCATTGCTCCTCCGAGCGCAAGTACTCCCTGTGGATCGGCAGCCCCATCCTGGCCTCCTTTCCACCTTCCAGCAGATGTGAATCAGCAAGCAGGAGTATGACGAGTCCGGCCCCTCCATTGTCCACTGCAAATGCTTCTAGGCAGACTGTAACTTAGTTGCATTACACCCTTTCTTGACAAAACCTACCTTGCACAGAAAACAAAATGAGATTGGCACATGACTTTTTTTGTTTGTTTGTTTTTGTTGTTGTTTGTTTGTTTTTTGGCTTGACTCAGGAACAAAGGTGATAGCAGTCGATTGGAGCAAGCATTCTCCAAAGTTCTACAATGTGGCCTGAGACTTTGACTGCACATTGTTCTTTTTTTAATAGTCATTCCAAATATCGTGAGACGCATTGTTACAGGAAGTCCGTTGCCCTCCTAAAAGCCACCACACTTTTCTCTAAGCAAAACGCCCTAGTCTGCTCCTGAGTCCACACAGGGGAGGTGATAGCATTGCTTTCATGTAAATTAAGTAATGCAAATTTTTAAAAATCTTTGCCTTAATTTTTTTTATTTTGTTTTATTTTGAATGATCAGCCTTTGTGGCTCCTCCTTTTTGTCCCCCAACTTGAGATATATGAAGGCTTTTGGTCTCCCTGGGAGTGGGTGGAAGTAGTCAGGGCCTACTTGTACACTGACTTAAGACCAGTTGAATAAAAGTGCACACCTTAAAAAAAAAAAAAAAAAGACATAGAGGAATAAATACTACCATACATGCAAAATGGGGTTTTGAGCAGAGATGAACAATAAATTCAGCAGGTTAATATATTTTTGATTGGTGTAAGCAAGCAGTAATGTTTGTTCTGGCACTGAATTTAAGTGAGAATTTATAGAATGAGTCTATGTTTTAGAATTATTCAGGAACATAGTATATAGTTTTGCTGAGATGTTTTTGCAAAGATAGAAATATTCTCAAAATGATAGGTTGCACATCTACCTGAAACTCTACTCCATAGCATATTCGGGTCCTTACAAACCATCAGAATTGACATGAGTATCATGCATATCAAGTTTACAATAAATTGTATTTAAAGGGAGTAAAAAAAAGGCTATAGTAATCAAGTCAGTGACAACAGAATTATATACTTGCCAGGCATGAAAACACGGCAGTGAAGAAATTCACTAAGCCACTCTTTTGGGGGACTGGGTTTTTATGTGACAGAAAGAAGAAATTTGTTGTGTTATGAGAATGCTCCTTGCATAGGAAGAAATGGTCCCACAAGTCAGCACCTCTTTATTTAAAACAAGTATCATTGTTTATTATCAGTGAAGAATTTTTCATTAGGATGGGTGAGATGCTCCTTGTATTTGACTTGCTCAAAGTTCTTAGTAGTGTTGCTTAGAACTAGCATTCATTTTGATGTCCCTTAAGTATTACTGCAAATGAAAGTTATATTACACCAAAGGAGCAAAAGAGCAGATATTCAAAGACTGGTCTAATATGAAAGCAGAGCCAGAGACTAGCCACCTTATGAAGTCTGAGCAAGGGCAAACCAGAGAACTAGAGCCCAGAGGGCATTCCAATAACCGAGCCAAGAAAATATAGACAAAGACAAGAAGAAACAAAAATGCAATAATGATCTTTCAAAGAAAAGTTCATTATTATTAAAGTTGCCTGACATCTGCCACAAGGAAGTTGCTGAAAAGCCCAGGGTCCTGTTTCTAAAGATGTACTTCCTCTGATTAAAAAGTCATTTTATTGGCCTTGGATAAATTCTTAGGACATAAACATTTAATTTTTTTTCTGTGAAGGACAATTCTCTAAAGAATTGAAATATATAACAAAACTGTGTGTTTGTACATACATTTTTACCTAACATTTGTCCCATCCATAGATTTTATTAAGTAGTCATCAAAGATGTTTACTAATTTAAGTAAAATGTCTTTATTTCATCTAGAAATACTTTTTTACATATGAAATGTGATACATAATCTAATCTTACTTTCTGTGGAATAGTCTATTGAGACAACCTGTTAAATTCAATGTTTTTATTATCAATAAAGTCTCATATATAGTGTAATATATTTCTGGATTTTCTTTCTTACATCTTTCCAAGCCCTTTGTCAATACCACGTTGCTTTGATTACAGTGGCTTTAAAATATAGTCTACCATTTGATCCAGCAATCCCACTACTGGGCATCTACCCAGAGGAAAAGTTGTTATATGAAAAAGATATTTGCACATGCATGTTATAGCAGCACAATTTGCAATTCCAAAAACATGGAACCAGTCCAAATGCCCATCAATCAACAAATGGATAAAGAAATTGTGGCATATATACACGATGGAATACTACTCAACCATAAAAAGGAAGGAATTAATGGTATTCGCAGTAACCTAGATGGAACTGGAGACTATTATTCTAAGTGAAATAACTCAGGAATGTAAAACCAAACACTGTATGTTCTCACTCATAAGTGAGAGCTAAGCTATGAGGATGCAAAGGCATAGGAATGATACAATGAACTTTGGGGACTTGGGGCAAATTGTAGGGGGTGGTGAGAGATGAAAGACTACAAATGGAGTTCAGGGTATGCTGCCCAGACAATTGGTGCACCAAAATTTCACAAATCACCATTAAGGAACTTACCATTAAGGAACTTACTCACCATTAAGGAACTTACACCATTAAGGAACTAACTAAATACCACCTGTTCACCAAAAACCTATGGAAATAAAAAAATTTTTTTTAAATCATAAAAATTGGCAACCAGCAGGCCTTCGGGCTGCTCTGCATATATAGTAGGCATTCTTTTATGCCTTTAGTTTCTTAATAAATTTACTTTCACTTTAAAAAGTCTCATATTCACTACTACATACTACTTGCTCCTACTGTTCTTTTTCTATCTATTCTTACAGTTAAAATTTAGTACCATTTAATGCTAAAACATGAGAAAATAGTTTAGATATCCTAAATAAAATTATATCAAATTCATATATTAATGTTGGAAAAATTTACTCTTTTATTGTATTTTTTCCACCCAAGGAAATTACTTACTTTGCATTTTCAATATTGTTTTATGTCCTTCAATAAGATGTTTGTAGTTTTCTTTTTATTAGTTACTTGTACATATTTTCCTCTTAAATGTATTATGTTAAAGTTTTATCAGTTTAAGTCTGCAATGAATTGTGTTTAAAATTTACATTTCAATATATGTAAATGAGATTATAATTTTTCGATGCTTTTTTTTAGCCTCATAAAATTAATTAGGAGATTTCTGTCTTTTCTATTATTAAATATACCTTAAATAGTATTTGAAGTTCTAAAAACCCATTAAACATGAGAAAGAAATCAGTTGTGAAAAAGTCAGGTGATAGTGTTTGTTTTAAGGTTGATCTTTAATTATCTTCCCATTCTTAAAGGTCTTTTCAAGTTTTCTTCATGATCCTGGGTTTATTTTAATAATTTAAATTTAGGTAGAAAACGCTCCGTTTTCTCTAGCCTTTCAAATTTGTTTCCAAACAGTTAAGAATAGTATTTCCATTTTACCTTTGAAAATGTCTGTCTTTTGCATGACTAATCTATATTGTTTCTCTCTTTTTACCCTGAGTTCATGTGGGATATACCTATTTTCTTCATCTTCTCAAAAGAAAAATACTGTACTCACCCAAACTTTGTATAATTTGTTATTCTTGCTTATTAAATTCAGTTATATGCTTGTGCTTCCTTTTGTCTTTGATGTATTATTAAAAATTTTAAATGAGTAATTATTTTTAAAGTTTTAGTCATACTGCTTTCTAATATAAGCACATATATAATACCTTTTCCTATAAGTAGAGATCTTTCTGTGACTCAAAATTATGATAATGACATGTTCCACCTTTTGTTGCTTCCAAAAGGTTTTGTAATCTCATTTTTAATTACTATTATGATCCAAATGATACATGATAAAATGCTTTTAAAATTCCAATGATTCAACAGTTATATTCAATTGTATTTGAATAAATGGTTAATATTTTTACTTGATAAAAGTATGCTTTGTGTCCAACTATTGACTTATATTTTTCATATTTTCATTGAAGTGTAGCATACATATATAAAGGTACAAAAATGATTAATATATAGCACAATGAATGAACAAAAGTAAGCACAGAGGTGTGAAACACAATATTTCTAATAATCCAGAAGTTTTTTTAATGCTACTCCAAATGTCTATTCGAACACCAAAAGTAACAACCTGAATTCTATGCTGCAATTTAGTCTTGCCTAGTTTTGGCCTTCTTATAAGAAGGACACAATATGTCTGTTGATGCTTCTTTCCCTCAATATTATATGTGTAACATTAATTCCTGCTGTTATATGTGATTATTGCTTGTTCATTATCATTGCTGACATATTCAGGATTTTATTATATGAATATATCATAATATGTGATATTTTCTAACATGGAAAGACATTTGTTTTTTTCCAGTTTAGAATGATTACAAAAATAGTCTTCTAAGTAATCACATACGCATTCATCCTTGTGGATTAATACTTAGAAGTGAAATTACTTGGTGACAAATGTACAATTACAGTTAATGATCTTTAACAGCTTTACAAAATAGTTACTTCCACTCCCACTAACAATGTTTACAAGTTGTTGCTCCACATCCTCACCAATATTCAGCATTGTCAAGCTTGGTAATTCAACCATTCTGCTCATACGCAGTGGTATAAAGATTAGACTGTGATTTGTATTTGCCTATTAATGAGATTGAACACTTTTTTGTATGTTTATTAATTATGTTTCTATCCTTGTTGTGAAAGACATATTCAAGTTTCTTATTCAGTTTTTATTTTCTGAATTGTCAGTCTTTTTCTCATTGATGTGCAGGAGTTTGTTATATCCCTGGTGGAAATTTTATTAGATATATAAACTACAAATAGATTCTCCCATTTTCTGATTTGTTCCTTCATTCTCTTTTCTTCAATAAATTTTGGTTAAAATTTTTAGTTTGAGATTATCATAGATTCACATGCAATTGTAAAAAATAATAGACATTCCATATACTCTGTACTCAGTTTCTCCTAGTGGTAACATCTTACAAAACTGTGGAATAATCTCACAGCCAGAATATTGACATTGATGCACCAACATGTAGAACAGTTCCATCACCACAGGGATCTCCCATATTGCTCTTACATAGCCACAACTATTTCTCTCCTCCATTCACTCCCCTTTTGACAACTGGCAACCACTAATCTTGACTTCATTTCTATAATTTTATCATTTCAAGAAAGTTTTACAAGTGGAATTTTACAGTATGTAATTCTTTCACATACTGTAATTTTACAGTATGTAATAGCTTTTTTAATTCAATATAATTCTTTGGATATTCAATGAGGTTGCTGTGTATATCAATAGTTTATTTCTGGTTATTGAAGAGAGGCATTTCATAGTATGGTTATAACGCAGTTTTTTTTAATTATTTTTATCATTCACCCATTGAAAGATATCTGAGTTGTTTTCAGTTTGCAGCAATTCAAAATAAAGCTGATACAAATATCCTTGTATAGGTTTTTTTGTGTGTGAACATATGTATTTATCTCTCTGAGATAAATGCCCAGGAGTGATATTTCTGGGTTATATGTAGCTACATGTTTAGTTTTTTTTTACATCAGTATCACTACAAACACATGAGTAAAGCATTGCACTGGGATGTTTCAATGACTACGACTTCACTGGGCAATAGAAATTTTTCAGCTCCATTGTAATCATAAAAGACCACCATTGTATATGCAATCCACTGTTGACTAAAATTTCACTATGCATCACAAAACTGTGTTCTCTATTTTAGACTTTCTGTTAAATAAATAGTGATCTCTAACTGTGGTTTTAACTTGCATTTCCCTAATGGCTAATGATGATAAGTATTTTTATAACATTATTTGCCTTTTATACTATATACAATGAAATATCTCTTTATTTCTTTTGCCTATTTTATAATAAAATTTAAACATTTTTTTCTGTTGACTTTTGAGAGTTCTTTGTATATTGAAGATACCAGTCTTAGTCAGATATACAGTTTGCCAATTTTTTTTCCATTCAGTAACATTTTTTCATCCTATTAACATGGTCTATGCAGAGTAAAATTTTCCAATTTTGATGGTGTATAATTTATTAATATTTTCATTTATAAGTCATGCTTTTGGTGCTCAGCCCAAAAACTCCTTGCTAGTTCTAAGTCTCAAAGATTTTTTCTTTGTTTCTTTCTAAAAGTTTCATAGTTTTACATTACATACTTATGTCCAAGAACCTTTTGTATAAAGTGTGAGAACTATGTTGACGGTCATTTTTTTTTTGCATGGGGATATGCAATTGCTTCAGTGTCATTTGTTGAAAAAGTGAGTCTTTTCCCATCAAATTGTTTTCTCACTTCTGACAAATATCAGTTGCTCATTGCTATGATTTGAATATGGTTTGTTGTCATCCAAACTCATGTGGAGGCTTGGTACCCAATGCAGATGTGTTAGGTGGAAACATCTTTAAGAGGCATTTGGGTCATACGTGATCCACCCTCACAAAAGGATAAATGCAGTTTTGGAAGAATAAATGAGTGAGTTATTTCTCTCTCAGGACTGAGTAAGTTACTGCTAGAGTAGAATGTTATAAAGTGAGTCAGTTGCCTTGGTCCTCTCGTTCTTTGTACATGCCTACAGACTGATTTGTTTCTCTGTCATGTCTTATCACAAGATACAGACCTCACCAGAAACTGAGCAGGTGTTGCTGTCATGCTCTTAGACTTTCCACAAAAATTGAGAGAAATAAACTTCTTCTCTTACCCAGCCTCAGGTATTCTGTTAGGGCAGCACGAAATGAACCAAGACAGACATACCTCTGGGAGTTTGCTTCTGGATTCTGTTCTATTGATTTATGTATCTATTCTTTCACCAATATCTCAGAGTCAAGGTGTTGGCAGGGCTGGCTTTTTTCAGAGGCTCCCGGGGATAATCTGTTTCTTGTTTCTTCATACTTCTGGTGGCTGCTGGCATTCCCTGGCTTGTGGCCTCATCACTCCAATCTCTGCTTTTATCATCACATTGCCTTCTCTAATTCTGTCATCAAAATACTCTCCGCCTTCATTTTTTAAAGACACTTAGACATAATGTGTTTGCAATTAGATGTAACCTGAATAATCCAGGACAATCTCTAAATCTCAAAATTATTAATCTGATCACACCTATAAAGTCCCACTTGCTGTATATAACATTTACAGTTACAGGGGATTAGGATCTCTATGCCTTTGGATATCACTATTCAGGCTACCACATAGAGTATGATTTGCATATCATATAATTAATTCACTTTGGATATTCAATTTAGTAAATTTTTGTTAAATGTACAAAACTGTACAACCATAAGCACAAGAAAAGTTAGCATGTTTTCTTTACCCCAATTTTCAGTTACTCTCTCTTACCCAGCACCATGCATCTGCTAACCTACTTTCTGTCAGTCACTATAGATTTGACTATTTCATATATGGAAATTTCATATAAGTGGAATTACATGTGTAATTTTGTGTCTGTCTTCTTCCACTTAGCATAATCTTTTGAAGTTCATCCATGTTGTATTATGTATCAGTATTCTATCCATTTGATGGATTAATAATATTCCATTACATGGATATATCACATTTTATCCACCCAATTCACCCTTGATAAACATTTGGATAGTTTTCAATTTTGACCATTATTTAAAATGCCATTATGAACACTCATATACGGGTCTCTATATGCACATATGTTTTTATTTCTATTTGGTGGAAATCTGGGAGTGATATTTCTGGGTCCTATAGCAAAGTATGTTTAACATTTTATAAAACTTTCAAGCTGTTTTCCAAGGTAGCTGCAAAATTTTACATTCCAATGAAGACTGTATGAGAGTTCCAGTTTTTCCACACGCTTGACAAGACTTGCTATTGCTTGTTGTTTTTGTTACAGTCATTTTACAAGATGTGGTTTTCATATGCATTTTCTTAATGGCAAAAAATGTTAAGCACACTTTCATGTGCTTACGAATGGTAAAAGATTACCATTTTATGTAATCTTTTGTGAAATGGCTATTCAAGTAATTTGATTGTTTTAAACCACTGTTTGTCATAGTATTGAGTCATAAGGTTTCCTTATATATTCCAGGTAAATTTTTCTTTATAAGGCATATAATTTGCAAATATTTTCTAACAGTGTATGGCTTATCTTTTTATTTTCTAAATGTTATTTTTGGAAATAAAAAGTTTTTAATTTTGACAGAGCCTAATCGATTATTTTTTATAGATCGTATTTTATTCTTGTGTATTTGACTGACAATCTGGTAGCTATTCGTTGTTCCTATACACCTCAATTTCCACCCACCTTCTTTGTGATATTATTGTCTCATCTATTACCTCTTTATATTAGCCTAAACAATACCTTTTGATAATTATTGCTTTACATACTTGTCTTTCAAATAAATGAAGAGAAAAAAAGGTAAATCTATACTTATACTCCTTTTTATGATTACTCATGTAATTAGCCTTCCTAGTGATCTTTGTTTTTTCATCTGGATTCAAATTGTCATCTGGTGTCACTTCTTTTCTTTTCTTTTCTTTTCTATTATACTTTAAGTTCTGGGATACATGTGCAGAACCTGCAGGTTTGCTACATAGGTATACACGTGCCATGGTGGTTTGCTGAACCTATCAACCCTTCTCCTACATTACGTATTTCTCCTAATGCTATCTCTCTCCTAGCCCCCCACCCCTCGACAGGCCCCAGTGTGTGATGTTCCCCTTCCTGTGTCCATGTGTTCTCATTGTTCAACTTTCACTTATGAGTGAGAACATGCAGTGTTTGGTTTTCTGTTCCTGTGTTAGTTTGCTGAGAATGATGGTTTCCAGCTTCATCCATGTCCCTGCAAAGGACGTAAATTCATCCTTTTTTATGGCTGCATAGTATTCCATGGTGTATATGTGCCACATTTTCCTTATCCAGTCTATAACTGATGGGCATTTGGGTTGGTTCCAAGTCGTTGCTGTCGTGAATAGTGCTGCAATAAACATACGTGTGCATGTGTCTTTATAGTAGAATCATTTATAATCTTTTGGGTATATACCCAGTAATGGAATTGCTGGGTCAAATGGTATTTCTGGTTCTAGATCCTTGAGGAATTGCTACACTGTCTTCCACAATGGCTGAACTAATTTACACTCCCAGCAACAGTGTAATAGCATTCCTGTTTCTCCACATCCTCTCCAGCGTCTGCTGTTTCCTGACTTTTTAATGATCGCCATTCTTACTGGCATGAGATGGTATCTCATTGTGGTTTTGATTTGCATTTCTCTAATGATCAGTGAGGATGAGCTTTTTTTCATATGTTTCTTGGCTTCATAAATGTCTTCTTTTGAGAAGTGTCTGTTCATATCCTTTGCCCACTTTTTGATGGGGTTGTTTGTTTTTTTCTTGTAAATTTGTGAAAGTTCTTTGTAGATTCTGGATATTAGCCCTTTGTCAGATGGATAGATTGCAAAAATGTTCTCCGATTCTGTAGGTTGCCTATTCACTCTGATGATAGTTTCTTTTGCTATGCAGAAGCTCTTTAGTTTAATTAGATCCCACTTGTCAATTTTGGCTTTTGTTGCCATTGCTTTTGGTGTTTTAGTCATGAAGTCTTTGCCCATGCCTATGTCCTGAATGGTATTGCCTAGATTTTCTTCTAGCTTTTTTCTGGTTTTAGGTCTTACATTTATGTCTTTAATCCATCTTGAGTTAATTTTTGTATAAGGTGTAAGGAAGGGGTCCGGTTTCAGTTTTCCGCATATGGCTAGCCACTTTTCCCAACACTATTTATTAAGTATGGAATCCTTTCCCCATTACTTGTTTTTGTCAGGTTTGTTCAAGATCAGATGGTTGTAGATGTGTGGCATTATTTCTGAGGGCTCTGTTGCATTCCATTGGTCTATATATCTGTTTTGGTACAAGTATCATGCTGTTTTGGTTACTATAGCCTTGTAGTATAGTTTGAAGTAAGGTAGCCTGACGCCTCCAGCTTTGTTCTTTTTGCTTAGGATTGTCTTGGCTATAAAGGCTCTTTTCTGGTTCCATATTAAATTTAAAGTAGTTTTTTTCTAATTCTGAGAAATATTCTTTAGTATTTATTGTCAGGCAGATCTGCTGGCAACAAATTTTCTTGGCCTTTGTTTTCTGAAAATACCATTATTTTCCTTTCATTTTTGAAGGATACTTTTGCTAGATATAGAAATCGTGGTTGACAGAGCTTTCTTTAGCACTTTGAACCTGTCATCTCACTTTCTTCTGGCCTCTATTGTACCTGATGAGAAGTTAGCCATCAGTCTTATTACAGTTTCTTTAGATATGACAAGTGCTTTTTTCTCTTGCTGCTTTCAAAATTGTTTTTCTTTGTCTTTGTCTTTCAAGATATACTATGATCAGTCTAGGAATATATACATGTATATTTATGCGACTCAAAATTGAGGTTTGAAGTGAGTACATGAACATTTTGCATCAAATCTGTGGAATTTTTTGTCATTATTTCTTCAAATAATTTGTGTCTGTTTCTTTTTTCTCTTCTTATGGAACCTCCATTGCTTATATACATTGATGTCTTTCGAAATCTTTTTATTTTTCTTCATTCTTTTTCCCAGAATTTCTACTTGATATTTTTTTACATTTTCTATTTATTGATATTATCTATTTTATAAATTATTGTCATTAAAATTTCCTTAAAATTTTAAACGTGGTTTCCTTTAGTTGTTTGAACAAATGCATAACAGTTGTTTTGAAGTCTTTGCTAAGTTTACCTCTGTGGTCCCTTCAGAAACAATTTTGATTATCTGCTCTTTTTAGTCTGTGGAGCCACATCTTCTTGTTTCTCTGCATGTCTCTCAACTTGTTGTTGTTAAAAACTTTAATCTGAAAATAATTTATTATATTCACTCTGAGTTCTCTCCCCTAATCTGGTGTCGGTTTCTTAGTTGTTTATATAGTGAATTACCTAGATTAATTATTTGGACAGTTTCTTTCATGGTATATACCCTCTGGTGTCTCCTCTCAATTACTTTTTAATTCTTGTTTTTATCTCTAGCCTTGGCTTCCTAGAGTTATCTCTGGGTTAGCATACCTTAGTGGAAAGCCAGTGATAGGTCAGAGATTTTACTTACCACCTCGTCCCAGAAAGGCTTATACACATTGTCAATGAATCTCTACATGGCTTCAGAAGTGGTTTCAAAATTCAGGCACTTTTCAAATCTTTCCCATTTTATGTTCTCTGCATTCTCAGGACATTATACTCAGCTAGAGATGAACAGCTTGTCAAAGCCCTTTCTAATCTCGCCTAAATGGGCTTAACCTTTCATACGTGCACAGGTTTCCAGAATGCCAGAGATAAGTAGGTTTTTAGCAAATTCCTCTTTGTCTCTCTAGCTTACTCAATCTCCCTGTTAAGTTCTACTTTGTCCAACTACTACTATGACCTTGGGATAGCTGTGATGTTGGGCTTTGCCAATGTTAGCCCTTTGAAATTGTTATTTTTGATAAGGCTTCTAGGCATGGAATTTTTCATGTTCTACTCCAAATAAAGTCATTCCCATCAGACAGGGCAAGAGACCTGCCAGACATCACAGCTTGCTTTGTCTGCCTCGTTAGAATTTCCATACAAAATTTTCATTCTATGAAGCTGGAAGGGGAAATACCAAAGCAGTGTGAGGCGAAATCACCACAGACTTTCAATTTTGTTCCCAAGATTTAGTAGACATGCATCTTAAATTATTGTATTACTTTTTCAAGTTTTAAGATATTTAAATGATTGTGTTTGACAATTTTGCTCAGTTTTATCTTCATGCATTTTGGGGAGAGAACTTCCCATTTTTCACTCAGATATTCTGGACATCCTACTCCTCTTTTATTTGTTTCAGTAGTTCAATACTCTATTACTGTTTTGAGGTTTTCTATGTTAATGTTTATCGTATCTACAAATACTGGTAATTTTCACTCTTTCAGTTTTTACTACACATTTTTTCTTCCAAATCTTTCATAAAAAGAATAACCATTCACAATATTAACAAAAACTTAGAAGTACTTAGAAGTTAACTATAAAGTGATGCATAAAATATTTATGTAAAAATGTCTAAATTTCAATCTATATCTGATAGAATAAGGTGATATTCTTCTTTTAAATAATAAAACCAAATGACAACAAAAACTCCTTTCCTCCTTTTTAGCTGGTTATTCTATTCACTCTTTATTGCCTTTGAAAAATCAAAATAAACAAACCTTTTCATAACAGCCATTCTGACTGGTGTGAGATGATATCACATTGTGGTTTTGATTTGCATTTCTCTGACGATTAGTGATGGTGAGCACTTTTTCATGTTTATTGCTGCTTGTTGGCAAGGCTGCAGAAGAAAGGGAAAACTTATGCACTGTTGGTGGGAATGTAAATTAGTTAAGCCACTGTGGAAAGGAGTTTGGAGATTTTTCAAACAACTAAAAGCAGGACTACCATTCAACCTAGTAATCCCATTACTGGATATATACTCAAAGGAATATAAATAATTCTACCAAAAAGACACATGCACTCATATTTTCATCACAGCACTATTCACAATAGCAAAGACATGGAACCAACCTAGGAGCCCATCAAGGGATGATTAGATAAAGAAAATGCGGTACATATACACCATTTTTATACACAGTCATGAAAAAGAATGAAACTATATCCTTTGCAGCAATGTAAATGCAGCAGGAAGACATTATCCTAAGCAAATTAACGGAAAAACAGAAAACCAAATATCACATTCTCACTTATAAGTGAGAGCTAAACCTTGGGTACACACAAACATAAAGATGAGAACAATAGTCACTGGGGACTATAAAAAGGGGGAGGGACCTGGCGCTGTAGCTCATGCCTGTAATTCCAGCACTTTGGGAGGCCAAGGTGGAAGGATCACCTGAGGTCAGGAGTTCAAGACCAGGCTGGCCAACATTGTGAAACCCCATCTCTACTAAAAAATACAAAAATTACTCAGGTGTGGTGGTGTGAGCCTGTAATTCCAGCTACTCTGGAGGTTGAGGCAGGAGAATCACCTGAACCTAGGAGGTGACGGTTGCAGTGAGCCAAGATTGTGCCATTGCACTCCAGCCTGGGCAACAGAGTGAAACTCCATCTCAAAAAAAGAAAAAAGGGAAAAAGAAAAAAAAAAAAGAAAAAGAAAAGGAAAGGAGGGAGGGAGAGAGGAGGCCAAGGACTGGAAAACTTCCCACTGGGCACTGTCGCTATCTGGGTGACGGGATCAATAGAAGCCAAACCTCAGCATCAAGCAATATACCCTTGTAAAAAAATCTCCCCATGTATAGCCTGAGTCTAAAATGAAAATTGAAGATTACAGGCCAGTTATTTGAAGGATGTTCCTCAATTTGGTATGTTTAATATTTCCTCATTGTTACACTAAAGTTCCACATCTTTGAAAAGAAGCACAGATGTGATGCTATGTTCTTCCAACTTCCATCAGGTGGCACATAGTTTTGATTTCTCATTACTGGTGGTGTTAACACTGATTACTTAATGAAAATGGTATCTGACAAGCCTTTCCACTGTAATATTACATTTGTTCTTTGACATTTATTAAATATTTGGTGGATAAGTACTTATAATTCATTAAATATCTTGTCATCAAGATTTCTATTTATGGATTTATTTTGTTATTCATTTATTAATTCTTACTTTATTCAATGAATTCTAACCCATTATTATCATGTATTTTGAAGCTCCAATCATTCTACATCTTGCCAGTTGCATCATTTCAAACTGGTTTCTGTGTGAGTCCGACATGTTCTTTCAAATTTTTGAGTATTTCCTTACTTTTTAACACAAGAAGCTATTCAGGTCCATCGCATTTTTTTCCCGGCTCAAACCTAGAATCATCTATTGCTCAAGGATCCCTGGTCCATTTTAGAGAAATGGTAATTAGAATTAAAAACTAGGTTCTAAATGTGCTCCTTGCTATTAGAGTGACCTGCTCCTTAGACCTTTCAGTGGACAGAGGTCTTGTGCACACGCATGTTTTTATGTAGACTTGCACATACCTATATACATACATATGCACATATATACACAAATGCACATAAACATACATGTATACACATGTACAAAATCGCATCCGTGATTCTTTTTTAATAAATTTGTCTTTAGATATATTGGAATCCACAAATTCCCACCAATATCTCCAATTCGAATCCAACACAGGTTAATTCTAGTTTTCTCCCTTTTCATACTTGTTAACCTTTTATCCGAGGCCCTCATTTTCTTTAATATAGGAGCTTATTTGATCAGTTTCCCTGAATGCAACCAGTCTCCTATTGCCAAGAGTTATATACTTTACCCTCTCTTGGATACTCAATCCACTTTGGATGCAAACCTTTTTGCCAAGTTGTCACCACAGCTGCCTCCTGCAGAGTTATTCTCCTGACTTCATTTGGACTTTTACACCTCACACTGAAACACGGTCTCCACTCTCCTTTGCCTGGAAGTCATCCTTACCCCCTGAAACTCCAAAACCATGTGCTGGGCCACACAACCTACAAGTACCCCATCCTGTGCTGCTCCTCACATCTTCTCCATCCACACTTGACTTGGGTTCTTACATCCAGGATTGGACTGTCTCCCATCCCCACACAGATGTACTCACCTTGCTCAGTTTCTCCTTCTACAAATACTATGTATTTTAAATTATACTAGAAAATGATTTCTTAGAAATAAATTATAGAAAAAGTAATCTAATGGGAATTAAAGAGAAAGTCAAATGCAGAAGATATGGGCTTTTCTTCAAAAATTAAATTATAGAAGAAATGTATAATGCAAATAATTTTTAGAAAGCTAATGAGTAAAGAAAAGATAAGAGAATCTGAATGTGAGCTCATAGGAACTAGCCAGCTTCCAGGATATTAACTTTGTCATGAATGTTATGGTATAAATGATGTTTAAATGCATTCCTTTGATAGAGATACTCATAAAAAATATTCCTGAAATAATTGGGGGGAGCACCCTATTTTCAAAAACATCATTAATAACAATATTAATTTTTATAGAATTTGATATTTTTATAATTTTGAAATTTACTTTTTTATATTTCTACAGCTTTTCTCTTAAGTCCAGTCATGAATCATTACCATCATTTAGGAGTAAAATAAACAATTTACTTTTATTGCAATCAATGGAATAAAACTTCTGATGGATATCCAGATGTAATCCAATAAAAGTGATATAATTAATACTCTTATTATCTATTTACATATATTAGAAGGAAAAGGAGTGGACAAAAGATTGGGAGTGCCTAGAAGAGGCCATTGCTAAGTTAAATGATAGCTATAAACAAAGAGGAAAATAAAAACTATCTTCTTATGTTTTAGGTTAAAGGGACACTCCTGCCAAAGAGCCACATAGAGAAGTTTCATACGATTTTAGCAGAAAATATTTCTAGCTTTATTTATTTTTACAAAAAATGAGTAATGGGAAGTTTGCTCATAATTATAAGGGTAATTTCTTATGCCACCAATGTCCCCATATCTTAGTCTAGGATACTAAACAATCATCTTTGGAAAAGCAAAATCATCATATTCATAATCTTGCCTTGAAGTCATATTTTTCCCTGAAATACAGAATATTATAGATTAAGCTTCATAAAACCTAAGAAGTCTTATGATTTTTTTATACCCAAAGAAAAATTGTTATTCCTATTAGCTACCATGTGCCTTTAAATGAATTTGTATGATTAAATTAAATAATGGGTTTTATGGTTATATAATCAAGGTAACTTTTATTTTTATCCTGTAGATCACTTTATAAAGCACTCACATAGGGCTACAGACTTTAGGTGTGTAATCAGCTCACTGAATCCTGAGAACAGGCTTGTGAGGTACATAGTACTATTGCCATTTTACAGCTAATGATACTGATCAAGATTATATAGCTAAATAGCTGCATGAATTGCTATATTATTCCATATTTTCTTTCAAAAAATGTAAACACAAGGCCAACTCTTACATCTTAAGAATAGACAAAATTTATAATAAAATTATATATAAGCAGTCATCAATTGCCACCTTAAGAATGTACATTTCTGAATTACCAAAACATATGCACCTAGGGCAATTTTTTAACATAAAGAATATAAATCAAGGAAAATTTTCTGAGAAACGTTAATGTATAATATCAATAATGTAATTTCTAACCAATTGGATAAAATTTTAACACAATGTTATATATTAGATGATATAAATAACTTCATATTTCAGATTCAATAATAATTATGCTTAGGGTACTTTAAAGGTACATTTTCAAAATTCCCCAACAACTTAATTCTGAGTAGGAACATGTTATAGACCAAATTATGCAACCCAAAATTTACATGTTAAAACCTGAGCCCCCAGTGTGAGTGTATTTGGAGATAGAACCTTTAAGGAAATAATTAAGTTAAGTGAGGTCATAAACATAGGGGCCCTAATGTGATAGTACTAACATCCTCATAAGAAGAAAAAGAAACATCAGAGATCCCTTCTGCTCACTGAACACGTACAGAGTAAAGGCCATATGGGGACAAAATGAGAAATCAGACATCTACAAGCTGCAAAGAGAGATCTTAAAGAAACCAACACTGCCAGCACTTTGATCTTGGACTACTAGCCTCTAGAACTGTGAGAGGTAAATGTTAGTTATTTAAGAACCCTACTCTGTGGTGTCTTGTTATAACAGCCAAGGAAACTGATACAGAAGATATGAATTATATTTATTACTTTAACTCATATGTGATATGCCACTTAGTAATTTCAAGAAGGTTAGTCTAAATTATATTGCATTAACATAAAATCCCAAGGCTTAGTGGCCTATAACCATGATGGTTTATTTCTTGATCACATTTCACAACCACCATGCCGTGGCTGCAACTCTGCTCTACACTATCTTCATTCCAGAATCCAGACTGCCAGAGCAAACCTTAACAAAGGCATTGCCCATCTTGTGGCAGAAGGACAAAAAGCCCTGGGGAACAATGAGCTAGTTCTTAAAACTTATAATTAAAAAGTACACATTTTATTTCTGTATGCATATTATTGGCCAAAGCAAACTACAAAACCACTCTTTACATTAAAGGGACAGCGAAGTATAATCCTTCTACTGGAAAAAGGAGCAAATATATAACCTGCCAGAGTAATATATAACCTGCCAGAGTAGAGTAAGTCATACTGACTTTCTTGCCTAAGAAATTGATAATGCTAGTTTAAATCAAATAAACTCTTTGATGCTCATACAGAAAAGGCCTCATGGGGACCCGTTTGAATAAGATGTTTGAATAAGCTATGATAACTCCACAAGATTATGAATCTATAAAAAGAATAAGGAGTATGTCTCCAAACTGATAGGATGTCATTTCAGATATACGTTAAAAAACCAAGAAAACAAAGTACAACAGTGTATCTATAGTATGAGATCCTTAATGTATGAAAAAAAATGTAAAAAAAATGTTAATGCATCTACTTATTTCTGAAAAATAAATACAGGAAATTTAAACCAGATACTAATGGAATTTATTATCTAAATATTTAAGGGGGGATAGGTTGGAAAGCATTGAGAAAATAGGAATGGGATGGTAGGGACAGGGAGAAGGTGAAGCTTCTGTGAGTATATCTTTTTGTATCACTCTGACTTTTAGAACCATGGAAATGTTTCACATACTCCAAACATAAATAAATAATTTAAATCAAATAGGATGTGAGGGGAACTTAAAATGGAATACAAACACCAATATACAGATTTAACTGTATTATAAATAAATAACAAGAAAAATTAACTAACTGGGAATAAATACTAACCTAACAACATTGGAACACAACATTTCAACTTTATACTGTAAGATTACATGCAAAAAGAAGTGCACACAAATGCTGTTCTAGTAAGTAGTTTTCCCCCATAGGGATACGGATTAACAATTCGGAAACCATGTGTGTAATAGATTCAAACAAATAAATACATTTTGGGTAACAAGAGGTAAATTTCTCACAGTGGGAGAAAGGATTTACAAATATTCAAAGGGAAAAGGCTAGAATAAACCCCATAGCATTAAATCAGAATCCAATATATCAGCATGAACTAATGCATATATATGTATATATATAAATATTGATTATAAATCAATATATAATATATAAATATATATAAATCATATATAAATATATAAATATATATAATATAATATAATATATAAATATATATGATTTATATATAAATAAATTAATATATATAAATATTTATAATATATAGATCTATATATATCATATATATCGATATATATAAATCAATATATAAATATTGATTCTTTCTATTCATGAACATGAAATGTTTTTCCATTTGTTTGTGTCCTCTCTTATTTCCTTGAGTGTGTATATATATATATATATATAGAGAGAGAGAGAGACAGAGAAATAGACACATGTAGAAGTGTGCATATGCATAAATATGTTCCTTAGTTCTGTCCACTGAGAGGACCTACAAGCAATAAGCACACCCAGCATGAAGATTTTTGAATTCCAAATTTCATTTACCAATGAAAAACTAGGGATTCCTGAAGAAATGGCTGATTCTAGGGTTGAAGTGGAGAAAATACAAGATGAGCCTATAATAATATCTTGCGGTTCCAGAAAGTAAGGAAGTGCACAGAAAAGATAGAGGCATGTTGGAATGACACAGGGGACATGCAACAGGAGCTCACAATGGTCAGAGATGTAACAATTTGAGCAAGAGTATAAATAATTATGATATTTTATTGTATTCTCTAGAATAATATAAAGGAATTCATTCTGATAGAAATAATTAACTAATTAAATAAATAAATGTGGGAAAAGGGGCAGCACTTCCTGAGAGTAGGATTCCAATTAGTAAACACAGAAGGAATGATGGAAATAGCAAATCTTCATTGTGCCAATAACACAGTAATAATTATTACACACAAGAGTCATTAAATGGTGCTAAATTAGTGAGAAAAACTGTGATGAAAACTGGGGTCTTGGTATGGTTTTCCCATACATGGTATTTACTAGTTACAAGATGGAAATTACAACCTTATAGTGGAGAAACCTGGCAGAGACCACATGAAAACAAGAGATCAAAGTCAATATCGCCAGTAATAAGCCCTGTTCATATCATGTACTCCTGATATGAATAACCTAAAAGAGCAAAACATTTTTTTCTGTGGTATTCTTGGCAAAGTTACACAACCTTAATCTAACATGGAGCAAGCATTTCTTCACTCACTTACTCTGTCACAGTCCTTGATGAATATTACACCATATTCTCTTTTTAATCTGCTAATATCCCCTACCCCACTTTTTCTCAGTTGATGATCTTTTTTTGTAATTCACTAGGAAAATAAAAGCAATCTGAAGGAAACTCTCTCAACATTACATCTTGGTACCCTCTAGTATCTAGACCCATAGTCTCCTCTCTTCTGTTAGTAGAGTTGAAGTCATTATGGTCCTACTTAACAGCAAATATTTGACTTACACTCTAAAGTTTACTCCTCCTCCACCTACTCTAGAATATCATTAGAACTTCCTCATTTTATTCTTGTATTATCAAGCTTTTTCTCTTTGTTGGATTGTTCCTGCTAGTTTGCCTGTTTTAAAGTCATTCTGACACAACTCCTCTTCATTTGACATAATCATGGTCTCATTTCTCTGCTCTTTATATTTAAATCCCTTGAAAGAGTTGTCAATATTTTTTCTCTCCATTTGCTCTCTTCTTATTGTCTTTTAAATCCACTCTAATCTTGATTTTGTCCCTATCACTCCACCAAACTTCTTCTCAAGTTAGCAATGACTTCCACATTGCCAAATCCAATAGTCAACTAATAGCTATCATTATAGTGACTTGCCAGCTGTCACGTTGATCTCACTTCCTCTTTAAGAACCTTTTTTGGTGTTGCTTTTTTCTAATGGCTTCTGGAACCACAGAAGTTTTGTTTCTTCCTCTTATGTCACTGAGGACAAACTTTGAAGTGCCCCAGGAATCAGTCCTTGGACCTCTTATTTTTTCTATTTATGTCACTTCATTGGTGATCTTATTCAGTTGCATGCTTTCAGATATCTTCTATATCCAAATGATTTCCAAATAAACATCCCTATCCTGGACCTCTTCCTTGAATTTCAGTTCAGTATATCTCTGACTACCAACTCAACATTTTGTAGATTAAATAAATATCTGAAAGCTATCATATCCATGATCTCACCTCTTCAAATATAATCTTTCTGTTGTCTTCTCGCTCCCAGTTAATGATGGCTTCATCTTTCCAGTAAAACAGATTAAACATCTTGGAATAAGCTTTGGTTCCTCTTTTTCTCCCATCCTGTGTAGCAAACAGGAGAGTATGGCCCTCTTGTGGGTGTTTAAGGATTATTCCAACATGGCTACAGGCATTGCACTCAGCAAGGCATATAAAAGTAAAGAATTTATTATATGCACAGGTCCTAAAGACAGGAGGCATGGCAAGCCATGCAATGGGGTCATATGGGAGGACTTCCTAGGGAGTAGGTTCAACCAAGCAGATGGGGAGCTGAGAGAGAGTGATGATCCATGGGCAAGTGCTTTTATTGGGGGGTCAGAGTGAAGTACACCAGCAAAAGGCATGAGAAAATTTTACTGGTAGATTGAAATGTCACTAGATTATAGTCAGGGAAGGGCAAGAAGGGGAACTTGTGGCAGGAACCTGCCTTATCACACTGGGGCATCAGGTCACCTGGGTGGGGTGCTCACAGCTTGTTTGTGGAGATTGATATGGCGTGGCTCTGTGTCCCCACCCAAATGTCACCTTGAACTGTAATAACCCCCATGTGTCAAGGGTGGGACCAGGTGGAGATAATGGAATCATGGGGATGGTTT
The DNA here is from genome assembly GCF_029281585.2 of Gorilla gorilla gorilla. NCBI lineage: Eukaryota > Metazoa > Chordata > Mammalia > Primates > Hominidae > Gorilla > Gorilla gorilla. The sequence continues at coordinate 187,051,243 of NC_086017.1, read as the reverse complement.
TCCCCCTACACTGTTCTCGTGATAGTGAGTGAGTTCTTACGAGATCTAATGGTTTTATAAGTGTCTGGCATTTCCCCTGCTGGCTCTCATTGTCTTGCTTGCCACCATGTAAGAAGTGACTTTGCTCCTCACTCACCTTCCACCATGATTGTGAGGCCTCCCCAGCCTTGTGGAACTGTGAGTCAATTAAACCTCTTGCCTTTATAAATTACCCAGTCTCAGGCATGTCTTTATTAGCAGTTTCAGAGCAGACTAAAACAGGGATGTTGAGGCACCTGTAATATACGAAGTTTAAAAATGTATAATATACACACTAAATCCAATCCGGTAGTAAGCCATATTTAATTTTATATTTCTCACTATCTACATTGTTTCATCTTAATACAAACAGTCTGGTCACAGTTGTTTGGACCAGGCTTCCAACAGTCTCCTGATTTTCTTCATTCTACCTTTTCACACCTATCATCTATACACAGCAGAGAGAATATGCCTTTTAAATCACAAATTAGACCTTATCCCCTTTATTTGAACTTTCTAATATTTTGCATTTCATTCTGAAAACAAGTCAAAATCCTCAAGTAGCACAAAACATGTTTGAAATTTAAATTTAAATAAAATTATTATCTCTTTGACTTCATTTACTACTAGCCTCCTGTGTGCTTTCTCTGTTCTATTTACAGTTCCTTGAGTGACAGGGCACAGATATTCACACTGACTATGCATTATGTTTGGAAAGCATTTCCCCATGTATCCTCACAACTCACTTCCTCACCTTCCTGAAGAATTTCTCAGATATATGACTGTCTTATTTAACTTTACAACCCTTCTAACACAGCTCTCTTTGCTCCTTAGCCTGCTTTAATAATATATACTTTATTATTTGTTATCTTTTTTTAAAATCTCAACTCAAACTCTAATATAATGTAAGATTCATAAAAAAGGATTTTTGTTTCGGTATTTCCTGTTGAATCTGTACCAAACAATGGTACTTAGGTGTTCAATAAATGTTTATTTAATCAATGAATGAATGAAAAATTCTCAAATTTATCATCAGTAAAATAGATGATTTCTGCCTTAGCCTTCTTTCCAGATAAAACAAATATTCTTTTGTAGATACAAAGCATTGTACAATTGGAGTGATAGTAGCATATTCCTAAATAACTATTAATATAATCCTCTGAAGTAATTTATTGTTTCTTCATTAAACCAAAAATAGATCATGGATGAGGATGATAATGTGCAGATTAAAATGAATAACATTTTTCAAAGATTTTCCAAATACTGTTTCCTTTCAAATACTGAAAACAATATTTTCAATATGCTTACATAGGATAAAAATGTCAAGAGAGAAATATGGCCAATAGGAATGCCTTGAATAGTTCCTGTTTAACCAATGTATCAGTTTCTTGCAGCTGCCATAACAAATAATCATAAACTTAGTGGTTTAAAACAACAGAAAGATTTTTTTTTTCAAAGTTCTGGAGGTCAGAAATTTAAAATCAAGGTGTCAGCAAAGTTGTGATTCCTCTGAAGGCTCTAGAGGAGATCCCACTTCTTCCAGCTCCTGGTGGCTATAGACATTCCTTGGCCTCCTCAGCTCTATCACTCTAATCTCTGCCTTTTTAACACACTTTTTTCTTCTCTATGTCTGTGTGTTCTCTTTTGTATTAAGAGGATACTTGTCATTGGATTTAGGGCACACCAGGCTAATCCAAAACAATCTCATCTCAAGATTCTTAATTATGTCTGCAAAGACCCTTTTGTCTAATAAGGTAATATTTTCAAGTTCTAGTGGTCAGGATATGGACATAACATTTTGAGGGCCATGATTAAACTCACAGTAAAACCAGTCATAATAGAATTATGAATTATTTTTTCAAAATTATTTTATTATTTTGCCCTTTCTCCTTCTCCTTGTACCTGCTTTTACGCATACATCAAGACCAAACAACTGGTCTCACTATATTCTTACCTTCAAAATTACTCTAGGAGAGATGAATATCCTAAGCCATGTAGTTTTCATGTTAGGAAAAAAGCAAAGGCTTTTAAGCCTTGAAATAAAGATCTACATTCTCCCACCTTGTTGAAATGCACTTTAGCATTGCTTGTAATAGCTTCAATTATTTTCTTTAAGTCTTTAAAGATGTCTCAAAGTATAGCCAATGCACTTAGACTAAAAACTTGTCTAAATGTATAAAAAAGCTACTTGCAGACTGCAGGCAAACCTCAATTTAGTATGTGAAGATGAGTATTTGGCCAAAAGGTTGCAACAATGGATGTACTGAAGAAGATAAAAGAGTAGTCACTGAGCAGTACAGTTTTAATGAACTGATCGGAGTATAAAAAGATAATTAGAGTCATAATTAGAGAACAGTAATTCATACCTGAAATTATATGTGAATACCCTACAGTAAAATCCTAGAGTTATTGGTTGGATCAATGTAATACTTTAAATGTAACCTAATGTTCACTGTTTCTGTAAGACAAGGAACAAAAACACCTTATCTTCCCTTAAAGGCAGAACTGACTATAAGAAATGCCCTGTGCTAAAGCACATTTTTTAAAACAAAGAATTTTAGCTCCTAGATATCAGCAATGGAGCTAACTGTGGAAATTGACCTGTTCCCTTCACTCTGCAAAATATATTATTTCCTTCTGAAAATATCTCAAGTGCTCAATGAGACAGCTTTAAAGTTAGCCAGTTTTAAAATATCCATTTCTATAGAGTGAACTCATTTATCAAGTATTATAAATGGTATCATGAATTAGAGAAATCCTGGTTGTTCACAATGAAACCCCTTAAGCCTGACATAAAGTATACCCTGACAATAAAACATTTCTAGGAATTGAGAGAAGGATCCAAAAGAAGGTATCGATAGTGTCGGACAGCAATATTGACTACTAACAATTAATGAATAGAGACAATTACATTTGTCTCCTGATAAAAGTACTCAAAGAAATAGATTTTGGGTTTAACTTGTTCTTTATATCTGGGTGATTTGGGGTTTCTTCTTGTATTAATCAGCTTGGGCTGCTATAAGAAAATAGCATAGACTGAGTGACTTCAACATCAGGCATTTATTTTTCACATTTCTGGAGTGTGGGAAGTCCAAGTCCAAGGTGCCAGCGTATTCAGTGCTGATAAGAGGCCCTCTTGCTGCCTTGCAGACAGCCTTCTCACTGCATCGTCACATGGTGAAGGGAAAGAAAGCTTGGTTTCCTCTTCCTCTTCTTACAAGGATGCTAATTCCATCATGGTATCTCTACCTTCACGATCTCATCAAAGCCTAATTACCTACCAAAAGCCCCATCTCCAAACACCATCATACTAGGATAGGGCTTCAACATATGAATTTTGGGGAACACAAATATTCAGTTCATATCACTTCTCTTTTATTTTCTAATCCATTTCTCTAATCCATTCTGCCAAATACATGAATCATTCATTAAGCCAACATTTACTAAACGTCTACTGTGTGCCTACCATGTGCCAGGCACAAAGATAAGTAAGATATAACTCATCTTCTCTCACAAGGCTTCTTCATTAAATCCATATAGCTACTAGTAATTTAACACTTCACTCTGAGTTAATTATTTTATGACGATTAACTCATTTAATGTTCACAACAACCTATGGGTATAGATATTATCCCTATTTTCTCAAAGAGAAAATTCAGGTTTATGGAAGGGGAATAACACATCTAAGATCACAAAGTTAGAGAGTTTAAAACTGGCTTTGAGCCCATGCTACCTGACTTCAAATCCATGCCTCTCATTGACTATGCTGTAACACTCTTTTAACCTTCATTGGCTCTTCTCTACACTCCCTGTCTTCATCTCTACTTCTTGATGTGTAGCTTCTCCACAAAATTTCACCTTTTTAAAAAATTCTTGAGCAGATAGTGAACATTCAATAATGAGCTTGCCTCCTCTCTGCAATCAACAATGAGCTTGCCTCCTCTCTAAAATTTTCAATTTGCTTTAACTATCCAATTCTCCTTCCACGGCTCAAGAGAATCTTCAGTTTCTGTTAGTGAAAAAAGTAATTGCTAAGAAGGAAGCTGGTTAGGATTTTTTTCGGAGAGGCAGGAAGAGTAAAGGAGGGAATAATAGTATTTCAGTCAAAAGGGAGCTGAATTGGTAAAGGTAGGGATGAGAAATATGATTCAAAGATTGAGGCAGGATCTAATAAAGATGTGTGGTTTGGACTTTTAAGGGACAATTTTGAGGGTATTCCACTGGGTATTAAGCCGATCTGGCTTATAAAGCTCAAGCCAGATTTGGTTTTGTTAAAATAACTATGACATTCTGTTTGTACTAGTCTTCAGAGTTTACCTCACAGCAGACACAAAATGTTACCAGAGCCAAGGAAAAAGCCAAAGATGAAATTATACATCTCAAGTATTACTCGTGGAGAGCCACAGTCCCCAGAGTAGCTTATTTGATAGGGCACTGATACAATTTCTGAAGCATCAACATGATACATGTGCCTGATGTTATTATTTCTCTGAACAACTCTTTGTAAGGTAATAAACATATTGATTGCTTAGCTTGTGCAAATGTTTTCTCCAGGCAAAAAGAATCAGGGAGGCGAACAATTCTCTCCTTTATGTCATATTAGCGCATATTTTGGCATGAAAAGAGAGTGGCAAAGAGCGTGTTAATAAAGTGAAAAGTTGGTTAAAGATACAAACTTTAGAGTCAGAAATCTGGGTTCGAATTCAGCCTCCCCTGTTTCTAGCTGAGTGATTTCAAGCACATTGCTTGACTTCAGAAAGGCTTGCTTTACACCAATCCTAAAATGAGCGTAACAATATCTCCTGTTAGAATAAATGAAATAATTTATGTAAAGCATCAAAAAAAGTCCTTAACTCACAGAGGGCACTCAATCAATAGTTGCTTTTTTTTGTTTATGTAATGCCATAATGGCTTATGCTACTCCTTTCTTTAAAGTTATAAATAAAAGGAAGAGAACAGAAGAAAAGACCTCACTTTAGAATCCCAAACCTTTACTCAGAGTTTTCCACTGAAGACTAGGTGTATTTCCTGAGAATCTGAGTAGCCAGATGAGACCAGGGAATGGACTGACCTCAAAAACACCATGTCAGGGCAGGTTCAACTCCGAGATGCATCAGGCCAGTGCAGGCCCCCTCAAGGCAGGCACTTGCCTCAGGGACATTCATGAGGCCTCTGTTATTTTTAATGTCACCACACTGAGCTAGACACACACACACATGACACTCCATGGGGAAAAAGTAAAACTTTACTTTTTGACAAGAGAAGAACGATGTTAAATCTTTTCTATTTCCCCATAAATTAAGACACAGTCCTTTGGCCCTCAGTTCACTAAATTATAAAACCTTCAACCCTCTGCCAGAAATGCTTATAAATTGTGAGTCATCTTGCAGACCCCATTAGCAATCTTCAGTGCTTAACTGGTCCTTTCAACATGATAAGTGCCTTTCCAGCCTGTGAAAGAGCATCTACTCTCTCTTCCACTTAGAAGTAAAGTAGAGGAATTGTTTGTTGAGTTTTGCAGTTTTACCTGAGCTGCTGGAGAATCCCCAGCAAAGACTCTGCCCAAAACTGCTGCTTATTGGTGTATGGTGAAACAAAGTTAACACTGAAATCATCATCCCCTGCATCTGTGAAAACAAGATTTCAACTCATATTTCAACTTCATCCAAGGAACCTAAAGACTTGGTAAACTTCAATTCATTATACAAGTTTCATCTCATAGACAATCATCTTCAAACTGAGGAACAAGGCTACTGGGAGGTTTCTTGACACTGATTCAGGCAATAAAACAGAGCTGCTTTTTTGAGAAGCATAGAAACTAAGATTTTAAGAGTCACTTTATAAAAATCCATGATTAGAATAAGAGAGAAACAAAATGATGAGCAAGTGATTCAGTAAAAATAGATTCATCTGAAAGTCACATGCTCTCAAGAATGAGGACAGCAGAGACAGGAAATCATTTGTGTGCCTAAGAATGTCATTAAACCTGTGAATATGTGGTTTATGAAAACAAAAATAAAACAGAAGTAATTTGAGGGAGAAAACCTGAATAGATGGAAAATATACTTCATAACCAAAATTGGCAATAAAATATGACAGTCTTAACATACACAGTCATAGACAGATAAAAGAGAAATAAGAGTGACAAGAAAAATGGGACACCAAAGATGGGATGAGGAAAATTAATGACAGAGGAATAATGCATCAATGAGACATGAAACGATTTTGAAGGTGAAAAATGATCTATAATAAATGTGCTAGTATTTCTAGAATTTTTTTTATTTTTAATCTCAGACATCAAATACAGGTAAAAAAGCGTATTGTTAAGGGACATAATTTTTAGGTGCAATATTAAGCTGTGATTCTATTTGTAATAGAGAGATGGAGGAAAAAGACCTCTGAAAAATTCCTTAATTGGGAAGCAATTTGATGCTACTCACTTAACATAATATCAGCATCAGATAATATAGAAGGTTTTTAACAACGTCCTACCTATTCAGTGATGTACTTTTTCTTCAACACCCAAGGTTCAAAATTAATAAATAATGAACTTTTATTGCTGGAATAACTGCATAAATTAGTGGCAATTTATTGAGCACACACTATTTATTTTAGCTCCTTCATCTATGTAGCCTATTTCTCACAATAACCACTCTTTTATCTTTATCTGTAAATGAGATAAACTGAAACATAGAGGCTAAGAAACTTGCTAAATGCACACAGCTTGCAGGGTGTGACTTCAGGTCACTCAGCCCTTAAACATTTCTTCCCAGAAAGAGTTTTATGCGTAATTGGGAGAGTTATTTATATATTGAACACCACATTATTACTTCTATGTCTTTTTATTTATTATCTGGTTAACTCATATATTTATATTAGCTCTATTCAGAGTAAGATGGAGTGAAAAAAGTTCAAAAATAGAAAATAGCAAAAAAAAGAACATAAAAAGTAAGTCCCACCAGATAAGATTTAGGTTTCTTTAAAACATTTTCTGTTTTTTTTTTTTTTTACTTCTGTAATAGACAGACTAGTATAAAACACAAAATATATTCTCCATACTTACTTATTGAATAATTCATTTCGGCTTTTCTTTTTCAATTTCCAGAGTCTGCCATATGCAGAAATAATAAAATCAATCCCCAGAGATTACAAAAATAAATAATAAGTCTCAGGCAGAGACAAGAAAATTGCAGTCTTGTAAAAAATTGATAAAATAAACATGCATGATACATTAATAATAATAGGTAGTATTTGTTGACATTTACTTTGTGCTTGGCATTGTTCTAAAAACTTTACATAGGTTAGCCTCATTAATCTACATTACAATGCTGTGAAGAATTAAACCAACATTAATGAATTTAATTTTTGAAAAATAAACTTTTTACTTTAGTATAGTTTTAGACTTACCAAAAAAGTGCAAAAATAGGAGACAGAGAATTCTCGTATACCCCACACCATCATTTCTTTAAAAACATTTTTTAAATTAATGTTTTTTAACTTTTATTTTAGGTTCAAGGGTACATGTACAGGTTTGTTAAATAGGTAAATTGCATGTTGAGGGGATTTTGTATACAGATTATTTAATCACCCAAGTAATAAGCATAATATCCTATTTATAGCTTTCAATCCTTGCCCTCCCCCAACCCTTCATCCTCGAGTAGGCCCCAATGTCTGTTAATCCTTCTTTGTGACCATATGCACTCAACATCTAGCTCCCACTTATAAGTGAGAACATGTGGTATTTGGTTTTCTGTTCCTGCATTAGTTTGCTTAGGATAATGGCCCCCAACTCTGTTCATGTTGCTGCAAAGGACATGAAATAATTCATTTTTATGGTTGCATAGTATTCCATGGTGTATATGTATTACATTTTCTTTTATATAGTCTATCATTGATAGGCACCCAGGTTGGTTCTATGTCTTTGCTTTTGTGAATAGCACTGCAATGAACATGTGGGTATGTGTCTTTTTGGTAGAATGATTTGTGTTCCTTTATGTATATACCCAATAATGAGATTGCTGGGTCAAGTGGTAATTCTAAGCACTTTGAAAAATCATCAAACTGCTTAAATGGCTGAACTAATTTACATTCCCATCAGCAGTGTATAAGCATTCCTTTTTCTCTACAACCTTTCCAGCATCTGTTATTTTCTGACTATTTTATAATAGCCATTCTGACTGGTGTGAGTTAGTATCTTATTGTGGTTTGAATTGGCATTTCTCTAATGATTAGTGATCTTGAGCATTTTTTATGTGCTTTTTGGCCATGTATATGTCATCTTTGGACACTTATCTGTTCATGTCCTTTGCCTACTTTTTTATGGGATTGATTTTTGCTTGTAAATTTGTTTAAATCCCTTGTTGATGCTGGATATGAGACCTTTGTCGGATGAATACTTGGCAAACATTTTCTCCCATTTTGTAGGCCGTCTGTTTACTCAGTTGATAGTTCCTTTTGCTGTGCAGAAGCTTTTAGTTTAATTATGTCCCATTTGTCAAGTTTTGTTTTGATGCGATTGCATTTGATGTCTTCATCATGAATTCTTTGCCAGGTCCTATGTCCAGAATAGTATTTCCTAGTTTACCTTCCGGGGTTTTTATTGTTTTCAGTTTTAGATTTAAGTCTTAATTCATCTTGAATTAATTTTTGTGTATGGCATAAAGAAAGGGTCCAGTTTCAATCTTCCATATATGGCTAACCAGTAATCCCAAAGTCAGTTACTGAATAGGGAGTCCTTTCCTCTATGTTCGTTTTTTCTCAATTTTGTCAAAGGTCATATGGTTCTGGGTGTGGCTTTATTTCTGGGCTCCCTATTTTATTCCAATGCTCTATATGTCTGTTTTTGTACCATGCTGTACTGGTACAATGCTGTTTTTGTTACTGTAGTGTTTTTGAATACCATAGTATAGTTTGAAGTTCAGTAATGTGATGCCTCCAGCTTACCTCTTTTTACTTAGGATTGCCTTGGCTATTCAGGCTCTTTTTTGGTTCCATATAAATTTTAAAATCATTTTTTTCTAATTCTGTGAAGAATGTCATTTGTAGTTTAATAGGAATAGCACTGAGTCTGTAACTGATTAGTGTATTAAGATTCTGTAGACTAACAGGAAGAGAAACGGATATAGATGTGTGTGTGTGTGTGTGTGTATACATATATGCCCATAGACACATAGATATATCTCTCTATATTTTTACAGATATATAGAGATTGATATATGGATATCTATCTATAGATATAGATATATAGAGAGACTTGGATCCTGTGATTATGAAGCTTGAGAAGTCCCATGATGTGTGATCTGCAAGCTGAAGACCCAAGAGAGCCAGTGGTTTAGTTTCAGACTGAGTACAAAGACCTGAGAATCAGAAAAACCAGTGGTATAAATTCCAGTTTATGTCTAAAGGTCTGAGAATCAGGAAATTCTGTGGTGTAAGTATCAGTTCCAGTGCAAGACAAGATGAAGTTCCAGCTTGAAAACAATCATCAAAGAGAGCACATTCTCATTTATCTCATATTTTGTTTTACTCAATCTCCCGATGGATTGGATGAAGCCCACCCATATCAGGGACAGCAATCTGCTTAACTCAGCCTACTAATTCAAATGTTAATCTCATCTAGAACCATCCTCCTACACACAGCTAGAATAATGTTTAACCAAATATCTGAGCACCTGATTCTCCAAATTGATACATAAAATTAACCATCACAGCATGGAACATTTGTTCCTGATATGGTTTGCTTTTGTGTCCCCACCCAAATCTCATCTCAAATTGTAGTCCTCATGTGTCAAAGGAGGGACTTGGTGTGAGGTGATTTGTCCATGGGGGTGGTTTTCCTCATGCTATTCTTGTGACAGTGAGTTCCCATGAGCTCTGATGGTTTAAAAATGTGGCACTTTTCCCCCTTGCTGTCTCTCTCTCCTGCTGCCATGTAAGATGTGCCTTGCTTCCCCTTTGCCTTCCACCATGATTGTAAGTTTCTTGAAGCTTCCCCAGCCATGTGGAACTGTGAGTCAATTAAACCTCTTTCCTTTATATATTACCCAATGTCAGGTAGTTATTTACAGCAATGTGAAAATGGACTAATACAGTCACAGTAATGAATCAATGTTACACTATTTTAAATAATGTCCATACTTAGACTTCTTGTTTTCACCTAATGTTCTTTTTTGACTCTAAAATCTTACCTGGATATCACATTACATTTTGTTTTCATGTCTCTTTAGGTTACTTGGCTTTGACAGTTTTTCAGACTTTCCTTATTTTTGATAAAATTGAAAGCGTTCATGAATACTGGTCAGGAATTTTGCTTTATGTCTTACTATTGAAATTTATCTGATGTTTTTTTCTCATGATTAGACTGGGCTTTCAGGTTTTTGAAAAGAATACAGAGATAAAGTACTATTTTCATCACATCAAATGTAAATAATATCAAAGACTTATCACTATTGGTGGTAACATTGAAAAACTGGTTGAGATAGTATTTTTCAGGTTTCTCCATTGTAGTTATCTTTTTCCCTTTTTTAGACTGTACTCTTTTGAAGAGTCATTATACACAGCCAACACTTATCAGTGAGAAGTTATGCTCAGGATATCTGCATATATAATTTGAAATCCTTCCACATGTGAGTTTTTCTATTCTACACCATTTATTTATGTATTCAATCACTTATTTATATTATTATGGACCCAGGGATATTTATTTTATTATTTAGATTACAATCCAATTCCACTTTGTTATTGTTGTTGCTCAAATTGTTTCAGCTTTGAGTTTTTGGAACTCTAAGTTGATTCCATTTTTCTTTAGACATACCCCAAATATTTGTGACTATAGCCATGTGGCTTCATTTCTGGGTTCTTTATTCTGTTCTATTGACCTATGTGTCTGTTTTAATACTAGTACCATGCTGTTTTGGTTACTATAGCTTTGTAGTATAATTTAAGGTCACATAATATGATGCCTCCAGCTTTGTTCTTATTGCTGAGGATTGCTTTGGCTATTTGGGATATTTTTTAGTTCCATGTGAATTTTAGGGTTTCTTTTTCTAATGATGTGAAAAATGACATTGGTATTTTGATAGGAATTTCATTGAATCTGTAGACTGCTTTGAGCTGTATGGTCATTTTAATGATATTGATTTTCTTCTGATCCATGTACACAAAATATTTTTCCATTTATTTCTGTCACATACAATTTTTTTCAGCATTGTTTTGTAGTTTCTTTGTAGAGATCTTTTATCTCCTTGGTTGAATATATTCCTATATTTTTGGGTTTTTTATCCTTGGTAAATGGGATTGACTTCTTGATTTTGTTCTCAGCTTGATCATTACTAGTGTATTGAAATGCTATTGATTTTATATCCTGAAACTTTACTGAATTTATTTATCAAATCTAGGAGTCTTTTGGTGGAGTCTTAGGGTTTTCTTATCATATCATCAGCAAACATGATAATTTGACTTCTTCATCTCCAATTTGGTTGCCTTTTCTTTTTACCTGATTACTTTGGCTAGGGCTTCCAGTACTGTGCTGAATGGGTATGGCGTAAATGGGCATTCTGGTCTTATTCCAATTCTTATAAGTAATGCTTTCAACTTTTCCCCATTCAGTATAATGTTGCTTGTGAGTCTGTCATAAATGGTTTTTATTATTTTCAGGTATGCTCCTTCTATACCTAGTTTGTTAAGGGTTTTTATCATGAAGCCATGCTGTATTTTATCAAATGCTCATTCTGCATCTATTGAGATAATCATATGGTTTGTGTTTTTTATTCTGGTTATGTGGTGAATGACATTAATTGATTTGTGTATGTTGGACCATCCATTCATTCCTAGAATAAAACCAAACCGATTGTGGTATATTATATTTCTGATGTAACGTTGATTTCAGTTTACTAGTATTTTCTTGAGGATTTCTGCATGTATGCTTATCAGGAACTTCGGTCTGTAGCTTTCTTTTCTTCTTGTGTCCTTTTCTGGTTTGAGTATCATGTTGATATTGAATTTATGTAATAAGTTAAGGGGAATTCCCTCCTTCTCAATTTTTTCAGAACAGTTTCAGTAAGACTGGTACCAGTTTTTTGTACATCTGGTAGAATTCAGCTGTAAATCGGTCTGTAGCTGAGCTTTGATTATTGAGGGATTTTTCATTATTGATTCAATCTTGCTACTGGTTATTGACCTGTTCAAGATTTCTATTTCTTCTTCATTCACTTTTAGAAGGTTGTATGTTTCCAACGATTTATCCATTTCCTCTAGCTTTTCTAGTTTGTGAGTGTAGAGCTACTCATAGTAGTCTCTGATGATGGTTTTTATTTCTGTGGTATCAGTTGCAATGTCTCCTTTTTCATTTCTCATTGTGTTTACTTGAATCGTCTATCTTCTAGGTTTGTCTAGCCAGAAGTCTATCAATTTTGCTCATCTTTTCAAAGAAGCTATCTTTTGTCTCATTAATCGTTGTATTTTTTGTCTCAATTCCACTTAGTTCTTCTCTAATCTTTGTTATTTCTATATTTAACCTAGCTTTTTGGTTTGTGCACTGTTATTTTTCTGTTTTCCTAAGGTGTGATGTTAGATTGTTAATTTGTGATTTTTTCCATTATTTTGATGTGGGCATTTACCACTATAAACTTCTCTCTTCACACTGCATTCGCTGTATCCAAGAGGTTTTGGTATATTTTGTCTCCCTTTTTATTCATTTCAAAAATGTTTTAATTTTTGTCTTAATTAAATCCTTTACCCAAAGATCATTCCAGATAACCGTGTTTATGTCCATGGAATTGGTCTCAAGTTTTATTCCACTGTGATTTCATAAGATGCTTGGTATGATTTCAATATTAAAAGTGTATTGAGACTTGTTTTATGGCCTAATATATGGTCTATTTTTGAAAAATATTCCATGTGTTGATAAGAATATATATTCTGTGGTTGTTGCATAGAATGTTCTGTAGATGTCTGTTAGGTCCATTTGATAATTGAGTTTAATTTAAGTCCAGTGTTTGTTTCTTGATTTTCTGTTTTGATGATCTGTCTAGTGTTGTCAGTAGGGTGTTGAAGTCTCTCACTGTTATTGTTTTTCTGTATTTCTTAGATCTAGTCATATTTGTTTCACAAATCTGAGTGTTCCAGAGTCAGATGTATACATATTCAGGATTGTTATAGCTTCTTGTTGAATTGATCTTTTTATCAATATATAATTGTTTATCTTTTTTACTGTTTTTGACATAAAGTCTGTTTTATCTAATACAAGTATAGCTATTCTTGCTTGCTTTTGGTTTCCTTTTTCATGAAATATCTTCTTCCAACCCCTCACCTTCAGTCTATAAGTGTATTCATCAGTAAGGTGAGTTTCTTGTAGGCAGCATATGGTTGGTTCTTTTCTTTTATACGTTTTACCAATCTATACCTTTTAATTGGAGCATGTACTCCTTTTACATTCAGGATTACTATGGCCATCTGAGGTTTTGTTCCTTTCATAATGCTAATTGTCATATAGTTGCTTTGTAGATTTTTTGTTTCTTTTTTTTTTTTTTTGCTGTTTATCTTTGTGGTTTGGTGAAGTTCTTTTACATTGCCATTTCATTTCTTTCTCTTCCTCATTTGTTTAACTGTCTTATAAGACCTGTGAGTTTTATATTTCATGTGTTTTTGTGATGACTAGTATTGACTTTTTGTTTCCATGTTTAGAACTCCTTTGTGCACTTCATGTAGTACCAGTGACAAATTCTCTCATCGTTTTCTTGTTTGATAAACACTTTACTTCTCCTTCATTCATGAGATACATTCCAGCAGAATACAAAATTTAGAGTTGACAATTTTGCTTTTTTTTTAAGCACTATGAAAATAGAATCCCAATCTCTTGTGGCTCGTGAAGTTTTTGTTGAGAAGTTCATTGTTGGTCTGATGAAGTTTTCTTTGTAGATGGCTGGATATTGCTGATTTTAGTTTTAGTTTTTTAGGTTTTTTTTTAAATCTAGTTTGACCTCAGACAATCTGATGACTATATATCATGATGAGGATCTTCTTTCAATGCATTTTTCTGAAGTTGTTGATCCTCTTGTATCTGAATGTCTAGATCTCTTGTTAGAATAGGGAAGTTTTCCACAAATTGGTTTTTAAAATTTTTTGTTTTTTCTTCCACCTCAGAAATATTTGTGCTTCATAGGTTCAGATATTTAAGAAGTCCTACACTTCTTGAAGGCTTCATTCATTTTTTAAACATTATTTTTCTTCATCTTTATGTGATTGTATTTTTTAAAAACCTGTATTCAAGTTCTGACATTCTTTCTCCTATTGTTGAAGCTTTCAACTCTACTTTATAATTTCTTCAGTTATTCTTTTATTTCCGTAATTTTTATTTTTTAAAAAATATCTACCTCATGGGTAAATTTCTATCATAGCCTAAACCATATCCTCAATTGATATTCTGATTTATTTGTATTGGTTTGCATCTCACTGAGTTTCTTTAAAGTAAATATTTTAAATTATTTGTCTACTATTTCAAAATTTTCATTTTGGTTAGGATCCATTTCTAGAAAGTTAGAGTGATTCTTGGTGGTGGTGTAACACCCAGTTTCTTCTCCAGAATTGTTATGCTGCTTTCTTCTCATTTGGAAAAATGTCACTTCTTATTTTATAATTTAGTTTTATTTCAATGGGATTTTTATTTTCCCACCTTAAGGATGTGACTATATTGTCTGTTGAATAGGATCATTGGGCTTTGCTTCTGGGTGCTTTCACTGGCAAGTCCCTGTATGAATTCTTTGGTTATACATAGCCTTAGTGGCTTTCTCAAACACCAGTTGTACTAGTAGTGTACTGAACATGTGAACAGGCTCATGGCCTCCTGTAGGGCAGGGTTGACAGAGGTCTTAAAAAGCTTATTTCATTTCTAAGAGCTGCGTACTTCTGGCAGAAGATTTTATATTGGGTTGTGCAGTTCAACCTCCAGGCCAGTAGGTGGCACTTTCAGGTAAGAGTTGGCTGCAGCAGTTGGCAGTAGGGTTGATGCTTGATCTTTGTTTACCAGGAAAAGCTCTCCACAGCCTCAGGCAATGGGTTGGCCCATAAGATGCAGAGTGTCCAGGGCTCTGCACTCAGCCCTGAGGTGTGGGAGTGATGCTGGGTGGAGGTGGACTGGGCTGGCCTGCCTTAGGGTCCTGCAATGGCAGGCACAAGCACCATTTGTGATACAGGTGGCAAGGAAGTTGTATAGCCTGTATCATTTTCTTGGATACAGATAGTCTTATTGTGGTGGCTTTCCCAAATGCCTGGTGTAGTAGTAACGTACCCTGTGGGGGAGCAGACTCAAGTCCCTCTGAGTAGACAGGGTGGTGTGAACAATGGAGGTGGCAGAGGTCATTCAAATCTCTTCTCTTTTTCAAATGTTGTGCAATTGTATCAGCAGATGCA
This sequence comes from Gorilla gorilla gorilla, assembly GCF_029281585.2. Lineage (NCBI taxonomy): Eukaryota > Metazoa > Chordata > Mammalia > Primates > Hominidae > Gorilla > Gorilla gorilla. The sequence goes on along the minus strand of NC_086017.1, from coordinate 187,035,817 downwards.
AAAAACAAAAAGGGCTTTGCAGGTTTGTCTCCTAGCCAGTAGGTGGCACTTGCAGGTGAGAGCCAACTGTGATAATGGCAGTTGGGCTTTTGCTTGACCTTTGTTAACCGGAAGTACTGGGAAGCTGCAGGCAATAGGCTGCGCTGAGGGACTTCCAGGAGTCCGAGTCCCATGCTCTGCCTCTGAGGCTGGTGGCTGGGGTAAAGCTGGGCAGGGCTGAGCCAGGCAGGGCTGTACTCAGGCTCCCCAGTGGTAGGCACAAGCAACGGCCATAACACGGATCAGAAGGCAGTGCTCAGGCCACTGGGGCAATGCTTCAAGGAGGAGCAGAACAACTTATTTTGTGCCAAAGAGTCAGCATGGGAAAAGAGAAGCAGTTTATGTTCCACAACCTAGCAGATGGTAGTGACACCTGCCTCACTCCCACACCCTTGACCCAGCAAGGCTCCCTCCCATAACCCGCTCCTGGCAGCAAGCTGAAACAGTAAGTCAAGACACAAGCAATCTGTCTTCAGATTACAAAACTGTCCTATGCCACAAAACTCCCTGCCAGGGACAAAAACTTGGGCTCCCAGGCCACACCCCTCCGACTCCAGTCCTGCATCCTGCAGTGGGACTGCCCAACACTTATGCCCATGTTTCAAACCCATGCTACATGCATCTCTCAGATCTGGCCATGGGGCTCTTCCTTCTCTTAAGACTAGATTGCAAATCTCATTCTTGAGATTCTCTAAACCGTTGACTAATGCTTGTTCTGGATGACAGATTTCCGCACAGCCCCCTATGAGTTAAGATCAGGAATGATCTCCTATTAGCATCAAGGTCTGGGAGCATGTGCAAAGTACTTCCTGCTGCCTCTTCTCACAGTCTCTTCACTGATCCCGGAATTGTATCAGTTGGAAGAGTCAAGGAGCTCCTCTGTGGCCTGGATTGCCTGACTCCCAAGTGGAAATGTGTACTGTGAAGACACTCTTCCCCTCTCAGGAACTTGGAACTCACAGTTTTCCGTCAGACCCACAGTGTGGTCTGCTGCCCACCATATTTTTCAAAGTATCCAAAGTTTGTTTCATTTTTATGTTGAGCTTCCATATTCTTTCCTTGATCACGATGTGAATCTCTGCACACTATTATGCTATTTCCAAGTGAATGAGGTTCGCTAACAAAGCCTCTATGCCTCCATCTTGGAGAAAAAAAAGCTAAGTATCGATATATTTTGTTTTCATTTTTATTTACTTCAAAATTTTAAATTTTTACTGAGACTTCTATTTTGACCTCTCACTTATTTAGAAATGTGTCAATTTTCAGATATTTGGAGCTATCTCAGTTATCTACATGTTACTGACTTCTATTTGAACTTCATTGTAGTATGAGAACATACTTTGTATTAATTCTATTATTTTATATTTTTAAGATGTCTTTTATGGCCCAAATGTGGTCAACCTTGAAGAATGTTCCATGTGATCATGAAAAAAAATGTATATATTCCGCCATTGTGGATGTACTTTGCTAAACATGTCAACTAGATAAGTTAGTGATAGAGATGTTCAGTTTAAATATATTTTCATTTTCTGCTTGTTGCATCTGTCAATTACTAATGGGTAAGTGTTGAAATCTCCAGATATAATAGTGCCTCTGTTAGCCTATTTCTCCTTCAGTTTTATCAATATTACTGCGTGTATTTTAATGTTCTCTTGTATGAGGCATACACATTTAGGATTGTTATGTCTTTTTGGAAAATTAACCCTTTTATCATTAGATAAAGCTCTGTAGCCCTCATAATCTCTATCTTTCCTGATGTCTGCTTTGTCTGAAATTAATATAGCTCCTTTGCTTTCTTTTGATTAGCACTTTGTGTGTTTCTTTATCTTTTTACTTTTAACCCAGATGTATCTTTATATATTTAAAATGGGTTTCTTGTAAGTGACATATAGCTAGGTTTGGTTTTGTTATCCTCTTCAACAATTTCTATCTTTAACTGGTATATTTAGAACATTAACATCTAAAGAGATTATTGAGTGATATAGTTGGATAACTATCTACTATGCTTATAACTGTATTCTATTTCTTGTAGTTTTTTCCTTGTTTATTTTTTCCCTCCAATTTTTCTGAATTCTGTGATTTTAACTGACCTTACATAATATTTAATTCATATCATATATTAGTGTATTAATTGTACTTCTTTTTTAAAAAGAAATAATGATCACCGTAGAATTTACCAAATAAAATGTAAGTGAATCTGTCTTTACCTCAAACAACCCTGTACCACTTTATGTGTAATGGATATTGTGTTAGTTCATTCTCACACTTCTATAAAGAAATACGTGAGACTGAGTAATTTATAAATTCAAGAGGTTTAATTGGCTCACCATTCTACAGGCTATACGAGAAGCATGATGGTTTCTGGGGAGGCTTCAGGAACTTTCAAGCATGGCAGAAGGTGAAAGCGTTAGCAGGCACATTTTACGTGGCTGGAGCAGTAGGAAGAGAGAGAAAAAGGGAAGGTACTGTGTCCGGAATTGGTGGGTTCTTGGTCTCACTGACTTCAAGAATGAGGCCGCGGACCCTCGCAGTGAGTGTTACAGCTCTTAAGGTGGCACGTCTGGAGTTTGTTCCTTCTGATGTTCAGATGTGTTTGGAGTTTCTTCCTTCTGGTGGGTTCGTGGTCTCGCTGGCTTCAGGAGTGAAGCTGCAGATCTTCACGGTGAGTGTTACAGCTCATAAAAGCAGTGTGGACCCAAAGAGTGAGCAGTAGCAAGATTTATTGCAAAGAGCGAAAGAACAAAGCTTCCACAGTGTGGAAGGGGACCCAAGTGGGTTGCCACTGCTGGCTCGGGCAGCCTGCTTTTATTCTCTTATCTGGCCCCACCCACATCCTGCTGATTGGTAGAGCCAAGTGGCCTATTTTGACAGGGCACTGATTGGTGCGTTCACAATCCCTGAGCTAGATACAAAGGTTCTCCATGTCCCCATCAGATTAGTTAGATACAGAGTATCCACACAAAGGTTCTCCAAGGCCCCACCAGAGCAGCTAGATACAGAGTGTCGATTGGTGTACTCACAAACCCTGAGCTAGACACAGGGTGCTGATTGGTGTGTTTACAAACCCTGTGCTAGATACAGAGTGCCAATTGGTGCATTCACAATCCCTGAGCTAGACATGAAGGTTCTCCACGGCCCGGCCAGACTCAGGAGCCCACCTGGCTTCACCCAGTGGATCCCGCACTGGGGCTGCAGGTGGAGCTGCCTGCCAGTCCTGTGCCGTGTGCTCACACTCCTCAGCCCTTGGATGGTCGATGGGACTGGGCGCTGTGGAGCAGGGGGCAGCGCTTGTGGGGGAGACTTGGGCTGCACAGGAGCCCACGGAGGTGGGGGAAGGCTCAGGCATGGGGGGCTGCAGTCCCCAGACCTGCCCTGCGGGAAGGCAGCTAAGGCCCGGTGAGAAATCGAGCACAGCACCGGTGGGCCAGCACTGCTGGGGGACCCAGTACACCCTCTGCAGCCGCTGGCCCGGATGCCAAGTCCCTCACTGCCTGGCACCGGCAGGGCCAGCTGGCTGCTTTGAGTGCGGGCCCGCCAAGCCCACGCCCACCCGGAACTCCAGGTGGCCCACAAGTGCTGCAGGCAGCCCCGGTTCCTGCTTGTGCCTCTCCCTCCACACTTCCCCGCAAGCTGAGGGAGTGGGCTCCAGCCTTTGCCAGCCCAGAAAGGGGCTCCCACAGTGCAGCAGTGGGCCAAAGGGCTCCTCAAGTGCCGCCAAAGTGGGAGCCCAGGCAGAGGAGGCGCGAGAGCGAGCAAGGGCTGTGAGGACTGCCAGCACGCTGTCACCTCTCATTACCACACACTTGTAAATAACCAGATCTCATGAGAACTCTATCACAAGATAGCACTAGAGGGATAGTGTTAAATCATTAGAAACCACCCCCATGATCCAATCATCTCCCACCAGGCCCTGCCTCCAAAGTGGGGGATTACGATTTGACATGAGATTTGGGCAGGGACACAGAACCAAACCATATTATTCCACCTCTGGCCCCTCCTAAATTTCATGTCTGTCTCACATTTCAAAATACAATTATGCCTTCCCAACAGGCTCCCAAAGTCTTAACTTATTTCAGTTTTAACTTGAAAGTCCATAGTCCAAAGTCTCATCTGAGACAAAGCAAGTCCCTTCTGCCTGTGAGCCTGTGAAATCAAAAGAAGTGAGTTATTTTCAAGATACAGTGGGGATACAGGCATTGAGTAAATACTCCCATTCCAAAAGGGGGAATTCAGCCAAAAGAACAGTCTAAAACCCAGAAAGGCAGTCAATAAATCTTAAAGCTCAAAAATAATTTTTGACTCTGTGTCCCACATCCAGAGCACACTGATGCAGTGGGTGGGCTCCCAAGGTAGCTCTTCAGGGCTCAGCCCCCATGGCTGCTCTCAAGGGCTAGTGAGTGCCTGCAGCTTTTCCAGGTGCACAGTGCAAGCTGTCAGTGGATCTATCGTTCTGGGTTCTAGAGGTCAGTGGCCCTCTTCTCACAGCTTCACTAGGGAGTGCCACAGTGGGAACTCGGTGTGGGGCCTCCAACCCCATGTTTCCTCCCCACACTGCCCTAGTAGAAGTTCTCCATGATGGCTTCATCCTGCACCAGGCTTCTGCTTGGACATCCAGGCTCTTCCATGTATCCTTTGAAATCTAGGTGAAACTCCCAAGCATCAGCTCTTGTACTCTGCACACCCATGGGCTTAACACTACAGGGAGGCTGCCAAGGCTTATGGCTTGCTTTCTCTGGAGTAATGGCTCCAGCTTTATGTACCTTGACCCCTTTTAGTCAAGACTGGGGCTGGAGAGGCTGGGATATGGGGAGCAGTGTCTCAAGGCTGCGCAGGGCAGAGGGGCTCTGTACTTGGCCCATCAAACCATTATTTCCTCATAGGCCTCTAGGCCTGTTATGGGAGGGGCTGCCAAGAAAGTGTCTGAAATACCTTCAAGGTGTTTTCCCCATTGTCTTGGTTATAAACATTTGGCTCCTTTCTACTTATGCAAATTTCTGCAGAAGGCTTAAATTTTTCCCCAGAAAGTGAATTTTTCTTTTCTACCACATGGCCAGGCTGTATATTTTCCAAACTTTTATGCTCTTATTTAAATATAAGTTCCAATTTTACATCATTTCTTTGCTCACAAATATGAGTTAGCCTGCTAGAAGCAGCCAGACAACATCCTGAATGCTTTACTGTTTATAAATTTCTTCCAACGGATACACTAAATCATCATTCTCAAGATCAAAGTTCCACAGATCCTTAGAGCAGGGGTACAGCGCAACTAATTGCTTTGCTAAGAAACAAAAGTGACCTTTGCTCCATTTCCCAATAAGTTTCTCATTCCTATCTGAGACCTCATCAGCCTGACCTTATTGCCCATATCACTACCTGCATTTTGGTCACAACCGTTCAACAAGTCTCTAGGAAGTTCCAAACTTTCCCTCATTGTTCTGTCTTCTTCTGAGCCCTCCACACTGTTCCAACCTCTGCCAATTACCCAGTTCCAAAGTCTCTTCTACATTTTTAGGTATCTTCATAGCAATACTTCACTCCCAGTAACAATTTTCTGTATTAATCCATTCTCACACTGCTTTAAAGAAATATCTGAGACTGGGTAATTTGTAAAGACAAGAGGTTTAATTGGCTCAAGGTTCTTCAGGATTTTTGGGAAGCATGATGGCTTCTGGAGAGGCCTCAGGAAACTTTCAATCATGGTAGAAGGTGAATGGGGAGCAGACATGTCTTACATGGCCAGAGCAAGAGGAAGAGGGGGTGGGGGAGGTGCCACGCACTTTTAAACAACCAGATTTCGTAACAACTCTATCACAAGACAGCACTAGGGAGCTGGTTCTAAACCATTAGAAACTCCCCCCATAAGCCAATCACCTGCCACCAGGCCCCACTTCCAACATTGGGGATTACAATTCAACGTTAGATTTGGGTAGGGACACAGATCCAAACCATACCAGATATACACTATACAGAGTATTCCAAATTCTTCCTTTTTATTCTTCGTAACATTACTGGCATTTATTTCACTGATCTTTATGCTTTAGTCACCCAGTATCCTGGTAATATTATTATTTTGAACAGATAATCATATTTTAAACAAATTGAAAATAGGAGAATAAATATTTTATTTTACCATCATGGTTTTTCTTCTGTGGTGCTTTTTCTTTCTTTATGTAGATTCAAGTTTCTGGCATGCCATTTTTCTTTCTGCCTAAATAACTTTTACATTTTTTTGCAGTTCAGGACTACTACTAATTAATGCCCCTTCCTTCTTTCTTCTTCTTCTTTTTTTAAATTTAGTCTGAGAAAATATATTTCTCCTTCACTTTTGAAAGATAATTTCACTTCTGGGTTAGTAGGATCTATTTCACCCAACATATTAAGAGTTTTACTGTACTCTATTTTTGCTTGCATACTTTCTGAAGTAAAATCCTTTGTAAATCTTATTCTGGGTCCTCTATGTAAGGACCTTCTCCTTTTTAAATGTAATATTTCTAGATATGGTTTGTCTCCTTCTCCTTTGGTATTTATCCTGAATGCTGTTCTCTGAAATTTCCAAACCTGTAGTTTAGTGTCACTAATTTTGAAAAGTTATCAGGCATTATCATTTCAAATATTTATCTACTCCCTTCTCCCTTTCTTTGCCTTCTGGTATTCCAACAAGTATATTTGGATATTGTTCTACAGTTTGGGGATATTCTATTCTGCATTTTACATTTCTTTCACTTTCTGAACTTTTTTGAGGAGAAGTTTCTATTGACCTATCTTCAAGCTCACTGATTTTTTCGTCAGCTATGTCAAGTCTACTAACAAACCCATCAAAGGCATCCTTTATTTTTGTTACAGTGATTCTGGTTTCTAGCATCTCTTTTTGATTCTTTCTTAAACTTTCTACCTCTGCTTAAATTAACTATCTGCTCTTAAATGTTGTATTTTTTTATTAGAGACTTTAATGTATTAAACACAATCATTTCAAAATCCCTGTCTGATAATTCCAACAACTGTGTCGTACCTGAATCTGGTTCTGATGATTGCTTTATCGCTTCAGATTGTGTAATACTTGCATTTGATGTATCTTGTAATTTTTTATTGAAAGCCAACAGCATGTTATATTGGATAATAGAAAATGAGCTAAATAGGCCTTTATTATGTGGATTTATGCTAATATGGCTTGGGCTGTAATGTGTCCTGTAGCTATAGGTGCTAGAGGCTTCAAATTTCTCTAGTGCCTTGTTTTTGTCTCACCTCTTGACTTTAGATTTCCCTAAACACTATTGTCTTAAACAGTCTGTGTCTTGTAGCTCTTTCAACTCTTACTATATTGGAGTTCTGTTAGTGTAATGATAAGGTGTAGGGAATAGAGAGCATTCTGTAGTCTTCTGATTACATCTCACTGTTTTAATAGACCTATATCTTAGAACTGTGACATTCACAAGTACTTCTCCAGCGATGTAGCTTTTTCGTTTTTTTGTTTTTTTCTCCCTGTCCCCTGCTCCCTTTCCTGTTTGCTGTATCCTAATCCATTTCCCTAAAACTTTATTGACTTCTGCCATGAAGCTAGAGGAGGCAGGAGTGGGAGGAATACCCTTCCTCCAATGGGATAAGTCCAGCAAGTCTTCACCCCTGGAGCAGAGTCATTTTTGTACAGAAATCTAGGGATATTTCATAATTTATTTTGTCCCTGTCACTGCCAGAGCCATGAGGGAGAGTCTCTGATATTCACTGTGAGAACTCAACAGAGTTCCTGCAGGCAAAGCCCCCCAAAATATAAGGTCCCCTATGACCGCTGACCCCAGGCATTTCTCACTCTCACTCTCATACTAGTCTACACTCAGCCTCTCACAATTCATCCAAAGTACCTCATAAGTCTTTCTACCAGTTCATAGCTTCAAAGTCTTTTGCTACAAGTAGATAGCTCTCATCTCTGACTCTGGATGATCCCATCTCTCGAGATTTCTGTTTTGCCCTGAAACTTCAGTTCTCTGTTGGGGCCACAAAAAGTAATTGAGTTTCAGTTTGTTCAGCTTTTTCTTGTTGTGAGGACAGGAGTGTGACTTCCAAGCTCTTTACATGTCACAACTGAAGCAGGAAATATTCAACGACTTTTAACTTAATAGTATTACCTCTTTGAATGAATGAAAGCCAGAGAGCTCATATAACTTGCCAAAGGTCATGTTCTGGGAATTGCTGAGTCATGAGTTGACCTCAGATAGTCTGATTCCGGTAGCCATGATCTTAACCACTATAATACACTCCCTCTGTGCTATATAAAATAACACTATTAAAGATGTGAACAAAACTATGGTGGAGCAATGAAAAGGAGCAACAAACTTTAGGAATTAGCTGTATAGGAAAGCTTCATGAAAGTGGTGACAAATGAGCTGGTGCAGAGAACGAGGAGTTTACTAGGCAAGGGAGGGTAGAAAGTTTTAAGGAAAGAAACAACAGGTTTAAAGACAAAGAAATATTTTAAAAGAATGCCATTTTTTCAGATTAGGTCGTTGAGGTAGAGGTTATATGGTCAGGCCACTTATAAATCTGGAGCTAGGCTCTCTGCCTTGTGAAGGGCTATTCTAGGGACTCTGTATGTCATTGATGTTGTAACTGACAAAGAATAAAAAATAGTTTTTTAAAGTAATAAAGAATGCATTAGGAAGATGACCCACACTAGGTGGGTAACAAGTACTTATCTAAGAGACTGTAACTGAGGCAAGAATAAAAGATGAGGAATATGTGTATATGTATGAGAGCATTTATATATAATGTTTGATTCTCTTGTGGACAAAACTAAAGCATGAAAACACAATCTCTCAAGATGCTGACTTAAATTTCTCCAAGCTCTTTGTTGCTACCTAAAGTTCTCATCAGTACATAACACTTAGGGTAAATGGCTTTCATGAGAATTGATATGGTTTGGATGTTTGTCTCCTCCATATATCATGTTGACTTGTAATCCCCAATGTTAGAGGTGGAGCCTTGTGGGAGGTATTTAGGTCATGCAGCTGTATCTCTCATGAATGTCTTAGTGCTGTCTCCTTGGTGATGAGTGAATTCCTGCTCTGATAGTTCATGTAAGACCTATTTTGTATAAAAGAGTGTTCCAACTCCCCACCTCTCTCTTATTCTTTCTCTTACCATGCAATATGTGGGCTTCCCCCTTTGTCTTCCACCATGATTGTAAGCTTCCTGAGGTCCTCACCAGCACCGAGCAGATGTTGATGCCATGCTCCCTGTATATCCTACAGAACCGTGAGCCAATTAAACCTCTTTTCCCTGTAAATTACCCAGCCTCCAGTATTTCTTTATCATGATACAAAATGGACTAACACAAGAATTTTTCTCCATGTTTTGACTACTGACGTCAAAGAGATTTGAACTAAGAGGCTAGTGTTTATTGCTTACATAATTATTATGATTTATATAAAATGTCCTGTTTTAAAAATTTCGTTTAAAATGCAAAAATGATAAGTACCATACATACCCTCAAAATATTTCTGTAGAAAATATTTTCTGTAGAAAAATTGAACATAATCATAGTTTCAAGACAAGGAATTTAAACAAACATTAGGCAACACAGCTCCAGAATGCTCTCTTTTACCCAAGCACACTTGTGATTTTGTATAATCATCAAGTTACATATAAGGAGGAACCTATTCCATCCATTTTTCTCTAAATTCTAGAAAAAGCTTTTGGATTGTTTGTACACCCCTCAGCAATGTTCTTCCAGGTGATATTTCTGTAGATCAATTTATGGCAAATGGAATTTTTGTTTAACTCTTTACTACCTGGCTACTATATTGGCACTCATTTTTGTCCACAATTTTCATACTTCTATGTATCTGTACTGGCATTGTTGAGCTTATCTATGTATCCATGCTGACCTTAAATAAAATTTGAAGCTCAAAGAGAAGAACATGACAATTGCTTCCTACCTTGGATCTTGCTACTTTTTATCTCCCACCCCTTAACAGGAAGCCTAATACTTAACAATATAGACAAGAAGAGTAATAACTAAATAATTAAACAGGATGTATTGGTGTTCCTGCTTTCTGGTGTCAGAAATACAGACCAGTTTAAGGATGTTGGCTAATTCCTTTACTCTCTCTCAATAGTAGCAATTTAAATCGGGAGGAAATTACATACAAAAATGTCGAGCAGACTTTATTAGATTGTTCTCTGAAATGATTGCAAGAAGAGTTGGGAGAAAGAATTATCCTTGACTAGAATCAGGCGTCCTGATCATTGATCTATTGAACTAGAACTGTTCTGAGCAAGGGACTCTAACTTCAGATTTTCAAAAGAAGAGTAGAAAACCAAAACTAGGCAAGAAACCAAAATCAATAACACCCAAAAGGGCTGAAATAGAGTAAAGGGTATGGGCAGAAATAGACATAGAAAATGGGAGCACATGAATGATAATGGTGGGAGGAAAAATCAACAACTACAAGAAATAAAAGCTGTCTCTTAAGTAACTACCCTTAAAAAAAAAAACAAGAATCAAATTCAAAATAGGAAGAATTGCCCCCTTCTTTGTGTCTCTGTCATTGTCCCTCTCTCTCTCTGTGTTGATACATGTGGGAAAATGCTCATTTGCAGAAAAGGGAAGCCATATGGCCAAACTAAAACTCAGAGGAAAGCAATATTTTAAGCTTCGTTGGACTAGCAAGACTCTATACACAACCATCATTAAACAAACAAATAATAATAATAACGGCTCCATTAGCAGTGTAAATTTTAATTAGTTTATGTTTTTGTAAATAGCAAGTTTGGTTTTACTGGAAAAACAACAACAAAAAGAAATTATAAGGCAGAAAAAAAAAATCTCAGATGACCATGGACAATGTTAGTGGAACATGAATAGGGAACAAAGGAAAACTAGCAAATTATTATATTGTCTAGTGTGAAAAAAGTTTGCTTGGCTGTTGAATGGTAAAGATTCCTCAATGACTACTCTCTGAAATCTATACTATAACATATAACACACTCATTGTATAACTAAATATTTGATACATCAAATATTAAATAAACTACTAAGGGTAATGTGAAGCAGTTCTGTGAAATTCCAGAGAACCGTCCAAATAAAGAAAGAAAATGAATAGGTCAAAGTTGTAAAAATTTAGAGAGATGTGAGTATGATGGGTCAAGCAGCCTTTATCTGCTCAGAGGGTTTTGTAAGAATAAAACTATTAAAAAATATATTTACTGCAAATCTTACCCTATAGTTTCTGTAGTTATAATGAAAGTCATTTAAATGAATATTTGATAATGTATAAATGAATAAAGATGAAATGAATAAATGAATGGAAACGGAACATAAATACTAAATGGTGGAAATTAAATGAATAATTCCCTTGAATAAATCAGCTTCACTACAGTTTGCTAGCATGCTGTATAGAGCAATACCATCTAAAATGGTAATTTTTAATGGATTATAGTAAAGAATTTACACAAGAAGTATATAAATGTATGGCTATAATCAATATACTCTAAATACACTTTTAAAATATTCTGTCCTTTAAGTGCTTTAAGACATTGTATTTAAATAATATGTTTTTCACAGAGATAGATTATTCAACATTTCTTTCGGTAATTCTTTAACATTGAGACGATTTATGTTCCTGGGAATAGGAGAAATCTTTTTCCATGTGTTTTCTTCTCAGAACATTAAATATATTAGCCTAATTACCCTCCTCTTACTATCACTCTTATTCATCTGAAACATTTCCAATTGTCCTTTCTGACTATTTTTGGATTAGGTCAAAATAAGCCATATTGAATCCTAATCAGACTGGGTTATAGAATTTAGAATTAAGAAGTATTTGGTATTTGTCTTCAAGTATTGGAAATTCCTAATCTTTTAAAAGGGAATTTTATATAAAAAGCTCCCATTTTTAAACCACAAGTAAAGAAAGCGACTGGAATTATTGGAAAATAAGGCTCATTAGTATTTTGTAAACAGTTAAAATTTTATATATTTAAGTTTCTGGAGGAAAAGATCATCTCTTGATAAGCGAAGTTCTGAGATCCTGCTCAAATAAATAGATAAGCCTTCTGAGTGAATACAAGAGTGATTATTTATAGTTTAAACAGTATGTTTTTATATCCATGATAAGTTTAAACAACTGAAAAATACAAATCTTTTTTAAACTTCGAGCCTTAATATAATGAATTGCTTAAAGTACCAATTCATGATAAATAGTACAATGGTAAATATTAGCCTGGTTCACACTGACTTGTTGCCAATTCCAAATTGGTGGGCTCTGAACTCAAAGTTTCAAACTCTAGTTAAAAACAATAAATCTTACAAAGTTCTGACTATTAATCTAGCAAATTGAAAGGTATGTACTTTTTGAAACTGTACCAAGGTAGGTAGTGGAAAACTTTGTCCCTGTGCCAGATGTATAATTGGCTGACTATGTAATTGCAAAAAGATTTTATAGGTTTTGTCTGAATGTCGTAAGTGCAGAATTATCTATACATTTTAAAAAGGGGGTTTATTAATTTGTTTTCTAGAGTTGTGTTTTTATTATTTGAATTATATAATTAATACATACAAGAAATATATAGCATGTATAAATTAAAATGCTTAATAATAATAATTCCTTTGAACAGCCTCTTAACTTAGCTAGCATTATTAACTTAATAACTTAATAAAGAGCATTATTAACTTAATAACAATAAACAGCATTTCAGTACTCTTTGATTTACATATGTTCCTCCTCAAGCCTTTTCCCTCCCTCCTCTCTCCCTTGTTTATCATTTTTTTGAAATCTTAACAGATTTATCATATATGTTTATCTCCCTAAAATATAAGTTATTTATCTTTGCTTTCAAATTCCACAAAAGTAACATATCATTTTTTTGAACATACTATTTAGCTATAATTTATTAATTTTTAATTTGATATTTATTTTATTTTATGAATATACTATATTTTACCTATTCTTCTGAGATGAAATGTTTTGGTGATTTTCCTCATTATTTCATTTAACATATATTTATTAAACATCTTCTAGGTGCCAGGCACTGTTTTAATAGAAAAAGAAAACAGACAAAAACTTTCCCAGTTTTCATGGAACTTATGTTTTGGTGAGATTAATATCTTATATGTCACATATAGGAACTATTTGTCATAGACTATCCATACATTCTGATTTATAAAATGTTAACATTTTATTAACATTAAATATATTTTACATGTAGTTAAACAAATTTTCACACCAATCAACAGTATACAAGAGTTGATCACATCTTCTCCAACAGTTGGTGTTACCAGACTATAAACATCAGTCGATCTACTGGATGAAAAAAGAAGATCTAATTTTCATTTTCTTATAACAAGTGAGGTTGAGCATCCTTTTGATGTTTACTCACCATTCGTATTTTCTTATTTTGGTAAAATATATGTTCATGTCTTACCTTCCTTTTTGTGTTGATTTTTTTGTCTTTTTTATGTTAATTTGAAAGACTTATGCATTCTGAATAATAATACTTTGTTGAAAATATATCCCCATTTTTATGACATCTTAGTAAATAGAAATACTTCATTTTTAAGTAGACAAATTTGTCAAAATTTTGTGATAGGTTCCTTAGTAAATTGTTTAGGGAAACTTTTCAATTCTAAAGTTATGAAGATATTATTTTAAGTTTTTCAAAGTTTTGTCTTGATGTCTTTCTCTATGTGTAATAAATTTTTGCATAAGAAATAAAACAAACACTAGACTCTATTTATTTCCCCCATATGGGCAATGAGTTATCCCAACATTGTTTAACAAAAAGTCCATGCTATCTTCATGAATTTTCAATACCATCTTTTGTCAAATATCAGGGCTTTAAGAGATTACATTGGTCAATTTATTTTTTATCATTTGCTTCCTCTAATAAGAGTAAATCTTTTAGCTGGGCATAGTGGTACATGCCAATACCCCCAGCTACTCAGGAGGCTGAGGTGGGAGGATCACTTGAGCCTGGGAAGTTCAAGCTGCAGTGAGGCCTGAGCACACCACTGCACTCTAGCCTGGGCAAGAGAGGAAGACTCTATCTCAAAAAAATAAGTTTAAGTCTTGATATATGGTAGGGCAAGTCACTTTATCTTGCTCTTTTTCAATAATGTTTTGGATATTCTTGGCCTTTTGTTTTCCCATCTGTATTTTAGAAGAAAAAAGTATGTGGAATTTTATTTGAATTACATTGGATCTGTAGATTTTGGAAGATTTGATAATCACTATGATTATAAATTTATGTAATTTTTCTTGTACTTTTATCATTTTTTCTTCATGTGTTTTAACTATTTTTTAGATATATGTAAGTATGAAATGTTTTGTCTTCCTGAACTTTTACCAAAATGTGATACCTTTCAGCCCTAATGCTCTTATCCTTTGTCAATTTCATATGTATGCCTTCAATGTTCAGTAAGTGCTAGAAACTTGGGATGAAAAAAAATAATAGAGCACCATACATTTGGACCCTTCAAGTATTTCTTTATGGTTAATTCATTTGTTTGTTGGTTATATAGTGAGACATATTAGTGGAAGAAAAAATTATAAGGGGCCCTGAAAGACATGTTAAGAAGATTAAATTTTCATCATTTATTTGTGGTGACAATTCAAAATCTTCTCTTTTAGCTACGTTGAAATATACACTACAGTGTAATTTGCTATAGTCACCCTATTGTGTAATAAATCACCAAAACTTATTCTTCCTGTCTAACTGTAACTTTCTATCCATTGAACAACCTCCCCAGGTACTTCTCTTCCCTCTAAGCTCCCAGTCTCTGGTAACCACTATTTTACTCTCTACTTCCATGAACAAAACTTTTTTAGATTCCATATATGAGTGAGATCATGTGAGAAATAATAAGTTTAAAGTGATGATTAAGTAATTACTCTGACTTGATCATTATACTACGTATACATGCATTGAAACCTATAAATATTGTACCCTATAATATGTACAATTATTAATATGTATAATTATGTGTAATTGTTATGTATCTATTATAAATAAAAATAAATAAGTAAATGATATGGTTTGGCTGTGTCTCCACCCAAATCTCAACTTGAATTGTATCTCCCAGAATTCCCACATGTTGTGGGAGGGACTCAGGGGAAGGTAATTGAATCATGGTGGTCGGTCTTTCCCATGCTATTCTCGTGATAGTGAATTAAGTCTCACGACATCTGATGGGTTTATCAGGGGTTTCTGCTTTTGTTTCTTCTTCATTTTTCTCTTGCCACTGCCATGTAAGAAGTGTTTTTTGCCTCCTGCTGTGCTTCTGAGGCCTCTCCAGCCATGTGGAACTGGAACTTCAATTAAATATCTTTCTTCCCAGTCTCAGGTATGTCTTTATCAGTAGTGTGAAAACAGACTAATATAGTAAATTGCTACCAGTAGAGTAGGGCATTGCTGAAAAGATACCCAAAAATGTGGAAGCGACTTTGGAACTGGGTAACAGGCAGAAGTTGGAACAGTTTGGAGGGCTCAGAAGAAGAAAGGAAAATGTGGGAAAGTTTGGAACTTCCTAGAGGCTTGTTGGCTGACTTTGCCCCAAATGTTGATAGCGATATGGACAATAAGGTCCAGGCTGAGGTAGTCTCAGATAGAGATGAGGAACTTGCTGGGAACTGGAGCAAAGGTGACTATTGTTATGTTTTAGCAAAGAGACAGGCAGCATTTCACCCCTGCCCTAGAGATTTGTGGGACTTTGAACTTGAGGGAGATGATTTAGGGTATCTGGTGGAAGAAATTTCTAACCAGCAAAGCATTCAAGAGGTGACTTGGGTGCTGTTGAAGGCATTCAGTTTTATAAGAGAAGCAGAGCATAAAAATTTGGAAAATCTGAAACCTGACTATGTGATAGAAAAGAAAAACCCATTTTCTAGGGAGGAATTCAAGCTGGCTGCAGAAATTTGCATAAGTAGCAAGAAGCCAAATATTAATCCCCAAAATCATGAGGAAAATGTCTCCAGGGCATGTCAGAGGTCTTCACAACAGCCCCTCCCATCACAGGCCTGGAGGCCTAGGGGGAAAATTGGTTTCATGGGCCAGGCCCAGAGTCCCCGTTCTGTGTGCAGTCTAGAGACTTGGTGCCCTGTGTCCCAGTCACTCCAGCTGTGGCTGAAAGGGGCCAATGTACAGCTTGGGCTGTGCCTTCAGAAGGTGGAAGCCCCAAGCTTTGGCAGCTTCCATGTGGTGCTGAGCCTCTGGGTGCACAGAAGTCAAGAATTCAAGTTTGGGAACCTCCACCTAGATTTCAGATGTATGGAAATGCCTGGATGCCCAGGCAAGTTTGCTGCAGAGGCAGGGCCCTAATGGAGAACCTCTTCCTACATACACTGGGGGTACAAGTATTAGGTAAATATAGCCATTCCAAATTGGAGAAATTGGCCAAAACGAAGGGATTACAGGGCCTATGCAAGTCTGAAATTCAGTGAGGCAGTCAAATTTTAAAGCTCCAAATTTTAAACCTCTGCTAGGGCAGTGCAGAAGGAAAATATGGAGTCAGAGCTTCTACACAGTCCTTACTGGAGTACTGCCTAGAAGAGGTATGAGAAGAGGGCCATTTTCCTCCAGACCCCAGAATGGTAGATCCACCAACAGCTTGCACTGCACACCTGGAAAAGCTGCAGACACTCAATGCCAGCCTGTGACAGCAGCTGGGAGAGAGGCTGTACCCTGTAAAGCCACAGGGGTAGAGCTGTCCAAGACCATGAGAACCCACCTCTTGCATCAGTGTGACCTGGATATGAGACGTGTAGTCAAAGGAGATTATTTTGGAGCTTTACAATTTGACTGCCTTATTGAATTTCAGACTTGCATAGGCCGTGTAATCCCTTTGTTTTGGCCAATTTCTCCAATTTGGAATGGCTGTATTTACCCAATACCTGTACCCCCAGCGTATGTAGGAAGTAAGTAGCTTGCTTTTGATTTTACAGGCTCATAGGCAGAAGGGACTTGCGTTGCCTCAGATGAGACTTTGGACTGTGGACATTTGGGCTAATGCTGAAATGAGTTAAGACTTTGGGGGACTGTTGGGAAGGCATGATTGGTTTTTAAACATGAGGACATGAGATTTGGAGGGGCCAAGGGCAGAATGATATGGGTTGGTGCTGTTTTCACTGAAATCTCAACTTGAATTGTATCTCCCAGAATTTCCACGTGTTATGGGACGGACAGGGGAAGGTAATTGAATCATGGGGTTGGTCTATCCCATGCTATTCTCATGACAGTGAACTAAGTCTCATGACATCTGATGGGCTTATCAGGGGTTTCTGCTTTTGCTTCCTCCTCATTTTTCTCTTGCATCCACCATGTAAGAAGTGCCTTTCACCTCTCAGCATGATTCTGGGGCCTCCTTAGCCAGGTGGAATTATAACCCCAATTAAACCTCTTTTTCTTCCCAATAGCTGGTGTGTCTTTATCATCAGTATAAAAACAGACTAATACAATACATAAATAATAAATAACAGTTCAAGAAGAAAAAAAAGATAGAATAAAATAAAACTGTCTGAAAACTGTGTCTGTCTGGCTTGGCTGTGCCTACGTAAATGCCACTGCAGGTATGATAAAGGATCATACCATTATGACTCCTCTATCTACCCAGGAAAAAATCAATAAACACAACTTATCAACATTATTTAATGACAATTTTTTATGTACACCATTCAACACTTCCATTTCCCAGTAGCAATTTTCTTAATAAAAGCCTGATTTTTCTTAAGATTTATGCTTTTCACTAGAGCCCACTCCCATCTCCAGGGATGGTTTTAGAACCATCTTTAATAGGCTTAAAGTTTACTTAGTCTTTTTTGACAGTAATTGGTTCACAAATGGGCATGTGATTCAATTCAGGTCAATGCAACTCCAGTAGAGGTTTTCAAGGCTCCTTCAGAGGCTGTTTTTGTTCTGAAAGTGCCTGGGGTTGGGTGACTGAGAACTTTACTCTTCTCCTGGACATTGTTTTAACTGGATATGAGACCTGGAACTACTGTAACTATCATAATACCTGCCTCAGGATGAAAGGATCTGAAGAGGAGCAAAGAGAATCATACAGAAATAGAACAAGAATCACTGGATTAAACTAATATTTAAGCCAACCTCACCTCTGGACTTTCACTCATGGGTTCCTATAACATTTCTTATTTTTATTTCGTTTCATTTCAGTGACTGGCCCTCCTCTGTGATGGGTGCCCAAGTGACTGGCCCTCTGGCCCTCCCCTGTGATGGGTGATCTCCAAGGCCAACTTGAGTTTTACTTTCTGTAGGGTGACTATCCTACAGAAAGTTTACAATGGTTCAAAGTACAATTTGTTGACTTTACAATGGGTTTATCCAGGCATTAAATGCTTTTCAATTTACAGTATTTTTTTGACTTACAATCAGTTTGTTTGGATGTAATCACGTTATTAGTCAAGGAGCATCTGCACATGTTTAGTGTCTATTTTATTTTAATTAAATCACCTATTGATTTATAATGTTTTGTATTTTAGGGTATTTAAAATTTAGCATATTAACTTATATATAAAGCATTTTTACTCATTTTTTCCATTTGTCAAATCAGGCTGGTTTATGCTTCTTTCTCCAGGAAGGTTATTAAAGGTGCCCCTTATATTATAAAAATTGCCCTAATTTATATGATAAATTATATAGTCACCAGAACCTGCTTCAGGGGTTTACAAACAGTGCAGTAGCACAGGAACTGATGCTCAGAAAGATTCACCTGGGTTCTGGGCCCAGTGACAGAGAGGATTAGGGTTGGCTCAACAAGTTTCAGGGCAGGAACTCATGAACCTGTGAGGTATTGGACTCCTTCTGTAATTGTTTCTTTTTTATTTCTGTGACTGAAGGAGTGTAGCATTAAATAGAAAAGTGAAAAGCCCCATGGCAGGTAAATAGAGATTGAAGAAGAAAAATTTAAAACTTTTTTTTCTGTTTTGTTGAACAAGGAATTCCACACTCTCATTTTGTGGTGGGCCCTGGAAATTATGCAGTTGGTGATGGTTGTCATTTTAATATGAATGGCGATGTGACATGACAGATTCTGTGTTTATTAATCTCACAATAACCAGAGGAGGGCCAGGTATAGAGTATAGACAACAGGGCCTCCATGATTCTCAACCCTGAGGTTGTCATTCACATGGTGCTTTGCATGAACGGCACTTGAATATTGCCCCCTGGAGTTGTACAACATAGGCCCATTAAGATCCATTTACAGAAAAGAATTCTTACCAAGAAAAACAATTTAGTGATAATAATTCTAAACTTGAACAAAAAATTATTTGGTTTTCATATATATTGTTTTCAAGGTTCCTCTAAAGACTCAGTGATACACTTATTTTTTATCAATTAACAATTTTTTAGCACTTAAGTTTGAAGTTGTAAATACAATTTATATTTGATTCTTTATCACTTGGAACTATTAACATTTACTAAAACATATATTACTAACACTGAAGTACACTTAAATTATTTTCATGGCTATAGACGATAAACCCTTTGACACAAATGACTCTCCATCATGATTGTTTCACAGCTGAGAAATCCAATGCCACTAGAATTAGATTTTTCAATCTCTATATTTTCATCTATCTTATTAAATAAAGACAGTCCCTTACTTATGACGGTTCAAATTACAATTTGTCAACTTTACAATGAGTTTATCCAGGCATCAAATGCCTTTTCAATTTACAGTATATTTTGACTTACAATCAGTTTGTCTGGATGTAACCACATTATAAGTCAAGGAGCATCTGTACATGTTTGGTGTTTATTTTATTTTATTTTCATTAAATCACCTCTTGAATTCTAATATTTTATATATTAGGGTATTTAAAATTTAGCATTTTAACTTACATATAAAACACTTTTACTCATTCTAATAACTTCAAAATTTTAATGATCAGTCTAAGAAGGAAAGTTTACTAAGTTCTTTAAAAATCTATGTAACTTCCCCAAGTCTAGAAAGTCCGAATAACAAAAAACCTCACTGTTTATTTATAGAAAAGCAGTCTTTAGAAGTAGATACTATAGTTTGGGGGTTTTTTTTGGCAGGGCAGGTAAAAAAATTACAGCATTGTATATTAAAAAAGTGAAAGATAAGTAGATAGCAGGTGAATACTCCTTACGCTTGCTCTTGTTTTAGTAAATCATAATAGTTCCAAGTCATAAAGAATCCAATATATATTCTATTTACATCTTCAAACTTAAGTGCTAAAAAAATTGTTAATTGAATAAAAATAAAAGCATCACTCAGTCTTTAAATGAATCTTGAAAAGAATACATATGTTTCTCTTCTATGAATCAACTTACAACAGGAGAATGTTAGCAGTGTTTGAAATAAATAAAGTGTTCTCCGCATGATATATATTAATTGAGTGATATGGTTTGGCTGTGTCCCCACCCAAATCTCATCTTGAATTCCCATGTGTTGTGGGAGGGACCATGTGGGAGGTAATTGAATCCTGGGGACTAGTCTTTCCCATGTTGTTCTTGTGATAGTGAGTAAGTCTCACAAGATCTGATGGTTTTATAAAGAGGTGTTCCCTGCAGAAGCTCTTGCTTTTTGCCTGCTGCCATCCATGTAAGACGTAACTTCCTCCTCCTTGCTTTCCACCATGATTGTGAGGCCTCCCCAGCCGTGTGGAACTCTAAGTCCATTAAACCTCTTTCTTTGGTAAATTGCCCTGTCTCAGGTATGTCTTTATCAGCAGTGTGGGAACAGACTAATACCGTAAATTGGTACCAGTTGAATGGGGCACTGCTGAAAAGATACTCAAAAATGTGGAAGGGACTTTGGAACTGGGTAACAGGCAGAGGTTGCAACAGTTTGGAGGACTCAGAAGAAAACAGGAACATGTGGGAAAGTTTGGAATTCCTTAGAGACTTGTTGAATGGCGTTAACCAAAATGCTGATAATAATATGGACAATGAAATCCAGGCTGAGCTTGTCTCAGATGGAGATGAGGAACTTGTTGGGAATGGGAGTAAAGGTGACTCTTGTTATGTTTCAGCAAAGAGACTGGAGACATTTTGCCTCTGCTCTAGAGATTTGTGGAACTTTGAACTTGAGAGAGATGATTTAGGGTATCTGGTGGAAGAAATTTCTAAACAGCAAAGCATTCAAGTGGTGACTTGGATGCTGGTAAAGGCACTGAATTTATAAAGGAGGCATAGCATAAAGGTTCCAAAAATTTGCTGCTTGACAATGCAATAGAAAAGAAAATCCCATTTTCTGAGGAGAAATTCAAGCCAGCTGCAGAAATTTGCACAAATAACTGGGAGCTGAATGTTAATCCCCAAGACAGTAAGGAAAATGTCTCCAGGGCATGCCACAGGTCTTCACGGCAGTCCCTCCCATCCATCACCAGCCCGGAGGCCTAAGAAGAAAAAGTAGTTTTGTGGGCTGGGGCCCAGGGTCACTGTGCTGTGTGTAGCCTAGTAACTTGGTGCCCTGCATCCCAGCTGCTCCAGCTGTGGTTGAAAGGGGCCAACAAAGAGGTCAGGCCATAGCTTCAGAGGGTGTAAGGCCCAAGCCTTGGCAGCTTCCACATAGTGCTGAGCCTGTGAGTGCACAGAAGTCAAGAATTAGGTCTTGGGAATCTCTGCCTAGATTTCAGAAAATGCATGGAAATGCCTGGATGTAAAGGCAGAAATTTGCTGCAGGGGTGGGGCCCTCATGGAGAGCCTCTGCTAGGGCAGCGCAGAAGGGAAATACGGGGTCAGAGCCTCCACACAGAGCCTCCACACAGAGTACCCAGTCCCTACTGGGGTACTGCTAGTGGAGCTGTGAGAAGAAGGTCACCTTCCTCCAGAACCCAGAATGGTAGATCTACTGACAGCTTGCCCCATGTGCCTGGAAAAGCTGCAGACACTCAATGCCAGCCCATGAAGGCAGCCAGGAGACGGGCTGTACCCTGCAAAGCCACAGGGGTGGAGCTACCCAACACCATGGGAACCCATCTTTTGTATCAGCATGACCTGGATGTGAGACTTGGGGTCAAAGCAGATCATTTTGTAGCTTTAAGATTTGACTGCCTTGCTGGATTTCAGACTTGCATAGGGCCTGTAGCCCTTTGTTTTTGCCAATTTCTCTGTTTTGGAATGGCTGTATTTACCCAATGCCTGTACCCTCATTGTACCTAGGAAGTAATTAACTTCCTTTTGATTTTACAGACTCATAGGTGGAGAAGTCTTGCCTTGTCTCAAATGAGACTTTGGACTATGGGCTTTTGAGTTAATGCTGAAATGAGTTAAGATTTTGGGGGACTGTTGGGAAGGCATGATTGGTTTTGAAATGTGAGGACATGAGATTTGGGAGGGGCCAGGGGCAGAATGATATGGTTTGGCTGTGTTCCCACCCAAATCTCATCTTGAATTCCCATGTGTTGTGGGAGGGGCCAGGTGGAAGGTAATTGAATCATGGAGGCAAGTCTTTCATGTGCTGTTCTCATAATAAGTCTCATGAGATCTGATGGTTTTATAAAGAGGAGTTCTCCTGCAGAAGCTCTCTCTCTTTGCCTACTGCCATCCATATTAGACATAAGTTGCTCCTCCTTGCCTTCTGCCATGATTGTGAGGCCTCCCCAGTCATTGGAACTGTAAGTTTGAGTTAGAGTCTCACCTCACATAACTTAACTGGAGAATGATCAAGGTGATTAAATTTCAGGATAGCTATATGGATAACAGATAGAATAATGGAAAGACAGGGCAACAGGAAAATGTGATACAGGAATACCTCTGGAACAAAGAAAGCAGACCAAATTCTGTTTGGAAGTTTTGGCAAAATTTAGAAAATAATAAAGGGGACCCCATGGCAAATATATTCCCCTTCCCTCCCTAAAGCCTCCATCACATTTCTTACATCATGATAAGCATCAGTCATTTCATTCCATCCCTTTCGAACAGAAAAAATCAATCGACTTTTTCCATGAATAAAGTAAATTATTTTTAATAGTACATCTGGAAGAGAAGATAGGAATTCTTTTAGAAATACATGGATTACATTTAAGTTGTTTTTAATAGATATTAATATTTTTAAAGAAGGGCAGATACAGTGTAGAATAGAACAACATAGAATTATTGAAATTTACTCACATTTAGTTTGTTTACATTTCTCCAATGTTTGGAATAATGTGAATAGAAACATATCTATATGCTGCAAAGTACATGACTGATGTCTTTTGCAAGTGTTAAGGACTTTTCTGAACTCTTACTTTTGGTTATAAGAATGCAGTATTTATATAAGCATTTCATAAATCTCAAAAAGTCCAAAGAATCCTGAACTGAACTCAAATACAGCCCCCTCTAAACATGTTTGTCTCTCTAGGCACCTTTATATTTAGGTACTTTGCATAAAAGAAAATCAGAGTAAGAAAGATTAAAAACCCTAATTCTGTGGTCTAAAAATTAAATAAATATATACAAGGAAATAAAGCATTCTAATTATTATCCCTGTTAAAACTTGGAAGTGTCTGACAGGAAACATTCTGCTAAAGCCATTCAAAATACACCATTATAACAAATTCATGTTTTAAATTATTGATTTAAAAATTATTATTTTTTAGAGGAAGCCTTCACAGTAAATTATAAGTTTCATGTGAGCAGGGATCATAGTATTTTTGTTTAGCTCCGTGGCCTAGAGCCTAACACAATTCTTGAATAAATAAATTCATCTATATTGAAAATACAGGTTTATTTGTAAATAGCAGAATGCTAGTAATAAGACTTGCCTGATAATTTAAACACAATAACAAGAATAAAGATGGACTAGAGATGTTTAATTTGTTTACATTATAAGAAACTGATGAATATTGATGTCTCAATTTGATATTTATAAAAATGAATCCAGTAAGAATAAGAGCACTGTTAGTTTTGACAGCTTCAATACTTTGTTTTGTTGTTTTAATTTAACAGTTGATTGCTGATATAAAATAAGTTCTAGTCTAAAAATATGATGAGCACTTTATATTTATAAAATAAAAGATTTTTACCACACCAACATAACAAGAAATACTTTTAAAATGACTATATATTTAATCTAGATATCAAATACCCATTTATATTTTTCCACTAAGAAAAACCATTATTTGAGAACATTTTTAAACAAGATATGATTTTTAAATTGTTAATGTAGCATATAAATGACATCAGGGAAATAGACCTCAGATTATTTTTTACATGGAAAGTCAGCAGAATTACCACAGCTTCACTGCCATTTGGTCAGCTTTTTTTTTTAAATTGATGTTTAAACTCTTTTATGGATGCCAAGGCTCACTGTTTAAATATTCAGCTGTAAAACTATTGCCAAATGACACTGGGTCCTGTTTTCCTTCTTTTGAAAGTGTGCTTGATTTATAAAATTAAATTTAGTTAAAAGCAAGGCATATTTTTGCAAGGGTTTTATTATGCCAGCAGATACTTCACATTAGACTTGTGTAATTTGTTTGAGATAATCAATTTCTCTTCAAATAAAATTCTTGCATTTTTTAGCCTAAGTTATTCATGTAGAAAACTTATTTTAAAATGAGTGATATGGTTTGGCTGTGTTTCCACCCAAAATCTCTTCTTGAATTGTAACCCAAATTGCAATCCGCACATGTTGGGGGAGAGTCCTCGTGGAAGGTGGTTAGATCATAGGGCAGTTCCCCTATGCTAGTCTCATGACAGTGAGTGAGTTCACATGAGATCTGTTTGTTTTATAACGGGCTTTCCCCTGATTCCCTCTGCACTTCTCTCTCCTGCTGCCATGTGAAGAAGGATGTGTTTACCTCCCCTTCCGCAATAATTCTAAGTTTCCTGAGGCCCCCCAAGCCATGTAGAACTGTGAGTCAATTAAACCTCTTTTCTTTATAAATTACCCAGTCTTGGGTATTTCTTCATAGCAGCATGAGAACGGACTAATACAATGGGCTAGTGGCTGAAAAGAGGGACGTATTTTAACATCATTTCCATTAAAGAGTAGAAGCTTACTTATCATTTTCCTGGCCTGATTTTTTATGCATTCAGAAAGGCTCAGAACTCTAAGAAGAGAACTATATTCTCTTAATATTACATCAGCCAGGGATTAGACATATATAAGTAGAATTATGTAACCAAATAAACAACACTGGTTAATGATTAAAATATAGTTTCAAGATTTCTGTAAAAATGACATTCTTTCATATTAAAATGTAATTATCTGTATATAAACTCACAGAATTTAATAACTGAGTGCCCATAATTATTCAGTCAATGCTCCAATAAGATGCTTCCTCTGTGATTAAGATGTAAGCCATACTCAAACTCTTCTTCCTTGATTTTGTTTATATCTTCACCAGTTGGAATGGTATAGCCTTTTCGTTCATTGATTTCTCCTTTATAAGAACTTGGTATAATTTCATGCTGCAGTGACCTGGCCCCAGTTTCAGTCTGCCAGTTCCCATACAGCTTTCATCACATACCTCCAATTTTCGACAAGTTATTTGAGCTCTCTATATCTCAGTTTACTTATCTATTAAATAGAGATTAAAATTACATAGTCATAAAATTATTATAAAGATTAGGTTAAAAAAGTGCATAAAAATTTTAGAATAATACTCAACACATAAGATGCCTCAAGACTTTATTACTCTTATCAGAGGCTTTCAATGTTATTTTCTACATAAAGCCCACTCCACTTCACAATGTTCTCTCCTTCTTTTGAATACTTACGGTATTTCTGTGCAATAGCATATAATCTGCTACTCATGAATTAATTCTCCATATTCATGTCTTAGTTTCAAGTCAATTGCAAACTCCTTGAAGACCACTTATCTTATTTTACTTGGTGTTTACATTTTACAGTGTCTGGGCAAGCAGTGTCTTTGACAACTTATAAGACTACTTCTACTAATAATAACAACAATATTATCATAACAAAAATAGCTAGCATTTATTCAGCACTTAGTAGGCACTCTAGTCCTTTACATGTGTTGTCTGTTTTAAACCTTGCTGCAATACCCTGAGATAGACCTTATTTTCACTTTCATTTTACCCATGAGGGAACTGAAAGATTGAACAACTTGCCCAACATCACATACTTACAGATAAATGTCATCATCTGTATACCTACTGGGTTGGCTGGTTTAAAATCAGAAGTCACATGATTTCTAATACTACTTTTATCAGCCTCAGAACTTCTTAATCTTGAATTATGGCATAAACTATTCACTCTTATTTTTGTCTTATCTCTCTCCAACCAGTTCTGTGTAGCACCATATGTCAATTTCCTATAGCAATATGGAGAAGGTGGTAATAAATTTAATAAAGAAGTTAGTAATAAATTTGAAGCCTATTTCTCTGTGGAATCTCCACAGGTTTTTTTTTCTTTCCAGTTAAAGGAATGTAAAAGAACTAAAGGCTATCAAGACCATATAAATGTTTATATATTTTTTAATTTATAATTTATTTTCATCATATTTATGTAATAATTGCTAACTAAGATGAATCTCTTTCAACCTTTATTTTTCAGGTTTTTAACAACTTGCTATGAAGTAAAATAATCAATTTTATGGAATATTATGTTTTGATGAGACTTTAGAGACCATCTAGTATGGTACAATTATGTTCTTAATGAGGAAACCAGGGCTAAAAGAAGGATTTTTTCCATGTGCTTTAATTAGAATGACACTGCTGCAGTAGTAACCCAAAAGTACAAGAATTACAAAAGACGTTTGTTTTCCCCTCTTTATTGTAGTAGTCCTTAAGAAAGGCCTAGATCTTCAGGGAACCTCTGCTCTATTTTGTCAGAGAGCCAGGTTTCTGTTCTTTGTTGTTCCAATTTCACCTATAGTATTGTCATATTCTGCATGGTAGAAGCTGAGACACTGCCTCAAATACATTCCTAACAACAAGACATGGTTAAATGTGTCCTGGGATGAAATGCTCAGACCCAAAGGGGCGCATGACACATCCATGTCACATTCTATTGGTGAGTTTAGACACACAATCACACTTACCTTTAAGTTAGACTACACAATATTTTCTAGGTGGGCAGCCATGTACCTAGAGAAACATTTGCACACAAAGCTGGACTTTGATAAATACATGGAAGTTTAACCATGCCACCAGAAAATATAGCTATAAGATCAATCATTCCAAATCATGATTTATACTACTTTGTGTTGAATAAACATATAATGCTAATGTTTTCTAGTCTGTGTCAGTCCAATACTATCATTTTCTTGCTTGTATTTTGTATAGTTGCATTTCTGCTATTTGTTTTCTACTAAAGTTTTTGAGAATAAAAACATTGTGTCTGTCAAAATTATTCTACCTTGTAAGGACAATTGATTTTGTAGGGAGTCACATTGTGGGTGATTTATTTTCTTTTATGTAATAAAGATATGCAAACACAAATAAACATATGCTTAATATGTACTCAGTGCTTTTTTTGGACATGAAGAAGATAATGAAAATATTCAAGGGATTGTATCTATAAGAAATGTCCATGTTCTTGAGTCGTGAGACATTCCATATGTGTGATTTGCATTAACAATATCATTGGTAACCATGGTGAAGTGAATTGTCCACATTTGGTGTGAGATCACTGTGAATCAAAGTCATAAGTCTGCGTTTTTTATACTTTTTTATCTTCTGGAATGCCTTGGTTTTACAGCAAAATCTAATCATGATTAAACTTAGGGAGTTCAAACTTAGATCATTATTTTCATTTTACTTTTATAACTGTAAATAATTGATCTACAACTTCTGGCGTGACAGCTGGCGACAGTTACACAATGGCACAAGGGAAGCTATGGTTAGATCCTTCTGGCCTTCTTCTTCATATGTATTCATTTGTTGGGTAAAACATTTTTGTATATAACACAAAGGCAGTTTCTAGAGTTTGTCATTTGGCCAGTATGTCTCATTTTAAACTCTCTAAAATTGCTTATCAAAAATGACTGATTTTATTTGTTACAGTGTTCCAACATCCATATGGTATGTAAGTAAAATGAGAATGTAGACAAAATATAAATGGTAATCAGGGAATTACATAGAACTCTGAAATTGTACATGACTTGTACTGGAAGTATATCATTGAAATGTAAACAGTAGAAACAACACTGTCATAAAGTGATTGAATATTGCCTATATTCTTCATAAATTTCATAAATTAGGAGAGCTGGTGTGATGAGTTCTAACTGAATGTCTGTCCAAAGAATGTTTACTCTTAAAGACACGTACATATCCAACTGACTTCAACAAATACATACTAATTATCCATTGTCAGTTCTGAAATATGAGTGACTTGAATTTGAATTCTGCCTTAATTACTTACCAGAAATGTGAGTTTCCTAGTTCAGTTACATAAGTTCTCCAGTTATCAGATTTCTTTTCTGCATACCCAGAAAAACAGTACTTAACTAATACATACTTATAGGAGGAAGAAAATCTGTTTTAAGAAGATAAAAATACATAAAAGTTGGCTAACACAGCTGCAGATGCACAGTGTGTTCTCAACAAACCTAGTGGTAGCCATTTCCACTCCATCACTGCCACCATCTTATCCTGAGCAAAGATGAAGTCATTTATCTCCACATTCTCCACAGTGTCTACTTAAATGCTTTGTATAATAGAAAGATGTTTGTTGAATTTATCTGAACCTGAAATAGAAGATGAAAGAAAATACCAGGATAATTCAAGAGAAAACATTTCCCTTGATCTATATTATCTGACATCTCAGGTGAAATTTCTATTTTTATTTCCTTTTCTGGCCTGAGATATCTAGTAATTATCCTAAATCCTTCAATTTAGTTTGTGTGCAAAGACTCAGTCTAAGATGAATATTTATGGTTCTCCTTGGGAACTAAAGTATTTTGGCAGTTATTCAACTCACTAGATTTACTATTAAAACAGCACAACTGATTCAGCAATTTCATTCAGGTGCAGGTTCGCCTACTGCAATAATCTGGAAAAATAAGTAAGAAATTCAATGGTTCCACCAGGTATATATTCATTAGGAATAGGCTCCATAGTGACTTGAAGTGATTTTCTTAATTGTAATTTCTCCCTTTTTCATTATACTTGAGCCTTAAATTATAACTACCTTCCTTGAGTTCCTTATGACAGGCCTCATGCAGGCCTTTAAGTATACATAAAGAAGAAAACAGATGTGAAATCTCTTCCTCATCTATAATACAAATAAAGACAACACACATTTAACACAATAATGTCAGCTACATTCACACATGCACAAGTTTTTCTAACACTTTGTGTACATTTTTATTTCTAACTCGAAAGACACTTTCACCCCTTAAAACACATTCATCTTATAGTTTACATATCATGTGTTATAATGTAATACTATAACCACATACTTCATCAATTTATATCACAAATATGCTCGTATCTCTTTTATATTTCTAATTACATAAGAGTCCACTGACATAAGGTGAACAAAGTCTTATATCTCTCTTCATCCACCTCTCACAGACCATTGTTTAAGAATGTGGGATTTGAGCAATCCAAAGGTGAAGGCCGAGACCCACTTCTAAAAGCCACATCGTTTCTCGTGACCGCATGATTGAGTGTAGATAGTTGGAACTGCCTAGTCCCGTGGGCATTTTTCTAATCTACAATGAGCCCTTGGTGATCTATATCAATACCTAGACTTAAGAATTTCCCCAGTTTGAAATTAAGTTTACAATTCTCTTAGTTTACAGTCTTCTTCTCGCTGCTCCCCAAAGCAGAACACAGTATTAGACAGAGCTCTAAAGGGCTTCTAGTCTCAGATTCATGACAAGGCAGAACTGAGCTCCCCCAACAAGCTCTTAGGGTAATGCATTAGCCTGAACCTCTAGTTTAAACTATCTTCTCTTCATGGAATTATTTTAAGGGTGCTGGTCAGGCTCTGCTAGTTACCTAGGATGAGTTCCTACGTTTGAAACTCAGGAATCAGGGACTCGGCGAATCAGGTAAATTGATCCACTTATTCTTCACATTTGCACTCCATAGATTTCATAAGAGTAACAGCATCATTTGAGTCAAAATAAATGCAGCTATACATTTTACTCCTTCTAATAGGTACTTTTTGTTAGATTTCATCAGAATTTGATTTAGAAAATATTTTTAAATATTAAAGCCTTTTAAGTCTTTTAAAAAGATATAATTCCCCCAATTTTAAAGTAATCAAGAATCTGATGATTTAAAAACTAGTGGACAATTGAATTATAGACTAAATGTCTGCTATTGAACTATGGTAGTATCATAAAAGTTATAAATAGGAATATTGCCACCTTTCATGAGAATTAGTGAGGAATTCCCTCCCTTTGAGAATGGGTTGGACTTACTGACTCAATTCTCAAAGATCTAATGTGGCATAAGTAATTTGTATAACTTCTGAGATTAAGTCATAAAAAGCATTGTGGCATCTTCCCTGCTGCCTTTCTTAGGTTACTCTTACTGGGAAAAGCTGACTGCCTTGCCCTAAAGATATTAAAGATAATCAAGTCTACAGAGATAGCCACTGAATATGGAACTGAGGCCTCCTGCTAGAGTCAGCAGGGAGTGGAGGCCTCTAACAGAGTCATGAGTGAGGCATTCTAGAAGTGAGTGGCCCAGCCTCAGTTAAGCCTTCAGATGACTGCAGCCCAGCTGACATCTTAACGGCAAGCTCATGAGAGACCCCTAGCTAACAACCATAATTTTTTTTAACCACAGAAACTGTGAGATACTAAATGTTTATTAATTTAAACCACATAATTTATTTCATAGTAATGAAAAACTAATAACATCTTTAAGAATTCTTCCCATGCACTGATTTCAACCTCTCTTTACTCAGCCTGAATTTTAATAAAGTAGCTGACCAAATGCTTCTCAAAATACTTTTTCAAAATTATTTTCTAAGCTCTGTATAGTAAGAAAATCACTAGCTGATTTGGCTTGCACACACCTACTGCGTCTCCACCCTTCCTTGTCCTGCCTTCAAACTTATCTGCACTGCTCACACACTAGAGAAAACACAGCAAGGTATCATCAACTTTTGGCATCAGAATAAACTGTGAGGGAATCTACTTCAACCAATCAATCAACAAATCCAACAGATGAACTAGAACATTCATTCCAACACTCATTATCGGTGTTTGAACTCACAATATCTAAGTACTGTCTGCAGATAGCTCTCAGTCTTAGAAAGTCTTCTTTTACATTGATAGTTTTGACCCTTTGAAACTAGTTTAAATTTGAGCACAGCCATACAGGACAAGTCTAATTCCTCTCCACCAAGCAGTTCTTTCCTTTAAAACTCAAGAATGAAAATCTGTTTTAACACTAGCATTAAGCAAATTTCTTTTCTTTTTTTTTTGAGACAGAGTCTCGCTCTGTCCCCCAGGCTGGAGTGCAGTGGCGCCATCTCAGCTCACTGCAAGCTCCGCCTCCTGGGTTCACGCAATTCTCCTGCCTCAGTCTCCTGAGTAGCTGGGATTACAGGCGCCCGTCGCCACGCCCAGCTAATTTTTTTGTATTTTTAGTAGAGATGGGGTTTCACCATGTTAGCCAGGATGGTCTAGATCTCCTGACCTCGTGATCCACCCACCTCGGACTCCCAAAGTGCTGGGATTACAGGAGTGAGCCACCGTGCCTGGCCAGCAAATTTCTTTTCTTATTTATTTATTTATTTATTTATTTATTTATTCATTCACTTGCTTCACAAAATCTTACTGAATCCCTATTAAATACAAGTCACTATCGTTGTTCAGGATTCAACAATGTACCATTTGGTCATATAAAGGAAGTGCTACATGTAATTCAAACGTAAATGTTCATTGCAAAAACTAAATCAAAACACATGGTCATTTGCTATTTATTTCTTTTATTATTATTATTATTATTATTTACTTTAAGTTCCACAGTACATGTGCACAATGTGCAGGTTTGTTACATATGTATACATGTGCCATGTTGGTGTGCTGCACCCATTAACTCATCATTTACATTAGGTGTATCTCCTAATGCTATCCCACCCCCTCCCCCCACTCCACCACAGGCCCTGGTGTGTGATGTTCCCCATCCTGTGTCCAAGTGTTCTCATTGTTCAATCCCCACCTATGAGTGAGAACATGCAGTGTTTGTTTTTCTGTCCTTGCAATAGTTTGCTGAGAATGATGGTTTCCAGCTTCATCCATGTCCCTACTAAGGACATGAACTCAACATTTTTTATGGCTGCATACTATTCCACGGTGTATATGTGCCACATTTTGTTAATCCAGCCTATCATTGATGGACATTTGGGTTGGTTCCAAGTCTTTGCTATTGTGAATAGTGCTGCAATAAACATATGTGTGCATGTGTCTTTATAGCAGCATGATTTATAATCCTTTGGGTATATACCCAGTAATGGGATGGCTGGGTCAAATGGTATTTCTAGTTCTAGATGCTTGAGGAATCACCACACTGTCTTCCACAATGGTTGAACTAGTTTACAGTCCCACCAACAGTGTAAAAGCATTCGTATTTCTCCACATCCTCTCCAGCACCTGTTGTTTCCAGACTTTTTAATGATCACCATTCTAACTGGTGTGAGATGATATCTCATTGTGGTTTTGATTTGCATTTCTCTGATGGCCAGTGATAATGAGCATTTTTTCATGTGTCTGTTGGCTGCACAAATGTCTTCTTTTGAGAAGTGTCTGTTCATATCCTTTGCCCACTTTTTGATAGGGTTGTTTGATTTTTTCTTGTAAATTTGTTTAAGTTCTTTGTAGATTCTGGATATTAGCCCTTTGTCAGATGGGTAGATTGCAAAAATTTTCCCCCAGCCTGTAGGTTGCCTGTTCACTCATGGTAGTTACTTTTGCTGTGCAGAAGCTCTTTAGTTTATTTAGATCCCATTTGCCAATTTTGGCTTTTGTTGCTATTACTTTTGGTGTTTTAGACATGAAGTCCTTGCCCATGCCTATGTCCTAAATGGTATTGCCTATGTTTTCTTCCAGGGTCTTTATGGTTTTAGGTCTAACATTTAAGTCTTTAATCCATCTTGAATTAATTTTTGTATAAGGTTTAAGGAAGGGATCCACTTTCAGCTTTCTACATATGGCCAGCCAGTTTTCCCAGCACCATTTATTAAAAAGGGAATCCTTTCCCCATTTCTTGTTTTTGTCAGGTTTGTCAAAGATCAGATGGTTGTACATGTGTGATATTATTTCTGAGGGCTCTGTTCCGTTCCATTGGTCTATATCTCTGTTTTGGTACCAGTACCATGCTGTTTTGGTTACTGCAGTCTTGTAGTGTAGTTTGAAGTCAGGTAGGGTGATGCCTCCAGCTTTGTTCTTTTTGCTTAGGATTGTCTTGGCAACGTGGGCTCTTTTTTGGTTCCATATGAACTTTAAAGTTTTTTCCATTTCTAAGAAAGTCATTGGTAGCTTGATGGGGATGGCAGCATTGAATCTATAAATTACCTTGGGCAGTATGGCCATTTTCATGATATTGATTGTTCCTACCAATGAGCATGGAATGTTCTTCTATTTGTTTGTGTTGTCTTTTATTTTGTTGAGCAGTGGTTTGTAGTTCTCCTTGAAAAGGTCCTTCACATACCTTGTAAGTTGGATTCCTAGATATTTTATTCTCTTTGAAGCAATTGTGAATGGGAGTTCACTCATGATTTGGCTCTCTGTCTGTTATTGGTGTAAAGGAATGCTTGTGATTTTTGCACATTGATTTTGTATCCTGAGACTTTGCTGAAGTTGCTTATCAGCTTAAGGAGATTTTGGGCTGAGACGATGGAGTTTTCTAAATATACAATCGTGTCATCTGCAAACAGAGACAATTTGACTTCCTCATTTCCTAATTGAATACCCTTCATTTCTTTCTCCTGCCTGATTGCCCTGGCCAGAACTTCCAACACTATGTTGAATAGGAGTGGTGAGAGAGGGCATCCCTGTCTTGTGCCAGTTTTCAAATGGAATGCTTCCAGTTTTTGCCCATTCAGTATGATATTGGCTATGGGTTTGCCATAAATAGCTCTTATTATTTTGAGATATGTTCCATCAATACCTAATTTTAATTTATTAAGAGTTTTTAGCATGAAGAGCTGTTGAATTTTGTCGAAGGACTTTTCTAAGTCTATTGAGATAATCATGTGTTTTTTGTCTTTGGTTCTGTTTATATGATGGATTATTTTTATTGATTTGTGTATGTTGAACAAACCTTGCATCCCAGGGATGAAGCACACTTGATCATGGTGGATAGGATTTTTGATGTGCTGCTGGATTCGGTTTACCTGTATTTTATTGAGGATTTTGGGATCGATGTTCATCAGGGATATTGGTCTAAAATTCTCTTTTTTTGTTGTGTCTCTGCCAAGCTTCGGTATCAGGATGATGCTGGCCTCATAAAATGAGTTAGGGAGGATTCCCTCTTTTTCCATTGATTGGAATACTTTCAGAAGGAATGGTACCAGCTCCTCTTTTTACCTGTGGTAGAATTCAGCTGTGAATCCTTCTGGTCCTGGACTTTTTTTATTAGTCGGCTATTAATTATTGCCTCAATTTCAGAGCCTGTTATTGGTCTATTCAGGGATTCAACTTCTTCCTGGTTTAGTCTTGGGAGGGTGTATGTGTCCAGAAATTTATCCATTTCTTCTAGATTTTCTAGTTTATTTATGTAGAGGTGTTTATAGTATTCTCTGATGGTAGTTTGTATTTCTGTGGGATCAGTGGTGATATCCCCTTTATCATTTTTATTGCATTTATTTGATTCTTCTCTCTTTTCTTCTTTATTAGTCTGGCTAGCAGTCTATCAATTTTGTTGATCTTTTCAAAAAACCAGCTCCTGGATTCATTGATTTTTTGAAGGGTTTTTTTGTGTCTCTATCTCCTTCAGTTCTGCTCTGATCTTAGTTATTTCTTACCTTGCTAACTTTTGAATGTATTTGCTCTTGCTTCTCTAGTTCTTTTAATTGTGAGGCTAGGGTGTCAATTTTAGATCTTTCCTGCTTTGTTTTGTGGGCATTTAGTGCTATAAATTTCCCTCTACACACTGCTTTAAATGTGTCCCAGAGATTCTGGTATGTTGTGTCTTTTTTCTCATTGGTTTCAAAGAACATCTTTATTTCTGCCTTCATTTCTTTATGTACCCAGTAGTCATTCAGGAACAGGTTGTTCAGTTTCCATGTAGTTGAGCAGTTTTGAGTGAGTTTCTTAATCATGAGTTCTAGTTTGCTTGCACTGTGGTCTGAGAGACAATTTGTTATAATTTCTGTTCTTTTACATTTGCTGAGGAGTGCTTTACTTCCAACTATGTGGTCAATTTTGGAATAAGTGTGATGTGGTGCTGAGAAGAATGTATATTCTGTTGATTTGGGGTGGAGAGTTCTGTAGATGTCTATTAGGTCTGCTTGGTGCAGAGCTGAGTTCAATTCCTGGATATCCTTGTTAACTTTCTGTCTCTTTGATCTGTCTAATGTTGACAGTGGGGTGTTAAAGTCTCCCATTATTATTGTGTGGGAGTCTAAGTCTCTTTGTAGGTCTCTAAGGACTTGCTTTATGAATCTGGGTGCTCCTGTATTGGGTGCATATATATTTAGGATAGTTAGCTCTTCTTGTTGAATTGATCCCTTTACCATTATGTAATGGCCTTCTTTGTCTCTTCTGATCTTTGTTGGTTTAAAGTCTGTTTTATCAGAGACTAGGATTGCAACCTCTGCTTTTTTTTTGTTTTCCATTTGCTTGGTAGATCTTCCTCCATCCCTTTATTTTGAGCCTATGTGTGTCTCTGCACGTGAGATGGGTCTCCTGAATACAGCATACCAATGGGTCTTGACTCTTTATCCAATTTGCTAGCCTGTGTCTTTTAATTGGAGCATTTAGCCAATTTACATTTAAGGTTAATATTGTTATGTGTGAATTTGATCCTGTCATTCTGATGTTAGCTGGTTATTTTGCTCGTTAGTTGATGCAGTTTCTTCCTAGCATGGATGGTCTTTACAATTTGCCATGTTTTTGCAGTGGCTGGTACTGGTTGTTCCTTTCCATATTTAGTGCTTCCTTCAGGAGCTCTTGTAAGGCAGGACTGGTGGTGACAAAATCTCTCAGCATTTGCTTTACTGTAAAGGATTTTATTTCTCCTTCACTTATGAAGCTTAGTTTGGCTGGATATGAAATTCTGGGTTGAAAATTCTTTTCTTTAAGAATGTTGAATATTGGCCCCCCCCCCTTCTGCCTTGTAGAGTTTCTGCTGAGAGATCCACTGTTAGTCTGATGGGCTTCCCTTTGTGGGTAACCCAACATTTCTCTCTGGCTGCCCTTAACATTTTTTCCTTCATTTCAACTTTGGTGAATCTGACAATTATGTGTCTTGGAGTTGCTCTTTTTGAGGAGTATCTTTGTGATGTTCTCTGTATTTCCTGAATTTGAATGTTGGCCTGCCTTCCTAGGTTGGGGAAGTTCTCCTGGATAATATCCTGAAGAGTGTTTTCCAACTCGGTTCCATTCTCCCCATCACTTTCAGGTACACCAATCAGACATAGATTTGGTCTTTTCACATAGTCCCATATTTCTTGGAGACTTTGTTCATTTCTTTTTACTCTTTTTTCTCTAAACTTCTCTTCTTGCTTCATTTCATTCATTTGATCTTCAATCCCTGATACCCTTTCTTCCACTTGATCGAATCGGCTACTGAAGCTTGTGCATTTGTCACGTAGTTCTCGTGCCACGGTTTTCAGCTCCATCAGGTAACTTAAGGTTTTCTCTATGCTGTTAATTCTAGTTAGCCAATCCTCTAATCTTTTTTCAAGGCTTTTAGCTTCTTTGTGATGGGTTCGAACATCCTCCTTTAGCTCAGAGAAGTTTGTTATTACCGATCGTCTGAAGCCTTCTTTTCTCAACTTGTCAAAGTCATTCTCTGTCCAGCTTGGTTCCGTTGCTGGTGAGGAACTGAATTCCTTTGGAGGAGAAGAGGTGCTCCGACTTTAAGAATTTTCAGTTTTTCTCCTCTGGTTTCTCCCCATCTTTGTGGTTTTATTTATCTTTGGTCTTTGATGATGGTGACGTACAGATGGGGTTTTGGTGTGGATGTCCTTTCTGTTTGTTAGTTTTCCTTCTAACAGTCAGGACCCTCAGCTGCAGGTCTGTTGGAGTTTGCCGGAGGTCCACTCCAGACCCTGTTTGCCTGGGTATCACCAGCGGAGGCTGAGTTGGAAATGCAGAAATCGCCCATCTTCTGCGTCACTCACGCTGGGAGCTGTAGACTGGAGCTGCTCCTATTTGGCCATCTTAGAACCTCCTCCCATTTGCTATTTATTTCTGTGAAGAAAAAGGTGAATATAGCAGGCATGAAAATAGTATTTTTAGAATGCCCTGATTATGTGGTAAGCTCTTGGCTGTCATCTGGATTTTGTGAGTATTCCCACCATTCTCAGAATTCTGTAGTAGCTCACTGTACCTAAACTGTTTGTACAAACAATAGGATTTGTTCAGATCTTGTGCTTTTCTTCTGAGAACCTGGAGTTTTGGTACATACTAAGTCAAAGATGCTTATGTGGCCAGTCTCCAGTAAAAATTCAGTTGGCCTCTTCTAATGAGATTCTCCAGTAGACAATATTTCATGCATGTTGTCACATTAATTGCTGGGGAAATTAAGCATGTCTCCTGTGACTTTACTGGAAGAGGACTTTTTGAATCCCAGCCTGATTTCATCCAGATTCATTCTATGTACACTTTCCATTGGCTGATTTTGCTTTGTATCATTTTGCTGTAATAAATAATAGCCATGAGTACAACTATATGCTGAGTCTTGTGAGTTCTTCTAGCAAATCATTGAACTTGGGGATGGCCTGGGCAATTCTATCTCCCAGCACATCCTCTATCCCTTGAAACAACTTTGTCAATTCAAATTAAACATCCTAGTAAGAAAAATCTCTAAGTCATCATCATGTAAGTTGATAAAATATGTTTATCTTGTCCAGAATATTATTTTATGTGTCATGATGATTTATGTGACTAAATATGGTATGATTTATCTACTATATTTTTTCAAAACTCAATTATTTCTTTATTGAAGTTCAACAATATGTAAACTAGCATCTACAGTCTTGAAGAGCTATAAGTTGAGTGATAAAGTTTCAAGATATTTGTGATTTATTTGAAAAGGCACAGAGTTTGAGATACTAAAAAATGAGAGCCTCACACAAATTGTTCTTGGTGAACCCATGCTAGTTCTAATAAATTACTGCTTTGTTTGCTTCTCCTACCTCTTAATGCATTCTAGAACTTGGAATATACTTTGAATACCTCTAGTTTTTCTGCATCTCAATATGCCCCATCAAATATTCCAAATAACGTTTTAAATTTCATTTGTAAGTTTTTCATAACTTTCACTAATTTAGAAAGTTAGCTCCTTACTAAAGTCCAAATTGATAAAATTCACCACTGCCAAACTATAAAAAGCCCACATTGTCTAATGGTAAAGCTTTTTTAGGAAAGTTGAATCCAAATAGGAAGTCATATTTCCCATTTAAATGGGCAGAACACAACATTTTATTTTATTTTTTCAACATAGCAGATCTCATAGCTGAGGGGAGAAAGTACAACTGAAGGGCCAGAGGGCCTCTCTGCAATTGAGAAAACCTGCCTAATCTTCAGGGTTTTCTGATAGCTTAAAAATAAATAATAAACAAGAGGTCTAAATAATAGAGGTGTAAAATAATAAAACAGAGATCTAAAATTCATGGGATATTTTAAATGTTAACATTTTCATAATCGTGCGTATAATACACACAAACAAAGCAAAATGCAATGAAATTTTGTTATCCACTAGAAGGTTTGTATCAAAGGTAAAATCAAAATTTGAGGCCTGTGAATTTTAGACCTGGACCAAATGCCTCTCCTATGCAGGAAAGATCCTTGACAAAACACAGAAAACAGAGATGCAAATTGCTACATTAAGCCCACATGCAAATTGCTTCATTGAGCCTAGTAGCTCAAAAATTTGCATTGTGGAAGATTCTAACCTTTGTAAAAATCAATGTTAGGCTAAGGTAATTAAAGCAAACTTCAAGCAACCGCATTTTTAAAGGAGGATAATGGTCTCCAAATAAAAATAAGAGCCTTGAAACTACCAAAGCTTATCTGGTGGAACAATAGCAATGCAGTTCACATAGTACGAGATCAATCAAGCCTGAAAGGCGAATCCATATCAGATCAGAACAGAAAGACCGGTTCGGTGTTCTCTATGGTTCCTGGTTGAGGCAAAACTTGAAGTTGGTATCTGAATCCAAAGAACAGGATTTATCAGTAGGCATATACTTTTATGCTAAAGTTAAATGTTATGCGATGTGGATTCAATCATTATTTTTAAAGATCTGTTTTTATTTTTGTACTCTTCAAGTTTAAAACCTCTTTTGAATTTCATAGACTATGGTCTACCTCAAATTTCAAAGCCATTGCGGTTTGTATTACATTTTCTTAATTATCCCTCAGCCCCAAATAACAGGCCAGCCACTTCCTTTTTCATTCAATTACTAAGCATTTATTTAGAACCTCCAAGGTTCAAGAGCTTTTCTAGTTACTATAATTGTAGAAATGTACAAGGTACATGCCTGCCGTCAAATGACCAAAAGTAATGTTTCCCATCCTGAAAGAGAAATTTGCACCAGGTATCCTGGAAGCGTGAAGGGGGGCACCTGACTAAAACCAGCACTATTGCAGGAATCTTCTCAGGAACAATGACATTTTAAATGCAGGTTAATGATAAGAAGTGTTCTAGGGGTAGAAAAGAAAAGGGACAATATGCACAAGGACATTGAGTAGACAGAGAATGAGGCAGTTTGGAAGATAAAATATTGTTTTAAAAACATATCAGTTGAAATGATAAATAGATGCCAAATCTTGAAGGAGCTTGATATGGTTTGGCTCTGTGTCCCCAGTCAAATCTCACCTTGAATTGTAATAGTGTCCACATGTCAAGGGCAGGGTCAGGTAGAGATAATTGAATCATGGGGGCAGGTTCCCCCATACTGTCCTCATGATAGTGAATAAATCTCACGTGATCTGATGGTTTTATAAATGGGAGTTCCCCTGCATAAGCTCTCTTGCCTGCTGCCATGATTGTGAGACCTCTCCAACCATGTGGAACTGTGAGTCAATTAAATCTCTTTCCTTTATAAATTACCCAGTCTCAGATATGTCTTTATTAGCAGTGTGAGAACAGACTGATACACATCTTGAATCTCATACTAAAGATTCTCATTACCTCCAATATATTGATGAAAAGCTTCCATGTGTTTTGAAAGGCTTACTTGTTAGCACATTTTGAAGGGAAGCATAGTGAGGGTCTTTATGCACTTAGCCCAAGAGAAGCTCATGCACATCTTGGCAGAATCCACCAAACCAGTGTGACAAATGCTTGGCTTTTACTTGCTTCAGTTTTATCCGTAGATAGGTAACACGAGTCCTTACTGTCAGCTATGGCTTCTGGCATCTCTGTGTCTGGATCTGCAGAATCTCCTCTGGCCTCGGAACTCTAAAATCTTCACTGCACTCTTTCTGACATCCAGTGTGCTGATGAGAAAGCTAATGCCAGTACGAATGCTTGATGCTTGTATGTTTGTGGGTAGCTTGCTTTTTCTCCATAAGATGCTTTAAGGGTTTTTTCCTTTTTTTCCTTTGTTGTTCTTAACTTTCAAAAGGACTTTCATTAGGTAAGGATCTGTTTTATGTATAGTTATATCCTCAGCTCTTAGAAGAGCATGACGTGGTTGACATACACAAATTTTGTTGAATAAATGTATAAATGAACTCTATTTAGAGTTTGAGGACCCATGAAATTTGAATACTAGTCTTTTTGCTCAGCCCTAAACTATTTTCTTTCAGGAAAGATTAGATTATTGTTAAATCTCGATTTTACTTATTGTCATCTTTTCACACTCTTTGAGAAGATATTGAATCTTCTGAATTTATCCTCTATGCGTCTAAACTTTCACTTATTTTAGTCTCAGTTTCTTTTCTCTTTAATCTATAATCTGACAAGTTTTCTCATTGGATCTTGTAGCCCTCATTTTTTATTTTTTAATTCATCAATATTTTAATTTCTAAAAGTATTATCTTGCTAATAGCAGAAATTTAGATATTTTCTTTTAAATTTCCTTTAATCAGTGACTTCTTTCTTTCCTGTGTTTGATCTTTTGGTTATTATGATCCTTCTCATATGTACTGTGGGTTTTCTTCAATTAGCAAAGCTTTGGCCCTGCATTTTTTTTAAAAGAAAGATCTAAGCTGATTAATATTGGTAGCTACAGTGGATTTTCTATTCTGTCGTGTGGGTAAGTTTGTTTATTTCCTCCAATGCAACCTCTGACTCCCTGGTTCAAGCGATTCTCCTGCCTCAGCCTCCCGATTAGCCGGGATTACAGGCACGCACCACCACACCCAGGTAATTTTTGTATTTTTAGTAGAGACAGGGTTTCACCATGTTGGCCAAGATGGCTCACTCTCCTGACCTTGTGATCCTCCCGCCTCAGCCTCCCAAATTGCTGGGATTACAGGCATGAACCACCATGCCTGGCCAGAATTCTTCTTCCATGTGAGGATTTATGTGTTAACTTTGCACTTTGAGTGAGGGAGCAGGAGAGCTGGTTGGGCCACACTCCCCAAATACCATGCCAAATCCTCATCTTTCCTCAAAAATTTAAAGAATTTTTTAAAAATTTTTGTTCTAAACTAAACATAGGCTGAAATGTGTCCTGGAACTGAAAGCTGCTCCAGACCTCAAAACTCAGCCTTACCAAGACTAATTTTAATCTTCCCATACTCTTCAGCATCATGAATATTACATCAGCTTTGAAAACTTAGCTACCTTTCTGCTGAGCTTCTGGATATCCACCTTCTTAAAATTTAGAAAAATGTTTAATTTATTTTCTCAGAATTTTTTCACTAGATGTCTTTCATAAATAAAGTGTCAAGTAACAATAACACTATACAATTTCAGTGCATATGAATCAAATCCTTTCTCCTATCTACCTCCGGAAGTGAAGGAAAATTATTCTCACTTTTCTATTTCTACACACAGTTGAGAAATATTTATAAATGTCATTTATTTATATTCATATTTATAAATACCTTATATTCTTGAATATGTGCCTTCTTTTTAAATAATGTGTTCACTTTTACAAGTATGCTAACTTAGAACACTTTCTTAGATTTAAGAAATCTCTGTTTAGGTAAATTAGACATATATCCAACAAATTTTTCAAAAAGATTAGTAGATGCATTGAAGAATAAAATATTAGCAGTTGTTTCATTTAACAAGCTTTTTTCTGAAACTTTCATAATTTATTATTATAGTGTGTACTCGAGATTAGTAGTACAGATTTGAGCTAAAATTATAAATGAATTTCTCAATCATACTAGTTCTATAACTGATGCCAATAATAATAAAAGTAAAAAAAATCTTTTTCTCATGACATTGTTATATGTTTCATTTATCCCTTTTATCTTTAGATTTTCCTATTTTTCTCCTTAAGAACCTATAGATTCCATTTTTCACAAAGAAGCCATTTGATGGGCCTATTTTCAAGTCTACTTTTGGTTTTCTTTTGCATCAGTAATAGAATCATTATTATTCTCATCACTAAAATCTAATTCATTATCAGATAAGAACAAATATTCCTCACATTCTATTTTCAACAGCTGATTTTTCTTATTTATGTTCTCAGTAGGCATATCCTCTTCACTTGCTGGAAATGAAAATTCATTCTTTTCCATATGAGAATTATCATTCATCTCATTAATCTACCTTGATTGTCATTTCCCCCTTCATCACTGCAAACTAAGAGTCTTATTGTCTGTTACTTTTATTATTTTCATTATTTGGTATATATCGTATGGGTTTCTGGCATTTTCTGATACTGAATATACATGTAGCAGAAGACAAACATACTACCAAGTGAACTAGTGTGTAAATAGACTTCAGCCTTAAGAGCTCCTGAACTTGAAAATGATAATGACTTTATTGCATTTATCACTGTTTAAATGAGACCAGACTTATGCCAGAGATACATTTACCTAAGCTTTATTCATTCACCACAATATAACATAACAATTTGTCCAGCAAATTACAGATTTTATGAATGATGTACTTTCTTTAACTGAAACCAAAGTAGCATCAAGCTCTAAAATGAGATTGAAGAATGGGGCAGTACAGAAACTGAAATTGTATGTATGTCAAAAATACCAGCTTTGAAAATAGCATTCAACCACCCATATTTGTTCCAGCAATATCTTTCCCTGTGGCAGAGGCTCATATTGCTGGCAATCTGGTTTTGTGGGTTGCTGAAACTAGCTGAAAAATGCTGTTAACTATCCCATAAAGGAGACATGATAATGCAATAATGATGCAGGGCAGATACGTTCTGAAACTGGGGCTTAGCCTGTTCCGGTTCTTGGCTTTGCCCAGGAAATAATTCAAGGGCAAGCTGGTGGTGTTAAATAGCAACTTTTATTGAAGTGGCAGTGTACAGCATCTAGGTACTGCTCCTTGTGGAGCAGGGCCACCCCATAGACAGTGTGCCCAGAATAGCAGTTCAGAGGCAGTTCTGCAGTCATTTTTAGGCCCACTTTAAATTATATGCAAATTAAGGGGCAATTTATACAGAAATTTCTACGATGAGGGTGGTAGCTTCCAGGTTGTCAGGTTATTGCCATGGAAAGGAGCAGTAACTTCCTTGTTGCCAGGGCAATGGTAAACTAACATTGCACACTGGTGGGCATGTATTATGAAAAGCGACTTCTGCCCTGGATCTGTTTTAGCTAGTCCTCAATTTGGTCCAGTGTCCAAGCCCCACCACCAGAGTCAAGGCCCACCTCCTAGCTCACTCCACACTCAGAGATTAGAAACTCCTCCTTAATCTTACGGGGTGGCAGAAAGACAGAAGTCCCTCTTCTGTAATTGCTTCCTGCTGAGTTTATGAGCATAGGCCCTTCCTAGCACCAAAGGAGTAAAAATCTCTAGATACCTCATCTGAGAGGCCCACAGACAGGAGGCTTTTATTCTCCAGGTCAGCAGGTGGGATGGGTTGGAAGCATTGTGCCAGCATTGTATTTACCCGGAGCTGTTGTAATCTAGAAGACACAAACTTTACTATTTAAACAAGCAAGGGCCAAAAATTAGTAACAACAAGGCAACTATCAAAGGTCCCAAAAGAGGTAGGTAAAAAAAGCAGGTGAGACTTGGAAAGGTATTTTTCATAGTTGACCAGACATAGTTGGGGTCAGTGCCCTGGTTGTATCTATGTAGCCATGTAGCTTGCTCAGAGAGCTTTTGAATGTTAATCTCAACTTGTCCAGAGTTGTTAATACATGTGCAGCAGGTTTTATTAATAACTTCACAGACTCCACCTTGTTCAGCTAGTAGATGACCCAACACTAGTCTGTTATTGAGAACTACATTTGCCAAAGAATCTGGGGACTCTTGAATTCCTTTACTGTCTGAGCTGTGTTGATGGCTAAAGATTCTAGGGTTTGAGTCAAATTCTTTAGGGTTGACC
Organism: Gorilla gorilla gorilla; assembly: GCF_029281585.2. Lineage (NCBI taxonomy): Eukaryota > Metazoa > Chordata > Mammalia > Primates > Hominidae > Gorilla > Gorilla gorilla. The sequence continues at coordinate 186,991,290 of NC_086017.1, read as the reverse complement.
AGTGATGAGCAAAGCCATCCCAGGGTGCTACTAGTCTTATCACTTCCCTGATTCCTGCCAGAATTAATCTGCTCACTTACTTCTGTTATTCTTGAGTCTTATGGGGTTATAGACAGTGACCCCTGAGGGACAAGGGTGGCCAATGTACATTCACCTCAGGTCTAAGTTTTTCATTTATAAGGGAAAGCTACTCTTAAAAGAACACATGAGTCTCTAGGAAGTTGGGAGTGGTTACAGGATGTGAGTTTTTCCTGTTTATGGCCACGAACAAAAATGAGCCCAGCTGGAACACACAAAGAGAGCCTACAGGGTATGAAGTTTATCTTTGTTGCCTTATTGGGTCTATAGAGATATTTTTCCCCTGTTCCAATGAGGATGGTTGAACGGTCTTTGTTTTCTGGAAAGGGGCAGTACTCTCACCTTCCCAGACTAGGCAGACCACCAACATGCTTGAACTTTCTGAGTTGTCCTGTACTATCTTTCTTAAATAACCAGTCATTTAACTCTAGGACAAGAATTTATTATACAAGATATCTCCTCATATAAAATTACTGGGGTTTTTTTGGTTTGTTTGTTTGTTTTTGAGATGGAGTCTCGCTCTGTCCCCCAGGCTGGAGCGCAGTGGTGTGATCTCGGTTTACTGCAAGCTCCGCCTCCCTAGTTCATGCCATTCTCCTGCCTCAGCCTCCCGAGTAGCTGGGACTACAGGCGCCCGCCACCACACCTGGCTAATTTTTTTTGTATTTTTAGTAGAGACGGGGTTTCACCATGTTAGCCAGGGTGGTCTCGATCTTCTGACCTTGTGATCCGTCCACCTCAGCCTCCCAAAGTGCTGGGATTACAGGCGTGAACTACCGCGCCCGGCCAAATTACTGTTTCTTTATTTCTTCCTTGTAAAACAGAAAAATACATTTTCTATTCATAACATTCTTTACATCTCTCTTTTCTACTTATAGGTTCCCTCATACTTTGAACCTCCCTTTTAATAATTTCCAAATTAGACAAAAGTGTTTTTCCCAATAAAGACTACATTTCTTTGGTACATTTTATATAAGCATAAGAAGGAAAAAGTCCTGAACTGCCTGCCAGACACTGGCATTCTGTAGACAAAAAACATTCTACCATTTTAAGATTTAAACACAATAAGTTCACTATTTAAGCATCTATTCCATTCACATGTATTTAACTCTTCCACTTTTAACAGTGAACCACCTCCAAGTACCAAGATACCATGCAAAGCTAGTCATCATTTAAAGCCATTTTAACCATTTTAAAATGATTTACCCAGATAAAAATCTTAAAGTTAAATTTTAGAAGACATTACGTTCACTTCAAACTGATAAGCTTTGACTAGTCTTATTTAATTTATGATCACTCTTTTATTTATAAGCCAATTTGACAGCCTGTTAGACACAACACATATCACAATACCTGTATATATGCCTAAACAAACATATTAAGTAATTAATGTGTTTTAATACATCAAATCACCTATACAGTACAATTTAATTCAATTCAATTCATTAATTCAATTCAATTCATTAATTCAATTCAATTCAATTAAACCAATTCAAAATTGGCTCCCAAGTACCTGGCCAAATTTTGTTTGCGCCAACAGGTATAGAAAACAGGAAGAGGCAGGGAAGGAATTCCATAACATCAAATAAGGAAGAGGTGAATTGCATTGCCCAAGGGGAAACTCTGGAGTCCGTGAGCCACCAGAGAGCTCATCCAGAAGTCGAGACGCCAAAGAAAAATGTTCAGGCAGCTGCCTCTCTGCCACTGCAGGAAGCTGTCTGCTGGGTCAAGGGTCTGAGACTCCCAGTAAACTTAATTGGCTAAGGCAACTCACTGGGGCTAATGGAAGAAGGTTATCTCTAGAATTGATAGTGAGCTTTTACTTCTCTTTGTCTCTCACCAGGGACAAGTAAGACATTCTCATTACCAGTGGCCCTTTTGCTTATCGTAGGCATGCTGATTCTGGCCCCCAGGCTGGCAGGTCAGGGGCTCTGGTCTGGGCACCTCAGACTTTTAAAAAGTATTTTCTTTTTACCATGCCATATGGCAAGGTTTACATAGAGTGCATTTAATAGTGTCAAGAAAATGTAATTCTGTCTATTGATTAGTCAACTATTAAAAAGTATTTTCTTTAATATGGCAAGGTTTACATAGAGTACATTTGATAGTGTAAAGAAAATGTAATTCTGTCTGTTGATTAGTCAACCAAAAACAGTTCCTTTTTATGAAAGAATTTTTTTACAGTATTATATAGGGAGACATACAGAGAAAATGTTTGTTGAAAAAATATGTGTATGAGGTGCTAATCAGACATAAGCAGAGAAATATTTATTATACTATTCAGGTTTTAGACAGGACAAGAGAGTTAATGGCTTAATAGGAAATGCTATCCCATCTCATGATCACTGATCTGATACAAGATGATTCTCTTTATACACTGTCATCAGTAATTTTTCAAGTTATTTGTTTAAAATTTCTCGATAATCTAATCAGGCTTCACTCTCCTACCTAACTTCAGTAACTAGTGTTTAAGATTCCAAATCTAGAATCAAGAAACATAGTTATCAAGTAATCTCATGAAATGCTTATAGATAACATGGGTAAATGTACATTGAATGAGTATGCCACTAGGCAAATTTGCAACAGCCCAATGCTTGTGTTCAGGTAGTATTAAGAAAGGAACAGATGGCTAACTGGAAAGTGACTTTTTCTGCATATTGTAGAATTTGCCCTCAGTTCTGACCTGTTCAACACGTATTTTAGATTTAGATGTTGACTTTGATAATGGGTGTTTCAGATATCACAAAGCTGAGAAAGACAGTTTATATTTTGAATGATAGTATTGGGCTCCAAATGGATCAAATATTATAATATTTAAAATATAATAATGGTAATAATTTATATTTCAAAAAATACATGAGTCTAAGGAGAAAAATATAACTCAACAGTTTGTGAGAAAAAAAACCAAAAAAATTCTTGGCTTCAGTAGATTGTAAGTTCAAGTTAGGGCATATTACTAACCTCTATATACTACATAAATATCTGAACTATTATATTAAACACTAGAAATCAAAATTCTAAGGAACACTGTCAGATTGAAGGCATTTCTAGAGAATAACAATATTAAGTGATTAATATATTCAACCAACAATAATTTAACAAAGTACCTATTCTATATCCACATCAATCTGATAATGAGCAAGACAGACATGCAGGTCTGCATTTATTGGAGACAGGAATAGATATTAGATAATTAATTAAATTTACCATGGAAGCTGTTAAAATCAATTGCAGAATTTGATAACAGTGTATTACAGAAAGCTGTAAATTAATTTAATCTAGGAAATCATCTGGCTTTCTTCCAATTTGCTAGAGGATCCATCTGGGAGTTTCTGTTGTCATACCAACTATCTTCATAAGATGTAAACCTTTCACTATTTTAGTTGTATGGTTATTTTACTGGTTAAGTGATTTTGTCAGTTTTCATTATGGCAGTGTCTACATGCACAGAAGCAGGACATATTACATATAACAAAGGCTGTCATTCAAGGTGGAACCCCGCTTCAGGGGGAAAAAAAAAACTGAGGCAGAAGAAAATGTGGAGTGGTGAGTCAAACTGAAAGTAGAGGTGGCACCATGAAAACACAGCAAGTTTTTTTTGTTTGTTTGTTTTTGTCTTTGTTTTTGTTTTTGTTTTGAGGCGGAGTCTTGCTCTGTCACCCAGGCTGGAGTGCAGTGGCGCGATCTGGGCTCACTGCAAGCTCCGCCTCCTGGGTTCGCTCCGTTCTCCTTCCTCAGCCTCCCGAGTATCTGGGACTACAGGCGCCCGCCACCACGCCTGGCTAATTTTTTGTATTTTTAGTAGAGACGGGGTTTCACCGTGTTAGCCAGGATGGTCTCGATCTCCTGACCTCGTGATCCGCCTGCCTCTGCCTCCCAAAGTGTTGGGATTACAGGCGTGAGCCACCGTGCCCGGCCAAGTTGTTCTTTTTAAGGGATCCACTGTATTCGTAGAATGAATCCTTTTGAGTTATGAGGAAAGTGAACACTCGGACATTATAGCAACCTTCCAGCAACTGGAACTAGCTTCATTCATGGTATGTTTCATCAATAATAGCATACATTTAATGATATCTGAAGTTTCACAATCTAGATATGTGATCATTATATTTGCTTTTTTTATGTTTATCCTCAACATATTAAGCTACTTCTATAACCATTTTTGAACATTATGTACTAGGTTATGATATATAATATTTTCCCAAATGTTCACGATGGGACTGTCTTAAAATGCAGTAAGATATACCTAGCTGGTTTCAATTAAAAGTATATAGTTTATAAATCCATGTAAACAGCATCATCCATGTAAAAATGTGTCATTTCACTATTTGCTAAAAGTGGATAATATGTGAATGCAGCACTGTGAGTTCTGTCCATATTAAGTACATATGCTCTTCCCTCAAAATACCTTTACGTGTGACCATCTGAACTATGATTAGTGTGGAGGTGCCTCTGACTATCCTTACTCTAAATATTAATAAAGGTAAACATTTATCTACAGTTATATTTTTAAAATATTTATATAAATAACATTTTGCTCCACCATTCCACACCGTGTAGACCAGTGCCCTCCAGAGCACCCAGGAGAAAGTAGATCATTTCTCTCTTTCCATATCACAGCCATAGGCGCTTTGGGATATTACTATTAGGGATATCTGCGAATCCATGAGAGCCACTCTTACAGCTTATCCTCTGCCCAGAAGCAAAAAGCAATTGAGTGATGTCACATTAAGAATTGCGAATAAAGGGCCAGGCATGGTGACTCACCCCTGTAGTCCCAGCACTTTGGGAGGCCGAGGCGGGCAGTACGCTTGAGGCCAGTAGTTTGAGACCAGCCTGGCCAACATGATGAAACCCCATCTCTACTAAAAATACAAAAATTAGCCAGGCATGGTGGTGCACTCCTGTGGTCCCAGCTACTCGGGAGGCTGAGGCACAAGAATCACTTGAACCAGAGAGGCAGAGTTGCAGTGAGCCGAGATCGCCCCATGAAACTCTAGCCTGAGTGACAGAGTGAGATTCTGTCTCAAAAAAAAAAAAAAAAAAAGGAATATAATTTAATATATTTTGAGTATATTTCAATAAGATTTTTAGATATTTTTCTCTGTTCTCCAAATCAGGGAAAATCTGAGCTTCTGCAGATTCTGTGCTTTGGATAAGCAAAAATACAAATGTCTGGTCAAACTCTAGCCATGTGTTAAGCATTATAAAAACATTTCTGCACATTCAGTTCATCGTTGGCTTAGCTATGTTCCATCCTTTACTCAAATCCTTTGTTTAGTTTATGTTTTAATGTTGCATTTATTTTTATAAGCAATCTCAAATATTTTAGGGATGATAGGAACAGAGAGTGTGAGAGAGAGATGATTGCCATAATTACAGACAAGTACTGGACACATGATTACTACTGTAATAACTGAGGTGAGCTCTTCAATGTCACACCCCAGTTTTTATTATTAAAAATGCTATTTGTCTCGACATTCTCTAGGAAAAACAATATAACTTATGATACATATATAATATAGAAAATAGACTATATGATATATAATATTGTGTGTGAAATATGTATTGTATACTTTATAATATATAATTATATATAATACAAAATTTATAATACAATCCATAATATATAATATATAAAATGTGAAATATAAAATACTTCTTTACGAATGTGCACTTTGTCTATGTCTGTGTTTATGTCTGTTTGTTGTCTATGTGTAGTGTGTAAATTATTTTTAATGGCCACTGAAAGCGTATTTGAAAAAATGGTAGCAAAAACAAAGGACATGTAGAGATTAGGAAAATATGCTGAAATTATTGCAGCCTGGAAGAAATGAGTGACTACTGTAGGAAATACAACTGGAAAAACAATGACTGAAGACTTGAAGCAGGCACTTTGCAGTATAATAATACTTTTATGGTCCAGTTGTAAATGCATTTTAAATTTTGATTATGATTTCTTCTTTGACTCATAAATTGTCTAAAGGCCTTTTGTTTCAGCTGAGTGAATGTCTTTTCTCTTTTTGTTTATATTATTCATTTATAAACTAATTGCACTCTGATCAAAGAATATCTCAGTGATACCAATTCTGAAAATTTAATGAAAATTATTTTAAATTATATGCATATAGTTGTATATGTAATACATACAATAATTGTTATATATGATCATATATATTCATATATTTGTATATTCGTGCATATGTATATATATTAAATAAAATCTGTTACTTGATGGGAGATTTCTCAATTTTTTTTTTTTTGCTTATTGTCTTGTTAAAGTTTTTCTACTCAGACTACATTATAAAGTTCACTTAGATTAGGTAGTTAAATATTCATAATGATCTGAAACTTTTTTATTATGTAATTGTACTTCTCATTTCTTTGTTAAAAGAAAAACTTTAGCTGAATGTAATTTAATGGAGTTTAATTAAGCAAAAAATGATTTGTGAATCAGACAGCCCACAGACCTACAATAGGTTCAGAGTGACTCTATGTCAGTTTGCTGTGGTCTGCTGGGGCCTAGAACAAGATCTCAGTCTACAATAATGGCCTCCCATGATTTTGGTTATCCATTTCCTCTTACTGGTGAACTTGTCATATAGGTGAGAATGTGAACAAAACTTAGGGCTTTGGCATTACTCTCAGTTACCATCATTTTGAGTTTCTGGTCTCAACATGTCATTCATAGGTTATTGTGTCCTCATGATCATACATTTATTTGAGTTTTTGTCATTCCAGTCAATGCAACCATTTGACATTCTATGGATGGCTGCCTGCAAATGTTTAAAACTTTTGAGATAATACAGTGCACCAGGGAGACTTCTATTATGGTTATAAGGAGGATACTACCAAGAGTTTGAAGTATTTTCCCTAGCCAGGGTCCCCATGAACGAAACCAACCAAAATCAAATAGACCAAATAATGAGTCAGATGAGGAGTCTATCTGTTTTAACCAAACTGCTTATTGGTTAATCCCCTGTAACTGAGTCTCTGTAACCTGATATGTCATCCATATGCAAAAAGAAGTGTCAGCAACTGCATAGATTCCTCTCTGTTCAGCCAGTAGGTAATCTAGAACAATTCTATTATCTAACACAACATTAGCAAAATAATTTAAAGAAGTCTGTTGTGCAGTCATAGTCATTGCAGTAGGATCTCTCATATAGTCTATTATGAGAGAGAAATTTCTAATTATTGCCTCATTTATATGTATTCCAAGGCATGGAAAAAGGGACTTGATAAATGATGCCCATCTACAAAGGAGATGTCTTCTTGGTGATGTTCTCTTTAACCTATGACGTAGGTTAAGAGAAGTGGACCAATGTTCTGTTCTTCGATGATTATGGAGCAACAAAATTCCTAGTTCACATTGGCCTTTCATTTTCCATCCTTCGAGGCATAAGGCTGTCCATGCATAATGTTGGCTACAAAATTCTTCAAAAATGAAAGTATACCTCACGGGTGCACACAAATCCCATTCTCTTGTTATATTGTTCATAGAATCATAAGCAAAAGGAAAAAAATAGAAAAGTAAGAGTTTCATGATGGCAGAGAAGTCATGATCTGTAATCTTGGGAGAACTATCCATGTCTAGGATATCATCTGCTTATGGGAAGAAGCTTCCCTAATTAGCTTTACCTTAAGGTCTCCAACAGGGGGTACAGTTCCAAGGGTCCAGAGCGGCCTTTCTAAGTTGTGAAATTAGAAACTAAGATTCTAGATCCCAAATTATTACTGCATTATGGGCGACAAGGGCAAGTCTTCTCTGGTGTGGTTTCCAGAAGACCAAACTAAATTGTAAAGAGTTTGATTGTCCTCAATCAGTAGATCATGAAAAGCTTCCTTTACCTGTGAAAATACACTTTGGCATAATGCATTAAACCCTTGCAGGATTTAGTCTTTTCAGAGTTTAGCAGAGGAAGATAGAAAACATTCTATCGTTTCAGTGACTATTTAACAAAGCGTCAACTTGTGTTTTTTCTACTGGATGTGGATCTTATTGTCATCAATCTTCAGTATGTTTGACCAAGGCAATCCAGTCAATTCAGCTAGCTTTACTTAGTGCTATCATATCCATAATACTTTATTTAAATGTCTTACAACTTTTATATTGAAACAAGTACCTCAAGCACTGGAGATTTCTCCAGGAATATCCCATGAAATAAGCATTTCCTAAGAATCTTGTAGCTATTGTTATAACATCAGACTTTCTGCATGGGAAAGCTTCTATACAACCAGAAAACATGCACTGAAAATAAAAATTTACTGAGATTTCTTTATAAATATTCAAATGGATGAGCAGGTAGCAGAAATGTACCTAAAGTTTTGATTATGTTTTCAGGAATAAGGGTTTGACAACCCAAACATTGGTCATAAACCACTTTAGCAACTTAAAACAGTGACCACACCAATATTTTTTTCATAATTTGGATCATTTTATCTGTTTTATGATGAGTCATGGAATGCATAGATTTTAATAATGAAAACTTTCAGGACTGAAGAAGGACCAAGTGGCTGTCCAGGCTGTCCATGAATCCATGCTTAACATTGGATTTATATAATCTTCAATACCAATTTTGTGTCTCCAATTCAGGTGCATAGCACTGCTTAGTAAATGGCTTATTATAGGCAATTTGACTTGGATCATGGAGTTCATTCAAATTACATATCTTAACAATTTCAGTATTGGTTGACTTAGGATTAAAATCTGCCAAAGTATTTTCTTAGTTTTAAAAATAATTGTTATCCTGTTTGGATTAGCAGTTTTATAAGTCAGTCAGTCTCTTCATAGAGTTCTGAGAATTCTTACCCAATCCAAATGATATTATCCTAAACTTATTAGAACCCTGATTCAAAAGAGTTCATGTAAGGGTCCTTTTCATCCTTTCCATTAAAACTCATTTATTCTTGAGGTTGCAATGTTTTTAAATTTTTGCAATCAGACCTTGGTGATGACCTTGAGCAGTAGGATATAAATAACTCCCACATGTTTAGTGTTCCAATAAAGGAACACTAGGCATAAACGGATTAACTTTTCTGAAGACATAACATTTTATAATTAAAATAGCTTGCAAAGATTTTTTAGAAGAAGCATGAGAATAAAGCAATTATTTGTGGACAAGACTTAAAATGGCCATGGTTAAAGACATATCTGACAAAGAAATGTGGGAGAGGGGGTTTGTATTTAATCAAAAAGTGAACAAAAATCTTTTGACTCTTATTAATGCTGTATGAAAATCTGGTTTAAAAGAGAAAACTGGAGGGAGCAGCTTAGATGGCCGAATAGAAACAGCTCCACCCTGTAGCTCCCACGAAGAAGAATGAAATCGGTGGGTGAATTCTGCATTTTCAATTCAGGAACACATGTTTTCTCACTGGGACTGACTAGATGGTTGCTGTGACACATGGAGAGTGAGAAAAAGCAAGGTAGAGGGAGGGATTACCAAGGAGCTGCGTGGGGCGGAGGAAGCTCTCTCCCCAAGCCAAGAGAGGCGATGAGAGATTGTGCCACCCATCCCTGAAAACCTCACTCTTCCCATGGATCCTTGCAACAAGCAGATCAGGAGATCCCTTCATGAGCCCACGCAACCAGCACTTTGGGTCCCATGCACAGGGCTGTGCAGACTCAAGGCGGCTCCTTGGATGGGAGACTGCTGGAGCAAGTATTGAGACAGAGGAGTTTTTGCATACTCTGGCTCTGGGAACTCCGGTGAGGCAGGAGAGCCATCCATTCCTTTGGGAGGGGGGCTGAATCCAGGGAGCCATGCAGTCTCGTTAAGCGGGTCCCACTCCCATGGAACCCCATAAGCAAAAACCCACTGGCTTGGAATCCCCACTGGCCAGAGCAGCAGGCTGGAGACTGCCTAAGAAGACTGAGTTCCGGCAGAGGAGGAGCGGCTGCCATCACTGTGGCACCAGTTGGCCATTTTCCCATGCTGCTGGTGCCAGCGAGATTGCACAGCACCACAGCTGGGACAGTTCATGTCCAGAATGCTTCTTTAAGTGGGGGCCTCACTGGACAGGAACTTCCCGCGGGAATTTCAGCATCCCCAGCCAGGGGCTTATGGACAGAACTCTGATATCCCTGAGAGGAGCCCCTGGGAGGAGGGGCAGCTATGGTATCATGGATCAGCAGTCTTAGTCTTTTTGGTCTGCTGTCTCTGGAGAGTCAGGGCAGCCCAGATGAGGAGGATTCCCCCGGCACAGAACACCTGCTCTGCAAAGGGGTAGCCAGACTGCTTATTTAAATGGGTCCCTGATCCTGCACCTCCTGACTCGGTGAGACCTCCCAACAGGGGTCTCCAGAGACCTCATACAGGAGCACCCCCGCTCGCATCAGGTCAGTGCTCCTTTGGGATAGAGCTCCCACTCCCACAGAAAGGAGCAGGCTACCATCGCTGGTGTTCTGCAGCCTCCATTGGTGACACTTCCAGGGGCAGGAAGGACCCAGGAGAATAGGGTCTGGAGTGGACCCCTAGCAAATTGCAGCAGCCCTATGGAAGAGGGGCCTGACTATTAACAGAAAAACAAACAGAAAGCAACAAAAACAACAACATCAACGAAGAAGACCCCACAAAAACCACATCCAAAAGTGAGCAGCCTCAAAGATCAATGGTAGATAAACCGATGATGATGAGAAAGAATCAACTAAAAAATGCTGAAAACTCAAAAAGCCAGAGTACCTCTTCTCCTCCAAATGATTGCAACACATCTCCAGCAAGGGCACAGAACTGGGCTGAGGCTGAGATGGATGAATTGAGGGAGGTAGGCTTCAGAAGACGGGTAGTAATGAATGTTGCTGAGCTAAAGGATTATTTTCTAACTCATTGCAAAGAAGCTAAGAACCATGATAAAACATTACAGGAGCTGTTAACCAGGATAACTAGTTTAGAGATGAATATAAATGACCTGACGGAGTTGAAAAACACAACATGAGAACTTCATGATGCAAACACAAATATCAATAACTGAATAGACCAAGCAGAAGAAAAGATATCAGGGCCTCAAGACTATCTTGCTGAAATAAGGCAGGCAGACAAGACTAGAGATAAAATAATGAAACGTAGGAAACAAAACCTCTGAGAACTATGGGATTATGTAAAAAGACTGAACCTATGACTGATTGGAGCACCTGAAAGGGATGGGGAGAATGAAACCAAGCTGGAAAACACACGTCAGGATATTATCCAGGAGAACTTATCCAACCTCGCAAGACAGGCCAACATTCAAATTTTGGGCATCCAGAGAACCTCAGTAAGATACTCCATGAGATGATCAATCTCAAGACACATAAACATCAGATTCTCCAAGGTCAAAATAAAGGAAAAAATGTTAAGGGTGGCCAGAAAGAAAGGCCAGATTACCCATAAAGGGAAGTCCATCAGACTAACAGCAGACCTCTCAGCAAAAACCCTGCAGGCCAGAGGAGATAGGGGGCCAATATTCAACATTCTTAAAGCAAAAATTTTCCAACCTAGAATTTCATACCTGGCCAAACTAAGCTTCATAAGCTAAGGAGAAATAAATTCTTATTCAGAGAAGAAAATGCTGAGGAAATTCATCACTACCAGGCCTGCCTTGTAGGACTCCTGAAGGAAGCACTAAATATGGAAAGGAAAAATTGTTACCAGTCACTACAAAAACACACTGAAGTACACAGACCAATGACGCTATGAAGCAACTACAAAAAGAACTCTACAAAATAACCAGGCAGCATCATGATGACAGTATCAAATTCACACATAACAATATTAACCTTAAATGTAAATGGGCTAAATGTGCAAATTAAAAGACACAGAATGGCAAGCTGGATAGAGTCAAGATCCATCAGTGTGCTGTATACAAGAGACCTATCTCACATGCAAAGACACACATAGACTCAAAAATAAAAGGAAGAAGGAAAATTTACCAAGCAAATGGAAAACAGAAAAAAGCAGGAGCTACAAGCCTAGTTGCTGACAAAACAGACTTTAAACCAACAAAGATCAAAAAAGACAAAGAAGAGGAGCACCCATATTCATAAAACAAGTTCTTCGACACCTCCAAAGAGACTTAAACTCCCACACAATATTAGTAGGAAACACCCCACTGTCAATATTAGGGTAGATCATCAAGACAGAAAATTACAAAGATATTCAGGATTTGATCTCAGCTCTGGACCAAGTAGACCTGATAGATATCTATAGAACTCTCCAGCCCAAAACAACAGAGTATACATTCTTCTTGGTGCCACACGGTACTTACTCTAAAATTGATCACATAATTGGAAGTAAATCACTTCTCAGCAAATGCAAAAGAACTGAAGCCATAACAAATAGTCTCTCAGCCCACAGAGGAATCAAATTAGAACTCAAGATTTAAAAACTCACTCAAAACCACACAACTACTTGGAAATTGAACAACCATCTCCTGAATGACTCCTGGGTAAATAATGAAATTAAGGCAGAAATCAAGAAGTTTTTACAACGAATGAGAACAAAGAGATAACATACCAGAATCTCTGGGACTCAGGTAAAGCAGTGTTAAGAGGGAAATTTATAGCCCTAAATGCCCACATCGAAAAGCTAGAAAGATCTCAAATTGACACCCTAACATCACAACTAAAAGAACTGGAGAACCAAGAGCAAACAAACCTCAAAGCTAGCAGAAGACAAGAAATAACCAAGCTCAGGATAAAACTGAAGGAGAGAGAGAAAAAAAATCCTCCAAAATATCAATGAATACAGGAGCTGCTTTTTTGAAAACATTAATAAAATAGATAGACTGCTAGCTAGACTAATAAAGAAGAGAAGAGAGAAGAATCAAATACACACAACAAAAAATGATAAAGGGGATACCACCACTGACCCCACAGAAATACAAACAACCATCAGAGAATACTATAAACACCTCTATGCACATACACTAGAAAATCTAAAGTTCCACTTCTTCACTTTATGGCTTCAGAGTATTTATTTTAGAGGACTTAGTACAAGGTTTTTTGTTTGTTTGTTTTTAATTTAGTTTTCCTGTTTATGTTCAATGGGACAGCTATATAGGATATCAAGAGTGCATTACTTCTAGAAAGGGAAGTCACTTAGGGAAGTTTAAGAAGATAAAAGAGTATTGCCAGCACACACTGGAGAATAATACTCATGCTACAATAATCTGTATAAAGCGTTTATTCTCTAGTGCTTCTATTTCCTTGAGTTCCAGGAGTATCTTAACTTTGAAAGTTTTTAGTATTCCTTTTGATAGGATTTGTATACATTCTAATTAACTAATTGTGTTTAAAATCATTTTCTCTCATCTGTAGAAGAAGGTATGCCCTTTAAATCTGTGAGATTTGTATTGTTATGTCTCATCCTAATTAAATGCTTCCTGTATATTTGATATAAAAATACCTGATCTGAGCATTGCAAGTAGTCTTTAAAAATTCAATTAGCTTTCTTTAATGTATTTCATGCATTTACAGCATCAAAGAGCTGCATTAGTGCAAATTAGTTTTGATGATGGTCTTCTTTATAGCTGTTAATTCTCAAAAAGGAGGAAAAGTCAATTTCAACTTGATTTGGATTTTGTGTGTTCCAGAGAATATGTTATTCTTAATTTCAAAAAGTAATACACATGTTCATACTTTGAATAAATGAAGACAAACAAGTTAAATGAGTTTATAACCTTTCAGAAATGTCTAGTTGCCATTCAACAATGCAAGCATAATATTTCCATTTTATTGAGCATTATATAATAGAGAATGCTATAAGACTTGTAAATAATGACACTAATGATATACATTATGAAGATTTTATAAAAGTTCAACTTTAAATATTTATAATGTTGTTGAAAGTATAGGAACAAAAGAGGCCAGATTGTACCTATCAATATGGGATTTCTTTCTTCAGTCCTAAATAAAACTCAGTACTTACAGCCATCCGTTAATTGCCCGAATTGACAGAGGGAAAGAGTAGGGGGTTTCATTTATCATATTATTAGAAGGGAGAGTCGCATCAGAAGACTTTTAAAAGATATCGGAAACATTGAATATGGACTCCAGAACCTCGATATTCAATAATAATACTGTGCTATGATAATTACTATAGAAAAAAAACATACCTTAGTTATCCCAAGTCCTGGATTTCTAGAAATCTATATGTTAATTTTCTCAGAGTCCTGGACAGTAGTAACCTTATCCCTATGCAGAAGGAGGGCAGTGGAAATGTTACAAGAGCAGTCAGAAAATAAGAGAATTATTTGCTCTAGCTGCTCCAAGTTGTTTTATTAGCAGAAACAGGAAAAGGAGAAAAAAGAGGGCTATGGATAGACCACTTCAGTATTAAGCCTTGCTGTCAAAGTCTACTAAATCTGGAGCAGTCAGTTCTCACTAAAAAATCTTTGGCTGTAGACCAATACAAATGGTTGCCTTGTAGGGAGCTAAGTGTACACTGAGGAATGGGCAGACTATAATTTGGGTAGAGTGATAAAATTTATAGATGATTCATTTTCCCAACTACCTCTCACACTCCAATTAGGCACAGTGAATCTTAAGAGCATGGTGGGCTTACTAGGTGGAGGGCCAGAAATGCTTACAACTTTGAGGGCAATGAGCTAGCAGCTAGTACAGAATTTTGTGGGATTTTTCTAATTTTTCTAAGAAAAAAGAACTCACTTAAGAAATAGTGGCCGGGTATGTTGGCTCACGCCTGTAATCCCAGCACTTTGGGAAGTCGAGGTGGGTGGATCATCTGAGGTCAGGAGTTCGAGACCAGCCTGACCAACATGGTGAAATCTTATCTCTACTAAAAATACAAAATCAGCCAGGCATAGTGGTGCATGCCTGTAATCCCAGCTACTCAGGAGGCTGAGGCAGGAAAATCGCTTGAACCCGGGAGGAGGAGGTTGCAGTGATCCAAGACCATGCCATTACATTCCAGCCGGGGTGACAGAATGAAACTCCGTCTCAAAAAAAAAAAAAAAAAAAAAGAAAAAGAAAAGAAAAGAAAAAGAAATAGCAAAATCAGACTATTATAGCAGAGATCAACTTACATTACTTTTGTATTCCTAAACAAAAAGCATTTATAAAAGCATTTTTGTGCTTTTATTTGATGCTCATATAATGATTTTAATATGATTCAATTTATAGAATTTGACTTCTTTTGTTATAAGAAGGATTGGATTAATCTACAACCCCCTTCTTCACTTACCCTCCTCCTTGATTATCCTGCTTAAAATAGAGTTGATTTCAGCCAATTAATATACCTTAGAAGACATGTTACAGGTGTTTGTATGTTTGCATGCATGGTCCATCCCTAACTCATCTCTTACCAACATCTCTTTTCATGGTTTCTTAAGTTCCTGCTCAATAAAAGAGTGGTAAATAAATGTGCAAAACAGAACATTGCAGAAGAAGGAGAAAGCTTGGAAAGTGAGACATAAATAAGCTAGCAAAGTAAGAAAAAAGAAATCATAGTGAGATTGGTAGTTAGAGAGTAACTCAACTACGTGATAGCAATGTCGTCCATGAAATAAACCAGTATCTCAATCTAAAAGTAAATATGAAGTAATTTTTTTAAAGTATCAGTCTGTTTTGAAATTACCCACATTTCTTCTCTTCTTGTTTGGGGCAAATAACAATGGTGATCATATAAAATCATTTGTATTTCTTTAAAATTCTCTTTATTTTTAGACAACAATATGTGATATAATTAATATTAGCTTATTGGCTAAACTTATTCTAATATAATTAAGCAGAATAAATTTATTCTGAGTGCATAATAGTAATGGCTCTGTATGGCATTGTCTAGAATCTTGATTAAAAATAGCATGACACACAAATGCACAGACACACACACACACACACAAACACGTTAAAAGATTAGCAAGTGAGCACATTCCAAGGGATCATATTGCCAGCCTTTGAAACAATGAATTGTGTTTTCAACCATGTACATTGCTATGCAGCTGCTTCCAGCAACATGCCCACTGCCCGGAGAACCTTTCCCAATTCTGCCTCTTGGCACTTTAACAGCCATTGTTGAAATTAGCATCTCTCATTAGAGAAAAGGATGGATATATATGACATCTAGTTAATTATGAAATAAACCTCTATTTATTCTTCTTATTCAATCAGATATTCAGTTAAACCATCAAAATTTCTTATCTTTCTTATCTTTGTTATCTTATGCTTGAGTTTGATAACCATGCATCTAATGAGATCTAGCCACCTGAAATTGTCTTTATTCTCCCTAATTCCTGTCTTCATTGCCAGAAATCTCAACAATAGTACTCCTTTACAATACCAGTTTTCATCTCTTTTCTATAAGGTGCTGGAATTCATCAGTGAGTCTTAAGAGATGAGGAGACACAAATCAGGAAGAAAATGAAGAGGAAAAGCTTCAGGCTTCCCATATCAGCTTCATCCATGCCAGGATTACTTTTTATGTGTTGAATTTCCAGAGAAAATTTTGTTCTGGATGAAAAACAGAAAACTACTGCTAAATTTCAAATAACTTGAGAAATATCATCTTAAATAAATGCATTCAGGGTTCTATTGAAATGCAAATGTTAGGTAAGAAAGCCAAAATATCCTATTAAACACCACTTATGAATCCCTTAGTAGAAATAATCTGATCAGACTGGCTACCATTAACAAGCAAAGGTCAGATGCAAATTGTCATTTCTGATGTCAGGGAAGGTAAAGTTCAAAGCTTTTGGTTCACTCTATTTTCAGGAAGGTGGATATTGCCTAGGATTCAAATGCAATCAGAAAATAAAATAGAGAAAATATAAAAAAAGAATAACATGTGGAATTTATCAGCATTACACATAACATCAGGTGTATTGGTTTCCTCGGCCAATGGTAACAAAGTACCACACACTGAGTGGCTTAAAACAACAGAAATTTGTTGTGTCACACTTCTGGAGGCTAGACATCTGAAGTCCAAGTATCAACAAGACCACACCAATATCTGTAGGAAAGTCGTTTCATAATTCGTCTCAGTTTCTGCTGGTTTGCTAGCAAACTTTGGCATTTTTTGTCCTGCAGCTGCAATCATTCCAATTTCTGCTCTTATAATGACACCTGTCATACTAGATTAGGAACCTTCCCTATTTCAGTATGATCTTATTTTAGCTAATTATGTTTACCACCACCTTATTTTCAAATAAAGGTCACATTGTGAAGTACCCAAGTTTAAAACCTCTTTTTGGCAGGGGGATATAATTCAACCTGTAACACCAGTGTTCAGCAAATGACCAATGAACCAAGTCTAGCCAGTATTTTTGTAAACAAAGTTTTATTGTAATATAGCCTATGAATTATCTATGGCCACTTTCATGCTACAACTGTAGAGGTGAGTAGTTGTGATAGAGAACTTAAAATTTCTTAAAATGTCAAATATTTACTATCTAAACTTGTACACAAAGTTTCCTGACTCCTGCATTAGATAAAAGTCAGCCTTCTTTATGATAACATGCAAAGAAAACTAAAACAGAGAGAGAGAGACAGAGACAAAGGGAGAGAGAAAGGAATTGACTTGAGACACATTGCCATGATATTTTGTAGCTCCTTCCATCAAGAGAGGGAATTTACCATACCTTGAATCCAGACTGAACTTGCATCTTGTTTTGAGTAAGAAAATGTGGCAGGCGACGTTGTATGAATTCAAAATTCTAGGCCTCAAAAATCTCCCCAGCTTCTTCCTTTGCCCTATTAGAATGCTCCATTTGCAGTGGCTGGATTGGGCCCCCCTGTGATGAGATTCCATGTGGAGAGAGAGAAAGAGGGGCTAGCCAAATAGCAGCAAGGCCCTGCATATCTGAATAAGGCTGTCTCAGATCTTTCAGCCCTTGCCAACCTTCTGAATGTCTTTAGATGAAGAAATGCTCCAGAGGAGGTCATCAGAAGAACCAACCAGCTGAGCACCCACCCAACCCGCAGACTTATGAGAAATAATAAATCATCATTGCCTGAAGTCACCAAGTTTTGAGTTGTTTCACAGTGATAGATAACTGAGACAGAGAAACACCAAAACTGTATAAATACGTTTCTTTAGGAAATTGTCTTAGTGTGAAAGGCACTAGGTAGCTGCTTTGTGCTTCTGAGATTCCCAGGGATACCTTCCCAGGTCTCCACTAGTGTTTGCTGTTCCTCATGGAGATGCAGGTTTCAATTTCTCTCTCTCCTCAATTTTAAGTTTGGCATTTGTTTTTGAGGAGTTCACCAAATTCCTTAATATGCTACTTCATAAAATATTTCTGATTTATAAAGTAGAAACTATGATTGTTTATTAAAATTAGTTTTTTGTTGTTGTTGTTGTTGTTGTTTGTTTGTTTTTGAGACGGAGTCCCGCTCTGTCGCCCAGGCTGGAGTGCAGTGGCACGATCTCGGCTCACTGCAAGCTCTGCCTCCCCTGTTCACGCCATTCTCCTGCCTCAGCCTCCTGAGTAGCTGGGACTACAGGCACCCGCCACCATGCCCGGCTACTTTTTTTTTGTATTTTTATTAGTGACGGGGTTTCACCATGTTAGCCAGGATGGTCTCCATCTCCTGAGCTCGTGATCCGCCCGCCTCGGCCTCCCAAAGTGCTGGGATTACAGGCGTGAGCCACTGCACCTGGCCTAAAATTAGTTTATGTGTAGTGTGCTATGTATAAAATAATAAAACTCACTATTTAATTTTTATGCCAAGTTACTTGTGATATAACACAATTTTCTTTTAACATAATTTTAATAATCAAAAGTACAAAACAGTGGGGAGACCATGGCACTGCATATATTTCTGTATACAGAATTTTTTAAAATCCCACCTACATGCTGCCATCCTAAGCTAAAGAACAGGTGAGATATACTTTACTCAAAGTGGAATGAATCAGCTATAAATAATGACACATTTCAAAAAAATCATTAAAAATAGTTGGCAAAGTACTAATCTTTCAATCGAATAAAGAACATAACCTGCATACTATCCCCCGATATACAGATTTAACTATAAATATTTAGAGATTTCTGCTATTTAATTGTTATTCTTCTTTCTCCCTTCATAGGAAAGATTTTTATAGAAGAAATCATATGAATGAATGGATTTTTGCTTGTGTGCATTTTCTTTTTTTTTTTTCCAAGTATATGGATACTTGGCTAGTTTCGTTAAATATGCCACAGGGAACATTAACTATAAACATAAAATATGTGTTTTTAAATTAGACATAGACTTTCCTACTTTTATTGAAGCTACAATATATTAAGGCAAAGGCTTTATTAGAGACAACTAGAAAGTTACTGTGACTTAATGAAGACAAAAGATACAGGAGATGTGAAACTTACAGGTACAGAAATAAGTCAATGCTGTCCATTTCAGATGCAAGAAAAGTGTCTTAAGTATTCACAGGGAGCAGGAGAATAGTGAAGTGTATAATATCTATTCCATCCCAGTTCTGATTGCACGTTTAAAATCAACACATGCCGAGTCTCACAAATTATGAATGTTAATATTGAGAATAAAAGAAGAGCTGAAACTACAACTAGGAAGTGCCCATCTCTGTAGCATATTCTATAACATTCTCTTAACCATTTCCATTCCTATCTGCTTATTTTTATTTCTTATTTTATGTACATATTCCACATTTTCCCACTTGATTATAAACCCATTCTATTGGATAATAATAACAAGAAAAAGGGGGAAAAGGCCAATCTTTTATTGTAACAAAACAATCCAAATTACTTCCACTCTAAATCTTAGCAGTATTAAATGATAAGAAATCAAAGGAGCATTCACTCCCTGGTAAAATGCTATCTAATTACTAATGAATTAAGAAGGAATAAAGCATTAATAGTAAACAATAAAGCCCTGTCTCATACATAGCCACTCTGTGGCTTCACAGTTGGCAAAATCTTTTAATCAGAAAGTGGTTAGCCACTACATAATACATCTAGAATAAAGGATTCCATTTTAGTCATTTTTTTTGGGGGGGTGGGTCAGGGAAAATAGATGGATCTGTAGAAGTTGCAGCTGAAAAACAGCCAATGCCTACTCTAGATGTCCCTGCTATGCTGCTTTATCAAGTCACACTTTATCAAGTAGCACATTTACTTTGAATCAAATAAGATTGCCACAGTAGACCATCTTTCTTTGCATCTTGCCCAGCACAGGCTCTGAGATTTTGGACATAGATAGTAATTTTAAAAAAGTCTTTACATTTTGTATCAATAATTACCTATTTTAACTGATTTTTAGCATTATTATTTATCCCATATCTTCTTGTTTAAATCCTTTTTATTTTGCTGCAGTACATCCTGGAGTAATTAATTTTGGACGGAATGGTGGACAGTACTTTTGTCAGCCCTTGCATATCCAAATATATCTTTGTATTTTCTATATATTTGAACGATAGTTGGGATTGTGTGTTTAAAATTCTTAAAACTTTAAAGATTGTTTTCTATTTTTTTTAACATTTAATATAGTCATTTGAACTTCTGATGACAACCTAATCCTCTTCTCTGACTAGACAATTTGTTTTATGCTCTGTGGAAGTTTTTAATGTTTTAATTCTATGCTTGGAATCCAAAAATTTCATGAAGATATATCCATGTATACTTTGCTTGTTTACATTAATATTGCATGCTACTAAATTCACTCTTTGATTGTGAAGATAAATCTTTCATCAGCATTGAGAATTTTTCTTCATTTAGTGTAAGAGAGCCAGTACTATTTCTCTTCTGTTCTTATCCAATTTTGGAAAGACATCATTAACATTGACAATATGCTGCTGTCTGCATACACATACAGGTGGTCCTGATATTTGACTAGGATTCATCTCATCATCAGTTTTAACAGTGGGTACTAACTACTCTAAGCCAAACAAAATATTTCATTCCACCAGAGACGGTGACTGGTTTAGACATATACTTGCAAGCCAATCAAAACAATAAGATGGGATAAAAATTTTTCTTGAAGATTTTGAAGGAGATTGACTCTTTCATTTCTTATTGGAGTATAAGTTATAAATTTAAAGTTATCAAAAGTTTTACAAAAATAGCCAGCAAAAGGTTACATTTAGATTTAGAGGAAATGGAGTGAGAAAATATATCATAAATGCATCGCTTTAGGCCTGAAGCAAGTATGCTGGATTCTGCTATGTTAATTTCATTAAGACCGTCACTACAGTTTCCAAGATATTATTTTTTTAGTACATACTTTTTGGTTAGAGTTGGTCAAAGAGGAACTTCCACTTCATTTGGAAGTTAATGGTGAAGCCACAACTTTACTCTTAGAAGTCCACTGTAGTCAAATATGATGCTGGACAACCTCACGGGAAACCAGTCATTCCCATCTTTCTACTATGTCCAGGGTAGTTTTTTGGCTGGTAGCCCTGCTAATAGGAGCCGTAAACACGCTACCAGATGCTTGGACGCAGACCCGCAGAGGTGGTGGCTACCCAGAGATAACAGATTATCATAGACTTCTTCAGTGTTCGTCCTTCATGACCTGTTGTAGCAGGCTATTCTTGGCTTATTAGCTTCTCCTGAACGTTCTGATCTGTCCACCTATGCTAGTGCTTCTGGAAGATGCATCAGCAACTATTTCTCTTCTCCTTCTAATCCTTATTCCAGACCATTATTTGCCCTGCTCCTCCTATATTTCTGTAAGGTTTAATTCTGTAATAAGTACCTGATTCCTATAATACAGGGGATCTAATTCCCTGATAGATACAGGTATTTATATCAAAAATGGGTGTGGTTGTTTTGTTTTGTTTTTTTCCAGAGGAATGTGGAGAAGAAAATGATAAATTATGAGTTCAGAGCTCTCAGTGTTTACTCCAAGGTCTGTACAAGAAAAAGTAAGGTTTTAAGACTTCCCTGAAAACAATACTAGACTTAGACCTTA
This sequence comes from Gorilla gorilla gorilla, assembly GCF_029281585.2. NCBI lineage: Eukaryota > Metazoa > Chordata > Mammalia > Primates > Hominidae > Gorilla > Gorilla gorilla. The sequence continues at coordinate 186,969,353 of NC_086017.1, read as the reverse complement.
CCAACTGGGGCCCTTTTTCAATTTAATTTGCCCAAACCCATCAAAGAAATCACTATCTATGGCATCTATAACCTTACAAAATGTACTTCTTAAATAATAAGACATAAAAGCCGAAATTACTCCTTGGTACATGGGCTATAAAATGGATGCTGTGTTGGCAGGCATGGAAACAACATTAATCTCTTCATACATCTCCATGAGAGAGCTTGGGTGACCATGTACACTGTCAGTGAGAAATAATACTTTAAAATAAATCTTTTTTTTTTTTTCCTGAGCATCACGTCTCAGTAGTGGGCTTAAAGCTAGCAGAAGACAAGAAATAACTAAGATCAGAGCAGAACTAAAGGAGATAGAGACACGAAAAACCCTTCAAAAAATCAATGAATCCAGGAACTGGTTTTTTGAAAAGATCAACAAAATTGATAGACCACTAGCCAGACTAATAAAGAAGAAAAGAGAGAAGAATCAAATAGAAGCAATAAAAAATGATAAAGGGGATATCACCACTGATCTCACAGAAATACAAACTACCATCAGAGAATACTATAAACACCTCTACACAGATAAACTAGAAAATCTAGAAGAAATGGATAAATTCCTTGACACATACACCCTCCCAAGTCTAAACCAGGAAGAAGTCGAATCCCTGAATAGACCAATAACAAGTTCTGAAATTGAGGCAGTAATTAATAGCATACCAACCAAAAAAAGTCCAGGACCAGGTTGATTCACAGCCAAATTCTACCAGAGGTATAAAGAGGAGCTGGTACCATTCCTTCTGAAACTGTTCCAAACGATAGAAATAGAGGGACTTCTCCCTAACTCATTTTAGAGGCCAGCGTCATCTTGATACCAAACACAAGAACCTGGCAGAGACACAACAAAAAAAATTTCAGGCCAATATACTTGATGAACATCAATGTGAAAATCCTCGATAAAATGCTGGCAAATCGAATCCAGCAGCACATCCAAAACCTTATCCACCACGATCAAGTCAGCTTCATCCCTGGGATACAACGCTGGTTCAATATACGCAAATCAATAAACGTAATCCATCACATAAACAGAACCAATGACAAACACCACATGATTATCTCAATAGATGCAGAAAAGGCCTTTGACAAAATTCAACACCCCTTCATGCTAAAAACCCTCAGTAAACTAGGTATTGATGGAACATATCTCAAAATAATAAGAGCTATTTTTGACAAACCCACAGCCAATATCATACTGAATGGGCAAAAACTGGAAGCATTCCCTTTGAAAACCGGCACAAGACAAGGATGCCCTCTTTCACCACTCCTATTCAACATAGTATTGGAAATTCTGCCAGGGCAACCAGGCAAGAGAAAGAAATAAAGGTATTCAAATAGGAAGAGAGGAAGTCAAATTGTCTCTGTTTGCAAATGACATGATTGTATATTTAGAAAACTCGATCATCTCAGCCCAAAATCTCCTTAAGCTGATAAGCAACTTCAGCCAAGTCTCAGGATACAAAATCGTGTGCAAAAATCACAAGCATTCCTATTCACCAATGACAGACAAACAGAGAGCCAAATCATGAGTGAACTCCCATTCACAACTGCTACAAAGAGAATAAAATACCTAGGAATACAACTTACAAGGGATGTGAAGGACCTCTTCAAGGAGAACTACAAACCACTGCTCAAGGAAATATGAGAAGACACAAAAAACATTTCATGCTTATGGTTAGGAAGAACCAATATTGTGAAAATTGCCATAATGCCCAAAGTAATTTATAGATTCAATGCTATCCTCATCAAGCTACCACTGACTTTCTTCAGATAATTAAAAGAAACTACTTTAAATTTCATATGGAATCAAAAAAGAGCCTGAATAGCCAAGACAATGCTAAGCAAGAAGAACAAAGCTGGAGGCATCATGCTACCTGACTTCAAACTATATCACAAGGCTACAGTAACCGAAACAGCATGGTACTGGTACCAAAACAGAGATATAGACCAATGGAACAGAACAGAGGCCTCAGAAATAACACTACACATCTACAACCATCTGATCTTTGACAAATCTGACAAAAACAAGCAATGGAGAAATGATTCCCTATTTAATAAATTGTGTTAGGAAAACTGGCTAGTCATACGCAGAAAACTGAAACTGGACCCCTTTCTTACACTTTATACAAAAATTAACTCAAGATGGATTAAAGACTTAAATGTAAGACCTAAAACCATAAAAGCCCTAGAAGGAAACCTAGGCAATACCATTCAGGGCATAGGCATGGGCAAAGACTTCATGACTAAAACACCAAAAGCAATGGCAACAAAAGCCAAAATTGACAAATGGGATCTAATTAAACTAAAGAGCGTCTGCACAGCAAAATAAACTATCATCAGAGTGAACAGGCAACCTACAGAATTGGAGAACATTTTTGCAATCTATCCATCTGACAAAGGGCTAATATCCAGAAGCTACAAAGAACTTAAGCAATTGTAGAAGAAAAAACAAACAACCCCATCAAAAAGTGGGCAAAAGATATGAACAGACACTTCTCAAAAGAAGACATTTATGCAGCCAACAAATATATGAAAAAAAGCTCATCATCACTGGTTATTAGAGAAATGCAAATCAAAACCACAGTGAGATACCATCTCATGCCAGTTAGAATGGCAATCATTAAAAAGTCAGGAAACAACAGATGCTGGAGCGGATGTGGAGAAATAGGGATGCTTTTACACTGTTGATAGGAGTGTAAATTAGTTCAACCATTCTGGAAGGCAGTGTGGCAATTCCTCAAGGATTTAGAACCAAAAATACCATTTGACCCAGCAATCCCATCACTGGGTATATACCCAAAGGATTATAAATCATCGTACTATAAAGACACATGCACACGTATGTTTATTGCGGCACTGTTCACAATAGCAATGACTTGGAACCAACCCAAATTCCCCACAATGATAGAATGCATAAAGAAAATGTGGCACATATACACCATAGAATACTATGGAGCCATAAAAAGGGATGAGTTCATGTCCTTTGTAGGGACATGAATGAAGCTGGAAACTATCATTCTCAGCAAACTAACACAAGAACAGAACACCAAACACTCCATGTTCTCACTCATAAGTGGGAGTTGAACAACGAGAACACATGGACATAGGGAGGGGAACATCACATACCAGGGCCTGTCTGGAGGTGAGGGTCTAGGGGAAGGATAGCATTAGGAGAAATATCTAATGTAGATGACGGGTTGATGGGTGCAGCAAACCACCATGGCACATGTATACCTATTAACAATCCTGCACATTCTGCACATGTACCCCAGAACTTAAAGTATAATAAAAAAATCCAGTAAACCATACTACATATAGGTGTATGTAGGCTAAGTTCCATTTATAGAGTACAGAGTAGATTTAGCATAATTCTGAAGGGCCCTACCACCTGAAGAATGGTAAATGAGCATTGACCTCAAGTTCAAGTCACCAGCTGCAGTTCTTATTAGCCTCTAATAAGAGAGTAAGTCTATCCTTTGAAGTTTGAAGCAAAGTATTGCCTTCTTTCTAACTGTGAAGTTTCTAGATGGCATCTTCTACCAACAGAAGACTTTTGTCTACACTGAAAATCTTTTGTTTAGTGTTCATAAATTATCTTAGCTAGATCTTCTGAAAAACTTGCTGTAGCTTCTAGTTAGAACTTACAGCTTTACCTTGCACTTCTATGTTACGGAGATGGTTTCTTTCCTTAACCTTCATAAACCAACCTCTGTTCACTTCAATCTTTTCTGCTGCAACTTCCTCAGCTCTCTCAGCCTTCATAAAATTAAAGAAATTTTGGGTCTTGCTCTGGATTAGGCTTTGGCTTAATGAAATGTTGTGGTTCCTTTGCTCTTCTATCCAGACCAGTATAATTTCCTCTATATCAACATTAATGCTGTTTTGCTTTATTATTATGTGTTTTCTGGAGTAGCATATTTAACTTTCTTCAAGAGTTTTTCCTTTGCATTTACAACTTGGCTAAATGATGAAAGAGTTCTAGCTTTTGGCCTTTCTCAGCTTTCAACGTGCCTTCCTCTCTAAGCTTAGTCATTTCTAGCTTTTCATTTAAAGTGAGTCTTGCAGCTTTTCCTTTCACTTCACTTAGAGGCCATTGTAAGATTACTAACTGGGCCTAATTTTAATATTGTTGTGTCCTGGGATATAGGGAAGCCTGAGGAGAGGAAGAGAGACGAGGCATGGCCAGTTGGTGAAGCACTCTGTAGAACAAACACATTTATTGATTAAGTCCATCATCATATATGGATGCAGTTTGTGCCACCCCAAAGCAGTTACAATAGTAACATCAAAGATTACTGATCACCAATCAGCATAACAGATATAATAATAATGAAAAAGTTGGGAATCTTTTGAGAATTACTGAAATGTAACGCCAAGCCATGAAGAGAGCACATGCCATTGGAAAAATGGCATTGATAGATTTACTTGATGGCAGGTTGCCACATACCCTCAATTTCTAAAACAGTAAAATATCTGTGAAGCACAATAAAGCAAAGTGCAATAAAATGAGGCATGCCTGTATGTATATAAATACACAGACATACATGCACATACACATATATTTTTGTCATTATAAAGCATTTGAACTAGAAAGATATTAATATAATGGTTATAGATTGCAACTTGATCCAATTCCTTTAATCTGCTTTAATAATTGTCCTATTGTATGCAAGATTTTATTTGGAGAGTTTTGGGGTATTATAAAAAATGCTAGAAAGTGAAATATCTATTTTCTGAATGTGTTTTTATTTTCCTGGAAAAGTTTTTATTGTTTTATGAAGAGCATTCTCCCACAGAGCCTACCCTTTCCACATGTATGATGAAGATTTACTGTCTACAAGCTTTTCCAGATTTTGTTTAAGTTCAGAGGCCTTGCAGAGAGCTTTATCATAAAGCTGCATACAAGAATATTTTACATTCTCACCAGATACTGTAAAGACACACAAAGAGTTGCTGTGGTGTGGGGGGCAGGAACGCTCTCACTGGGCTGTAGATTTCATATATGAAACTTAGGTTTTTGAATAAGTTCCCCAATGTCCTAACTTTAGATGGAATAGGGGCTGTGAAAAACTTTCTGAGCCTTCATGAGCACCCTCAAACACAATGCATGTCTATTCAGACAAGACTTCTTTAGAACTTCAGGACTGCGTCTTGTTTTTCAATAACTGAAGCCAGAAGATTGATATCAAGCTTTTCAGAAAGCCTAGAAGCAGCTGATCCAAGCAGAAAAATTGCACTATTTTTAAGATGGATTCTGCATTTAATTGTATCCTACATAAAATGCTTCCTAGTTCTATTATCTTAACCTTTGTTAGCTTCAGCTTCCTCATCTCTATAATGGGTTTTTAAATGTGGCTTGTCTCATGTAATTGCTGCAATGATCGAAAAAAAGGAATAAAAGCTGATTAATAAGATAGTACATGTAAAGCGGGAGAGGTGCATTGCCGAGCACATGGTAAATTCTTCATTGGTCTTGTTCTTTAGTTATTGGTAGTTTTTAAACAAATTATTGTTTGAATAGCTATGTAGTTTATATGCACAATTCAAATTATTGTTTGAATAGCTATGTAGTTTATATGCACCATCTCATTATTGCATGCTTTTAGCACCTGTATTTTAAAATATGGATTTTGTGCAGATAAGCAGAAAAGCATGTTTACAGACATGATAGTAAAAGTGACCCCTAATTTTCCTTATAATTACAAGATTCCATATAAATTTAATTTGAAATTTATAATTGTTGTCAGTTGCTGTATTCAGTTCACCAAAGGGTTTATAGCCAAGAAAGAGCAGAATAAGAAACATCAATATTAAGTATGCATAATCTAGAATACATTAATTCAAAAGGATATCATCAAATACAGGTTGCCTGATATATAACATAGAGAGGATGTATCTATATTGATGCAAAAGGGAAGATTAAAAAAATAAAAAGTAAAATGCAAAAGGGAAAATTTAGTCAATTGTACTATATCATTTAAAATAATATTTTGAATAATATATGTATTCAAATTTGTGCATATGGGAAACAGGAGATTAAGCAGAATACAGTGAGAAGAGTTGAAGATAAGAGAGAGTGCATGCAGCTAGTCCGAGTTACTTGTATTGTTATGGGTAGGTAGCCTATCAACAAAATATATTCTGGACATCACAATACGATTCTGTTTATTTGTTTGTTTGTTTTACTGGTTGAAACAAGGCATTCAAATTTTCTTTCAAAATTGTGAACTCTATAAAGCAGTATTTCTATCTCACTGGAAAGGACATAAAGGCTCAAGAAGTACACATGGGAAATATATGCAAGAACCAGGATTCGAATTTAAATCTGTTTGATTCCAAAGTCATTCTTGCCGCAGCATTATACTGCCTTTCCCAGAAAGTGAGCCCCATCTGGACAAATACACCTCAATTTGCATTTTTCGTTATTTCACTGGCGTTTAAGATTGTGCTCTAACAAATTACAGGTACTCATTTGGAATTTTGTTGAAAGAATGACATGAATGAAAGAAAGACAATTATCAAAGGCAAAAAGCTCACTCTCTCAAAAGGCATTTAATTTCACGTTTATACAATTCTAAATGTTCAAAATTTTCTGTCATGTGATAATTCACAAAATTAAATCTCTACTAGGAAGTTTACCTTTAGCTCCCTGAGGGTGCAAACTAAGTCTTATTTTGTTTTGTTTCTCCAACCATAGTAGCTGGAATTTCAATACCTATTTCCTAAGTTGATGAATAAATTCATATCGTGACTCCAATATGAAGTTAAGTCTGCATAATCATATACTCTTTATTTGGGACACTGTATAAATATTTGTTGGATGCAAATGTGCAGCATATGTTTCTACTTATAAATTGAAAAATATTTAATGTAACTGTATATTAACAATCACTAATAAGCACAGGCGAAAGTGATGGGCTGGTTACTGTCTATTAGTAGAAATAAAATAATGTATCTTGTCTCTATACTTCTATCCACTACATCATAATTTATTCAGATAATCAGATAATAAGATCTTCACATAAGATGGCTACCACACCTAAGTGGTATTTAAATTATTGAAAAATTAAACTAAGAAAGAAATATAGAAATGCAGAGGTAATTTATTCTTTATAAAAATTATTAAAATTGCTATTTCAATGTGATATGTGACCTTAATGAGACAACAGTTAAATGATGATAGATTTAGTCTGTAAAAAAATAAACATAGGGGAATTCCATGATTGTGTTTATTGTTGATATTCTCACTTTATCATTTAGGTTGAATCATATGAGATTGTGATACTTAGTCATTTTTGACTTATAAAAATAGCAGTTTAATATGGTTGTCCATAAAAGTAAAGGGACTTACACTGATGTTGTTGCTAATGTCTCAGATTCAGAGCTGTAAAAAAGGGACCTCAGATTTGTTACGGAGATTAAAGAACTCTTGGAGTATAAAGAGTAGTTATTATTTTTGTTAATAATAAATAAAAACTTTGACCATCATGTTGCCAAAAATCATTTTATTATATTTAGAAAATATCCTCCTAGTTTGCATCTTTTCCTAAAATATACTTTATGCCTGCATTGTTCTTCAGATGTTCTGAGTATGAACTAATACAGCAAAAGAAGAATGTGGGCCTTACCAAAGGTTTAATGTTTGACTTTCATTTCTAAATGTCATATACACACATAAAAAAGATTTCTTTCAGGAAAACTTCTCTAAGGAAGCCCAAGAGATTTCTTGCTCAATTCTTTGCCAAACAAAACCTCTAGACCTTTCAAAATTCATTTCAGATGTACTCCCAAGGAGTACAATTGTCTGATCTGCAACTTGAGGGGCTTATAAGCCATGCTGACCTATATTGCATATATTGAGTGTGGATCTTTCATGGATGTACAAAACTAAAATTTTGTACACAACACAGGTTCAGAATGTACAAGAGAAATCTGCGTAGACTAAGAGTAAAACGTGCTTTTGATTTAAAATGATGCAATGCCTCTAATTTTTCAAGTGTCAAGAAAATAATGAAGGCAGTATGAAGTACATTTTTGCAAATGCATTAAGCTGAAAATCAGTTATGAAGTCCAATTATATAAGAAAAAATCCAGGCTGGAAGGAAGCAAAAATGCTCTTGACCTAATTAAATCATCATTGGTATAATGATTTAGAGTTAGTTTGCTACTTGTCCTTCTGTTTTTCTCTCTGTTTGCCAAGAGTATCACTGAGCAGCATATTCTGGGTTTATTTTCCAAGTACTGATTTACATATGTCTTGTTTCAAGCACTTTCTTCTCTCTCTTCTAGGACATCTGGTTTTTTTCTCAGTACTGGATCCTATGAGGAATGTGGAAGACACCAAACTCAAACTTCTCTCCTGGCATCTGGCAAGAAAAGTTCCCCAAAGTTGTCTGTCAAAGAAGGTTGTGCTGTCAATTATTTTTAAATTCTCTCTTTCATGACTCTTCAATTGGTTATTTCCAAAATGTCAGCATACTTCCCCAAGCCTTTCCTTATTGGCTGTCAGTTTCTGAAAGTAATGTGGGAAGGGTGCTTAATACCACGGTTACCTGCAAGATCCCGGAGGCCAGACAGGATCAGGCTTCAGTGCCATAAACTTTCAGCATGGACTGGCAGCTCTGTTGCTTGGGTCATTTGCTAAAGACAGGAAAGAAAAAAAGTACTTTAATAGTTCTACGGCACAAGGAAGCGAAGCTGTCAAGTACAAATAGAACCCAAAGAAGTATTTTATAGAACCAAGAAATCACTGCTTGAAAATAAGACTCATGGCTATAGGCAGGTGAGCTGTCTTCACCTGCAAACTGGAATTACCTGCGCATCAGGCAAGATAAGGCCATGTCATGCTGATTTAAAAGATCTGTGTTATGGCCAGACTAGGAAAGAACATACAAGATGAAATTTTAGAAGAGTTAAGAATCATAAAATACCTTAACCTTGAAAACGCTTTTAGTTTTTCCAGAGATATTACCTTAACAGGTTTATATGTATTACATAAGCCTTAACCTTCAGAGCTTTATTGGGTTAATCTATTATCATGCAGGATTACTAGAGTAGGAATCTGAGGAAGGAGACTTCAAACTGTGAAATTAACCTAAAACCAGATTGTCAGTTTTGTGTGGTACAAGCTTCATTTACTTGATCTATAAGAATGATTAAGTGTTAGAATAGTTGGGGGCCTGAGGGACTGTGGACTCCAGTCCTGTATATTTTTTCTTTTTTTGGATGAAGAAATTGAGAACTAGACCTGTAGAGACAGGGCAAGAAACAAGCTTAAATTCCTGACCTAAGGATAGTGTCCACTGCGACTGCCCTGCCTGTAGTCAAATTTTACACTTTAGCCTTCCAAAACTGTTTCCTATTCTAGCAATCTAGTGTAGAGTGAAATGTGCCTACAGTTTATATAACATATTATATCAATCTATTTCTTTAAGTTTACAAATGTGTATAGGTATATAGATACATATTATAATTCCATACAATTATATGTGTTATATATAATTACTGTATCAATATAATATGCTTTGGGTCTTTTATAAATACATGTAATATACATTCTTTAATTATCAGAATATATTGCATTCTGATATATATGAGAGGAAGCTCAGAATCGGCAACTGTACAGACACAGCCACTGTGTCAGTGAGCAGTGGCCACATCCTTCTGATGATCTGACTTCCCCGTCGCTGAAAATCAGCTGCTATGTTCCCTCAGGACAATCCATTTTCAGTGAAGCCTGAGTGTGTGGCCACTAAGACTGTGCCCTGCTCCCTTTTATTCTCTTATGTAACGATAACAAGCAGAACTCAAGGAGAGCCAATCATAAAAGTCACTTTATTTTGTGTCCCACTGTGTTTTCATCCCTGCTTGGTGGGAGCAACTACTCCTCTGCCCCTGCCTACAAACTCAGGCTGTCCTGTAAATTTTCTCATCCTTCTTAAATAAGAAAAATTCTTATAATCACTTTAAACTGCAAATGTAGTCTCAATGAAGTATTGAAAAAGAAAAAGTCTAGTTACCTGTAATAACCAGGACTCCAACTAGATTTGAAATTAAATCTACTCCCTCAATTGCATCCCAATTTGAGACCTGGTTGGAACTAGCTTCTTGCAGTGCAGCAAAGGTTGATGTCTTTCTTTCTTTACATACCTATCATTGTTTCTCCTTGCCTAGCTTGTAAATCCTTTTTTTTTTTTCCTGATCCCTCCATTGTTGCAACAGAGATTTCAATGTCAGGGCAGGGCATTTTATTTTCTCTGGGCCTCACAAATATCTACAGTTGACTTTTACATGGGGGCACTTTTGTGGATTTGCTCATGATTTTCTGACTGACTCTCTTCAATTGAAAATCTCTTCATGTGGACAGGACATCTTAAACTGGCTACTACCAATACCTTCTCAACCTCTGCTTCCAGGAGTCACCCCATAGAAAAAGTGACTCAGACTATAATTTCTGCCACAGCTTCCATACCACTTCTCCAGAATTCATATACTTTTGACTGTCATCAAAGTGCATTTATAAATTAAGGTGCAACTCTCTACTCTGCGATCACAGAGGTCTTCAGATATGTTAGGGGAAAGGGGAGGGTTAAATTGTAGTGGCTCCAACATAAAAATCTTCCCTACTCATTTAACCTTTCTGTATTGCTGCTAACAGTAATGGGGTTTAAGGTCATATAACTAGTTTCTGGTTATCTATGTCAAAATTTTGCTATTTTTATGAGTGTACCATTGGAATCAACTATATATTATATATTATATTTTATATTATTGATTATATATAATATGTTATATATATATTATAGATTATATATGCCTTAATCTAAACTTTCCAATTTAAGGTCCTACTGCACATCCTGACAATGAGCTTCCTTTAATTGAAGAAATTTGCTTTCCCTTGCAACATGAAAGAGGCTTTAATATTAAATGTCTTATGGCATTGAATATAAGAACTATATTCAACATTATGACCCGTGCACACATAGCATAAAAATGTGTGAAGTAACACACACACAAAGGCTTTTAAAATCTTCTAGTCCTGTCAGAATTTATTCTAATCATACGTTTTCCTTTTTGGTTTTTTTGTTTTTTTTTTTGACACGGAGTCTCACTCTGTCACCCAGGCTGGAGTGCAGTGGCGTGACTTCGGCTCACTGCAAGCTCTGCCTTCTGGATTCACGTCATTCTCCTATCTCAGCCTCCCGAGTAGCTGGGACTACAGGTGCCCATCACTGCGCCAAGTTAATTTTTTGTATTTTTTTTTTTTTAGTAGAGACGGGGTTTCACCGTGTTAGCCAGGATGGTCTTGATCTCCTGACCTCGTGATCCGCCCACCTTGGCCTCCCAAAGTGCTGGAATTACAGGCGTGAGCCACCGTGCCTGGCCTATCATATCTTTTCTTAAGGCTCATTGTGATTTTTTTATTTCTCAACACTTTTTCCCAGTATGAATTTCCTTCTTTTACTTTCTTTTCTATTGAGCCATTGTTTTGGCTTCAAACCACAGGGAACAAAATGAATCAGGAAAACATCTTCCCATCTTGGACCAAACCACGCTTACATATCTAAGACGTAGAGGATATATTTGGAGGAACTAATCTTTCCTTTTACAGTTATGCAAGTCCTGCATCCCAGATCGCAGATGCCAGGCTGAAACAGCATTTAAAAGACTGGATACTGGGAAGCATTTTTTGTAAGCATGTGAGAAACTTTAAAATGATAATGTCTCTAATTTAGGCCATTAAATTTTATTTGGTAGCCCAAAACAATATGTGTAGTATATTTTAAACATCTAACTTTAAAAGAATTATTCTGTCTTCTCTATACAATCATCTAAGTTCTGCTTAAGTATTTTGATGATGTGGGATAATAATGCTCTCTGGGGAGCAGGGCAAGGTCTCCTATATTCAACAGTGTACTAAAATAAATGGCCCATGAAAGTCAGTAGAAAGATAAGACTCACCTGCAATAGCCAAAACAATTGAGAAGTGAGGAAACTGGGACCCACCAAAGCCACTCTTCTTGCTTCATGATTATCCCTTCAACTGATTCTGCTTACAGGCAAGCACGCGCAAACAGAATTGACATACTTACCCAGTGTCTACTGAGGGTCAAAACTTGCATTCTAATATATTTATTTGATCAATAGGTATCTTACTCCCTGTATTAGTTATTTTAAGACTGGCATGACAAGTACCAGACTGGGTGGCTTAAACTACAGAAATTTATTTTCTCACAATCTTGGAAGCTAGAAGTCAGATTAAGGTATTGGCAGTGTTGGTTTCTTCTGAGACCTCATGCCTTGGCTTGCAGATAGCCATCTTCTCCTTGAGTCTTTCTGTGGTCTGTCCTCTCTGTGTCCTAATGTCCTCTTCTTATAAGGACATTAGTCATATGGGTTAAGGCCCACCCTAATTGCCTTGCTTGAATGCAATTGTCTCTTTAACGACCCTATCTCCAAATGCAATCACATTTGGAGGTACTGGAGGTTAGGACATCAACATATGAATTTTCCGGAGGGTAAGGGAGACCCAATTTAGCCCATATACTCCCTATTTACAGACCTCTACAAACCTTTTGCTTACATCCCCCTACCTCTATCAAAGACATTGTCATCTAGATCTTAATAGTTATTTTCACCTCACATCTGCCGTCATCATGTGTGACTTCAAGATTATGCATTAGCTGACTCCTCTGTTCAGGATCTTACCAGGCTGCAATTAAGGTATCAGCCAGGACTGCAATCTCATCTAAGGCTCAGGGCCTTCTTCCAGCCTCACAAGCTACTGGCAGAATTCATTTTCCTCTTGTCTGACTGAGGTTTCTGTTTTCCTGCTACCTATCAGCTAGGGATTGCTCTCAGCACCCAGAGGCCTCCCTCAGGTCCTTGCTATGTGGCTTCTTCCTCTGAAAACATGGGAGCTTAGCTCATCTTTGAGACTAGCAGATCATTGTTTGCTCCTTCATCTTCTTTTAAAGGGTTGTTCTGATCAGGTCAGGCCCACGCAGTATAAATTCCTTTCTGCTGAACTCAAAGTAAATTGATCAGTAACTTTATCTGGAGGAGGGGTGATATCTTATCATATCCACTGTTCTGCCCACACTAAAAAGGACGGGAATTTACAGGACATGCACATCAGGGGATAGGGAACCTGAGCCTTATCTTAGAGTTCTGCCTATCCCAGTGTGGCTGCAAAACACACAACAGTGTAACCAGAGGTACTTCAAAGGCATGATATCCAGAAATGTATTATAGCCTACCTTATTCAAAATAAAATTGGTATACCTATAGACTAACTAAACATTTCTTTAATGCATTATTAAGGGGATGAACGTTGTGTTATGATTCAGAAAAGCCAGGTCTGATTAGTCCTCTGGACTTTGTTTTTCTTCAAAATCTTCTCCAATTCTAATATTAAGTAACTATATGATTACACATCTTTACTAAAAGAAATACCTCTTGAAATAATAAAATAGAAATCATAGCCTTTAAGGTGGATTTTACTATTTTAAGTTAGTAAGTACTTAGATTAAAGAATCTGAACATGAAAATCTTAGATACCATTGTAAAATAATCATCAGAGGAGTTACTATTTATAAATTATTTATGAACTTATTACAGTGTGAAAGTAGTATAATATGTCAATAAATCTATAAAGATTTTTAAATCCCCTTACATTGTTTTATATTTTTTAGTTTGATTATATGTATATATAAATACATACATATACATATACATATATATATATGTATATATATGCACTCCTAGATTCTATTATTAGGAGCAGGTTCCGTGTCTTACTTATCTTTGTCTTCTTACCACAAAATAAAATATCTACGAAATGTAAATTACCAATTATTTACTGAATAAAATAATAAATTAACGAATGAATAATTTGAAGTACAGTACACTTTTAAAAGCTTGCAAAGATAAGGTACTATTTTTAAGTCATCATTTAGAAATGTAGGAATAGAGTTCCTAGAAAAGGTAAGTGCAGAAGTTACAGATTTGAGGCATAGCTATAAAGACAGTTTTGTTTATTTTTATATACTAGTGCTTTTATTTCATTTTCTTTTTCTTTTTCTTGTCTTTTTTTTTTTTTTTTTTTTTTTTTTTTTTGAGATGGAGTCTTCTCTGTTGCCCAGGCTAGAGTGTAGTGGCGCTCGCTGCAACCTCCATTTTCTGGGTTCAAACGATTCTTCTGCCTCAGCCTCCCGAGTAGCTGGGATTTCAGGCACAAGCCGCCACATCTAGCTAATTTTTGTATTTTTAGTAGAAACGTGGTTTTGCCGTGTTGTCCAGGCTAGTCTCCAACTCGTGACTTCAGCTGATCTGCCCGCCTTGGCCTTTCAAAGTGCTGGGATTACAGGCATACAAGGCATGAGACACTGCACCCAGACCTAGTGCTTTTATTATTATTAATTTTGACCCTTTTTACCCCAAGTCCTCTTTAGAGTTTATGAAATATCATACATATTTCTATATTGGATCTTTTTGTTTTAACTTCCCTCTCTGTCTCCATTTTCTCATTCTTTTAATGTATAATACATGTCAATATAGATGAAATATCATAAATCATAGGGACATAAACTCACTTTAAAAGACATAAAGTACCATAAGCCCACCCTTTAACTAACACATAAAGAATATAATAATGTGCTTCCATTTTACGTTTCAGATCACCATAACAATCCACGTTTCTTGGGTTCTCATCAAGTCAATGCATTCACTCTTTACTGAGCATCACTAAAAATACCTCTGTATATAATCCTTTAATATATATTCTTCAACTGGAAATGACTTCACATCACTGAACTTTAAATTTTCAAAAAATATTTAACTTTTATAAATACATAGTAGTTGTACATATTTATGGGATACATATGATATTGTAATACAAGCATACAATGTATAATGATCAAATCAGTAATTTGGACACCCATCACCTCAAGCCTTCATCCTTTCATTGTGTTAACAACATTCCAATTCCACTCTTTTGGGTATTTTGAAATATACAATATACAATCAATTATTGTTAACTACAGTCACACTATCATGCTTCTCAACACTAGATCTTATTTTTTCAAACTGCATTTTTGCACCTATTAATGAGCCCCTCTTTATCTCTTCCTTCCCACTACCCTTACCAGACTCGGGAAAACATCATTCTAATATTTATCTCTATGAAAATCATTTTTTTTACCTCCCACGTATGAGTAAGAATATGTGATATTATTATTTCTGTGCCTTGATTATTTCACTTAATGTCCTCTGATTCTATCTACATTGTTGCAAATGGCAGGATTTTATTCATTTTTATGGCTGAATAATATTCCATTGTGTGTGGAATATGCACCACATTTTCTTTATCCATTCATCCATTGATGGACGCAAGTTGATTCCATGTCTTAGCTATCATAAATAGTACTGCAATAAACAAGGAAGTGCAGATACAGCTTTCATATATTGATTTCCTTCCTTTTGAATATACCCAGCAGTGGAATTGCTGGATCATATAATAGTTCTATTGTTAATGTCTAGAAAGGAACCTCCATACTGTTCTCCATGGTAGCTGTATGAATTTACATTCCCACCAACAGTGTATAAGCCTTCCCCTTCTTCTGCATTCTTGCTAGTGTTCATTATTTTTTTTTTTTTACTTTTTGATACAAGCCATTTTAACTGAGGTGAGATAATATCTCATTGTGGTTTTGATTTGCATATCTCTGATTGTTAGTAATGTTGAGCATTTTCTCATATACCCGTTGGCCATGTGTATGTCTTCTTTTGAGAAATGTCTGTTTAGATATTTTGCCCATTTTTAAGTTGGATTATTTGTGGTTTTGCTATTGAGTTGTTTGAGCTCCTTATATGTTCTGGTTATTAATCCCTTGTCAGTTGGATAGTTTGCAAATATTTTTTCACACTCTGTAAGTTGTCTCCTTACTTTGTTAATTGTTTTCTTTGTTGTCTGAAAGCTTTTAAGCTTGATATGATCTCATTTGTCTATTTTTGCTTTGGTTGCCTGTCCTTTTGAGGTCTTATTTAAGAAACCTTTGTGCAGACAATATCCTGGAGCATTTCTGCAATATTCGCTTCCAGTAGTTTCATAGTTTAAGATTCTATGTTTAAACCTTTAACCTATTTTTATTGGATTTTTTTTTTAATACAGCAAGAGATAGGGGTCTAATTTCATTCTTTTGCTTACGGATATCCAGGTTTCTCAGCACCATTGATTGAAGAGATTACCCTGTCCCCAAATGCCTTGTCAAAAAATGATTGACTGTAAATGGGTGGATTTATTTTTGTGTTCTCTACTCTGTTCCAGTGGTCTATGTGTCTATTTTTAATGTTAGTACTATGTTATTTTGGTTACTATAGCTTTGTAGTATAATTGGAAGTCAGGTAATGTGATGCCTCCAGGTTCGTTCTTCCTGCTCAGGATTGCTTTGGCTTTTCTGGATCTTTTATGGTTCAATATAAATTTTAGGGATTTTTTTTTCTATTTCTGTGAAGAATGACATTGGTATTTTGATAGGGATTGCACTGAGACCTAGCTCATGTGCCACATTTTTTCTGAAGTCTTCTTGAACTTAATAACAAGAAATGTAATTTTGTTTTTTTCTTTTAAAACACACTATTTTCAATAGTGTGTTTTTTCTTCTAAGTGCTGACAGAGCCAAAAAGAGACAAAATGAGACTTAAAAGGCACTTTGAGATATAATTCCTTTTAAGGAAAAAATGCAGTGAATAGTTACTTTTTGTAAAATGCAGTGAATTGTTACTTTTTGTAAAAAATATGTATTTTGTAAAAAATATGTATTTACGTGTATTTAAAATATGAATTTATTATTTAAAAAGCATACTGAACTGCTTCCAGGAAATTGAAACATTTTCCCTTTATCTCCCACAGAGGGCCATTAAAATCCTTGGACAAACAACAACAAAAAAATCCTGAAAAGTTGAGGGAAAACAGGCTAGGGACCACAGGAACCCAGAGATGACACAGAGTGCACTGCTTAGGTGTTTTCTTTTG
Source organism: Gorilla gorilla gorilla (assembly GCF_029281585.2). Lineage (NCBI taxonomy): Eukaryota > Metazoa > Chordata > Mammalia > Primates > Hominidae > Gorilla > Gorilla gorilla. The sequence continues at coordinate 186,952,283 of NC_086017.1, read as the reverse complement.
GACTTATATATACACCAGACTTGGAACCCAAGAAACTGGCAATCTGGACATCTCATTGGGAGCGAGGAAAAAAAATAAGCCCCAACAAAGTCCTGCTGTCGGTAGACAAAAGATTTGGAAAGGTCCAGCATAACAAGAAGGAAAACTTTAGACAATAAATTTTCTACTCTGCCCGAAAACCACAGTAGAAACTATGGGGACCCCCACCACATCCAGAACAGCAAGGGTTTAGTTGGGAGTCTACACTTACACTCTTTCCTGGCCATAAAGAGACACCCAACTCCCCCACTGAAATGATGTCAAATAAGACTAAATGGAGATTTTGGGCTTTAATTTCCATCAGGTGGTAACAAATCTCTTCTTCCCTGAGGTGTCAGAGGAGACCATATGGGAAGCCTGAGCTTCCACTCCCACTTGGTGGTAATGAACTCTCCCTCATCCCTACATGGGTGATATCAAAGGGAGCCTCTTGGAAAATCAGTACTTTCACACCTGCCCACTGATAACTAGGTCACCGTGCCCTGCACCACAGGAATATCAGCAGAGGCGACATTAGGAGCAGTAACAAGGCAATCTTAACTCTCCCATCCAGGGAGCTATCAGTGGATGCCTAGTAGTGGGGAGGCAGAATGCCCACCTTCACTCCTCTCAGCTGTAATAATTTTCCCAATTAGTGTAAATGGAGCCCAAATGGGAAATGTGGATTTCTATGTCTAGTGGGAATAACAAATCTCTACCCTGTTGTCCCGTCAGAGAAATGTGAAAGGAAGCCAGCTAAAACAGAAATTTTAAATGAGATTTGGTCTCATAATTTAATTTTAAAAGTCCATATTCCAATAAAAAATTACTCATCATACCTAAAATCAGGAAGATGTCCAAACAAATAAAAAAATAGACATCAACAGTGAGCAAGGTGACAAAACTGTCAGAATTATAAAAATCTTAATAAGTATCATTGAATGAGCAATTATAAACATTATATGAATAATTGAGAATATAGAAAGTCTCAGCAAAAAATATAAAGCCACAGTCAATAAGGAGAAGATATGAAGAAACAAATCGAAATTTTAGGACTATAAAGTACAAAGATAAATTTAAACTCAATGGATGGGATCAGCAATAGAAAGAAAGCAACAGAGGAAATCATCAATAAACTTAGAGCTTGAATAAAAAGTATACAATCTGAAAAACAGAGAAAATGTACACTGTGGAATTAAAAAAAAATAGATTCTTACAGACCTGTAGTACTATAAGAAAAGTTCTAAGACTTGTATCATCAGTCTTGAAGAACAGGAGAAAAAGGGTGAAGCTAAGAACATACTTGAAGAAATAAATTACAAACTTTCCAAAGTTCACAAAAAATATAAACCTGCAGATTTAAAGTTAATGAGGTGGAGTGAATCCCAGACAGCATAAACCAAAAGAAATCTATACCAAGACACATCATTGCCAAATTTCTGAAAGCTGAAAACCAAACAAAGTGAAATCTTGAAAGTAACAAAAGAGGAATGACACCTTATCTATAGGGGGAAAACAGATTGATGCCAGGCAGTTTCTCTTCAGAAACCATAAAGATCAGAAAGAAAGGCATACATTTTTCAAGTGCCAAAAGAAAAGAACTTTAAACTCAGAATCTTATATCCGGTGAAAATATGCTCAAGAATGAAGAGAAAATCAAGGCCTTCTCAGTTGAAGGAAAAACAAAGACTATTTGGCACTAGAAAGCTGACCCTGAAAAAGGGCTAAAGGGAATTCACTGAACTAGAAAAATAGTAAGAATCTTGGAAATCAGGGAAGCAGAAAGAACAATGTAAGGAGTAAAAACATGGGTAAATACATTTTTCTACTTGCCTTGAGTTTCTAAATTATATTTGGTTCATAAGGCAAAATTATAACACAATCTAATATGGTTCTAAATGTACATAAGGTAAATATATTATGAATGTAGGATAAGGGAATATGAGGAGATGTCTACACTTCTCCTAACTGGCAACACCACTAGGATTTGATAATTAACATGTAAACATAATGTAATAACCAGGGCAACACTAAAAAAGCTATATGAAAAGATACATTGAAACTACTGTAGCTTTACTGTTGAATTAAAATTGAAAGCAGAAAAAGGCAATAGAAAAATAAAAAACAGAAAGAACAAATTTAAAAAAACCCGGCAGGTTTAAGCTTTATCATATCAATAAATGTATTAAATATATATGGCCTATTAAATTAAAGATAGAGATTGGCAAAGTGAATTAAAAAGCACGACCCAACTCGGCCAGGCGCAGTGGCTCATACCGGTAATCTCAGCATTTTGAGATGCCGAGGCTGGCGAATCAGTTGAGTTCAGGAGTTCAAGACCAGCCTTGGTGAAACCCTGTCTCTACTAAAAGTACAAAAATGGTGAAACCCTGTCTCTACTAAAAGTACAAAAATGGTGAAACCCTGTCTCTACTAAAAGTACAAAAATTAGCCTATAGTCCCAGCTACTCGGGAGGCTGAGGTAGGAAAATTGCTTGAACCCAGGAGATGGAGGTTGCAGTGAACTGAGATCACACCATTGCCTGCCAGCCTGGGCAACAGCAAGACTCTGAGACCAGTCTCAAACTGTATCTTATCTATAAGAAACTCAGTTCAGCTATGGTGGAGGCAACTTTAAATTAAAAGGATGGAAAAAAGATATACCACACAAATATTAAATCAAAATAAAGCATGAATGGTTGTATTAATATTAGATTTGGTAGATTTTAGAACAAATAAAATAATTAGAGACAGAAAGCTACATTATATAATGATAAAAAGGTTAATTCACCAAATAGACGTAGAAATCCTAAATGTGTATTCACCAAACAACAGAGCTGTAAAATATCAATAGAAATGAAAGGAGAAATAGACAAATTTACAATTCTATTTGAGGCCAGGCATGATGGCTCATGCCTGTAATCCCAGCAGTTTGGGAGGCTTAGATGGGAGGGTTGTTTGAGGCCGGAAGTTCCAAACCAGCCTAGTCAAAAGAGTGAGACCAGTATCTTTATTTTTTTAATTTTTAAAATTAAAAATTAAAACAACAACAACAAAATCAATTCTAGTTGAATATTTCAACACCCTGTTTCAACAAGTGGCAAAAAATTAGACAGAGAAAAAGCAAGGATTCAAAATAATTCAACACCATCAACCAAGATCAATTGATATTTTTAGAACACTCCACCCAACAGCAGGCTATATATTCTTCTCACGTATGCTTGGAATATTTACCAAGATAGCACATATCCTGAACCACAAAACAAACCTCAATAAATTAAAACAAAGAAATCATAGAGACTGTGTGCCTCACCATCATAAAATCATAGAAGAAATCAATAATAGAAAGATAACAGGAAAATCTCCAAACACTGAAAACTAAACAACTAATTTCTAAATAAAATGAACTAAATTAAAATACAATAGATCATATAAATACCTGTGCAATAAAGCCAAAGCATTGTGAGAGGGAAGTTTATAATATCAAGTGCATATACCAGTAAAAAATGAAAAGTTCCCAAATCAATAATCTAATTTCTCACCTCAAAAAAGAAATCTAGAAGAAGAAAGGCAAAAGAAATCCAAAGCAAGGATACAGACAAACTGGATCATTAGTACACTGCTGGTAGGAATGCAAAATATTACAGAAACTCTGGAAAACAATTCAGAAATTTCTTGGTAACCTAAGTTTTCAACTACCATACAACCCAGTAATTTCTCTCCTGCAAATTTATTCCAGATATATGAAAATTTATATTCACACAAAAATTTGTACATGCATATTTATAGCAGCCTTATTTGTTATAGCTTAAAGTTAGAAAAACACAGATGTACTGCAATTGGTGAACAGTTACACAGATTGTGGTACATCCATATCATAGAATACTAAGAAATAAAAGGAAATTAACTATTGAAACATGTAATGACTTGAATGAATCTCCATAGCAATAGACTAAGTGTAAAATATTAATCCAAATATGTTAAATACTACATGACCAATTTATATAACACTATTTAAATGGCAAAATTATAGAAATAAGGAAAGCAACATGAGAGATCCTTGTGGTAATGGAATACTCTTCAACATGGTGGTTCTATGTCAATATTCTGGATGTGATTATTTTTTAGAGTTTTGCAGTGTTAATACTGGGAGAAAGTGGGTAAAAGGTAGATGGGATCTGTCTGTGTTATTTCCTGTAACTGCATGTGAATTTATAATTATCTCAACCTATCATTTTATTTACAGAGGAACTATGCTGAGTTCGTTATTTCAAACAGTGACAGACGTTAAAGGAATCAAAAGAGTAATTCATCAAAGTAGAATGAGTAAGTTCTCCCTGCAAAATGCCAACATTTCAGATAAAAGTCATTTGTTAATTTAGTGAAGCAGATTTTCAGTGGTGAGTTATGTTTTGATGATATGTTCTGTTATTTAATTAGAGGACCCAGGAATACTCAAATTCTGTTTAGACAATCACTCTTCATTCCCACAAATTCCCCAAAGGAACTAACCACATATATCAAAACGGCAAAGTTACCATTTTATCCAGAAGCAAAGTGCTCGCTATGTCCAAATTCAGTGCTCAGGTAAATCTGGGAATAGGGGTATTTGAATTAGCAGGTGGCCAAATCAGACCTGTCTCCTTTAATCCTGAAATTGGATTTGGAGGTTATGTCACTTTGTGTAATCCCCAAAGCAATGATGAACACACCTAAGGATGCATGAACCCCTAAAGTGAGGAGGCATGGAGAAGAATGCTGTATG